>NC_135370.1:163962823-165162823 GCF_049243985.1 Paroedura picta
GAGAGCGAACATAGCATGTGGCGAACAGCTCTGTGCACGTCATTTGGCCTGTTTGGTGCCACGTGGCCACCTGCAGAGCTAGTTGGCATTGGATTTCCCCAAACTGTGCAACTGTGCAATGATTCAAACGGTTTGACAGTCCTTAGTGCCAGGACTACTACGCTGTACATTAAAGGGCAGGATTTTATCGCAACACACTGTTTATTGATGATGGTGGCCAAGAAAGGGAAGCTGCCGGGATCCGGAACAATTTGTGCAACTGCGTTCTTGCCCAACCACATAGGAATTGGAGTTATTTTGCAAGGGCCGGCCTTGAATTCCCTAGAGAGCCAGGTGATTCTCATCCTGCATCCTCCAATTGGCTGCAGTGCATGTTCGGCATGTCACTCATTGACCAAGGCACACTCTGCCTGTGAGCCTGAAGCATATGGAAGCGACTTCTACAGGAAAGTGGGCAGAAGCAGCTACTCAGACAGCTGTCAGCCGGAATGCTGTGAGCAGTGCGGATGCAAAGCGGATTGACGTGCTGTCTAATTTGAACTTCAAACAAAACAGTGAGACGATTGGATGAGGGGTTTGCCTTGCATGCCATCGGCAAGTGAGAATGCCAATCACATTCCTTGCGGACCTCGTCAGCTTCCCTGGCAGGCCGACCTACTCGCAAAATGTCTTCCACTTGGTCAGCCCTGCTCTGCTCCCCAAGCAGATACCCTGGGAAGGAACTGTAAATGTTTTCTACATTTTTAAAAAATACATGATAGCTTTCTATGTCTTTATGTCTAACAATGATCTCCAGCAAAGGAGGAGGAGGTAGAGGAGGAGGAATTGGTTCTTATATGCCACTTTTCTCTACCTGAAGGAGTCTCAAAGTGGCTTACAGTCGCCTTCCCTTTCCTCTCCCCACAACAGACACCCTGTGGGGTGGGTGAGTCTGAGAGAGCCCTGATATTACTGAAGAAGAAGAGTTGGTTCTTATATGCTGCTTTTCTCTACCCGAAGGAGTCTCAAGGCGGCTTACAATCGCCTTCCCTTTCCTCTCCCAACAACAGACACCCCGTGAGGGAGGTGAGGCTGAGAGAGCCCTGATATTACTGAAGAAGAAGAAGAACTGGTTCTTACATGCCGCTTTTCTCTACCTGAAGGAGTCTCAAAGCTGCTTACGGTCACCTTCCCTTTCCTCTCCCCACAACAGATACCCTGTGAGGGAGATGGCTGAGAGAGCCCGGATATTACTGCTCAGTCAAAACAGCTTTATCAGTGCTGTGGCGAGGCCAAGGTCACCCAGCTGGCTGCATGTGGGGGAGTGCAGAATCGAACCTGGCTTGCCACATTAGAAGTCCACACTCCTAACCACTCCACCAAGCTGGACCAACAGAAAGACAAATAAGTGAGTTCTAAGCCACATGAACTCTCCCTAGCAGCTAAAATGGCTAAACTGAAGGTATTGTTCCCCAGTCACATTATCAAAAAACAAAAGTCACTGGAAAAGACAATCATGCTAGGAAAAGTTGAAGGCAGTGGTGGTGGTGGTGGGGGAGACCAGACATGAGATGGATGGACTCAATCAGGAAACCTTCAGCCTGCAAGACTTGAGAGATGTTGTTAACATGAAGGTGTGTTGGAAGTCAATAATTCATAGGGTCGCCATGAGTCAGAAGTAACTCGATGGCACTTAATACACCTGCCCACACAGGATATTTTCACTACCTTATGGGGGTGTTTTGATTCTTTGTGAAAAAATAATGGTTTCAAATTGGATTATTATGTACTAGCAATTCCATATATTCCATATGGCTAGACTGGCAGTAAAAACAAGCCCAGGCCTCTGTATCCGCAACACAGGAGGTTTCGATGAGTAGAACCTCATCTGTGAAATGCCCTTCTCCTTGAAGCTTACCCAATGCCACACCTAGGCCCATTCTGCACACGTTGGATAATGCACTTTCACTGTGCTTTTGCGGCTGGATTTTCCTGGGCAGAACTTCTAAAGTGCATTGAAAGGACATTATCCAACAAGTGCGGAATGGGCCCTGGTGTGGGGCTAGAAAATATTTCTTTTTACTCTAGGTTTCAATCAAGAGCGTGACAATTTGAAACTTCTCTTTGCACTTTTCTTCTAGCCTGAGTGCTTTTTCTTGAGATTTGTTTTCAGGGGCTGTAGGATTTCAGTTGTTTTGAGTTTTCAGTTTTCAGTTGTTTCAGTAGGTTTTCAGTTGTTTTCAGTCGGTTTTTCATGCTGAGTTTTAAATATTTTATCAACGCTTACACCTTTTCTGGTATTTGTGTTCTTCTTCTGCTTGGCTTTGTAAGCCACTTCAAGCACACGGCATGAAGAGTCGTTACAGAAATAAATAAATATGAGTGTCTTAGACCTGCATAAAGCCTTTAAATAGGTGGTTAAACAGCCTCTGGGTATCGTTTGCTTTCTTGGCAGCCACACATCACCCACTGAGATCCCACGTTCAGTCAAGAAACTCTCCACAGAGGGAACAGTGCTGAAGAGAACTGGGAACAGAACTACCACTTCAAGGTGAACTTGGAGACTCTCAATCAAGAGAAACAGCAAGCAGTTCTACGAAAGCAAAAGTGCATCAAGTTAGGAAATACAAGCAGGGAACCGATGAGTATTTCCTGGAAGCACCTCATTTCCCACTTTACCCTCCCTCCCCATGTTATCTCTTTCCTTCACCCTTGGTAGCCCCTATTATATCTCTCAACCCACTTCCTTCCCTCCTTCCCAGCCATCCACTGGATTTGCCCCCATAGCCTTCAGCTTTATTAATTCATTTATTCCGTTCCTTTATACGCTACCTTTCACTTCTCCTCCATTTTACCCTTATGACTGTGAGGTAGGTTAGGCTGAGAATGACTGGTCATGGGCCACCCAGCAAGTTTCCACGGAGGTACAGGTTTGATTCTGGGATCCTGGCCTGGCTTCAAGCTCCAATTCCCAGGAGCCAAGCTTTTCAGGCTTCAAGAAGCCCCAAGAGATGTCAGCTGGCCATGCCTCCTTAGCCGCACCCCCAGAAGTGTCATGTCACCAGAAGTGACATAGCCACCCATGTTAACAGGCAGGCTTCAGGAGGACTTGGAGGGGGAGCCAGGAGGTGGTTTAAGATGGGAGTAGACGTATAGGCTTCATACCCTTCCAGGCACAGAAACCATGAGAGAATTCACTCATGCTCAAGAGAAGAGGAGGGGGAGCAATGGAAGTGGCTGGTTCCCTAGCTTGTGGCAGGACATGAAGAAGAGTTGGTTCTTATATGCCACTTTTCTCTACCCGGAGTCTCAAAGTGGATACATTCGCCTTCCCTTTCCTCTCCCCACAACAGACACCCTGTGAGGTAGGTGAGGCTGAGAGAGCTTTGAGTTGGTCAGAACAGCTTTCTCAGTGCTGTAGCCAGGCCAGCCCAAGGTCACCCAGCTGGCTGCACGTGGGGAAGTGCAGAATCAAACCCGGCTCACCAGATGAGAAGTCCGCACTCTTAACCACTACACCAAGCTGGCCATGGACCCCCTCCAAAGTTCCCGTGGACCCCTGCGGATTCACAGACCCCTGGTTGGGAATTCCTGCTCTAGCCACTACGTAACACTGGCTCCCAGCTTTCCCTCCTTCTCTTTCCCTTGCAGCCTTTTCCTCCAAAAGCTCCACTCAGATTGCAAATGCATATGGTAGCACGTTAAACAGGAGAGCTGCATAGGGGATGCAGCCAAGCCCAGTCAAATCGCACAAGTTGTGTGGCGGCTGCCACTGGTCCCTGGTGAGTTGTGCGGCATCGATCCATCGATAGTCACTGTCAGGCCTGGGTAAGTCACACAAATTGCTAGGTGGTAGAAGAAGAGGTGGTTTTATACCCCAACTTTTCACTGCCCAAAGGTATCTCAAAGCATCTTCCAATCACCTTCCCCCCACAACAGACACCCTGTGAGGCAGGTGAGGCTGAGAGAGCTCTGACAGGACTCCTCAATCAGAACAGCACTATTTGGGCAGTGACGAGCCCCAGGTCACCCAGCTGGCTGCATGTGGAGGAGCGGGGAAGCAAACTCAGCTCACCAGATTAGAAGCCGCCACTCTTAAACACGACAACCCGCTTGGCCTGTCACAAATGGCTGCTGATGCCAAGCAGCGAGCCTCAGGTGGTGATGCTTTTAAAGGTTGTTCAGCAATATTGGACCAAAACAACAACATCCCAGAGGCCAACTTAACAGGTCATTCACATTGACAAGTTGCTACCTTTGTTGCTGGTCTCATGACTCCCATCCTTTTAAATGTAACATGGCAGAAATCCATCAAATGAAGCTTCCCCCATTATCTTGCCCGTACATTAGGGGAAATTAGGAATATCGGTGGTCTTTGGCAAGTCATTCCCAGCTGAACCTACCTCACAGGGTTGTCATGAGGATAAAATTAGGATTATGCCCATTCTTACTTTTGTGTGTTTGTATGTTGTGGTGAGGTTTTTTATTTCCTTGTTGGTGTTCCTGATTTTAGTTTCTATTTTTATTCCATGGGGGGGCATTATGCATGATATAATCTATATGCCATTGATTCAAAAAGAGCATTCAAATAACATCAAACCAAAGGGGGAAATCTAGTCCAAAGGGAAAGAAAAAGAATCTAATGGGCTGGGTTTACCCACACAGGACTAAAATGGCGGTTTCCCATTAAAACTGGCAAAGTTATGGAATTTGGAAGCCTCTCTGCCTTAATTTGGACAGGTTAAGTTTCCAAAAGGCAGCAGAGTAGGACTGGATAAACAGTTGGTAAACGTATAAACATTTCCCCAGCTGATCAGTCAAAAAAATTTTGCTGAACGTGAAATTGGAAGTGATGTGAAACAAGTTAAGAAAAGCCCAAAGAATTTTGTGTAGGAAGATTCACATATTTCTCAGGGGAGAAGAGAGTTCAACATAGCTAAAGATGTGTCTAGTGGTATTTGGGATGGCCATCCATTTTCTGTTACCTTCACCACTATTCTTTTGTTCCTGTGGATTAGACTGGATAAAACAAGAAACATTTCCCCCCCTTTATACTAGACTAGAATTTGGCTTGTGTCTCCAGAGCCTTGATTAATCCACTACACCTAGCTTCCTTCTCCCCCCTCCACGGTCTATAAAAGGAAAAGTTATGGTTCTGAATGAGCATCATGCAGGAAAAAAAAAAAGGCAGCCAAAGCATAAAGTATTAAACTTTCATCTGGCACCATAGGAGAGATGTAGTTATTAAATTTCAGCTGCTTATCGAACTGATATGAAAGTCATTTTGCATGATTGCTTTGCATCCTCAAATCTTCCCCTTTTATTTGCTGTGCATCTCTCTGCTTTCTTATTAGAGAAATACTCAAAGGATAAAAAAAAAAAAGCTGATAATATTATTCAGTTTTGACAATTAGGCGGGGGGAAAAAAAAACATTTTAAGAAGTGCTTTTTTATTGCAGCTAGTAATAACATAGGTGGCCCTCCCGGTAGCAGTCTCTGCTGATGTTACCCAGGGGTGATGCTAGCTTTACCCTGGAACTGCTGAAGCCCTAATGGTTAGACTGGGGGAGCTGTTAAGAAGCGTGGCCGGGGATGTCATTCTCAATATCGTAAACATCACACTGCAGCTGGAGCTTATATGGCCTAAAAGAAGCATCCTGAAGCTCAGGGGCCTTTCCAGGCCATTCGAGGATTGCCGTCTCCCAGTGTGTAACACCCTCTGCATCCTTACAGTTCATAATGGTAATCATCCAGCTTATCACATACCTGAGTGCTGGCTTGAGATAGTGGTTAAGAGTGGTGACCTCTAATCTTTGAGAATTTGGGATCTTCATGTCTCCCTTGATGTTTTCCTTCACATGTGTAGCCAGTGTTTTTTCAGTTGTTAGGAGTATTGGACAGGGATGGGAAACCCAGGTACAAATCCCCACTCAGTTTTGAGGCATCTTGCTTAATCCTGGAGTAGTGGAAGAGGCTGCCTAAGGAGGTGGTGAGCTCCCCCTCACTGGCAGTCTTCAAGCAAAGGTTGGATACACACTTTTCTTGGATGCTTTAGGATGCTTTGGGCTGATCCTGTGTAGAGCAGGGGGTTGGACTAGATGGCCTGTATGGCCCCTTCCAACTCTATGATTCTCTGATTCTGTGATCCTAGGCTAGCCACTCTCTCACCCTAGCTTACCTTATAGGGTTGCTGTGAGGGTAGAGGAAGGGAGACCAGTGCATGCACTTCTGATCGCCCTTGCAAGACATGATAAAAATGGGATAAATGGGATAAAAAAGTGATTTGCAGAATGTGACTCAGAGGCCTACTAAAACTAAGGCAAGTGGTATAGCCCAGAATAGGCCTGAAGTGGATTGGAGGCTACCCTAGAAGACTGGGCTTGCAATGCAGAAGGAGACAATGTCAAGACACCTCTGATATGCTCTTGATTTGAGCACCCCACAGTTGGGGTCACCATGAGTTGGCAGCATATTCTTCTTCTCTTTCTAATAAAAAAAGAACAGACAAGCCACTTTACCATTTTACCACAGTACCATAGGGCAGGGATCCTCAACCTGTGGTCCTCCAGATGTTCATGAACTACAATTCCCATGAGCCCCTGCCAGCAAATGCTGGCAGGGGCTCATGGGAATTGTAGTCCATGAACATCTGGAGGACCATAGGTTGAGGATCCCTGCCATAGGGTACCATGAAGGCCCCTCAATGGTACTGCGGCATGGGAGCTTTCAAAATGGCAGCCTGGGAGAGCCTTCCCACCCTGTGCCTGCCATTTCTGGCTCTGAGAGAAGAGGAAAGAAAATGTTTCAATTAAAAAAAGATTCAACACTTCAGGTTGACCTGCCGCCTCCCATAGGGGCCAATGATGAGGCTGGAGGGGATGGGAAGGGAATGGGAAGGGGGCCCACCCAGTTAAACCTCTGACACCCAAGTTTCCTCTCATAACTAGTGTGGATGGCAGGGAGGCAAGGCCAGCTGATATCCCTTCCAGGTACCTCGAAGCCTGAAAAATATTTTAGGGGTACCTCACAGGCCAAAAGGCTGGAAAAGCTAGGGCTAGACCATAGTTTTAAGTATTGAAATAAGGGGGACAGAAGTGTCCTAGTTGTGTGGGGGGCCGGGGAAGCCCCCTAATGAGCCATTTCTGTGCAGTGAGACCAAACTAGTGGACTCTTCATTCCATGCCACTCCATGTTGCTTTTTTTTACAGCTGCTTCTCCTGGAGAGGTAAATAGCTACTCTTGCACCTTCCCTTACAATGGCAAACCCAGCGGTTTGCTGAAGGAGGCATGTTCAGAAGTCATGCGAGCAGGGAGCCAGTGGCGCAGCGATTTGGGGGCGGGTGGCCTGTCTGTGTCAGAACTGCTGTCCAAGGCTATAGCCCTGCTTCACAGTATTATTCCATGTCTGGGTCGACCCTTTTTTTCCGTCAACCCCTGCATTAATCCATTGTATTCCGTTTCCAGATAATCATTATTATCTCCCGGAGAGCATAATGGTTTCTCAGTCGCATATGCACTTTATGTTTGTGGTAAATTTTGTGATTCAAAATTATAGGCCTGGGGAATAGTTTATTATTATAACCGTTCAGTGGCAAGAAACTGTCAACTATTATAACGTGTCAATGCTATGGGTAAGTGGTTAGATTTGACTCGGTATAGACTAAGCAGGAAGTAACCTGGTATTTTGCTTATTGTGATTTTTAACCCGTTCGGTCGGAGAGGGTGATAGAACTTGCAAGCGGTTACGTAAATTAAATCATTCGAGTTTGAAAAGCTTCTTGATGAGACACATTCATCCACCTATTGTTCAGGCAAAACCACTGGGGAATCAAAGAATTACCTTGGAGGGTCGGATTAAAAGCAGGGTTGCCAGCTTCCAGTCTTCAGGCTACACAGATCCCTAGAGAAAATGGCTGCTTTGTAAGGTAAAGGTAGGTAAAGGTAAAGGTAAAGGTAAAGGTAAAGGTAAAGGTAAAGGTAAAGGTAAAGGTAAAGGTAAAGGTAAAGGTAAAGGTATCCCCTGTTCAAGCACCGAGTCATGTCTGACCCTTGGGGTGACCCTTCTAGCGTTTTCATGGCAGACTCAATACGGGGTGGTTTACCAGTGCCTTCCCCAGTCATTACCGTTTACCCCCCAGCAAGCTGGGTGCTCATTTTACCGACCTCAGAAGGATGGAAGGCTGAGTCAACCTTGAGCCGGCTGCTGGGATTGAACTCCCAGCCTCATGGGCAGAGCTTTCAGACGGCTGCCTTACCATTCTGCGCCACAAGAGGCTCTTTGTAAGGTAGGAAATGTCATTATACCCTTTTGAGTTCCCTCCCCTCCCCAGACTATGCTCTCCCCAGGCTCCAGCCAGAAAGGTCTAGGAATTTCCCAACCCAGAAGTGGCAACTTTATGGCCACCGTAGCCTTCTTTCTCTAGCTCAGTCTTTCTCAACTTCTTTACCATTGAGAACCCCCTGAGTCATTCTTCAGGCTTTGAGAAACTCCAGAGGTGGTGCAATCGTTCAGAATAGGGTTGGGAAGCATAGCTGTGGGCACACCCCCTGGGGCCCCTCCCCTCCCCACCCCCTCCAGGCCCATCATTGGCCACTTTGGGAGAGGAGGGCGGGTCGACATGACCATATATCACCATATCACCCAATAAATGTTTAACAACTTAAAAAAATATATATTAAAAATTAAATCACTCCCACCCATTTGGGAAACCCTTCCAGGGCCATCAAGAAACCCCGGGGTTTCATGAAACCCTCGTTGAGAAAGCCTGCTCTAGTTCGTGCCACTGGATTTTGCCGAGAAGCTCACAAAGGATCGTATTTGGAAAAAGCAAAGTCTCACAACCTTGTCTCTAGCAGAATGTGTGGAGCCAGCCTAGCATAATGACCGGACCAGGAACTGCCTCATGTGTGTGAGTCTGTGCACACACACACGCACACCAACCTGACTGATACGGTTGCCAGATCCAGATTCAGATATCTTGGAGATTTGGGGGATGAAGCACAAGGACACAGGGGTTTGGGAAGGGGAGGGACTTCAATTGGAGATAATGTTCTAGAGTTCACCTTCCAAAGCCCAAGGAGGACACAACAAATTTTGAGTCCAGTAGCACCCTCAAGTTTGATTCAAGTTTTGTGGGCGCAGCGTACATGGTCTGACAATGAAATGGAATTTACCAAACCATATATTGAAGGAGAAAGTCGGTCATGGATTGATACATAGCAGCATGAAGATGCGAACCACATACATAGGCTTTACAGGAATAACAAGCTAACAATCACAGACTAAAACAGCCAGCTGGTTGTCGTGGTTAAGAGCAGCAGCCTCGGATCTGGAGAACCGAGTTTGATTCCCCAAGTCTTCATCCTCGTGGAGCCACCTAGGTGACCTTGAGTCAGTCACAGTTTTCTCAGAACTCTCTCAGCTCCGCCCATCTCACAGGGAGCCTGTTATAGGGAGAAGAAGGGAGAAGTAGGTGGTTGTAAGCCGCTTTGAGACTCCTTGGGGTAGTGAAAAGCAGAGTATAAATAAACAGCTCTTCTTCTTATAAGGTCACCTCTCGTTTGGGTTTGAGGAGGGCATGGTTTGGGTAGGGGAGGCACTACAATTGGGCATTATGCTACGGAGTCCACCTTCCATTTTATTCGGGTGAACAGATCTCTATCGACGGGAGATCCGTTGTAATCCCAGGAGATCTCCATCTATGGCCCAGAGATTGGCAGCCCTACTGACCTACCTCCCAGGGTTATTATGAGTACAAAACTGTAGGTGTCACCCTGAGTTTCTTGGAGAAAGGGAGAAATAAAAGGGTAATCAAAGACAAAGGTAAGGAAAAGGGACCAGGCTCCACTTAGCAGGCTTTTGGGAAGGGCTCAGAGCTACAAATCAAATCCTAACTATGATATGTTCAGCCACAGGACAGGTTATAATACATATTGCAGCCTGTCCCTCCCATGCCTCAGGGTGGTTTTCCTTCTACCGAGTCAGCAAGCGGAAAACAGAAGGGAGGGAAGGAGGGAGGGAGGGAGATGTGTCTGCCTGGCTTTTTGCCACATGGGCCCTCTTGCTTTTCTCCAGGTGTGTCTCAAAGATCATTGCCCATGTGACTTGTGATTACCGTACTGCAAGCTGACTTCACGCCTTTTCTGTTTGCTTCATCCAAAGCAATGGCCTACGCTGCTTCTGGGAGGGCAATTCAAAACAGAGCTCTAAATTTGCATACTGTGCACAAACCTTAGTAGGTTTTGGTCTCAAAAAATCGTTCTGGAGCATCCCAGATTTCAACTTCCTATTGTGCAGGTTGCTGCTCCATAAAGATGAACGCTCTATTCTGATCCACCTCGCAAGGCTGTTGTGTAGACAGTGCCCCCAGCCAAGCTGCTTGCCCTGCTGCGGCCCCTGTGAAAGGGTCGTTCAACCCCCAAAGGGGTCCTGACCCCCATGTTGAGAACCACTGCTCTACCTGAAGGAGTCTCAAAGTGGCTTACAGTCACCTTCCCTTTCCTCTCCCCACAACAGATACTCTGTGAGGGAGGGGAGTGGGTGAGATTAGGGTCTGGGGGGGACCTCAGTAATGCTAGGGAGTCAATCCTCCCAAGCAGCCATTTTCTTCAGGGGAACTGATCTCTGTCACCTGGAGATGAGCTACCGGTCCAGGGGATCCACAGGCCTGACCCAAGAAATAAAACAGGACTTGCTTCTGAGTAAACCTGCCTTGGATTGCTCCTCCAGCCTTCCACAATGACAGACGTAACAACAGTTATTTGTATTTTGCGTAATGTCAGGATCATTAGGATCTCTGCCATAAATTAGCCTGGGTGCTTCCATGACAGTTATATTGCTTGGTGCCTGGCAGTTTCAGGTCCTGTATTCATGCTTGTTAGTTAGAGGGAAATATATGTTTTGGGTAACTCTTATCTGTACTTCTCGGCTGGGGCCGGCTTTGCTATCACCCGGCCAAGGCCATGTGAACGTTCTGTTGTTTTTAATTGCCTGTGTCTTCTCCCTCCTGCTCCCCTCCCTTGGGAACTTTCAAGTTTTGGGCGGGAGAAAAAGTATTGAAAAGAAGAAGCAAATCTGTTTAGCCTCAGATTTGTCTTCACTAGTCTGGATGTTTGTAGTATTTCTCAATAAAGCTTTCTTATAATTAAGAAGCTAGTTGTGAGTTCTTTCAGCGTCTGACACGTAAGGGTGATCTACCAAAGAATGCAACCTTGCAGCCCCATTTTCTTATTTACTGAAGTCTAGTTGCCACCTTTCTCCCCATTAAAGTATACTCCCAGACCCCTATTTTAGAAAACAACTGAAGTGGACAGCTAAAGGCTCTCCTTTAACTCTACGCAGGGAGACACATGGCAAGTTTGGTGTAGTCGTTGGGAATGCGGACTTCTAATCTGGCATGCTGGGTTCAATTCTGCACTCCCCCACATGCAGCCAACTGGATGACCTTGGGCTCCCCACAGCTGATAAAACTGTTCTGGCTGAGCAGTGATATCAGGGCTCTCTCAGCCTCACCCGCCTCACAGGGGGTCTTTTGTGGGGAGAGGAAATGGAAGGCGACTGTAAGCCACTTTGAGACTCCTTCGGGTAGAAAAAGCAGCATATAAACACCAACTCCTCTTCTTCAAGGACCCTTCTGTGAAAGGAGAGAGGCTATAGCACTGCCAGCACTTGGCCATGCTGCAACCTTTTAATAAACAGGGAAGTTCACTTTTGTTTCTTTGTCCAGAGATTTCCACAGTTTTCTCTCAGTACTTTTCCTCCTGTGAATCAGATGCTTCTCTACCCTCCTCACACCTCAAAACTAAGCCAAGGGGGTTGTGTGCAGCCAGTGTGAGCACATGCAGAGTTCAATGATGCCAAGTGCCACCTAGCCAACCATCTTTAGTGACTAAGTCCCCCCTTTAATTACACCAAACAGAGAATTAGCCAGCCCCACATTTTCCAACCTTGAAGAACTGAGCAGTGGGAGAAAAATGGGTTCCACATAGTGATCGTCTAGGAATTTCCCTAGCTTCTATGGTAAAGACCACAGAAACTACGGGAGACGGCCTAGGGCATTACCCGGAAGTTTCATCACATCATCCCTAGTCCCCAACCTCCAAATCTCCTAGCATTTGCTAAGGCAGGATTGAGAACATTTTTTGTGACACATTAGTCAAAGAACAGAGCCTCTTGTGGCGCAGAGTGGTAAGGCAGCAGAAATGCTGTCTGAAGCTGTCTGACCATGAGGCTGGGAGTTCAATCCCAGTAGCCAGCTCAAGGTCGACTCAGCCTTCCATCCTTCCGAGGTCGGTAAAATGAGTACCCAGCTTGCTGGGGGGTAAATGGTAATGGCTGGGGAAGGCACTGGCAAACCACCCCGTATTGACTCTGCCATGAAAACGCTAGAGGGCGTCACCCCAAGGGTCAGACATGACCCAGTGCTTGCACAGGGGATACCTTTACCTTTAGTCAAAGAACAAGGGAGTCATCTTGTTTGCATCCCCCCTGAAAGATGGTTGCTGTGGTTGCTGTGATTTGGGGGTTATATTTATATTTTTTATGTATATTTATTTGATTTCTATACCGCCCTTCCATATGGCTCAGGGCGATTTACATACAACAACTTGGGGGAATACATGGAACAAATTAATATATAACATAAACAAATACAACAACAGCAACCATCTAAATAATGCAATTTCAGTGATCTTAAACAACAATATAACAGGGACAGGAACTTAGCTAAGGCCCTTAGAGAGGTCAGACTGGTTCAGGCCACGGTGGGGATGTCTAAGGCAGACCTGTGGTCAGTTTCAGGCAAATGCCTGGGGGAGGAGCTCCCTTTTGCAGGCCCTGCGGAATTGTCAATATAGATGGATATTCAGGTCTCATGTCTTTTAGGCTTTACCTAATTTTGGTTGATTCCCATGCTATGTTCCTTCCCGGGGGGGGGGGGAAATATACACCTTGGCCTGGCTACAATTATCCCCGATCTTATCGCACCCAGATGCCAATAGCGCTACACATTTTGCATGCGGGGTTGCTCTGAAAACAGTTCTGAAATGAGTGAGGAATGCAGTAACAAGTCTGCTGACTAATACGTTTGCATGAGGGGAGGGGAGGGGGGGGGAAACACCTCACCAATCTTGAAGGACCTGCACAGCCTGCCAAACGCTGATCCTTTTCCGAGCATTCTTCAAAGCGCTGATGCCGAACGTTAAAGCCCTAAATGGACGGGTACCTGGGATTCTCAGAAATCACGTTCCCTCTGCCCAGACATGTGTTACAGAGAGCTACATCACGTTCTAATGATTGACTCCCCCACCACCACCACCTTTTTTATACCCTGCTTTTCAGTACCTGAAGGAGTCCCAAAGCTGCTTATAAACACCTTCCCCTTCTTCTGTCCACAGCAGACACTCGATGAGAAAGTTGGGGCTGAGAGAGCTCTAGCAGAACAGCTCTCAGGAAACTGTAACTAGCCCAAGGCCACCCAGCTGACTGCAAGTGGAGGAGGGGGGGAATTAAAGTTGGTGCTCCAGGTTAAACTCTGCTGCTCTTGCCCACCAGACCACATTGGCACTAAGGAATGTGGTCCCTGATCCGGTGCTTTAGAGATGCCAGCCCCCAGATGAGACCTGGGATCTCCTGGAAATATAGCTCATCTTCAGGTGATAGTGGTCAGTTCCCCTGGAGAAAATGACTGCGTTGGAGGGTGGACTTCAGAGCATTATACTCCCCTGAGGTCCCTGTCCTCCCCATCCTCTGCCGGTGCCCAGGCAAATCTAATCAATACCACACCCAACTATTGGAATTAAATATTAGGAGCGCCAACTTCTAATCTGGCGAGCTGGGTTTGATCCTGCGCTTCCCCCCACATGCAGCCAACTGGGTGACCTTGGGCTCCTCACAGTTCTTTTAGAGCTGTCATATTAAAGCAGTTCTGTCAGACTTCTCTCAGCCCCCCCCCCCCCAATAGGGCGTCTGTTTTGGTGAGAGGAAAGGGAAGGTGATTGTAAGCTGCTTTGAGACTCCTTCTGGTAGAGAAAAGCAGCATATAAGAACCAGTTCTTCTTCAGTACTATCAGGGCTCTCTCAGCCTCACCTCCCTCACAGGGTGTCCCCTGTGGGGAGAGGAATGGGAAGGTGATTGTAAGCTGCTTTGAGACTCCTTCTGGTAGAGAAAAAGCAGCATATAAGAACCAACTCTTCTTCTTCTTCATATCCAACTGCAGCCTTTTTAATGACTCGATACCTTCTGACCATATAGGGTTGTTTTTCCCCACTGCTGCTAAGTCCCAAATAGCCATTGTGCACGTGGCATGAGATTAAGAGCTTCCTTTTTTGCTTTCTCTTTCTCCAGGACACGAGGCCCAGCTTCTCCGGCAACAGTATGTCTCTAAACTACAGGCCTTCTTTGTGATGGAACCACGTCTGAGAACTCCCGGCCTCCCTGCAACTCGCCAGATTTTTGTGTTAAGTTTTAAGGCCCAAGTAAAATTGTTTTCATCCGCTAAATTTTTGATGGTTTTGTGGTATATGTGTTTGACTTTCTTGTTTAGTTGCTTGGATTTGCCTCCAGCTATTCATTAAATCATATAATTTGCTATTGTTATCTACCACTAAATGGCTTTTTTAAAATGCTGCTTTTTGAAGAAGAAGAGGAGTTGTTCTTTATACTCAGGGTTTCTCTGAAATCTCATTCTCCTTACCCAAACATGTGCCATGGAAACCTTTTCTATGCAGTAGCAGCAGAGCTGGGTATTTGTGACAGGGCACTTTGCCGCACCACTTCCCTGGTCCTCATAGGGGAAGATTTTCCCCACCGGACCTGGTCCGCCCTGGATTACTGACTTCACATGAGTTAGCCGGGGCAGAGAGGTTCCACCATGCTTCATGGTGGCATATATGTTTTTAATTTTTTTTCCTCCAAAGGTGGGATTGGATTGCAACACAATCCCAACTCCATGGAAAAAAAAAATCCTGTCAGCTCTATGCCACCGAGAATCACCGTGGAGCTGACTGGGGCATTGTTTGCCCTTTCCGGGATGCTATATGAAGGGGAAGAACCAGGACTGGAAGGCTGGCGCTTCTACTTCCTCAGGGGCCTGGCCTGGGATAGCCCCCCTTGGTGCCTGCAGCTTAAAAGGAAACACGGAAATATCAGTGTCCCCTTACCATGGGGCAACTGAGGGTCTGATTAGGCCCATGCTCAGGCTGGGGCCTGGCTGGCATCAATATCATGTAGAAGTGGGGATTAGTCCTGCTGCCACCCGAGTACCAGCCTGGCCTCCCACCCAAAACAGATTCCCTATGATGTAGGTGGGGCTGAGAGAGCTCTGACAGGACTGCTATGTGAGAACAGCTCTAACAGGATTGTGACTAGGCCAAGGTCATCCAATTAGCTGCCTATGGGGGAGTGAGGAATCAAACCTGGCTCTCCAGATTAGAAATCACCAGTTTTAATCACTACAGCAAGCTGCAATGGTCCAGTTGATGTCCGACATTCAAAAGATGTGCACTGTCAGTCATTTTTCCCTAGTTCTTACCTGCTGCTCTCAAAATTTGACTTGCAGCAGATTATAAACAAGAATAAAACCCTAATGCATAAAACCATAAAAACCATACAAGCCAAATCAAAACCTACTCTGGAGATGAGAAAAATAAACCGCCCTACTCCACCTTCCATATCCCACCCCCCTCCATCAGCACCTCAGGGTACAAATCTTCAGGTGTGCTGATAGTTCTTGGTTGTGGAGGGGCTCCTGCAATCTTCCTTGCCCTGGCCTCAACCAAAGACCTGGTGGAAGAGCTCTGTTTTACAGGTCCTGTGGAACTGTGAAAGCTCCTGCAGGGCTAACTCATAGAAACATAGAATCATAGAGTTGGAAGGGACCTCCTGGGTCATCTAATCCAACCCCCTACACTATGCAGGACACTCACAACCCTATCACTCATCCACTGTAACCTGCCACCCCCTTGAACCTTCACAGAATCAGCCTCTCCATCAGATGGCTATCCAGCCTCTGTTTAAAAATTTCCAAAGATGGAGAACCCACCAGCTCCCGAGGAAGCCTGTTCCACTGAGAAACCGATCTAACTCTTCAGGGAACTCTTTCCACCAGGTCGGGGCCAGGACTGAAAAGGCCCCGGCCCTGGTCGAGGCCAGATAAACTTTTTGTGGACCAAAAATCACCAACAGGTTAGAACCTGCAGAATGCAAGGCCCTGCGGGAGCATAAGGCGATAGGCGTTCCCTCAGATCTATGGGGCCCAAACCATGAAGAGTCAAAAACAGAACCTTGAACTTGATCCAGGCTGCAACTGGCAACCAATGCAGCTGTCTCAGCACTGGGTGGATATGGGCCCTCCAAGATGTTCCAATGAGGACCCTGACTTCTGCATTTTGCACCAGCTGCCATTTCTGGATCAAGGCCAAAGTTAGGCCCACATAGAGCAAGTTACAGGAGGCAATCCTAGAGGTGACTGTTGCATGGATCACTGTGGCCAGGTGTTCTGGGGACAGATAGGGCGCTAGTAGCCTTGCCTGGTGAAGATGGGAAGATGCCAGGCATGCTACTCATGATCTGCACCTTCATAGTAAGTGAGGCATCCAAGATCATGTCCAGATTCCTAGCACAGGGCACAATGTTAAGTTGCACCCCGGTTGTCATAAGACAGGATAGCCTATAGGCTAATGATCCATGCCTTTTCTAAATAGTGGAGAATTTAGTGCAGAAATCATCCGCGTGGAAAACCTGCTGTCGTTTTTAAAATTTCAAATGTCGACACTTTCCTCTCCTAGTACAAAGAAAAGTTATATTTGGATGCAGCGGCTTCCTCTTTGATCCTTCTGTGCGATTTCTGTTCATGACTGGCACTAGCGCTGCTAGTTGTCCTGCTATGCTGGGATACCTGCCAGCAATCCCCTGGCTGGGCTTGCCAAATCTAGGTTGGTAAATCCCTGAAGATTTTGCAGTGAAGATGGCATTTGGGAGTAGGAGGGACCTTGGTCCATTTGCCAAGAAATAGGGCATTGCATCAACAGCATCCAACCATGTCCTCACTCATCAAATATTTTAATTATTTACTTTAGATTTATTCGGGGATTTATATCTCATCCCTTCCCCCAAAGGTCCCAGGGCAGCCCACAACAATGCAGAATAAAATAATCTAAAATGCATTTAAAACATAACCCACCCACCCACAACCTTCCCCTTTCCTCCCTCCCACTCTGGCAGGACAGCACATAGAGGAAACTAAAGGCCTGGCTAAAGACGTGTGCTTTCACCAAGTGCCCCAAAACCATATAATATAGGTGCCTGGAAAATCACCAGAGGGATATTGTTCCAAATCTGGCGGCTATCACATATCAATTCGCAACAAGTAGCCCCTATCTTCAAATATCAAAATCTCAGGAATGGGGTCACACCAACAAGCTAGGGATGCCAGTCCCCAGATTGGACCTGGGGATCCCCTAGAATTATAGTTCATTTCCAGGTGACAGATCAGTTTCCCTGGAGAAAATGGTTGCTTTGGAGGGCGGACTCTATAGCCTTATACTCCACTGAGGTCACTCCCTGCCCCAAATCCTTCCCGCTCCCGGCTCCACCGCCAAAGTCTCCAGGGATTTCCCAACACAGAGCTGGCAACCCTATACTAAACAGATTTTCCTGCAAAAATCCTCAAACCTTAAAAAAAATATATGTTTTTCCCCACATTTTAGACCCAAATTTTAAAAGTGTCATCTGCACACATGAACTTACCTTTCTTCTTCAGTGGGTGCCAAGAGCTACTCAGGACCCAGCCGGCATGTGCCAGGAACCTTTCTGAGCCCAGACTGCTTCCACCTGAGCCATATCGTTTGGATGTGCATTTTTAAAGGGTCAACTTTTTTGTCCGTTTCCGCACTAAAATTTGCTTCTTAGGGACAGTCCCAAATTGCCCCCTCACTTGCCCTGCAGCAAAGGACTCCCCAGAAAACTGGAATTTCATCTTTTCAAGCTAACTTTCATCTTTTCAAGTCTAACAAGGTCTAATTCAGGGCTGCCCAGAGCAGAAATAAAGGCATTCAAGTTTTCCCCGTGCCTACCATTTTGAGTTGTTTGGAATGCCATTTTCCTCATCACCTTCCTCCCTCCCTTCCCCCCCCTCCGTTCCCCCAAAATATTCCTTTAAAAAAAAAGTGATCTTATTACAACACTGTTTCTAAGTGTTGTTTTTTTAAGCAGTCTTGCAGTGTTATAATGTTATAACTCAGGGGGTTTTTAATTTTAAAAAATTGTTCAGGACACTTAGGGTGGAAGGGGGAGGAGGTGAGGCACCATTTTGCAAAAAACACATTTTTGGAAAAGGGGAAGGGAGCAAAGCAGGATGGGAGGCTGCCTCCATCGGACTCAGTGTGGAAGGCATGTTGCGAATTTCAAACCTGGGAAGAAAGGGGAGGAGGGTCCAAATGTCAAGATGCTATTGTCAACTTGCAGCATCCAAAGGAGGCTAAAACAAGGAATATCTCCTAATGCGGAAATAGTCTCAGAGAAGCTCCCAGACACAAACACTGCTGTGGTCTCAGAGCAGCCCCCAGACACCAACACTGCTCAAAGCAGCCATATTCTCCAGAGGAATTTGTCACCTAGAGATGAGCTATGATTCCAGGGGTTCCCCAGGTCCTACGTGGGGACTGGTAGACTGGCCAACCTGGAGATTTGGGATGGAGCCTGGGGAGGACATGGACCTCCGGTGGGATACAGTGCCATAGAGTCCACCCTCCAAAGCATCCATTTTCTCTGTAGCCTGGAGATGGGCATCTGGAGGCTGGCATCCATACCCCAATATGAAGGTGAGTCTGTCTTAACTTGGACAACTGGAAGCCCAGTAGAGACAGCTGGGGATTTTCCTGGGTGTTTTTGCCCTGTGAATTTCCCCTTTATTAGGCTATCCTGATTTATAATAACTCTTTGTTCTTGGCATACTGTTACAGTATTTCTTTGGTCAATTGGTCTCTTTTGCTCATTTTGCCTGGGTTCTTCGCTCCTCACATTGTGCCATACAGCAGGGCATTCCCTAACTGGGGGAGATATCCCTGGGGGCAAAGCAGGTGCCCCGGGCCTCCCCAAATTAACCCTAGACCCAGAGTGATAGGAGGCTTTGCCTGCTTCAGGGTTGAGGGGACAGGAAGGAAAGAGGGTTTGTAGGGTTGGGAAATACCTGGAGATTTTGGGGATGGAGTCTGAGGAGGCCAGGATTGGAGGACGAGAGGGATTTTCATGGGATATGGCTCATAGATGTTACCTTCCAAATCATCCATTTTCTCTAGATAATCTGATCACTGTTTCCTGAAGATCAGTTGTAATCCCAGGAGATCTCCGACTATCACCTTAGGCTGTGTGTGAGTGGCTGAAGATCTCCTTGAAAGGGATTCCCCATTCACACACACACAAAAAAACACACACACACACACACAAAACACCTGCATAGCCCCACTCCTTCTTTAGACAACCCCAGCACTAGGCATTCAAAGGATAGGTCCTCACTTCACAAGGAAGTATATCTGAAAAAGCATTTAGGAAATGAAGGCACCTTCCCATAGGATGTAGCACTGATATTTGTTGTAGAGACATTGATGTTAGGGCAGTGTAAGGCCAATGGCAGACCAGTGTGTTACTTAGTACCTCTGTAATGTGCAGACGCCAGACGTGCAATTGTGAACATGTCTGTTAACACACTGTAAAATTCATTGCCTACCAGTTCTGTAATCCTACCCCAGCTGCATTGTTCCTCGGCTGCTCTATGCTGTACGGCTGCATTCCCACCCCCCGTTTTCCATATTCAGTCACATCAAGATAGGTGACTTATGAATAAAGTAAGTCAATAAATAAATCCTTGTCAGGAGACTGTGGGCCAATCAGGGCTCATTATACAGGATGGAGATGTACAGAAAGGTGGAAGGATACAAGTTAGGTGGCTCATGGATATGCTCACAGCAAACTCGATCGCAACACAAACGTGTGGGCATGTACTCACGTGCACATCTAACATTGGGGATATTTTTCAAAGTTCAGCAATGCTGAGAATATCGATATAGTCCATGGGTTCATTTCCTTTATGTGCCCAGTTGCATGTCAAGGGAGCCCTGGGTATGTGTATCTCTTAGCTGGAATGAAGCCCTTTCGGGAAAAACAAAACAGAGACAGAAATTTAAGAGGGAGGCCCATGGTATTATCTAAATGGCAGCTCTCCTTCTTCTTTTTTTGTATTTTATAAACAACAATATGACACGGCGACAAAAGCTGTTTTGTTTAGCACAATCCTACATTCGGCAATTTAATTATTCCCTTAATTATTGAAGCATTCATCATAGTTTTCCAATTGATTCATTGCTGGCTGGCTGCATTGCTTTGACTCATTAATATAGTGACAAGTGAATTGACAGCCGTCTTGGTAACCTACATGAATCCTGGGAATAGGAGACTTGGGATCTGGAAGGGGTGTGTGTGTATTATTGTAATTAACCAACAAACCCTAGTCGCAAAAGCTTCATTAAAAGGCAAAGGTAGCTAATAATAATATGTCAGAAAAGCCCAATTATCAGTGGCTTTTATAGTCAAATCTACCAAGTAATATCTTCCCAGGACAACTTTATTTTCTTAGGAAATGAGCAATAAAGATGAGATTCCTAGTGCAAATAAGCCTTCCATAGGATATACCGAGACAGTACTCAGGGTAAATAATGCTGTGAAAATCCAAATTATTCTTGTTTCCCAACTGTGATACAATTCTGGCAGACCCTACGGGATTTTAAAAAAAATGTATTTAAAATCTTGAAATTAGAGTACATCACAGACTGTGGAAGCTTTTCCTCTATTATTTTTATTTAAGTGTAATTGGACTTAAAAAAAAAACACACTATTGCATAGGAGAGGGGTTCTTGCAAAGAAAAGGAAATCATCCCCAATTGCCTTCAACAACTATTTGGGTTTCTCACTTCTATATTAAAACTGCACACCTTTTTATGAAACAAAACCCACTCTCTCATGTCAATGCCCCCTTCATTCTCTTTGCCTCTTTTACAACTTCCCCAAATCGGTCAGGTGCTTTCAACACAGACTGCCCCGTGCGCCACAGCTTCTGTCTCAGCAGCTAATGTTCAAACAGGACACAACACCCACATCTTGACAGGGTGTTCCATCTACTGCCCTCGCTTACTTTTTAACTTCAGGGTGCTAAGCAGATCGACAGCTTCCCCCACCCCTCCTGTTTCAGGCAAGGGGGTAAATGTAAAGGGAAGAAGAACTGCTAGTTGTGTGTGTGTGTGTGTGTGGGGGGGGGGTGATAGCAAAACGGCAAGGACTACTAGTGCCTTTTGAATCGGAAGCGTGTGCCCCAGATAAATGTCGCTCGAAGAAGTAAATCCGTGTAAATCCATACATTTATTTAGCTCTCTCGCCAACTCTCTCCCCAAGTTAACACCCCGGCACACACAATGATACCGAAGGTGATTATCTCTGCTAGCATAATTCCTCCGTAACATCTGCTTTCGTCCATAACACTCCACTAATTTTTCCCTCATTTCATTACACATAATTTTCTTTCAACACAATCTACATGTATTAAGTGGTAATGACTTTCCAGTTAAGAGCAAATCGACGCCAAGGGACACCCCCCCCCCCCTTCCCGATTGCCTGCCGTGCCTGACTCCGGCTATTAAAGATAAATTTGGTGTCTCAGAAAGCGGCAGTAAGCTAATCAATCAATTAAGCGGTTAGGACATACATTATCAAAATTCCACAGTGCGGGGGTGCGTGAGAGCATGCTGATATACTTGGTATGATTTTCGAAATAAAAAAAATAATTTGCAAATGACTAATGAACACACTTTGGGGTTGAAAGTCTACATTTAGCATCTTCTGGACTGCAAACACGAGGCTATTACGCCAGATTCTCTAAGGATGTAATGTGTGTGTCTGTTTAACATTTTACTGTATTATTTATAAATCCAGCGCACTTGCATGAAATATTTTAAGGATGAGGTACAGGAGAGGCTAAATACTTTGCCGAGCTGTGTAGAATGAAAAGACAACGGTGATTAAGGGTGCTGTCAAAACTTGTCAGAGAGTATCTGGATATTGCCCAGGTCTCTGAGCAGAGAGTTAATATCCCCTAACCTGTGAGCTTCAGTAAAATTGTTTTGAGGACAGACTGGCAACTGACACTGTGCTTCGGACTGCCTTTAAGTAAAACCATCGCCTCGATTCTGTATGTATACCTTGCTGCCAGTTTCTTTCAATGTGGGTTCTTCAGAGGCATCTTAAACATGAGCTAAAATAATTTCCTTGTACGCCTTCACTCCCACCCTTGCATTTAAAACCCACCCTTCAACACGAGTCCAAAATATTTTTAAAAACTACTTACCCCTAGTAGAAGGCTCTGCCCAAATCTAAACCACAGCAGAATTCTGAGTTCCAAGTCAAGAATGTGACTTAACAACAACCGCATATATATATATATTTTTAAAGAACTGCCATTCTTTTCTTTAATGTATTGGGGAGGGGGGTGGGAATGAATCTATTTTCATTTAAGGTGGTTTTTAATTTCTGTTCCTCAGTCTCTTGCATCTAGTTTACCGGCTCGTATGCCAATGTTTTCGCCGTCTTTGAAAAGAACAGCAGTTGCGCTCAGCGATTGAAAAAGAAAAAAAAAGAAAAAACAGGAAAACCATACTCAAGCTTAGTAGAGAAAAAGAAGCAAACTTTATTTCCAGCAGCATAATGAGAATTAAATACCACTAAATAACAAAAAGACGATTAAACACAGAATACAACAAGCGAAGGGATGCTTCATAATAAACATTTGAATCCTTTCGGGGAGGGGGGGTTGGGGTTTTTTGGGTTGTTTTTTTTTTAAAAGAAACAATCAGTTAATCTTTAAAATAAGAAGTGATTGTCACCGGGTTTTGACAATTACTTTTCCTGTCAGTGTTAACCATTTTTGCCTAAAGCTTTGTTATCCTAGTGCTCTGGATATCAGATGAAATGACGTGGGGGGGGGGAAAGAGGGGAGAACCCTGCAGAATTGATGGGATATTCTACTCACCTCCCCCCCCCCCCATACACACACACACACACTGCTTCATTTCTTCTTCCTACCTCTCCTCACACTGTATTGAAACACGTTGGAAGAAACTAGAAGTTTGACTCTGCCTGGATTTCAGGCCAAACACAAAACACCCCCGCGGAGAATGGGGAACTTTTTTTCTTTTTAAATGCTGTCTGTGGTCGAACGAGCCAAAAAGCAAACCTCCGTCGTTGCGATATTGTTGTCCTCGATGCTGTTTCGGAAGTAACTGCATCGTGCTCAACCTGGGAATGAGTGCAGGAATGCAAACGGCAAAGACATCCTGCTTTAACTCTGAGCCACCTGGGATAGTCAGAGATGAAAAGTATACATCTGCTATCTCCCGGTGTTAATAAAGTAAAATGCACAGGAATGTAAAAGAGTCTATGTTGAAACGAAACAAGGGGTAACGTTTGAAACACACACATACACACACGCCCCCCAACATATTTCAGGCATAATTTTTTCTTCCCTGCTGCCTTCTCCCTTGGGCGGTGGACTGTTTATGAAGTGTTAAAATAGTTAGCCACTCAAAGCAGTTCTGCATTGGTTCACCCTCTCTTATTCCCTTTTTTCCCTGACCCTTTGTCTGTCTTCTCACTCCATCTCTCTCTTCACTGATTCATATCATGTTTTTTTTTTAATGACATATAAAATCTTTCATCTCTTCATATGCTTAGGACCATTTCACAGAGTATCTGCTTCGCTAGATGGAAATTCGACAGAGCTGGGTCATCGTCCACTCTCGACCTGACACTCCCATCTTTTTGGAGCAACTGGACTGATCACTAGAATGTCTTACATTAAAAAACAAAAAAAAGCTGACTTTCTCTTGGTTTGATAGCATTGTTGTCTCTGACCCTCTGTCTCCAATTCTTCTTCTGATTTAAGAAGTCATAAATAGAAAATCACATGAACAAATACTCAGTGGGGGCTGAGGAGGTGCTTCAGACCTAACCCTTCCTTTTGACCAGGGGTAGTAAAACTGCGGCCCTCCAGATGTCCATGGACTACAATTCCCAGGAGCCCCCTGCCAGCATTCGCTGGCAGGGGGCTCCTGGGAATTGTAGTCCATGGACATCTGGAGGGCCACAGTTTGACTACCCCTGCTCTTGACCATCTCCCTGTAGTCAAAACATGTGACTTTGGAAGTTCTTGCTTGCAGAAGGTGGAAACAAACAAACAAACAAGCAAACAAACAAAAACTCTTTTGGGCAGATAGGTCCGTGTGGTAGCCAATGGGGCTGTTGTTGTTTACTCAAATCAGATAAAACACCCACCTTAAGCCCGCCCTCTATTCGGTTCAGTAGCACCTCCATACTCCAATAAACCGTTTTCATTCCATCTGGCGTGCATTTGCTCCGAAGACATTTTCCTGTCAATCTCTCCCGCCACATTAAAAATCTGTCATTACTATTGCATTGCTGCCTGGCTCCAGAGATTTGTCTGACTGCTTTATTGCTCCTCTCTCTCTCTCTCTCTCTCTCTCTTTCTCTCTCTCTCTCTCTCTCTCTCTCTTTTTGCCTGCTACAGCCGAGAAGCAGAAATAAAGGTTTGTTGTTGAAACATGGCCGCAAGGAAAGTAGGAGGCACACATCTGTCAAGGTATTACCTTTCTTCAACCAGGGATTAAGGTGTTTTACTGCTCTCACTCCTGAGCAGTCACACTGAATAAATTTTCTCAGTAGAACATAAAAATGAACTCATACATTTTGAACTAGGGTCTCATTCTTTCAACCAGCCCAGATAATTATGCAATGGCATCACAGTGGGGGTGCATGGGGGGGGGCTGAGGTGGGGGAGTCAGGAAGGGGGGAATTCTTTCCCTTTCAAACTTGCATTATTTAAATACAAAGAAGGAGAAGACTCAAGGAGACAGAGACAAAACAGCCCTGGTTGGAAGGGAAGAGTTCTCCGAGTCTTTACTCCCCCACCCCTTGCAAAATACCAGATACTTTGAAAGGTCAAATAGGTTGCGGGGATTTGCGGTCTTTCTATTTGTCTGGAGTGCTCAAATATAAAAATAAAAATAAAGCTTTCCTATCAATATTCAGTGCCCATCTGAATAGAAGTAAGCAGGTTTGGAAACACTGTCAGCCTAGGAAAACACAAAGCAGTTGATATAGAGATTGGTGGCCATGAAGGTCAGTCGATCCTGTGAATCGAATCCAAAATTTTATGAATGGAAGGATTTAAAAATGTAAAGTTAAACACCAGCAGTGATGTTGCCCCCTTATTAAAAAAAATTGGTTTGCTTTGGCCTAATCCAAATCATTTTGGGCCATGTCCTTATTCCACAAGGTGCCGTACATCAGTGGTCCCCAACCTTTTTATCACTAGGGGCCAGTCAACGCTTGACAATTTTACTGAGGCCCGGTGGGGAGGGGGTAGTCTTTTGCTGAGGGACGTCGCTGCAGCCGCCTGAGCCCCTGCTCCGCTTGCTTTCCTGTTGGTGCCCCTGACTTCCCACTGCCCGCTACACCGAGGGGGAGCCCCAGACAAGGCGACCGCCATGGAGCACCAAAGGTAAGCCGGCGGCAGAGTGGCAGGGCAGCCCCTGAGGCAGCAGCCGGGGAGGAGGATGAGGAGGAACCACAGCCCGGTACCAACTGATCTAAGGACTGGTACCGGTCCCTGGACCAGGGTTTGGGGACAGCTGCTATACATAATGACGTGAAACATGTAAATATACTTTCATGGTCTTCCGAGTTACTTCTTTCTGCACACACATACAAAAAATGTGGAGGACAATTCTCAACATTATTAAAGGTGATCATTATTAAGGCACTAGAATCTCTCGTACCCAAGGTAGGCTGATCTCATCAGATCTTGGACACAGACCCTGCTTGCCACCCCCTTGATGCACCACTGTTGTACCTTTACGAACGCATTTTAGAGTCCAGGAGAGTTTGTCTAGTCTGGAAAATCAGCTACATAAATTAAGCCTCTCCCCTCCCATTCTGAAAATGATAGTTCATTTGTGTGGCACCAATTCTGTGGTGGCCTGAATCGAAAATCTCACTTGATTCTTTAGCAGGATCTTAATAACTGGTGCCTCTTGGGGCCATCCACTGTATTTTGTCCCTCGTGTTCTGGAGCCAAATGAGACTCCTGCTTGCTCCAAGAGGCTAAAAGGGAGACTGAGGAATGAGCCTCTTTTGCAGTTGTGCTGCTGTTAAAAAATGATAGTCAAGAACCCTGGATTGTTGTGACCTGCCAGCTTGAATGCTCACCTGTTTGAGCCTTTTGGTCCTCCTGTGAGAGGCACTGTAACACGTTTTATGGTAGCTGGCATACCGAGCATGCAAAACATCCAAGCTCAGACATATGCACTCACTGTGGGAAGAGTTTAAATTTGCAAAAGGGTAAAGCACCATAAGCACTCACTGGGGGCAGAGTTTAAATTTGCAAGAGGGTGAAGCACCATAATCACTCACCGTTGGTAGAGTTTAAATTTGCAAGCGTGCTAAGCACCAGGCTGTTCAAAAGAATAAAAAAGTTTTTATTTATGAAGAGAAACAACTTTGTACAGAAAGAGAGGAGAGAGGGGCCCACCCGTCCATTCTGCATTCATGCCATCTGTTCTGTTGTGGAGGCAAGCAGGAAGGAAGTCTCCAAAGAGCCAATCAGGACACTGGAGGAGAGCATGTGAAAAATCCCAGGAAGTTCCTAATCTAACGTTGCGAAATACACATCTCCTCTGTGTGATTCGGATGGATTGCCACAGGAATCATTTCTGTTTACCTACCAAACATGGTTATCAGCTGGCCAGCTTTGCATCTTGAAAGCCAACTTAGTACTTGGATGGGGGACCATCAAGGAGGTTCAGGCTTGCCACCAAGAGCTCTGCAATGGCAAACCATCTCCGAACACCTCTTGCCTTGAAAGCCCCCTGGACTGCTGGAGTCGGATGTGACTCGATGGGAAACAAGTGAACGAGTATTTCGATCCCACCTTACCTCCAAACGAAATGTCTTCAATCCTGTGGGTGTGTGAATAAGGATAATTAGAATCATCGAATCATAGAGTTGGGAGGGACCTCCTGGGTCATCTAGGCAAACCCCCTGTACCATGCAGGACACTTTTTCTTCTTGCTGATGCCCCTCCCTCAGTAGTCCCCTGAGACGTCTAAAACACTGATCCTGAGGGTTGCAGGGCATGTGGAGAAGAAGCTACATATCCCCAGGAGCTGCCGTGAGAAGCGGGAGCCAGAGATAATCACCCTCTCTTTCTTCTCCCCTTATCTGTGCTTCTACCAAGGCAAGCACAGCCATGATGCCAACCTCACTTTGTGTCAATACCAGTCTTTGCATTGGATGGCCTACTGGAGGGAAAGAGAGGTTAGAAAAGAAGAGCTCTCACGCAGGCGCTGTAGCCCCCAAGTTAGTTTTCCCTATGTAATCATCATCTTAAAAAACATACGAGGTAGGTGAGGCTGAGAGAGTCAGGCTGGACCAAGGTTAATCCATGAGAGTCCTTTCAGGTGGGTATCTGTGAGCAGAACAAAACCTGAGACAAGTAGCACCTTGAAGACCCACACAATTTTCCAGGATATAAGATAGGGGTCCCCTACATGGAGCTCGAGCCTCTTGTGGCACAGAGTGGTAAGGCAGCAGACATGCTGTCTGAAGCACTGCCCATGAGGCTGGGAGTTCAATCCCAGCAGCCGGCTTAAGGTTGACTCAGCCTTCCATCCTTCCGAGGTCGGTAAAATGAGTACCCAGCTTGCTGGGGGGTAAACGGTAATGACTGGGGAAGGGAATGGCAAACCACCCCGTATTGAGTCTGCCAAGAAAACACTAGAGGGTGTCACCCCAAGGGTCAGACATGACTCGGTGCTTGCACAGGGGATACCTTTGCCTTTACATGGAGCTCATGGCACCCATTGGCGTCTTTCCTGGGGCCTACCAAGTGTTTCTAAAAAGTGGGTGGGGCTTGCAGAGTTTCTGATGGGCCAGTGGAGATCTGAAAGAAACTGCCAGATGTCTATTTTTAAGTTGGTTCAATAAGTATACTTGTGTGACGGCGATACAATATTTAAGGATCCCCAGGGTCCGTAGTTCCCAGGGCCAGTTTAAGGATTTGCAGGGACTGTGGGGAATGGTAGAGGACAGGAAGGCCTGGAGGCTCATTGTCCATGGGGTCGCGATGGGTCGGACACGACTTCGCAACTAACAGCAACAACAACAAGCAGAGTACAACTAGCCCCCTTCCCAGGGATAGTTGAAATTTTGGAAGCAACTGACAGCTTCTTCTGAGGTCTGCAAGCCACATAAGTATGAAGACCCCCTAACCATCAAAGTGTGAAGGCCCCATAAATTCATAGTTCCTTGGGGCTCCTGGGACAGTAGAGTCCATCACACGGATTGCATGTACTACTAGGATAAACCACCTCTGTCTCTATACCAGGTCTGTATTTCCACGTGCTATTTATGACAGTAAAGCTGAGAACTTTACTCCCCTCCCCGAAATGTGATCAACATTTGAACTTAGTTCACTGTGCCCATCCAGCGTGGAGCAGAAGACTTCCGACAATTGCCTTGATGAACAGCTCACGTTTCAGAATGAATAGCATTTCAAGGTTGCGTTGCCATTACGAAAATCCACGACCCACTCATTTCCTTGCTGATGATTCATTTGTTTCTTTTACACATTTTTATGCAGTTTGTGTAGGTCTTTATCCATATAAAGTACATCACTTATAGAGATAAATAGGCATATCCCTCTTGCTCCGCTATACTAACAATGCTGCGTTCCTCGGACGAGAGGGTGGTGTTAGCGGAAAGTGTGATGGGATACAGTCTAGCACAGTGGGTAAGGCTTCTTTTATAGTTTTCGAAGATTTAACGGGTGAGTAATTCGGGGCCTTTGTTTTAGCCTTAGGAAATGCGATCAAATTTCGTGACAAGCTTTAATTTCAATTCACCCAAGGGTTTCCCTTTATTTATTGTGCAAAGAAAAAAAGTGAGAAATGACAAGATCTCCCAGTTTTCTGAATATTGCCATTTATGCATAAAAGACCCTGCTAGATCAGACCAGTGGTCCATCTTGTCCAGCATGCTGTCCCACACAGTGGCCTGCTAGTTCCTCTAGATGGCCATAAGGGTTGAGACCTTCCATGGATGTTACTTCTTGGCCTTGGGATTCACAGGCTTAGTATCTTTGACTGCGGAGGTTCCCTTTAGTCACTATAACTAGTAGCCACTGATAGACATCCTCCATGAATCTGTCTAATCTCCTTTTAAAGCTGTTTACTGTATTTCTGTGGCTATCACCACATCCTCTGGCAGGAAATTCCACAGTTTAATCGTTCTTTGTGTTTAGTACTATTTTCTTCTGTTCATCCTGAACCTACTGCCAATCAGTTTCATTGGATGTTCTTGAGCTCTAGTATTTGGGAAGAGGGAGAAAAAGATAGAATCATAGTATCATAGAGTTGGAAGGTACCTCCTGGGTCATCTAGTCCAACCCCCTGAACTATGCAGAACACTCACAACCCCCATTACTCATCCACTGTAACCTTCCATCCCCCTGAACTTTCACAAAATCAGCCTCTCTGCCAGATGGCTATCCAGCCTCTGTTTAAAAATCTCCAAAGATGGAGAACCCACCACCTCCCGAGGAAGGTCTATGTCATCCCCCTCTACCCTATGCATAATTTTATAAACCTTTGTCCCATTTTCTCCAAGGGAACTTATTGTTTGGAGCTCAGTTATAATAGTCGGAGATCTCCAGGTCCCACCTGGAAGCAGGCAGCCCTGTTGCTAAGCTCCTCCTCGCTCTTACCCTCCCCTGCTCCCCTCTCCTGAGGTTCTGCCATCAGATCTCCAAGAACCTCAAGACCATGAGTTGGCAATGGTAGGCCTAAGATCTTTCCCACAAGGGCAGAGCTGTTACCACCTGCTCTGTCCCTCCTTGGGTGTTTAAGGCGGGGGTGGTGGTGGTGAGGAAAGCAGTAGCAGCAACAGGCAATGTTAGGAGGCTAACTCGTTAATTTGTCTGTTGAGGGCAGGTTGATTTATTGTTGTGGGTTTTCTGGGCTGGGTAGTGTGGTTTTTGTATATCTGTGGAATGTGATGGTTTTCTGCTTAGGTTTTGTTGTTTTTCAACATGGTAAGCTGCTTTGAGACTGGGCCGAGGACAGAGAAGCAAGCTCAAAATGTCTTAAATGAATAAAATGATTCAAACTGTGTTACCTAAACGGATCAGGAGACAAAACTACGAGATGGCTCAGTACACGGCAAGCTCCCTGCGTTTGGGTCTTTGTTAAGTGGCCTATTTGTCGCTGGTGGAAATAAATTGTTTTCATAGAATCATAAAATCATAGAACAAGAGAGTTGGAAGGGATCTCCAGAGTCATCTAGTCCAACCTGCTGCACAATGCAGGAACTCACAACTACCTGCCCACCCACAGTGACCCCAATTTCATGCCCAAATGGTCCCCCCCCCCAATAATCTCCAGAATCTAGCCTGGCCTGGAGGAAATTCACCCACCATCCCACAGTGGCGATCAGCAATTCCCTGGGTATGCAAGGAAGGGCTACAAGAGACAAACACTGGCACATCCCTTCCTGACCACAATCTGCCTAAGTTAATAAAAATCAGCATTTCTCTCAGAGCTCTCTCTCCACCACCACCCCAAGTTCTACTAGCTCTGGCCTGGGACCCAGATGGGTACATGAAACAACACTGGCCTTTTGGCACACACATCAGTGACACATATCACTGACCAGCCCGGAAACTCGTACATTCAACTATAAAAAACTCTCTCATAGCAATATATGGAAAACAGTGATGTAAATATGCCATTCTATGATGGATTTCAAGCTTGTTTGTAGGTGGATTTTTCCCCCTCCTCCCTTCTCCCCTCCTTCATGCTGGGCTTAGTGTTCCCATTGTTTATAATGTGGTTCATGTGATGTTTTTTGTCTTGTCCTTGAGAAAAAAAAATAAAATAGAAAGGAAAATAATTTTTAAGAAATCATTGACCGGCCCTCAAAAGTACAGCAAGAGGCAAATCTCTGACTGGGGGGATCCTGCGGCGTTGGCTGGTGCTTATGCCGAACCGTAAAGAGTTCTGTGCCTTTAAATGCAAGGACAGCGAGGAGCAACAGCTGTGGCCACACGAACTCCCCAAACCTCCTGTTTTGCTAAGCTCTCCCACCAGTGGGTCTGCTGCACTGGGAGCCACAGGTGAGGAGCTCAGCCCTCTTCAATACCCAGTAGGCCAATCAAGCTGGCCCTGCATGAGGTAAGATGGATAGCCTCCCCGTGTGCCCTAATCTCCCTCTGAAATTTCAGCAGATCAATGTCACTGTGGCTTTTAATTACCCCTCGGCTTCATCATTATTTCATGGGCTTTAATATGCCCTGCAGGACACGGCATCATTGAATACAGATAAACAACCGCCGAGCACCGTCTCCCCGAGGGGGCCTTCAGAAAGGGAACGCTGCCACGGCCGAGGGCCCGTTTGGTTAACAAGACTGACCTCGGCCTCACCGTGTTACTTTTGTAGCAACAACAGTCGCTCAATTTATCCTTCGGTGTATTCGGAAGGGGCTGTTTCGCTCTGGACGCGGCGCTCTTGCGGGACCGCGAGAAACCTGTTGCAAAGGTTGGAGGCAGATTGTCACGGCTGGCCGTGCCCTTATGGATGGCCACTTAGGGCCAGGGGATGATTCAAGCCAAGCCAATGCAACTGGCCCAGTGGATTTAAGGCCAGGAGGGGACTCATGCTAATAGAAGGGATATGACTTCTTGCCTTAGTGAGCCTTTCCCTCTTTCTCTCTTCTGAAAAAATGGGTTTGCCTGTTTGTCCACTGTGCTTGGAGCGGCATACTTTTCTTTTCTTTTCTTTTCTTTTCTTTTCTTTTCTTTTCTTTTCTTTTCTTTTCTTTTCTTTTCTTTTCTTTTCTTTTCTTTTCTTTTCTTTTCTTTTCTTTTCTTTTCATTCTGCTCCTGTCCCCAAAATGGGTGAATTTGGAACCTGAGCTGGAAAATTTAGGGCCTGAGAATATGAGCACCGGAAACGCTCATCTTGTCAGTGTAAAAACTAATCTGGCTAAGTTTGCCAGATCTCCAGGTGGAACCTGGAGATCTGGAATTACAACTGAGCTCCAGACTCTCTGATCATCAGAGAAAATGGCTGCTTTGGATGGTGGGCATGAGGGCATTCAGCCCCATGGAGGTCCCTCCCCTCCCCTCCCCAAACTTTGCCCTCTCCAGGCTTCACCTCCCCCCCCCAAAAAAAATCTCTAGGGATTTCCCAAGCCAGAGATGACAATCTGCCCTAAATCCAGTCCTGACCAATGAGAAAAGTTTTTTTCCCAGGATTCAGTTGGGAGACAGGAAGTCAGAAGGCAGTAATGTGTTCCCCATGACAGAAATATGTCCCTGGACTAGGGTTGCCAGCTCAAGATTTGGGAAGTGGAGATTGGAGGTGGGGGGGATTGAGGAGACCTCAGCATGGTATAAAGCCATGGAGGCAACTCTCCAAAGCAGCCATTTTCTTCAAGGGAACTGATTGCTGTCACCGGGAAATCAGCTCTAATTTCTGGAGTTCTCCACTCCCTACCTGGAAGCTGACAACCTTACCCTGAACATAAAAACCACAGCATGCTAGTTTTCTAGATAAAGAGACATTTATTAATCATAATGATGCAGTGTATCAAGAGGCACGATACGTTGGGGGTTTGTTGTGGGTTTGAAAAAGCACCTTGGGAGCTGCCTCAAGCAGGTATCTAGCCTAGTGGCATACATATTTTACCTTTCTATATAAAGAATAGAGGATATAAGAAGCCCTGCTAGGGGAATGACATGTGTTCAGGCTTAAGTTTCAGAAGAGACTAAGGGGTTTTGCTCTGGACACCACACTCTTCTAGGGCCAGTCTGCTCCTTCCTGTTCAGAACCTCAGCCAAATTTTCACTGGACTCTAAAGACCCATATCAACCCACCTACTATAAGAAGGGGGAGAGTTGGAATTGTTTAAGGGACCCATTGTAGATTTTAATGTTATAGTGTTTTGTTTTATTAAATAGGCTGTTACATGCCCTGAGCCCCTGGGGAAGGCCGGGCTGTTGTTGTGATTATTGTGAAGGACTTCACAGATGTCTTCTGCATGAGAGATTTGGCTGTGATCACTGCCTGTTTGCATTTGGGGCATTTGCCCCATGTCCCACAGCATTTTCCAAATTGTCCCGCAGCATTCGTATATGTATATTTTAAAAATTAAATTAAAAAAAAATATTATTATTTTGCCCACGTGGCAGGCAGCCCAATAGACAGCCCAGGCTCAGGAGGCCCCCACACAGGTGCCCGGGCTTCGGGGTGGGGCTTCCTGGCCAGTTCTGCTGCCGCCTTTTCCTCTGGGCCTCCCTGCCTCCTCCAGGACCAGGCCTTGACCTGGGCCGCTGCCGCCACCCTAAGGCCAGTCGGGGTGGAGGGGGGAGGGGGAGGAGGGAGAAAGGAGGGAGGGACCGCCGCCATTGTTATCACTGTTGCCCCGCCACTGCTCTTCTAAGGGTCAGGGGGAGGGAGGAGGAGGAGGAGGGGGGAGGGGGCCCGCCTGCCACTGTGGCCGTGGCCGTGTGTCCCGCCTTGCAGGGCCAGATATCCGGTCACCTTTGGCTAATTCCTACTTCCTCATAGAATCGGACCTGGTCCGGGGTGTCCCAGGCCAGGTTGACTCAGGCCCTCAGTTCCCCACAGTAAGGGAACGTGGCTAAATCCACATTCCCTTTTTTGCTGCAGCCCTGATCAGGGTGTATGTCGGGCCTGGGCCCTGTGTATGTGGAAAAATCAGGCCATTATGGCCTGCTTTCCCCACCCTTGCCACCACGTGTCACTTTCTCTGGCTCCTGCTCTCTAGGCTGGCCACCTCGTCCTCCCACTTTTCCCACCACAGAGAGGCTTCTCCCTGCCCTCACCCAAGGGCAGGTGATGGCCCTTAGTCCCCAGGCGGCAACCAGAGTGAATATTCATGTGGAACAACGGGTTCCACGCCTAATTTTTTTTTTAAGTTTTGAAAACAAGTGTCCTGATTGCTACTGTTTATGTTTATTCATGTTCATGTTCATGTTCATGTTCATATTTATATACCGCCCTCCCCCAAAGGCTCAGGGCAGTTTACAGGGAACAGGAAACAGATACAGAAAACATGAGGTAACACGTTTCAACAACAATAACCCCAACATGATAACAGCAATAATAATATGATAGATCTGCAAAGGAGACTCACCTCAACTCTTACTGGGACCCAGTGGGTTAGGCAGATTAGTGGCAGTTGTAATAGGAGGAGGGGGGGGGGCTGAGGGCCAATTGGAAGCCATAGTCCGGGTCAACCTCAACCAAATGCCTGGTGGAGAAGCTCTCTTTTGCAGGCCCCACGGAACTGTTTGGGTTCCATCAGGATGACAGCAAGGTTTTAAGCATTAGTAAATTTCAGTTGCAGTGTGTACCTCTTCCCACCCCAAGGGGCAATGCACCAAACTCCTCCGCCTGATCTCTCCACTAGTTTTACTCCTCTGCTTAGCATGAATTTTCCCATCATGCTCGAGTTATCCTGGAAGGAAAAGAGAACCACAGCCCCTTAGCTCCTGTGACTCTGAACAGGATAGGGTGACTAAAGGGGTAAGAAGAATGCCTCACCATTGAAGAAAGGGGTACGTTACAATTAGGTAAAGTGTTATGAGATGATTCTTTTGGAGGGGGAAAGCTTACATATTAATGATGTTTAGGACTCTTAAATATAAAATGGTGCAGAAAAACTTGCTTTTTGCAACAGAGGTATCGATATAGAGCCGAAATAGGCTCACCTGTAGCCATTTCAGCATGGGAAAATGATGTGGGAGGGAAGGCAGAAGCCACAGGTGGTGATGTTGATTTTTTATACCCTGCTTCTTACTACCTGTATGAGTGTCAAAGCAGCTTACAATTGCCTTGCCTTCCTCTCCTCACAACAGATACCTTATGAGATAGGTATGGCTGAGAGAGCCCTGGCAGAACTGCTCTATAAGAACAACTCTAAGAAAACTGTGATTAGCCCAAGGTCACCCAGCTGGCTGCATGTGGAGGTGCAGGGAATCAAACCCAGATGAGAGACTGCCACTCTTAACTATTATACCAACCTAGCTCTTTCCCTGTCATGCCTGAGCGCTAATTACAGCCCCACAGCACTAGAAGGATATTCCTTCCCTGATGGTACATGTGACAGATGTTTGATTAGGAGATCCACAATGCAGCTTGAGTTCTGACCCAGCAGTTTTCAGGGCTCTCTCAGCCTCACCCACCTCACAGGGTGTCTGTTGTGGGGAGAGGAAAGGGAAGGCGAATGTAAGCCACTTTGAGACTCCTTCTGGTAGAGAAAAGCAGCATATAAGAACCAAATCTTCTTCAGATACTGAACTGAGCCCTAATTGTAGGGAATGACACTCAAAAAACATTCTCAGAAAAGCTGGTGGGGTGATCACACAGCAGTAACTTTATCCAAGGGAGCTTAAGGTTCTTACATCATCCCTTGCTCTCTCTTATTGAATGCTGAGATTACATCTCCTCCATATTTGATGAAAGAGAATTCCCAAAGAAATTTCAGCAAATACACCCCCTCCCCATGCTATAGTGTCTTGCAACTCGCACCACTTCACTGTCTTTCTGAACTACATCAGAGTCAGCAGAACCGTCGCTGTTGTTGACCAGTTTTCAAAAGTGAACTGAGATTTGCTGGTCTCCCCTGGGGGAGCTCGCTCTGACCTATTTACTTCTGGAGCCTATAAACAAGAGAAGTTGAAGGGAGTTCAAATAAGCACGTAAACTAGTAAGTGGCAGAGAACCCAATGAAATTAGCAAACAATTTTTGTTTCTTCTTCAGGGGTCCCATCACTACCATTCATTGCATCTTATTGTTCCAAATGCCATGTACCACTGAATTTTTGCTCAAATCCCAAAAAAGAGAGAACATTTTTTTTAAAGAAAGCAGGTGTTGGAAGAAACAAGAAGAGTTGTTTTTTATACCCTGCTTTTCATTGTCCTAAGGAATTTCAAAGTGGTGTATAATCGCCTTCCCTTCCACTCCCCACAGCAGACACAATTGCTTTGTGAAAACAGCACCATCAGGATTGTGACTAGCCTAAGGTCACCCAGCTGGCTGCATGTGGTGGACGAGAGGAATCAAACCCAGCTTGCCAGATCAGAATTTGCTGCTCTTAACCAGGATTCCATGCTGAGAAATGAATGGGAAAAAGTTCAAAAGACTCTGATCACCTGTGGAAGTAGGCAAGTCCTGTGATTTTTTTTTTGACCTGTCATTGGGTTTGGTCTGGGTGGTATATGATGTAGCAAGAGGGTGGGTCCTAGCAGTCCTGGGAGGTTGCCACCCATGCAGCTAGTCCTGGATGTACACATGGAGCAGCCTTATCCTGAGCCATATCATTGGCCTATCAAGGTCAAGTTTTGCCTACTCTGACTGGCAGCATGAATAGCCATGAATATCCTGCATTGGTGCAAGGGGATGGATTATATGGGAAGGACTAGATTACTCTTGAGTTCCCTTCCAGCTCTTTAATTTGTTATTCATTTATTCACTCAATTTGTATACCGAGTGATACCTACGTCCATTCTGGGCCCCAGAAGTTCCATGACAAGCAGGACGTGAAATTTAGGCTTTTCTTTTTTCTGGCCCTAGCCTTAGACCTCAGAGGACATCTATGTACAGTTCTCTGATCCCACATGGAGTATCCAGTTGTTTTGACATGCTGCATTCCAATCAGAAAACAGAAACGACTGAACATGCTTAATTAACTGTGATGCTGTGTGATCTGTTCTCGGGAATGGCATGCCTTGGACAGCATTATATAACCACGTATTTTTAAAGAGAAGACATGCTAAAAAAAATGCACTATTTTAGTCCTACCGCCTCCAATTGCTTTCACTTTTGAGAGTGACAACCCTTGTAGCTGTTTCAGAAACCAAAGAGGAAATAGGTTAATCCCTCACCAAAAAATAAAATAAAAAAATAAACAGATTAAGGGAACTAGGTGGCCTTGCTAAGAAATCATGTATTTTAACAAAAGAGCTTAATCTTTGAGATAAATGGCTAAAAATATTGAGTATTTTGTCCAGAGAGACTGTGGTTCTGCTTATTGCCCAATATTAAATTTCCTGATGCCTCCGGTAACAAAATATCTTGTGGAACATATGATGCTGAGAGGATATCAAAGAATGTTTCACCTTGGCTATATTTAATATTAAGAAGACGAAGAGTTAGTTTTTCACTACCCAAAGGAGTCTCAAAGCGGTTTCCTATCACCTTTCCATTCTTCTCCCCACAACAGACACTATAAAAGTAGGTGCGGCTGGGAGAGCTCTGAGAGAAATGGCTCTGTGAGAACAGCTCTAACAGGACTGTGACTAGCCTAAGGTCACACAGGAGAAGGGAATCATACCCGGCTCTCCAGATTAGGTGTTGATAGCACAGCAGAATCTTTGACAGTGCAGAGCTATCAGGTGCACTAAAGGGTCATATGTAGCAACTGCACAGAAGACAGAATCTTTTATACCATAAAACCTGACAGCCAGCCCATCCCTGTGTGTGTGTGTGTGTGTATGTGTGTTAAAGCAAGCAAGCAAGCAAGCTGAAACATGATTCAGGCCCTCTGCAGGTCCATTTCACTAAAGCCAAATTGATTCAGCAAGATTTGGGATTCCCAACTATATATTTGGCTCCATTATACCCAAAGGTATATGTTACCCCCCCCCCCGGTTCAGGTCGATACTGCCCTAATTTATTTGGTGTATGCCAAACCGCCCCAATACTAGTATCAGTGTAGGGATTTGGAATTGGCAAGATTCGGGTTTCCCAAATCGATTTGGCTCCATTATACCCTATGGAGTCATTAAAGTCAATGGGAAATGTAGCCTAAGTCTATTCAGTGGTTGGGGGAGGGGAGGAGTTTGAAGTAGAGGCACTCCTACTGCAGTGTAGTAATGCACTGGTCCTACTGCCCAGGACTGTTATTCTGTGCTGCAGCCCTGTTGAGTTGGTTTCTGCCACAATGGGGCACTGTGCTCTGGATACTAGTAGGTTGGCTCTCAGCTGTACTGCTGAGCACTACTAAGGTGGCACAGGTTCTGCTGCTCGGCTCTAGAATATTGCACTGTTTCTGCTGCCCCTATCCAAATCATAGAGTTGGAAGGGACCGCCTGGTCATCTAGTCCAAACCCCTGCCCAATGCCCCCTCTCCCCCATCTTCTACTTCAGAGATTATCTTATGTGAACTTGGTCTTCTTGGGTCATGGCTGCCACAGTGGCACTAATTCTTCTGGGCTGGCCTTGCAAAAGTGCCTCTCCCTTTTATTTTCGATGCAGAGATTCTCTGGGACACTGTGCTGGGCTTCTACTGCTACCAAGCTATTTTCTTCCGATTGGAAACAGTGGAGGGGAGGGCATCTTCTTTGGGTGCCCTTAGAATTGGACCCGCAGGTCCAACCGTTTTGAAACTTGGTGGTTCTTTTGAGGAGAGGCTCCAGCAGCTACGGTGAAAACCTGTTGCCTCTATCTCAATTCCTGCTCCCAGCAGTCCAATAAACAGAAGCCTAGTTTTCCTATTGATTTGAATTGTACCATAGGCTATAAGGAAACCAAATCGATTCGGGACTCCCAAATCATCCCAAATCCAAATCTCTGGGGTGATTCAGCATATACCAAATCAATTAGGGCCAAATCAACCTGAACTTAGGACTCCCCCCCTTTTTTTTGTACCCCTAAATTTGTTAATAGCCTTACTCAGATCTTGCCAACTGGGGGATCTTGCCAACTGGGATCTGTGGTCCTTTGACTGAGTTGCTCCATCTCATCGCAGGTATCAATGCATTTGATGTTTCCTAGTGTTGTCCTTGTCTTCTCATACTGTGACCAAAGTACCACAGCCTCAGGTTGGTCATTTAAGTTTTTAGTGAGAGTTCAGTCTTGATTTGGTTGAGGACCCATTTCTTTGTCTTTTTGGAAATGCATGGCCATTCATGCCACATTGCAATTGTATTAGGCGGTGTCTGGAGGAATGCACTGACATTGGTTTCTCAGGTTGGCATTGCACTCAAAGGTTCCACCAAATAGCAGTATTCCCTGCCTGTTATGCAAGGAATCGAAATAGTGACTCACCATATACATGTTAAAGATCATTACCACATCCTTTTAAACCAACGAGTGGCAATTAGACTCATTTTAGATGTGTAGAGTCTCTGTTTTCACTTAAACCGTCATGTACGACAAAGTGTTCCCTGCAAAAAAATAAAAATAAAAATTGAACCCTTGAAATAAAGAAGCAGTACACCCACATGATTTGTTTTAAAAATATTCTTAAATACTATTAAAGAACAATCATTGTGTACAATTATTTTATGTGAGTGGGAAGGCAAAACTGTCAATGTTGCATATTCTTCCCGCAACTATAACAAAGGTACAGACAACGGCAGTAATAATATAACAAAACAGAACACTTGCTTTTCATGCTATCTTTTTCCAATTAAAACCTCCAGTAGCTAGCACCACTTGTTGGTAGATAAGGTGTAGCACCAACAGGATTTCCCCCACTCCTGGGCTGATCTGTCAATAGTAGGCTCCAATAAATCTCTCCTCTCAATAGCCGGTGTCGGGTGTCAGGCTGAGTGACGGACTACGATTTGGAAGGTCCGCAATCCGTAGGTCACCTCTCCATAGATTCTGCTTGAGGAGACATACAAGTAAAACGGAATCTTTCCTCGTAATAAAAATGGGGTTGTATGCGGACAATGAATACCCTTCCCCCTTGACCCTTCACAGGCGTATGCTCTCAATAGGAAGTGGCTACTCTCCCACATAGGGACAATGGCAGGCTTTCCCAACCCCTGACCTCCTCCTCCTTCTTCCCACCAAAAGAAGAGCCCCTTGGCAGGCCCACTTCACAAAGGTAAGCTGGGCCAAAGTGTGGGGTGGCTGGGAAGGAGAGGCTCAGGCTGCCCACTGGCACCATAGAGGCCAGTGTGGTTTTTGCACACGCTGCCACTCTCCTTCCTTCCTTCCTTCCTTCCTTCCTTCCTTCCTTCCTTCCTTCCTTCCTTCGAGAGCCAGCTTGGTGTAATGGTGAGGAGTGTGGACTTCTAGTCTAGTGAGTCGGGCTTGATTCCCCACTCCTCCTCCACATGCAGCCAGCTGGGTGACCTTGGGCTGGCCACAGCACTGATAAAGCTGTTCTGACCAAGCAGTGATATCAGGGCTCTCTCAGCCTCACCTACCTCACAGGGTTTCTGTTGTGGGGAGAGGAAAGGGAAGGCGACTGTAAGCCGCTTTGAGCCTCCTTCTTGAAAAAAGTGGTGTATAAGAATGAACTCTTCCTTCCTTCCTTCCAGCTGTTTTCTGCAGAGGAATTGGTGCCTGGAAATTGTTATTCCTGAAGATCTCTATGCCCCCTCCTGGAGGTTGACAATGCAGCTGCCTGCACATGGATGAAGAGTGGGGAATCATACTTGGCACTTGAAATTAGCATCTGCTACTCTTTAACCACTTCACCACACTGGATCGCAAGACTGAGCAGGTAGAGGAGGGCCAGCACCCAGGAAAAACACACTGCAGGCATGCATGATAGTGCCCATTGTATTCCTGAGGACTTTGCCTCTAGTAAGATCATAACACACCATCAAAGTTGTTGATGGTTCATAAAACTATAGGCACTCTTTGAGGTAATTGGGGCTGAGAGTGTTCTGGGAGAACTGGGACTGGCCCAAGGTCACCCAGCAGATTGCACGTGAAGGAGGATGGGGGAATCAAACCCGGTTCTCTGGCAGATAGGAATGATGTTCTTAACCACTACACGGTGCTAGCTCTGTTTTATTGCACTTTAATGCCATTTTTGTAGGTTAGATGCTATTGCCATACTGGTTTTTATGCCATTTATATGCAGCTGATGCAAAAATAGATATCCAGTTCCATGGCAATACTTCTATCCAATTTCTAAAATATGATTGGGGGGAAGTGTGACTCAGTTCCTTCTGACTGTGGACAAACCGGAAAGGAAAGCTGAACCTTTGTATCAAACCATAGTTGACATTGGAATTCTTTAACATTCCTGATTTGATCTGCAGCTGGTTTAGAGAACAATTCAAAGCAGATCAACTATTTAACAGGCCTTATGCCCAAGAACAGATTTTAAGGATTGCACTCTGACAGTCTAATCCTATGAATGCTTTCGAGGTTTCATTTAGGTATACCAAACTCAACGACTTTAAAGGCATTCCAACCAGGAATGATTTAAATAGTACCACTCTGAATTTGTTTCTCTGTAGCTCTTTATAATGATAGGGTCGCTGCCGTCCCCATCTTCCCTGCAATGTCACTTAAAATGCACCATAACGACTGCATTTAATGCTACTTTCTCTCTGATTCTATTAGAGCTATTTTTTTTCTTTAAAAAGATAGCCAGGGTAATAAATACCAGCGTCCTCACTATGGGCAGAGGCCCGTACGTGGTTTTTATTCCCCTAGCATGGGTTTGGAGGTCCAGGGGAGACCTTGGTTAGCCATGAAACTCATTCAATGACCTTGAACCAGTCACTCTTTCTCAGTCTGACCTGTGTAAAAGGGTTATAGTGGGACAAGGTGCGGAAGGAGTCACATTCACTACCCTGAACTTCAAAGTATGGTGGGGTGAAACGGATGGAAAAAGAGAGAGGAAGAATTACAGATGATGATCATGCAAACTCTTGGTTTCAGGAAGAACTCCGAGATCTGCTTCTAATACGATGACCTTCCCTGAATCGTGTCATCCTGCGTATAATCTGCCTAGTCTGTCTGTATAAGCAGATCCTGTTTGTGCAAGCAGACATAGCTCATTTGTAGTCCAATGGAAATTTCTAATGCTTCTGGGGATTTTTGAAAGGCCTTTGAAACCATTTAGTCAAAATAGCAAAAGCCAACCAGGGAAGACAAATTATTATAAGGACTTTCTAATTATATTATCAGGTATCATCTGGTTGTTAATGATACTTCAAAGTTAAACCCTTCCTGAATTTTGTAGAGTGCTCGAGAGGGAAAAAAAAAATCTAGTGGCATAACTGAAGATTACGTTCTTTTGATAACGAGTGTTTCACCTTGGCCTGTTTGAACTTGGGCCATCTGACCAGTGTGCTGTTCTCAATAACAACCATCTTTTCCCTCCCTCATTGCGATCCTGCAAATCTGTAGCCTTGTCATCAGTCCCCTTTTTAATTATACCATATTCTTTACATCTGTCCTGCTAAATAACTCTAATTGAAATAGCACCGGCGTGAATTTTTGTAATGTTCCCCCCAAGACATCCCGAAAGTGACTCACACGAGGAAACAGACTGAAGTCACAGCTGGAAGCACGTCAAGGATCATTTCCATTTTTACATGATTAATTTGAATTTAATATCTTAAATCAAAACCTGATTAATTTAAATAAAATTTTGATGGTGCCCTGCTTCTAATATACATTGCAGTAATTAGATTGGGCTTAATGTGATTTTTTTTTTACATAATTAAAAAAAAAGAGCAAGTCAAGTGTAACAATGCAGTGTGTGTACAATGCTTTGATGTGGGTGTAAGAAATTATTGCTGGAGACATTACTCAGCTTCAGAAGGGGTCATAGCGGATCGGATAGTCTAATACATGTTAATGGAATGTATGTCTGTACCATTAACATGTATTAGGATAGGCATTGATTGGGATATAAGGATATAAATGGATAGGAACTTGTCTTGTTTTCTTTACACCTTTCCAGAAGTCTTGGAGAAGGTGCCTGACCAATGACACGTCATATAGATATGAGGTGTAGCACAGAAGTAGGTCAGCTGGTATCTCCTCACACACTAAAAATATTCCCCCAAGGAGTGGTCAAAAGAGGAAGCTGAGGCCTATTCTATGTGTACAGCCGAATGAGGCTCCTAGCAGAGTGGATGGTGCTCTCTCAGAGAGAAGGTGAGGAATGCCATTTCTGAGTGTTTTCCCGCCCCTCCAAAAGATCTTCCTGTACTTGTAATTCTTGGAGATCCCCGGGCAGCAGCCAGATTGTTATCCCTTTTGCCGTAGATTTGAAGCAATACGGCAGGTTTCGTCATCTCAGAATTCTACCACTTTGTTCTGCTGGATGCATCAACCAGGCCCGAGATGAGGAACTGTGAGTCACCTTGTTTCATCGAATGGCCACCTGAGCCACTTCTAGGGCTGCTAGGCTGAGTATGACAACTGGCAGGAGGGGTGGGAGGGGTTACATGGTTAGGTGCCACAGGTGTGATGACATCACTTCTGGGAGAAACATGGAAGTGACAATGAGTAGCTCCAAGTATCAACAGAAACTATATGATGAATCCTCTAGAGCTGTGCTCCATCTTCTGGGTTTATCCCAGAAGTGATGCCATCAAGTCTCCAATACCACTAGATTTGTTTCCATACTCTCTCTCCCCTCCCCCCCACACACTTGGAATGACAGAAGGCAGCAGGAACTTTGAGCAGAGGATCCCCTGTACTGACTGGAGCAATGGCCTCCTTTTCTAAAACTATTATTATTATCATCATCATCATCATTATTATCATTATTATCATTATTATTATTATCATCATCATCATCATCATCATCATTTTGTAACCTGCCCTTACCCAAACATTCAGGGCTGATAAAAACATATATAAAAAGAATAAAATAACAATAATGCATATATTAAAACATTCTACAATCCGATTACTTCAAAATCACCTCTAATTTCCCAGTGAGGGAGGTACAGGTGACATGTATGGTGAAACCTTGGCTGATGTTTCGGGCAGGGAGGCCAGATTTTGGCATCATTTCTGACCTCAACCATAGGCCTGGCGGAACAACTGCTTTTTAAGAGCCTTCTTGTTGCAGTGGCTAAGAGTGGTGGTTTCTAATTTGGAAAGTTGGGTTTGATTCTCCACTTCTCCACATGCAGCCAGCTGCTTGATGGGCCAGTCAAAGTCCAGTTAGATCTGTTCTCGCAGAGCTGTTCTCTCAAAGCTTTCTCAGCCCCACTTACCTTACAAGGTGTCTGTTGTGAGGAGAAGAAGGGAAGGAGATAGTAAGCCGCTTTGGGACTCCTTTCGTTAGTGAGAGGGGTGGGTATAGAAAACAACCCTTCTTCATCAGACCAATATCTGGCAGATCTTTGTCCTACTTCACCTTCTTGCCACCAAAACAGGAAACTTCAGTGGTTCTGAGGAGAGTACCTGCTTTCTGACTGAATGTCCGTGGATGACTTGTGGGTTTGAAGCAACTGTTTCTCCTGAGGCATGCTTAAAGTAGCCCACTGCCCTTTGAATTGTGGCTGAATTAACACTGTCTTCTTCCATTATGTCAAAACAGTGATGGTGCTCCTGTTGAGGGATCCACCTAAGCATTGCTGGATCACTACAAACATATTTGTTTCTTCAGCCTGTGGGAGGGGGAAGAATGACACCCCTCTATCCAAGGTTACAAGACTTCAAAAGGTTTCTACCAGTATAAGCAGTTTTCAGGCCATGGAGAACTGAAAATATCTGCACTGTGGCAGCATGGTTTTCCCTCCGGCACAGTAGAATCATAGAATCATAGAGTTGGAAGGGGCCATACAGGCCATCTAGTCCAACCCCCTGCTCAACGCAGGATCAGCCCAAAGCATCCTAAAGCATCCAAGAAAAGTGTGTATCGAACCTTTGCTTGAAGACTGCCAGTGAGGGGGAGCTCACCACCTCCTTAGGCTGCCTATTCCACTGCTGAACTACTCTTACCGTGAAATTTTTTTTCCTGATATCTAGCCTATACCGTTGTACTTGTAGTTTAAACACATTATTGCGTGTCCTTTCCTCTGCAGCCAACAGTGCCATAAACCTCTGTGCCATCTTTCATGTGGGCTGCGATAGATACAGAACTTTTCAGAAGGGCCTTTAGCTTGTCCGGATGAGCATCTTTAAGACACTGGTTTTGAAGGGCAGCTGCTTGGATCCTGTTTTAAATTTGTTATCGCCGGCAATTTTAATGGCTCTCCGTCATCTTTATGATGCGCTGGCTTTATCGGTTTCCAGTTTTGTAGGAGAACGGTGGTTCTACGGACATGTAAAAATGAAATGAATACAGTGCTCCAGCATCTCCTCCCCACACCAGCATCCTTTGGGGTGGCGTAGACTCCACACCCGCAGCTACTAGCTGCAAAGCCCGTAGGAACACAGTGAGCTACACGGTCACATGATCCAGGTTCTCCTTGCATCCCCAAACCTTTTGCAGTTGTGACATGATACCGCTATCGTTGAAAGGAAAGGTAAAGCACATTTCTATAGAGCCTCATAAGTCTTGCGGTGAAAAACCTGTGCATCTCAGTGAAATTAATGAGTGGGATTTTGACTACCTAGTCCTTCACAACCTTCAGCTGATGAATCTTGTTGACAGAAGCCAGACAACTTGAATATCAATTCCGAGAAAGCCACTTATTTATAATTCATCACACACACGCGGATAAAAAAGTTGCCATTTTTTTTTATATGACAGCTAAGGCTCTGATGACAATCAAGAATTTAATATTTTTATCACCTCTAAAGTTAGGTTTCCCTCTGCACAAAATGTATTCCCCCCCCCCGAAAAAATAGCTATTGTTTGAAAGGGGGCGGGGGGGGGGAGGCAGACTTTGCTGCTAACGTTTTTCTCCCCAAAGTTAAAAGCCAAAACAAAATTAATCAGGAAGGGTTATCTATAATGAATCGCCGTTCATTTCGAGGGTGGCAAAGGAGGTGAGGGGGAAAAAAAATACCTTTCCTGGTCGCAGAAGGAAAGCGCTTTCAGGGAGTAACGTCGAACTCCGGACTCTCAGGAGAAGATTACAGATCTTCCGTATTCAGCAACATGAATAAAAACTCTTTGGAACTAGTCTAACTTACTCTTCCCCCTCCCGTCCTACTAACCCCCCCTTCCCCCAAAAGCAGCAGGGATTGGGTTTTCCTTTTTTTTTTTTTGTATAGGCAATGATTTAGATGGCTAATTGAAAGTAAGCAGCGGTGAGCTGCTTCCTCGGTAAAATATTACCAAGACAATCTTATCTGAGTTTACAGAGTCATTTCCAATTTCTAAATGCTGTATTCATTTCTAGCAGATAAAACACCTTTAAAAAAAAAAAAAAACCTACGCCCGGCCAGTACATGGATTGCTGTTCTAACCACACACCCCGCTTTTCCTTCCTCACCCTCTCCTTATCACCTGCATAAACTTTAGACTCACGATTGAATAATTCTGCTACAGAAAAATCTCCCATCACTTTGCAAATAAAATTAATGATTTCGCGCCCTCCCCCCTTCCCCAGAATCCTGATAAACCTGCTGCAGTGGGAGTTGTTCATCGTTGTCTATCCTACTGAGAATCATCCTTCTTCCGCGAGCCTACTTAAAAAAATAAATAAATATCACCTTGGCAAATTTATCCCTTACCTATAATATCCAACCCCCACCAACCTGCCAACCTCCCCTCCTGGCCCAAATCCCAGGTTTTGTTCTTTCGTTATAATAGATGTAAATTAATGTTTGGCTATTGTTTGTTGCTGTAATCATAGAAGCAAGTGTGTGCTTCTAACAGCTATCTTATTTTCAATTTGCAAAGCATACTGTGCTTAATCCCACGGGGCTGCCTGTGGTTCTAGATATGAATTTTAAAAGGTAATTAGACCAGCGCAGGAGTCTCTCCCTGAAATGGAGAAGGCAGTCTCCTGCCAAGTCCAGGGGGGTCTCCGAGAGGTCCCAGGCTGGTCTCGGTTCTCATCTGAGCTTATTACTCTTCTCCACTGTGTGAAACAGCTTATTTGTTCATGAAAATTTAAATCATGTTGGTACTAGAAATATTATTTTAAGCCTAAGGAGGGTCAGAGAGTTCTCTTTGTTGTTGTTTTGTACTTTCGGTAGCTGGCCCTGAAGTCTCCTCCCCCCCCCCCCCCCAAACAACAAAAAAAAAGACCATGATCTTTTGTACAAATAGCTGGTAAAGGAGATGTCCATTAATAAACACCTTAATAGATCTCCAGAATGGGCTGGTAAGTGTAAATATCAAGCAATATTCATTTAATCGGCTAAGTAAATGGCAACATCCCTGGGAAATGCTAAGAGTTCTAAGTGAATCCATATATATAATGCTGAATTTCACTGCCGCTGTTGAAGAAAGCTACTGTCAGTGTATATGCATTACAGTAAAGATCAGCAGTTTGACCTCAACACCAGTAATTCCGAAGACATTCATTCATTCATTCATTCATTCATTCATTCATTCATTCATTCATTCATTCATTCATCAGTTAATCTTTAAAACAAGTGAATCCCTTGAGTCACAAAATATATATTGCCGTTGTGTATTGGTAAAAGACAACATGGCTAGGAAGAAATGTGCAACTGAACAAAATTCAGTTTAATGGAGGTTGCATCTCCATTATTTACTGTTGAAAGAAGAAGAAGAAGAAGAAGAAGAAGAGTTGGTTCTTATATGCCACTTTTCCCTACCCGAAGGAGGCTCAAAGCAGCTTACAGCTGCCTTCCCTTTCCTCTCCCCACAACAGACACCCTGTGAGGTGGGTGAGGCTGAGAGAGCCCTGATATTACTGCTCAGTTAGAACAGTTTTATCAGTGTCGTGGCGAGCCCAAGGTCATCCAGCTGGTTGCATGTGGGGGAGCGCAGAATCGAACCTGGCATGCCAGATTAGAAGTCCGCACTCCTAACCAATACACCAAAAGTCCACACTCCTAACCACTACACCAAAAGTCACCAAAGAAGACTTTTGTAAGGGGGATCTTCATTTTCTCAAGCAGTATACCTCCGAGTACCAAACGCAGGGGGAATACGGGAAACCAAGGGCCATTGCCTCCTGCTTTTGGGGAAGATCCGTAGAAGCATCCATCCACGGATAAAAACAAGAGCACTAGATAACCCCATAGTTCAGTTCACATGCTTCTTACATGTAGCAACCTTGTCCACCTCTTTGTTGCTCCAGTAAGTTAACCATTTTTTTAAAGAAATTCCCATTCCTGGGAACAAGGGAGAGGGAGGTGGGTGCAAGGACGGGACGAGGCAGGCACCTTTAGCGCATTTGAGCCTCCACACCTTCCCTCTGCTGGTTGCTCTCTGGTAGCTCACACTAAATAATTCTTTTTGCCAGTTTTAAGGGGGGGGGCGTGAAAAAACGTATTCATTCATTCATTCATTTATTGAACTTCTAGACCGCCACAATCAGCCAGGCTGACTCGTGGCAGGTTACAATAATAAAAATATAACAACCATTAAAAACCTCAATGCATTGGGGTTAGTATAGTCATCACTATAGTATTAGTATAGTCATCACAGTCAATGGCAGTAATAAAACAATACCCTATTCTCTCCCATTGAACCTCCACAGTTCTGCTCCCAGTCTATGTCCTCAATAGATGACCCCAGGCAATGTCGGCCTAGGGGGTGCTGATCGTGAAGAAGGGAGGGACCAGATCTTACTGCCCTAGTCTCCAGCCTGGCCTCAACCAAATGCCTGGCAGAAGAGCTCTGTGTTGCAGGCTCTGCAGAACCCAGAGAGCTCCATCAGGGCCCTCAGCTCTTCCGGGAGCTCATTCCACCAGGTAGGGGCCAGGACCAAAAAGGCCCTGGCCCTTGTCAAGGCCAGGTATGCTTCCCAGGGAGCCAGGACAACTGGACAATTTGGTTTGTTATGTTCTCATTTTGGACCTGTCCTCAGAGCAGCACAAAGTAGGATTCTCCAACACCCAGGGGAGAAACAAGAAATATTTTCTGGCTGAGGATTTTGTTTAATATAAACACCTTATAAGACCAGAAATAGCCATAGCAGACCAAATATGTTTTTTTTTCCCGCACACACACATACACACTGTTAAAAATAGTAAAAACTTGTTATTTACATCCCTGTGCAACTGTATAATTGACCTATAATGAAGAGTTGTTAGATCGAAACGTATTAGGTCAAGGTCTAAACTTTTGGGCATTACTGGTGCACTGAGATGTTTTATGTGTGCCAAATAGATCTTCTTTCGTGGTTTTTAAACATTTGAGCTCTTATAATAAACTGTTTATATTTTTCTAAACTTTATTTTATCCCTAACCTTTTTGGTTCTTGCCTGTGTTTCAGGTTGGGTTTTTGTCGCCTTTCTGTTACTTACTTAATGATGAAAGTTGAATTCAGAATATTTATTAAATGGTTTTAATATGTCATTGCATTCTGAATTCCATATCTGAATTCCATGTTCCTGCTATAGCCCTTTTGCCATTTGGAACGGAATTACATGTTGAATTCTCCAGTTTTGGCCCCCAAACCACCAGTAAAGCTTCAGCCTTCCCACTACCTCTATTTTCCTAACCTGAAACGGCCTAATTACATTTTTTTAAATTTGTGTCATTTATATGCCATCTTGCTCATGGGAAGTCAAGGCAAAGTACACAGATTGGGGAGGCCAGCCTCCAGGTGGGACTTGGGATCCCCCGGAATTATAGCTATAGAGATCAATTTACCTAGGGAAAATGGATGTTTTAGAGGGCGGACAGTATGGCACTGTAATTTATGGATATCCCTGTCCTCCCGAAGCTCCACCCCCAGAACTCCAGGAGTTTCTCAACCTGGATTTAGCAACCTTACCCCCCCCCTCCACTGCCCATGGCCAGTGGGGACTTGGCAACCCTAACACAGAATGAGTTAATACAATCAACAGGATGGTGGTATTGAATAAACAGTAGAGTGGGGATTATGGTTGTAGAACCAAAAGAAGTCTAAAACCAGAACTAGATCAAAGGATAAGTCTTAACAGAATAGAGAGGAGGGCAACCAAGCTGATGAGTGGGCTGGAGCCCCTTCCCTATGAAGAAAGGCTAAAGAGTCCAGGATTTTTTGTTGTAATAATGGGGGATTTATGGGATTTTATGTGATTTTACTTTGATTTTATATTTTATTGTGAACCGCAGTGAGACCTTTTGGCGAACGGCGGTATATAAATCCAATTATAAATAAATAAATAAATAAATAAATAAATAAATAAATAAATAAATAAATAAATAAAATAGTTTAGAAGAGACAACTAAGGGGATGCATGATAGAGGTACAAGTAGGCCTGGGGTGGAGAGAGTTGACAAAGAGAACTTTTTCTCCATCTCCCCAAACACTTAGAATTTGAAAGCATCTAATGAAGCTGATGGACAACAGGTTCAGGACAACTAGAAGGATATATTAATTATCCAGAGAGTGATTAAAATGTGTAATTCACTGCCAGCGGGTGTAGTGATGGGTATAGGAATAAGCAGCTTTAAAAGAAGATTAGATTGTTCATGGATGATAAGGCTATCAGGGGCTACCAGCCATGAGGACTGAGGGGAAACTCCATATTCCAAGGATCCAGGAGGCAACATCAGAGAAAGGCCTCAGCTTCAGTGCCCTGTTGTTGTCCTTCCAGAACTGGTTGGCCACTGTGTGCGACAGGATGCTGGACTAAGTGGACCATTGGTCTAATCCAGCAGGGTTCTACTGATGTTCTTGACACATTAAATTATACAAAATTATATAAGCCCAGGCTAGCCTGATATCATCAGATTTTGGAAGTTAAGCAGGATTGGGTATGGTTAGTGTTTGGATGGGGGACCACCTAGGAGAAGCAGGCTCATGATGTGAAGGGAGGCAGTGTCAAACCACCTCTGAACATCTCTTGCCTTGAAAATCCTACTGATTTGCCATGTCAGCAGTGATTTAATGGTAACCCCCCCAACACTTTCAGTAAACCAAACACAATAGTAAGTAAGACTTTAAAACTCTAAATACTGTACTTAAATTGCTAATGGGATTTTATCTGTTATTGTCTTTTTAGCTGAATTATATGTACATGTGTGTATATATTTTAACTTCATTGTGTAGGTTAGGCCAATACAATATAATCTACTACTGGTAGTAAAATCTACAACAGCAGCTACAAACTACTACTACTACTACTACTACTACTACTACTACTACTACAGCATAAACCATTCTTTATCAACCTTTTTACTACTGAGAACCCTTGAAACTTTATTCAGGCTTTGAGAAACCCCAGAAGTAGGGCAATCATTCAGAATATGGGTGGTGGGGGGGGGCAGAACTGTGTACACACCTACCCCAGGCTCCTTCCCTTCCCACCTCCTCCAGGCCCATCACTGGCCATTTTTGGAGGGAGTGGGTGGGTCAAAATGACCATATATGGTCATATCTCCCAATAAATGTTTAGCAAATTGAAAAATATATTAAAAAGTAATTCACTCCCACCCATTCAGGACTGTGTTTCACGAAACCCTGGCACAGACCGACATGGTGATGTGAACTTGCATCTTTCCAATCCTATTTTGATGCTCTTATCATGAAAGTACTCTAGTTCTCTGTGATGTGAAGAACACACAGCATGAAACCTGTACAAGGTAAGTGATCCTATAGGCTGAGAGCGAGTACTCAACACAAAGGGCCCATTTTTCGCAGCATCTTCATCCGCGACATGATGTGTGTTATCCTTTCAGCAAATGAACTCACTAACAGAGCACGTGCCTCGTATGACTCAATCCAAGGCCCAGCATTGGGTGTTTCCAACAAGATGCTTGACCTCATGCAATAAGGAGAAGAAATCTGGTCTGAAAGCATGGAGAGCTGCAGCCTACCTGATCCTCCAGCACTGGTGAAGTGATATTTTAAATCCAACATCCATCAATGCCTCCAACCAGCTATGCAGCTGGGCACATGCTTGAAGCTGAAATATAAAGAAAAACAAATTCATGCATTATTTTCTTCTTTGCGCCTATCCTTACTGTACTAAGAACATAACTTGAAAGAAGAATAAGCTGTGCTAGATAACATCTGTTCTCATTTTGGATTTCCTGGAAGGCAAGTGTGGTTGGGCAGATGGTGCTTTTTTGTTTTGTTTTACCAAACCAACAGATCAGATGAGAGTACGATCTGCAGGGTACACTTCCATGTGACCTATGGGCATACATCTGAACACTTTTTCTCCTTTTCTCTTTCATCTAGTACCCCAATTCTCCTTAGGTTTTGCAGCTTTCACCCCTGAGATTGCAACTGCTATCGCCATTACTTACTATATTGATACATAGACCTACTTGTAAAATTACTACTAGTAGCAATCATTTAACCGGCTGCTGTGGGGGAAATGAGTAGACACAGGCCTACCGAGCACAGTGGCCATTTACTCAGGTAGCAATAGTCTTTGCATGGTAGAGTTGCAAGAGGACCAACATAGATCGAAGCTCTTGACTCTGGTTTGGGAAATCCCTAGGGATTTGGGGGTGAGGCTTGGAGAGAATGGGGTTTTGGGGACCTTAGTGAAACTGCTTGCCAGAGCAGCAGTTTTCTCCAGGAGAAATGATTTCTTCCATCTGTTGATCAATTGTAATTCTGAAGAGTCTCTGGACCCCACTTGGAGATAGCAACCCTATATTGTCACATATAAGTTTATGCTCTGTTTTCTTCTTCTTCTTCTTCTTCTTCTTCTTCTTCTTCTTCTTCTTCTTCTTCTTCTTCTTCTTCTTCTTCTTCTTCTTCTTCTCCTCGTCCTCCACGTCCTCCTCGTTCACTCCTCGTTCTCCTCCTTGTTCTCCTCCTCCTCCTCCTCCTCTTCTTCTTCTTCTTCTTCTTCTTCTTCTCCTCCTCCTCCTCGTCCTCGTCCTCCACGTCCTCCTCGTTCTCATTCTCCTCCTCCTCGTTCTCCTCCTACTACTCTTCTTCTTCTTCTTCTTCTTCTTCTTCTTCTTCTTCTTCTTCTTCTTCTTCTTCAGGGAAAAGGCACATTTACGTTGGAGTATCTACACTATATCTGACTGGGGAGAAGATGGTGTTGAAAAGGGAACAACCACGTGTCATCTAGAAACCCAGGAACTAATTGATGCCACTGTAGTTATAAACTGGTTGATATATCTGCTTCTCAAGACCATTTTTGCCCTTCGCCGCTCCAGCTCCTGTGTAGGAGCACACATCCAGGGCAGATGAGGCACACCAGGCTAAATGCTCCACCGTGCAGGAGCAGCAAGAAGTGGGGAGCGGAAGCAGCTTAAACTCCAGCCTGCAGCACAGCCTAAAGTTCCCAGTGCAGAAATGGACTCAGTGTGGCAGGACCAAGCGTGTGGCGGTAGAGGCACCAAGATGGCTGCCCAAAGGGAATCAAGTTACTGGACCACAATGGACAATACAAAGGTAATCTTGGCAGATGACAAAAAGTTAGATTTGAGCAACAGTCCAGCAGCACCTTAGACACCAACCAGGGTTTTAGAGTACAAGTTTTTGAAAGTCAAAGCTCAATTAGTCAGGAGAACTGGAAGAAGTCATTTTTACCAGAACTTTGGCTCAAATACCAGAGCCTCCCTATCTATTCAGCCAGTGTCAAGAAGCTCAGAATAAAGCCCCAGTCTGAAAAGACAAATAGAGAAGGGAGCAAATCATGACTCCGAAGCAGCCATTTTATTGGCTGGGGGAAAAAAAAAACTTTTCCGAAATGTGAGTTCTCTGCAACTCCTGACTAGGCCACAAAACTTCCGCCTAACACTTTGATCGTACAGGTATGTCTCTGACAAAGAGAGACTACAGGCTGCTGGTAGTCTCTGAAGGCAGGAAGTGAAGCTGAGGCCCAGAAGCAGAAGAAAATGCATTCAAAGGAACTGTGCTTGTCAGCAGAAGCCAGTTCTTCTAGTCATTTGTAGAAGAGTGCCGGAGTCAAAACATCTCTGGTCAGCTGGGACAAAACATGAGGCCTGGAGGCAATAGAGTTACATGAATTTCGATTACAATTGCACGTCCCGGGATATGTGCGGTCACCATGTTTTTCTGAAAGAGGCCATATGAAGCGGAACCCTGACAAATCCATGTTTTGTTCCTTTCAGACAGCATCCCAAACTAATAGGGTTGCCTTGTCCCCCGTGGAATCTCCCACTTGGGGCTTTCCCCTCTGGGGATGATCAAGTGGCTGGTAGAGGACTGGTTGGCATGAAGATGAGGCCTAGGCCTCTGTCTCCAGCAACATGGTGATGCCATATCCAGCACACACCGGAACATCCCCATGTTGTCCCAGAATCAGGGATCCTCTGGCATCTGTGCCCCAGAAATGACATCACTGCATCATTGTCAGCACAGGCTTAGGCCTAGTTTCCCTGCCAGTAAGCAGCAACTCTGTCAGCATCACGGGGCAACATTATTTCTACCCTAAACCCAGAGGCAATATAATTGCAGTGGCACAATGCTCTAGCATTTGTTCCAAACTCTGTGCTTGGAGCAAAATCTGAGCTTTGAGTTACTGTGGTGATGCCACTTCCAGTCATTTACCAAAAGTGACATTGTATCATTGGTGCAACATCATTCCCCTCATCCCCACCCCTCTGTCTCCTGCAGTTGATCATGGTGTGTATTAACATGGGCTACCTAAGCTTCCCATATTGCTACATTTACCTTCACCTAACAGAATCATAGAATCATAGAGTTGGAAGGGACTCTACAGGCCACCTGGTCCAACATCAGCCTAGAGCAGGGGTAGTCAGCCTGTGGTCCTCCAGGTGTTTATGGACTACAATTCCCATGAGCCCCTGCCAGCGTTTGCTGGCAGGGTCTCATGGGAATTGTAATCCATGAACATCTGGAGGACCACAGGTTGACTACCCCTGGCCTAGAGCATCCAGGATAAGTCTCTGTCCAGCTGCTACTTAAAGACAACCAGTGAGGGGGAGCTCACAACCTCTTTTGGCAGCTGATTCAACTGCTAAACTAATCTAATTGTGAATCCCCCCCCCCCGATATCTAGCCTGTACCATTCTACACATTATTTAGACTCATTACTGTGGATCCTCAAGTAAGTCCTCAAGCAACTGCTGGACAGATACTTATCCTGGATGCTTTAGGCTTATCCTGCATTAATCAGGGGGTTGGACTAGATGGCCAAAATGGCCCCTTCCAATTCCATGATGTTATGAAGAACCTTAAAAAAAATTCATCAATTTCATACCCTTTTGACAATTGTAATGACTGGAGAAAATGCCCATCAGTTCATCCTCTCCTCACTCTCTTCCCCCAACCTGAATGTGAAATCTATTCGAAAGCTCTAAGCTAGAGAGCCAGGCACCAGAATAATAAATATCACAGAACATTAATGAACATGTGGAATCTGCCTGCCACCTTTCGTATCCTGGAGGAAGGACAGGATCTATCTGTACTAAAAAGAGTTCCAATGATGATAATGTACAGGACATCGTGTTTTTAAATGCATAAGCAAACAGTTATTCCATAAACCTAATGCTTATTTCCATTTAGAATAAAGGAACTGAAGGTGGAATTCTGACCACAATGATAGAAATAGAGGTAGCTGAGCCATTCCGTTGTCACAAGAAAATGGCCCATGAAAAAACACATGCTAAGACAGAAATGGAAATTTTTTTTGCAGTATAAAAATATAGGCAGAATCCATAGTTGTTCTTAAACAAACTTGTTCAAATGGGTGGATTTGAATGTCCTAGAGTGTTTGAGCGCTAGAAACCTGGTATCTGATTTTCCTTTCTCTTAAGAGGTTCTACTTTATCATGCAAAATCGTTTCCCTTTGTTTGGTGAACCGGCCGGGACTACCACTGTTCATTGCTGCAGGAGATAATGTAGATATCGAGACAATAATGGCTTTCATCATGTGCTGTAAGACTTCGGATTCAATCTTTATTTCACTGTGCTGCCACACAATATCTCACAGCATGGTCCTGGGTTGTCTTCCGAGGTTATGAAAGGAGTTAAAGAATAAGGAAAAGCATCCTCATTTCTCCCCCTTATTTCATTTCATCTTACAAACAATAGCAATTCACTTCTGAAGTCTCTAGCGACACTAAGGGAACTTCGTTCAGTGGTTCAGACAATGTATTTTCTCTCAAGACCTCACCTTCCTGAGAGGACATGTTCATATTTGGATGAAATGTGTAGGGCGTCAGGGGATCACCAGTGGACATCATTTACTTCCTCAGAAGTTGGTAGCTGGTAGCTGGAAGCTGAATGTGTCAATTTCCTCTAACAGCTTTAATACACACCAGGTATGTGGGGCCACCAAGGTTATTCCTTGGAGATCGACTCCTTGCTACTTCCTGGTTTGCAAACAGGTTCACAGTTTCAAAGTGGAGCCAGGTTGGTCTGCAATCCAACAACTAGAGGCCTGGCTTGGCTAGCCCAAACTCATCAGATTTTGGAAGCTAAGCAGGGTCAGTCCTGGCTACTATTTGGATGGGAGAACACCAAGGAAGACCAGAGCTGAATCTGCACTTTGCTTTTTATCCTCGGTGAGCACGATTTAAAGAAACTCTTCTACACATTATTCAATTTCCATTCTGATATTTAGCGCTTTAAATTTTCCCTCTACTACGTCTATGATTGATCCGCGGTGACCATACCTATCCAATATCCATGAGCAGATATAAGTTATTATATTTGAGGAACCTGCTATGAGAGCCCCCAGTATTAAATGTAGATCTTCTGTGGTTTGCCGGATTAACTTCCTGCCCCATGCCTCCAACACTGACGTAGTGAAGCAATCTGTTGCTGATTGGTTAGGGCATCAGTTCAAAGACTGCCTGTTTCCCGGTTGTAAGACTTCCCTTGCAAGACTTATTTTTGTCATCATTTTGGAATCTGTTTTAAAGTTACTGTGTTCCAAAAGCCCACACTTCTCTCAGCGGAGATTTGCCTCCTGGATTCACTTTCCCTTCTCTGTGAGGCTGCGGCCTCCCTTCCCTCCCTTATTCAGGAAAAGAACCTCCCCTCCCTCGCCCAGCTTGCTCTGGCTGTAGACTTGGGGATCAAAAGGAGAAATAAAGCCCTCTCCAGCCTTGTGCTCCTTTAATGCTGTTTGGACTTCACTTGACCCACCCTTGCTCGTTCAAAGAAAGAAAAATAAACAAGCAGCTTGATGACTAACACTCCCCTCCTCCCCTCTGAGCTTCCCCAATCAAGTGCAGAATGCTTTGGGTTTCAACTCAAGGGAAAGGAAGGAGGAAGATCCGGGTTCACATTGATCTGAATTCAGCAGGATCAACAATGGGGAAAAAAGTAAGTGCAAAACCAGGCCAGGGTCATGATGTTGAGGCAGGCAATAGCAAGACACTTCAAAATATTTCTTGCCTTGAAAACATTTTTTGCCTAAAGCAGCTGGCACCAGGACAAAAAATGACAACAACAAAAGCACCTTAGAGACCATTTAAGCACTGGGAACTTTACTGCCCCAGCTCTCGTGCAGGAGAACAAATGGGGGGTGGATGAGGTGCACCAGGCCAAATGCTCCCCCATGTGAGTGCAGGAAGAGGTGGGGCAACCTGCCACGACTAAAACTCCAGCCTGCAGCCTGGCATGAAACCTCCAGTGTGTAAACGGTCATAGACTGACAAACTTCTCAAAAGCTCATACCCTGAATAACTTGGTGGTCTCTTAAGGGGCTACTGGACACAAATCCTTGCACTTTTTCAAGAATATTGATAAATGCTATACCAGGGACATCTAGAGAGCCACAGTTTGGACACCCCTGTGCTATATATATCTGGAGACAGGTTAGTTTTTATTTTGCCCACTAGAATTGCATGCCTTGTCACTTCTGTTGGACAAAATTCTTCAGAACCCTTAACAGCCACTCCAACATGGATACATGGGTCCTATTTCCCCTGCTACAGCAAAAACAGATACAAAGAATTCATTTCCTTTCTTTGCTCTCTCCCCACCTTCCTTTTGTTCCTCTGCTGGCCCAAGTTGGTTTTCACCTTCCGATATATTTGAATAAATGCTTTCTTGTTTGTCTGAAATTATTTTAGCAATGTGCTCCTCCTCCTCTCTCTCTCTCTCTGTCTCTCTGTCTCTCTCTCTTTTCCTTTTTGTCAATTTGCTTTTCTTTGCATAATAAAAATAATGCTGTGGAATCCCTTCCCTAAGGAGAGTCACCTGGCATTGTTCTGATTACCACTTAGGCATCTGGCAACATCTGTCCTGTCCATCCTCATTTTTAATCGCAACTAATCTGTAAGGCTTTTACCGCTGCTGATTTTCAAATGGTGGGGGTTTGTTTGTTTGTTTTGAAAAATAATATTCTGTTCTGGCTGATTTGCCCTTAAAGGCCTTTAAGCTGCCTTGGGTGATTTCTGAACAGAAAAAAGAAGGTCCAAAGAGACAAATAAATAAATTTACTTCTGAGTTTATCTCGCTCTATGTATTTCAGTCAGAGAATTCCCAGTGCTGCTGATGGATAGATTTAGGGGTGTCTTTAAAAACATACCCCCCCCCAATGTTGAAGTTCGTGTAATTTATCCGGGTAAGAAAAAATGCAGGTGGCATATACAAAAAAGGATTTCCTAAGGCTATGCTATTTGCTGCTTCAAAGCTAGCCTGCTTGGCAGTTAACCTGAAAGAAGAGGCTCACCTTCTTGCATTAGTGACTTTTAAAAATGCATGGTCATCTTTTTTCATTCATCTCTCCTTCCCCTTGCAGTTTCCACTGTGCTCTCTGATGCACTTTCCTATGACAGACACTTTCAATAACTGGAACCTAAGTTTTGTGGTCATCCAAACAGCTTGGCAAGCTACTTTTCTGCTACTTAACACAACAAATGACCTCTCAGCTAGTTTGAGTTCAGTTAACTTTAAACCACTTCAACTGGCAGTGAGAAGAGTTAACTACAAGAAGAGCCCGGGTTGTTTTGTATTCTAATTTCTGCTGTCCAAAGGAGGCCGAAGTGGCTTACGGTCACCCTTCCTTCCTCTCCTCAGGACAATCACCCTCCCCCCTGGGAGGTAGGTGGGGCTGAGAGACTAGAGCCCATTCTGCACACACTGGATAATGCACTTTGAGTGTGCTTTTGCAGCTGGATTTTTCTGTGCAGAACAGGAAAATCTACAAAGGGCATTGAAAGCACATTATCTAGCATGTGCAGAATGGGCCTAGGAGAACTACTCGTTGAGAGCAGCTCTAAAAGAACTGTGACTAGCCCAAGGCCAGCCAGCAGGCTTCGGGCTTTTTTGCATTGGCAGTTTTCTTCGCTTTCACGGTGCATTTCAATATCTTTTTTAAAATATTTATTTATAATCCAATTTATATGCCACCCTTCCCCAAAGGCTCAGGGCATTGCACATTTACAATAAAACATAGGTAAAATTATAAAATTTAAATCAATTCAACATCTCTATTTAAAGCCATTCTGCTATAATGTTCCCCGGACAAGCTAGTGCGTAGGCATGCATGCACTCACACACATGCCAGGCATGCACACCTCCTAACTGGGGGCTGGGGGCAACCTGCCATGCTCCCTGCAGGACACAATTTGTTCCCAAAGGTCCTGATGCCGGGAAATCAGTAAACACACTGCCATTCCAGGGCTGATAACCCCTAGGACATTTCCTGCAATTGAGCTAAAGTCGTTTAAACAACAGCTAGATGGGCCATCTGAAATTACGGATGGGGAGATTTTTGCATGCTTTGGGTCACAGGCCAAGGGGGGAGCAGTCACACATCTACAGGGCTGTAATGTTTTTCAGGTAGGCATGCATACAGACACACATGCACACACACACACTCATGTACACACATGCCTCCCAACTGAGTGCTGTGGGCAACACAATAGATCAAAGAATGTCCTTCCGCTTCCAAAGAAAGAGCGGTCAAGGCTAAACAAGTCCGCAGTTGACGCGACGGACAGGGCGGGCCAAGGAGACGCGATGGTGTCTGGCCCGGGAGAATCGGCGTGCTGCATGCGTGTTAGGGCAATGGAGAGGGTGGAGGCAGATGCTTTATAAATGCCATGTGCTGGTAGTCTGCCCTCTTCACCGCCTGGTTGAGCTGGAGGACAGCTGCCCTCCCACCCGCCATAAAAAGGAGTTCATGTTAATTCGTCACAGCTGCGGAATAGGGGGACCAGGTAGAGTATTTTGTTCAGGGGCCCTGAAGCGGGGGTCTCAATAGAAGATCGGCTAAAATTGACTGTGGCCTTACCCAGCTGGGAAGGCCAGGGGCTCAGAGCCAGGAGGTAGGGATGGTTGGAAGAGGTGGACGCCCAACAACCATTACTAGCCTCCTCCCTTGGAGGGTTTCAAGGGGAAAGGGATCCTTCCTCCTGGCTGGGAGGAAGAGGGGCCCAGGGCGCCGCTTGAGCCCATGTCATCAATCAGATGGCTGCGCAGGGATTACTCTATATATACTCTATATACCTCATGGCAGGCCAACCCCTTGTTTGCATTTGTTAATAAAGCTGTAGCCTTGTTTTTGCCAAAAAGCTGTCTCGTATCTTTATGGGCAAATTACTATCATGCCAGTCAACATGCCCCCTTTCATTCATTCATTCATTCATTCATTCATTCATTCATTCATTCATTCATTCATTCATTCATTCATATTTCTATACTGCCCATTTCTTTACAGCTTTGGGCGGTTTACACTGAACGTTATATAACTTACATGGAACGATATATAGACAGTAACATCAACAACTTTCAAATAAGGCATCAAACAATTACAAAACCACATTTATAATATATAAATAACAATTAAGGTGACCAGATTTTAACATTGGTAAAGGGGGACACCATTGACCGGGGGGGTTCTTGATTAAAATTTGGTCTATATGGAGCAACAAAAATTTCCACTGAAAGCACGGAATGCAAAAATAGTATTGTAAAATACACACACACACACACACACACACACACACACACACACACACACACACACACACACACACACACATATATATATATATATATATATATATATATATATATATATATATATAATTTCAACATAAGTTCTATTTCCCAGGTGCCCCCAGATGTCCCTCCAAAAGTGGGACAATCTGGTCACCTTAGTCATGGAGGGGGTGTCTGGGGGCTCTGCAGGTGTTCTCAGTTGGTCGGGCTCAAGCGAATGCCTGGTGGAGGAGCTCCCTCTTGCAGGCCCTAAGGAACTGTGGAACTTCAGGCAGGGCTCTGATCTCCTCAGGGAGCTCGTTCCCCTAGCAAAACTGACCAATAGGTAGATGTATGCAAATGCTGAATTTTTGTTGAACATCATCTCATGAGTCCGTTTACTAATTTGCTACTAATGTGCTCTCTCCTTATATCTGTACTCTTACAATTCCTGTTCCATGGTTTGAGAAAGGGTGCATACGCCCGAAAGCCCACATCTTGAATAAAACTTTGTTGGTCTTAAAGGTGCTATCGAACTCAAATTTTGTTCTAATCACATTCTGGTCAGCCTCCGTTTCCCATCTGAAAACTTTAGTGCCAAATACTTAACAAGCTCTTTGCTTTTTAAACTGGGGATACGATTAGCTTTTCGATTGTATTCTACATTTCATTTTCTTTCCTTTTTTAACGGTAAAAGTTGCTCGTTGTCCAATTCCTCGCTGGAAATCCATAAAAGTCCATTTCACTTTGCTAAAGGAGATTTTTTTCTCTCTCTCTCTCCCTGAACTAAGATTAAATTGATATATCTAGAGCTTCTGTCATTGTAATATGACATTAGGAGAATAGTCAAACACTAGCTTTGACTCTAAGTGTCCTGCTAAAGTACTAGTCTACTGCAGAGTGCTTTTTGATACATCAAAGAAATGGTACTATCTTTCAAACGGCATTCATATTTTCACCTCCTATAATCTCTGCAAAGTAATAGCAGGACTCTAGCATGATCCTCTTTACAGCTTCCAGAAGTCAGTTCCATGAGGGATTGCCTAGGCTCGCATTTAGATATTCAGGCTGAAATGAGCCACTATCTCGGCTCTCCAATCGGAAAAAAAAAATGCATTCATTAGCTTTTTGTCCTTTTACCCGGCTTTTGGTTTAATCTCTCGGCTTCATCCCTGCAGCCATCGCTGAGGCTTTGTTAATAGCAGCCCATGGCTTCTGACTTAGCCAGAGAGAGAACCTTCCACTGTAGCTTGAACACAAGCTCTCAGCACAGGGTTTCTGACCAGGACCTGGTGGGTGTACACTGTCAATCGCAGAGTTTCTCCTCGGGCTATCTTTCCTCTAAAAAAGAAAAAAAAATGACGGTTTTATTCTAGGAAGCGATCTGATTTTAAGACAGGGGATTAGATTCTTTTCCAAGAATGTCAATGTTCTCAGGTGACAAAGAGGAGAAGAAGAGCATCTTACTGTTGGAATGGTAGGACCTGCAAGGGTCATGGCTGGCCTCTACAACTGGACTCCTGGTGATGCCTGTACCAGCCATACTCACACATTCCCATGAATGTACAGCCTGCATGTAGAAGAAGAAGAAGAAGAAGAAGAAGAAGAAGAAGAAGAAGAAGAAGAAGAAGAAGAAGAGGAAGAAGAAGAAGAAGAAGAAGAAGAAGAAGAAGAAGAAGAAGAAGAAGAAGAAGAAGAAGAAGAAGAAGAAGAAGAAGAAGAAGAAGAAGAAGAGGAAGAAGAAGAGTTGGTTCCTATATGCCGCTTTTCTCTCCCCGAAGGAGTCTCAAAGCGGCTTACATTCACCTTCCCTTTTCTCTCCCCACAACAGACACCCTGTGAGGGAGGTGAGGCTGAGAGAGCCCTGATATTACTGCTCAGTCAGAACAGAAGAAGAAGAGTTGATTCTTATATGCTGCTTTTCTCTACCCAAAGGAGTCTCAAAGCAGCTTCTAATCGCTTTCCCTTTCCTCTCCCCACAACAGACACCCTGTGAGGTGGGTGAGGCTGAGAGAGTCCTGATATTACGGAAGAAGAAGAAGAAAAGTTGGTCCTTATATGCTGCTTTTCTCTACCCGAAGGAGTCTCAAAGCGGCTTACAGTCGCCTTCCCTTTCCTCTCCCCACAACAGACAGCCTGTGAGGTGGGTGAGGCTGAGAGAGCCCTGATATTACTGAAGAAGAAGAAGAGTTGGTTCTTATATGCTGCTTTTCTCTACCCGAAGGAGTCTCAAAGCGGCATACAATTGCTTCGTACGGATCCCAGCAGACTGGAGATGAGCTGTATTTCTAGGAGATCCCTAGGCCTAACCTGGAGGCTGGCATCCCTAAGCATGGCAAAGCAGGATGAAGACCTATAGCCCACTCCCAGGGCAGTGCCTTTCTACTTTGCACACAGGGAGCTTTCAGAATAGATACTCGCCACCTGAAAATACCCCATCTCTGCCCATCTAAATCCATCAGTCAATGGGCTTAGAAGTGTGTGACTCGGTTCAGGATGACAGCACGTAAACATCTGACTCATTCTAGGCACATTTCACATCAGTTTTGCATAACTTACAATAAGGGGAAGAAAAAGAGATGTTGTTTTGTACCCACTTTTTACTACCTGGGGAGTCTCAGACCATTTCCGCAGTGAATCACATCCAGGCATCAGCAGGGCTAAGTAAGCGAACAAAGTTAAAAAATTCTACACGGAATTCGCCTACCAACAGTACAGATCCGGATTTCTTGCCTGCTCACCATGCATTCTCAGAATCCCGAGAAGCAGCTATCTCATTTTTGCTTATGGGGAATTCAGGTCAAAGCAGCTTACAGTCACCTACCTTTCCTCTCCCCTCAGCAAAAGCCCTTTGAAGTAGATAAAGCTGAGAAAGCCCTGAAAGAACTGTGACAGGCCCAAAGTCACTCAGCTGACTGCATGTGGAGAAGTGGGGAGTCAAACCTGCCTTGAGGCTGCCAGTCCTAACCACTACACCATACTGGAAACAACCAAACCATCTTCTTGAAGTTCTTTGTCTTAAAATATCCATCCAGTCCCCCTTCAAGGATCGCTGCCTTGTTGTGGCAAGGGGGCTTGTGTAGCTCAGTGAAGCTATGAGCTATGCCGTGCAGGGCCACCCAAGACGGACAGGTCATAGCTGAGAGCTCTGACAAAAGGTGATCCACTGGAGAAGGCAATGGCAAACCACTCCAGTATCTTTGCCATGAAAACTCTATGGACAGTTCTAATAGGCATAACGATATGACGCCGGAAGATGAGCCCCTCAGGTCGGAAGGTGTCCAATATGCTACTGGGGATGAGCAGACGGCTAGTACGAGTAGCGCCAGAATGAATGAAGCGGCTGGGCCAAAGCCGAAAGGACGCTCAGTTGTGGAAGTAACTGGTGGCGAAAAGACAGTCCGATGCTGTAAAGATTTTTATTCCATAGGAACCTGGAACGTCAGATCCATGAATCAAGGCAAGCTGGACGTGGTTAAACAAGAAATGAGAAGACTGAACATCGACATTTTAGGAATCAGTGAACTAAAATGGACAGGAATGGGTGAATTTAATTCAGATGACCATCAGGTATACTACTGTGGACAAGAATCTCGCAGAAGAAATGGAGTAGCCTTCATAATCAATAAGAGAGTAGGAAAAGCAGTCTTGGGATACAATCCCCAAAATGACAGAATGATCTCAGTTCGAATCCAAGGCAAACCATTCAACATCACAGTGATCCAGGTCTATGCCCCAACCACTGCTGCTGAAGAGGATGAAGTTGATCAGTTCTATGAAGCCCTACAACACCTTATAGAAGCAACGCCAAAAAATGATGTGCTTATCATCATGGGGGATTGGAATGCTAAAGTAGGAAGCCAAAAGATAACTGGGATAACTGGCAAGTTTGGCCTTGGAGTACAAAATGAAGCAGGGCACAGGCTGGTAGAATTTTGTCAAGAGAATACAATGGTCATAGCAAACACTCTTTTCCAACAACCCAAGAGACGACTCTACACATGGACATCACCAGACGGTCAACACAGAAATCAGATTGACTATGTACTCTGCAGCAAAAGATGGAAAAGTTCTATACAGGCAATAAAAACAAGACCAGGAGCTGATTGTGGTTCAGATCATGAGCTTCTTGTTGCAAAATTTAGGCTTAAATTGAAGAAAGTAGGGAAAAGCACTAGGCCACTCAGGTACGAACTAAATCATATCCCCGACGAATATACAGTAGAGGTGACAAATAGATTTAAGGAATTAGATCTGATAGACAGAGTGCCTGAAGAACTATGGACGGAGGTTCGCGACATTGTACAAGAGGTAGCAACTAAAACCATCCCAAAGAAAAAGAAATGCAAGAAATCAAAATGGCTGTCTGAGGAAGCTTTACAAATAGCTAAGGAGAGAAGGGAAGTGAAAGGCAAGGGAGAAAGAGAAAGATACACCCAATTGAATGCAGAATTCCAGAGAAAAGCTAGAAGAGATAAGAATGCCTTCTTAAATGAACAGTGCAAACAAATAGAAGAAAACAATAGAATGGGGAGGACCAGAGATCTTTTCAAGAAAATTGGAGATATGAAGAGAACGTTTCATGCAAAGATGGGTATGATAAGGGACCAAAATGGTAGGGACCTCACAGAAGCAGAAGAGATTAAGCAAAGGTGGCAAAATTATACAGAAGAACTATACAAGAGCGAGCTTAACATCCCTGATGACCACAGTGGGGTAGTTACTGACCTGGAGCCAGACATCCTGGAATGTGAAGTCAAATGGGCCTTAGGAAGTCTGAGCAACAATAAAGCTAGTGGTGGTGACAGCATTCCAGTTGAACTATTCAAAATCTTAAAGGACGATGCAGTAAAAGTGCTACACTCAATATGCCAGCAAATTTGGAAAACTCAGCAATGGCCACAGGATTGGAAAAGGTCAGTTTACATTCCAATCCCAAAGAAGGGCAATGCCAAAGAATGTTCAAACTACCGCACCATTGCACTCATTTCTCATGCTAGCAAAGTTATGCTCAAAATCCTACAAGCTAGGCTCCAGCAATATGTGGACCGAGAACTTCCAGAAGTACAGGCAGGATTTCGAAGAGGTAGAGGAACTAGAGATCAAATTGCCAACATACGCTGGATCATGGAAAAAGCTAGGGAGTTCCAGAAGAACATCTACTTCTGCTTCATTGACTATGCTAAAGCCTTTGATTGTGTGGAGCACAACAAATTGTGGCAAGTTCTTAAAGAGATGGGAATACCAGAGCATCTTATTTGTCTCTTGAGAAATTTATATGCAGGTCAAGAAGCAACAGTGAGAACTGAACATGGAATCACGGATTGGTTCAAAATTGAGAAAGGAGTTCGGCAAGGCTGTATACTGTCGCCTTGCCTATTTAACTTGTATGCGGAGCACATCATGAGAAAGGCGGGATTAGAGGAGTCACAAATTGGGATCAAGATTGCAGGGAGAAATATCAACAACCTCAGATATGCAGATGATACCACTCTAATGGCAGAAAGTGAAGAGGAGCTAAAGAGCCTGTTGATGCGGGTGAAGGAGGAGAGTGCAAAAGTTGGCTTGAAACTCAACATCAAGAAAACAAAGATCATGGCAGCCGGCCCTCTCAATTCCTGGCAAATAGATGGGGAAGAAATGGAGATAGTGACAGATTTTATTTTCCTCGGCTCCAAGATCACTGCAGATGGGGACTGCAGCAAAGAAATTAAAAGACGCTTGCTCCTAGGGAGGAAAGCTATGGCAAATCTAGACAGCATCCTAAAAAGCAGAGACATCACCCTACCAACAAAAGTGCGTTTAGTCAAAGCTATGGTATTCCCAGTTGCAATGTATGGCTGCGAAAGTTGGACCATAAGGAAGGCCGAGCGTCAAAGAATTGAGGCTTTTGAACTCTGGTGCTGGAGAAGACTCTTGCGAGTCCCTTGGACTGCAAGGCGAACAAACCGGTCAGTCCTAGAGGAGATCAGCCCTGACTGCTCTTTAGAAGGCCAGATCCTGAAGATGAAACTCAAATACTTTGGCCACCTCATGAGAAGGAAGGACTCCCTGGAGAAGAGCCTAATGCTGGGAGCGATCGAGGGCAAAAGAAGAAGGGGACGACAGAGAATGAGGTGGCTGGATGGAGTCACTGAAGCAGTAGGTGCAAACTTAAAAGGACTCCAGGGAATGGTAGAGGACAGGAAGGCCTGGAGGATCATTGTCCATGGGGTCGCGATGGGTCGGACACGACTTCGCACATAACAACAACAAAATCCATCCAGACATGCAATTAAGTAAGAATGTGCAACTTAATCCTAAACAGGTTTTCTTATAATCATAGAATCATAGAATCATAGGGGCTTTCCGCACCGGAATCCATGTAGCAAATTGTTTGCTGAACGAAAAATCGCCATTTTAAATAGTGGAATTCATCGTTATGCATACCTCACTTTGTAGTGGAATCCAGTTGCGTTTCCATCGTTTCCCACAAGCTTCCGGTCTCAGCAAAAATCGCTAGAAAGGAAGCGCTATTGCCGAGCTCGTCCTGCCCCTGGCCGTCAAGCAGCCAATGGGCAGCTGTTAACATGCTCCCAAACAGCCCCTTTCCCTTTAAGAAAGGTTTTTTTTAAAAAAAAAACACACCCATTGCAACGAATATGTGTTGATTCGTTGCAACGGAGAGACCCATCCAGCTGGCAGGTGTGTTTGAGCTGTCGTTTCATCGTTGCCACGCTCCCCCCGAGTGAAAAAAAAAATCCTCCCCCCTCACGGGCCCGATTTTCGGCCGAAAACAGTGTAAAAAATAAAGGGAAAATACATCAGCAAACGGGCTTCTCTGTTGTTTGTGCTTAGTGACTAAACAGCTCTGGGGAGGGACTGAAGCCGGGGAAGCCTCTAAACAGAGGCTCGCTCGGAGAAAAAAAAATGGCGATCACTTCGCCGGAAGATCAGAGGAGAGAGCCAGGGGGAGGGACTTTGTAGAAACCACAACAATGGTAACGCACAGAACTTTCCCGCTAGTGTTGCAGATTGGTTGCAGGAGTGTAGCGCTTTCCGGAGGGTGAATCCACTTTTGGGGATTTCCCTGAAAGCGCTACAAGGAAGCGCTTTTTGCGGATCAGTTTCAGGTGTGTGGCAGATTGTCAACGACGTTGTGCATAATGGCAAATCAGTAGCGTTTTCAATTGGCAACCATTGTGCGATTTTGAAGGCGTGCGAAAAGCCCCATAGATTTGGAAGGGACCTCATGGGTCATCTAATCCAACGCCCTGCACTATGAAGGACACTCATATCCCAATTGCTCATCTACTATAATCTGTCACCCCTTTGCCTTCACAGAATCAGCCTCTCCGTCAGATGGCTATCTAGCTTCTGTTTAAAAATTTCCAAAGATGGAGAACCCACCACCTCACCATCTTTGTTGCCCTCCTCTGGACACGTTCCAGTTTGTCAACTTCCCTCTTCAACTGGGGTGCCCAAAACTGAAACGGTACTCCAAGTGAGGCTGAACCAGAGCAGAGTACAGTATTACCATCACCTCCCATGATCTGGACACGATACTGCGTTTGATACAGCCCAAAATCCCATTTGCCTTTTTAGCCACTTAGTCATGGTCAATGTATGGTCTACTAAGACTCCCAGATCCTTTTCTTGAAAATAAATCCTAAGGAGTTCAATGTGCTTTGTTCCTAAATAAGCATGCATCCTAAAGGAGAGTCCATATTTTCTCCTCCAGCTCAGAACAATGACACGAGACCTTTGTAGAATTAACATTCTGCAGCGTTTCTCTCATTCAATCCGAACTGGAGATCTGAGCTCCAGTTCACAAGGCTTGGGACAGGGCCGTCCATTTGGTAAGGGACTCATCAGAAGCGTCTCTCGCCTTGCAGGTGGAAACACTCCCAGATGAGCTTGTGCCTCCAGTCTGCGTCCTGCTGTTTTGCAACTAATCATTTGCAAAAATTGAAAAGAGAGAGAGAGAGAGAGAGAGAGAGAGAGAGAGAGAGAGAGAGAGATGGGGGAAACTTCTCATAGGTGAGCCACAGCAGGGCAATTAAGGTGGTGCGGCAGAGGTTCACAGCTGCTCCTAGACAGATACAGTCCCACTGATCCTATCTCTCGTCGCAATCCTTCAGAGAGATAAACACCGGGCGAGAACGGCACGCGGGAGGAAGTGCCACGCTGAGAACGTGGCGATCGGAGTGTCGTCTCACAGCCCCTGTGGTCTGAGATGAGAGATTGGTGGGAGGAGCGGGGAGCATCTCACAAAGCCAAGCAAGTGACTGAAGTCATGGGACAGATGGAAATCAAAAGACCGGTGCGTGTGAGAGCCGGCACTTGAGGGAGGTGGAACTGGAGCAGGCATGCCATGCTCGGGGGGGGGGGGGGTGGCAAAGGGAGGAGGAGGGCTCCACTCTCAGAACTATTTTGCTGATACTTACAATTTAACTTCATGTGAAGTGTTTTAAGTCCCCTATTCAGGCATCGTACCAGGTCCCCATTGCGTATTCCTATCTGCAGTTGAGGGAGACTAGCCTTTTGAAAAATGCAGATTCTCCCAGATGATCTTTTGTATGTATGTCAGGTGCTTATTTCTGTAAGCACCCTAGACCTGGCTCAGGGCGATATCCTGCTGGCTCTGGTGATAATTAAGGCGTGCATATCTACAACTCTATGATTTTTAAAAGAAGAGTCCTCAGACTGCTGTGCTTAGAGTAGTCTGAATTCTGCAGAAGAATGCTGTGAATAAAGTACGCAGCACAAGTGTATTGCTTTAGATGGAGACCCAAAGCAGTTTGCAGCCCGATTCCACACGGAGGCGTAAAACTTGCGCTACCCGCCTCCTTGCAAACGCGCAACTGGAAACTGCACCTTTGCAAGCTTCCCTCCCACGTTTTCCCGCCAACTTGTCACGGCTTTTTGCCTGCTGGCGAGGCGGGGGGGGGGGGGAAGCCAGAAGAGAGAACGACCGGAATTTCTCTCCCCACTTTTCAGCTTGTCAATCAAGGCAAGCCACCAATCTCTTCACAGCTGTTGTTTGGGGGACTCAAACCTCCACCCCCTCCTCCGAGCCCCAATTTTCTTTTTAATGCACTTCCGTGTTGCTATGGGGAACTGCCACAACACCAAAACATTTCTTACAAAAACTTACACTTGTGCATTGCTGCGGGATCATGCCAGGACAATGATACATTCCCTTAGATCTCTTTGGGGGATTCTTTTATAATGATTTCTCTTTATGTTTGGGTAGATTTGTGATCGGCTGGCCATGGTAACTGGACCCCGATGATTGCATGTTCACAGTAGAGATTAAAAACACAGAGCACAGAGGCCAAGCTAATAAGGAGAGGGCTGCTTCATCACATTCCCTACCCCTTCCCTGTTCATACTCGCCAGCAGAAATCACAAACGGGAATATGTTTTGGCTGCTCGATCCCCAAATTACCGAGCACAAGGAGGAGAACATTTTATTTTTATCGAGGGCATGTAGCTTTGTGGTCCTGCAGCAATGCGGACTGTGCCATAAGAAAAAAGTCTCAGTAGTCTCCTCTCTTCCATTTTATTCTCTCAACAACACCCTTGTGAGGTAGGTTTGTCTGAACATGGGGGTCCAAGGTCTCACAGCAAGCTTCCATGGCGAGATTTAATTCGGGGTCACCCAGCAACAACCCCACCCCTTCTGTGCAGTAGTAGAGGTACGTAAGAGTGACAGAGATTAGGGAAGTTTCTGGAGGGGCATGGAGGAAGCGATGTCCCCTCCGAAGTCCCACCTTCCCAGAGGCTGCCGCAAAAATCTTAGGAGAATTGCTGCAGATCTTAGCCCAACTCTTTAACCACCATGCTAAGTTTATACTTTAATTTGCTTGTCAAGCTATGAGGGGCAGGGAGAATCTAGGCAAACTGTCCCCAGACAACTCGGGTTCCTTGATGAAGGCTGAAGTCTTAAGGACATTTTCCCCACTGTAAGTAAGCCCCATCAACTTGGCTTACTTGTCAGTACAAGGTCCCCAACCTTCTTATCACCGGGGACCAGTCAATGCTTGACAATTTTAATGAGACCCGGGGGGGGAGGATAGTCTTTTGCCGAAGGACATCGCTGCCACCGCCTGAGCCCCCGCTCCGGTTGCTTTCCCGCCAGTGCCCCTGACTTTCCGCCTCCCACTGGGGGGGGCGCTGCCAGCAGCAGCTGCACAGTGCCATGCCGAGCGGGAGCCCCAACCATGGCGGCCGTCAGAGAGCACCAAAGGTGAGCAGGCGGCAGAGAGGCAGGACAGCCCCTGAGGCAGCAGCCGGGGAGGAGGATGAGGAGGAGCCGCGGCCCGGTATTGACTGATCCACGGACTGGTACCAGTCTCTGGACCGGGGGTTGGGGACCACTGCAAGCAAATATAGACAAAAGGGACGGTTTGTAGTGTATACAACCAAAAAGAAAGAAAAATCTATCCCAAGGCTACAAGCAATGTTTGCAAACTTTATACAGATTAAGGACAATAAGATCATAGAATCATAGAATCATAGAGTTGGAAGGGGCCATACAGGCCATCTAGTCCAACCCTCTGCTCAACGCAGGAACAGCCCTAAGCACCCTAAAGCATCCAAGAAAAGTGTGTATCCAGCCTTTGCTTGAAGACTGCCAGTGAGGGGGAGCTCACCACTTCCTTAGGCAGCCTATTCCACTGCTGAACTACTCTGACTGTGAAAAATGAAAGGTCTCTTCTTCTGTGTGGCTTTATTGCATGATCCAAGCAAAACAGATTTCTAGATATCTCCCCTTTTCAAGGTAAATTTTCCTCAGTGGTTGTTCCTCTCACTTGTAAATGAATTGGTACTTCAATACCTCTATGTAAAGAAATTATTTAAAGTATACCCCGGCCTTTGGCTCTGCAGTGTCGAGATGCTAGGGGAGCAGTTGAATTACTAGAAATCCATTTTGGTTGGATCTTGCAATAAAGCCACGCAGAAAGAAGAGACCTTTCATCTTCTTTTCCTTATTCTGTATAAAGTTTGCAAACATTGCTAGTAGCCTTGGGATAGGTTTGTCTTTCTTTTTGGTTACTTCTCATTACACCTGCTTGGTCTCACCTCCTAACAGTGGAGTCCTAAGAAGAGTCAACACCCATCCATGCCATCGAGTTCAATGTCCTTTGAAGGGCATAACTTGACTCAGGGTTTCGCAGGTCTCTGGGATTTCCTCAACTAGATCAACCTGAACAGTGAATGAAACAGAAAGTGTGCCACTATAACACTGGTTTGCTTGTACTCTCCCGGCTGTCTTTTTAAAGAACTCATGCGCGCTGGCTTTTTTGTGTGGTGCTACAGACATAAAAAGGAACAAAGAAATTTGCTTTGCTCAAAAGAAAAGGCACTTATTTTGCAGTGTTCTTCGAACATGCTGGGGGTGCTACCCAGTCTCTTTTTTCCCTGAAGATCTGAAAGAAGAGCTCTTATTTATGGAACTATCTGGCTACCCTACACAGAAATTAATCAGAGGTAAAGCATAAATTGGAGGATATTTCACATGGCTCAGTGTTGGTTCATCGGCGGGCTTTTAGGCTGTTTTTCATCAGGACTGCACTCCTTTTCACTGCAAACTTGAAAGAGTGCCCTTCCTCTACCTCTGCCTTGCTTTGTGAGCCTTTTCATCTTTGTTTCCTACCTTGCTGGAGGCATGATTAGGGCACTTCACCTTTGACCAGATGGGCAGATGAGCATCCATCCTCTGGATCCACTGTTAGGCTCTTCAGTAGCTCTGTTCTTCAGCGGTACTGAACTGTGACCCTGGTCTGCTCTTCAAAGACTAAAGATGTAAACTCAAGTTTCCATCGGTGGCTAGCTTGGGAACCCGAACTGTTCCTTCATCCCAGGTCTCTAGCTCAGCAGTACAATGGACCAGCTAAAGTAGAATGCTTTTGTGGGTTTTTTTTTTCTCTCCTTTGGACAAATTGGTCCTTCTTTGGGGCTGTCTGAAGTGTGAGTCTTTTTCTCACCAACTCTTGTTTCTTCTGCACTGCACACACATGGTAATCCTCGTCATAAATGCTGTCATTCATCAAAGGCAACGGCCTGCCCAAAGATGAACTGTCCTACACTCCAAAACACTTCCAGGTGTCCTGACATTCCTTGGAAACTATCAAACGGCTCCTCGTCGATGTTGTAGAACTGAGACTACAAGGAGGAAAGTTCACCCAGCGTTTTATGAAAAAGACAAATTTAGGCTTAACGCATTTAAACCATTTCCCCCCCCCCCCAGGAAAAGGAAATAATGCAAAAGTTAGATCCTGCCTATTCTTCACCAGGGTCATTCTGAACCTCACTTTAGTATCAAGCTAGTGGTCATATTTTTAAGAGCCTCTTGTGGCACAGGGTGGTAAGGCAATGACATGCTGTCTGAAGCTCTGACCATGAGGCGGGGAGTTCGATGAGAGCTTCAAATCTATGTGAAGGAGAGCCTGAACCAGACTGAGTTTACTGAGCTGAGGAAGAGGCTTAACTCTTTGCAACTCTGCCATTTCCCTCATTGCAGTAACAATGCATACTAGTCCTCCCCGTGTGGCTGCTTTCTGAGGGAAATTACACATCGGTAAATCCACTCTTGGGTCCCAGCATCATCTGTACTTGAACCTGTGTTCAGTGTGGTAAATAAATGTCTCCCATGCATATACTCAATCAGGATGGTACTGAAGTCCTGAACTTCCTCCCTCCCTCCATATCTACCTGTCTTCTTGTTCTGCCAGTCATGTATAGTTTGGTGTAGTGACAGTTTGGTGTAGTGGTTAGGAGTGCGGACTTCTAACCTGGCATGCTGGGTTCGATTCTGCGCTCCCCCACATGCAGCCAGCTGGGTGACCTTGGGCTCGCCACAACACTGATAATACTGTTCTGACCGAGCAGTGATATCAGGGCGCTCTCAGCCTCACCCACCTCACAGGGTGTCTGTTGTGGGGAGAGGAATGGGAAGGCGGCTGTAAGCTGCTTTGAGCCTCCTTCAGGTAGAGAAAAGCAGCATATAAGAAACAACTCTTCTTCTTCTTTTTATAGGTGTTCACATACAAGCGCACTACTCATGCTACTGAGATATACTATATGCCAGGGGTAGTCAAACTGTGGCCCTCCAGATGTCCATGGACTACAATTCCCATGAGCCCCTACCAGCGAATGCAGCATTCCAGCCCCTGCATACAGATGTGTATGGGTGTTTTTAGTCGCATAGACACTTTTTCTACCAGAGATGTCCCTTTTGGATTCTGAAACAATTTCTGTAGAAAACAATGGCAGTGATACAATAGCTTGGATAGCTTTTATTTTTTTTTTTTTTAAAATAATGCTCCTCTTTTGGAGTTGTTGCTTCTTCTTCTTCCTCTTCCTCTTCTTCTTCTTTTTAACCCAGTGGGATTCTGATATCAGACATTCTGCTTAGCTGCCATCCACTGGGAAAGCGATGACACCATTAAATATTTAGAGGTTTGAAAACCACAAGAACTACTGTATATAACCAGATTGGATCGACTTTTTAACTCTTTTGATTAATAATGAATAAAGCCTCGGCTATGTGAATTGGTTGAGTGCTAACCTGTTAACAAAAGAAATATAGGGGATGAATGCTAACATTTTCTCATGAGTTATTCCACTTAACACATTGTCCAAACAAAACACACACGCGCGCGCACTCAGAAAATAATTGTCCTCAATCTCATCTATTCCAGATCCCATTAATGATTGATGACTACCTAATGTATCTTTGTTTCTTGATACAGATATGTATTTTGATCGTCGGTCTTTCTGACACCGACATTTCCCCGGTTATTTGCTTCCCTCTCATCCAAAGGAGGAAATGGCAAATTCAACAGATCTAGTTCCAGACATTTTATTTGTATCGTCTCCAAGGGAGCAATCCTAAACCCTGTCTTCTGAACAGTTTACCAACTAAGCCCTGCATTAACTTAGGGCTGACATATTCTGGCATAACTTGAAGGTACAGGTAATGCACTAGCACCATGGCATACCGGTGCCCTACAGGGCCGGCAGAGAATCAGGTAGTATCAAGGACAACTTGGAGGAGAAATGGAGATTATTCGGAGTTCCGAATCTGGTGGCAACGTAACATCTTGTCAGGTCAGGGGAAACAATGTGGTGAACCAATGGATGGAGTCACTTCACAGTTGCAGAGGAAATCCTCACTCAGTAGGTAAGCTTTTGATCTACTGTTCTTGTTGGTTCACCAAAAGGGTAGCAGAGCATAGAGCCTTTAGATGCTACTGTGGACTTGGTGACAACACATGAAACAGTGATAGATAGGTTGACACTACAGTCGCCATTTGTCCAATGTCAGTGGCCAGCCTCCTGATTCTCAGTGCCAGGTCTTCAGGTGAGAAAAATGGGAGGGGGCAGAAGTATCAGTAGTGATGCTCTAGGATTTCCAAATCTCTATGTTCTTTAAAGGTAAAGGTAAAGGTATCCCCTGTGCAAGCACCGAGTCATGTCTGACCCTTGGGGTGACGCCCTCTAGCGTTTTCATGGCAGACTCAATACGGGGTGGTTTGCCAGTGCCTTCCCCAGTCATTACCGTTTACCCCCCCAGCAAGCTGGGTACTCATTTTACCGACCTCGGAAGGATGGAAGGCTGAGTCAACCTTGAGCCGGCTGCTGGGATTGAACTCCCAACCTCATGGGCAGACAGATTCAGACAGCATATCGCTGCCTTACCACTCTGCGCCACAAGAGGCTCTCAAGAGGCTCTATGTTCTTTACTATAGAAATTTGGGAGGGTTCCTAGAAGTGATGCTACAGCATGCAACAACCCCACCCCTTCTGTCCAGTAATAAAGTTACTTAAGGGTGACACAAAATTCCCCCATCTCTATCATAAAGACCATAGAGATTGGGAAAATTTCTAGAGGGGCATGGAGGAAGTAATGTCCCCTTTTAAATTCCACCTTCCCCAGATTCTGCCTCAAAAATCTTAAGAGTTTTGATAGAGATGTATTGGCAACCATAGCCAACATCCGTTGTTGGCCCTTCAGGGCTCATCTGAGCTGCGTAAGGTTACCAGGTCCCCCTAACCTGCCAGCCACCAGCGAGATATTGGGGAGGAGGGGAGGAGGGTTGGCAGATCCAGGTTGGGAAACTCACGCAAATTTGGGAATGGAATCTGAGGAGGACAGGGACCTCACTGGAGTACAATGCTATGGAGTCTGCCCTCCAAAGCATCCATTTTCTCCAGGGGAATGGACTTCTGTGGTCTGGAGATAAGCTGTAATTCCAGGTCTCACCTGAAGGCTGGCATCCCTAACGGAGCCGACAGATTTCTGAGGCTCGGTGTTGCTTGCTCCTAGCTGCCAGCAGCCCTCCAAGGAGTAGTCCACTGGGGCCTTTCCCCATAAACTCAATGGCCAGCCCTTCCTTGGGCCATGGCGTTATTGTTCTCCCAACTGCAGCCGCATTCCTTTGCCCAATGGCCAACCACTTCCCCGCATAAGTCCCCAACAGGCTTTCTGCGTCCGAGGCAAAGAACCCTCGACCGAATTCAGCGACTGAAGGCCCCAACCCCATTTCTTTTGTTCAACAGTTTCACAAACTGAACTGGTCTTGCCACATTATCTTCGACTGTCATTAAAAAATGAGACGGAGAAGAGGAGGGAGGGCGAGAAAGCATATCAGCATTTGTTTTCTTTTCCATCTGGGATTATGTGACAAAATGATCTCCTGCCTCTAATCAATTTTTCCCCCCTTCCCTATCTTTTGCATTTTCTGGCAGAACCATTTGCAAGTATAAGCGAGAGATCCTTCAGAGATAATCTGGCGATTATTACAAATTCAACCTCGGACGCTGCAGGCATTAAAAGATGAAAATTGCCTAAAGTCCACTGTTGTACAACAAATCCATACCTCTGGACTCCTGTCCTGAGGTGAAAATGCAAACAGGAGAGATATTTAGAATCATTTTGACAGTTCATAAAATTAAGCAGGGATTAGGGAGCTTTTTTTTTTTTTTAAAGAGAGAATGCCATAGGGCCCACGCACTATTAATCACATCTCCCTTCAACAGGTAATACGGCGACACAACATTCGCTGGAAAGACAAGAGAAAGGAAAGCTCCTATATTTCCCACCCATGTCAACCACGGAGCTGATTTAATGATGGAGCCTTATTTGGTGTAGTGGTTAGGAGTGCGGACTTCTAATCTGGTGAGCCGGGTTTGATTCTGCACTCCTCCACATGCAACCAGCTGGGCGACCTTGGGCTTGCCACAGCACTGATAAAGCTGTTTTGACCGAGCAGTAATATCAGCGCTCTCTCAGCCTCACCAACCTCACAGGGTGTCTGTTGTGGGGAGAGGAAAGGAAAGTTGACTGTAAACCATTTTGAGACTCCTTCGGATAGAGAAAAGCAGCATATAAGAACCAACTCTTCTTCTTCTTCTTCTTCTTCTTCTTCTTCTTCTTCTTCTTCTTCTTCTTCTTCTTCTTCTTCCTCTTCTTCTTCTTCTTCGGGACTGCGCCCATGTGTTGTATGTGGACCAAAACTTATATACCAAAAGGGCCAATTGGAACCTCATTCACCATGTTCAGTTTATGGGAATTCATATACCCAAGTATCCAAAACACCATGATCTAGAATACTGCACTTACAAGCTGGTGGAGGTCTATTTCTCTTCCCAGTCCTCATGGTTTTCCTTCTTCTGGCTATTTCCTTCACCCACTGCATGATGTTGATAGGTAAAAAAGAACCACCATCCAGAAATTGGTTGCCAAATTTACACTCTGCATCTGAAGGTTTATAAACTGTCATCTCGAGGTTTTAAAAATGCTTTATACTATTATTGTCATGGGCTATACTGGGATTCTGTTTCCGTGTGGGTGGAGGAGCTGGTGGCAAATATATTTCTATTAAAAATGAAGACGTGGCGCAAGCATTGGACAAGAAGGGTTCTGCAGCAGGTTGCTTGGGGAACGCCAGAATTACTGAGAAAGAGAGAAAGAGACCTAGAAGTGAAATGCTATGTGTTCTTTTTAAAAATGAAGGCACCTATGCAACACAGGGATGAGCAAGTTCCCCTGAGCCTATTCCATCGTCACATCTCTGGCCTTGTTCACAAGTTACAGTGAATGTACGTGTGATCCATGTACGTTGTACACTTGATTTTTTTAAATATTGTATTGAGTAGTTCTCGTATTGCATTTGATGCATGTGCAGCTGAATGTGATATCTACATAGAATCCTAGAATCATAGAGTTGGAAGGAACCTCATGGGTTATCTAGTCCAGTGGTCCCCAACCCCTGGTCTGGATACCACTACTGGTCTGTGGAACAGTCAGTACTGGGCCACGGATCCTCCTCATCCTCCTCCCCGGCTGCCTCAGGGGCTGCCCTGCCACTCTGCTGCCGGCTTACCTTTGGTGCTTTCTAGTGGCCACCATGGCTGGGGCTCCCCCTTGGCGTGGCACTGCGCAGCTGCTGCTGGCAGCGCTCCCCAGCAGAGGGCGGGAAAGCAAGTGGAGCAGGGGCTCAGGCGGTGGTGGTGACGTCCCTCGGCAAAAGACTACCGCCCCCCCGAACCTCAGTAAAATTGTCAAGCGTTGACCGGTCCCCGGTGATAAAAAGGTTGGGGACCACTGATCTAGTCCAACCCCCAAGCTCTCATGTGTATCTAAGTACCATCCCTGGTTTCAAATGCAAGGTGAACACATGCTGTTTTTTTTTTTCTTTTCTTACCAACACATGTAGGCCATTCCTTCTACTTCTGCCTCTTCAGAATGACTGAGGTTGGGGTATGCCAGTTCTGGCCTTTATACATGGAGACAAGACAAGGCCTCTGCACTCAGTATGGGCAAGTCAAGTTTTATGTGATCGTTTCTCCCGTTTTAATGGTCAATGACAATAATATATCTAGCTTCAGTCTTGGAGCTTTACGCAAATCCATCTGTGCTATGAATAATTATTATTGTGGAGCAATTAGCAAGGCATTAATCAAAGACTTTTAAAAGTGCAAATTATATTTCTTTTGCAAGAGCAGAAATATTGGATTTATCTTTCTGGGCCATTTCTAAAAGCCTGCTCAAATCACCAATTAACCATTCATTTGAGTGGTCATCCGTGTGATGGATGCAGAACCAACATGGGATAAAGCTTCTGGTGTAGCAGGCCTGTGCACAAATCCTACTTAGGCCCAGAACTGCTGGATCAGACCAGTGACCTGTCTTGTTTAGCATCCTGCTTCTCAGAGTACATCAGAAGACCCATAGCAAATGCACAGAAGTCCAAGTCTATCTCAGGTGCCCCTCCCCAAAATTAGCACTCAAAATGATGCTGAATGCTGAAGGTCCCATTTAAACCACTGGCCTAATAGCTATTGATGGACTATGAATTTGGCCAATACACTTTTCAAATGATGTAAACCAGTGGCCATCACTACACCCCATGGAAACGAGCTCTAAAAGTTACTTATAGGCTACGAGAAGTACATGCGTCTGCCCTTCTAAATCTATCGTCCGCCCAGTTCATTGGGTCCTGCACTTTCTCATTCATGCCTCCATCTTCTTATTTATCTTTTAGCTAGACTGAAAAGGCCAAAACCACTTAGCTGGGAAAGTATGTGATACCTTAGATTCTTTTAGTTGCTAGGGATGCCAGCCTCCAGGAGGGACCCGAGGATCCGCCAGAATTACAGCTCATCAGATATCAGTTCCCCTATAGAAATTGGATGCATTGGAGATTGGACTCCATGGTATTGTACTCCACTGAGGACCTTGTCCTCTTCAGGCTCCATCCTCCAATCTCTAGGAGTTCCCCAAACTGGCAGCTCTACCCCCATCCCCACCAGTGGCCGGAGGGAAGCTGGCAACCCCATTAGTTGCCCTTTTCTGTGTCTTCCCAGCTCTAAAATATCCTGGCAAGGATTAATTTTTATAGGATTTTATTGTCTTTCATCCACCTTAGTGCATGATTCCATTCCTCCCCCCCCCCAAAAAAAATAAATTGAATAGGTAAATAAAATTAAATAACATTTCAACAGGTAAATAAAATAAATTCAACTCTGCATCTTATTCAACATAATATGTGAGTGTGAAATGAAAATGAACTAGAAACTGGAAAATTCATATTTGACTTTACAGAGACATAGCAGGCCATCACAAATATAGGTCTTGCATTTAAAAAAAACGTATGTGGCATAAACGGTCACTGAGAGGCAGTCCACTTCAGAAAATAGAGCAAGAGGGTAATTTGACAAAGAGTGGAGGTAGAATGATGTTAGAAGAAGGTAGATTCACCATAGATTTAGCAAATTAAACCTAATGAGTCTGTAGTTTAACATGGCACTGATTTTTCTATACGTATTTGTACCCCACTTTTCTCCTAAAACAGTGACTCAAAGTGGCTTATTTACAAAATATAGAATCATAGAATCATAGAATCATAGAGTTGGAAGGGCCATACAGGCCATCTAGTCCAACCCCCTGCTCAACGCAGGATTAGCCCTAAGCATCCTAAAGCATCCAAGAAAAGTGTGTATCCAACCTTTGCTTGAAGACTTCCAGTGAGGGGGCGCTCACCACCTCCTTAGGCAGCCTATTCCACTGCTGAACGACTCTGACTGAGAAAAACTTTTTCCTGATATCTAGCCTATATCGTTGTACTTGAAGTTTAAACCCATTACTGCGTGTCCTTTCCTCTGCAGCCAGCAGAAACAGCATCCTGCCCTCCTCCAAGTGACAACCTTTCAAATACTTAAAGAGGGCTATCATGTCCCCTCTCAACCTCCTTTTCTCCAGGCTGAACATTCCCAAGTCCCTCAACCTATCTTCATAGGGCTTGGTCCCTTGGCCCCAGATCATCTTCGTCGCTCTCCTCTGTACCCTTTCAATTTTATCGATGTCCTTCTTGAAGTGAGGCCTCCAGAACTGCACACAGTACTCCAGGTGTGGTCTGACCAGTGCCGTATACAATGGGACTATGACATCTTGTGATTTTGATGTGATGCCTCTGTTGATACAGCCCAAAATGGCATTTGCCTTTTTTACCGCTGCATCACACTGCCTGCTCATGTTTAGTTTACAATCCACAAGTACCCCAAGGTCTCGTTCACACACAGTGCTACCTAGAAGCGTATCCCCCATCCAGTAGGCATGCTTTTCATTTTTCTGACCCAGATGCAGAACTTTACACTTATCTTTATTAAATTGCATCTTGTTCTCATTTGCCCATTTTTCCATTGTGTTCAGATCTCGTTGAACTCTGTCTCTATCTTCCGGAGTATTTGCCAGTCCTCCCAATTTGGTGTCATCTGCAAACTTGATGAGTAGTCCCTCCACCCCCTCATCTAGATCATTAATAAATATGTTAAAAAGTACCGGGCCGAGCACCGAACCCTGAGGTACCCCGCTACTCACCTCTCTCCAGTCTGATGAAACACCATTGACAACAACTCTTTGAGTGCGGTTCTCTAACCAATTCCCTATCCACCTAACGATCTGAAAATCCAGATTGCAGTCCTTCAACTTATCCATCAGAACATCATGGGGAACCTTGTCAAAAGCTTTACTAAAATCCAAGTAAATGACATCAACCAAATTTCCCCGATCCAGCAAACCTGTTACTTGGTCAAAAAAGGAAACTAGGTTGGTCTGGCAGGACCTGTTGGAGACAAATCCATGCTGACTTCCTTGGATCACCAAATTGTCCTCCAGATGTTTGCAGATCGCTCCCTTTAATATCTGCTCCATTATCTTCCCCACAACAGAGGTCAGACTCACTGGTCTGTAGTTTCCCGGGTCATCCTTCCTCCCTTTTTTGAAGATCGGAATAACGTTTGCTCTTTTCCAGTCCTCCGGGACATCTCCAGTCCTTAAAGAGGTTCCGAAGATGATGGACAAGGGCTGTGCAAGTTCTCTGGAAAGTTCTTTGAGTACTCTCGGGTGCATTTCATCTGGACCAGGGGATTTGAACTCATCCAGTGCAGCTAAATGCCTCTCGACCACCTCTCTATCCATGTTAACCTGCCACCCAGACACTATCCTTTGGCTTCAGCCATCTCTAGATGTGCCTAAACACTTTGACCTGTGGGAAAAAACAGATGTAAAATAGGCACTAAGCCTTTCTGCTTTCTCTGCATCTTTCGTTAGAGTTTGTCCATCCGCACCCAACAGCGGGCCTATTGCCTCCTTTACTTTACGTTTGCTCCTCACGTAACTGAAAAATCTTTTCTTGTTACAATGGGCTTCCCTGGCCAATCTTAGCTCACTCTCAGCTTTGGCCTTTCTGATGATTGAATATGCAAACAAACAAACCATAATTTCAAATGACATAGGCCAACCTTTCCAGACATTATGGGGTTTAAAAATTGTGGGCTGATGCTAGTCCTAGGTTGGCAGGTGACCTCCCATCATCAGCCTTCTTTCCCCACTGCCACTGTGCCATTGCATGGCAATGTGGTGACATCAGTGCCGGCCACTGTAATGATGTCACTTCTGGGTCACATGAGAAGCAGCGTCCTCACATCACCCTAGTGGATAGCCACTGTCCCTGCCAGTAAGGCTTCCGATAGTTGCTAGTCGAAGACCTGAAAGTCAAGATACCTTTAGCTCATGCCAAAGGCTCAGGCATTTGAACTAGGGTTGAGCGCTTTGGCGTAGTTTGGTGCACCAGCTGGTGGCCACAGTCAGGCACAGAACTGCCACCTCAGGCTTTGGTGATCACTGAGGCAGTTGAACCACGCCGAAGCACTCAATAATCTTCCTCTTCCCTTCATGCATGTTCAAGCATAGACTTCATGTGTGTAGTTCAAGCGTAGTTCAAGTGTAGTTCAAAACTTGAACAAGTCTATGCTTGAACTACATGCATGAAGTCTACGTTTCAAATTTTTAACAAAGCCATCCAAAAAGTCTCCTTTGACCATGGCAAAAGTTCCCCATCCTTGAGCAGAGTTGGTGCTCAAGAAAAGAAGAATAACTGAAGAAATCTTGTTTTCCTAAGGAAGCATGCCAGACCTCTGAATAATTAATCGGGGTCCATCTAAGAATGTATCAACTGTGTTAATAACATAATCATTGATGCAATTTAGGAAGGAGAAAAATATGTTGAGCGTTGGTAATGGAATCTCCAAATTCAAGGAGGAAGACCCACATTTAATGGTGTGACCACAGTGTTTTGTAGTGCTGTCCTCAGCTGAGTTACACCCGTGTAACACAACTACCTGAAATAAGTCTCCTCAGAATCCAACTGGAGCTGACTTCTAGAAAAGCCTTTTCTGACACGCGTGGAAATGTACTCTTGATGTAAAGGTAAAGGTATCCCCTGTGCAAGCACCGAGTCATGTCTGACCCTTGGGATGACGCCCTCCAGCGTTTTCATGGCAGACTCAATACGGGGTGGTTTGCCAGTGCCTTCCCCAGTCATTACCGTTTACCCCCCAGCAAGCTGGGTACTTATTTTACCGACCTCGGGAGGATGGAAGGCTGAGTCAACCTTGAGCCGGCTGCTGGGATTGAACTCCCAACCTCATGGGCAGACAGATTCAGACAGCATATCGCTGTCTTACCACTCTGCGCCACAAGAGGCTCTTACTCTTTAAAGAGAGGCTCTTTACTCTTTACTCTTGATGTAAAGTTAGGCAAAAGCTGAGAGTGGTGGCCTCAGATAATGCATATTTTAGAAGGTGGGCTCTTTAGAAAGACTAGTTGGAGCTACACTGAGCAGATTCATCTTTGCCCCACAGCAAGCCTTTAGATCTTGTTCTTATGCAAGAGAGCATCTCACACAATATATTGACCACTGAGGAAGACCCCTGTGGGTCAAAACACATTTGGTGTGTTCTGTCATGTGCAGTTAGATATGCGTTGTTTTTATTTTGTTTTTAATATATTACTGGTGCACTTTGTTTAATAAATATTTGGAATGTTTTTTTTTTTAATATTGTTTTGCAGCTCAACTTTGGGTTTAGGTTGGGTTTCGGTTCCTTTTTTTTTTTGGTTTTGCTTAGAACTGAAAGCCCATTGATGTCACCTTAGAAATGTCTCACTCTGCTTAGGAGGACATTGGCAGGGTACAACTCAGCCCCAGTCAAACATTTTTGCGTCTCATTGTTATGTGTGCTTCATCCCCTCCACCAAAAACAACCCTACAATTTGATGATGAATTCTACCCCCTTATTATAAGCTCAATAGGGTTCTTATTTGGATGGGAGACTACTAAGGAAGACTTTGTAGAGCAAGTCAATGGCAAAAGGCCTCTGTTTCTCATGCCTTGAAAACCATATGTGGTCACCATAAGCTGGCTAGGACTTAAGAGTCCTTTACAAACAGAAACACCCTTTGTCTAACATTTCCTTTAAAAAAAAATTGAGAGAGCTCTGATTTTGCTGTCACAGAAATGGTGCATGGTTCTCTAGCCAGAAAACTTCTTTAAAACTTCATGGAAGGCTGAACCTGGCAGTAGATTAATTTTGGAATGTTCCTAATGGACGACCTAGAGGTATAAGCAGTGGTTGCCTGACGGCAGAGAAGTCTTGAGCAAAAACGTACTCTTCATTTGAACAATACTCAACCGGTCTAATTTTGAACAACTTTCTCCCAAAATGAAACTGAAATACTTTGGCCACCTCATGAGAAGGAAGGACTCCCTGGAGAAGAGCCTAATGCTGGGAGCGACTGAGGGCAAAAGAAGAAGGGGATGACAGAGAATGAGGTGGCTGGATGGAGTCACTGAAGCAGTGGGTGTGAACTTAAATGGACTCCGGGGAAGGGTAGAGGACAGGAAGGCCTGGAGGATCATTGTCCATGGGGTCGCGATGGGTCGGATATGACTTCGCAACTAACAACAACAATCTCCCAAAATGCTGGATTGGGAATGAACGTATGATTAGGCATTTAAGTGAACTAAGTTTGCAGCAATGAGAAACACCAACATAGAGGCTATCTTTCTTTTTATGAGAGAGATATTCTAGACAATGTTCTTCTTGTCAGGATTCTTCTTGTAGTCTTGGAAGTTTTATTCCATGCTGTCCATGCATACAAGCTTGGAGACTGACACGCCTGCCAACGTCTGGATCCAGCTTCACTTTTCAAAATTTCCTGTTAGCATATTTGCTATGTTTGAAGGAAACTGTGGTTGAAGCAATTAACTGTGGACAGTTCCAAGTTGCTGGGGCCCAGACTCCTGATGGAGCAGGAGGAACCAAAATAACGGGGGGGGGGGGGGAGTGGTGTTGCAGCACTGGAAGTGATGCCACAACATCGCAAAGCTGCTCTAGGAACTCTACACATCTCTATGGTTTTATCATGACATCACTTGCCAACCACCCAAAAGCACCTGGGTGTTGACAGAAGATGACTGGTCGCCGTTGTCAATGATGAAACTCAGTAGGTAACGTTGGTCAAATCTCAGCTTGGTTTCTTGTTTTCTTGAGAGGTTTACAATATCATGGCAAGCTGCTTAGAGGAAAAGTGGGAGAGACAGAAATGTGCTTCCAGTTTGGCTTTTCTTAAGCCTTATTCTGCTTTGGATGCATTTATTCGTCTTATCCAGTAGCTAAAGTACAGTTCAGGATGCTCATCTCCCCTTTATACAAACTAGCATTCCAAATGTCCCATCTTATGGGCAATGTTTTCTTTTAGATGGAAGAAGGTTAGGGAGTTACCTCTGCATTTTGTCTGTGGTGAATTTTCAAAGCCAATTGGAATTGGATGGGAGCTGCCTGTGTAAGACATCCCAGAGATTTTGAGGAACCCGCTACACCCCCCAAAAAGCATCCAATACAATTTCTTCTGTGCATTCCCAAAAAAACAGCATGATTTTGTGCATATGCTTCCTCTACAACTGAAAACCATCACAGGCTATAGAAGTGGGGGAGGGAAATAACCTTCCCTGTTGTAGGAAGAAGTGGGAATTATCAATCTGGCTATTCATAAATAAAAGTCCTCTTCAATCATTCCGTCAGGAAACACGCTCCTCTTTCATCCTCCCCCCCCCTCCCCCTTCATGCCTCACATTCCTTTTTGCAGTGCTGTATTCTTGCCTGGTTCCTTCTTGTGTGCTTTCTCCACTGTTCCCAATTTCCCATGCTCTACTGGCTTGGATTTGAGTGGCAGCTAGGAGTCTGTAAGCAGGTGTTGTGGAAGTGAAGCGTGCTATTCAGCCAGTACATTAGGTAAAGTAACATTCCCTTGGGAATGCTAATGCTCACAACTGCATCAGCCCCAACTGTTCCTCAGAGAAGAGGAAGGGGACAGTCCTGACCTACTCGGACCAGATGTTTTGGAAACCTGCCCATTCTTAGCAAGACATAATTGCTGTTAATTTATCAAAAGTGTAATAAGTATCAAGGAAGCAGACTGCTTGAATACAAGCGAGCACTAAAAGAGGGGATTAGTGGTGCATGACAAAGCCTAGATGCACGGGGCATTTCTTTTTTTATGTGCCTTTGATACCAAACTATATCCAAGCTGACATAGCTTCAGTGGCAGAGATGGTTCAGCTGTTTCAGCTAGCACTTTGGACAAAGAACAGCCCCACCCTCCTTAAAAAGCTATTGACTGGTCAAATGGTTCTCTTCTGTTTTGTGGAAATGGAACCAAACAGTCAGAGTTTAAGGTAAAATGTCTTCTTGACAGCCATTGTAAGGACTTGGTAGACGAAAGGTGGAAAAGAAAGTCTCAAAAATTAATGGGTCACTATATTAGAAACTGTGATCTTGCTTGCATGTTTACCAATTCATTTTCAAACACAGTATCTTATTTATAACTAGGTTGCCCGCTCTGGGTTGGGAAAGTGGGTGGGAAGAGACCTTGTTGGAATTGCAATCAGCAAGTAACATTGTTGTAAGCTGCCTTAGTGTAGTGGGGCAGCCTATAAGTACAAGTACGTATGCACGTATATGCATATGTACATGGATGGGATTCCCTTTGTTTAAGCTGGGATCCCACCTACTTCTTCGTTCTTCTGAAAGATCACTCAGTGTGTGCCTTTTGCTGAAGCATGAGAGTAGCACTTAGGTTCAGCTCTCTCTCTCTCCATCTGCTGATGTGTGGCATGTAGACTGCTTGCTGCCTAGTCACAGGAGACTTGCAATGTGCTATTTTTGTTACTACTCTTTAAGTTTTTGTACTCTACTTTAGCAAGGAGACTGAAATAGATAAATATGATATATATTTGTAAATAATCTTTTACACTAATGATTACTCTCCTTTAAACCTCAAAGCACTGTAAGTCAGGATCTTTGCCTCATCCACAAAGGTAACTAATAACTACATAATTTTAAAATACTTTGTTACTCTGCAGCTTTAATACTGTGCACAGAAATGTGTCTTTCAGTGACCATGTTCAGTAGGAAGACCTGTTAACTCTTCTGGATGGACAATGTCCTGTCAACCAGATACTCACTGAGGCCCATTATGTACGGCCGCCGAAACGGCGATTTGGAAAACGCGGAGGGGGAAGACGCGACGCATACCGGTTATGTAAGGGGCGGGGCGCGACGGCGGCAAAACCCAGAGTAACCGATTATGCACGCGGCGATCCGGGCGCCGCTTCTGGTTGCGCCCCGGTCACCCGGAAGCTGTGCTTTCTTCCGCGTTTCACTGACGCGGCTTTTTCGGCGGCATGCACCGAAGCTGCGGCCGGTTGCAGCCGGCTCCGTGCGTTATCAGTGATTTTAGTCGCCACCATTCCACCCCGAATGTGCGCTAAAACCCCCGTGCATAATGGGTCTATATCATACTCATTCCTCTCTGTTTGTTTGTTTGTTTGTTTGTTTGTTTGTTCGTTCGTTCGTTCGTTCGTTCGTTCGTTCTTTCTTTCTTTCTTTCTTTCTTTCTTTCTTTCTTTCTTTCTTTCTTTCTTTCTTTCAAGATTTTTAAGCTGCCACGCTCCAACAATGGACTCAGAACAGCTAACGTTACCCAGCAGCTGTGAAAACAAACATGGAGGAGACAAAATAACAGCTAAATTTTCTAGAGATTCCAAATTTATTTAGCAATCAATACTCCTTGGATTTGAAAACATTACTTTTTGTTAATTATTTCATTAGTTAATCTCTCAAAAAGACATAATCTGTCTGCCTTTTGTTTATTCAAACCTATTTAAAGGAATGAAGGCAGGGTGCCAATTTTATAACTTTAAATGTGGAGCTGTGCTCCATTTTGTTTTCATCTGGATAATCATTTCAAAGCCTCACTGCTTGTTCTATCCTAGAAATAAATGTGGACTCCTTTATTTGAGATCTGTAGGGTTCTACAAAGGCAAGGGTACCAGACATTTTGTTTCTACCAGAGAGACACTGTAGGATCCCATATACTACACAGATAGTACTGTGGTGCAGCTTTCAATGATGGACAGGTGTATTTCATCTGTGATTTGTGCTTCTGTATCTATTGTAATGTCGCATGGAATTCTTGAGCATACTGCCTGGATAGCACACTGTTTCACATTAAAATGTTATAGCCTTACATGATGTCCCTGATGATGGCAAAATTCTCCCGCCATTTTTCTTTCCCCTCTGTGAGTGAGCTGCCTTTGTTTTCTTCTTTCCTGAAGACTACTGGCTGTCCTACCCTGTCCCACTACAATATTTTGGTTGTATGTTCACCCCAGGAGCCTGAGGACAAGAATGGGAGTCCATTTTAAATTATAAAATGGCACATGAGAAATCATATTCCAAATTAAGAAAATATTTTATTCAACATAGAAGAAGAAGAAGAGTTGGTTCTTATATGCCATTTTTCTCTACCTGAAGGAGGCTCAAAAGCGGATTACAGTCACCTTCCCTTTCCTCTCCCCACAACAGACACCCTGTGAGGTGGGTGAGGCTGTGAGAACCCTGATATCAGTCAGAACAGTTTTATCAGTGCTGTGGTGAGCCCAAGGTCACCCAGCTGGCTGCATGTGGGGGAGTGCAGAATCGAACCCGGCTTGCCAGCTTAGAAATCCACACTCCTAACCACTACACCAAACTGACAGATGAAATCAGATAAAATTCCTGCGGTAACTCAATATAGATAACTCTGAGAAAAAATCAGTACATGCACAGACTTTAGTTCTTATATTTCAGGCTAATGAGAGTTTCTTGAGCTATTCACAGTCACTTAACATCCTTATGTTGGCAGGCTTTTGTTCTGGTGCTTTACTTAAACACTCCAGTAAACTTTCTTTTAGTATTCTCAGGTTCTTTTGTTTTCTATAAGGCTGATATATACTTTATTGTTCCCAAACACCTTCTCTTTGATATTACCATTTAAACTCTCTCTATCACCCCTCCCCCTCCAAAGGGAGGGAAATGAAAGGGACCACATTGAAGGGAGAGGCTCAGACCAGACCATGCATCACAGACAAAAGTGATCCTGCAGAGAGACTTCACAGGATCATCTATTTGGTAGTTTTGGGGGTGGGGGCTGGTTTGAACTGAGAAGCACAGTAGATCCCATGCCCTGTTTGATGGGAGATGGGGAGAAAACCATTTTTCCCAAATACTGGTATTGAGATTTGGGTATATCCGGAAATGCCAATATTATTCGGGTCCAATATACCTGGCCCCAACAAGGCACCTGCCTTGTTTCAACAGCCATTAACTGAGAAAATAATCTTGTATGTCCAAGTTAAGGGTCCTGATGTTTCCTTGACTGTACATTTGGATCAACTCTCACCTGGTTGGCCACGTCTAGCCCAGTCTCATCAGATCTCAGAAGCTAAGCAGGGTTGGCCATTGTTAAAGCTACAGCAGGAGGCCACTGAAGAAGTACATGGTGGCTACACTGAGGCAAACGATGGCAAACCACCCCTGGGTGTAGTCTGCGCAGAGCTTTTATTCCAATCCCAGGTCGATTCAGTCCCTGCCATCTCCACTGAATGTGATTTCCATTTTGATTTTGTCCGATTTAAATGTTCCCTCTGCAACAAGCATGATTGATCCGGAGTGACCTTACCTTTATCCTGCAATATCCTAGAGTGGATATAACCCTCAATGTTTGAAGAATCGGATTGAGAAAGCATGAGAAAGCATGTGGAGCTCTGCCCGTTTCAAATTTGTTCCTGAACTCCATAATAGAGAAGCCCTGATTGGCCAGGGCGTCAGTTTCAGATTTCCTTAAAGGGGAAGCCCTAACTTTTCTCAGCAGAAGCTTCAGAAGCCTAAACGTCTCTCAGTAGAGATTTGCCTCTTGTTTATTTCTCTCTCCTCTGCTGTCTCCAATCCTCCCCCACCCCTTGTTCAAGAAAAGAAAGAAAGAGGCTCCTGCTGCGCTTGGCTCCCCCCTCCCCTTCTGAGTTTCCCTAACCATGTGCAGAACACTTTTCTGTTTCAATGGGGGGGAGGAAGACCCGAGTTCAAATCAATCTGGATTCAGCAGGATCCACAATGGAATAAACAAAGTAAGTGCAGAATCAGCCCTGTTTTTTTCCTACAGGGTCACCATAAGTCGGATGTGACTTGACAGCACTTTCTACCACCATCACGTTTTGATAATGGCCCGTCTGTTTCCCTGCCATATATCTTTGCCACGATGTTCTCAGCATCCTTCCTGTATCTATCTGATCAGGAATGTCCTGAGCTTCCCAAGCGCGTGACAGAAAGATGCTTATCCTGGTATGCACGTAGGCTCTGTACATATGAGAGAAGAAACAGACATGATTGGTGCAGTGGGAGAATTAATTTTAATTCAGACCCCAACACATTTTGCATATGCTTCATCAGGGGGATCTGAAATAAATGCAAGAATAAATAAAACCTTTCAAAGCATTAATTAAAAGGCACAGTTGTGTGCACATGAACTACGCGATTCCCTAGATTGCGGGTGGTACTTGTTGTCATGATCCCTCTCCCTTTCCCATGTATATTAAGAAGAAGAGCTAAAGAAATGCTGGTCTTTTGTACCCTTTTGTCTCAGAGTGGCTTACAATTGCCTACCCTTCCTCTTCCCACAACAGATACTTTGTGAGATAGGTGGGGCTAAGAGAGCTCAGAGAGAACTGTGACTAGCCCAAGGTCACCCAGCTGGCTTCATGTGGAGCAGTAGGGAACCAAAACCGGTTCTCCAGATTAGACCGGTTCTCCGGTCGTTCTTCACCGCTACACCAAGCTGTAAAATCCCTGCTAGATCAGCCCTGTGGTCCATCTAATCCAACATTCTGTCTCAAACATGGCCACCTAGTTACTCTGAATGGCCATCAACAGAGGTTAGGCGTAAGGTTGTCAGGCTCCAGGTGGGGCCTAGAGATCACTTGGAATTACAGCTGCTTTGCAGACAGCAGAGATCCGTTCCTGTGGAGAAAATGGCTTCTTATGAGGGTGGCCTGTATGGCATTGTACCTCCCTGTCACTACTTACCTCATACTCTACCCTCCCCAGGCTCCATCCCCTAAATCTCCAGGTATTTCCTAACCTAGAGCTGGGACCCCTACTTAGTTGGTTCTTATATGCTGCTTTTCTCTCCCTGAAGGAGTCTCAAAGCAGCTTACAGTCGCCTTCCCTTTCCTCTCCCCACAACAGACACCCTGTGAGGGAAGTAAGGCTGAGAGAACCCTGATATTACTGAAGAAGAAGAAGAGTTGGTTCTTATATGCCACTTTTCTCTCCCTGAAGGAATCTCAAAGCAGCTTATAGTCACCTTCCCTTTCCTCTCCCCACAACAGACACCTTGTGAGGTGGGTGAGGCTGAGAGAGCCCTGATATTACTGCTTGGTCAGAGCAGTTTTCTCAATGCTGTGGTGAGCCCAAGGTCACCCAGCTGGTTGCATGTGGGGGAATCAAACCTGGCTCGCCAGATTAGAAGTCCGCACCCCTAACCACTATACCAAGCTGGCTCTTAGAAACCTTCCCCTGACATTATTTCCTACTACTGGCATTCCGGGGTTTTCAGAGGTGTTCAAAGGTTTACATTGCTCCTCCAAACTTAGAACATCTGCAAGTGGACTTTCTAGGTGGTTAAGAAAAAAAAAAAAACGAAACAAGAACCTGAAAGGATAAAAGGAAAATGTAATGAGTAAATTACCCAATAACCTGACTGCCTCAACACTTACGAGAACTGCATTTGGGAACCGAAAATAACTTTTAAGAACAATAAAAACAAAACCATATTGTGTCCCCGCTTGCCAATTCATTTGCTGACAAGCTTTCTCCTTTGCTGGGTCTTTGGAGGCTGTTCAGGACGCTGCTCTATGAAGAAAAAAACCTGAATCTCTGAATCTCCGAGCGAGACGTTTCTCCTTTAACCGCTGCCTCAGCTCCATCCAGTGTGACTACAAAGCCTCCCATATGGCTGAAGTAAGCTGGAGGGTTTGCTAGGAACCATCTTTGAAAAAGCAGATGTTACTAATCTTCCAAATATTTCCCCAAATGATGTCATCCTTGATTGACAATGGTCGAGGTTTCCACAATCCCTTTCAGGGATATTTTTTTTTCTCCCTCTCGCCGTCTCTCTTCTAGAATATTGAACGAAAGCACATTTTTCTCTTAAGCAGAGCTTGGCTCCAGAAGGACAGACTATTCCTAGAGTGGAATTCCCTCACATTAAAAAAAAAATAGCATATCCTGCAGGGGGACACAAACATCTGTTCTGTACAACAAGAAAAAGGGATACTGAACGGGCTTCTTCATAAACGGGGCAAAGAGAAATAATTGTTTTTTTATTGTTTTTATCCAGCAGCATCCAGCATACGTAAGGTCCAGTCTCTTCCTCAAAAGGTTCAAATATTAAAGTATGGAAAGGTTTCTTTTTCTTTTCTTTTTTTCATTTGCTGGCTTAGCACTTTCAACCCCCCTCCCGCTGTGAATAATACCCTTCTAATCCATTTTCAGTGCAGTTAGCCACATAATTTTACTGTCTGAAAAGGGAAAATCCACATGCAAACAACTGCAGAAGTGCACTGAAGGTGGATTATTCAGTATGTGCGGAAGGTGCCTCGGTGACAGGGCACCTGCTACAAAACTGAACCAGTTTTAATTAACCATGCTGAAAGCCTCGTGGAGGACGCGCTTGTCAAGCCAACTCACCATGTTCTAACTCCCCAATACACAGGAGGGGGAGACCCCAGAGAGATAATCTCAGTGTCCTCTGGCAAAGTTTGGCTTGACCCTCATACTATGCTGACTGGCTTCATGCCTTGGACATGTGACCACTTGGACACTAGAGCCTGCAGTTACTTTTGCTAGCTCCAGGAACTAAATCATCTCATTTTCATTCGGTATTCATTCATACATTCATTCATTCATTCATTCATTCATTCATTCATTCATTCATTCATTCATTCACTCAGACCTCCCTCCCTTCCTTCCTTCCTTCCTTCCTTCCTTCCTTCCTTCCTTCCTTCCTTCCTTCCTTCCTTCCTTCCTTCCTTCCTTCCTTCCTTCATTCACTCAGTCCTTCCTTCCTTCCTTCCTTCCTTCCTTCATTCATTCATTCACTCAGTCCTTCCTTCCTTCCTTCCTTCCTTCCTTCCTTCCTTCATTCACTCACTCAGTCCTTCCTTCCTTCCTTCCTTCCTTCCTTCCTTCCTTCCTTCCTTCACTCACTCATTCAGTCCTTCCTTCCTTCCTTCCTTCCTTCCTTCCTTCCTTCATTCCTTCATTCCTTCATTCACTCACACCATTTATGGTGTGCCTTACTCACTTGCTTCAGGGTGGATTACACATTGTAGGTCAACACAATCTACAGGTGGGACATCCGATAAGCAGGACAGTGGAGTTCCATATGAGTAAAGTGCCATCAAGTCACAGCTGACCTACGGCAGCCCCAGGCAGGGGTTCTCAAAGGATGTGTGAAGCAGAGGCAGGTTGTTGTTGCCTTCCTCTGCAGAGCCTTCCTCAGTGGTCTGGTGAACCAATGGAGATGGAACAAGAATGGATCCAAATCTAGTGCTTCAAGGATGACAACACATCTCAATGGATAGTCAAGGCAGTTCACAAGGAAGACCTCAGGAATCTCTTCTGAAAAACTGTGCTTTCCTCCTGTTCTTCTCAGTCCTGCGCCATTATCTGTCTTAGTCAGTAACATTGGTGATCCTAGAAGGCAAGCAAGAAGCAGAGGGGGTTTCCCATTACAACTCTTTCCTGCAAGTTGCTTGATGTCTAATGCCATGAGCCGGTGGGTGGTGGAGCCTGGGCATCTTTTTTGGAAAACACAAGCAGTTCTGTCCAGGTAGCAGGTTTCCTTGCAAGCAGTTGGGGTCACCCAACTCTGCCTTGGACCCTCGACAGAGACTCACGCTTTGTTAGCTGCAGACAGTGCAAGTCATCATTGGCACCTCCGCGGCTGAGTCACAAGCTCAGGGTGACAGAGAGCCGCTCCAGGTATACGGCATTAATGTCAATAACTTCTCTCCGGTTTACTGGTCCAGTGCTCTTGAGCTATCACCCACCTAACCTATGAGAAACATCACTGGAGGATACGCGTTCTCTTTTCGTGCAAGCTGCTTGATGTCTGATGCCATGTGCTGGTGGGTGTATACCTTTCTGTGCTGTCAGTCTCCCCAGCCTCTAGGGTGCTGCATGAATGGATCATTGCACCAAATGTGTCATTTCCCTTTAGAATTGGTCTGCACACCATCTACGGCAAAAAGGCATGTCTTGTTTTGCTTCTCCCCATATTTACACATGTGCCACAACAGGCACTGTTTGAGCCTGAACACATGCTTAGGCAGCATGCTCTCTGGTTGGTCTTTTATTCTTACAGGGGATGGGGGACAGCAACCCAAGGGCTAATTAGAAAAGAAGGTGGTCTAGCTGAGGGGTCCCCAACCTTTTTATCACTGGGGACCGGTCAACGCTTGACAATTTTACTGGGGCCTGGGGAGGTAGTCTTTTGCCAAGGGACGTCGTCACCTGAGCCCCTGCTCCACTTGCTTTCCCACCAGCGCCCCTGAATTCTCACCTCCCACTGGGGGGGTTCTGCCAGCAGCAGCTGCTCATTGCCACGCTGAGGGGGAGCCCCAGCCATGGCAGGTGCCGGAGAGCACCAAAGGTGAGTTGGCGGCAGAGTGGCAGGGCAGCCCCTGAGGCAGCAGCCAAGGAGGAGGACGAGGAAGAGCCACGGCCCGGTACCGACTGATCCATGGCCTGGTACCAGTCCCCGGACCGAGGTTTGGGGACCACTGATCTAGCTGATCTCATTGAGCAGGGGCTCCCAACCTGGGAGCGTCTCTGAAATTCTGCACAGGCTCATGGGTCAGGCTACAAAACGGCTGACACAAGAGGCAGAGGCACACATACGGAGGAAGCGCAAGGGGGAAGCAGGGTAACTTCACAAAATGCACTAGGGAAGAGGAGTGAGAGAGAATAAAGCCAGTGCTGGGGTAGCAGCTGTCACTGCCAATCCAAGAAAAAGAGCTATAATAATAATAATAATAATAATAATAATAATAATAATAATAATAATAATAATAATAATAATAATAATAGAATTTCCATAGTGCTCTCCCTGCAAGCTGGCTAAAGGCTTGTAGTTTAAAGGTTTGCAGCTTGCATCCGTTTAAACATAGAAACAATACAATGAAGTTACTGAAAACAAGACTTATCTAAAACCAGTCAGTATATTAAACAATTCAGATGTCAGAGAGCCCATTATCTATTGCCTACAGTCAGGGAGGCATCTTCGATGGGGGGTGTGGAAGGTCAGATCACTGGCCCCAACTGGCCGTGAATTTCACTCCCCGAAGGAGTCCCAAAGCAGCTTACAAGCACGTTCCCTTCCTCTCCCCACAACAGAAACCATGTGAGGCAGGCGGGGATAAGAGGATGCTAAGAGAACTGCTCTGCAACAACAGCTCTAAGAGAACTGTGATGGGCCAAAGGTCACCCAGCTGGCTGCATGTGGAGGAGCAGGGAATCGAACCCGATTCTCTAGAGAGTCTGCCGCTCTTAACCATTACATGAAGCTGGCCCTCCAATCTCTAGTGTCCAATCAGAAGCCTGATCTGACCTGATCTCAGTAATCCAGAGATATGCTGTTAATGCCAAAAGATACCCAGGCCCCACCTGGAAGTTGACAGGCTTAAAAAGTACAACGTTTGGAGTCTGAGAAAGGCAGCTTTGTTTGTTCAGCATGATATTCTTTTGCCAAGCAAGAAGGGAAGTATTGAATCTGACTCTGCCTCCTGCAGCAGGCATGATTTGAGCCTCGGTCTCAAAATTCCAAGGTAGCCGGCAGGCCCCAAAGGTTTGGGACCCATGCTATAGGTTCTATGGGTGCTATGCATTCATCTGCTTTAGGATGCTTAGGGCTGATCCTGCGTTGAGCAGGGGGTTGGTCTAGATGGCCTGTATGGCCCCTTCCAACTCTATGATTCTATGATTCTATGATCTCCTTATCATTTCTTTGTTGCTAGGCCTCCTTCACGGTTATGAGGCAGTGCACAAAGGGAAAAGCCACATGCAACTTCTGGAAAGGAACTAAAAAACAAACAAACAGTAGAAATAAAAACAATAAAAGCAGCTTCAGATCTGAACAGACAGAGCTGGAGAGCTGTGAACCTCTAAGAATGACTTCCATATCAAAACCCAGCCCTGGGAACAGATCTTTGCGTCCCGGTAGTTCTCTTAGAAATACGCTTTGCTTCCGTGTTATTTTAACTGTACATAAATATCCTAATATGAGTGTGATCTAAATCTTTTCCCAGGTAGTGTGAGTTATTAAAACTCCATATCTGAAGACGTAAAGAAAAAGCAAACCCCACTGTGGATTCTTTAATTGTGTTTTTTTCAGCAAACTGATTTAAAGTTCCCTGGGGCACATATAGTGTAGGATTGTGACATATCGCACCAGGTTAAGTCCAACTGAAAATGTTATGTGATATGACAAGATGTAAAGCACATGATTAACGCATCCACTGGGAAGCTTGCCTTTATGAAAGCTAGGCAGCAAAGAAGCACTGAACTCTCTGAAATAAACATGGATTTCAAAAAGAGAAAGAAAGGAAAGGAAATGCGGAGAGAGAAGGGGGGGGGGAGGCTAGGCTAGATCACAATCCTCAACACGGCTGCAGGGAATACAAATGCCAGTAGTATGTTTCCACGTCACTGTCAAACCACAGCAAGAAGGAAGTGCTGCCCACCAGTTGTATCCTTCACGTCAGTGAAACAGAAGGCAACTTCAAAATACATTTCTGGGGTGGTAGGACCTGTGTGGATGTAGAGCCCTAAGAACTGGGGCTGCAGTGAAGATGAGGAGAATGCCCTCCTCTGTTGGTGTGGACCGTTTATGCACTGGAGGTTTCATGCCGGGCTGCAGGCTGGAGTTTTAGTCATGGCAGGTTGCCCCACCTCTTCCTGCACCCACGCGGGGGAGCATTTGGCCTGGTGTACTTCATCCGTCCCCGATTTGTGCTCCTGAACGGGAGCTGGGGCAGGGAAGTCCACAGTGCATAAACGGTCATAGTTAGAGAGAGCCAGCTTGGTGTAATGGTTAGGAGTGCGGACTTCTAATCTGGCAAACTGGGTTTGATTCCCCGCTCCTCCTCCACATGCAACCAGCTGGGTGACCTTGGGCTCGCCAAGGCACAGATAAAGCTGTTCTGACCAAGCAGTGATATCAGGCTCAAGCATGTGTTCAGGCTCAAACAGCCTCTCTCAGCCTCACCTCCCTCACAGGGTGTCTGTTGTGGGGAGAGGAAAGGGAAAGCTACTGTAAGCCACTTTGAGACTCCTTCAGGTAGAGAAAAGTGGCATATAAGAACCAACTTCTTCTTCTTCTTCTTTCCATCATCATCATCAGAACTGCACTGATATTTAGGGTCGGATGGGGGCTGTTCACCCTCTTCCTGTGGCAGTGCTCCAGCTTCCAGAGCTCCTCATAAATGAGGGCCTTGCGATTCTAGGGATAGTCTTTTGTAGGATCAAAGGAGAGTAGGGCAGTGGGGAAGAATGTGGGTGAAATTGTGAGTGCTCCATTATAGTAGTGACCATGAGCCCCAACAATGCTGGCAGGGGCTCATGGTAATCGTCGTCTGTGGACATCTGGAGAGCCACAGTTTGCCCACCCCTGTATTATAGGATATGAGCCAACTAAGTTGTGCACCCAAGGCAATTAGTCCAGAACTTTTGCTCTCATTGGTAAACCACTGGGAGGTGGGAGTAGGTTTAATTTATCCTACAACTGGATAGCCCGGACCTAGGCCCAATATGCACACATTGGATAATGCACTTTCAATGTACTTTGGAAGTAGATTTTCCTGTTCTGCACCGGAAAATCCAGCTGCAGAAGCACATTGAAAGTGCATTATCCAACATGTGCAGAATAGGCCCTGGATAGGCCAGGCTAGCTGGATCTCACCAGATCTCAGAAGCTGAGCAGCGCTCGCCTGGACCGACATTTGAATAGGAGACCACCAGGGAATAACTGTGTGCTTTCCCTCACATCAGCACTATAATCAGGTACAAAATATTGAGGACTCAGAAAATGCTACACCATGAGAAGAGAAATGCTATCTTGAGGGAAGACATACAGATTGTGTGCAATTAATTAGAAACAAATGCATATTTATTGCGCACAACCATTAGGACATCTGGTTTGTTGTATTAAGTACACCATGTGCACTGACTGGCATATGTGGGGCCCTTGAATGCTGCACTGCTGTTATGAGAAGTTGTGATCAAGGTGTTTCTTCAGGTTGTGCATGGACTCAAGGGCCCCGGATATGACCTCTTTATAGATCTTAATGCTATTCAATCAGGAAAAATGGGCTACGGATGTACTGTTCTCCCATGCTCCCCATGCCTTCATTATTATGCTTAGGGCTGATCCTGTGTTGAGCAGGGGGTTGGACTAGATGGCCTGTATGGCCCCTTCCAACTCTATGATTCTACGATTCTATTCTATGATTCTATGATTATGTGTGCCTCAAATGCTTACATCACCTTGAACCTTTTGAGTGAAGGAACTGCCTCACCTCAAAGGATAAACAAATTAAATCTAGGGTCAATTGCTTCCCTACAAGAGCCTTGCTAGTTAGATCGTCTGTGGTGGCTCACTCACAGCACTATCTTATATTGTGAGACCAAGAAAGCTGAGGACTCAGGTTCCTAGCCCTGAGCAAAAGAAGCAGAGAGAAGCAGAGGTCACTGCATACTTGGTCTTTAGAAGAAAGGGACTGAGAAATCTTTCTCCCTATGTGACTGCTATTTAGTGGCATCAAATGGATTCATGTCTGGAGGAAAAGTGGTTACCCTTTTGGAACGGTAAGATAATTATAGTATCTTATCAGCTGCTAGGATTGTGATCAGCAGTGCTTTCATCAGAGAGAACTCTTTAAAGTGTGTGCTGAATGCTATTTTTCATCATTCCCATCCCAAATCAGTTTTAATCGTGCTTCTTTCTGCACTATTCTTAATGACACTTCCACAGTTATGTGTACCTTTTCTCTGTAAAGTTCTTCAAGAACCTCAGATTTCACCTTGTGAGATTCTGGGGGTACCCTAAAAGTGTCCATGTGTGTGTAGACTGCAGAGGATTCTGCTAATGGAGCACCTAAATATCTGATCAGCTTCCTGGTTCTGTACACACTGAACCACTGACTACAATTATTTTGGGCTTATCCACTAGATAGGCATGCCAAAGGCATATCCTGAAAAAGGTAACTGACTTGTATAGATGACTATGGCATATTTCCTACCTTTCCAGTGAGCAACATGTAAAGGCTTTTTCCATCCTAAGAAAGCTTCCTGCAACTTAAGTGGGTCTTCCTCGAATGAAAGAGCCGGTTAAGCCATAGAATGACTCCTTGGCAGTGTTGCAAGACAATGATGTGAAGCTGCAGCTAACTTATGGTGTCACCATAAGGTTTTTGAGTCAAGAGATGTTCAGAGGTGGTTTGCCATAGCCTGCCTTTGCAGAGCAACCATGGATTTCCTTGGTGGTCTCCCATCCTCTTGTGCCTCTTGTGGCGCAGGGTGGTAAAGCAGCCAACATGCTGTCTGAAGCTCTGACCATGAGGCTGGGAGTTTGATCCCAGCAGCCGGCTCAAGGTTGAGTCAGCCTTCCATCCTTCCGAGGTCAGTAAAATGAGTACTCAGCTTGCTGGGGGGTAAAATGGTAATGACTGGGGAAGGGAATGGCAAACCACCCTGTAGTGAGTCTGCCAAGAAAAAGCTAGAGGGCGTCACCCCAAGAGTCAGACATTACTTGGTGCTTGCACAGGGGATACCTTTACCTTTTTTAAACCTCCCATCCCAGCACTAACCAGGGCCAGCTTCTGAGATCTGATAGGATCTATCTTGGGCCATTCTGGTCATGGCGATAGCTTCATAGACTTTCCTTTAGCCAGTGGCAGGATATCTGTATCATAATAATGTGCAAGAAAGTAAAGGAATGTACACTCTTTTGGTTTCTGGAGCAGCTTCTTCAGGATGCTTCAGAAGGCATTTGCTGAGGTCAGTTCCTGTAGGGCAGCCTTTATCTACTTTTTTACCATTGAGAAACCTCTGAAACATTTTTCAGGCTTTGAGAAAACTCAGAACTGGTATGATCATGCAGAATATGGTTGGGAAGCATAGCTGTGTACATGCCTACCCAGGGTCCCTCCCCGCCCCCTCCAGGCCCATCAATGGCTACTTTGGGAGCGGATGACATGGCCTTATCTGTTCATGTCACCTGATAACTGTTTACGAAATTAACATTTACTGCCATCCATTTGGGAAACCCTTCCAAGGCTGTTAAGAAATTTCACAAAACCCTGGTTGAGAAAGGCTGCTGTAGAGGAATGGTCCAGATCTAATCACCATATTAATGTGTATGGATCTTGCTTGCCATGGACCTGATTCAAATCTGGCCTCCCTCTAGCCACTTTTTTTAGATTAAAAATGCCATTTGGAAACCATCCAAACATAGACCATTTCTACACCGGAGGCTTTTTGCTGGCTGTAGGTTGAAGTTTGAGACAAGGCAGGTTGTCCCACTTCTTTCAGCTCCTACATGGGGGAGCATTTGGCCTGGTGCACCTTATCCTCCTTGGCATCAGAAAATCACATTTTCTTTCAATCAGAGGATTTTACCATCTACTATTCAGGACACAAATCCATAAGAAGGAATGGTGTGGCTTTAATTGCAAGCAAAAAATATATATGCAAATTTGGCAGACACGCAGAGAGGGGCAACTTCGGACTTGGAGAAAGGAATGATAGTCTGGCACAATTCTTTCATGAAAATTGGTTTCGCACTTGGCTCAGACAGCATAAACGTTGCCTATACACTCAGACATCACCATATAGACTACACAGGAACCAAATCATAAAACTCCAGCTCACTTACTTTGGTCATATCATGTGATCCAACTTCAATGGAGAAAGCAATTATGCTAGGATTGGTCAGAGGAAAAAGGAAACCAGGCCAACAAAGGGTGTGGTGGTTGGAGGAGATCGGGATGGACACTGGCCGGAATACTGCATGGCTGAAAGAGGTGGTACGGGATTGGTGGTTGTAGTGACCATGGTGGAATGGGATCACCAAGAGCTGAACATGACTGAATGGCTGACAATAACAACAATACATCAGCCCTAGATTTGTGCTCCTACGTGGGAACTGGGGCAGCAGAAAGGGTCATAGATTTCCTTCACAAAGTCAGATATATGATTATTTACAAAATATTCAAAATCATTATATTTGTGTCTCTGAGGGCAATCACTAATAGATTTCAACCAAACTTTGGTGACCACGGTAATAATAATAATAAAAAAAGTGAATGGACCATGGATGAGTAATTTTTATTGCATTGTAAATGACAAGGAGGAACTGATACCCTTTTAAATTCTGACTACACATAAATACATTCCTATAGTGGAAAGCTCTAATGAAATGAAAGGAATTAGTAAAATGCACCTGCAAAACTCACATGGAGATAATTCACTTTCCTCTCTGCTCAGTGCAGAGGAAGATCATCTGCTTTGCACACAGAAGGTCTCACATTCAATCCCCAGCGTCACCAGTTTAAAACACCTGGCAGTAGGTGAGGTGAAAGAGGAGTTGAGTATTATACCTCACTTTTCACTGCCTGAAGGATTCTCAAAGCATCTTACAATCACCTTCCCATTCTTCTCCCTACAGCAGACACCCTGTGAGGTAGGTGAGGCTGAGAGAGCCCTGATATTACTGAAAAAGAAGAAGAGTTGCTTCTTATATGCTGCTTTTCTCTACCCGAAGGAGTCTCAAAACAGCTTACAATCACCTTCCCTTCCTCCCCCACAACAGACACCCTGTGAGGGAGGTGAGACTGAGAGAGCCCTGATATTACTGCTCCGTCAGAAGAGCACTATCAGTGCTGTGGTGAGCCCAACATTATCTAGCTGGCTGCAGGTGGAGGAGGAGGGGAGGAATCAAACCCGGTTTACCAGATTAGAAGTCATTGCTCTTAACAATGCTGGCTCTGAGAGCTACTGATGTAGTGCTGTTCAGTTTGTCTGCACAGTAACTTCCTGCATGTGTGATCAAGCTGGACAACCGTAAAATGTAGTGAGAACTACAAACCAAGTTTCACTAGCTCTAGTCTTCTCAAAATTTGGCCTTGGTTTTGTCATTTTAGCTTTTAGGGAGAGTTCAGGCTTGATTGGATCTAGAACCCAATTATTTATCTTTTTGGCAGTCCACAAAATCCTAAAAAGTCTGAAAGAATCTGGAAAATACCCATATACCTGTAGGCATCTGGGAATGATCATAAACGAGTGGTTCAGGGACACAGAGGCCCTGTATGGCAGGGGTAGTCAACCTGTGGTCCTCCAGATGTCCATGGACTACAATTCCCACGAGCCCCTGCCAGCATTTGCTGGCAGGGGCTCATGGGAATTGTAGTCCATGGACATCTGGAGGACCATAGGTTGACTACCCCGGCTGTATGGTACAGTGGCCAAAGCATCAAGCTAGAATCTGAGAAACACAGGTTCATATCACCACTCTGCCACAGAAGCATGCTTGGAGCACTCAGTCCCTCTGGCTCAGCTTAAGCTACCTCAAAGAGTCATTGTGGTTGAAAATTAGGTGGAAAAGAAAAACTGGTGCTGTGAGTCACTTTGTGTGTGTGTCACTCTGTAGAGAAAATTGTGGTATAAATATGCAAACTAGGCCACATGTGATCCAGGCCCTGCGTGTTTGAGGGACTAGCTACTACGCCATCTTCCCTGCCTTTCCAGACCAGGGCCTTCTTGGCACCTTCCCCCGCTTAGCGAAATGAGCTCCCAGATGAGATCGGGACCCTGTCAAAACACACAGGGACCATGTCAAAACACAGGCCCCCACAGGGCCTGCAAGACAAACTTTTCTGTCAAGCCTATGGTTGAGGACAGTGGAAATTTAGTACATTTTTGATTGGGCCTCCCCCATCCTGTCCTACCCCCTTTCTCCCCCTACCCCCGAATTAGAAGGTTTTAAATGTTTTATTTTACTGAATATTTATATCATTTTACTGCTATAATATTGTAATAATATATACTGTTGAATATTGTACACCACCGCAAGACGAATGGTTCAAGAGTGGTGTACAAATTGGAGAAATAAATAAATAAAATACACAAGTAAATAGATCCCCATTCCATTTAATGTTGGAGGGAGGTTCACATGGGCAGTCAGGAGTCAGGCAGGTCGTTTCCAGAATTAAATGAATAACATTGTCTCCCCTCTTTTCTGTGAGCTCCAAAGAGGCTTTGAAGACTTGCAGAATGTTGGCCCAACAATGGAAATCTGTCAACTCCAGGACAATTTCTACATTCTCTAGCGGCAACGCATGTGAATCTTCAACCACAGACAGAAGACTTCCAGTAGCTTTATTTTTAGAAGCCGTAGCTCATTGGTTGGGCACAGAGCACGCATAGACGGCTCTGTCCATTTTGACCGGCTTCAAAACATCGCAATCAGCACTTTGATTCCCAAAAAAAGCAGATCAGATATCTTTTTACAGCTGTCTGAGCTGGACGGGGTTGCACGGTATCGAGCCGAAGAAAAGCCAAACCCGTAACGTCAGCTGAAATAGTTGGGAATTTGGGCATGCTTCTGTTAATTAGTACGATAGAGTTTCCTGCTTCCTAAGCCACCTTTGGTATGCTGGCCTCGGACTCTGGTCTCTCAATTGCAATGTTTATACGAGCCTGACAGTTTCCCGAATTGGTGAGAAATGTTGGGAAATTTCGGGCAAAGGGACTTTCTTGTAAAGGATTTGGAGCGCACAAATAGCAGAGTAACTGAGAAGCACTCATGGGTTGGCGTCGCTGGAAAATGACACCATTAGAGTGTGATTTAAAAGGCACCATAAAATATTCACATCTCGCATATCAGACGTATAGCTAATTTTCCCCATGCTAGGAGCGCATCCCGTTTGGATACGGACAATTTCTGAAATATTGCATTATTAGATTTTTTCAGTCTTATTAGTGTGTTTGCATGTAAATTGCCGTCGGAGTTAATGCCTCCTAATAAGATAGAGGAAATGATTACATTATCAATTTTTAATCATACGCGCAATTTACAAAACTTAATCTATGTCTCCATTTTAAAGTCTGTAATAAGATACGGTTTAATTTTTTTTTTTGAGTTTACGCCAGTATTACATTGCCAGTGTTGTTGCTCCTCTTCATTGCAACTCATATATCTCAGTTTCTTTAGCACAGTGCTCATTTGGCAATATTGTGGAAAGAAGACTTCACTTTTGTATTTGAAGGCCTATGCAGATTCCGATCCACTGCCAATTGCTGCCCCCTGACCATATTAGGGGAGGGAGAGCATCATGCCATTGCAGTGATGTCATCACATGGCAAGACACTCTAGGAATCCCCTCATTATTTATGGTAACAATGGCCGACATTGAGGAAGTTCCTGTAGCATTGTGGACACAGTGACTGAAAGTGGCACTGCTGTATTTAAGAGGTCACCCACCCATTCCCCCCCCCACTGTGAGATCAAACAACAGCAGGCAATTACCCTATGAACATAGTCTATGATCACATGATGCTGTATACAAGGTCAGTATTGTCTGTTCTGATTGGTTGCAGCTTTCCAGGGTCATCTGCAGAGGTATTCCATCTCCACAACTACCTAGATAGTTTAAACTGGAGATTGCAGGGGCTGAATCTGGTTCATAATTCTGGCTTTGGGAATGCCTGAAGAGAAGGGCAGGGAGCAGTTCCTGCTGGCAGTAGAGGGTAGGACCCACAATAACTATGGCTTTAAACTATGTGTAGAACAGTACCAGCTAGATCGGGGGGTGGGGGGAATTCAGTCAGAGTAGATCAGCAGTAGAATCGACTGCCTAAGGAGATGGTGAATTCCCCCTTCACTTACCATCTTTAAACAATGGCTGAATAGCTACCTATCATGGATGCTTTAGGCTGATCTTGCACTGAGCAGAGGGTTGGATGAGATGGATTATATGGCCCTATCTTTAATTTTATGGTGACAGAGGAAAGGAAATTTGGGCGGAAAGAAATTCAGTGGGAATGTGGTGTTACACCTTGACCATTTATGCACTGGGAACTTCACTGCCCCAGCTCCCATGCAGGAGCACAAATAGGGGGCGAATGACGTGCACCAGGCCAAATGCTCCCCCATGTGAGTGCAGGAAGAGGTGGGCAACCTGCTATGACTAAAACTCCAGCCTGCAGCACAGCATGAAACCTCCAGTGCATAAACGGTCCTTGTGATGTCACAGCTGGACCAAAGGTCAGATTCTCCAAGTCCACCCCCCTTACTGTGAGGTCAATTACTTTGACCAAAATTTAAAAATCTCACCTCATATCACTTTCCCCCTGCCTTTTTCACCCTCCTCACATGACTTTTGGTTTCTGTATGTTGCATTTCCTTTTGATTTTAAATGTTTGTGTTGATATAAATTGCTGCTATGTTTCAGTCAACCTTTAAAAAAAAACTTTCAAAATTCTCCTCAGTCTTTTGTCAGTGTTAAGGCACACAGGAGATGGCCAGGCAACAGAAGTCCCGGCCCTCTATCAATCCTCAACTAGCCTCTGCTGTTTAATTTCTACTAGTCTTTATGGCATACAATAGGGGGGGGACCAGAAGAGTTCTAGAATATCCAGAATAAGAGGAAGAGTTGTTTTTTATACCCCACTTTTCTCTACCAGAAGAGTCTCAAAGAGTCTTAACATTGCCTTCCCTTCCTCTCCCCATAACAGACACCCTGTGAGGTGGGTGAGGCTGAGAGAGCCCTGATATCACTGCTCGGTCAGAACAGCTTTCTCAGTGCTGTGGCGAGCCCAAGGTCACCCAGCTGGCTGCATGTGGGGGAGCGCAGAATCAAACCAGGCATGCCAGATTAGAAGTCCACACTCCTAACCACTACACCAAACTGGCTGTCAATTTAAAATAAATCTCATAATTAAATATCCCTTGAAACATTCTGCTCTGTGAAAACAGCACTATCAGGACTGTGTTGAGGCCAAAGTCACCCAACTGGCTGCATGTGAGGAACGGGGAATCAAACCCGTCTCGACAGATTAGAAGCCGCTGCTCTTAACTACTACACCAAGCTACTCCAGGACTTGCATTTCCCCTAATTTTTCATTTCTCATTGTTCTGAAGCGGCTGTTTTCTTCCAGGAGAACTGATCCTTGAAACCCAAAGGAGAATTGTCATTCCGGCAGAATTCCAGGGCCCCACCTTGAACTTGGTAACTTCAGCATGCAAAACAGATGCTCTCAATTGGCTGATGTGCCACGAGAGCTCCACCTCCATGGTCCTATGCAGGAAATACTTTTTAGGTGCTAAAAACAGGGACGGGTCTGAAAACACTCTGCGAAGCTTTGAAGCATTTTGCTATGGTTACACATGTTTAGAAATGGTTAGCACTCTCCACAAATCATTAGAAACTTAGCTAAAGGTGTTTGTTCTGTTTTCAATAAAACTTGCTTTTTTAGAAAATAAACACAGTTGTCGTTGGTTTCTGATTATGCACGCAGAGTACAAATGTATACCGCAAGTCAGTTTGTGTGTGTGTGTATGTGTGTGTGTATGTGTTTGCAGGAGGTGTGGTGGTGTACAGTATCCACTGAAACACATGCTGGATTGTACTGCCAAGTCCAATTAAATTTCATTGGGGAATTTATTTATTTATTTTTTTAAAAACACCCCAAAATCACTCAAGGGTAACTAGTTGCCCCCTAAGCAACACACTCCTCCTTTTTGTCCATGCCACACTTAATAATGAACATGAGAAGTGTTTATGTATAATCAACATTTAATCTTTCTTCAAAAATTAAGCCATGAAAAATAAGACCACTTGATGATGACTCAACCGAGGAAAGGAGATCCGCACAGTGAAGCAGGCGGTGTGCTGGGTTGTTGGACTGGGGGTAGAAAACGCAAGCAAGTCACAGCCGACTTATGAGGACTCACTAGAGCAGCCTTTTCCAACTTTTCGACCATGGAGGAGCTCCTGAAATAATTTCTCAGGCTTTGAGAGGTCCCGGAAGTGATGTTAACTAGCCACGCCTCCTGGAAATGACATCACCGGCAGGTTCAAAGAGGACTGAGGGGAGGAGAGAGAGGAAGTGGTTTAAACTGGGACTGGGCATGTAGACTGTGCCCCTGCCCAGGAGCAGAAACCATGCGAGCACTCACTCGTGCTTGAGAGGGGGGAGAGAGCAATGAAAGTGGCTGATTCCCTAGCTTGTGGCCAAGTCCATTAAGAGCACAGGGGAAAGGCTGCAGACCCCCTCCAGAGTTCCTGTGGATCTTCGGGGGGCTGCGGATCCCTGGTTCAGAATCCCTGCATTAGAGTTTTCAAGGTGAGAGGTGGCTTGCCATTGCCTACCTCTGTGTAAAAACCCCAGGCTCCCTTCAGGGACTCCATGGCTGACCTTGCTTAGCTTCCAAGATCTGATGCAATCAGCCCAGTCCGGGCCTCCCAGGTCACAGCTATCAGATTAGGAACCAGAAATCAAAATGTGCTGAAATGCCTATTTGAATATGGATGCCGCGTATATATATATAGTTCATGTGCAACGAGGGCCAGATCAGGATGAGAGCAATCGGCAAGTGTCCCCATGACAAGATAGCGCTCTTCTCCAAAGGGCATTTTTGCCCTTGCCAAATCGCTGCAACCAATTTCACATCACAATGGAATCAAGATGCTGCGGCTCTTGATGTTTGTTTTAACAGCTCGCATGCTATTAATTAAAAGCAGTGATACAATCGCTCAGCTATGAAGTCTTCACATTGTACTTAAAATATACACGCCGTGTAGCTTTGAATGATAACGGGGGGCCCATCTTGCTCCAAATGTGCTGCTACACATACCCCTGCTCATCAGCTGCCACAGTTTACCTCCTTTCTTTAGAAGCAACACAGCGCTTCTTTGTAGAAAGTGCATTTCCCATATGTCATCTCACTTATCTTGATAGCCACACTGCAAGGGGAGCTGCTATTATGGTTTCAACGTTGCTCAAAATCAATAGGAAGGAGGGCGTGGAAAGCTGTTTGCCGCTCTGGGCGCATGGAAAGGTGTTGCTCTGTTGTGCGGCAAACCAATCGGGGAACAGCTGCATGAGGCAGGATGCCGAAGATTAGCTGATCTCTTTATCGACCATCATGGGAAGGGGAAGGCTTTAACGTGGGCCTTGTTTTTGCTAAAACTTCTGTTTGAAGCCAGGAAGTGAAATGCTTATTATAAACACACTGCAAGCAGTGGGCTTCACTTCATTTGGCCGCCATCTTCTTTGTTGCGTATTAAGGGCCATCATTTTTTTTCCAGACCTATAGCACCCCAATCAATTAAGGACCTCCAACAAGTCCTGTTGTTAACAGCCTTGCTCAGGTCCTGCAAACGGAGGGCTATGGCTTCCTTTATAGTCTCCCTCTATCTCCTGTTGGGTTTTCGTCTTCTCCTACTGCTTTCAACTTTTCCTAGTATTATTGTCTTTCCAAGAAACTCTTGTTTTCTCGTAAGAAGCTGGGTCTGGAAAGGCCAACTCTTTCCTGTGTGAATGGGACTGGCCCACAATGGTCACCTATGGCACCTGTGGCAAAAAAAAAAAGTAGAAACGTCTGTTTCCCCTTGCCATGGGGCATTGGATGCCCTTAACTGGGCCAGAGCTGGGACTGGGCTGGGCTGGCGCCAACATCAAACATAAGTGGGGATTAGACCCGCTGCCATGCAAGCGCCAGCCCAGCCTTTCCCCCATGAGGAATTGGTCTCTGTTGTCTTTTTGTTACATGCTCGTTTTAGAAGGCAGTGCAGAAAGCTAATCCATTTTTATTATTTAAGTACATTAATTTTTTTTCTGATCAGTTAATTTGGGCAAAGAGCAGGAGGCTAATTGATGTCAAGTCCTGAAATGAGTTGACAACCCCTCCCTATTTGCTGACTTTGGCGACAACAAGGGTCTGTTCTGTATCTCCAGGGCAAACTGGGTCATGCATCGGGTGAACCTGAGTATTCCTTTAATTCTCTCTGGGTTTTTTTTTTTAGAATTTCAGCATTTTCCAGCACAGAGCTCCCAAATAACGAACTGAAGCACATTTTAAAAATATGCACCATGATTAGGCTCCCCTAACTAGCTGGATGGCTAATTTGACTGGTCCCCGGATTAACAGCTCACCAGGGAAAAGAGTTAAGTAACATGAAAGCTGAGCCAAGGAAGTTGCAGAAAAAATAATTTAATGAAGAGCCAGCGTGCAAGGAGATGTCACCAGGATAAAAGCCACTTAATGAAGGGATAATCTCCTCCACTTTATACCAGATGAAGCAGTAAACGGCAGCCAATGCTGGAAAGTCAACAAACCCAAATGGATTTTTTTTAAAGAAGATCTTCCCCCAAGGTTGTACATCTAGAACTGTGCAAATGGGCTGGGGGGTGGGAGGAGAGATGGCAGGGGCCACTCAATGGCCTTTGAGCCAGCGTGGTATAGTGATTAAGAGCCGTGACCTTTAATCTGGAGATCCAGGTTTGATTCCTTACCCCACCTCCACATGCTGGGTGGCCTTGGCCCAATCACTGCCCTCTCAGAGCTCTCTTAGCCTCACCAACCTCACAGAGTTGGCTGTGGGTAGGCAATTGTAAGCCACTTTGAGAGTCCTTCGTTAATAAAAAGCGGAATATAAATAAAACAGTTCTTCTTTAGAGCCCCAGTCACTCTCAACCAGTTGTGGGTCATAGAGCCAGTTTGGTGTAGTGGTTAGGAGTGCAGACTTCTAATCTGGCATGCCAGGTTCGATTCTGCACTCCCCCACATGCAGCCAGCTGGGTGACCTTGGGCTCGCCACGGCACTGATAAAGCAGTTCTGACCGGCCAGGGATATCAGGGCTCTCTCAGCCACACCCATCCCACAGGGTGTCTGTTGTGGGGAGAGGAATGGGAAGGCGACTGTAAGCCACTTTGAGCCTCCTTCGGGTAGGGAAAAGCGGCATATAAGAACCAACTATTCTTCTTCTTCAGTAATATCAGGGCTCTCTCAACCTCACCTCCCTCATAGGGTGTCTGTTGTGGGGAGAGGAATGGGCCTCCTTCGGGTAGCCTCCTTCGGGTAGGGAGAAGTGGTATATAAGAACCAACTCTTCTTCTTCTTCTTCTTCTTCTTCTTCTTCTTCTTCTTCTTCTTCTTCTTCTTCTTCTTCTTCATAGGCACAAGGGAATAGGTTTCCACACACCGATTCCTCGTGGGATGGGGAATTGTGTGCACAGATGTCTATGTGACATGGAATTTTCCTATCCAGTTTATCAATTCCTTTGGCATCCCCACCTCCCTGTTTAAAAAACTGTTTATCAGCTGCTCAAGGATTTGGAACTGGAAAACCTGGACGAAGTCCCACGGTCTGCCTTCCTACCAAACAACAGGTGTGTGTGTTCAAAGTTATTGCTCATCCCTAGATTTGCATCAGGGTCATGGTTTCTGATGATCGGACTGATTGATTGATGGTTGGATTTGATCCCCTGCCAGCAGAGCTTTCCAAAGCCTTCAGGGAAGCTTACCGAACATTAAAAACAATGACGCACCAAGTTGCAAACTTCAACACAGTTTGCGACTGGCCTTCTGAAAGGATACAAAGACCAGGGAGTGGCTGTGGATCAGTGGTAATGCATCTCTTTGGCACACAGACGGCCCCATGTTCAATCCACAGCAACTCCAGCTAAAAGGACCAGGTGGAGGTGATGTAAAAACAATCTCTGAGACCCTAGAGCAGTGGTTCTCAACCTGGGCGTCGGGTTGCGGCAGGGCAAGCAGCTTGGTTGGGGGGGCACCATCTACACAACAGCCTTGCAGGGTAGATTGAGATAGAGCATTCATCTGTCTGGAGCAGTGGAAAAGAGCGAGATCAGCATGGTGGGACAAGAGGCAGACCTGAGAAACCCCGGGGAAAAAACCCTGGGGAAAACCCAATTTATATACCCCGGGGGGAAAACCCCGGGGAAAAACCCAATTTATATACAATCATGAACAATGGATCTTCACACCATGGGTCACTTTTGGTTTAATTTCTGTGAAAGAACATTTGCATCATTTTATGGTCAGGGATCACCACAACATGAGGAACAGTATTAAACTGTATTAAAGGAACTGTATTAGTGCTGTTCTCACAGAGCCATCCTGTTAAGGCTCTATCAGCCCCATCTACCTCATAGGGTGTCTGCTGTGGGAAGGGGATTATAAACTGCTTTGAGACTCCATTAGGCAGTGAAAAATGGGGTACAAAAGCCAACTCTGCTTTTTCTTCTAAATCTAACCTAATCTAAATCTAATCTTCTAAATAAGAAATAAAATATGATTGTTTTAAGGTCTTTATGAAGGACTGATGACGGTGAAAGGCTAAAGACCAAGATCACTTTGGATTGTGAGTCTGAATTAGCAGTCTTCCGTCTCCCTATCTTGCTTTCTCTTTCCTGCTCAACGTATATTTACCGTAAACTTAATCGCAAGGTAGAAACGGAGTTCTTTTGGAAAGAGCAAAGAAGTTAAACCTTCTCTGAAAGCGTCTTTAATGTTCGGCATCCTTTAAGCAAGCCTCCTGCATTGTGCCAAATTATGTGTGTTTAGTCGATGGTGTGAATAAATGCAAAATAACTTGGAGTAGTGATCAGCAAATTCATTTAAGGAGAGCTCGGACTAATACTAAACTCCCAGCGTTAATAGGGGGGAATGCACTCCTAGAGACTCATTCCACCAAATAAACCAGTTACTCGGAGTAAATGGTGCTCAGGCTATGGGAATTTTATATGAGAACAGATTGCGTGGAAGAGGAGTTTAATTTAGAACTAATAATTCACTTGTCATTTGTTGGCTTGCTGGTCCATGGGTAGGTTAGTGGAGAATATTAAAAATTGTGTACTGCGTAGCAATCAGGAATACACATTATTTATTTATTTCAGTGGCGTTTATTTGCCACCTTCTCTCCAGGGACTTGAGAGTGTCTCGCAACATACAAAATGTCATAAATAGAATAAAACATAGAATTTAATTAAATTAATAGATTTTAAAACATTAAAACCCAGAAATGAAACACTAAATTGCCGGATTCTCTATATCATGGGGGGAAAGGCAGTGGGAGGGACACAACTGAAGTCTAAACTGGTGGGTTTCCAGCAGGGAGGCCAGCAATTCCAGATGCTCTTTCAGCCTCAACCATAGGTCTGGCAGAACAGCTCTGTCTTACAAGCCCTGCAGGACTGTCGGAAGTCCTGCCAAGCTCTGATTTCTTTTGGCAGAACATTCCACCAGACCGGGACCAAGCCCCAAAAAGTCCTGTCCTTGCGGGCTAGGGATCCTGAGCAAATTTCATTCTCCAGGTCTTAAAGCTCTTTGGGAGACATACAGGTTGAGGTGGTCCCAGACCACTTAGGGCCTTGTTGGTAATAACCAAAACCTCAAATCTGAACCGGTCTTCATTCTGGAGCCAGAGTAGCTGGTAGAGGACAGACTGAACATGGGTTCTCCAGCTGCATTCTGGACCAGTTGATGTTTCCAGAGCAGTTTCAAGGGTAGCTATGTGTAGAGAAATTGCAAGAGCAAATCTGGAGGTAACCATTGCATGGATCAGAGTGGTTAGGTTGGATTGTCAATAGATAGTGTGCTATTTGTCACATCTGGTGAAGATGATAAAAAGCCTGGCATGCAGCATTTGTAATCTGGGGCTCCATAAATAAGGAGGAATCCAGAATCACAATCAGACTGAAGTTGTTAATTGGACTCTGTCAAGAGTCAGGAATTGTAGCAACCCATCTGAGTCATTCCGGCCCAGCCAGAGGATCTCCATCTTGGTTAGATTTAATTTCTGCCAACTCTATGTGAGCCAGTCTTCCACTGACTCCAAACATCCAGCCAGTCAGTCTGGGGCTGTAGACAGATGGCTGCCCATCAACAAATATAGCCAACTATGGATTAGTTGGGGAGATGCATATAGTGAGGGGATGCATGTAGATGTTATATGTTGTGCATAGAAGTTAAGAGGGATTTGTTAGTTTTATCCTATCCCATTTTGCTTTCTTCTCACTCCCTTTGATTTTCTGCCTGGTGAAGACTCCCTACATTTGTTTTAAATTTCTCATTCAGTTACATTTCAGAGGTATCTGTAACAGCAATTGCAAGAATAAGCCATCTGGGGTATGATGTTTTTGCGAGCCCCTTTTTCACCTTTGTTCTGCTTATTTGTTTGCTCCTGTATCATTTTTAGATTACTGTATGTCCCTTTGGCCTTGGCATGGATAGCCTACACTATCCTGATCCCATTAGATCTCAGCAACCCAGGGTAGCCTGCTGTCATCAGATTGTGGAGCTAAGCAGGGTTTGCCCTGGCTGGTATTTGGATGGGATACCTCCAAGGAGTACCAAGGAAGACCTCTATGCACCTCCAAGGAATGCCTCTATGCAGCTCCATGGAAAGCCTTTATGCACCTCCAAGGAATGCCTCTATGCATCTCCAAGGAATGCCTCCACATACCTCCAAGAAATGCCTCTATCCACCTAGAATCATAGAATCATAAAATCATAGAATCATAGAGTTGGAAGGGGCCACACAGGCCATCTAGTCCAACCCCCTGCTCAACGCAAGATCAGCCCTAAGCATCCTAAAGCATCCAAGAAAAGTCTGTATCCAACCTTTGCTTGAGGACTGCCAGGGAGGGGGAGATCACCACCTCCTTAGGCAGCCTATTCCACTGCTGAACTACTCTGACTGTGAATTTTTCCCCCTGATATCTACCCTATATCGTTGTACTTGTAGTTTAAACCCATTTCTGTGTGTCCTCTCCTCTGAAGCCAATGGAAATGTGAGAGACCCCTTAGCCAAGACCCCAGAGGACCAACACCAGTCAGAGTAGACAACATTTGCCAATGGTCTAACCCCCTAAGCGGCTGTTTTGTGCATTCACAGTTATTTATTTATTCATTATATTTATATACCGCCCTCCCCAGAGGCTCAGGGCAGTTTACATAAGAACAAAGAACAATACATGAAACAATCTATAACAACCTTACAATAATAATAGCTAATAATTATAACCATATAACAGTATAAACAATACAAATAATGCAACAGTGCAACAATGCAAACAGGTTCAGAGTATACTTGTGGAGTTCTGGGGGGCGAGCAGGGGAGGCGAGCAGGGGGGGAGCAGGCCCTTCAGTCGCCGTTGGTTATGCCTGGTCTCAACCAAATGCCTGATGGAAGAGCTCCTTTTTGCAGGACCTGCGGAACTGTTTAAGCTCCGTCAGGGCCCTTATCTCCTCCGGGAGTTTGTTCCACCTGTTGGGGGCCAGAATAGAGAATGCTGTGGCCGTGGTCGAGATCAGGCGGATTTCTTTACGGCCAGGTTGGTGGCGGTGGAGCGCAGAGCTCTTTTGGGGGCATAGGTGGGGAGGCGATCCCTCAGGTACACTGGGCCCTGACCGCGTATGGCCTTGAAGGTAATTACCAGAACCTTTAGTCTGATCTGGAATTCAACTGGCAACCATTGCAGTTGGTGGAGAATGGGCCGGATGTGGGAAGCATCCAGAATCACGCCTAGATTCCTGGCGGAGTGAGCCGTAGAGAGCTGTACACCATCCAGGGCAGGCAGAACCGCTTCCTCACATGGGCCCTTCCTACCCAGCCAGTTGTGTGAGAGGGCGCATGAAGATGTTGAATAGGATAGGAGAGAGGACCGCTCCTTGTGGGACTCCACAAGTAAGTTGCCGGCGGTCTGATGTTTTCTCTCTTATTGCAACCCTCTGTCCACGATCCTGGAGGAAGGAGATCAGCCATTGGAGGGCTGCCCCTTGTATTCTGGCATCGATGAGGCGGTGAGCTAGAAGCTTATGATCAACTGTGTCGAATGCTGCTGAGAGGTCTAGTAATATCAGCAGTGCCAACCCACCTCGGTCCAACTGGCGACGGAGGTCATCCGTCAGGGCAACTAGCGCTGTCTCTACCCTATGGGGGTAGCCTGACTGGGATGGGTCTAGGACCGAAGCTTCTTCCAGGTATTCCATCAGTTGGTTTGCGACTGCTGTCCTGGGTTAGCCCCATGTTGTGTTTTTTCCTGCCTCTGCAAATCACATGGGCAGAAATGGGAGTGAGTAAACATCTATCACAATGACATATTTCAGATTTCCATTAAAAAAAATCTGTCCTTGGGAGAAAAAGGAGGGACTTCACACCGAGGGAGCCATTTTTGACAGCATGCAAATTAGGGTTGCCAGATCCCTGCAGGGTATTGCCCGGGGATGGGGAGTTAGGATTGCCAGATCTCGAAGGGGAAACATCTAGAGATTTGAGGACAGAGCCTGAGGAGGGCGGGAGCCTCAGCTGCATATGGTGCTCTGGGATCCCTCCTGCAAAGCACCCATTTTTCCTAGGGAAACTGACCTCTGTCCTCTGGAGGTGAGCTGTATTTCCGGGGGATCTTGGAGACTGTCACAAAAGCAGAGCTTTTTAATTGCTTTTCTCCACCTGCAACATCCAGCCAAAAAACCTGTGCGTGAGCATCTCACCTGGGCCTTATCTCCTTCCTGAGACCAGCAGTTGCCGCCACTCCACTCCACGCCACCCCCACCCCCTCCCTCTCTCCCCTGTGCCTCTTTACTCTGCTGCAAGGATGTCACGTCAAGCCTCTGTTTTGTGTTTTAAGCCTTTGCTGTCAATGCTTCCCACCATCAGCTAAAGAAAGAAAAAGAAGTTAATTATAGATGGCTTCTGAAAAGAAAATGTAATTTTTATTGGAAATGTAAAGATAAATAAATACAGCTGGTGGAGCAGCGCCATTAGAAGCACTGCGAAGAGCCCCATGATGTTCTACTTAGAGTAAACATTCCTCTCTCTGCCTTTTAAGAACTCGAGCCTGCTGTACTCAAGGCAGCCTGACTTTCATGTGGGACAAGAAAAAGTTGGAAAGGGAATTTAGTTCAAACTCTGAGCTGAAACTGAAGCTTATAGGAGATTAGAGGGAGTGGAGCTCCGGAAAGGCCTTGCTGTTTCTGTAATGCACAGTTCCTGACTTACGATTTCCATATCTCTTTTATGTAGCCCTCTAATTGGCACACTTTAAATCATGCAGAAGTATTTTCTCCTAGTAGACATACTTGGTAGGTCACAGGCGATCCTGGTCGTGTTTCTGGACACCATGCAGCTCACCTGTGCAGGCCGGCTTAGAGAGCAGAGTCAGCAGGCTAAAGGGGGGGAGGGATTATTTATAGGCTTGACTGCTGACAGTCACCGTCAAGAGTCCTGGGATCTTGGGTAATGTGACATGAATTTCCCCACCGAAAGGCAGGCCACACCATGGTGATGGCAGCAGCAGCAGCAGCAGCAGTGGCAGGCCGCCCTCCACCCCCCTGCCCCCTCCCCAGCGAGTTCCCCAGTGGTGGCGGCAGCAGGCACGGGCGATCCAGCAGGCAGGGCTTACCTCTGACGCAGGCAGCACGCAGGGAAGGCCAGGAACACGCGCTCCAGTCCACTGCTGCTCTCCCCGCCTCAAGAAGAAGGGCTGGACGGAGGCGTGGCTAAGTGGAGGCCTCAGGAAGGGGTGGCTGCAAGTGGTGGGCCCTGGGGCCCCATCACAGAGACGCCACCGCACACCGGATCTGCAGCATCCTCCGCGTGAGGAACGGCCTCCGCCACTGCAGGAGGCCACAAGGTGCTGCCGCTGCCCTCTAGGGCCCCGCGGCTGCTGCCATCACCAGCCCGTCTCTGCAACCGGTGGGAATGGTGGCACTGCGCAAGCTCCATTCCGGAGCCCAGGCACTTGCGTGGGGGCTTCCTGAGCCTGGCCCGCTTGCTGGGCTGCCACGTGGTGCACTACCAGAAAAAAAAAAGAAAACAAATTATAATAACTACCCAGGATGTTTGGAGTACATTGCGGGATGAGGGGCAGATGTCCCAAAGTCGGGGAAGTCCCGCCAAAAGCGGTATATTTGGTCACTATATTCTTGGGCTCAGTATGTTGAGCCACTGGGACACAGCAGGTCAACTCTGGAGTCCAGTGGGACCTTGGAAGACCAACAAGTTTTTATTCAAGATGTAAGTTTTCATATGCAAGCCCATTCCTTCAGATTATTATTTTTACTAGGGGCCAAGCCCATCTCATTCACTAATACAATGGGAGCTAGATTGGGGGGGGGGGTTGGAAGAACTCTGCAGATGGCCTCCCCTCACCCCAGGACTTGGAGAGGCTGCAGGCATCTGTTAGGGAACTCACCGGCAGGTGCAGCTCTCATGCAGCAGGGATCTGCAGCCTCCGAGCCTGGGAGGAAAGTGGAAGGAGGAGGGGGTGGTCAGGGATGCGGGACAGAAACAAATCTTCTGTGCTGTTCATAGAGCCAGTTTGGTGTAGTGGTTAGGAGTGTGGACTTCTAATCTGGCATGCCGGGTTCGATTCTGCACTCCCCCACATGCAGCCAGCTGGGTGACCTTGGGCTCGCCACAGCACTGATAAAGCTGTTCTGATGGAGCAGTGATATCAGGGCTCTCTCAGCCTCCCCCACCTCACAGGGGGTCTGTTGCGTGTAGAGGAAAGGGAAGGCGACTGTAAGCCGCTTTGAGCCTCCTTCGGGTAGGGGAAAGCGGCATATAAGAACCAACTCTTCTTCTTCTTCTTCATATACAGATCCTGCCTCAATGATCTCCATATTCCGCTTGCACAACAAAACTTCCCGCATGGCAGCAAACCCCTTCCAGCACGCTTGCTACCTTAGGAACACCTGGGAACTGAGGGGAAAGTTCCTAGTTCTTCCCGCTCCTCTCACATCGCAGGAGTCCCCTCAGTTGGTGGGAAAGGCCTGCTCCTTCCTTCCATTCCAGGAAGCGGCTTGCAGGTTCCGCCGCAAGGATCGGCTGCTTTTCTGCGAAGGAGGCCTAACGGGGTGGCATCACACCCACCCGATGCGAGGAGAGCGGCAGGGTACAATCTGCCCAAGAGGGAAGCGAAATGTCTCTCACGCAAGATGGGCAAGGGAAAAGGTGGAAAAGGAAACGTGATTCTCTGTGAACCCAACAGGGTCAGAGAAGGCAGTGCGGCCCAGCGGGTCATCTGAAAAGCAGAAGGATTCCGGATATAACCGGCCTCTCTTGGTACCGTTCGTTGACCGACATCTTGAGAAGAATCTTACGTACATCTCTCTCTCTCTCTCTCTCTCTCTCTCTCTCTCTCACTCACTCAAAAGGAATTTAGATTTAGAAAAGAGATAGTCTAGCCAGTCTGTTAGTGGCCTTGATTTATTTATATCTGCATGGAGTTTCTCAGGGAGGAAAAGAGAGAAAAGAAGAAGAGGAGGAACTCTTTTTTTTTGTCCCCTCTCTCTCTCCTTCTCTCTCTCTCTCTCTTAAAAAAAGTGTTTGCCTTCACGGCTTTGGAGTGCTCGCTAATTCCATCTGTCCACAACAGAGCCATCAGAACAGGGAGGAAAAAAAGCATTTCCATATGTGCAAATCACCACGCCGGCTCTTAATCTGTGCTGTGCGTCTCTGAAGTGGATGGCGCGGTTGGCTGCCAAACCCCACTAATGGCATTCAGATAAAAGACTTTATTGGTTTTAACTGCCACTTCCCCTCCCCCCAAATAGATTTAAAACATACCCACTCCTCCTTTTTGTCTTTTATCCAAAAAAAAAAAAAACTTGTGTCCATTTGCATCTTGACCCATCGCCACATGCAAAATGGCTTTTGAGGTCAACTACCTTTCCCCCCCCAAGTTAAAACTCGCAAAGAGGAGCGAAGCCGCCAGGGTGCTTAAAAGAATAAAATGGTCTTATTGTGAAGAGAAACAACTTTCTGTAGAAAGGAGAGAAACAGAGAATGAATCCTAACAGTCTAATAGTCTGTTCTGTTCTATCTGTTCTGCTGTTCTGGAGGCAAGCAGGGAGGAAGTGTGCTCAAAGGAGCAGGAAGTCTCCAATGGAGACAAACAGGATACAGAGGAGATTATTTGACATATAACATGCAGCTCCCAACCTAAATACGTTAACTACACATGTCCTCCGATGCCCCCTGCAGGGCATTCCCCATATTCTGTTCAATCATGAACACTAAAGATCTTGCAGATTGCAAGAAAGCAGAGATTCTCAGAGGAGGGAGCATGCCTCTGAAAGGCAGTCCCAAAGGGCAGCCAAGAAAAAATATATCTTCTCTGGGCTGGGAACCAGAGTGCCCACTTCTCTATTGACCATTGCTGTTTGGAAGTTAAGAAGGCTGGTATCCCTGTAGAATCATAGAATCATAGAGTTGGAAGGGACTCCTGGGCCATCTAGTCCTACCCCTGCTCAACGCAGGACACTCACATCCCTATCACTCATCCACTGTCACCTGCTACACCCTTGAATCTTCACAGAATCAGCCTCTCTGTCAGATGGCTATCTAGCCTCTGTTTAAAATTTTCCTCTTTCCCTCAATTTCATCCTCAAACATTTCCCATCTGCTCTAATCAAGCTGAGAATATCATGCCTGGTGCCCTTGCTTCCCTTGCAAACAGGCTTTACAGTGCCCTTCCCCTTGGTGTACTAGTGAAGAACGGCCACCTCTAATCTGGAGAGCTGGTATTGATTCTCCACTCCTACACATTCAGCCGTCCAGGTGATCTTAGGCCAGTCACAGTTCGGTTAGAGCTGTTCTCAACAAGCAGTTCTGTCAGAGCTCTCTCAGCCCCATTTACCTCACAGGGTGTCTGTTGTGGGGAGAGGAAGGGAAGGCGATTGTAGGCTTTGAGACTCTTTCAGGTAGTGAAAACCAGGGTATAAAAAAAGTACAGGCTTCCCTGGAAGGTGGTGGGTTCTCCATCTTTGGAGATTTTTATACAGAGGCTTTTAGCCATCTGACAGAGAGGCTGATTCTGTGAAGGGTAAAGGGGGTGGCAGGTTACAGTGGATAAGCGATAGGGCTGTGTGTGCCCTGCATAGCGCAGGGGGTTGGACTAGATGACCCATGAGATCCCTTCCAACTCTATTATTATCTGATTCTCTGATTCTATGACTCTAAAATGGCTTCAGCCAGCATCAGTCCACACTTTCTGGCATGTCGCAGTCCTTTTCTTTCCAGACTGTTTTTATTTTTCCAGACCCGCTTAAACAGGCACGACAATTTCTAAAGCATCCTACAGCCTTGTAATAATGCTTTCTGTGTGTCTGCCTGTCTGTCTCTCCTGCTATACATACCCCTACGCATTCTGGAAGTGGAATTCAACCAATCACTCTCTTATTGAAGGGAGGATCCTGATGGTTACAGCAGTGAGACAGACAATAAAAATCACAATCAAGTCTGTAAATGGGGAACATTAGCTTTATGGGCCAGGAGGTGGGAGAGAGCCAAGCTATGAGGGAACAAACAGCCCTCCTGAGGGGCGGGGGGGAAACAACACCCAGGATAACCCATGCTGAGAACACATCTAACTTAATGAAAGGACTTCTAATTACTAAATTGCTTGTAAAAGAAGGGAGAGGAAGGGAGCAGGAATGGACACCGCTAATAAAGGGAGAGCCGGTCTCCTTTTGTCAAGGGAAAAACAAACCCCTCAGGCGCAACGTTCTCCATCACAGCCACTGGCCAACCATTGGTCAGATATGCCCACTTCAGATGACCTCTTCCCCCACAAGACTGGTGCTAGAAAGAAGTGCCAGCAAGAATGTCTTTTTTCAGATTTTTAACCTGAGCCTTTCAGGGTCCCCTTCTCCCATTTTAGCCTCAGAACAACTCTGGAAAATCAGTTAGGTTGAGCAATGTAAAAACACCCAAGTGGGCTTCAAGGCAAAGTGCAGATCTGAACCCCCAATGCCCTGGTCCACGTCTGAGACACTTAACTTTTACTCCATGCTGGCTCTGACTCCGTACACAAAACGCTAGCCAGTGTAGGGTAAAAACCATTAACACATGTAGACCAGAGACACTTTGGTTCAGCCTAAGCTAAGTAATCATATCCAAAATAGTGTGGGTCGCAGTCTTGTTGTGTGTTGATTAGGACAGTGTGCTACAAACAAGTTTAAAAAGTCGCAAGAGTTCAGTAGCATCTTAAAGACTAACCAAATTTGTGGCAGGGTATGAGCTTTCATGAGTGAGTAGTGACTCTTGAAACCTCATACCTATCCACAAATATTCTCTTTCAGGTGCTATTAAACTCTTTATGCACCTGTTCTGCACAGGCTGAATAATGCACTTTCAATGCACTTTTGAAGTAGATTTTCCTGTTCTGCACAGGAAAATCCAGCTGCAATAGCAAACTGAAAATGCATTATCCAACAGGTGCAGAATGGGCCTTGCTCTTTTTCAGAGCTGCAGACAGACTAACAAGGTGACCCATCTTGACCTATCTCCAAAAGAGGAAGGGAGGGTCACTGACATTGTGTGCCTCCTCCTTGTTCCCACCCCTGACCAAACTAGGCTCGATCGAGAGACCCTAGGTGAGCAAGACCTTTTGGACCTGAGGCCTAGAGACCCATTGCCAAGCAGCCCAGCCTGTATTGAATAATCTAGGCGAGCAGTTATCAGCCTGGGGGTCGGGAACCCTTTGGGGGTCGAACGACCCTTTCACAGGGGTCATGGCAGGGCAAGCAGCTTGGCCGGAAAGTGGCCACTGTTGCCACTCCTCCGGCAGGCGCCCACGCTCAGCCACCAGCTGCTTCAGCTTGCCCTCCTCATTGGTTTTCGTTACTCGGTCCGTACCCCGCCCTTCTCTCCAAAGTGGCTAACATCGCTCCTCTTCCATTTCATCCACACAACAGCCTTGCAGGGTAGATCGAGATAGAGCGTTTGTCTGTCTGGAGCAGTGGAAAAGAGCAAGATCGGCATGGTGGGACAAGAGGCAGAACTGAATTGAGAAATCCCAGAAAAAAACCCACTGTTATATACAATCCTGAACAATGGATCTTCACGCCATTGGTCAGTTTCGGTTTAATTTCTGTGAAATTGCATAATTGTGTAGTTCAGCATCACCACAGCATGAGGAACTGTATTAAAAGGTCGCAACATTAGGAAGGTTGAGAACCACTGGACTAGGCCATCATGGTAAAGGTAAAGGTAAAGGTCTCCCCTGTGCAAGCACCGGGTCATGTCTGACCCTTGGGGTGACGCCCTCTAGCATTTTCATGGCAGACTCAATACGGGGTGGTTTGCCAGTGCCTTCCCCAGTCATAACCGTTTACCCCCCAGCAAGCTGGGTACTCATTTTACCGACCTCGGAAGGATGGAAGGCTGAGTCAACCTTGAGCTGGCTGCTGGGATCGAACTCCCAACCTCATGGGCAAAGCTTTCAGACGGCTGCCTTACCACTCTGCGCCACAAGAGGCTCATAGGCCATCATGGTGGAAAGTGCCATAAAGAGGCAGCTGTAATGATCCTGCAAGGCTTCTCAAGGCAAGAGACATTCAGAGGCACAGAGAACACATTTAAAGAACCCACTTATTCCTTCCAGCTTCTCCAGTGACAAGGTTAAAAATGATAGAATAATTCTATTATTGTGATTCATCATTACATTTATACATATTTCATGTCTATATAATAAAGCCATTTTTCAAACAACAACTCAGAGATGGTTGGCCATTACCTGCCCCAGTATAGCAAACTGAGACTTCCTTGGTGATCTTCCATCTAGGTCAGTGGTACTCATCCTGGGGTTCAGGACCCCTTTCGGGGTCGAACGACCCTTTCACAGGGGTCATGGTAGGGCGAGCAGCTTGGCCGGGGGGGGGCACTGTTGCCGCTCCTCCTGAAGGTGCCCAACAATATATATACAATTTATAACCAATTCATGAATGAATTTATAACCAATTTATAAGAGCCTCTTGTGGCGCAGAGTGGTAAGGCAGCAGACATGCTGTCTGAAAGCTCTGCCCATGAGGCTGGGAGTTCAATCCCAGCAGCCGGCTCAAGATTGTCTCAGCCTTCCATCCTTCCGAGGTCGGTAAAATGAGTATCCAGCGTGCTGGGGGGTAAACGGTAATGACTGGGGAAGGCACTGGCAAACCACCCCGTATTGAGTCTGCCATGAAAACGCTAGAGGATGTCACCCCAAGGGTCACACGTGACCTGGTGCTTGCACAGGGGATACCTTTATGTTTACCTTATAAGTTTATAACCAATTTATTAACAATCACACCATTGGTCAGTTTCATTTTAATTTATATGAAAGAACACTTGCATAATTTCATGGTTCGGGGTCACCACAACATGAGGAACTGTATTAAAGGGTCGCAGCGTTAGAAAGGTTGAGAACCACTGATATAGGTGATCTAGGGTCAACCCAGAGATCATTCTAGCCTGGGCCATCCAGGTCCTGACATGTCAGTATTCTCCCTCCCCATAACACAGCTTCGTATTTTCAAGAGAAGAAGACCGTATCCCAATTGCTGAGATTCTTTTAACTGCAGATGATGCTGACTGAACATAGAAGAGTTAGTTTTTATATGCCGCTTTTCTCTACCAGAGGGAGTGTCAAAGTGACTTACAATCGCCTTCCCTTCCTCTCCCCACAACAGACACCCTGTATGGTAGGAGGGGCTGAGAGAGCTCTGATAGATCTGCTCTTTGAGAACAACTCTAACAGAGCTAAGTTTGGCCCAAGGTCACCCAGCTGGCTGCATGGGGGGAGCGGGGAATAATACTTGGCTCACCAGAGTAGAGGCCGCTAAGCTTAACCTCTATAGAATGCTGAACATAGTCAATGTGGGGTAAAAAAAATTATTAACACATGTGGACCAGGGACATGTGACCCTACTTCCTATCAAGGATTCTATTGGTTGACCTCAGCTTCATAATAATATCCAAAATAATGTGGGCGCCAGTAGTCTAATTGCGTGTTGATTTGGACAGTGCTCTACAAAAGAGTTTAAAAGGGCAAGAGTCCGGTAGCACTCAAAATACTTACAAAATTTATGGCAGGGTATGAGCTTTCGTGAGTACTTCTGAGCACTCGTGAAATCTACTCCCCTGCCACAAATGTCTTACAGGTGCTACCCAACACTTGCTCTTTTCTATTGCAGACTAAAATGGCTACCCATCTTGATCTGTCTCCCAAAGAAACCAGAGTCCAGTAGCACCTTTAAGACCGACAAAGATTTATTCAAGGTGTGAGCTTTCGAGTGCAAACTCTCTTCCTCAGACTAAGTCGAGGAAGCTCACTCCTTGAATAAATCTTTGTTGGTCTTAAAGGTGCTACTGGACTCTGATTTTATTGTGCTACTTCAGACCAACATGGCGACTCATTTGAATCTATCTCCCAAAGAGTAAGTGAGGGTCATGGGCATCACATGTCTCCCCCTTGTTCACATCCTGAAGTACCATCTTTCCCTCACTACCCAGTGGCACTTTTTCATGCTCTGTGCATGACTCACCCAAATGGCTCTCCCTTTTGGGCTGAATGAAGCAACTCCTTCTGGTTTTCCATGAGTACAAAAGTGTCTGTAGGAGGTTTGCCCTATGGCTAAATCTTTTCGATTATTGAATTTCTAAATAGATGCACTGATTCAAATGTTAATATTATCACAGTCTTGCGGGAGGGGGGACATAATTGAGGCCTCTGACCGTTTGCGTTCTGAATGTTGGAGTGGTTGGACGTTGGGCAGCCGTCAGTCTGAGAAGAAGAAGAAGGAGAACAAAATTAAAAAAATAAAATAAAATCAATTACTCGTAAACACTCTTGATAAGATTAATTTAATTTTTCCCCTTAAACAAAGAGCGCAAATTAAAAGAATCAGCTTATTCCTTCCTACTTCTGTAGTGACAAGATTAAAAATTAAATTTATACATATTTCATTTCTACATTATAAAGCCTTTTTTTTCAAAAAAAAAAGAAAAAGAAAAAGAAGGGAGAAATACCACAGTTCGTCTAATTAAATCAAAGAAAATTGCCTGCAGCGTTGTACAGTATTACAATTAGACGTCTGCCAAAACCAGCCATTTGAATTCTTAAACACCACTCCAGTCTCCAGCACAAGATGTGGTTCTCATCATTTGGTGTGATATCATGGGAATGTCACTTTGCGTTCCTGTACAATGACATCACCTGGGGTGACCTTGCCAGATTTGGGCTATAATCTGTTCAGTTTATTGAAATGCAGAGAAAAATAAATAAAGTCCTCCCCCCCCTTCTCCTGAGGCATGTTTAAATTTGTTTTACACTTTGCAAACCCACACAGGACTCGAATCTGCAAAAAAAAAGGGAAAAGGCATGAACAGGAAAGGATATAGTAACAATAATGCTATTTTCTGTGCCAAACAAAGAGATTGCCAGCCAGTGGGGATGCCAGGTCCTCCCTGGGCGCTGATAGGGGATGGGGGTAGGGCTGCTGGATCCCGGCTGGCAAACACCTAGAGTTTGTGCTCCCAGAGAGAGCCAGTTTGGTGAAGTGGTTAGGAGTGCAGACTTCTAATCTGGTGAGCCGGGTTTGATTCCCCGCTCCTCCTCTACATGCAGCCAGCTGGGTGACCTTGGGCTTGCCACAGCACTGATAAAGCTGTTTTGACCAAGCAGTAATCTCAGGGCTCTCTCAGCCTCAACTCCCTCACAGGGTGTCTGTTGTGGGGAGAGAAAAGGGAAAGTGATTGTAAGCTGCTTTGAGACTCCTGGTAGAGAAAAGTGGCATATAAGAACAAACTCTTCTTCTTCTTCAGGAATATCAGGGCTCTCTCAACCTCATCTCCCTCACAGGGTGTCTGTTGTGGGGTGAGTATAGGGAAGGTGACTGTAAGCCATTTTGAGACTCCTTCAGGTAGAGAAAAGCAGCATCTAAGAATCAACTCTTCTTCTTCTTCTTCTTCTTCTTCTTCTTCTTCTTCTTCTTCTTCTTCTTCTTCTTTTCTTCTGCATGGAGGATTCACTCAGGTATTATGCCATGCTGCTCCCTGCCACAGGCCAGCTCTCCTGATCTTTTTTGATGACTGCACAGGGAGCCCTTGCCCCACTTGGCCCCCTGTTTGCTCCCAGGATTTGTGTACAAATGGGATAGTCAAGGGACAGGAAGTCAAAACTTCCCATTTGTTTTACTCATCAATCATTGTCCCATGGTGAAAGCTCTCCAATCATCGTCCAGTGCCATTTTATCTCATTTGAGGACCCCCTCCAAATCCATCTTTTAAAAAAATTACCATAATTGCATTGTAATGCAAAACTGTTACAATATAAACAAGGAGATTAAAAAATGTGAGCTGTTTTATCACACCATCCCTCCCCCCCCCACACACACACACACATACAGTCCCTGGATATCACTAAAACCAAGAAAAAAATAGAAGGAAAGAAAGGTGCTGACCAAGCGTAGCAGCGGATGAAGGGTTTGCTAGTTGTTACTTTAGAATTGCATTGTAATGCAATCAGGCATTAAAAAAAATAAAAGGTTGTGAGGGTAGATGACAGAAGGGAATGGGGGAGCAATAACTGACTAGGGGTGGCCTTAGTTTCCCCCCTTACGCATGGCCCAGCCCTGACATGCACACCATTGGATCCTATTGCAAAAAAGGGAATGCAGAGAATCTGAGGGCCTGAGTTGGGCCAGGCCTGGGAATGCCCTGGACTGGGCCCAGTTCAGTGTGAAAGCAGGATTTAGGCCCAAGCTCAAACAAGTGGTGACCACAGTCTGATCAATCGTGCAGAAGACGTCACAGTTTGCAAGTCTACTGGCTGCTGAAGGTCAATGGAAGTATGATAAAGATCACAGATCACTGCTTGTACTTTAAAGATGGTCACAGTCTGGATCATGCCTTATAGGAAGGTGCTTAACCTTTCCATGCCCACATAGTTTTCTCTACACAGAATAGGCTCCTAGACTATTATTGCCCCTTCCCAGAAAGGAAAAACGGGGTCCCCTCTTTTGCACTATTTTTCTTTAAAGCGCAATCATGATTTGCAATGCCATGCAGGGGAGAAAGCATTAAACCCCCCGTTTCCCACCATTGTTTAGCTCTGATGCTAATCATGAACACAAACAGCTATACCTTTTTTTTAAAGAACTGGAAAAGATTCAGTCCTTTTCTGACCTTGTGGAGATACACACCAGGAATGGAAGGGTGAAACCTATTTTGGATATTTCCTTTGTGTGGGAGCCAGCTTGGTGCAGTAGTTAAGAGCTGCGGTTTCTAATCTAGCAAGCAGGCATTATTTTAGTAACCCTTAGGCTGCAACCCATATGACACCCATGTGCTACCGCTAAGACTGCATTGGGACCCACCAAGTTCCCATTAACACCCCCTTCCAGGAAGGAAGCGAAACTTCCCAAGACTCTATTCAGTTGGCTGCATTCAATCAATTGATCAGTTTGTTATTGTCAACCAGCCATGCATATACAGATAACGTGTACCTTTAGCATAAATTTCAATAAAAATGGGGGCCAATGTGCCTGAGGGACCGCCTCTCTGCCTACACCCCTTAAAGAGCTTTGCGTTCTGCCACTTCCAAATGGCTGGTGCTCCCTGGCCCCAAGGAAGCCCACTTGACCTCAACCGGGGCCTTCACAGAACTTAAATAGTTCTGCAGGGCCTGCAAAAGGGAGCTCCTCTGCCAGGCGTTTGGTTGAGGTCGACTGGAACCCACCACACCCACTGAGCCCCTGAACCTCCCTCCCAGGAATCCATGCACCTGACTTGGACAACGATGGGCCTGTTTGATTGTTATTCTGTTAAACTGTTATTCTCTTGTCATTGTTATTATAATTACCATTCTGTTATTTCTATTTGATATAAAAATTGAGTTCGATGTATAGTTCCTGTAGGTTTCATGTAAACTACCCTGAGGGCAGTATACATAGGTCATGGATGGATGGATGGATGGATGGATGGATGGATGCATAGATAAACATCACAGTGTTTATAATTAGACTATCAATGAATATTTAAAATCTAAAACTTAATCAACCTCTGCTACCAACCGTGATTTCCAAGCTCTGTGAACCATCTCACAAATGCTAGCTACATTCTTAGTCAATAAAAGATATTTGAGCCTGGTTTTATTGGAATGACCTGGGAACCTGTCCAACAAGGAACTCATAATTTCCAATTGAGCCTTCCTATAATAGGGACGATTTAAAAACAGATGTTCTATTGATTTGACCAAGGCTGCATTCACCTGGGTAGGTCACACATCCTTTAAAGTTCCCACTGTCAGTATTTATACCTTGCTTATTATGGTTCGGGACCTAGGGTTGGACCCTGTAGACTTTCCTCCTCAAGATCACCCGATTCCTCTCCTTGTTGCAGCCTCTGTTCCATTTGCTTTCCAGTACAGGCCGTGTGATCCTCAGAATGGCCTTTTTTGTTAGTTAAAAGTGACCCCTTCCTTTTAAAGGAAATCCAGATATTTGGTGAAGAAGGCGAAAGAAATCAAGACCCCTGTATTTCCCCTAAAGCAGTCACCTAGTAGGACTTTATCTGTTTGCAAAATCTCTAGATTTCTACCTTCCCAGCTGTTGAGAAGAGAGGGACGTGTTTGTGTGCACACTGACTTTTTCCTTTTTCATCAGCAAAAAAGGCCCACTTGGATGCAACCTATAGACCAGTTAGTCCAAAACTGAGCTGAGACTCGAACCAGGGACTTCTATATGCCCGTGCATTCCAGGGGAGGCAGCATTCTCACAGAGATGATCCTTCCAAGCTTTCTAAGATCAAGCCCTTATTCCCTATCAGATGCTTTAATTGCCTGAACTGTGCATAGCCAGTATAGGATGGGAGACTCTAACTCTCTCCTGGAACACATCATCAGTGACCACCGGATTGTGGTACTTGAGTTGGGTCAGATATACAGTGGAAAGTAGTCCAGTTCTCTGTCTGAGCACCACCCCCCTCCCCTCTGTCTCTCTCACATCAGAGCCACAGACCGACTCATGATCATGAGGGTGTTTTTTTTTTTTTTTGCAATCCACTTAGTACAAACACATATGTTCCCAAAGCCTTTTTACTAGATAAGAGACAGATGTTCTCATCTTCCCACTATCCCCAGTGCAATCAAAAATTTGCAAGAAGAAATGGAACAAATTCAGGTAAAGAAGCATGTGTGTGTGTGTGTGTGTGTGTGTGTGTGTATGTGTGGAGGGAGGATGAATTTAAGATATTCTTGAAAGAGAGGCATAGCCTGTCTATCTGAAAACCCAGTCAATTGTGCAACAGCTCTTTTTTTCTATTTTTTAAGACAGCATCAGATGCAGGCCTTTCTGCATTGTCCCCTGCTGCGACCAAATCCCATGGGATTGCTTCCACAAAGATGCCTGGGGGATTCTCTGCTCAGGTTTCCAAAGCAAACAGAATGCTCTTTATGGAACAGATATACTCAGTTTCTGCTCTGTAAAACATGACCCGGTGAATAGAAACATTTACTTGTCATAGCCAAAGTAGAACCCTTCTCCAAAAAAGTGTTTTTTTGTTTGTTTGTTTTTTTACATTTAAGGGGACCACAGGAGCTGCTGCAGACCCACAAGGCTACCCTCTGAAATTAGACTAGACCAATTCATCTTTGCCACTGACCCATGGCTTTGAAAAGTAGTTTTTTCCCCCCAAAACGAAAGATAAGAACAGTCAGACCTGGGTATATACCCATGTTGATCCGATCAAAATTTACTGGGGATCAGTGACAGACTCAGAGATCCAGATCCACCTGAAATGTGAAGTTTCAGGTCATTTATCAGAACGGGTTGATAAAATGCATCAATGAAGGTGCATTTTGACATAAAGTCACTCGATAGAGTAACATTCTTATTCTTATGAAAGCATTCCCATCTACAAACATTCTTCTCTTACATGCCTTGATACTGGGCATCCCCTAATTAGATGTTATATATCCTTAACACTATTTCGCTTTTTTATATATTTGGGAAACAGCCTCCTGGGAGGAGACTGTCCAGGGCCCTGTCTGTCCAGGTCCACCCTGATAGCCCCCCCCCCCAGCTCCCAACTAGAAGCCTTGTGGCTGCGGCCTCCATTGTCGCCCACGAGGAGAGAGGCAGCGACAGAGCTTTGTGGTTGGCAGGTACGCTCCTGCTGGGATGGGGGGGAATTTGCAGCCTGGGATGGGGGGGAATTTGCGGGGAGGGGGCTTTCATCCTTGGCTGCAGAGGAGAGGACATACAGTAATGGGTTTAAACTTCAAGTACAACTATATAGGCTAGATATCAGGAAAAAATTTTCACAGTCAGAGTAGTTCAGCAGTGGAATAGGCTGCCTAAGGAGGTGGTGAGCTCCCCTTTACTGGCAGTCTTCAAGCAAAGGTTGGATACACAGTTTTCTTGGATGCTTTAGGATGCTTTGGGCTGATCCTGCGTTGAGCAGGGGGTTGGACAAGATGGCCTGCATGGCCCCTTCCAACTCTATGATTCTGTGATTCTATGATTCCACTCCTTTTAGCCCACTTTGCAGGCCAGAGGGAGTCACCACCACCCTCTCACGCCCTCCTGCCTGCCACCCCTTTCAAAGCCCATTTTGTATATGCATATAGATATTAAAAAGTGTAGGGGAGGGTACCACAGTGGGCGATACTCTCCCCCACACTTTTTAACATCTATATGCGTCCCCTGACTGAACAAATTGTTGCTGTTACTGTTATATCACACTGTTTGATACAATAAAATCAGAGTCCACTAGCACCTTTAAGACCAACAAAGATTTGGTCTGAGGAAGAGTGCTTGCACTCAAAAGCTCATACCCTGAATAAATCTTTGTTGGTCTTAAAGGTGCTAGTGGACTCTGATTTTACTGTGATACTTCAGATCAACACGGCTACCCATTTGAATCTGTTCGATACAAGTTCACTGTTAAATAAGTTTCATAATGAACGTTCATTGTACATTACTATACATGAGAGTTATAAGGTAAACCGCCCTGAGCCGAAAGGGAGGCCGGTATATAAATATAATAAATAAGTAAATAAATAAATAGCATAAGTTTGACCTGATTACTTTCATTCCATGACATTGTATCTGAGGAAGTGTGCATGCACACAAAAGTTCATAACTTGAATTAAAATGTGTTGGTTCTAAAGGTGCCGCTGGGATCTAAATTTCTTCTGCGGCTTCAGACCATCATGGCTACTCACTTGAATCTGTCTTCATGGGTGGTTATTATTATATATGAACGCAGCAGAACAAGTTTATCTTTACATCTGTACAGAACATACCGATTTTTTAGTGATAAGTGGATTCTTTAATACAGGGGTAGTCAACCTGTGGTCCTCCAGATGTTCATGGACAACAATTCCCATGAGCCCCTGCCAGCAAACGCTGGCAGGGGCTCATGGGAATTGTAGTCCATGGACATCTGGAATTGTAGTCCATGGACACAGGTTGACTACCCCTGCTTTAATACACACAAAAAAGAGCTGTGATAGCATTATTTTCAGCAGCAGATTGACGTACGATGTACACATTTGCTACGGAGAACTGGTGTGCCAGGAAAATGACAACTGAATCTGATATCTGTTGGGATTGTTGTTTGTCTGTTCTCAGAATTCAGTGTTTGGTAAGGTGAAGATGTCATTTTTAAACCTGCAGTTTCGTTCAGGTAGAATTAACACACATCTCAAATGGCTTCCATAATTCATGTCTCCGTCTTTTTGAGTGAGACATGTAACAGACGCTGCTCAAGACAGTGTAATGAGCAAAGATGTGTCTATTTTTCTTCTTCTCTTATCCTATGCCCTCAGATTTTCTTGCCAGCTTTAGAGGTGGTCCCAAAGTTGCTGTAATGCAAATATCACACTGCAAAACATCTCCTTCTCACTGCATTATCATTAAAGATCGCCATAAATGGGTAACTTTTTATTCAAGGTGTAAGCTTTCCTGTGCATGCGCACTTTGCCAGATACATTGGAACAGAAGATACTCAACTATTACATACTAGGGGCGAAGCCCGTTGCATTCAGGAATACAACGGGTGCAAGATTGGGGAAGGGGGGGGGGGTGGAAGAACTCTAAGGAAAGCCTCCCCCTTCCTCCAGGACCTGGAAAGGCTGCAGGCAGCTGTTATGGAACTCACCGGCAGGGGCAGCTCTCACGTGGCAGGGATCTGCAGCTTCTGAGCCTCAGAAGGTAGTGGAAGGAGGAGGAGGTGGTCAGGGCTGGGAGACAGAAGGCGATTGGCTGGCCACTGGACAGACAGGCAAGCTGGTTGGAGGAGGAGGCACTCAGGGGTGGGACAGCTACCCTGAGCACGTGTTAAGCCTGAGTTGCACTTGAGCCATGAGGCACACTCCTCCTCTAAGTCCTTACCAGAAATATATTATGTGGAACAGATAGCAAGAGATGGGGAGTTAATTGCTAGATAGGGCTTGCTAGAGTAAAGATGCATGAGGCCTATTGATAATGGTTGAGACTGGTTAATTTTCACCATTCTCATATAGATTTTTAGTCTAGCCAGCCCTTTTTGGGAATTAACCTCCCCCTCCCCGCCCTGTCTCTACCTATATGTAATGGTTGAGAATCTTCTGTTTCACAGTATCTGACAAAGTGTGCATACAAAGGAAAGCTCACTCCTTGAAAAGGGTGCCATATGGAGGATGGAGCAGAATTGTCCTCTCTTGCCCGAGGGGGACAGACCAGAACGATGGGATGAAATTAATTCAAAAGAAATTCCATTTAAACATCCGGAAGAAGTTCCTGACAGAGCGGTTTCTCAGAGGAACAGACTTCCTCGGGAGATGGTGGGTTCTCCATCTTTGGAAATTTTTAAACACAGGCTAGATAGCCATCTGATGGAGAGTCTGATTCTGTGAAGGCAAAGGGGTGGCAGGTTACAGTAGATGAATGATTGGGATGTGAGTGTCCTGCATAGTGCAGGGGGTTAGACTAGATGAACCATGAGGTCCCTTCCAAATCTATGATTCTATGATTCTATGAATCAAACTTTGTTGGTGTAAATGCCATTGGACTCAAACTTTGTTCTGCTGCTTTGGACCAACACGGCTACACACCTACATCGATTTGTTAGACATTGACAGGTGGGAACAAGACTCCTGGGAATGAGAAATAGTTAAGGACAGAGCACTAATGGAGAATATGAAACAGGACAGTCAGTTGGTATCTCCAGATAAGAAACTGGGAGAGGTTTATTTGATTGTATTAAAATGACGTCTTTCCCACATGTCCAGGATGATGAACAACATAAAACACTAAAGATGCCATCGGAAATAAAAACAATTACAGTATTTGCTGGCGCATAAGACTACTTTCCCCCCCTGAAAAGCATGCCTCCAAGCGGGGGGGGGGGGTCGTCCTATACGCCGGATGCACTTCAGTTGGGATAGACATAGCTGCCCATAGTGGCCCATAGTACTGTAATGTAATGTAACAAACTCTATATTTTGAGTGGAAATGTTGGGGGGTTGTCTTATATGCCCGGTTGTCTTATACGCCGGCAAATACGGTAAAATAAATCCCTAGCATGCTAAAATATCAATAAAACTAATCCTCAGATTTTTTAAAAAGTAGCAACCTGTGCAATAATGTTATAAAATAAGCAAAAAAAAAAAAAAAAAAAACACCCTGAAATAAAAGCCAGAACATACAAGCAATGAGTAGTTAAGACAGAGACCTTTTCCAAATGGAGGACCCAGAACTAAACTGCCACCTGGTTTCTGATCTGGGGGTAGTTGCTCTGCTGTTTCCCACTTCCTAATGGGAGCTTTTGACACCCTTAATCCTTTTGTCATGCCCTGATTTTTGCTGCCGAATGAGGCGGCCAATAGACTGGAAGCCAGGGCTCCCCGCCATTTGTTTAACTTGTCAATCATTGTGACGTGATGAGAACTCCACAATCACCTTCTAGTGCCATTTGGACACCTCCCCCCCACCCCAAGTTTGATTTTCCCCCATATTTTAAAAACAAGTTTATTGTGTTTTAATTTTAAAAATTAAATAAATGCTCGCCGGGCCTCCCATGCAACCTCCACTGCGCAGCTCCTACTCCGACTCCCAAAGGGAGGAAAAAGTTGTGGCCAATTATCTTTCTTGCAACTCCCCCCACTCCTGTTTGCCAGCTCTCTTCTCTTTCTCCCCGGCATCCACAACATGGCTGTGGAGCTGTGGGGAGCTTCTTTTTTTAAAAAAAAAATTCAACACAATAATAACACAACAGAGTAATAACACAATTACACTGTTTCATTAATGAGACATTTCCCGCAGTTGTAGAAGGCAGAACGGGGGGCTGCGATTGGAGATGCCAGTCAAAGTCCTCTCGCACGCCAGCCCTGTAATGGAGGGGGAACAACAGACATGGGCGGTGGTGGCAGAGGAAGTGGCCAAGGAGACCCGCAAGGAGGAGGAAAGAGCTGGGCTGCACTGGGTGCCAGAGCTGGACAGGGCTGAACTCAGAATCACAGAATCATAGAGTTGGAAGGGGCCATACAGGCCGTCTAGTCCAACCCCCTGCTCAACGCAGGATCAGCCCAAAACTCACATTGCTAAGTGCCCACACACGTAGATGACAGAACAGCAGGTGAACGAGAAGACTGCACCAAGCATCTACACCCGCCCTTTCCAGCTCACCTGCTCTTCTGTCATCTACACTCCTGGGCAGGCAGGGATGGGAGTTAAGCCCTTTGCAGCTCCAGCACCCAGCCCAGCTCAGCATGTTCTTCCTCTTCGCAGGGCTCCTTGGCTGCTCCTGCTTCTGGCAGATCCCTCCCATTCCCCCCCAGTGACGAGGAGTGACTTGACAACCCTAGCCGAAACCTAAGTCCAGCTTACATTACCACATCAGGGTGGGGTCCTGTCCTGACATCCTGCAAGTGACGTCACTTTAACTGATGTGACATTGATGCAACACTTTATGATTAGGGAAAAACTGGCATGATGTCACTTCCAGTGGCTCCCATTTGTCCCTGTGCCCTCCCACCCTTGTTTGTAACCCATCGGCCGACAATTGTCATTGCAAGAGTTGAAGTGGATAATTACCCAACAAAGAGAGTGGTCCACTCCCGTCCCAACCCTCTCACACACATCTCTTGTTTTAATAAATAACAAATCGCCATCTTTCATCTTATGTCTGTTGGGAGAAGTGGCCAGGTGGCTTATATGCATAATGTATGCCTGGTGGCAGGGCCGGGGTATTTGGTATCAACGTGTAGGGCAGCTTGTCTACGATAAGGTCGCATGCGAGCACATTCCATACTAGTCAATGCTCCTTCTCTGTATCGGCCACATCTTGGGCCATGCCCATGCTGTGTTACGAACAGAGGGCCAATCGAAAGCCACTGCAGAGTCAACTTTGACCCCGTCCATCTGTGGATGAATCAGATGGGAAAATAGATAGAGAACCGCCTTCTGTTGTGATGTGCCTCCAGAGAGGAGACCTGAGACAAATCCCTGTTAATTCAGAAGGCCGTACACTTTCAGACTGCCGGCTACACTAGAATGCAGCCGCTTCAGCCGATTAGGCCTTCATTCCGGGGCCTTATGGTGGCTTGCCAATTAAATCTCACATCAGATATTAAATGGCAATGTTGACCTATAAAACAATACATCATCATATAAGGCTTGTCTGTATTAGAGGCCTTCCAGTTAATTACCTCCCTAGTTGCACCCTGAGGTCCTGTTCTGTCAGATCCCGAGTTAACCCGTTTTTGAACAGAAAACCTTTGCCGATCGTGCAGGCCGCTGCTGTTTGCTGGAATGATTCGACGCAGATTGCTCGCTAACAGAACTTCAAGCAGAACTACAAGTAGAGGGATAGACATAAATCTGTAAGGGGGGGGAAAGGGGTTTTATTGTATTTTAATGTTTTATTCTGTGAACCACTGTGGAAATGCAGCGGTATATAAATCGAAATAATAACTAACTAGCCATATCAATGTATACCCCAGGTGAAAGAGGAGTGGAGAAAAGAGATCCAAAATCAGTGCAGTTCATTTCCATTTTTGAAAAAAATCCTATGTTGACTCTGTGCCATTTGAACTGTTTCACATCTAGTTAACCTTTGCCTTCCGTGGCTGCAGCGAGGCTAGCAACAATTTTCGGCGCAATAGAAAGACTTTTTTTAAAAAAACGGATAAGTTCCAAGTATTATAATCAAAGGAATGGATTTATTGGAAAAAGAAGAAGAGAGGGAGGCAAAAGATCAGTCAGGGGAAAGCTGCGTCTATAGAGAAGTTTTCCTGTTGTTGGTGTTTTAATGGGGATAACAAAGGCAGCTAAGAGCCAAAGAGAGTTCAAATAATTTAAAACAACCAGAAAATAGATGGAAGGACTTATGGGGTATAGATGTGCATTTGAATGAAAAACAAATCCACAGTTTCCCCCCACCCCTACTAATATTATTATTATTATTACTATTATTTATTGATTTTTAGACACCGCCCTTCTATACCGGCTTAAGGTGGTGTACATGAGTAAACATAACAAGCAAATAAATTAATTAACTTTAAAACATTAAAACCATTTAAAAATACCTCTCATAATGAAATTTCTCTTGTAACGTTCTTCAGCCATGTCAATGATGTAGTCACAATTATTTTTAAGTTCTCGGTATTTATGCCATAGAGTTTTGGCCAGGTGCTAGTGGACTGGTGGCAGTGGGATGATGTCACTTCCAACTACAGCAGAAGTGACATCAGCACATCGCCAGTGATGGATTGTTTTACATTGCCAACAAGCCCCCCCCCCCCCCGTTCTCTGCTCTCCCAAATCCTAATCTGACACTTTAACCACTATACCAGACTGGGGGGCTTTTTGCACGGCTTCAAAATAGCACAATGGTTGCTAATTGAAAATGCTACTAATTTGCCTTAACGCACGACGTCGTAGACAATCTGCAACACTCCTGAAACCAATCAGCAAAAAGCGCTTCGTTGTGGCGCTTTTAGGGGAATCCCAAAAAGTGGATTCACCCTCCGGAAAGCGATACACTCCTGCAACCAATCTGCAACAGTAGCGAAAAAGACCTGTGCGTTCCCATTGTTGCGGTTTCTTCAAAGTCCCTCCTCCTGAGCCTGTCCTCCAAACTTCCGGCGAAGCGATCGCCATTTTTTTTTCCTCGAGCGAGTGGAGATCAACGCACCGGCGAGCCTCCGTTTAGCCAGTGAGGCTTCCCAGGCTGCAGTCCCTCCTCAGAGCTGTTTACAGTCACAAGAAGCCCGCAGAAGCCCGTTTGCTGATGTATTTTCCCTTTATTTTTCACACTGTTTCGGCTGAAAATCGCGCCCGTGAGGGGGGGGGAGGGGGGATTTTTTTTTCCACTCCGAGGCAGCGTGGCCACGATCAAATGACAGCTCAAACAGAGGCTTCCCGGCTTCAGTCCCTCCCCTTCAGTCACTAAGCACACACATTTCACACACACATTTCACACACACATTTCACACATTCCATTCAGCCGAAAATCGGGCCCGTGAGAGGGGGGGGATTTTTTTTTTTCACTCTGAGGCAGCGTGTTAACGATCAACCGATCAAACGACAGCTCAAACACCCCAGGCAGCTGGATGGGTCTCTCCGTTGCAACGAATCTACCCAGATTCGTTACAATGGGTCTGTTTTTTTTTTTTTTAAAAAACCTTCCTTAAAGGGAAAGGGGCTGTTTGGGAGCATGCTAACGGCTGCCCATTGGCTGCTTGACGGCCAGGGGCGGGACGAGCTTGGCAATAGTGCTTCCTTTCTAGCGATTTCTGCCGAGACCGGAAGCCTGTGGGAAACGCTAAAAAACGCAACTGATTCCACTACAAAGGCAGGTATGCATAACGACGAATTCCACTATTTTAAATGGCGATTTTTCATTCCGCAAACAATTTGCAACAAAGATCCCCGTGCAAAAAGGCCCTGGCTCTCTCTGGCTCTGGCTCTCTCTCTCTCACACACACACAGAGGGATGATCATCTCTATTTTGGTGCCTTGCTGTTGCTACTCCAGTTCAACAAGGGCACCGGGAGAAGAAAAGGGAAAGGGAGACAAGGAATCAGCAGATAATGGAAGGGATACACAACCATATTGATTAGTACTTAGACCAGGGGTAGTCAAACTGCCGCCCTCCAGATATCCATGGACTACAATTCCCATGAGCCCCTGCCAGTATTTGCTCATGAGGCTCATGAGAATTATAGTCCATGGACATCTGGAGGGCCGCAGTTTGACTACCCCTGACTTAGACTGATCACCAAAGGGACTTGCATCTATAGAGTTTTTTGTACAGTATGCCTGCCATGTTCCTCTGCTGGGTAGTGCTATTAGGGCAGGGATGGCCAAATGTGGCTCTCCAGATGCCTGTGGACTACAATTCCCATGAACCTATGCTAGTAGGGCCACCTCTGTATTAGGATCTCAGATAAGCACAGAGCACTATCATTTCCATGCCTACATCAAGTACATTTTCACTTTAATATTCTGCCTAGATTATGCACGCAAAGTACATTTTGCATTGCTCTTCTCTTCCAACAGCTAAATGGTATGAGGATATGTGATTTAGTATCTACCTTACAAGGGGGTAAAACCTGCACTCTACCCCAGCCTTTCTTTATCTATCTATCTATCTATCTATCTATCTATCTATCTATCTATCTATCTATCTATCTATCTATCTATCTATCTATCTATCTATCTATCTATCTATCTATCTATCTATCTATCTATCTATCCATCTATCCATCTATCCATCCATCCATCCATCCATCCATCCATCCATCCATCCATCCATCCATCCATCTAGTTAGTTAGTTAGTTAGTTAGTTAGTTAGTTAGTTAATATTTCCATTTATATACTGCCACATTTCCTAGGAACCTGCGGCGGTTCACAGAATAAAACATTAAAATACAATAAAACCCCATAAAACCCCAATTTACAATAAAACAAGCAAATGGTCAAAACAAAAATAATCTATCCCATTCCACCTTGTTCAGACGGTTCAGACGGAGGCCTAGTCTTCTTCCACTAGGAGTGAGTGGGTGGTGGTCTAATAGCCTCTAGTAGACTTTGATAGACTTTTACCATTGAGAACCCCCCGAAACATTCTTCAGGCTTAGAGAAACCCCAGAAGTGCTGTGATCATGCAGAATATGGTCGGGAAGCATAGCTGTAGATACGCCCACCAGGAACCCCTCCCCTTCCTACCCCCTCCAGGCTCATCACTGGCCATTTTGGGAGGGAGAACAGGTCGACATGACCATATATAGTCATATCACCCAAGAAATGCTTAACACATTAAAAAAAATATAATTAATTAACTCCCACCCTTCCAGGGCTATCAAGAAACCCAAGGATTTCATGAAACCCTGGTTGACAAAGCCTATTCTACCTACTCTGCACATGGGAACTGTTATTGTATGTGTGTGTGTTGGGGGGGGGGGGTTCCATTTCCTGCTGTTTCTTATAAACCTGGCATGCAGGATCATCCCATCCAGGGATATGGTCCCAGCAAATCTCACCTCAGCTGTGTAGATGCTAAAACAATGTTCAGCCACCAATTGCTGCCCATTTCACGACATTTCAGCACCGTGTGAACTTTGCCATTTCTGTATGATTTTATGGGTTGTTCATCATTTATTTCGCTGGACTTGCTCTGCAAACCTTCCTATCAGTGTTTTCATTGCTAAGAACTTTAAAGTTTTCGAGCTTCTGTTAAAACTGCCATTGTTTTTGATATATTTTTTTGACTCATTGTTTTGTTATAATCTAATTTAACAGTATTTTATATCGCTGGCTTAGTCTAATTGCTGTTTGATCTTGCTTGTTTTTTTATTTCATTGGATTCTTAGATGCTACCGATGTTAGGGACCTCATCGAGCACCTTGCTGAGACTGGGTTATTATTACGTTAAAGATCACATATACCCGACGATGAGACAGAAGAAAGAGTGTTACCCAAATTGCTGGACACGTGTCCTAAAACACGTATCTTTGAGCTTGTGGGGAATATTAGCTCAAATGCTGCGAGAGGGGGGTAACTTAGCGTTATCGGATCGTTACCTTTGTATACGAGGGTTATTCCACCTGTAGGAACTCAAGGCAAACACAGATTTAAATGGTAAAATGTTAATATAAGCTTTTATTGAAAGGAAAATAACAAAAGTACACACAAATAGCTAACACACATACAAGCAGACATATAGAGAAGGGGGAGGAAGAGTGGAAGGCTTGATAGTTACCTGTCCGAGGAGTGGTGGGTCAGAGGAAGGAACACGAACCAGCGTGGGAGGTCCCGGGTTGGAAGACACTCAGAGTGGCTGTGTGAAGCCACAGTTTTTATAGGATTTTGGGAAGGGGGCTATGTGACAAGGCTCAGGTAAGCATGTGCTGGAAGTTTCCAGGGTCCCCAGAGATTAGGACAATACCTGGCCAAGTGGGGGGTGATGGCCGTAAATGGATTTGGATAAAGGTATTAATGGCTCTGAGGAAGAGAGCCATCAGGTCTAGCTGGCAGGGTGTGGGGAGGAAATATCCCCTGGCAGAGGGGCCAAGTGTGAAAAATGTTGCAAGACAAAGGATTTTCCTAGGAGCCCTTAGGCAAACAGGAAGAAGCCAGTCCACTCACTTAGAAATACAATGGGGGGGGGGGTCGAGAGTAGGGCATGGAGGCACCTGGATTTCCAAACCTGAGGCAGAGAGCAAGATTTCTAAGATGGAGTCTGGCCTGGCTCGGCTGACCCTAGCAGTGTCATGGCTTTAGCTTAAGCCTAGACTATTGTGGGGTGCCATTGGTTATAGAAGACAGTGTGCCTGTCAGTGAGGCAGGGATCCTGCCATGAGTAACATTCCCCCCCTTCTGTAGTGAATTATATGTCCAATTTATTCACTACAGACCAATATATTCTGTTAGTGGCGGCAGAGATTGAAATTCAGACTAGAAATTCAGAGAGAAAAGTGGGGCCATCTTCTGCCACTACAAAAACTACAAAAACTTAAGCCAAATTAAAAACAAAACACATTTAGGAGGGGTTTGGGTGATTTAAAGAAAGCTGTGAAGTTGCCATTCCTCTTTACTACAACCACTCAAAACTAAATGTAACATACATGAACTATGAACTAGCTAAGCGTGAGGTCTCCACCATATGAATAAAGCAATGAACCAATGCAAACTAATAAGTTGAGCAAGGCAATCTAGCAAACAATAGACAAAAAGCAAATGCAGTGAAAACCAAATTCTATGCAGGCAGGAAACTGTGGGCAGTACCTGAGCAATATTTTAGAATGCAAGCACTAGGCAGTCCTAAAAATGCTGGCAATGAATACTATGAAGCAGGCAGAAAGTGGCAGAAACTAAAAAGTTAGACAATGAACTAAGCAATGGCCTCTAATAAGCAATGCAATAAGAACAAGGTAAAGCTAAGCAATTTAGCAAAACTTATATACATATTTAAAACTGGTACAGGCACAATACAATAGACAGTGAGTTGAAATACAGGGCACAATACAATTTGGAATACAGACAATACAGTTTGAAAAACTTCCTCCCCCCCTTGTCCCATTGGTAAAGGTGGGAGTGAAGCTGGAGATTCCTTGAATAGTTGAACATGAGGATTGATGCAGATGAGCAACTGGTTCAGCAGTTGAAGATGTTGATATATATATGCATATATATATTATAAGACATTGCTGGGTGATGTTTGCAAACACATAGAATGGTGAAGGAGGTTCCTCCATGGGGGTAAAAAGCAACTTGGGCGAGGATGCATTTTATGAGAGAGCCACTGGCAAGAGGTTGTGGCAACAAGCAAATAGCTGGAGATGTGTGCAAGTCCGGGTTAGCTTGCAAGTTGATCTTCTTCCCCCCCTCGTGACTGAAATGGCAGGGGAAGAGGCAGTAAAGGCACTAATCCAGGGCGTCAGAGGGTATGCAGGGTCAGAGATTGCACATAGAAGAAACAGCAGGCAGGCTGGGCAGTGAGGCTTCATAGAGCAGGAGCTGGGGCAAACAGCAAGCATCAGTAGTTCACCAGCAAGTAGGCTGGGGCAGAAAGTGCAGAGCAGCAGGTCATGACCACAGGAACACATCCATAGCAAACGCAGGCAGGGGATTGCTGTCATCTTGACCAGGTCAGGTCTGGAGGTTGGCGAGCAGGATACAGGTGAAGAGCACACAGGCAGGACCATCAGGAACTGGCCTGGCGATCTGAGGTTTGTGATGCACAAGCCTGGAGCCTCACTAGGGCAGGCTTGGCAGACGCGGGTTGCAAGAATGTTTGAGTGGCCCAGGGCATCAACAGCACAGCGGAGCTGAAGAGCTCAAGGGGGAGACACCCAATTGAGAGAAGGACAAAGATTGACAAAAGTTCAGTGGAGAAGTGTGTGCAGCTGCAAAGAGTGAGGCTGCAAAGTCTGTTGAGGCTGGGCTCAAGTAGGCACCCAGCCTGATGGATATACAAATTAGGGAAAATACTCAAAAATTTAGAACTTTGAAGACAATGAACTCAAAGTGAAAGAGTGGAGCAGAGGGGTGCCCCCATAAGTGACTGTCAAAAAGATCTACTGTGGTGGCTGCCCACCATTACCTTACAGAGACTGAAAATAGAATTTCAGAGGAGCTAGATGCCATCTCCAGGGAGGGAGAGGGAGATTAGAGCGAAATTATAAGACAAGAAAAAGAAGAATTGCTAGATAGAGTCTGGTCAGTTATTTCCAAGTTAATAAGCACAAAAAGAAATAGATGCTCTGATATGCAATAGGTTAAAAGCATACTACAGAAAATCTACTACAGATTTTTCTCTATAAGGAACATAAGATAAATCAAAACACAAAAAGAAAGCTTCAAAAACAAAACTTTGATTGTGATCTATAAAGATCTTGCTATAAAGAGCACAAGAGAGGACTCCTAATTAAAAGAGGACTCAAAAGCATGGCAAAAGAATTTGCAAAATATTGTGGATTGACATAAACAATCTAAAAAGTTAGAGCACATAAGCACATTTCTAAAAGCAAAGGTTTCTTATAAAAATGAATAAAACAAATAACCTTAAAGAAAATTCAAGGATTGAGGAATAGAAACTTGTTTTTCAGACTGAAATCTGCCTGCTTGTAGGCCAGGCTGATTGGATGCCAATTGCTTCTTTTAAAAGTTACATTGGAGTAAAGAATGAATGAGAGGAACATGAAGATGAAGTCAGAGTCCCATTACACAATAGTGTGTCAAAAGAATGGTGTTTTTAAGGAGGAAAGACTGTTCCTCTGTACATACACAGAGTGCCTTTTCATAGGAGTCAGGCTGCGTGGAAGCCTGAGTACCCAAATGAAAGGTCTGTATGAAGCTTTCTAAATATATTCAAAACAAAAGCAAAATTGCAAAAACAGATTTTTAAACAAAATTGTCTTATGAAAAAAAGGAAAAAAGGTGCTAACTGCCAATTAAAATTTGAAATAGGAAGTAAAAATGTCAGAGGGAAAAGCTATGGAGGGAATGCTTTTTCTCAAAGAGAAAATATTTCAAATATTAAAAGCAGCCAAAATTGTCTTAAAATAAAAACTAAAACAAAACATATCTTAGAACAGAACAATTTTACTGTACTCTCCCCCCCCCCCTTAGATTCTCTCTGAGGTAGGGGTCAGTCTTTAAAGAAACAAATCTTCTTCCTGATTTGGGAAGAAAGAATACTTTCAGTCCTTTGTTATGTGGATTAGTTGCCTGGATGGGGGAGAGCAAGGCATGAGTCATGGGGCTGAGTGCCTAGGAAGGCAGTTAGACAAAGAGAGTCTGTTTTAAGATTGCAAAATAGTGGCTGTTTCAGTGTGACTGCAACTATAGCTGGAGGCTCTACTAATTGCAGCCAAATTTAAAATTTGAAAGTTTAAAAATAAAAATGGAAGCACACATGTTAAATTAACTCAGTGGCACTGGAACTATTTGTGGAAGTTGAGAAAATAATTGGAAATCTGTTAACTTTAGGGAAGCTAAGAGCCTTGCAACAAATTCTTCCCTGTTAAAACAATTGTTGTCAACTTGGATTTTGGAACTCTGTACAGGTTCAGAGGCAAGATTTCCTTCCTGACTCTGTGATGGGGGAACTGAGAATATTTCCTCTTCTTTAAAGACAAGAGGTGAAGCTGGGTTACTGGGTCTACTGTATTTTCTTTTCAATTTATTATCTGTGTGGCTTTGGAACATTTTGCAAATGGGTTTTTACATTTAAAAGTTCACCCTGGAATTCCTTGTTTTTCTCATTAAGATCCTTAATTTCTAAATCTTGTTTCTGGGTAAGAGTTTTAAATTTCTCTATTTCCTTCTGCCAATCCTTAGGGGATTGAGAAGAAATTTCTATGGGGCTAGTTTTCTGTAGCTCACATCTAAGTATGTCTCTGTTCCTTTTCTCTCTAATGGCCTTTACAAAACCAAACATGAGTACAGATGTTGGTTGGTCATGATACTGGGACATGTCTGCTCCAGTATTTCTAAGTTCCCGCCATAGAAAAGTCCTGTTACTGATTCTTTTATTGCGCTGCTGATGGGCAGAATTTCTATTCTGGAAGTATTTAGGTTTGAGAGTATTTGGGGGGAAATTATTTGAAGGGAAACCATTTTGTAGCTTACTCCTTTCTCCTGGCTTTTGTTTGCTCCAGCCATTAGGTAGCTTCAGGGAGCGATTGTCTCTATTCCTATTAGAATTGGGGTGATTCTGATTAAAGCCGTTCTCCCTCTTGATCCTGTACTGAGAGTGGAGACCACTGTCTGCCTTAATGTTTAAATTTTTGGAGTCCTGGTTAGTGGGAAATTCAAGAGTACCTGATTCTCTAAGCTGGCCTGCAATGGGCAGCTGTTTCTGGATTTCCTGCCTCTCAGTTCTATCTGCAGGGGTTGTAACTAGAACTGGGTGGAAGGGAGCTGAATTTTCCCCTTGGGGTTCTATGAACATTTTGGGGGTTATTTCTTCTGGCAGAGACTCAGAAGGTAGAAGGGGAAGAGTCTCTGTATGAATTGTGGCAACTAGAGCCCTTTGGAGCTCTAACTGCTTTTCAAGTTGCTGCATTTTTCTATGGCATGCCTCATGGCTTACTTGAGCATGCTTGGCCACATTGTTCTCCACTAGGAACTGTGCAGCTCCCTTGATCTTAACTAGCTCTGCTTCTAGCTCGAGAATGTGAGCCTCTGCTACCTCAGCTCTTTGCCTTGTGGCTTGGAGCTGACTTTCTAGTTCCTGGACGGTCTGAAGCTGATGAGCCTTCTCCACCCGTGCACTCAAGCGCTCAGTTCTCATGTCCTCCATCTCGGAGAGGTGGATGATATGAGCCTCACGCTGTTCCAGGAGATCAGCTAACTGGGCCTCCCGTTGTTCGAGACGGTCAGTCAGCTGAGCTACCTGCTCCTTCACTAGGGCATCCTTCTCCTCTAGGGCATGTTGCAGCTCAGCAATCTGGGCTACACTGTCCTGAAGTGCAACAAACATACCCCAAGTGGCATAGGAGTCCTTACTGCCACTCCCGAGCTTCCTGGTGTTACACCATTCTTGGAAAGCCTCGGTAAGGGTTTCCAGGGGGTTAGAGCTTTTAAAAGCTCCCGGGCGCCATGGGTTCCGGCCGCCCTTCTTGGTCACCCAGAGTGTCAATCTGTCTGCCGGTTCCTTACGGGCAATCAGGCTAGTCAAATTGAATCTGGATGCCATTTCTTTCTATTAATTTCCAAGATCTTAAAGGGGACGGGGCTTGGTTTTCTGGCTTCTTGTCGCTGGGCAAGCAAGCACAGAGGGGATGAGTTTAGGGGCAGCCGCTGCTCGTCTCTTGAACAGCAGGGGAGAGAGGGAAAAGGATCCCGTGGAGTTTAACCTCTCACGAGTGTGGCTAGTTTGTTTTTGGCTGAGAATGGCCGGGGCTCTTCTCAGTTCAGGGCAAAAACTACCAAAAACCAAGCAGATGGCTGATTTTTCCAATCAAGGTTGCCGGAGCGCACTTGATCCTCGGGAAAACCACCGAAAACCTGAAGGTATTTTTAGGGAAGAGATCACTGGGGGATTTTCTTGCGGCTTCTATATCCTTCAAAGCGGCAAGGGGAAAAGGGGGAAGGGCTCCCGTCAAGGCACGTCCTTACGGGGTTTGGCTAGTTTTCTTATTTTATACCGAGATGGCCGGGGCTCTCTCGATTCAGGGACAAAACTACCAAGAAAACCTGAGGGTACCGGCTAATTTATTCGGTTAGGATCGCCCTGGCTTTCCTGAACACGGGAAAATTACCAAAACCTGGATCATCTGAGCTTCGCAAAGCCCGCTTGAGTTCTCGTGCCACTCCCGACACTTGAAACTCCAACTCCTGCGGCCGCAGGGCAATTTTGTGCTACAGAGAGCGACTCTGCTTGCACAGATTTTAGCAGTAGGGGGATTTTCCTGGTCCTTCCTACAGCTAAGAGGAATTTTGCCTAACGCCTTCCTACGCTTGGCTAATCCCTAGTTGTTGGGTGCGTTTCGTCCGCCCGCCCGTCTAAGCCTAAGAAAACCTTGCTTCGGTGTTCCTAGCCTTAAAGGAAACTAATCTCCAGCAGGAGCAAAACAGTAGCAAAAGGGTAGAAAAGAGAGAGAGAGGCCAACCCTTTTAGAAATCACACTTCCAAGAGCACATTCACACACTTATGCCAAGAGTTCAAATGGGCTTTTCCCCTTACGTCCGGGTTACTGGAGAGTGCCGTGCGTCCACTTTACTCCTGAGTAAGCCTGGGGCAATTGCCCGCATTCTCCACCATAATCTGTTACCCAAATTGCTGGACACGTGTCCTAAAACACGTATCTTTGAGCTTGTGGGGAATATTAGCTCAAATGCTGCGAGAGGGGGGTAACTTAGCGTTATCGGATCGTTACCTTTGTATACGAGGGTTATTCCACCTGTAGGAACTCAAGGCAAACACAGATTTAAATGGTAAAATGTTAATATAAGCTTTTATTGAAAGGAAAATAACAAAAGTACACACAAATAGCTAACACACATACAAGCAGACATATAGAGAAGGGGGAGGAAGAGTGGAAGGCTTGATAGTTACCTGTCCGAGGAGTGGTGGGTCAGAGGAAGGAACACGAACCAGCGTGGGAGGTCCCGGGTTGGAAGACACTCAGAGTGGCTGTGTGAAGCCACAGTTTTTATAGGATTTTGGGAAGGGGGCTATGTGACAAGGCTCAGGTAAGCATGTGCTGGAAGTTTCCAGGGTCCCCAGAGATTAGGACAATACCTGGCCAAGTGGGGGGTGATGGCCGTAAATGGATTTGGATAAAGGTATTAATGGCTCTGAGGAAGAGAGCCATCAGGTCTAGCTGGCAGGGTGTGGGGAGGAAATATCCCCTGGCAGAGGGGCCAAGTGTGAAAAATGTTGCAAGACAAAGGATTTTCCTAGGAGCCCTTAGGCAAACAGGAAGAAGCCAGTCCACTCACTTAGAAATACAATGGGGGGGGGGGTCGAGAGTAGGGCATGGAGGCACCTGGATTTCCAAACCTGAGGCAGAGAGCAAGATTTCTAAGATGGAGTCTGGCCTGGCTCGGCTGACCCTAGCAGTGTCATGGCTTTAGCTTAAGCCTAGACTATTGTGGGGTGCCATTGGTTATAGAAGACAGTGTGCCTGTCAGTGAGGCAGGGATCCTGCCATGAGTAACAAGAGGTAATTTAAAAACTGGACAGAAACAAAATTGAGACATGGATTCTATCAAATGAGCAGCAGAAGAATAAATATATGAGGAAGGCTCAGAGACTGAATATGTTTTCAGACACTGAAGCCTGGGCTAGATTGCTAGAAGCACAATCTAAGAAATAGTTCAAGATAAATTTCACGATGTCGAATACCGCGCTAGAATGTTTCATTTGCAATAATGAGGTCCCTTAATATTTTAATAATTTTTACTCACTCTCTCTCCCCCCTTCTTCCTTCCTCCTGATCTCTCTGACATTTTTATATAGACCTGTGTAATTATCTATACTGAAGGCAATTTCTATAATATCTTCCCAGGAGAGGTAGTTGTTGGGTTATAACAACAAGAGAACAACGTTAGCTATGTTAAACTGCCTGTGAAGTTATGTGAAATTCAGGACCACATCTCCAACTCACTTTCTCGTCGGCTGTCACATCTGTTAGATTGTTTTAAGTAACATAAATAATGTAAAATGAACTTTGAAAAAAAAACATTTAGGGTAGAAGCAAGAAGACCAGGAAAAGAATATTGTGAGAATCAAATCAATATAATATGACAGGAATGGTTATGAGAGGAGGTGAGAGGCAGCAAGTCTTGAGATGAGTTCCAACATCTCAATAGATCATTTTTTGTCCAGGGTGGGAGCTAGAAAAGTTTTTGACTTAGATCCCCTGATGAAGCTCATCATAGAAATGTAGCAAAACCTAGAAGTTCAAATATACGATTGTTCCTTGCATCATATAGGTAAATGTAAAGGTATCCCCTGTGCAAGCACTGAGTCATGTCTGACCCTTGGGGTGATGCCCTCCAGCGTTTTCATGGCAGACTCAATACGGGGTGGTTTGCCAATGCCTTCCCCAGTCATAACCGCTTACTCCCCAGCAAGCAAGCTGGGAACTCATTTTACCAACCTCGGAAGGATGGAAGGCTGAGTCAACCTTGAGCCAGCTGCTGGGATTGAACTCCCAGCCTCATGGGCAGAGCTTTCAGACTGCATGTCTGCTGCCTTACCACTCTGCACCACAAGAGGCTCTTTATTGCATCTTATGCCTCATTTTAATCTCCTGCTTCCCAACGGAGCCTTATTTTCTTCCCTTATACAGCCACTGACTAATTGAAACATGCATAATACAAGCCCTTCTTTAAAATCCTTAAAAACCAATAAGAACACATTAAAACAACTAAAATCAGAGATACACTATATACAAACACATAAAAGCAACAACTAGACAAGAAGAGGTCATTTTTTAAAAAGCACCAAACTAGGACTTCACATTAGAAGAAGAAGAGTTGGTTCTTATATGCTGCTGTTCACTACCCGAAATAGTCTTAAAGCAGCTTACAGTCGCCTTCCCTTTCCTCTCCCCACAACAGACACCCTGTGAGGGAGGTGAGGCTGAAAGAGCCCTGATATTACTGAAAAAGAAGAGTTGGTTCTTATATGCCGCTTTTCTCTACCCAAAAGAGGCTCAAAGCGGCTTACAATTGCCTTCCCTTTCCTCTCCCCACAACAGACACCCTGTGAGGGAGGTGAGACCTGATATTACTGAAGAAGAAGAAGAGTTGGTTCTTATATGCTGCTTTTTCACTACATGAAGGAGTCTCAAAGCGGCTTACAGTCCCCTTCCTTTTCCTCTCCCCACAACAGACACCCTGTGAGGGAGGTGAAGCTGAGAGAGCCCGGAAATTACTGCTCTGTCAGAGCAGTTTTCTCACTGCTGTGGCTAGGCCTAGCTCACCCAGCTGGTTGCATATGGGGGAGCGCAGATTCAAACCTGGCTCTCCACATTAGAAGTCCATGCTCCGAACCACTACAACAAGGGTTTAAGATGATTTATTAATCAGGTTCATAGAATCAGAGAATAACAGAGTCCGAAGGGACATCCTGGGGCATCTAGTCCAACCCCCTGCACAATGCAGGATACTCATAGACCAGGGGTAGTCAAACTGCGGCCCTCCAGATGTCTGTGGACTACAATTCCCTGGAGCCCGTGCCAGCATTCGCTGGCAGGGGCTCCTGGGAATTGTAGTCCACGGACATCTGGAGGGCCGCAGTTTGCCTACCCCTGTCATAGACTGTGCCACGTCTGTGAGCAGGAGCATCCACAGCCAGCAAGAAGAGAGAGTTGTTGAGAGATTTGGTTGGATTGAATGACTGGACATTACGACGAAAGAGGCAAAGCTTTAGCCAGAAAAAAGAGGAAGAGGAGCACTTTTTGGTAGTGAGACACAAGGCATACCACTTCTCGGAGAATGATCAAAAACAAAGAGTCTGAGTCTGGGAATAAAGAAATCCATCTGATTCACATTTCTTCTGTCCCTGATTAGATCACAAAAGCAGGATCAATGAACCTGTATCTTATGTCTGTTATCAAGGCTAATCCCAGGCAAAGATGACTTTTGCCTGCTGGCAGTTCCTTAAATGCAAGCCAGCTCCCATGATTCCATCCAGTCACTGGGGAGACTCTCTTTCACCTCCAACTGGCCCTTGCTAATGTGCCGGATGGCTAAGGCATTCCGTATTCCTTGTCTTGCTTTCTTTTTTGCTCCTCTGGAAAGGTATACATCTGCCTGAAGGAGAGTTCAATGCCTGATCTAATTACTCTAACTAGATGTTATGAAACGAAAAACTTCACTGCAGAAAAATATTTATATATGAAAAGGCCCTGTCCAAGAACCTATAATCTAAATGGTGTTCTTTATTCAACAAGGCATGTGTAAACAATGGGAAAGAGAACAAAAAGATAAACTAAACGTTCTGCATTGTTATAGTGTGTTAAACCGCCGTTATTCCTCCCATTGTCTAATAAATGCTGAAGACCTTGAATTTATGAAAAGCGGCCGGTTGACTCCGCCGTGTCTGCAAAACAACATACCTTCCCAAGGCTAAAGATGTGTGTCTTCACCTATGAATCTTCAGGAAGGGCTTTATCTTTTTATGTTAAAAAAAGAGAGTAAAAATTCTGCTCAGGGGGAAATCTCAGTTCTGGTCCAAGAAAATCTGGATTTTTTAGATCAATAATAAGTCTGTGAATCGAGGATATCTAATAGTTTTAATTTCCTTACTGCAATTATGGCTGTTGTTGTTCTTGTTGTTATTGTTATTATTTGGTTCTTATATGCCACATTTCTCTACCCAAAGGAGTCTCAAGGTGGCTTACATTCACCTTCCCTTTCCTCTCCCCACAACAGAGACCCTGTGAAGTAGGTGAGCCCTGACAGAACTGCTCAGTCAGAACAGCTTTATCAGGGTCACCCAGCTGGCTGCATGTGGGGGAGAAGCAGGGAATCAAACCCAGATCTCCAAATCAGAAGTCGGTGTTCCTAATCACTACACCAAGCTGGCTCTTACGCATTTTGATTATTTTGAATCACTTACTCTATTAAAAGAGGATCAGAGAGTTTCATGTGTTGGAACATGCCAGTTCTGCAGGGTGAATTATTGAACAGAATATGAAGAATGTCCTATAGGGATCCTGAGGAGATGTGTATTTAGCATAGACTAGGCACTTCCTCATATTTTCAAATAATTTCCTCCAGTGTCCAGATTAGCTCAGTTGGAGAATTCCTGCTCCTTTGGGCATTCTCCTTCCCTGCTTGCCTCCAGACAGACAGAATGACTGCAGACAACAGTTAGACAGATAGCTGGTGTCTCTTCTCTCCTCTTTCTGTACATAGTTGGTTCTTTCCTTAATAAAACAATGCTATTCTTTTAAGCAAGCTGGCGCTTTGTCCCACCTTGCAAATTTAAACTTTACCAACATGGGTTGGAATATGGGTTCATGTTTAGACGCAGGATGTTTCTGATTGCCAGTTGCTGGGGGGCAAAAACATGTAGGGTCTTTGTTTTAGACCCTCCTGAGATATCAGATGGGCTTAGGGTTACTATCTCCTTCTTGGGGAAATCCTCGAGATCTGGGGATGGAGCCAAGGGCAACAAAGATTTGGAGAAGGGAGGAACACCATTGAATCGATTCTCCAAAGCAGCCATTTTATCCGGGGAAGCTGATCTCTGTCATGCAGAAATCAGATGTAATTCCAGATCTCTGGGCCCCAGCTGGAGACAGACAACCCTACATTGGCTGCTGTGATAAAGAGTATACCGTGCTCGATGGTCCATTGGCCTGATCATGTAAAGCTGTTTTGTGATTCTTATCATGGGGAAAGCCAGAAAAATTAAGCCCTATCCCATACCAGAGAAAATATTTTCCAGTAATTTTTTTTTCTGATTTCTAATAATTTAGTAGGCTTCTCTTTGTAAACATAAAGGGTTGGGACCAGTGATCCACCCAGAACTGCAGATCTCCATGCAAGACTTGTGCATCTTCTCCTCTTTTTACATTTCCCCTGCCCAGCCATCCTTTTTGAAGAGGAGAAAATCCCAGCGCAGGGCCTTCATGATGGTTAGGTTGAATGTTGTCCCTTCTAAGGTCGTACCTGAGAGATATCAGAAGGTCCCATTTCAGGAGGGGTTATGTTTATGTTCTGTAAACTTACCGGATTCAACCCCACACATCATCCTAGACTGCTAGCTTCATGAACTTTCTCATAAAGAATTTCTTCTCCCTTTCTCGTAAAGAATTTCTTCTCCCTTTATTTCTTATTTGTAAATAAAGAAAGTGCATTCTGATACTTATTAAATGATTATTCACCTGCAATAACATGTGTGGTTGCAAAATATCTGGCAGAAGTTCTAGAACTAAACTTTTAAAGCATATTTTACTGTTATTGCCTTGTTGTTGTTTATAGATATATATATATCTTCAGTTGTTTTGATCTTTTCTCACTTATATGTTGTAATATGTTATAAATGCAATGCTATGGAATGCCAATAAAGGTAACGAACAACGAGCAAGAGAAAGTGCATGCATTTATCTTCAGGGCCCACAAGGGATCTTGGCAGCACGGGACAGAAAACAGTAGTGAATGGAGGGAAGACATAAAAGCACAATTCCTCCTTCCCTTTGTGGAACTCCACTGATGAAAGAGGCAGGGAAGGAAATTTTACCCCTTCTAACTGCAGCAGCATGGTGATTTCTTCATATAGGCTTCACAATCCCAGGATTTCACTTTTCATAGATTAGAAGTGGCTGCTGGGGGGAAAGGTAAAGCAAATAAGATCAGCAATCATCAACACGTTCTGCTCCCTAAGGAATTATTGGGTTAAATGTATATAAATACAATTTACCTTGGAAGCACAGAGGTTTTACACAGTATCTCCAACCCTCCACGTTCCCCTGCTAAGGAAAATGTGCTGTTCAAACAAATGACAAACACGATCTTACTCCAATGGTAACCAGAGAAAGAAATTTTACTCTTAAAAAAGAAGCACGTTTTACATGACATAATCATGTAGGGTCATTGAACTAATTGGGAATGGATTAACTTGCTATAGCTCCAAGTGCAGGAAACAGAGAGCGAATAAGGTAGGTCCTATATAAAAGACAACGCAGAAGGCATACAAGGGCCAAGATACTCAGCATCTAGCCAATGAGACGAGGAGGCCAACTGCCAAGTGCACCCAAGTGAAAGAATTCTCTTAACCCTTTCCCTTTCTGTATCCAACAGGAATAGCCTTTGTTTATGTCTTCCCATGTTTTGGTGGAATTGTGGCCTGTACCCAGCACCATCCTTAAGCCCCAGACAGCAGAAACAATGGCAGATGAAGAGCAGCAAACATCTTGGTTTCTGATCTGTTTTGTTAAACAAATGCAAATGGACTCGGAACACTTCGTAGGACACTGCAGCCTATAGCTGTCCAGGGGGTGGTGGGGGGGGGATGCCTCTTCATGCCTTTGCCACACTTACTCAATTAGTGTGGATTTGAGGGGGGAATGAGGGAATAAAAATAGTTGTCACACCCCTGATCTATTCCAGAAAAGAGAACAGGCGTCCATTTTGGATCCATGGTAAACAGCTAGCATCTTGGCTGCATGCCAGCCATAGCAGCTCATGATAATAAAAACTGGCTTAAGGCCAAAAGCTTTTTAGGAAAAAAGAAGCAGGCGGGAGAAAAAGGAACTCAGAGGCTTTCTCAGCCTTTCCCCCCTCTACGATTGTTAATAACAGAGATATATTAACCTATGCTAATTAACAAGCACTGGCTGTTTACCATTGTTATTTATCATCCACCCTTCCTGAAATGTTGGCCATTTTAAAGGCCACATTTAGGGATTTCAAATCCATTTAGAAATGTTAGCTGGATCTTTAATTGCTTTCAGGGTTGGTTCACCATTAAAATGACCCAAGCAATTGCTTGGGAAGCCACCTTGGGTATTGGACACCGTTGCCACCCAGGCAACATTGAAAGCAGAGACCACTGACTGTCCACCAGAGATGCATGTTCCTTCCTTACCTATGCTGCTGGTGACCAGCTCCAAAGAGGACAGACACTCCCTAAGGGCAAGTGCATGAGGGGGGTGAACATGTGCCTATCTCTGTACCACAGCCACCTCTCTGCTCATCTTGTGCCTGCTGTACTTCAATGGCCAACAGAGATCCTGTGCAGCCCACCTTGTGGCCAGTGGCAGCTACAAACAATGGCATTTTAGACTTTTAAAGTCAGTTTGACTAAGAAAGAAAGAAAAAGAGAGAGAGAGAGAGAGAGAGAGAGAGAGAGAGAGAATGGCCAAGGCCAATGAAATTATGTTGTCTATTGGTCCATTGAATGTTGATTTAGTCAACTTGATGCAACTTTGATACATCTCAGGCGGTCTTCCTCAGTGTGACCGATTATGCACTGGGAACTTCACTGCCCCAGCTCCCGTGCAGGAGCACAAATCGGGGGCAGATGAGGTGCACCAGGCCAAATGCTCCCCCATGTGGGTGCAGGAAGAGGTGGGGCAACCTGCCACAACTAAAACCCCTGCCTGCAGCCTGGCATGAAACCTCCAGTGCATAAACGGTCTGTGTGAAGCTGATGTATACAAAGTCAGATCATTGGTCTATGGAGGTCGGTATTTTCTACTCTGTTAGCAGCTGTACAGGGTCTCAGGTTGAGGTCTTCTTCCTCACCAGCTGTTTAATTATTTTAATGTGTGGTGCTGAGGACTGAACCAAGTCAATTGCCAGAAATGTAGAACCCTCTAATTATCCTTTCATTTCACAGCCAAAAGGTGAGGCAACATGGTGGCCCTTTGAAGATTTACTGGTATCAAATGCTGATTGAAGTTACTGGTTGAATAATATGGCTGAATATGCATTATGAACTGAAAGCCAGAACAAGCAAAGATTTCTTTTCTTTCCTTTGCTATTGGCTACTTGGTAGCAAGGAAGATCTGCGCCGCCCCCCCCCCCCCCGTTCCGTGTAATTAGCAGTCAATTGTCATCGTAACCCTCTTTATTTCCCCCTAGAGCTTTTTGAGGGGGGAGGTTGGGGAAGTTTTACTGACATGTTGTTCTGTTTTTATTGTAATTTTTGCTGTCCATTTTAATGGGGTTTTATTGGGGTGTTACTAGACATTTGTAACCCGCCATGAGCCAGTTCCACTATTGGTGGGCAATAAATTGAATTGTTATTATTGTTGTTGTTGTTGTTGTTATTGTTATTTCATTGATTTGGGATCTCTGCTTTTTACTGTTCATTTTGTACTGTGCACTGTGAACTTTGTATGTTACAAATACAATATTGGTATTGAGAATGTGTGGTGGACAGTGTGGCTTGCATCCAGGATAAACTGGCCATTTCCACCATGTCCCTCTCCGCCTTGCTAAATCCCCTCACGTAATTCCTCAGGATCCAACCCAAAACACGTGTTGAATCAGAACAATGTTATAATAGAAGAAGAAGAAGAAGAAGAAGAAGAAGAAGAAGAAGAAGAAGAAGAAGAAGAAGAAGAAGAAGAAGAAGAGTTGGTTCTTATATGCCGCTTTTCCCTACCTGAAGGAGGCTCAAAGCGGCTTATGGCCGCCTTCCCTTTCCTCTCCCCACAACAGACACCCTGTGAGGTGGGCGAGGCTGAGAGAGCCCTGATATCACTGCTCAGTCAGAACAGTTTTATCAGCGCCGTGGTGAGCCCAAGGTCACCCAGCTGGCTGCATGCGGGGAAGCGCAGAATTGAACCTGGCATGCCAGATTAGAAGTCCGCACTCCTAACCACTACACCAAACTGGCTCGGTCTCATCTACTCAGACTGCCAGAGGCTTTCCATGTGTCTCCGCTATCCTTCCACATCCCTTGCTCCTTTCTTCTTCCAGGAATTGAATCTGGGACCTGATACACTTCAAGCAGAGGCTGTGCCTATGAGCCAGGCCCCCTCCCAAGATACCAAAAGGTCCAGTGTTGATTTATTGATGTTCAAATAACAATGAAAACTGGGCATTTTATGGAACTGAAGTGAGTGATAGGAGACGGGAAATGAGTGACACGGGAGTAACGAATGGTGTCTCCATTGGCCGAAGCAAAATTGAAAGGGAGTGATTCAGGGGTGGGGCGTGGGAGGAAATTCAAAATCATCACTGTCTACAACACCAGCCGAGAAAATCTCAGCCTTTGTCCAAACAGGAGGAAACAGCCCAGCCCACTGTATTGACTAGTTTGCTTTTTTTAAAAAAAATCCACAAATAGATACCTTCATGCACTATTCCTTTTGTGCTCTAGCCAAAGTAAACTAATTCCTGAAGGAAAGTAAGTCTTCATCACATGTTTGTGTGTGTGTGTGTGTCTGTATATGTATGTATGTATTGCTCTCTCTGTGTAAAAAAAAAAAGTTGCAATTCCAGTGGTGGCTTGTGCAGCTCATTATATAGTGTGAGATCACAAATAGAAATTTTCACACTTGCCCATCTGCCACCAGCTGACTCTAAAGAGCTGGTGAATCATATAATCAGAAGAGGGTGGGCCTGTGAATATCCCCCCTCCCCTTCTTTTTTGTGTGTGTGTTGCCATTGGAATGCTTTCTGAAACTGCCTATGAACACCGCTGGGAGCAGCATAACAGGATGGTATTGGCAGTTCCAGACAGTGTGTATAATGCTTCACATAAGGAGGTCAGGAGGTCCAGGTCAGGGACCACGGCCTGCAGACACAGAAAGGCAATTCCCACCCTCCCATCCTTCCTGGGGTGTCTGGTGTAAACACTGATGAAAAGCTGTCTTGAGGGGGAGATTGTTCGAGACACCAGTGCCTTGGGAAGATGTATGAGCACTTAACGGATAGTGTATTTCTTTTGCTTTCTCTCCCCTTCCCTCTCTCTCTCTCTCTCTCTCTCCCTCTCTTTGTTCATATGCATGTATGTATAATATGCATATATTTTACAAGAGCTATTTGCAATTATGGCATTGGTGACAGTGTCACCCTTTTGTTCTGCTGCATATTAAAATGCTTTGGAAGAAGGATGCAGAAGGTCTCGGGTTTCCAGGAACGAACATAATGAGGGTAATGCACGGCAAGAACATCCTCTGCGGCCTGGAAAACAGGCATAAATAAAGCGCAATGGCATAGCAGGACTTTATGGCAAAGGGTGAGAAATGTGCTGTGTTTTGCCACCCATTCATCAGCAGAGGTTTCCCAACCTGGCATCCTCAGGATGGGCCGTGGGTGAGGGAGCCATTTGCTTGTTGCGTTGGGCTGATTCGCATGCCACTCGGCCCGGAAGGATTGTGTCACTTGGGTGGCAGTCGGAAAGTCACGAGTCAAAACGACGCAAATCGTTTGAGGATTTCGTTCTTCACCGGAATTTCCCCCTGGCTGACTTCAAAGCCTTGCAAGGTCGCCAGTGAAAAGACTCCGATTTCTGGGTTCCGTTCCGTTGCGGAGCTCCCGGTGATTCAAAACGGTTTGAGGTAGTTCCGGTTCAGGTCAATAAAGTTTTAGTAAGTGATTTGGCACATCGGAAGCACCTTATTCAGTACTGGTTCACCTGGACAATTTAGGTATCGTTCACATTACAATGTTAATTTGCTGATGGGGTGATTAATACGGTGAAGTGGTCTCCTAATTGAACGCTAGGCAGTTAAGCATAATAGAAAAGTAAAGCATTTGCCTAGGGCTTTGGTTCACTCAGGAGGTACAGGAGGAAAACAAAAGCTTTGGCCCGTGACACTGCACGAAAGATGTCATATGGCCGGGGGTGTCATATGGCTTTAAATAACAGCATACACTCTGTCCTCTTCACTCCTTATGAAGTTCACAGATTGAGTCTGGAAATGTGCTATTTGGGGCAACCCACATGTCCCTGGGGAATACATCATGTGAGTTTACTCAACAGGCCCAAAAGCCTGTTTACTGCTAGGAATATGGCGGGGAGGGCGGAGGGGCAAAGCCCCTTCTCCAGGTACACCATGAACCTCATCTTAATTGGGCACCTGCACAGGAATCACAAAAGATCCACAACTCATGCTTTATTGTGCTAAATCTGATGCAAGGTGTGGAGGCCAGACTCAACGTGTGTATCCTATCATGTGGGAAGGGGGTTGAATCCAAAGTATCGAGAGCAGAGGAGACAGGTAGGATTAAAATTTAAGAAATACATTTTTAAAAAAAAGGAAACATAAAAAGTAACAATGGGGAATTCCTAATGTGGTGATTCTGCTTCAGAACCAAATAAGACATCTAGGGCAAAATTTGTATGAAGGCCACTTGAGAAATACTCCAGGCACAGACATCATATCCTGATACCTTCAATATTTAAGACAAATACTCTACTTCAATGCCAAATAGTTTAGACCATGGGTAGTCAAACTGCGGCCCTCCAGATGTCCATGGACTACAATTCCCATGGGAATTGTAGTTCATGGACATCTGGAGGGCCGCAGTTTGACTACCCCTGGTTTAGACAAACCAAACTTTCCTTGGCCAAGTCAATATATTGAAACTCCTCCCTCATTTCTGGTCTTCATTTAAAATGCTTAGTATTGTTTCCAGAAGAAAGAACTTCTAAATTTGTTAGGTAGAAACTGATGAGAATGCACATACACTGATATTCAGTTTTAAGACCACTATGTCAGTTAGGTTCAGAGCCCAGAACTGAAAATAAAGAAGATGATTAACTATGATCTACGTTGGTCTAGTCAGGTCAGATGTCAAACAACCAATGGGCACGGCTAGAGATGCAAGTCTTTGGGCAGGAGTCAAACAGCTCTTGGCCTGAATTTTAATCTATAGTTCAAATCAAGACCTGGTATCTTGACAACTCAGAATGAGGAACCACCCAAGAATTGCTTTGTTTTCCTTCTGTTTTTTTCTTTGTTTATTTTAATTATTTTAATTATTGTCTAAATTGCTTTATTTGGGGAGAAATGAAAAGAAGAAGTAGGCGATCCCTAGCCCCAAGGAAGCTCACTTGACCTCAATGAGAGCGAGGGCTTTCTCTGTCCTGGCCCCCACCAGATGGAATTAGCTCCCAGATGACATCAGAGCCCTGCCTGAGCTAACGCAATACTACAGGGCTTGCAAAATGAAGTTCTTCTCCCAGGCTTTCAGTTGAGGCAAATGAATCTATCACCAACCAGAGCCAGAGGCCCCTTGCACCATCAAATTCACCCACAAAACAAAAGCAAAATCCACAGTGCAGGTAGTTATTCATTGTTGAATGTTAAACTGGATCGGCAATAACAAGATCATTTCCACCTGAAGAATCTGTTCCTGGACCAGCCTTCGAATATTGGTGGGTTTTAGAGCCCCCTCCACATGACATCACAAATGCGAGGTTTACTATTCCACGTTTGCAAGCAGGAAGCCATTCGGGTTTTACCCCTCTGTGCGGAAATTATTCAAGATGTCCTATGCTATATTACATTATAAGTTACTGTTGTTCATTCTATTTGTTCTCATTTAAAAAATGTTACATATTCGGATCAAAATGTTGTACTATATTATGAAAGTTCCAATATAAACATCCTTGAGCCATAAGGGAGGGCGGTATATAAAGAAAATAAAATAATAATATAAAATCAAGAAGAGCAGGTGTTTTTGTACCCCACTTTTCACTACCCAAAGGAGTCTCAAATCCATTCCGCACATCATGTACCCTGTGAGGTAAATGAGGCTGAGATAAACTGTGACTGACCCGAAGTCACCCAGCTGGCTTCATGTGGAGGAGTAGAGAATTAAACCCAGTTCTCCAGATCATAGAATAATAGAATTATAGAGTTGGAAGGTACCTCCTGGGTCATCTAGTCCAACCCCCTGCACTATGCAGGACACTCAGAACCCTATCGCTCATCCAGTATAATCCGCCACCCCCTTGAACTTTCACAGAATCAGCCTCCCTGTCAGATGGCTATCCAGCCTCTGTTTAAAAATCTCCAACGATGGAGAACCCACCACCTCCCGAGGAAGATTACAGGCTACTGCTCTTAACCACTACAGCAAGCTAGCCATCAAAAAAATAATAAAGAAAAGCAGCATAGAAATGCCCAAATATATAAATAAATGAGATGTTGTCAATGTTTATTTCTCTTCAGAATCATTTTTTTTGTTATAACCCCTGCTGCTGCTGCACACCATACCTCTGAATGAATAAGCATGCCTGTTCTAGTCAGGGCCCCTCTTAGCTCAAGCTTTAATCAAAGCAGAACAAAACTTAGGGATTTGAGGCCGGTTCTTTTTTCAAGAACCTCAAAAAATACCATGAAAACTTTCATCGTCACCTCTTTTAAAGGCAATTGTTAAAAGTATTTGTATTATTTATCTTCATTTGGTTGAACACATGCTATTTCCTTCAGAAACGAAAAGGCTGTTTCATCTATCTTTAAAGCTTTTTTTTTTTTGTCCTCCCTGAATATTATCTTTTTTAGCTTTGTAAAACAATTACAATATTTAATGTGTACAGCTTTGCCTTTATGTGTATGTGTGTAGGAAAACAATTCTGCCTTGATGCCATAGTTTGATGGATTTCTAGGGCTGTTTCACACACACACTCCCTTCTTTGAAACATTTCAGCAGAAATTTTGAATAACTATATTTTGAAACCAGATGTCTATTGTGGCTTGAAGGAGCAGCATGGAGCACATCAGTAATATATCATTTGTTGCTCAGAGGCACTGTTCTTTTGAATGAAAGAGGAAGGGAGGGAAAAGACATGTTTAATTGTTATATAGTATGTCTATTCAGGCACTGAATACTTCCCCCTCATGTTGACAGTGGAAAGATTGCACTGTGCACAAGAGGTTAAAGGCTTCCACATTCACTATAAAGGTATCGCTATTCACCCACGGAGATGCTTTTCCTTTTGCAGTGAACTGGGCCAAACACATATTCAGGTGCTCCATACTCATGGAAGAATCAGAGTACAAACAGGATTCAGGATAACTGTAAGGCCCATCTACACATCAAACAATTTACGGTTGTGATTCCGGTCTATTTTGGGTTTCCAGGCAATGTCTGGCAACTGGCAGAAGGGCTGAGGTTAGCGATATGAATAAAGTGTGATGCCAGCTGTAGTGGCATGCCACTTCTGGGATTAATTCCAAAGTGACGAGTGCAGTTCTAGGACTCGCTGATTTATCATAGAGTTCCCAGAAATTCCTAGAGCTACCCTATGTCACCTCCTCAACCAGGGGTTAGCAGCTCTAGGTCTGCTCAAATAAGACAATCTTGGGAGTTCCATGCTGAGAAATGCAGGAATCTGATTTGGACTTCAACAACTGGAAGTAAACTGCTCCCCTCACAGCACCATTTTCCCAGCCTGAGACAACCTCAAAGAGTTTAGCCCAGCTGGAGAAACTTAAATGTAACCCTTCAATGCCAATGTATTTATTTAGTTAAAATGTTGATTTGTCCACCGTTCAGCCAGGAAACTTGGATACAAAGCGGGGGAATAATTCAAGGTGGGCGAGTAATAATAATAATTCCCATTTCCTGACGATGTCAGCACCACTCCGGGGCAGTCCCAGGGCTGGTGTGGCTCAGTCCCTCAGTTGCCCCACAGATAGGGAACACGGGGAAATGACTGTTACCACATGGGAGGTGCTGTGTCATGCTGGAGCCAGGTTTTTGGTCTGGGACTGGTTGCTCCAAATCCTCCCACAACTGCACTGGGTAGCATTTGGCCCACTTCCACCTGTCCGCCCTGGATTTCCGCGACCGCACTGTAGCCAATGGACGGGAAGTAGAAACTTCCTGATTTACGTGTCAAATATTGTCATGTGGAAAAAACTACCAATCATCTATAGTGGTTTTTTCACATTTAAGCACCTGCCCCCCTCCCAACCTCCCACCCCTTCCGCGGCTGAAATCAATCTGATTCTTTTAAAGAAGCACTATAATGAAACCCAGTAAGAATTCATCCAGCATAATGAAATCCAGTATAATGAAGATAAGTATAATGAAATCCCAAAGCAAAAATGGATTTTTTTTTTTAATGCTCCAGGCTGGGCCACAAGGCAACAGAGCCTCCCCAACCCGGATCTGCACTGCAACACCTTCTTAAATATTAAAAAATGCCCCACCATGCCCTGCAGCATGGAAGATTAACATGAGGCATTTCCCCCATTTTCTTTTTTAAATGACTCTTTAAAATGGCTCTGTTTGGCAGCAGAAGAGATGCTGTGGGGTTGTAAGGGTGAGGAAAGCTCACCAGGATAGCCTGAGTGTTCCCAATCACATGGACCAGGCCCGACATGTGCCCCGTTCTACCCTGCAGCAAAAAAGGGAATGCTAATTCATGTCGCTCAGCCCAGAAAACGTCCTGGGCTCCCTCTCTTAATCATTAACTATAGTAGACCTGATCTCTTTCTTTCCTATCGCCATAGGAATTCAATGAACTGAAAGTATGGAATATGGATATTTTAAATTGGTTAGACTAGGATGTTGGAGTCCTGGATTCAAATTCTTGGTCTGTCATGGAAACTCATTGGGTGGGCCACTCGCTCATTCTCAGCCTAACCTGCCTCGCAGGCCTGTTGTGAGGATAAAGCAGAGGAAGGAAGAGCCTGAAGGAGGAGAGAGTCCCCATAGGGGCCCTATCCAGGTGGAAAGGCAGAGGAAAAATGTTTACAATTTTTAAACAATCATGTAAGCTTCATGGGGGAGAAATGTGGGGCATGAATAAATCAATATTGTTTTCTCCATGCTCTGGCATCTTTTTCGTGGTGAGTTTCCAGCTCTCTAATGGCATGTGTACAAGCCAGTGAAGATTCAGTTCTGTGTGTACCAATAGATGTTCAAAAACTGGACCAAGCATGCTCTCAATTCCCGTTTCCTCCTCCAGCTAAAGCATTTTCTGCTGATGACTGCGCTGTCAATGAACATAGCCATGTTCAATTTTGTGAGTCCAGCAGGCAAAATGTACAATGATGGACTACTGCAAAGCAAATCATTGCACCATGACGTCTTCTTGTGCCAATGAACTGGCTTGGACCCCGCCTACAGTTTCCCTAGGTGGAATGATTTCAGTCTGAGGAAGCTTAGCTTTCCCCTTCCACCTTCCCATTGCTACTTGAAATACCCACTGGCATGTTGCCTGGGGGCCCTAAGGGAGCAATGGGGTGGGGGGACATTGGAGATCTGCCATGAGCAATGGGGACTGATAAAAATCACCACTCCACTGTCTGGGTAGAAATTTTAGATGGGATCCATTTGGTATGGGTGATGGACTTAACAGGGGTTTGGGATAGCAATGGGAAAATAGCACCAAGACCATTTCCACACTGGGAACTTGTGGGAACACAAATCCGAGGTGAACGAGGTGCAGTAGGCCAAATGTTCCCTGGTATGGAAGCAGAAAGAGGTGAGGCAATCTTCCCCAGCTCAAACTCCAGCCTCCAGTCTGGCGCAAAGCCTCTGGTGCGGGCCCTGGGAGAGTTTTCAGCTTTCTGCAGGGCCTGCAAAATGGAGCTCTTCCACCAGGTTTATGGATGAGGCCAGTGCTGGTAGAAGATTGTATGGGGCTCTCCCCTGGTAGATATGCTCCCACGCCAGTCCATCTATTGGTGTGGTTGGTTGTCACACCCCTCCCCTAGCTGCCCCAGCCGTTAGTGGGATTGTTAAGATGGACTGTTATTACTTCTGTCATACGGTTTTGGATTTTTGTAATTTTATGGGGTTTTAATGGGGATTATATTGGAGGATCATATTTATTGTATTAAACTTTTTATGTAACCCACCACAAGCTGGAGTGCCAAGAGTGGTGGGCAATAAATCGAACAATAACAACAACAAATGGTCCCAGGAAACACATATGCAAAACATTTGCAAGGTAATTGAGAGCAATTGCAAGAGTTTAACCAAGGGTTATTATGCAGTTGGTAATGACTGGGGAAGGCACTGGCAAATTATGCAGTCGGTAATGACTGGGGAAGGCACTGGAAGGCACTGGTATTGAGTCTGCCATGAAAACGCTAGAGGGCATCACCCCAAGGGTCAGACATGACCCAGTGCTTGCACAGGGGATACCTTTATTATGCAGTCACATTTTTTTCACTGAAGTTAGTTCACTGATGCTGTTAAATCTCCTTTTAAAATTGCCCCTCTATATAATGTATGTGAGGGGGGGGGGGTTGCATACCACAGTAGACTGAAGTAAAGGATTATGCATTTGAGAGACCTTTCCTCAAGTGGGAGGGTCTTTCATCCATTGTACTAGAAGCTCATTGGTAGGCTGTGGTCAGCAGCAATGTCACCTGACTGACACATGCTGCTGGCAGAACCTCATGGGAATCGTAGTTCAGCTATTGATATAAGACAGCTCAGGGGAGGAGACAGAAAACACAGTAACATTTATGCATGCCATAAAAAGCATCCCTGGAACCGGCATGAAGGAAAAAATTGAAGCAAAGCAAGTTTACAATATTGCAAGGAAACAATGCTGAAAATGCGTGCTTGCTGCCATAAGGAGTGAGTGCCATACAGAATAAAAATACGGCTTTGTGTTTTTTCATAACAAAACCAGTGCCACATGCAGAATTTAAAAAGGTCTTTTTTTGCAGACTTTTTGCAAGATTTTCTGCCATGCATAATATCCCCAGAAGTGAACATCTCTTGTGCATTCAAAATATGCTTCCAATTTAAAACGGGACTGCAATTTGGACAGAGGATCCTCCTCACATCACTGTACAAAGAAATGTGTGATGCCTTCTTGTCACGGTGAGTTTTTCTATTACCCCTCAGAACTGAGGCAGAATTACATTTCAAGACACATCGTACAGCAGAGAGGCAGAAACACAGAATGTGGAATCAGCAAGCAAAATAACATCTAGACCAACTTGAAGACCATGATTGACTAAATATCTCAGTCTAAGTGTCTTCAGTCCAAATCTAACATTTCTCTTTTGGGCAATGATGCTTTCATTTCAACTTCAAAAGGGCAGAGATGAATTCTTGCCAAAGCATCACCCATACATCAAAAACCACGTTGTATTAAACAATTCAATTTAGGAGGCGGGGGAAACAAAATAACTGTCTCTGTACAGGTGACTGGCGGGGCAGAACGGAGTTTTAATTTTTTAAAAAGCTTCCAGCGGGTTCCAGTTAGGCCTAATGCGTGTTTTGATTTTTTGTGAGTTGGGTGTGTGTGTGTGTTTTTAAATCAACTGATGGGTACTTTAAAATCTCATATATATGCATGAAATATTTATAAAGTGTTCAGGGTATTTAGCCATTTCATGTTTATATACTAACACTGGTGTCAGTTAGACTGACATGAGGGAATAGGTCTTTCAAATTCCTCCAGACTCCTTTCCAAGCTAACCTGCCTTACAGCAAAATAAAAATAAAAGGAGGTAGCACTCCAAACATGCATTGCAGTTTACAAAATATTCCCCTTTCATGTCCTCCTTACCCTGCAATTCCTCTGAGAAGAGCTAGGTGGTATGCACACTTTCCTTTCCCACCTCTATCCACATTTTATTTCTTAGCTCCGCTGCATGTTTTGGACTTCATGGTTCTATAATCTTTGCTTTCCTTTGGACAGCAGACTCTGTGGCATTGTAGACCGCTGAGTTTCTTGGCTCCCTAGACTCCATCTCCAAATCCCCAGGAGATGTTGAGGGGGGACCTGACAACCCTAGTGACCATGGGTAGGTATAACAACAAAGACTGTGAAGTCCCAGGATGATAAAAAGCAAAGTTGACAGAAACATGTTTCCCCTGTATCCTTGTAGCCACAATTTATGAAACTGAAGCGATATGACTTTAAAAATCACAAAGGTATTAGCATATTGCAGTTCTGAGGAAACAGGGTAGAACAAATCTGATTGGACGCTGGTCAGTTTATGGCTGATGCCTAATCAAAAGCTTTTTCCTCCTCCCCCACTTTCCACAATTCCCTTGGGCCCTGTTTTATCTTCAAAGCTTGAGCCAAGAAAATTCACATCTTCAAGTTGTCTTCAGGCTGTTTCCCGCTCTCCCACCCCCTTCAGTTCTCCATCCTGGCTCACTTGAACAATCCTATTAATCCCCAGTCAAGTGCATACATGCTAAACCCTGATGAAAGAAGGCAAATGAGAAATGAAAGGAGCACACAGCTTCTTCAAATCAACACCAACACTGCTGTTTTCAGAAAGGCAAGCATTTTGCTCCCCATCAAAGATTGCAATGCAACCACAAACTGCAGGACTTTTATCGAGATGATAGTTAACTGTGTATACACCAGTGGGTGACTGTAGGAAAACTGATCCATAGAGAAATGTAATCGGAGTCCAGTAGCATCTTGAAGACCAACAAAGATTTATTCAGGGTGTGAGCTTTTGAGTGCAAGCACTCTTCCTCAGACTATGAATAAAATTGAAAGGGTACAGAGGAGAGCGACGAAGATGATCTGGGGCCAAGGGACCAAGCCCTATGAAGATAGGTTGAGGGACTTGGGAATGTTCAGCCTGGAGAAAAGGAGGTTGAGAGGGGACATGATAGCCCTCTTTAAGTATTTGAAAGGTTGTCATTTGGAGGAGGGCAGGATGCTGTTTCCGTTGGCTGCAGAGGAGAGGGCACGCAGTAATGGGTTTAAACTACAAGTACAACGATATAGGCTAGATATCAGGAAAAATATTTTCACAGTCAGAGTAGTTCAGCAGTGGAATAGGCTGCCTAAGGAGGTGGTGAGCTCCCCTCACTGGCAGTCTTCAAGCAAAGGTTGGATACACACTTTTCTTGGATGCTTTAGGATGCTTAGGGCTGATCCTGCGTTGAGCAGCGGGTTGGACTAGATGGCCTGTATGGCCCCTTCCAACTCTATGATTCTATGATTCTAATTCCTTATCATGGCTTGTAATGGCTACTGTCTCCATCTACTGCCCTGACCTCAATGGCTTGAGCTAGCCTCATCAGTCCTCAGAAGCTAAGCACAGTTGGCCTTCGTGAGGACTTGGAGGACCAAGGGAAATTTTGCAGACAGGCAAAGGCAAGCCACCTCTGGAATCTCTCGTTTTCAAGACCCCTGAGGGTTGCCAGAAATCAGCTGGGATTTGATGTCAATTTTGCACAGACACACAATCTGCCTAGACAGCTTTAGATTATGTTGTGACTGGTTTGACCCTCATATCAGGTACAGACATGGTAGACCCATCCCTAAAAACTGCTGGTCTAAATCGCACATTGAGCTGTATATGTATTGATTCTGCCATGGGATGGATTTCATGTTCATATATAGAAAAACTGTATAAACTGCACACGGATTATAGATGCATTCACTTGTAAACAGGGTTTCCATATACAGTTTCGGGTTTATTGCATATATAACTTGTTTACAAGTCACAGTGAATACATCTATAATTTGTGTGCAGTTTATACAGTTCTTCTGTATATGTGCATCAAATCCATCCCATGGTAGATTCAACACATTTACATATAAATATATAAGACATGTACAATATTTTATATATATACATATAAAAGACATACAATATGTCAGAAATGAGGCTGGGGACGCACCTAAGCCCCAAAGCCTCTGTTGACAAGGAGGCGGGATGGGAGAAAGGGGACGCCTTGTGTCCTCAGAGCTCCAGGCGGGTGGGGGAAGAGGGAGAGGCGTGCAAGCGTGGGTAGCATTTGTGTGCTCGCCGTGCTTTAAATTTAAGGCACAGCGAATGTCGGCCCTCCCTCTTTTCCCATCATTTACATACACAATCAATTATTTCTTTCCATCCTGTTTTATCAAGTTATATAGTCTAATATTGAAGTTATACCTCACTTTCATTAATGTTGAAGATTGTTATTTTGCTACACTTACACCATTTACACCCAGTGGATGGACATGCGGCACTGAAAAAACATATGCATGTTTATAGAATTTTTTAATGGGAGCAAACCCAAAATTATACCAATGGGATTGATGAAACAAGCAATATTGAAACGGAGGATGACTGAATCAAGCAAACAAGCTTGCAGGGCTCAATTTCAGCCCTATTACAGTTTGGGATCTCAATGCAAAGAGGTCCCCTTGATATTCTCTTCCTGAGGCTACTCACCCCTTCAGCTTCAGTTTGTAATCCTTCAGGCATTTTTTTGTAACTTTGTGCTCCTGGTGTTTTCACCCACCCTGGGTTTACACCCTTTTAAATCTCATTCAGTTAATAGGTTCCAGTGAAAGGTGAGTTGGTGCAGAGGACTGGATCTCACCATTTCAGCCATGCTTCACCTTGGCACACCCATATTTTAACTCACCAGCAGTTGCATTTTAATGGGATCTAGTAGGAGAGGTCACGGTGATTCGGTTGTCATCCTCATCCATTCTGGAGGAATTTAAATGGATGTTGGCAGATGTGCTGAGGTTGATTATTATCACCATCCACTTGGGATGGAATCAGTGATCACCGAATGCCGATGCTGTTTGTTGTGGTGGAAAGTATTTTTTTTCCCTCCACAAATGACCCAGACAATGGAGAAGTCAAAACTATTAATCAGGGCCTTCTGTGATCTCCATCAGGCAGAGTCAATCATCTTTGAAAGTAATGAGGTCCTTCTTCTTCTTCAATCTTGTGTGTTTTACATTAATCTCTCCTCTTGTTTGCCTTGCCTTGCAGACTTTTCAATCTGGATTCTGGACTGGTTTAGGCATTGAAGTGGATTTGGTCACTTTGGCATGAGTTTAGGGTTGCCAGCTTTGGGTTGGAAAATATTTGGGGGTGGAGTAAAGAATGGGTGGGATTTGGGGCAGGAGAGGGACCTCAGTTTTATTTATTTATTCAATTTATTTCACACGGCTCTCAGCCTGGCCGGCTTGCAATGGGTTACAGATTAAAGGTAAAGGTAAAGGTATACCCTGTGCAAACACTGGGTCATGTCTGACCCTTGGGGTGACGCCCTCCAGCGTTTTCATGGCAGACTCAATACGGGGTGGTTTGCCAGTGCCTTCCCCAGTCATTACCGTTTACCCCCCAGCAAGCTGGGTACTCATTTTACCAACCTCGGAAGAATGGAAGGCTGAGTCAACCTTGAGCCGGCTGCTGGGATTGAACTCACAGCCTCATGGGCAGAGCTTGAGACTGCATGTCTGCTGCCTTACCACTCTGCGCCACAAGAGGCTCTTGGGTTACAGATTAATGGCGTCTAAATCTATGGAGTCCACTCTCCAAAGCAGCCATTTTCTTCTGGGGAACTGATCTCTGTCAGCTGGAGATGGGCTGTAAGACCAGGGATCCCCAAGTCCCACCTGGGAACTGAGAGACTGACCACAGCAAAGTATCAAGTAGAAGACTAGTTTTTAATTCAGTTCAGTACATGAAGCCAAAACATGGACCGATTAAAAGACACGTTTTCACATCTTGCCTCAGTGGCTTAGTAAAGAAAATCAACTTTGATGCTGATTTGCAAGATGACTCAAACCATGAATCTATTTTGAATCAGAAAATTGATAACAATTAGAAAATTGCAGCAAAGATCTTCAAAGGGGGAAAGAGTACTGGTGGCTAAGCCTACGAAGTTCATAAGTCTTCTCCAGCAGCCCTACAGAGCCTAATGATTTTGTAGAAATGTTAGAAGACATTGAATGTAACCTAACCTAGGGCCAAACTGCACTGTGTCCATGAGCAGATCTCCCACTCTGGAATCATTTAGCTGGAGTTCCTTGTAGGGTCATCAGTTCCCCAGTTAGGATAAGGGACCTCCTGCTCCTTCCCCATGGAACAGCAATGGGAGATAAATTTTAAAAGACCATTGGTAACCAAAAGTAACATCACACACTTCTTGAGGAATTGCTATTTTATTTAAGGGCTTAGCCTGAATATACCTGCATCATACCACCATGCTTGATCTTACTTGTAAGATCATCAGGAAGCCAATCCCTGAAGCTGTGGTAGTTGTCCTCCAGGTGTCTTCTGACCATCTGGGGAAGGGTGCGGAGACTGACTGTCATGGAAAGTAAGCAGCTGTGATTTTGGAAGGGCTGCCCCCAGCCACTGAGTCTTAGCTGCCCCCCTAACACCTGAGACATATATTCTTTTTATAAGCCATGATGGTTAGATTATCCCATTATCAGTGCACATGCTCTGAATGTATTGAGTCAAACGAAAACAAAAGAATTCCTTTTCCTGCTGTGCATAAGCTGCTTTTAGTTTGGTGACTTTATTATAGCTTGAATGCATTTTTATTGTTTTATTGTAGTTTGAATGCATTTTAATAGTTTTTATGCTTTTTTTTAAAGGTGTGATTTATACAGTGTATTCAGGTCCTGAGCTGATCATGAAAAAGGTGGACATATAAATATTTTAAGTAAAGAAATAAATGAATTAATATATAAATACATTATTTTATCACTATGGATTATTCAATTACCATTGAAGAAGAAAAAGAGGTGGGTATTATACCCCACTTTTCACCACCCGAAGGAGTCTCAAAGTGGTTTACAACACCTTTTCCTTCCTTTCCCCACAACCAACACCTTAAGAGAGCTCTAACAGCCCTGTTCTGCCAGAACACCTGTAAGAGAACTGTAACTGGCCCAAGGTCACCCAGCTGGCTGCATGTGGAGGAGGAGTGGGGAATCAAACCTGGCTCTCCAGATTAGTGTCTGCCGCTCTCAACCACTACACCAAGTTGGCTTTAAGCATCGATATTTTTTTTTAGAATGGAAAAGATGTCATACAAATGAACAGGTCCATGTTTCAAATGAATTTCCATGCAATATGCAGTTTTAAAATTGGGGAGAAGTCGTTGCCGCCTACCGCACAAACTCGGCCATCAGAAGTACCGTAGGCAGCAGTGACTCAGTGCTAACAGCTCTGGTTGAGTGGCTTTTGCCAAGACCTTGAGCCAAAGTCCCCCGGAGAAATGCCCAACAATGTTTGGCTCTGGAATCAAGATTTAAATCGGAAAGAGCCACGCTTATAGAAGCCTCACGGAGTCTGTGCGTCCAACACCCGTGGAAAATGAAATTTGCTCTGAATAGAGCCCTTTTAGTTCAAACATTTGAAGTAGACTAAACATCTTTGACAACGGGTATAAGATTTCACGGCGAAGCAATTTTGCGCTGTAATTTGTTCAGTTCTAAATACCCTTGGTTCTTCTAAGTTCATTTCTCACTCAATTATTTTCTCGGGACACTTCGCTTGAACAACGTAAAGCATCCCATCCTCCGTTCCAGCAGACCTTTTGCGATGCCGGTGAAATGTGTTATAATACTTTATTTTCTGTTGTGGAGATTTAATCTAATTCGCCGAGATGACTGACTGTAATAGAGATTTTTCAATAATGTATGTTAAAAGGGTGCTTATGCAATAATTTGGAACTGAAGGATAAAAGGCTGAGCATGCATTTCGGGACACACTGGTGAAAAAATTAAACTAATCTAGAGGGAAAGTTCCCTTAGGTCTCTACTGTCCATGTTCCTGGGAGCCATCAGAGTCTTGTTTAGTATCTCAGGTAGATCTTATATTCGAATAGTGACATTGACTAATCTTTGGATAATTAAATCCGGCGACTGAAGCTTCGAACAGGCAAGATTTTTACCAACCTGAAAAGGGCCCCAGGTTTGCAGAAGAATGTGAAATCTTAAAAAATAAAATTAAAAAAATGAGAAGGTTTTTAAAAGCTGAAAATGGTAAAAAGGAGCACCAAGCGCTCCAGTATACCTTACAAGGACCATATGGCCTTCATTGACAAAGAAACAGAGAGTCAAGAATTGTTTGTTCTTACTCTTTGTGGTACTTTACACAGTATAATGAAGAGCCTCTTGTGGCACAGAGTGGTAAGGCAGCAGACATGCAGTCTGAAGCTCTGCCCATGAGGCTGGGAGTTCGATCCCAGAAGCCAACTCAAGGTTGAATCAGCCTTCCATCCTTCCGAGGTTGGTAAAATGAGTACCCAGCTTGCTGGGGGGTAAACGGTAATGACTGGGGAAGGCACTGGCAAACCACCCCGTATTGAGTCTGCCATGAAAACGCTAGAGGGCGTCACATGACCCAGTGCTTGCACAGGGGATACCTTAACCTTTAACTTTGACACAGTATAATATCTTCTTGGTATGAAGCTTTGGGGTCAGGCCTTCTTAGGATCATAGCCTCTAAGTTGCGAAATTCCTGGAAAGCGTGTGGGGAGGAAGGGGCATTAACATGGTATAATACCACAGAGTTTGCCCTCCAAAGCAACCATTTTCTCTAGAGAGACAGTAATAATGTGGGGAGGAGGATACAGTTGGGGATGGGCACAGAATAACAAAATGGAGTTCAATGGGTGGATCATGGCTGAACCGTGAACCGAATCACATGAATCAAACCATGAGTCTCGTTCACAAACTGAACCTGCTTGTGGCCCTACAAACATAAATGAAAGGGATCACAGTCTCTTTTAACAGGGTTTGCAGAAAGCCTGCAAAACAGCTGAGTTGGGGGGAACAACTTGATCCCTGAAGCTCAGCTGTTACAGGCTGTCCTGTGCCCAACGAAACTCAGGAAGAGAGGTGTTTCCTACTGTACAGCTGTTTCAATCATTCTTGCAAAGTCTCTTTAAAGTTTAAAGTTTAAAGGGACTGCAAAATAGTGCAGGAACACCTGTGTGGTGGGGAAGTGTACCTTGGAGTCCCTTTAAACCACTTCTGCTCCATCCACAAATCACACCAACTGTTCTTAACATTCAAAGAAGTTTGTGATGGTAGGCACAGTACAAAATTCTGAACCTGAACCATGAACAGAGCAGAATTTGTGATGAATTTTCAGTTTATGCCTATTCCTAGATACACGATAAAGAGAGGTGTCCCCCACAAGTTCTTGTTGGATCCCGATCATAGAAATGATCATGGCCCAGTGGCTGACATCCTATGTCTGGGCCATAGTATTTGAATACCTTTAAGTATTTGAAACGTTGTCACTTGGAGGAGGGCAGGATGCTGTTTCTGTTGGCTGCAGAGGAGAGGACACGCAGTAATGGGTTTAAACTACAAGTACAACGATATAGGCTAGATATCAGGAAAAAAAATTTCACAGTCAGAGTAGTTCAGGGGTGGAATAGGCTGCCTAAGGAGGTGGTGAACTCCCCCTCGCTGGCAGTCTTCAAGCAAAGGCTGGATACACACTTTTCTTGGATGCTTTAGGATGCTTAGGGCTGATCCTGCATTGAGCAGGGGGTTGGACTGGATGGCCTGTGTGGCCCCTTCCAACTCTATGAATGATTCTAAACAAGTTGAAAATATACCCATATACACTTTCAAAAAAACATAAGTGTGTATATGGGTATATTTTCAACTTGTTTATTCCTAACCATATTCTGCATAATTGTACCACTTCTGTGGCGACTTGAAGCCTCAAGAATGTTTCAGGGGTTTCTCAATGGTTAAAAAGTTGAGAAAGGCTGATACACACACACTTCATCATTTGCATGCAACAGGGAACAAGCAGATGCATTTGAAATGAATTCAATTGTGTCCTGTAGAATTCACTCCCAGGGAAGTGTGCAGCAAGAACAGAGGATGGAGACACCAGTCGAGTACAAGGCCATAGATTCCACCTTCCAAAGCAGCCATTTTCTCCAGGGGAAATGATCTCTCGTCTGCAGATGAGCTGGTCCCACTTGGAGACTGGCATCCCTACCATCACCTCCTCTCAGATGGGACCTTGATCTTGTTTTCTTTTCCTATCTTAGCTAGGGCTCCTGTCTCCAAAGTGCCTGAGCAGTTCTCTTCTCCGAGGATGCCCCCAGACATTGTTTCTATGGCATGTGTTTTCTTTTCAGTGTCTGACCACAACTTTTCCCCACCTCCTCCCACATTCTCCTACCTGACTCTCTTGCTCCTGCCTTGATCTTTCCTTCTTTTTGAAATATTAAAGCGAGACTAGGCAATGAGTCACTTTTTATCTCTCCAAAGTGGAAAAAAAAAAGAAGACGGCACGATCGTCTACACATCTTACTAAGAAATGGAAAGGAAATGTGAACGGTTTGGATTTCACTTTACCATGGCTTTATCAAGGCTTTTCTCTGTCTTAGGGAGCAAAGGATACACAAGCTAGACAAAATCATACGACTACCTAATTACAGTGTTTCCCAGGTTCACTTGTTAAGGACATGGGACATTGGGGTTGGGAATCACACTTCAGTTTATTAATATTAAGTCAAAGGGGAGAGAGGAACATCACAGAACCCCACCCACTTCATCACATGCTTGAAACTGGGAAGAAGCGGATATCCTTGAAGTAAAGGCAATTGCGTTCAACAGTCTTTACTCCCAGGGAAGTTTGCAGCAAGAAAAGAGGAAGACCCAACTGGAGAGGATTGACTCAATCAAAGGCTGAGCCACAGCTCTCAGCTCGGAAGCCCTGAGATAGTCTGTTATTGACAGTTCCTTTCGGAGGTTGTTGTTCATTCATAAAGTTGCCATGTGTCAAAAGTAACTTGATGGCACTTCAGAAAAAGAAGAAGAGTTGGTTCTTATATGCTGCTTTTCTCTACCTGAAGGAGGCTCAAAGTGGCTTACAATCGCCTTCCCTTTCCTCTCCCCACAACAGACACCCTGTGAGGTGGGTGAGGCTGAGAGAGCCCTGATACTTCTGGTCGGTCAGAACAGTTTTATCAGTGCCGTGGCAAACTCAAGGACACCCAGCTGGCTGCATGTGGGGGAGAGCAGAATCGAACCCGGCATGCCAGATTAGAAGTCTGCACTCTTAACCACTACACCAAACTGGCTCTCACACACCCTTCATACACACTAACCCCCAAGTGTGCATAGGATTACAGCCATAATCTCCTAGAAAGGTGGGTAAGTATGTCCCTAGATAGTATTTGGATGAGGGACCCCAAGGAAGTTCAGGGTTGCTCTGCAGAGGAAGGCAATGGCAGCAGAGGACAGGGCCTGCAGTAATGGGGTAAAACTATGTGGAGACCAATACCAGCTGGATGTCAGGGGGGGGGGAAATGTAGTCAGAGCAGTTCAGCAGTGGAATCAACTGCCTAAGGAGGTGGTGATCTCCCCCTCACTGGCAGTCTTCAAGCAGCAGCTGGACAGATCCTTATCCTGGATGCTTTAAGCTGATCCTTCATTGAGCAGGGGGTTGGACTAGATGGCCTTGATGTCCCCTTCCAGCTCTGTGATTCTAAACTATATCTGTTAATCTCTTGCCCTGAGAGACAGCATAGTGTAGTGGTTAAGAGTGGCAGACTCTAGTATGGAGAACTGTATTTGATTCACCACTCCTCCACCTACAGCTATAAGAAGAATATCTGTTTTTTTATACCCCACTTTCCACTATTCCAGGGAGTCTCAAAATTGTCTTACAAACACTTTTTCCTTCCTCTCCCCACAGCCTCACAACTTCAGGTGGTGCTGAGAGAGCTCTTACAGAATGGCTCTGTGAGAACTGTTCCAACAGGTCTGTAACTAGCCCAAGGTCACCCAACTGGCTGCATGTAGAGGAATGGGGAATCCAACATGGCTTTCCGGATTAGAAGCCACCACACTTAACCACTATTGGAAATGCAGCCATCTCACAGTCTGCTGAATGAATCATAGAATCATAGAGTTGGAAGGGGCCATACAGGCCATCTAGTCCAACCCCCTGCTCAATGCAGGATCAGCCCTAAGCATCCTAAAGCATCCAAGAAAAGTGTGTATCCAACCTTTGCTTGAAGACTGCCAGTGAGGGGGAGCTCACCACCTCCTTAGGCAGCCTATTCCACTGCTGAACTACTCTGACTGTGAAAAGTTTTTTTCCTGATATCTAGCCTATATCGTTGTACTTGAAGTTTAAACCCATTACTGCGTGTCCTCTCCTCTACAGCCAACGGAAACAGCATCCTGCCCTCCTCCAAGTGACAACCTTTCAAATACTTAAAGAGGGCTATCATGTCCCCTCTCAACCTCCTTTTCTCCAGGCTGAACATTCCCAAGTCCCTCAACCTATCTTCATAGGGCTTGGTCCCTTGGCCCCAGATCATCCTAGTCGCTCTCCTCTGTACCCTTTCAGTTTTATCTACGAATGGTGGGCCTCTTTGACATGATGCAGTTCCTCAACATAGCTGTTGAATCATGACTGCAAGGATGAAGTTGAATTCTCCTTTGGTTAACTGGCATCTTGAGATTACCTCTTTCGGGAACCTATGCATGGCTGCTGGCCTCCTGGAGATGACATATGCCAATTGTCAGGTGTCAAAGGCATGCTATGCACCCAGTACATATCACAAGAATTTGAGACTGGCATTCTACTCTGTCTCTTGGTGATTCTAGAATTGGGCAGATACGTGCTGCTTCTGCTGCTTCTTCTTTTTGCAGGCAGCAAGTGGGTGAACACAGGGCTATAGCGGCCGCCTCTTTGCACACAGAAGAAACATGCAGAACACAACTCCCAGCCGCTGAATTCAGCAGCAAAGACACCATAAGCCGGAAAATCCCCCCTCTATGGAATTTTTGATGTGCAAATAGAAATTGCCTCCATAATTGCTTGTGCCAGAGGAACAGACAAAAGCAGCTGCTTGGTGTTGTCTCATTAGATCTGCCCTTTTTACACAGCAGCCAGAGAAATGCAGAGAGAGTCTTGGCAGGAGGCAAGTGGATGCTTGGCACCACCGCAGAAGGATTCTCCTGGCTTACGTTGCGGCCAACCCCGGGCACAGAGAGGAGACAGGGAGGAGGCAAAAGTCTATAGGAAAGAGAGATTCTGACCATATCTCTGCAGCTGGGCTTTCAAGTTGCTCTCTCATTACGCCAGAGCAGGGGTAGTCAAACTGCGGCCCTCCAGATGTCCATGGACTACAATTCCCAGGAGCCCCCTGCCAGCAAATGCTGGCAGGGGGCTCCTGGGAATTGTAGTCCATGGACATCTGGAGGGCCGCAGTTTGACTATCCCTGCGCCAGAGAGTCAAGTCTGGAAAAGAGAGGGGTGAGTCACACAACCTTCTCCAGTTATTTGCGAAGCTCTTAGAGGGCAAAGTGGCAGAGGGTGGAGGCTGCACTTTGTGAGCAGCTTGAGAAAATATCCAAGCATCAGGACCTTGTCATTATGGGTGACTTCAATTTCCCAGATGTGTGCTGGGAAACAAACTCTGCGAAGCGTCCTCAGTCATGCAACTTTCTGACCTGCCTGGCTGACAATTTCATTTATCAAATGGCAGAGGAACCCACAAGAGGTTCAGCCATACTGGACTTAATACTGACCAACAGGCAAGAGTTGGTGGATGAGGTGAAGGAGGTGGGGACCCTAGGGGGAAGTGACTATGTCCTCATAGAATTCCTTTTGAGATGGGGAGCCAAGGAAGCTTGTAGCCAGACATGGATGTTGGATTTTCATAGGTCAAACTTTAATAAACTCAGAGACATGATGAGTGTTGCGCAGGGGGTTGGACTAGATGACCCAGGAAGTACATTCCAACTCTATGATTCTATGATTCTAGGGTGCTGGGGGGGGGCAAAAGGGTGCTGATGGTATTGCTTTAGGATGCTTAGGGCTGATCCTGCGTAGAGCAGGGGGTTGGACTAGATGGCCTGTATGGCCCCTTCCAACTCTAGGATTCTATTGATGTCGGACAGTTCAGCCATAACGCTATGATCGTTTCAGTGTGTGTCCCACTCTCACATGAACAAAAAAGGGTTGTTAAAAGAAACAAAAACAGCCCTGCTGTTATATGCAGAGTGGGTTAACAATGGACACCTGACTGCTGCCTGTTCTTTTATCAACTTGGATATTTGCTGCCATCACTGGCAGTGCACATACAGAGGGGGAACAGCCAGGTAGGAAATGTTGGCAGTAAGGCAGATTATACGAAAGAAGCAAGAGGTCAGTTGCATTGGCGAGGGGATTGAGCACGATTATAGCAGGGGAAGAAGGAAGGGAGGACCATGACTCGGTGAGAAAGCTTTCCAGGTTCCATACCCAGAACCTTCAATTTACAAAGAGCAAGCACTAGGGGATCTGCAGGACCTCTGCCTAAGACCCCGGAGAGCAATTTCCAATCAGTGTAAGAAATAAGAGTAGACCTGATAGACCAAAGGCCAGGCTTGGTGCCAGACAACCCACCAAATGGCAGCTAAGACTGGAATGTAGCATTGTAAGATCCCAACTTCAATAATTGGCAGCTATTTAAATTTCCACCATTCTTTTTTCTTTTCAGATTTTTCTGCAAACCAGGGGGCTCTTCCAGGTTTGGGGGGGGGGAGGGGCTTCTTTGTACTTGGCCCCTAGTGTGCATTTTTTAATCTCATCATAAGGGAGGTCATCATAAGTCAGCTGCCATTTGACAGCACTTACACATACACAAGCACACAATGCAGGGTGCATGTGTCTGTGTGTGCATGTAGGAATTACTGTCCTATTCTCTTTTGACCTCAAACAGCTTCCTCTCCAAACACTCCTGTGCTTATCTGTCCTTCCATCCACTCACATCTGGATGCAATGAAGAAGAGAAGAATTGGTTCTTATATGCCGCTTTTCCCTACCCGAAGGAGGCTCAAAGCGGCTTACAGTCGCCTTCCCATTCCTCTCCCCACAACAGACACCCTGTGGGGTGGGTGAGGCTGAGAGAGCCCTCATATCACTGCTCGGTCAGAACAATTTTATCAGTGGTGTGGTGAGCCCAAGGTCACCCAAGCTGCCTGTATGTGGGGGAGTGCAGAATCGAACCTGGCATGCCAGATTAGAAGTCTACACTCCTAACCGCTACACCAAACTGGCAGGAAGAGATGGAAGAACGCTGTGCACTTGTACTGCAAAGGTAGCCTGTAAAACAGGGACCTTTTTCAAGCCTTCCTCTGCAGTTTGGCAGAAAGGATCGCTCCACTAAGAGAGAAGGGCTGCACTCCCTGAGAATTTCCTCCCATTTGATTGTGTGCAGCGAAAGCAGGGTTATAAGTAGAACGTGCTTCCCGTGGAACCAGAGTAAATGTCACCCGAATACAGTTGCAGCCCTCAGCACACAGAGCAATATTAATGAAGCTGAATGAACAGAGAGAGCTGAAACCAGAACTCCTCTCTGCACATCCCTAGTTAACAGTCAAGGAAGTGCTAGTACTACAGGAAGGACCACTCGAGTAATGCATGGGTGGAAAGAGTTGGCAAAGAGAACTTTTTCTTCCTTTCCCAAAATACTAGAATTTGAGGGCATCTAGTGAAGCTGATGGATAGCAGGTTCAGGATGGACAAAATGAAAGACTTCTTTACATGTAGGTGCGAAGTCATGTCTGACCTATTACGACCCCATGGACAATGATCCTCCTGGCCTTCCTGTCCTCTACCATTCCCCGGAGTCCATTTAAGTTTGCATCGACTGCTTCAGTGACTCCATCCAGCCACCTCATTCTCTGTCATCCCCTTCTTCTTTTGCCCTCAATCGCTCCCAGCATTAGGCTCTTCTCCAGGGAGTCCTTCCTTCTCATGAGGTGGCCAAAGCATTTGAGTTTCATCTTCAGGATCTGGCCTTCTAAGGAGCAGTCCGGGCTGATCTCCTCTAGGTTTGTTCGCCTTGCAGTCCAAGGGACTCACAAGAGTCTTCTTCAGCACCAGAGTTCAAAAGACTCAACTTCTTTACATAGTGATTAAAATGTAGAATACGCTGCCAGAACACATAGTGATGGCCGCAGGCATAGAATGTTTTAAAAGGGGATTTGGTAGACTCATGGAGGAGAGGTCTAGCAGTAGCTACTAGCCATGGTGGCTGAGGGGAACCTCCATATCCAGAGGCTGCCAAACTCTGAGGCCTAGCAGCAGGGGATCAGCCTTGTCTGGTTGGCCGCTGTGTGAGGCGAGATGCTGGACTAGATGGACCACTAATGTGTTCCAACATAACTCTTCTCATATTCTTAAATTGAAGGTGTTAGGGATTTTGAAAACGTTGTGCTGCTGTTGGGGAGTGGTAGATAGGCTGAGGATACCTGAATTCAAATCCTTATTCTGGCATCAAGTTTACAGGGTGACCTCAAGACAATCCACAGCTCTCATCCTACATCATATGATCAATTACTATAACAACTAAGCTAAACTAAATAAACTTTGAAATAATCGTCACATGCATAGAACTTTCCTGATAATAAACTTTGGAGATGATATTTCTGAGTTCCAGGCCACCCACAGCTTTATAAAATATCTGACCTGGGTGCACCATCTTTTCCAACCTGTGGCAACCCTATGAATTAATGGCCTCTAAAACATCTTATTCTTAATAGCCTTGCTGAGATCTCTTTAAAATGAGGGCTGCCTTGATGGAGGCAATCCATTTCACATTGAGTCCTCTGTTTTCCCTGTTGCTTTCCACTTTTCTTAACATGATTGTTTTTTCCAGTGACTCTTGTCTTCCCATAATGTGGCCAGAATACAAGAGAGCTTCTAGGGAGAGTTCAAGTTTGATTTGATTTACAACCAACTTATTTGTTTTGGGGTGAAATTCTCCTCCACATTTCAAAAGAATCAACTTCCTTCCTGTCAGCTTCCTTCATTTCACACTAATTAATAGTCATGGTTTATGCCATGAATTATCTTGGTCACCATGCTATGAATGGATCACTGAAGACACATCTGTACAATTAAGGATCTGTTCTAGTTCCTTCATGGCTGTTCTACCCAGTCTCCATCTCTTTCTGGCTTCTTGGTTTTGGTCTTTCTTTCGGTTGATGATGGAGCCAAGGAATAGAAAATCTTTTAAACAATTTCAGTCTTAAAGTAGTGTGATTCCCCAGCAGTCATTGCTATTGTCTTCTTGTTGTTCATCTGTAAACTTGCTTTGGTGGTTTCTGCTTTAAGTAAGCCGTTTCAAGTCTTCACTATATTCTATGGGTACTCTTTGGCCAGTATATCTGGCAGGTACATGTGCGTGTATCAACCAGAAACAATGACTTATGGGCTTTAGGGAGGAGTTGCAACTCATTGGGAAAGTATCAGATTTATTTACAGAGGTTCAAGATTCACTCCCTGGAATATCTAATTTTAGAAGGCTCATATAGTAGTAGGCCTTCAGCCTGGGTCTCTGGAGATGCACTGCCAGAGGAGAAAAAGCTGACCTAAATAGACCAAAGGTCTGACTCAGTATAATACGGCTTAATAGACTTCTTAATAAATTATATTGATCATCCAAAAGAAGTTTGAAGAAGAGTTCATTTTTATACCTTACTTTTCACTCCCTGAAGGAGTCTCAAAGTGGCTTACGATTGCCTTCCCTTCCTCTCCCCACCCCAGACACCTTGTAAGGTAGGTGGGGCTGAGAGAGCTCTGACAGGACTGCTTGGTCCAAACAGCACTACCAGGGCTGTGACGAGCCCAAAGTCACCCAGTTGGCTGCATGTGGAGGAGCTGGGAATCGAACCCAGTTCGCCATATTAGAAGCCATTACTCTTAACCACTACACCACACTTGATACAACTGTATATGCATTTAGGGATGTATAAATGCATTACCTTTTACCCTTGTCTTTTGTTTTTACACTGTACTCATCTTTAACAAATGTATTGCATATATTGTATTACATAATTCTTCAATGCATATGAAAAGAGAAAAAAGGAAGGTGTTCATAGCGATTCACGAGTGATCAAAAGGATAAGCTTTATTCCAGTATATAATAACAAATTGTTTGCTGTTCAAAAAAAAAAAAAAAAACCTTGCAAATTATTTATCTGCATCCTTCGGTAATATGCTAATGTAGTGAACAACGACATTCCACACATGATTAAATCAATCTTTTATTAAGGGTGGTTAAAGATAAAACACTCATTTTACTTAAGGGTTTCCTGATTTGTTGATACCTTTTCGATCACGTATAGACCACCTTTATGCTAGTTGCGTGTGACGGACACTAATATGATGCCGAAAGCATGCTAGTGATAAAAGGAAAAGAAACGAAACAAGAAAACAGAAAACGATGTGAGGAAGTAAAGATTCTTACAAGGGTGAAGTGACGTCAAACTGAGGATGGTTGTGTAAGACCAGGAAGGACCAGCTATTTGATAGTATCTGTACTTACAATCCCCACTGCTCTTCAGCAGAGCTTTATCGGCCTAGCAAAGGCAATAAAGGCAGTGTCAAGCTGCACACATCTGGGCCAAATTTGGAAATAAAAATTGGTCATGGAATAACAGAACGAGGAACTACACACTTTTCTTGGATGCTTTAGGACAGGGATCCTCAACCTGTGGTCCTCCAGATGTTCATGGACTACAATTCCCATGAGCCCCTGCCAGCAAACGCGTTTGCTGGCAGGGGCTCATGGGAATTGTAGTCCATGAACATCTGGAGGACCACAGGTTGACTACCCCTGCTTTAGGATGCTTAGGGCTGATCCTGCGTTGAGCAGGGGGTTGGACTAGATGGCCTGTATGGCCCCTTCCAACTCTATGATTCTATGATTCTAACTACTTCAGAAAGAAGGTCAGGAACTTGGAAAGTACGAAACCTAGGGAGGAATTTGGATGATGAGACTTTCAGAAGCATGCCTGCACTGACTGACAGCTCGAATTCCATGCACGAGAACCATTGGTTTCCAACCGCGGTTACATTTAAAACCAAATGCTGCCGTAACTAACTGCCACCGCTTCAGAGCCTAAGAAAATCCGCAGGCCCCTTGCAAAATAATAATAATAATATTAATAATAATAACCGGGGTCCCATGTTCGACAAACACACAGGCAGCGATTTCGTGTTCCGGGTGCTGTAACACAAACCCTTCTCGGCTGCCCACCCCTTTTCCTGGCATCAGAGTGGATGTAATTCTCCTCATGCATTATTGATAGGCCCCAAAGCCTGCCAAACTAGCCTGCTTTTTTTGTGACAGACAAAGGAGGGTACACGGATGGCACCTCTCAGCGCTCGGGGCTCTGCTTTCATTAAGAACATTTTCTGCCTGGTCTCTAAGGGCACCCTCTGTCAGAGACTGCCACCACGCAGTACCAAAAAAGAAGATAGATATTATATATATATATATATATATATATATATATATATATATATATATATATATATATATATATATATATATATATATATATATATATAGTATTGCATGGTCTGACAGACACATGTGTGCACACGCAAGTCCATTGAGTAGATACCCAGGTGTTCCCGGAGCCTGATTAAAAAGGCTCAAGACGGTCACCTCCTTCACACCTTCCCATTTCTCTCTGCATAATCTTGAAACCTCTTTTAGGCTCAGTGACTCGTCCTCTCTTCCCCCCCCCCCCACTGCCCTTGTTTCCCTCCTCTCCCTTTATTTCCTAATGCTTGCAGGTCCTCCAGGAAGACACAAGCACTTACAGTTGTTGAGTGATTAAATATTTATCATCAGGGCAATGAGTGAGGTGTTGAATAATAAATGGTAAGGTTGAGGCGGCCTTAGATAATTTCTGCAGATTTCTTCATCCATCGTCTCTTTGATTCTGTGGCAAAACAAAAAAAAGGAGTGTGTGTGTGGGGGGTGGGGGGTGGGGGGTGGGGGGTGGAAGGGACGGCGAGAGACAGAGAAAGAGAAATCCTTTTAATTAAGAAAAACTTTCCATTTTTTAACAGCTCTGACAGCTGATGGTCCTTTAGCATTGTCTTATTGGGGACCTTTGACCTTGTTGTGTCACTCGAGTTCCTATTATCCTCCTCACCAGACATGCAGAACATGTATATGGGCCAGTTGTTTTGGGTTTTTTTTATCTTAAGTGTGTTTTTCCTTGGTTCTCCTCAGGTCAGACCTGTATTTCACCCAGACGTTTTCCATCTGTTTGATAGTTTAAAATCTGAAATGTCTGGACGAAAGAAAAGATCATGGAATAGAAGGCTGAATGAAGAATAAAACTTAAACAGACCCTTTCAGGGATTGTTGGCTTTTCTAGCAGTGTAGTTAAGGCAGCTTCACAGCAATCTTGCCACAGAGAGAGAGAGAGAGAGAGAGAGAGAGAGAGAGAGAGAGAGAGAGAGAGAGAGAGAGAGAGAGAGAGAAAGAGGAGCTGGTTTTCTATACCACTCTCCCTTTTCACTACCTGAAGGCATCCCAAACTAGCTTATGAACATTTTTTTCCTTTCTCTCCCCACAACAGACACTCTGTGAGGTTGGTGAGGCAGAGAGAGCTCTAAGAGAACTGCTCCGTGAGAATAGCCCTAACAGGACTGTGACTAGCCCACGGTCTCCCAACTGGCTGCATGTGGAGGATGCTGTCTCTCAGTGTGAATCAGCATGATGCATGTGCTGCTGTCAGGCATATGCAGTTGTTAAAGGGTTTCCTCCTTATTTGAAGGACGTGTAAAAAGCCCCCAAGAGATGCCTGTTCTTTCCCAGTATCAAGAAGATTTCTCTTTGAACCTGGGCTGAGCCTCTGAGATGTTTTGTCTTTCCATTGAGGGGAGGGTCATTAATAAGCTTCAGAGTAGCAGGAAAAGAACTTTCATCTGCTGCAAATGTTCTTGCCAGAGTTCAGAAAGAAGATGTCCCTTCCAGGTATGCAATGCTCAACCAAAGTTCAATTGATTACTTTTAGGGTGCTAAGAATGGTGTAAGATAAAAATCAGGAAGGCCAGAGGCACCGTGAAAACCCAAACAGAAGATTGCCCTCTTATCTGCATATCTCACCTCCTCAGCTCCACAATAAAACCATCCCTTTGGGTTTCTCTCAGCAGATCCAGGCTATGCAACGAAAGCTCAGGCCTTCTGCTTTCCGGTTCCATCGTGGTAAAAGTAAATGATGCCAAAAGCCCGTTCATTGACTGCAGAGTTTAACTACATTTCTGCAGAGACTCTTTTGGTAGTAATCATGTTAAAATTACATATTTTATATCCTCGTTTTCCCGGGGTCCCACTTGTCTTTGTTCAGCTTTCGCCACAACTAGCAGCAATGTACTTTGGCTCAGTGGTTAAAAAAAACAAAAAAAGGTTACATAGAATTGCCTCCTAATGTTGTTTCCTTTCCCCCCACCAAGGGGGTAATTGCAAAACCACCAACAGCTAAATAGATTTATCGCCAGTTGCCAAACCTGCTGATAAGTTGTAAGCATACCTTTCCCAGTAGGGGCCACTACAGAGCATCAAATGGGGAGTCTGGGAAGAGAAAATGAAGACATGGTGACAGAAGGTACCAGGTAAATATGAAAAATGCTTTAGCGGGAGATTAAACTGTCCTGTAGTCCACCGTTAAAGCCATAAAAGGTTTATGATTCATTTCTTATTTTATAATGGAAGAGGCAATTAGTAATTACTGGATTTATAGTATTTGTTATGTTAACTCAGCCAATAAAATATAAAAGGGAATCCCCCCCCCTTTCTTTTTAAAACCCAGGTGCATTTCAGAACTAAGCAATGTTCTGAGTACATTAACAGTGTCATCTTATGCACTGCACATTGAAAAGGGAAGCTGGGGATGACTTTGAAGCTGAATCCTCATTTCAGTTTCTTTTTCTGTGATGGGACACCTGACGTCTGGGCATGTACAGAATGCTTTTCCAGGCAGGGTGTCCGTCTCGTTCCCAGTCAAGGGTTCAAAACCTTAAAAACAAACCACCTGCTCACCTGACCTCCCACCCTCCCCCTCAAGCTTTAACACTGATGAGAACATCTTTTAAAAATCTTCTGTAAGAAGTAGAAAGAAATCCATTGTGAACAGTGAAATCACTTGGTCGGTATAACCAAAGCGTGTTTAAGGTAGGCAGATAATTAAAGCACAGTTTTAGATCCACAAAGTAAATAATGCATAGCAGGAATGAATATAATGGGCTTTTTAAAAGATACAAAGTGGAAATATAATAATAAAATACAAACAGATCTATACTGCCTGGTGCCAAGTGTTATCATTAGGCTTGGGACAATGTTTACTCGGGAGTGGTTTAAGGATTTGCAGGGCCTGTAGCATCAGAGCAACTTGCAGGACCCTAGCAAAGTGAAATTGTGGTGGGAGCAGTCAGACTGGGGGTGGAGGGGCCAAACCAGCCATAATGACTGTTTCCCAAAAGACTTAAAATCATAGAATCATAGAATCATAGAGTTGGAAAGGGACCTCATGGGTCATCTAGTCCAAAGGGACCTCATGGGTCATCTACTTCTAAACCCATCTATTGCATCCATTAACCATCGCCCAACTAATGGTGTTTTGACTCTCTTGCTTGACATAACTGAGACGTATTTTGCAAGGTAAGTTTGACTATCAATCAGATTGGGTTGGATCCAGTAATAACGTAGCAGCCAGAGGGTGCTTTACGCCAATTTCCCCCTTGTGCTGCAGATCCCACGAGAACCTTCATGCTGTTCCTAAGGACCCCTGCTCCCTAATGAATATTATTATAGGGAGCTCCCCAGCTGGAAGGAACATCCCATTCTGCTGATGGAAATGTCTGAATTATGTATTTTTTTAATTGCTGCATCCAACCTGATTTCTGCGAACTTCTCAAAATCTGTCTTCATGACTCAGCTTTATGCTCTGGGTCCTCCATATACACGGAAGTGCTATAAACTCTCATTTTTATCTCCAGTGCTTGTTTCCCACTGGCCAAGGGACATGCCTTTCGGTGGAGGAGGATGGACAGATTGCATCAAATTCCCACTCACCTTGCAGATCCTATATCATTTAGCCAATGGCTTGCCACAGGGGGTGGGGACATGGGGGCACCATTGGCACAATGACACATTAGACAGGAACCTGGAAATGACCTCATCCCTGTCTAGGAATTGTTAGGAACTATAGTTTTCAGGTTTCATAGAATCATAGAGTTGGAAGGGGCCATACAGGCCATCTAGTCCAACCCCCTGCTCAACGCAGGATCAGCCCAAAATACAGAATTTCCTCTAAATACAGAATACCATAGTGTGTTTTATCTTACTTTTTCCCACTGTCCACTGGAGAAGCCATCGCCAGACAAGAATTTCCCAACCTGGCAGCCATGGCCAGACAAGTCTAATTTCATGATGCCATGCAATGAAGGACATATTGTGTGAGCCATCAACCTGACCTCTGAAGAACCATCAAGTTTGCTGACAGTTCAAGGAGTGGAGCTTTTGTTGGCTTGTGCATACTGTGGCACACCACGTTCAACACAATACTCCAGTCAGGAACTCCACAACCCTTCTGTTTCTCCAGCACTGGGACTGCAAACATTGCAGGATTGGTATGTACCTGTAAAACCACAATATAGAACAGGTTGTTCATTTGTTTGTTGAGTGACCACTCACATAGGCTTGGCTTGGGACAGGAAAAAGCTATCTGAGATGCTTGAGTTGTGGAGAGAAAAAGCAGACTCAACATCTCCTCTTTAAATGGGAGAACACTCAACATCAAAATCCATGATGTGGCTACGCTTGGTAATCACCTGCCTCTTCCCAGACTTTCTTTTGTCAACTGCCAACACAGCTTCTCTGCTCATTAGTGGAGAACTCAAAGTGCAGGCACAACTACTGAGAAAGTCCTTGTGCAGTTTCAAATTAATTTGATTTTTCCAGTGGGAGGGGGTCCTGATTCCTCAGCCAACCCCAGAGTATGAGCTGGTATGTACAAGTGGAAGCAGTTTAACAAGTACCTTGAGAGTAGGGTTGCCAGACCCCGTGGGTCTTGTCCATTTGCCAGGAGAAAGAGGAAGGCCTAGGCTATGTTACTAGTATCACACAGGAAGTGATGTCATCATACCAGTGACATACAAGTGATGTCCTGGTATTTGGGCAAAAAAATCTACGGTAGAACCTGTTTTTGCCATAGAGTTTTTGCCTGAATAACAGAATGTCATGGCAGTGTTGCAGTATGAAGAAGAAGAAGAAGAGTTGGTTCTTATGTGCCGCTTTTCCCTACCCAAAGGAGACTCAAAGCGGCTTATAGTCGCCTTCCCTTTCCTCTCCCCACAACAGATACCCTGTGAGGTGGGTGAGGCTGAGAGAGCCCTGATATTCCTGCTCGGCCAGAACAGTTTTATCAGTGCTATGGCGAGCCCAAGGTCACCCAGCTGGTTGCATGTGGGGGAGCGCAGAATTGAACCCGGCATGCCAGATTAGAAATCCGCACTCCTAACCACTACACCAAACTGGCTCTCTCACCAAACTGGTATGATGATGTCATTTCCTGTATGATGCCAGCAATGTGGTCGGGGTCTTTTTCTTCTGGTAAGTGCCACCCATCTCCCACTGGTTGCCAGGAGAGACCTAGCTACCCTACCCAACGGCCCCAGGGTTCTGTTGGCAGAGTAATTAACACAACAACAATACACAACCTATCAAAGAGTAGATAAGGATTTGTTTAAGAACTAATATATTTGATAGGAATGAAAAGAAAGATAGGTTCTTAACAACATCTTTAGCTGTGAGAGAGCAGGGATTGAGTGTCACAAGTCCAAGAAGTAGAAGGAAATTACTCTAAAATTAGCAATCTGGAGATGGACAAGGAATGACACAACAGGAGAGAGAAGGCATTGTCCTCACTATCCTACTTAATTATCTTCTTGCTACCCCCTTCAGAGAATCAAAGAATAATAAAGATGGAAGGGACCTCCAGGGTCATCTAGTCCGACCTCCTGCAGAATGCAGAAAATTCAAAACTCTGTAGGAATGCAGGGTTTTCATACAGCGAACTTTATCCCATTAATGAGCCAATTCTGAAGCACGGTGGCCATTTCAAATGGTGACGCTTTTCCTGTCCCCTCTTTGGCTGCACAATTTTCCTCACCCTTTTCCCCTTTGAATCTTCTAAATCCAGCTCTGCAGCTGTAAAGCGACATAGCCTCTCAACGGTGCCACTCTCTCCTTGAAGTGCTATATTGGTCTGATGCTATAGTGCTCAACTTAGAACATTTTGGGGACAAGCATGAGGAAGATCACACGGCAGAAAAGACAGAGGGGAGTCCTACAGGCATTTTAAACAGCACACCACAACGGCTCAGAGGCACAAGGAAGAGGTGAAAAATGAACGTTTTCCCTCAGAAAATTCTCAACCCCTCTTTGTCAATGGGACGCAAGTGGTTTTTTATGAAGAGGTAAATAAAGCTCATGAACAGCCGGTGGTCAAAACCGTTGTGGCTGAATTTACATTTTTAAAAAAATTAAAAACTTGCTACTCAATCTGATTACAAAGGCTGTCTGAAAGAGGCCAAACCTTGTGACAATCAGGAGTCCCACCTGGATCTTTCCAGTCTGTGACTATAACCTCAGACCTGCATCTTCCAAAAAAGACTGCAACTAGTGAAGCCTCCTAACTCGGAAAAACCCACCTTTCTGGCTACCTCTTCTCACTTTGGGCATCAAAGATCAATGAGGTATCCAAAAGAACACCCAGATTCTAGAGATGCAATGATAAGGATCAGACTACAGCAAACAAAAGATAGCCAATGTGGTGTGGTAATTAGAGTGCCGGATTCGGATCTGAGAGACCTAGGTTCGAATCCTTACTCTGTCATGGCATCTTGTTGGGTGAATTTGTACCAGCCAAACTCTCTCCACCTTATCTGCTTCACAGGGTTGGTTGTGAGGATAAAACAGAGGAGAGAAGAATGATGTAAGCTACTTGTAGTCTCTGTTGGGGCAGAAAGTGAGGTACAAATCAAATAAGTAAATAAAAGGATACGATTGCTCAAAACCAATGGTTAAAAGGCAATACTTCGAAGAATTATGCCCTATCATGCATTAGTAACAATAAAAACCTATATTTAAATGTTGTGTTTTCTTTTGAAAAAGTAAAGAAGATAAATTAAAATTACCTTGCCCAGCTGAAGTGTCTTCTTGCTCCATCTTTAGAACAACTATGTTTTTTTCTTTTCTGGACTGATCCTCAACAACTGTAGTGTAGCGAAAATATTTACACTGAATCCATGTTCCTGCTGCAGTCCAGCATTTCAGCGTGACACACTGTTTGACAGGCCGTGGCAATGTTACAAATTATACTGTATATTAAAATCTTAACAAAAAAGTCAGAGGTCACGTTTGATTGGCTGCATGACCTGACCTGAACCAAAACAAAAACCTGACAGATATTTTCAGTTTCCAGAGAGGAGAGCTCCTGAGGAATAACCATTGTTTATTTGAATTTGTATTCCTTTGTGATGAAGAGGCAATAGTTCAGTTGGGAGGACTGAGACTGGGGCATTTGAGGAGCACTAGAGGTCCAGTGTACCCAGTTCTGCTTCTCTTCACACGATTTCCAATTTAATTATCTATCAGAGAAGGTCTTTTGGATTAGAACTGTAGCATGCAGGAAAAAGAGGTTTAAGTTCCCCCCAAAACAAAAAACAGGTGAGGAAGGATTGGGTTTTGTAACCTCCTTTTCTTAACCTGAAAGTATCTCAGAATGGCTTACAATCACCCTCCCTTCCCACAACAGACATCCTGTGAGGCAGGTGGGGCTGAGAAAGTCCAGAGAGAACTGTGACTAGCCCAAGGTCCCCCAGCAGGCTTCACATGGAGGAGGAGAGGGGGATCAAACCCAGCTCTCCAAATTAGAGTCTACCACTCTTAACTTCCATGCCACACTGGCTGGTGAATTCTATAACATTAAACACTGCTGAGGGGGTTAGCGTCCATGGCCCTGCCCTCTGAAGGAGGGGCAAGAGAAGAAGAGCAGGCTCCTGGGGAGGGGAGGGGCCATGGCTCAGTGGTAGAACATCTGCTTGGTGTGCACAAGGTCCCTCCTTTAATCCCCAGCATCTCCACTTAAGGGCTCTAACCATAGGTGATGTGAAAGTCCTCCGCCTGGGATTCTGGAGGGCTGCTGTCAGTCATAAGCAATGCTGACCTTGATGGACCAAGGGCATATGGCAGCTTCATGTCTTCATGTGCTTGTGCCTGCCCTGTCTCAGATTCCTGCATCTGGCTTCCAGTGGTCGTGGTGTCTCCTGTTGGAAGTTGTGTCTTGCCCTGTGCGATGCCTTTTGCCTCAGCCTGCAGAATGAGAAGCTTCCTTACCATAGAGTCGGTGAGATAAATAGGAACAGTGACCACTCGCCTTTCTGCTCTCTCTGCCCCTGTCCCTTTAAGGCTGGAGGTTTAGTGACAACTTGCTATTCCCTGATTCTTCAAAAACCTCTTTCTCTCCAGCTTGCCTGCATGATGCCTCCTGCCTCCTTCCCCATCCAACTCACTAGATTAGATTAGGAGTCATTTTATTACCATTCCAGTCTAGAATGGAGTTCTCTAATGAAGAGCTGTTATATTAGCTTAATAGCCCAGCCAGAGTCTGTTCTTGCTTTGTTGTTTTTGGCCTACTGGCACCCTGTAGTTAGTAATACTGTGCTGAACTCGCCCATTCCGCACATATACGATAATGCACTTTCAATGTGCTTTGGCAGCTAGATTTTCCTGTGCAGAACACAAAAATCTACTTCTAAAGTGCATTGAAAGTGCATTATCTATTGTGTGCAGACTAGGCCTAGCTAACTTCTCTGGGTGTTGCTGTCTTACCACTCAACAGACATCATATTCCACCCACTTCACACAGCGTGAGGACTACGCTTTGCTAGGCCTAACAGGGGAGAGATGGTTGGGGAGGAAGTGATTCTGAGACCCCACCCTAGAATTTCCCCCCAGGGTCCTGGAATGAATGCATTTGGCTCCAAACCTCCAGGTACCATAGCTCCTTATCATCTGGTATGTGTGACCTGGGCCTATTCTGCACACAATGGATAATGCACTTTCAATACACTTTAGAAGTAGATTTTCCTGTTCCACACAGGAAAATCCAGCTGCCAAAACACATTGAAAGTGCATGATATATTGTGTTCAGAATAAGCCCTGGTCTCACCTCTCTGGCCAGTCGTGTCAATACCTTGAGCTGCTGTGTAGATTTTAGCAGTCATTGCAGCAAGTTTTGTCATCCTTATGCCCCCCGCAAGGCTCTTCACTCTGCTGGTATGAATCTACTGGTTGTCCCTGGCCCCCGGCATGTTTGCCTGGCCTCGACCCAGGCCAGGGCCTTTTCGGTCCTGGCCCCAACCTGGTGGAATGAGCTCCCGGAGGAGCTAAGGGCCCTGCCGGAATTACCAGCTTTCTGCAGGGCCTGCAAGATGGAGCTCTTCCTCCAGGCGTACGGTTGAGGCCAGGGCAGAGCCCAGGATCCATCTTGGATCCCTTAGATCCATCAACCAGCTCCCTCTCTCGTGAGACCAACATTATGACCTCTGACTGAACACGCGGGGGTTATAGGATTAGAACACCATCTTTGTTGTTATTGCGTAACATAGAATGGGAACTTATGGGGTTTTGTTGTGATTTTAATGTTTTATTGTGAACCGCCGTGAGACCTCCTGGGGGAATGGCGGTATACAAGTTTAAATAATAAATAAATAAATAAATCCTTGTGAAATTTGGTGGCCATGGTTTCCTCTGGTCAGGGGTGGAGTAGAGTCATAAGCTTCAGTATTCCGCACATTGATTAGCCAGTGACACCCATTTCCCAGGAGCGCTAGCTAGCAAAGCAGTATTACGGAAACAGAAACCGCGACAAGTACTAAATATGTATAAGCTCTGCATAGAATATGCATCAAAATGCACCCTGTGTACATATTCATACACATAAAGTTTACAGAAAATCACAGTGGGAAGGATGCACAATGGAGCACTCGATGCAACATAATTATGAAACTAGAACTGAACCAGTGGCATCTTGCCAGTAGGCCGAACTTGGGACATGCATTTTGATTCTGTCGGGTTTCTCAGACTGTAACTTGCCTGGAAAAAAAATTAAAAACATTGTTCGCTACCTGCTCAGAATAGATATACATCAGGCTTATATTACCAGACAAACAACTGATTGTCCAAATGAGAACGAAAAAATCCTAACAGCAGACATACTGCATGGACTATTTAATACGTCATCACCCTGATTCAGATTATGGCTAACAAATAGGGTTCTCAACAAATGCTGGAGGATTTGGGTGGCAATGAAATGTTTTGTCGTTTCCTGGTGATGCTCTAGACTTCCTGCCAAAGTCTCCATGGTAAAGGCTGTAATGACCTGGGGAAATTCCTAGAACATCATAATGACCGATTATGGACGGCAACCATATTCCCCCAGCACACACAGACCACCCCACCACAGGATGGTGTAGAAATGCCCCGTTCAGCTCTGCAGCACCATGAAGCCAAACAGGGTGTTTTTTTGTCCCTACAGGGATACCATTGTTGTAGAGAAGGAGCTGGGCCTCAAAGGCCTTGTTCTTCCCTTATGCATAAGTGTACCCTGGCTGGGCCTCTGTTGGTCACCATGGCAAGACAGGAAAAGCAGAAGAATCCACGTTCCCTTTCTGCAGGCCATCCGAGGTCCTGATTTGGGAGGGGGCCAGGATGGTCGTTATGTCATGTGTAATCGGGGATTAGCCCCGCTGCCCTGTTGCCACCAGCCCAGCCTTTCTGCCCCGTGTATAATCAGTCTCTGCAAAGGCCATTTATTTCTCTTTATTCTTCAGGGATGGAATGTTGAGGCTAGAATCTGGTAATTTCCCTCTTGGGGTGTATCAATAGGAATCTTACCAACCAGTGGATGCATTATAATTAGGTGATGGATCTACAAGTTTCTGTCTGTAATTTACCATCATTTCAGAAGATGAAAATTGCTACCTAGGATTGTAAGAATCGTGTGTTGTTGTTGTTTTTGTTGTTGTTGTTATTGTTGTTGTTTTTTGGGGGGCACTGCAACAGAAGGGCCATTGCACCCTATAAAAGATGGGGTCCATGGGTCTATGATGTGAGTGAGTGGACAGGAAGGGGTGTGCCAGTCTTTGTCTCTTGTGGCCCTTCCTTGACTACCCAGGGAATTGCTGATCACCACTGTGGGATGGCAGGGGAACTCCCTCCAGGCCAGGCTGGATTCTGGAGATTTTATTTGGGCATGAAATCACTTGGGCATGAAATTAGGGTCACTGTGGGTGGGCAGGTAGTTGTGAGTTCCTGCATTTTGCAGGGGGTTGGACTAGATGACCCTGGAGATCCCTTCCTTCTCTATGATTCTGTGGGAGGATATTCCATGGGGCCAGAAGAAAATTTTGCACAAGAATAATTCTTGTCTCCCTGACAAGTTAGCACTACACTATCCTTATTATTGTCTCTAGTACTACCGACTTGGTCCTCTTTCTGTTTCACTTGGCCTTCTCTTCTGTGGATAGGGTTCAAAGGCCCTCTTTGTTCTGCTTACATAAGGAGCTGTAGCAGCACTCTCCAGTTCTGAGGCTTTTCAGCTATCAGTTCTTCCAGGCAAGCACCAGCAAGCATGCCTGCTTGGAATAATTGGCCCCTCTCTCATCTCTGGCCGCCTCTATTGTTTCCTCTGTCAGCCGGCCAAGCACACTGTTTTGAGGCCAGTCTTGCCTCGATCTCTGCCTCTGCTTCCCACACGTCACTTACTCTTTCAGGACTCCCACTACTCACCCCCCGACCCCACCTCCAGGCAATCCCACAACCAGCTAGTGCCCACCATTGGCATCATTTAGGAGGCACCAGAGAGGGCAGCTGAGATTTTTGGTAGAGAGGAGCGGCCAAGGTCCTATCCCTCAGAAGGCCGTGTATTTTCATCTTCATCCCTCAGAGGGCTGCATATTTTCATCATTGAGATTCACTGAGACAGGCAACACGAGGTGGGGAGGATGTTGATTTTCTATTTTTGCAAACGGCGAAAAGATACTCTGCACCAGGAATATAATGTTTCTAGCGTCCCGAAGTTTCACTGTAAGTGCCGGGAGAAAATATAATCATCTCTGAGCTGAGAAGCCACACGTCAGGGTAGAAGTCCATGCAAAATTAAACGCAATGAGGTCTCCACCCACTAACTTTAGCACTGCTGCCAGGAACTGTAATAATTAATTGAGTCTTGGTATTTCAGCAGCCTTTGATTATGGAATGGAGCTGAGTGGAACATTTCACACATAAAAGCGAGTGAAATGAAGTGGCAACCAGGTTTGAGGTGGGGGGCGGGGAGAGACACTTTGCTTCTTGCTCTCTTCTGGGAAGATATCTTAAGAAGGCGGGGGGGGGAATCCAGAGGTTTAATAAAAGAGAAGCTCTGCTTATTGTTATTATAATTATCATTTTCCATCTTCTTCGTCACAGCACCGCGTTTTTCAGTTATCTGCTTTCAGAAAGCACAGTACCTGCAGCGTTTTGAATTGAGGGAATTGATGGGCAGGTGACACACTGTCTTCGGAAAAAAGATGAGGATTCCAAGCCTCAAGGTGGGGCCTCGAGATCTCCTGGAATTACAGATGGCTCCTTTGGAAGATGGACTTCATGGCATTATACCCTGCTATCCTCAGACTCCACCATAGAGTTGCCAGCTCTGAGTTGGGAAGTCCCTGGAGATTTGAGGGCGGAGCCTGGGGAGCAGAGTACGATGTCATTAAGTCCACCCTCCAAAGCAGCCATTTTCTCCAAGGGAATCGATCCCTGAAGCCTGGAAAACAGTTGGAATGCTGATAGATCTCTAGGCCAGGGGTAGTCAACCTGTGGTCCTCCAGATGTCCACGGACTACAATTCCCATGAGCCCCTGCCAGAAAACATTGGCAGGGGCTCCTGGGAACTGTTGTCCATGGACATCCGGAGTACCGCAGGTTGACTACCCCTGCTCTAGAACATACCTGGAAGCAGGCATCCCTCCTCCACCCCCAAACCTCCAGGGATGTTCCCACCTGAAGCTGGCAACCCTAGAAAAGACAATGGTCAGTTCACGATAAAGGAGGCCATCTCCTCATGATTTTCTTTGAGTTGCTGTTTGTCCCCATACTTTATCCATTCATTTACTTGTATTTTTTTTCGTACATGATGACAGCAAGCATTCATTTTTCGCCAGTGAAGACAGCATTTATTAATTACAAGCTGAATGGTGTAAATAATTAAATTTTGCTTCCCCCTCCCTCATTGAGCATATTCCCTAGAACAGGGGTAGTCAAACTGCGGCCCTCCAGATGTCCATGGACTACAATTCCCAGGAGCCCCCTGCCAGCGAATGCTGGCAGGGGGCTCCTGGGAATTGTAGTCCATGGACATCTGGAGGGCTGCAGTTTGACTACCCCTGCCCTAGAAGGCTGCTTCATTGGGCTGGCCAAGACTGAGGGAAATCCTCCTTTGGCACCAAGTTCCCCATGGCAACAAGCCTCACCTTGCTTCTCCTTGCCTGCACCAAACGCGTGCAAAGACAAGAGCTGGTTTTTTGTACCCTGTTTTTTACTACCTCAAGGAGACTCAAAACAACTCACACTCACTTACCCTTCCTCTCCCCACAACAGACGTCCTGTGAGGTAGGTGAGGCTGAGAGAGCTCTGAGAGAACTGTCACTGGCCCAAGGTCACCCAGCTGGCAGTGTGTGGAGGTAGAGTAGGGAATCCAATCCCGTTCTCCAGATTAACAGCTGCCGCTCTTACCCACTAAACCAATCAACCTCATACCTGCAGAAATCTGCGAGTGCAAAGGTTCAAGCACTGATAACCTGGCCCCAAGAAATTGACATAATTAGAACATGCTCTGTGTAACCTTGTGAGCTCCAAACATTTGAGATAGTTTAACCGTTTATACGAAACCAGTTAGCTTTTCATTAAATACTAAGAAGAAATGGTTTTTACATGCCACTTTTTTCTACCAGGTGTCTCAAAGCAGTTTACAGTCGCCTTCCCTTTCCTCTCCCCACAACAGACACCCTGTGAGGTGGGTGAGGCTGAGAGAGCCCTGATATCACTGCTTGGTCAGAACATCTTTATCAGTGCTGCTGCGATCCCAAGGTCACTCAGCAGGCTGCATTTGGAGGAGGAGCAGGGAATCAAACCCAGTTTGCCAGATCAGAAGCCGCCACTCTTAACCACTACATAATATCTTATTAAACCCCACAGCATCAGACAGAATCTAAAGGGAAACAAGCAGCAGGTGCGATAGGAGCAAAGAAAGGTTCAAGCAGGACAGCATCCCATTCTGTACATGGGGAAGAAGTGAGAAGGTTCCAGTGGGTCTGCCCAAGCAATATCTCCCCCTCCCCAAGAAGGGATCATCATCCAGGGATGTCAGTATTTGCTCAGAGAGTTCCAGTGCACATCTCTTGTTAAGCCCAGTGCTTGGCCCCCAATGATCCACATTTAATGCCACAAACCAAAGGTGTTAGATACATCTCAATCAAGTTCTGAGACAGTCACTAGACTTAAAAGGAGGCCAGAGAATTCCCAAGGCAGGATCATTGCTGTCCTTCTAAGAATCTTCCCAGGGTTCTGGGGTTACCAACCCCATGTTGGGAAATTCCTGAAAATTTGGGTGTGGAACCTTGGGAGGTTATGGCTTCAGGAGAAGTGGAACCTCAATGGGGTATAATGGCATAATGTCCACCCTCCATTTTCTCCAGGGGGGTCTGATCCGTCTGGATATCAGCTGTAACTTTGGGAACTCTCCAGGCCCAACCTGCAGGTTGGCAACCCTAATTATTTATTGCAGCTGGGAGCTGAGACCACTGCAAGTCGGATTCACGGTTCCTCTAGTTGTGCTGTAGTATTCACAGTGGCTGGCAATATGAATCCTCAGAAGTAGGACCAAGCCCTATGAAGATAGGTTGAGGGACTTGGGAATGTTCAGCCTGGAGAAAAGGAGGTTGAGAGGGGACATGATAGCCCTCTTTAAGTATTTGAAAGGGTGTCACTTGGAGGAGGGCAGGTTGCTGTTTCCGTTGGCTGCAGAGGGGAAGACACACAGTAATGGGTTTAAACTACAAGTACAACGATATAGGCTAGATATCAGGAAAAAAATTTTCACAGTCAGAGTAGTTCAGCAGTGGAATAGGCTGTCTAAGGAGGTGGTGAGCTCCCCCTCACTGGCAGTCTTCAAGCAAAGGTTGGATACACACTTTTCTTGGATGCTTTAGGATGCTTTGGGCTGATCCTGCGTTGAGCAGGGGGTTGGACTAGATGGCCTGTATGGCCCCTTCCAACTCTAGGATTCTATGATTCTAAGTAAGGAACCTAAAACCTAGTCTTAGTTTATTTTCTCTTCTATAGTGGACTTCTGTTTATGGAGCTCTGCATACTCTGGAAACACTGTGTGCATGCATGTATGAATAGAGAAATGTCATCAAGGGTGGTCCTCTTATCCCCCACTATTATGCCACAATCTTGATAGAATATGCATCCCTGGGCATTAATTGTAAGTAAGGGAACACTTTCAGACAAGTTTTCTATTCCCCAAACAACCACAACGGTTGGAGGTGTCCTAAAATTCCTGTCTTAAGTCACTGCAAACTAGATCAGGTTTAATCGACAGACTTTAGGTGAACTCAATTGCTGCAGGTTTCACTCAAATCCGTTCACCTGCAACTTAATATCATAAAAAAAGAGCTTTGTTTTATTTTCTTAGGAGCAGCTTGAGGATAAAAGGAGGGAAATCCCAGGGATTTGCAGAATGCGGGAGGGGAATTGCGAAGGGAGAAGAAGAAGCTGAGCACAGCGCATGGAGGGGCTGCAGGAAGAAGAGCCTCTAATAAGGATAAGCGTGAAAACGATGATCTCAAGACATCGCGCTCTCTGCTTGCCGAAGAGCAAGGAACGAGGGCACATCAGGGCTGTAATAACGTCTCCATTTGCTGCTGGCACATCTTTGCAAAGATTGTCGCCTGTTTCTTGGCTGACATCCAGTGTGGGTAATTATGATCTGCCAAACATAACTTTTTTTACCCAGGCGTTTCAACAGGACATCAGATGTGCTGCACGATTTTTGCTCAGAAGGAAGCCCTGTGTATTCCAGTGGGATTCATGCTCTGGATCAAGGGGTGGCAAACCTAATTTCTGGTCTATTGTGTTATGGGCCACGGTTCTCCCACTCACTCCCACCCTCAGGATACAGAAGGATTAGAAGAAACTGTTGAAGTGATAGTGACTGATGTTGAAAGTTGCTCACCTTCCCATTGGAGAATGATCTCTGTCATTGGCCTCTGAGTTCAGGACAAAGAGGAACACTTCTCCATCTTTGGAGATTTTTAAACAGAGGCTAGATAGCCATCTGATGCAGAGGCTGATTCTGTAACGGTTCAAGGGGGTGGCAGGTTACAGTGGATGAGCGATAGGGTGGTGGGTATCCTGCATAATGCAGGGGGTTGGACTAGATGACCCAGGAAGTGCCTTCCAACTCTATGATTCTATGATTCTTCATCCAATGGATCAATTAATGGGTTTTAGGGCCACAAGGTATGGTGAGGTGGCTACGAACTGAGGCCCACTTGATGCACTATCCCAAATGTACAGTTACTGCCAGACAGTCCAATGAGATTGATGCCAGGTGGTAGCCTACCATCAATTCTGTGGGAAATAGAACAGCTAGATTGGATGTCCTGGTACTGGAGTTATAGTTGCCAGTCTCCAGGTAGTAGCTGGAGATCTTCTAGAATTACAGCTCATCTCCAAATTATGGAGACCAGATACCCTGGAGAATATGGCTCCTTGGGAAGATGGAGTCAATTGCAATGTATGGCCCCTCCCACCCCAGTCTCGACCACTCAGATCTCCAGGAATCTCCTAACCCAGAGCTGGCAGCCAGGCAAAGATCTACATTTAATCTACAGCTAGAAACCAGACGGGGAAATTGACCTACTGGGGCACGGGACTGCCCCACACATGGATCTGGAGGGACCTGTTATTTCAAACAACTTACCAAAGTGCAGACCAGTAGGACCCAGTTTGGTTGATACTGTTACTTACCTAATGTGACCTGTTCCAGATCAAATTGGCATACAAATTTGATTCTGATTCTTCCTTTTCCAGTTTTCAGAACTGGTTGGGATGCTGATGCCAAGCAGGGAAAACAGAAACACACATTACCTGAAATTCTGCAGTAACTGCTTCTTACATATAGTTCAAAAGGGAAATCCAGTATAATTCATGATGAATCCATACATCATTGGATATCACGCTATTGGGATCATTCACAACTGGATAATCTTTAGGGTTACCAACCTTGTAGCAGTAAATCCTGGGAGATTTGAGGCAGTGGTACATGGGAAGGGTGGGGTTTTAGGGGATGGAACCTCACATCCTCGGATACAGTCTAGGAATTTCCACAAACTCTCAGAGATTGGAGAAATTGAATCCAGCTAAAAGAAGCCGAATCCAGCTAAGATGGAGGTCCTCTGGCTAGGTTGGTGTGCTTGACAGAGTTCAGTTAACAGTTTTGGTCACCACCAGAAGCCTGGTTGTGATCCTGGACTTCACATTGTCAGTGGAAGCCCAGGTGAAAAATACTGCCCACAAAGCTTTCTACCATCTTCAGCAGGCTCGGCAGCTAGCACAATACTTGTGAGTGCCTGACCTGGCCACAGTGATCCATGCAACGGTCACCTCCAGATTAGGCATGTCTGATTCATATTGGTTTGTCCGCGAAGTACCAAAATCAATGTTAATTCCGATACTTTTGGGCTGAATCTGGTACAAATCGGCATTTCCCTAAAGTTTAAATCCTCAAAGCGGCCCTATCTGAACCTCCAAATCGGAATTCAGTTCTACAGAAACTGGGCCCTTTGAAAGGGCTCCACATGACTCATGGAGATTGGTAGCATGGTAGGCTTGTCCACCCCACTCTCCCCTATGCCTGCTGGTAGCCAGCTCCCAAAGGCTTGGGTAGAGTGGCAGTGAAGTGAACTTGTCCACCCTGCCCTTGCTCTCCCTGATACTCGCTGGCAGCCAGTTCCCAAAGTTGCAGAGTGAGTGGGGGCAGGGTGGACTTGTCCACCTGCCTTCACTCTCCTTGATCCCCACTTGGTGTGCCTTTTAAATGCCTCCTTCTATTTTTTCAGGCAATGGCCACTGCCTAAGAAAGTGGGAGGAAGCAATTAAAGGACGGGTGAAGTCAGATTAGCTGTTTTGTGCACCCTTTAAATGTCTTCACTGCCTGAAAAAGTGGGGGGCGACATTTATAGGGGATGCCAAAAATCTGAACTGTCAAGATTTTCTGTTTGGTGGTCTCTCCCCCAACCCTAGCCCTCCCATGAAGCAGAGAGCCAGCTTGCATCAGGGAAAGGAGTCATGGGGAACTGCATCAGGGAAGGGAAATGCGGGAAATGCACTCCCTAACATTTAAATAGCCAGCTGGTGGCTTGCCTCAGATGTTATCAGGGATGTTATGTTACTGCCAAGTGATGCTATAAGAATCCCACCCATCTCTATGGTCCTTACAATAGATTTTCGGGAAATTCCTAGAGTATCATCATTGACACTATCCTCTTCCCTTTTTTCCCTTCCACTTCTGACATCATGGAGGATAAGAGACTGAGGAGTCGTGTGTGTGTGTGTGTGTTCATGTGTACATGCTTGGTCAGTGAGCAAATGGCAACCCTAATAGTCATGTCCAGGAACATTCAGTTATGGGTGATTGTTTTAATGCAATGGTAATACAATATCATGTGGGGATATCACAATGTGAAGCTGCTGCCTCACTGTATATCTACCGGCACTAGTTTTGTACACAAGGTACACCCCCTGTATTCAGTGATGATCTCTTCCAGTAAGGGCTGAAGATTTCATTGCAATGGTTTGTTGTACTGTATATTGTTACAAGGGGGTGTACCTTGTGTACAAAACTATATGAGCCTCTTGTGGCGCAGGGTAATAAGGCAGCCAACATGCTGTCTGAAGCTCTGACCATGAGGCTGGGAGTTTGATCCCAGCAGCCGGCTCAAGATTAACTCAGCCTTCCATCCTTCCGAGGTCAGTAAAATGAGTACCCAGCTTGCTGGGGGGGTAAATACAGTAATGACTGGGGAAGGGAATGGCAAACCACCCCATATTGAGTCTGCCATGAAAACACTAGAGGGCGTCACCCCAAAGGTCAGACATGATTCGGTGCTTGCACAGGGGATACCTTTACCTTTACTATATTGTTATAAAGGAAAGTTGAGAGGTACAGCGACGAACACTGATCCAAGAACCAGGGATTCCCTTCTCCTCTTTCCTTGCATCTTCTTTGAGAGTCACATATCCACCCTGTAGTGCATCTTTGAGCCCCACACAGGTTCTGCAGTCCACCCGAAGACACAACCAAAAACATCTCCGCATGCCACCTCCCCTGCTAACGCAGAAGGCGGGACTGAGGAGCATGAGCTCTGCTTGCTCCTTCTTTTGCCATTCCTTTGTAATGTTGTGAAACAGCCATTAGATGAAAGTGGGGTCAGGGCAAGATCCACTTCGAGCCTCCCTCCCTATCCGTATACAGGGAAAGTAACGTGTCGGAAATCACTCGAAGTCCACAGACAAAGTTACGGGCAGATAACAAGCAATTAGATAGACAGAAGGATAGAAAGGCAAGCAGATGGATTGAAAACCAAAATAGCAATGTAGACAAATGGACCATCAAGTCAAGGATGCCAAAAACCGGTTTCACACCAAGAGGAAGAAAGAGCAATGGAGGCGGTGCTGTTGCATCCTGTACAATTTATGTACTGATTGATCATCTTTTATTGGTGCTGTCTTCGGAATATGTCTAGGCAATACAAGCTATGCGATCGACGCCGTTCGGTTGTGAGCAAATGGGAGGAAAAGTGAAGAGGCGTCTGCACCTGATAGATAGCTTCCCCGTTCTCTATTGCTAAGGAAGCCGATCCAAGTGAATGGCACCTACGCATCTATTTTCAGAGCTCCTTGTACTCTGCACTAGAGACCCTCTTTATGTAAAGAAATAAAGAATACAAAGGTTTTCCGAATCACAACTGTGGCCTAGGTTTCCAGTATTCCGTTCTGACATGGTGGCATCACAACCGTGCCACTTTTAGCCATCGTCTCTGTGTCTGTGTGTGCGTGCAGAGCTCCATGGAGTGGCATCTCAGATTTGTTACATTTTGCAGATTTTCTGGGCTTGGCAAGTTGCAGAACTTACCAGGTGGTTGGAATACACTCGGGGGGGGGGGGGAGTGGGGAGATAATTCAGCCTGCAAAAAATAAAGAATGGGAAATTGTCACATTGCGGTGTCTTCGCCATGTCAAAAAGTATTGGAGAATTCGGCAGAAGTTGGTGGTATGGAAAATGGCTGGTTACCACTTAGGGTGCCTCTCCCATGTAGCATCAAGGCTAATAATGGGAGCTTGACACCAGGAAAACCTGGCTTCAAATCTCACCTAAGCTACAAACTCACTACCATATGGTGACCATAACACAGGTCTGCTTTATGGGGCAGAAATGGGTTGCAAAAGATCACGCACAAGTGGGGATGCAGTAGGTTGGACTGAGAGCAACTGGCTGCCATGGTCCTTTTTTCTGTCCTCATCTTGAGAAACATTGCTCTTATAGAATCCTAGAGTGGGAAGGGGCCATCTAGTCCAACCCCCTGCTCAATGCAGGATCAGCCTAAAGCATCCAGGATAAGGATCCGTCCAGCCACCAGTGAGGGGGAGCTCACCACCTCTTTAGGCAGCCGATCTCCCTGTTGAACTACTCTGACTGAATTTGTTTCCCCTGATATCTAGCTGGTACCATTCCAAGAGCTGTAACACAAGAAAATATTTCACACTGGATCCATCCGTCCCAGTGGAACAATTGTCACATTACATCGTGCACTGATTTTACCAAACATTTCAGGGGCAAGTGTGCTTCCTTTGTGGTGTGCAGATATATGTGAAGGGCTTTGAACATACCATACAGTGACAGAAAAATGAGAAGAAATGGGGTCATCTGACTTGTGATGTCTTCACCAACACTCAGGGGAACAAAATGCCAAGTGGGGCACTCTCATTGGTTGTCTGTGACCTGTAGCATGTTGGCTGCCATGTTAGTTAGCTAATGCTTTATGGACTAAGCAAAACGCACCACAGTCTAAGTGAACATGATGCCTCTCTTAGCAACTGCTTGCTGTCCCCACCTTGAGAAACATTGTTCTGTTGTTGTCAAAGCCTTCAAAAATATAGCTTGAAAAGTCGAGAACAGTACTGCTAAATGGAACATCTGCCAGAGCTAAAATATCTTCATAAATGTGACCCCATGTAAATATTTCTTTTTCTGAAACAATGAAAAGGAGCAAGTCAAAGATAGCTTAGATTAGATCTTGAAAGACAAAGGGTGGATTTTCTAAATTATTATTTTCGCATATCCAATGGCACTTTTTTAAAATTACAGAATCCCATTATCTGAAAATCTCATGGCAGCTCTAAAGAGGCAGACTTAATTCTTTATTGTGGGAATCTCTTAATGCAGCTCTCCATTAGGCTAAATTGAGCCGGCTCCCTTATTAATGCCTACGACTTTTTTGATCTTTGTCACGTCTTCTGGTGGTCCACCACCTTTCATCAGAACCGGTTGCCTTGGATGTGGCTTCTTGTATTTTCCCAATGAGGAATGCTGCGAGATTTAGTTCAGCAAACTTTCAGTCTCTGCTTCACACTGGCTAATTAAATCAAGCCAACTGAGTGAAAAAGGCAGGCACACAATAAAATTACTGTCCCCGAGGGATGGAGAAAGACAATGCGGTGACATGCTAACTCTTCCTTTCCACTTCCTTTTATGCAGAGTGTCCAGGGTGAAATGCAGAAAAGATGCTAGCAAGAGCTGGCATTTCCCTCATAAAGCCACCGGCAGGAGAACGTCAGTCAAAAGACAGCAGACGGAAATGCACAGCGCCAGCGCATTTTTTTTTTTTAACGTAAAGTTTGATGGTAAATGGATTCTTCCTCATGCATTTGTGTGTGTTGTTTGCAACCCACCCACCCTTCCCACAGGGGAAAAAAACACACAAGAACAAATCATATTTCAGGACCATTCCATAGTAGCACAAGATTTTAAATGTGTAAACAGAGAAAGCAAGACATTACCAAATCCCATCAACCAGCAAGTGAGAGGGTTGCCCAGGTTCCTGCCTCAATCATAGAATTTCCCCAGTCTCTTTCATTCAAGAAAGATTCATGGGACATTATAATGTGGCTCGGCCTATTTTGACTTCTGGACCATGGACCACGCTGAAATAATTTTTCAGGCTTCAAAGTGTCCTGGAAGTGATGCCAGCTGGCCACACCTCCCTCCCATGGTCCCCAGAAGTTACATGTCATTGGAAGTGACATCACCATCCACATGAACAGGCAGTCTGAAGGAGGACCAAGGTGTGGGAGAGACAGGATGCTGTTTAAAAAGGGAGTAGGCATGCTGGCTCTGGCCCCTCCCCGGCACAGAAACCATGAGAGAATTCACTCATGCTCAAGAGCCAGTTCCCTAGCTTGGGGCCAAAGGATGGGAGCTCGTCTGAACTCACCTGGCTGGCCATTTCACAAACCCGGGGGCACAACAGTAAATGTACACATATGAGCATTTGTTGATTTTATCCATTTGTAGGGTGGCACATGCAGAAGGTTTTACTCCAAATGAGTGAAGCTGCCATGGTGGAGCATGGGGGAAGAAGCGGCCCCACAATTATTGTGGACCCAAGCTACGAAGAGCGTTGTGTATTATGGTCAATATCTTGAATAGATCCCAGTAGCTGATTGACTACTGGTGGAGTGACTGCAGATCGGGAATAAAAACCAAGCTCCTGATAACAACCAAGCTGCTAAATTCTTTACCAGATGGGGTGGATCTAGCCAGATCAGCAACATCAAGGGAGAAGGAAGAAAGCTTCTTCTTCTTCTTTTTTTTTTTTTTTGAAGCTGCATCAACTTGCTTTTCCAGCAGCAAAACTGGATTCAACACAACCCTTCACCACTTAATAAAGTTTCCACAGATCAGCTAAACTCCATCAAAACAGGGACCACAGTGTCCTCCCAGAACTCTACCTTCTCAGCTAGCAACATTTCCAGTTTCTCTGGGTTCTGTATCAATTTGTTTCCTTTCTACCACTGGAACACAGAAGTCAGGCAGTGGCTCAAGACCTCAATTGCACCACTTAGGGATCTGGATAGAGAGATAGAGTACTGGATGTTACCTGTAAGGTCACTGTGGGTGGGCAGGTAGTTGTGAGTTTCCTGCATTGTGCAGCAGGTTGGATTAGATGACCCAGGAGGTGCCTTTCAACTTCTTTGATTCTATTGTCTAGTTCTAAAGCCATGAATGTTTTCCTCTATCAGTTTTACCTAGAGGTTGAATAACATGGGGGATACATTTATGCCCTCTGGAACTCCACAAGACAACTGAAGATATTTAGCCTCCAATGAGAATCTGAGTCCATTCCATAAGGAATAATTCATACCAGTCCAAGGCAATCTCCTTGATTCTGGTGCTAAATGCTGACAAGCAGCAGTCTTGTCAATAACTTCAAGGAACTTACATTTCAAGCTCCCACCAGAGCCTCAAAAAAGTATGTGCTTGGAATCTTAAAATCCCCACTGAGCTTGTTGTGTAGGCGTCTACATAGCACTGCATCCATCAGTACCTCATCAAACTCAGAGAGGGGGCTCGTTGAGGACTATGAACTAGCCAACCCATAAGCAAGCAACAAAAACTATCCTTGCTCCCCAATACAAGGAGTATAAAAGCAATGCCCACTAGTTGTACTGGGAAACTGCAAAAATTGACAAAGAAGAATCTCACAAAGACCCATTATGCACGGGGGTTTTAGCGCACATTCGGAGTGGAATGGCGGCGACTAAAATCACGGATAACACACGGAGCCGGCTGCAACCGGCTGCAGCTTCGGTGCATGCCGCCGAGAAAGCCGCGTCAGTGAAACGCGGAAGAAAGCGCAGCTTCCGGGTGAGCGGGGCGCAACCAGAAGCGGCGCCCGGATCGGCGCGTGCATAATCGGTTACTCTGGGTTTTGCCGCCGTCGCGCCCCGCCCCGTGTATAACCGGTATGCGTCGCGTCTTCCCCCTCCGCGTTTTCCATGTGACCCGAAATCGCCGTTTCGGCGGCCGTGCATAATGGGCCAAAGAGAGCTTTGACTCTCCAAAACTTACACACCAGTCTCTAAGGTGGTACTTGAATCTAGCTGTACTACCCAGTAATGGGTTTAAACTACAAGTACAACGATAAAGGCTAGATACCAGGAAAAAAAATTTCACAGTCAGAGTAGTTCAGCAGTGGAATAGGCTGCCTAAGGAGGTGGTGAGCTCCCCCTCACTGGCAGTCTTCAAGCAAAGGTTGGATACACACTTTTCTTGGATGCTTTGGGCTGATCCTGCGTTGAGCAGGGGGTTGGACTAGATGGCCTGTATGGCCCCTTCCAACTCTATAATTCTATTATTCTAAAGACCCAGACCTCTGAAACTATCTCACCAAAGTTGAAGGACTCGTGGAGAACAATAGCCACTCCTCCTCCACATGTTCCTGTGAGGGATGGGTTGAAGATTGAGTAACCAGGTAGGGTTAGGTAGGGCAGGTGCACAGTGTTATTCTCTTCCAGCCATGTCTCTCTTGTGCATGTGTAACCCTGAGTTGGGGTATTCCTCATAAGGAAGAAAAGGCACAATTTCCCCAGAGGGATTGAAGGCCTGCAGCTTTCACCCCTTTCACTCCTTTGTATAACAAAACTATATATATTAACGTTTTAGGTGAAGAATTGTATTGTTATCTGAATGATGATGCCTTTCATCTTGAGCATTCAAGGATACCAGAGACTTCTCTGAAGAACAGAAGACCTTCTTGGTTGTCGTTGGATGTGTTTAATTATTGATTCCAAATATGATTTCTTCTGAAATCATTCCCATAAATGCAAATATCACAAGGTGGGATCACACTGTCATACGTGTGAACCCTCTCCATTCTTCAATTAAAAAATACAATATTTTTGATATTTTGCCTGAACAAACCACTGTAACATACCATAGATTTATGTATTTATGTATGTATTTATTTATTTATTATTTATTTATTATATTTATATACCGCCCTCCCTGGAGACTCAGGGCGGTTTACATAAGAACATAAGAACATAAGAACAATACATGAAACAGTCTATAGCATGTGAACAACCATACAATAATAATAACTAATAGTTGTAACCATATAACAATATAACAGTATAAACAATATAAATGCAGTCAATTGTGTGCCTCACTGATCTGGCATTGCACAATATATTATTTATATTTACTTTATTTGTAATTTGATTTCTATCCCACCTCTCCTGACTCATCTCAAGGGGGCTTTCAATAAAACAATAACAATATCCCTATAACTCCGTAAAATATTAAAAACCCCAATTTCCATACAAGTAACGTTAACCATAAGCATAATTCATATTAATGAAGCAATAGGGGGAATGGGGGTCCTTGAACTGTCAACTCTCAAGATGCAACAGAGATTACATAGGCAGCAGATGCCCTTGCCAAATGTTGGCCATCTTTGGAACCCATCTGTTCTCTTCCATCTTTGGAACTCCACTGTACCAGTTCCCCTCTGCAGTGAAATTGGGCATTCATCAAACCTTCTACTCAAGCTAAAAGCTGCTACCAGCACCACTAATCACCCTCACACACACACGACCCTATAGAAGTCCTGGGCCACAGTCTCTGTGTGTTCATGTAGGGTGTGTGACAAGTGTTCTCTGATATCAGTGTTGCCCTTGGTTTCCCAGTAAGGAGCCGGGGTTGCTCTTCCTCTCCAGACATAGAGAACCTTCTTAAACTGTGGATAGTGAATAACAGTCACCTCTGGGGGAAGTTTTGTTTATTTCACTGTAATCTTTAGAACAGTGATCCATACAACAGTCACCTCTGGACAAGACTACTCCAACTCTGTCTAGACAGGGCTACCATAGAAAACTGATCCGGAAACTTCCCCTGGACCAGAATGCAGCAGCCTGGATCCTCACTAGGACCCGGCAGAGAACTCATATATGACCAGTGCTCTCCCACCTGCACTGGCTCCGGATTGAAGACTGAACCAAGTTCAAGGTTCTCACCTTTAAATCCCTTTATGCTCTGGGACCTTCATACCTGCAGGACTGCATTCCTCCAAGAAACTTCTGTGCAAATTCTGCACATGCAGAATTTCCTTAAGATTCCTAGCCCCAGAGAGATTAAGTTGGCATCAACCACAGCCAGGGCTTTCTTTGGCCCTGGCCCCAGTTCTGCTGAATGAGATCAGGACCCTGCAGGACGAGGCCTAGATCTGTCTCTGACAATATCTAGCCTTCCTACTAAAAGCAAATCTGGGTCAAATCTGGACTCCAGTTAGTCCTCCATTTCACTGAGGCTCCATTGTGATGGAGTTTGGTTATGCTACAAACGGAAGTGAATTGGCTAATTGCCTACATTAAGTCAATCAGTAATTCTTTAGTGTACTACAGCACCCCACCTCCAGAAAAACCCGTGTTATGATATCACAATCCATCATACGATCTGCTCCTTCTGGAAATCCAGTTTCCCCTAACAAATCAAAACTCATTCCGGGAATCCAGCTTTCCCTAACAAATCCAAGATCTTTCTGGGAATCCAGTTCTTCTTAACTAATCCAAACGCTTTCTGGGAATCCAGTTCTCCCTCACTGCTGAAATTATTCTTGGGTGGGGATGAAGCTAACTTCTCCAGCCAACCGTTCTCTGTCCCCTTCCTCCATAAAGCCAACAGATATCTTGAGCTGGGTCGGAAACGGGCTTGGAGAATCAACTCCTCCCATGCGCCACATGGACTCCGCTTCCTCCCATTAGCCTTTGTGATTTTTTTCCCCTTCAGTATAAGTTACACACTTGCTCACATTTCCTTTTTGTGACGGTGATGCTGTTCAGTCCTGCTGAGATCTTGAGAGTGCTTTGCGTCTAAGAGCCCGGAAGGCACGGGGCCAGCTTTCCAACAATGAAGCTGGATCAGTCATTTGGAGGCCGTCCTCGGAGAGCGGGTCCGGCAGTCTGTTCTGAGGAGCGTTCTCTCCATTCTTGCCGTCTGCGGGCTCCATTGCCAGAAAATGATATAATCGATCAGCTGCCAGCTCTTGGATGGAAGCTGCATCCAAGATATTTTGGGCTTATCCAATTACTGAATAATTATGTTTACAATAAACCATGCTTGTTCAGAGCTCTTGGTGAGGAGACAAAGACCATTCCTGTCGACTGTCCTGTGACATTCCGGGCTGCAGCATTCTCCTCTGACACAGCAACCAAGTTACAGCTGTTTCATCCATTGCCTTGCAACTCTTCATAAAGTGCCTCTCCTTGTGACAAAAGTACAAACAATGCAAAGACATGTTTGCAATGCAATCCTCAACTGAGTTCTGTCATAGAATCATAGGATCATAGAGTTGGAAGGGGCCATCCAGGCCATCTAGTCCAACCCCCTGCTCTACGCAGGATCAGCCCTAAGCATCCTAAAGCATCCAAGAAAAGTGTGTATCCAACCTTTGCTTGAAGACTGCCAGTGAGGGGGCGCTCACCACCTCCTTAGGCAGCCTATTCCACTGCTGAACTACTCTGACTGTGAAAAAAATTTTTCCTGATATCTAGCCTATATCGTTGTACTTGTAGTTTAAACCCATTACTGCGTGTCCTCTCCTCTGCAGCCAACGGGAACAGCATCCTGCCCTCCTCCAAGTGACAACCTTTCAAATACTTAAAGAGGGCTATCATGTCCCCTCTCAACCTCCTTTTCTCCAGGCTGAACATTCCCAAGTCCCTCAATCTATCTTCATAGGGCTTGGTCCCTTGGCCCCAGATCATCTTTGTCGCTCTCCTCTGTACCCTTTCAATTTTATCTACGTCCTTCTGGCTTTCTAAAGCCATTGATGTCAGTGGGTTTGAAGGATGTGACTCTGTCTAGGATTGCACAGTTGATCTCTTGTGGACCCTAGCATTTACTGAAAACACGGTTCCTAGCCATCGTGATTAACAGGCATCCTCTGGTTAGAGTTTGGAAAATGTACAGTCTGATTTCTATTGCATGGCACGGTGCTAACAAAGGAAAGTGATTTTTGTGAGGGTAGCCATGGTGGTCCAAAACAGAATTAGTTTGGTGCCCAGGAGCACCTTAGAGAAAAAAACAGATTTTTTTGGGGGGGGGGGGCTATTAGTTTTCTAGTGTCAAAACTCCATTGAATTTAATGTAATTTAAATCTGTTACAACCAGGAGTAGTTTAAGGATTTCCAGGGCCTGAAGCACCAGAGCCAGTTTAAGACTCTGACAGAGTGGTTCCTCAGTGGAACAGGCTTCCTCGGGAAGTGGTGAGTTCTCCTTCTTTGGAAGTTTTTAAGTAGAGGCTAGATACTCATCTGACTGAAATGTTGATTTTATGAACTTAGGCAGATTGTGAGTGGGGGGGAGGAGGTTAGGAAGGGATGTGAATGTTTGTCTCTTGTGGCCCTTCCTTGCATACCCAGGGAATTGCTCATTGCTGCTATGGGTAGGTAAATTTCTTACAGGCCAGGCTGGATTCTGGAGATTTGGGGTGGGTGGGGATCATTTGGACATGGAATTGGGGTCCCTGTGGGTAGGCAGATAGTTGTGAGTTCCTGCATTGTGCAGGAGGTTGGACTAGATGACTCAAGAGGTACCTTCCAACTCTATGATTCTAAGGATTTGGGGGGGGGGGGGGCTAGCAGAGTACAATTGTGGTGGGAGCAGCCAGACTGGGAGCAAAGAGGCCCCCCACAATGGAAAGGAGTGTGATTCCGAGTTTTCTTAAGGAGGCAAAAGGGGGGAGGAGAGTGGCTATGATCCATGGAAGGGGGGAGGCACCATGTGGGTCTCCTGGAAGTGTAAGGCCCATAGCGCATGTGCTCCATGAATAAACTGGCCCTGGTTACAGCAGGGTTTAAAAACATACAATTTGACGTATAAAATTACAATATAACCCTACTCCTAGTTATCTATTAAAATGCATTCCCCAAAAGTGCAACAGATTACACCATACAATATTAGTGCCACAATTAAACCCAAGAGGGAGGTGGGGACAATCCCTGTGTCAGCTTCTAAATAAGTTAAAAATATAGGATAGACAGATAGATATAAATAGTTGCCAGGATATGGAAAGGGTCAGCTGGAACCGTTCATCAGGGATCTCAAGAAACTGTTATTGGTTTCTAAGCTGCTCCTGGATTCCGCATTTGTGTCTTTTATGGCCACCTGTTCCTCTCTCACTGCTTCGGGTTATGTTCCCGTACCTATAGACCGGTAAACTGGCCTATCTAACCATTCCATTCAGTCAGATCCAGCCATGCACGCACAGAAACACAAATCTACTTCTTGCAGTTCCATTTCTACAAGTGTTTCATAAAGAAACGGGGATACCATATCATGGAACTGGTCCGGCAGGGGCACTGGTATCATAATGGGAATGCAAATTTAGTCTATTGAGCTGTTTATTATATGTACAATCTTGTTCGTATGGCACTATATTTGATTTTGGGTTGTCCTATCTTATGCTGCTTTTGGTTTGTGTTGTTCTTCCTTTTTGTAGTCCTAATCCTGTTGCATTGTGTACTGGATGTCCTGTGCTGCCAGATTTCATTGCATCTATACGCAATCTGCTTTAAGTCTTTGATAAAAGCAGGCAATAAATCAATGACACTATATACTGACTGCTCCTTAGAAGGCCAGGAAGATGAAACTCAAATACTTTGGCCACCTCATGAGAAGGAAGGACTCCCTGGAGAAGAGCCGAATGCTGGGAGCGATCAAGGGCAAAAGAAGAAGGGGACGACAGAGAATGAGGTGGCTGGATGGAGTCACTGAAGCAGTAGGTGCAAACTTAAATGGACTCCGGGGAATGGTAGAGGACAGGAAGGCCTGGAGGATCATTGTCCATGAGGTCGCGATGGGTCGGACATGACTTCGCACCTAACAACAACAATATACACTGTAATATGGACTAAAGAGAATCAGATGATAATTACTTACACAATCAGAAATGAAAACTGGGGTACAATGAACTGAATTGAAGACACTTAGGTTAATCTATTTTAGTGTACTGTTGGGCACACGAGGAAGATGTCTATTATTTTAGGCTGGAAAGCAAAAGTCAGTGGTGGTTCTGCTGAAGAAGAATTTCAGATGACTCAGCTTTGTTAATTTAAAGTTGTTAGTAACTCGTCACATCCAAACACCAAGGCCTGATAAAAATGTGGGATTCGTGGCCAGAGGATGCAGTGACGGCCACAGGAACAAACAGATTTTAAAGGGGGATTAGATAGATTCGTGAAGAATTCATGAAGAATAAATCTATCAATGGCTACTGAGACCTCCACATTCAGAAGAAATAAACCTCTGAATCCAAGATCCAGGAGGCAACGTCAGGGGAAGGTCTTGCGATCTGCTGTCTATTCAGAAGAACTACTTGGCCAACTGTGTGAGAGAGGAAGCTGGACTAGATGGACCACTGGTCTGATCCACAAGGGTTCTTCTTACATTCTACATGCAGGATAATTGGGTGGGAATAAGGTGGTAGAATGCTGAAGCAGACCAGCCAGAAGATTATGGTTCACATTTCAGAATATTCTTCTGTGTTGCAAACAGAAAACCAGCACAGTAAACAAAGAGAAATGGGTCGAAGCTTGACGCCTCCTGTGCTAGTTTTTCATTTGAATGGCATTTTGTTTTCCTCTACCAGCTCATGATTCTACCACCTCCTTTTTCACTATATGAAAACCAGGCCTAAATATAAAAAGAGAGATGAGTCCCAAGACTATTATATGGTGTAATAAGCAGCACAAATGAACAATCCTAAGGGTGGGGACACAGGCTAAAGGTAAGGCATGTTGAAGGTCTCGGGTTTGATTTCTGTATTGAACTTAAAGGTCCAATAAGAGGTCCACTGCAAGGACCTCCAATAGCTCTCTGCTTGAGAGCTTGGATAGCTGCTGCCATGCAGAATGGATATTGCTGAGTTAGTTGACCCAGTGGTCTCTCAGCATGGTGCAGTAGTTAAGAGAGGTGGCTTCTAATCCAGAGAGCCAGGTTTGATGCCACGCTCCTCCACATGCAGCCAGCTAGGTGACCTTGGGCCAATCACAATCTTGTTAGAGGTGTTCTGACCGAGCAGTAAGATTAGGGCTCTTTCAACCTCACCTACCTCTCAGGGTGTCTGTTGTGGGAAGAAGAAGGGAAGATGTTTGTAAACCGATTTGTGACTCCTTCCGGTAGTGAAAAGTAGGATATAAAAAACAAACTTCTTCTAAGGAAGCTTCACAGAGCAGACTACACTTAAGCCTGTGGCACATAGATAAGGTGACTCTCCAGAAAGCATTAGTAAAAGCAGAAGAGAAAGGACGTAACCATTATGGGTTTTTTTCCCCGTCTGAATTTTGTAGGAGAATTTACAATCCGCTTCCATATGCCTATTAACATTTGCATGTTTATTTTTATTCCCTTTCCTGCGTCTAACTGGTTGTAGCAGTTTCCAACACCTAAGGAGGATGGACCAGGGTTTCCAAACAGCTTTATTTCAAACTGTTCTAAACGGTTTACACTTTCTTCTACCTTTTGATAAATAGCAGTGATTTATAGATCAGAGAGATGCTTTCCAAAATTCATTCCTTAGTGTTTTGCTGATCTCTGTTTAACATGAGAAGATTTTAATCTTAGCACATCAGGTAAAATATGAAGTGTTTGGAAAAATGTCACTGCATTGTGCTGTGTAGCAGTCTGATTACTGTACACTACCGCAATGTGTGTTTTACCCAAGGAGGTGACCATATAAACACATTTTCCTCCTTTATCAGTGGGTTTGTTTCGGCGGTCTGGAGGCATAGCAAAACAAAGAGTTCTTCTCTGAAGAAGAAGAAGAAGAAGAAGAAGAAGAAGAAGAAGAAGAAGAAGAAGAAGAAGAGTTGGTTCTTATATGCCACTTTTCTCTACCCAAAGAAATCTCAAAATGGCTTACAGTCGCCTTCCCTTTCCTCTCCCCACAACAGACACGCTGTGAAGGAGGTGGGGCCAAGAGAGCCCTGATTACTGCTTGGTTAGGACACTTCTAAAGAGCCTCTTGTGGCGCAGAGTGGTAAGGCAGCCGTCTGAAAGCTTTGCCCATGAGGCTGGGAGTTCAATCCCAGCAGCCGGCTCAAGGTTGACTCAGCCTTCCATCCTTCCGAGGTCGGTAAAACGAGTACCCAGCTTGCTGGGGGGTAAACGGTAATGACTGGGGAAGGCACTGGCAAACCACCCCATATTGAGTCTGCCATGAAAACGCTGGAGGGCGTCACCCCAAGGGTCAGACATGATTCGGTGCTTGCACAGGGGATACTTTTACCTTTACCTTTAGGACACCTCTAATGGAACTGTGACTGGCCCAAAGTCACCTAGCTGGCTACATGTGGGTGAGCTCAGAATCGAACCCAGACTCAAGTTCACTCAAGTTCACCAAATGTACTGGACTGAGCAGATGAAGGCTGAAAAAATAGTATAGTTTGTTGTCTATCAGCATATCAAGAGTTGACATGACTTCTAAAAAAGAATCTTAACATTATTAGTGTTGTTTGAAGAACTCTCCAATGGAAGACAGCACAGCCTAGCCTGATCTCATCAGATCTTGGAAGCCAAGCAATGTCAGGACTTAGATGGGAGACCACCAAGAAGACTCTTCAGAGGAAGGCAATGGCAAACCACCTTTGCTTCTCGCTTGAATTTTTCTTGGTGTTGCTTCTATGGGTATGATTACTCTTGGAGCAAAGGTGTGACAGCTACAAAACATAATACCTGGTGACAGTGGATCTGGATCAAAATTACACTAAGAAGAGTAACTACGGCTGACGTGGCCAAGTTGTAGAGACACACAGGTCTCATTCTCATCATGTATAAATTCTGGCCTTCCCAGATGTTTCTTTTTTTTTTTTGCAGGTATGTCAGGATCTGCCCTTGTCCATGTTCAGACCTATTCAGTATGCTAGAGGCTGACCTTAGAGCAATTGTTAAGACTGAATTGGTAAGAAGGGCATTTGACGATGTTTAGTAGCTGTCGAAATGAACTCCCTCTTTTTCATACTCTTTTCTAGCTTTCCTGTTCTAGTAGTTTAGACTCTTGTTTTGGGTCCTTGGGAAGAAAAGTGGGCTAAACTGATTCCAACTGATTCCAGCTTGAGCACACATATATCACCTGCATCTAGTGGGAGAGCTCAGCGTGCATTCTGCCACATAGAGTAGCAGTGCAAACTGACTGGATGGGTCTTCTATAATCCTAGAGTTGGAAGGGGCCATACAGGCCATCAAGCCCAAACCCATGCTCAATGAAGGATCAGCCTGAAGCATCCAGGATAAGGATCTGCCCAGCCACTGCTTAAAGATTGAAAGTGAGGCAGAGCTCACCATGTCCTTAGATAGTCAATTCCACTACTGAACTACTCTGACCGTGGGGAAAAAATTCCTGGTATCTAGCCACAACCATTCTACATGTAGTTCAAAGCTATTACTGCAGCTCCTATCCTCTGCTGCCAACCGGAACTACTCCCTGCCTTCCTCTGAGAGACAACCTTTCAAACAGTTAAAGAGAGCAATCACGTCCCCTCTTGACCTTTTCTTCTCTGGGCTGAACATTCCCAAGTCTCTCCGTCTTTCTGATGGACATGGATCTGCAACTCATGAATCTGCATCTTGGGATGGTTTCCTATCATGTGTGTCTTTCCCCACAAATTCCTCTAGACTTATACGCCCATTTTCCCTTCTGCATTCATATAATTTCCTGGCAACCTTTCCTGGTGTGCAGAGACCTAACAGGGCTTCAGCCACAGAGCTGTGTCATGTCCTGTTTGTTTCTGAACTTCAAGCTCATCCCCCCTCCAGCCATTACATGGAGACTCAAAAGCCATGTTTACTTCTCATAAGCCACAAACTCCAAGAATGCTATGAACCACAGGGACAGTTATTATTGGTCACCGAGCTATTTTTTGGATGACTTATCCACTGTGTCTGATGAGCTTCTGAGGAACTGCAGGATACCAGGGAAGGAGTCTGAAAACTATTGCAACACACACCATGGGTTGAACAGTCATGCTCAAGAAGCTGCCACATGTACCATTTAGCCAACTCTAGTTCCTTTGTACCAGAGCAAAGGAGACTGTGCTGCAGCAGAAGAGGCTCCATGTTGCATGTAGGATGTCCCAAGGTCAATCCCTGCCATCTCCCATTAAAAAGGGGTGGTGTGAACAACTTTTGCTTGAGATCCCAGAGAACCACTGCCAGTCTGAGTAGACAGTGCTGACCCTGATGGGCAATTGATCTGATTGGTCAGTAATATAAAGGAGTTTCCCCTTCACTGGCTGTCTTCAAGCAGCAGCTGGGCAGATCCTTATCCTGGATGGTTAAGGCTGATCCTGCATTGAGCAGGTGGTGGGACTAGATGGCCTAGATCAGGGGTAGTCAACCTGTGGCCCCCCAGATGTTCATGGACTACAATTCCCATGAGCCCCTGCCAGTGTTTGCTGGCAGGGGCTCATGGGAATTGTTGTCCATGAACATTTGGAGGGCCACAGGTTGACTACCCCTGGCCTTCCAACTCTATGGTTCTATGATACACAAGTGTCTTCTGTGAACCTCCACAGAGGATCGCAAGAAATGGTTGAAGTGGGGCGGACCATTTTGCCCTGTTCCCCAAGGAAGGAAAAAGTTTTGGCTTCACCCTGGCAGAAGAGAAAACACCAGGGCTTTCAACAATGTCATCTCAGGTATTTTCTTTAAAAATTATTAACACCCCCATTAAAAACACACGCACACACACAACCCTGACAGTTTTCTAAAATAACTGTGATGCCACATAAAAGCGTAATGTGTAGGATTTCAATAAACAGCCGCAGCCGGCTAGCCAAACAGTGTGCATCTGTGTCATTATTTAAGAATCTGGGTCGCAGGATGATGGAATCCTGCATTTTATCGCAGACTCGCGTAGAAGAGGATTCTGTGGTCTTGGTTTCGGGAGGGAAAAAGAGGGGGAAAAAAAGAAACGAGAGAAAAAACAATCTAAATCCACACCAGGCATGGACTAGCCGGGCCACCCAGGATTTTCTTTTCATATATCTGATAGATGTGTTTTGACAAGTTATATTAAGTACAAAGCAGGCCACCAGAGCAGCATGTGGAGTTGATATAGACAGAGACAGAGAGGCAAACGGCAGTACGGAGGCACGCTTTCGCCGGAGCGATTTGCCATAACGAAATAAGCCCCCCTCTCTGACTCGCCCCCCCCCTTCCCTCCACCTCCGTCATATTACCACATTTCTGCAAATATAATAAAGCAAAATAGATCCTGACAGCTTTCGAAAGGATCGGTTTTATCTGGGATTTACAGCTTCTGTAGACCTCTCTCCCCTGCCCTCTTCTTAAGAAAAGGGGGTCTCCTTCAGATCGGTCATTGTGTGGGTCAACTCTCCTTTTAAAAGTCTGATTGGAGGTGGTTTGCCCCCCCCCACACACACACACACATACACACAGACAGACCCTAGCTGCCCACTCACTTCTCTGGTCCTTCCTCTTCAGAAAATAAAACTTCATAAATGAAAGGGGGGAGGGATTGAAAGTACAATCTGGCCCCTCACACCTGTCCTGATACGTCCTTTTCTTTCCCATCCAATGGGATTGCACCCCTTTTCCCCAACTGAGCACTCCTAAACAAAGGACAAAAAAACAAACTCTCCTCTTTGGGGGGGGGGAGGATGATGTCTCTGGACGCATGGCAAAGATGCGGAAAAAGAAAGCAAGAAACCCACCCTCATTAATCAGGACTCTCCGAGAGGCTTTGCTGGAAGATGCAGGCCGCTTCTCTGACACTGATCTCCTCTTTGATGTGGAGAGAGAAAGAATGCGAGCAAAAACCCTCCGAAGGGAGGGGGGAAGTTGTGGGTTTTCAATAATTTATTTGTTTGGAAGACGGAGGGAGTGGAAGGTTAGCCGTAAGTACATAGCTAATCACTCTCCGGCCCCTTGCAAAGGAGCGTCTGTTTAACTCCCCGCTTGCCTTGGTGCCTCTGATGCCAGAGCCAGTCCTTGTCTGCTCTGAGACTGTCCTTGTGCCAAGTGCCTTTTGCAAAATGGGATGTCATGGAAAGAGGCGCTCGCAGTCCAGCTTTGCATAACGGTTGTTCTTAAATTATTCATCATTAACACAGGAGAGCCCCTGGTTCAGCAGCTAGGCCTCATCTTCCTCTTGCATTAATCAGTCGCTAATCTGTCCACTCTCCTCCTCCTCCTCCTCCTCCTCTACTATAAAGGTAATGATAAAGGTATCCGCTGTGCAAGCACCGAGTCATGTCTGACCCTTGGGGTGATGCCCTCTAGTGTTTTCATGGCAGACTCAATACGGGGTGGTTTGCCAGTGCCTTCCCCAGTCATTACTGTTTACCCCCCAGCAAGCAAGCTGGGTACTCATTTTACCGACCTCGGAAGGATGGAAGGCTGAGGCAACCTTGAGCCGGCTGCTGGGATCGAACTCCCAGCCTCATGGACAGACAGTTTCAGACAGCATTTCTGCCGCTTACCACTCTGCGCCACAAGAGGCTCCTTCCTCTACTATAGAGTATATTTAAAATATTAGCTATTTGTGTCAGATTCTCAAAAGGCAACATAATTGCCCTAAGAACTGTTCATGAGGAACTGGCACAATTCTCTGCTGTGAACTTTGTCCTCTGCTGTGGATGTCAAACAGGGAACTATCTTGATGGTAGAGTCTGTTTTGGCTTCCCGTTTCACATCAAAGGGCAAGACTCTGCTGAGCACACCTTTAAAATGGGCAATGGGCAATGACCCCAAGAAAGAGCGTCAGCTTTGGATGAAAAGGCATATTGTTGAATGTGAAGTTAGTATTTGAAAAAGAAGACTTCTTGTGACAAATATGCTATGCCAAACAGAAGCATTGAGGTTTAGGTTGCATGTAATAACTTACTATACCTGCAAGAAGAAGAAGAAGAAGAAGAAGAAGAAGAAGAAGAAGAAGAAGAAGAGTTGGTTCTTATATGCTGCTTTTCCCTACCCGAAGGAGGCTCAAAGCGGCTTACAGTCGCCTTCCCATTCCTCTCCCCACAACAGACACCCTGTGAGGTGGGTGAGGCTGAGAGAGCCCTGATATCACTGCTCGGTCAGAACAGTTTTATCTGTGCCGTGGCGAGCCCAAGGTCACCCAGATGGTTACATGTGGGGGAGCGCAGAATCGAACCTGGCATGCCAGATTAGAGGTCCGCACTCCTAACCACTACACCAAACTGGCTCTCAAGGTGGGCTCCTTGGATGAAATCCCTATTGGATTGTAGTAGTTTAAAGACATTTCTCAATCTTAAATTGCTCGTTCATTGCTTTTGGACTTTCTATCTGTGCACCAAGCTCAATTAAAGTATTTATGGAGGCATGTAAAACTTTGTAGACATTCTTCCAACAGTTTTTCATTCTGGCTTACGCATGGGGTTAGCACGGCCTGTCTACTGAGTTTCTAGACACATGCTGGAGTCGGGATGCAGATGATTCCAGATCATTCCGGAAGTGACATGTTTTGCTGGCCTGCTTCCACCCACAGACCAGATCAATGTCAGTAGGCATCAGCAACAATTACCCAGAGTTTGCACGCCCTTGGTGGGAGCCTGGTAAACCTATCCATGCAGCTCAAGCACCCTCTGGTGCAATAGCTATGGAGAACACAAAACTGTGAAATCATCATAAAGAAAATGGTGGGACTTGTCCTTTTGCTTGGGCCATTGCGTCTTGCAGTCCCAAATCCCACCCAGCGTAGGTGTTACTTGGTAGGCTTCCCCTCATTCCTGGGCTTTCCCATGCAGAGACAATTGTTTATTGTACCAACTTCACCAAGGACTTTTCTTGCAAAGCTACGATCCCCCCCCCAACTTCTCTGATCCAGTTGCAGTGTTTGTTAACTTACATCCACTGTTGAAATTGTTCATGAGGTATGATGTAATAACTGAGCCTTCGGGGAGGGAGGTATATAAAATAAATATATAAATAAATATCTTTGATTTTCTATGTACCCCATGACGTTCCATGTAAAATGTCCTGAGCCATATGGGAGGGCAGTATAAAAGTCAGATAGATAGATAGATAGATAGATAGATAGATAGATAGATAGATAGATAGATAGATAGATAGATAGATGGATGGATGGATGGATGGATGGATGGATGGATGGATGGATGGATGGATGGATGGATGGATGGATGGATGGATGGATGGATGGACAGTTCTTCATCTCATAATGTATTGCTTAACAAATTGGTCCATCTTGTGTCAACAAGGGTGAGGCCGTTCTCAGTGGTGGCCCCCATCCTTTGGAACTGCCTGCTTGAAAAGGTGCATGCCTTACAGGTTCAGCTATGCCATAAGATCGCCAAGAGTTGGACTTGACTGAATGGCTATCATCATCATCATCATCATCATCATCATCATCATCATCATCATGTGATTGTGGTCCACTATGCAGCTGGTAAATTAGGCTTCAGTTGTGTGGATAGATTTTCAATAGGGGATCGATTTTAAGTGGGATAGATTTCTAAACATTAAAAAAAATCTTTTCTACTGTTATTCTCAAGTGTGTTTTATATGCTCTTAGGAAAAGGAACAGGATATAAATTTGAGATTACATTAATAAATGTTCAAGAAATATTAATGGGCCTATGTGACTCACCATAGATTCCTAGATGCCTGGTGAACAGAGGAAGAAGGAGTGTTAGCTGCAGTGAGCAGAGGTAATGGGTGGAGATAGTGAGAGATGGCAAACTCAGATTAGGCTATGGGTTTGGCCTCAGGTGGCATACTTTGTTGAGTTGCCGTTCTTGTGATAAATCTTTGTTTCAATCTGTAATGACTACTAATTGCATCTGCATCTTGAAAAAAATACAGAGCACATAGGTGGGAACTGAGCATTCATGCCTGAATCATAGAACCATAGAGTTGGAAGGGATCTCCAGGGACATCTAGTCCAACCTCCTGCACAATGCAAGAACTCACAACTACCTGCCTACCCACAGTGCCTCCAGTTTCATGCCCAAGTGATATCCCCCATCAAAAATCTCCAGAATCCAGCCTGACCTGAAGTTAATTCACCTATCATCCCACATTAGTAATCAGCAATTCTCTGGGTATGCAAGAAAGGGCCACAAGAGACAACCCCCACTCACAATCTGCCTAAGAAATCAGCATTTCTGTCAGATGACTATCTAGCCTCTGCTTAAAAACTTCCAAAGAAGGAGAATCCACCTCCTTCCAAGGAAGTGTGTTCCACTAAAGAACTGCTCTAACTGGATGTTTAGTCAAAAATTCTTTTAAATTCATTTCAACCCATTGGTTCTGGTCCAACACTCTGGGGCAACAGAAAACAACTCTGCTCCATCTTCTAGATGACAGCCCCTCAAGTATTTGAAAATGGTTATTATATCACCTCTTATTTGTCTTCTCTCCAGGGTAAATAGAACAAGCTCCCTCAACCTTTCCTCATACGATTTGGTCTCCAAACCCCTCACCATTTTTTTAGCCCTCCTCTGCACACGCTCCAGTTTCTCTACATATCTCTTCAGTTGCGGTGTCCAAAACTGAACAGAGTACTCCAAGTGAGGTCTTAGCAGAGTGGAGTAAAGCAGTGACATTACCTCACATGATCTGGCCTACTGGGACAGTTGGGATTGTGATAGTGTTTTCCCAGGAGAATTCCTAGCATCCCAAATCTCTTGGGACCTCTATGATTTAACAGACACAATACAGTAAATTGGGCTTACTCCTTTCCTCCCTATTTATTTATTTTTTAAATTTATATCCCACCCCTCCCAGCATGACCAGCTCATGGCAGCTAAAAGCCTAAAAACACATACAATAAATAAATTATAAACCATTACTAACATCTAAAATCATCTAAAAACAATCAATTAATAATAAAGTAGCTGTTTCAACAAACTAGATCACTGAGAGTATATAGGTTTTTCAAGTTTTTCTCCCTTTGACAATTCAGTTTAGCCCACTTCTCAAGCCTATCAAGATCATCCTGCATCCTGATTCTGTCTTCTGTTGTGTTTGCTACCCCTCCCAGTTTAGTATTGTCTGCAAATTTAATAAGTACCCCCTCTAATCCCTCATCCAAATCATTTATAAATATGTTGAACAACACAGGCCCCAGGACAGATCCTTGGGGTACTCCACTTGTCACTCTTTTCCAAGAAGATGCTGAACCATTAACAAGTACTCTCTGGGTACGATCTGTCAAGCAGTTATTCATCCACCTTGTTGATGCCAAAGATGTTGTCTCGCATCTTTATTGGCCACCTACCAGCATGCCATTCAAGAGAAATTAAAAACATATGTCCAGCCCATAGGCTATTGCAAACCACTATGCTACGCACTATGTGGACCAAAAGACCGACGGGTTTCGGGCCTTGTAGGGCCTTCTTCAAAGGTCTGGTTTTAACCCACCAGTTCGTAAGATATATAAAATATCTACAGCAGCCAATAAAAGCTCCAAAAGTATGAACCTGTAAAAGATAAAGAAATAAACTGTAATGCTACACAATCCAAGTTAATACATAATAGAAGACATTGTGAAGTCATAAAACTTATTGTAAATATCATAGTCACTTAATGAAAGAAGATGTCTAGTTTTCAGTCATTAGCTCTCTGTAAAAAATCAATTATGAAGAATTTAATCAAACTGTTAGCAACAGAAAAGATGGAATGAAATTTACCTTCCAATGGCTGCCCAAAATATTTGCCATGGAACACCCTTCTACTTCTGCCAAAATGTCTGCTTGCACAAGATCAGTGATTTACTCAACTAAGTGGGCAGAAAGGCAGGATACAAATGTTAGCAATGAATGAATGAAAATACAAAATACCCTTGATTCTTGCAACTTCACTCATTAAGAATCAAAACTTGAATATTGTATGTTCCCCATCTTGAGCTTGGAGATTATTTCAAATTTCTCATCCCTGCCATTTGGGCTCAAAAAATCCTTGTTTCAGTTGTGGTTCTTCCTTGTTTAAACTGAACCCATTGTTCTTTATTTGTGCCAAGTTCTGTTTCCTTGAACCATTTTCCCTGTAAAATGTTTTTTTCAACATTGTTTGTGCAACACAACCTATACATTTGTGCATCAACAGCTATAGCATATACACAACTAGGGATGGACATGAACTGGAAAAAATGTGGTTTGGTTCTGTTTATGCTTCATGGCATGCCCCATTCACGAACCACGGACCATCACAAACTTTTGGCTGCCTCATAAACTGGTTAGGTTTGTGAGATTCTTGAGGTGGCAGAACAACCTCCCATTGTGAAAGAGATACCAAACTCATGGTACATCTCCAGCTGACTCCTGTTACCTGCCCTACAAGTTTGGTGAGCACTGGATTTATGGGTCCAAGTTATGCCCATCCCCAAAGAAGGTGCCCCACCCCTCATTTCTGCAGAAAGTACTTTCCTGGGGGCACCTTTTTCGGGAAATGAAACTCAGACCCTGTCAGCTGTAGATTCGCTGTGAGTTTGATTTTTCTAGCTTGCACAAGATTCATTCTATACACTCCTAAACCTCCTGAACTTGTGCCTGCCAAAATGACCAAGGTTCAGGAGTGTATAGAATAGATCCTGTGAAAGCTAGAGACAATGAAGTCACAGGGTATCTACCTCGATGCTGCACTACATGCCCTCCAAGTTTTTGTGTGGAAACCAGCACTAAACTCAACAAATAGCTTGAAAGTTCGTAGTGAGTTCGTGCTGGGTGACCTGCCACAATCTTGACTTTGCAAAGCATGAACCGGCCAAAATTGGTTTGTGAGTTCATGCCCATCCCTAAATACATTTGTGTGTCAACAGCTATACATTACACACACAAACATATTATATATCCATCCATTATATATATTTATGTATATGTGTATATAGAGCAGGGGTAGTCAAACTGCGGCCCTCCAGATGTCCATGGACTACAATTCCCAGGAGCCCCCTGCCAGCGAATGCTGGCAGGGGGCTCCTGGGAATTGTAATCCATGGACATCTGGAGGGCCGCAGTTTGACTACCCCTGATATAGAGTGTATAACATCTTTACATTGAAGGACGAAATTGCATATTCAAGAAATCCGCAAGATCAGCACCCAAAATTCCAAACAGCTGATACCCAAAGACATACACAGATACAAACATGCACACCTTCATGAAGAAACAAACTACTTTTCCTACCTGGGACATACTGGCCTGTGTCCATGTTGGGAAACTGAGAAAGACTGTGAGGAAGTTGCACTTGATTTCCTGTTTGGCACAGTCTTACAAGATAAGTTTAATTCTGCCATTTTGGCCACGGCCCATATTTTGAAGAATAACTCAGTACTTCGGACATTTGGAGATTTCCCCCCGTTTCCCTGCCAGCTCAGCTCAAGCAACATGGTATTAGAGACATATCAAATATTTACTATTTCGGCCTTAAAAGTGGTCCTCATTTATCCCCATTACATATACTGGGTAAGTGGCTGTCTAGCACAATCATCCTCCGGCCCTTGCCTTTTTGTCACAGCGCATAGTATTTCGCAGTGTGAACAGGAATAATGATCATGTGTTCCTAGGAGGAGATTTATTTTGGCAAGCCTTGTTAGTTGACAGGTATGTTATACGCTCGCCTCACAGCTTTGAGACCAGGTTTTAAACACAGCCTCCTCTGAAGTGACTCGAAATCATTCAGCTCTCATAACTGTATCCTGTGACAAGCCATGGGAAGGCTGTCAGGCCCTGAGCTGCCCGAGCCAGTCAGGAAACGAGCTTTGGGTTCAGCAGCTCAGCTATCTCTGACCATCGGTTAAGAAGGCACTTTGGGCGAAAGGATTAAGGCCAGCGACACACATCTACCCTTCCAAACAAATCCATCTCTCTTCCCAGCAAGATGCTGATGTGCCCAGAAGCTCTTCCTTTGACTTTGGTAGGCTCTCTGTCCACCAAAGCAATGCTGCTCTCTTGAGTACACAAGGGCTCGAAACTAATTGTCAACAATTAACTGCCCAAAGCATCATTTGTCTCAAGCTGACACTGACACAGATGTAAACGTGTCCTGATCCAGTTCCGCCTTTAATGCTCTTGGACACCATGAGCTGAGAAATGTTCTTTTCAGTGCCCTACGAAGAGCGTCAAAACTTGGCGCCCAAGTCTTGAGTGTCATTTATCGTCAAGCTTGAAAGGAAAACAAGGCCATTGTGCTATGAACTTTCCACCCATGTACACAAACATTATGGTAAATGTTCCAGAATGGCACTTTCCTCTGGATTTGTATGTGCATTGCGAATTTCCTGCACATAGGAATGTCCTCCCCATTAATTTCACTGGAGAAAGCCAATCCGTTCATATGCGGAAAAGTACCAAATGTTGACAATTAGCGAGGATTTCTTTGGGGGCAGTAGAATGGGCAACAACTGATTATTGACCTGGGGTGTAGAAGAGGACGTTAAAATGCATGTGTTCTTGCTGGGATAAGGGGGATTGTTTGCATTGTCCCACCCATGATGTGTAGCCGTGGTCACCTGTCTGTAGCAATAGAAAAGAGTAATCATCCAGTGGCACCTTAAAGATGTGAGCAATGACTAAGATAAGCTCCTACCTTGCCACACATTTTATTAGGCTTTAAGGTTGCGGCTGGGAGGTTGACTGAAGTGGGTCAGTTTTGTCTTATCTAAGCTGGCTTTCAGTTTGGTTTTGGAACCAGCATACCTGAAGGACCACCTATTTCCTTATAATCTTATGATATCCATTTCGATTCAGGGAAATACAGCAGCAGGAGCCTCTTCCAGTTCATTTCTTCCCTCGTGGTTTTTCTCTGAGTAATAAGGGAAGTCAATTTGCCATCTTCCCCCACTAGAACTTACCCAACCACGGTGGTCATCACTGAAGGCCATTCTTCAGGTGGTCCCACCTTCTTAGGAACGCAACCCAGCAGTTGGCTTTTTCTGTTGGGGGCCCCCAAACCCTAGAACTACCTTCCCAGGGAGATTTGCCTGTCCTTTTCTGTTGTTGTCTTCTGCCACCAGATTTAGACGTCTTTGTTTTTGCTTGGTGTTCCTTCGGTGATCCCTCCTCCCTCTCCAAAATTTTAATTGTTGTTTTTATCTTTTTGGTTTTTATTTTCCCCTTTGGTTTTAGACTGTTTTAATGATGCATTTGTGTGTTGGTTTGAATGTGTTTTTTTTAAATATGAGATTTTAATTTGTTTATTTTAATTTGTTAGCTTAGCTGTCTTGGTGGCCCTTGGAGGGCGGAAAAGCAAGGTAAAATATATATTGTTATATAATTTTTAAAAACCCCAAAAACCTCACCAGCTTGTTCGGAGGCCAAAAGGAAGAACATAATTGTGTATGTCACCAAAAGCCCATTGGAGGAAAGATAGAATAAAAACAGATAGAAACAATGGAACTATTTGTGCATCTTCCAGTGTAGAAACAGGTCCCCCAATACAGCTTGTCCAGTCATTTTAAAGTGGGAGCCAAACCACAATATATTCCTTTGTACAAATGAATCAATTACTGCAGAAAAATTAACGGCTGCACCTTCATTCAGATCCAGAGCACCATGAATGCATTAGAGAATCATGGCAACATTCTTTTCTTTATTTTCGAAGGATATTGCACCATCACCTTGCATAATCAGAAAGGGGAAATATTAAATAACAAAAGTTTTAATAGTTTTTTTTTAAACTAATAATTCACTTTGACTGTAGGACTTTTTTGAAATTTGAAATAAATAGGTGACATTTAAATAAAGAATCAATTAGCAGCAGAAGAAGAAGATGACGACGCCTGTGAACTTCCATCCAACCTTGGCTCTTTTTTTCTGGCTTGCTTTTAAGCATTCAGCTCTGAATCAACGAGGCATCGTTTGTTTTTTTTTATCAATGACACAAAACACAGTATTTAATTGCGACCCTCAGATGACAACTTTTTTTAAACAAACTCCATACATAACTGACCTTGGCAAAAGAAAGGGAGAAGAAGAATAAATGAATGAATGTGTTCTCCTGTTCAGAAGCAGGAAAAAAACAACAACCAGAGTTTAAGGGATGAGTAAGTTTCAGCGCAATCCTAAACAGGTTTATCCCTTTCTGGAATCCATTGATTTTGATGGGCTTAGAAGGAAGTAGCTCTCCTTAGAACTCTGAGATGAAGCACTATGTAATTCGAGTCTAGGATTCTTGCCGTCTTCCGCATAGCTCTACTGGGCAAACTGGATAAAACTCAAGTCACAGCCAACTTATGGTGACCAAGTTTTCAAGGCTACCGACATTCAGGCTTGGAGTGAACTCTGACGCCGAGGCAGCTAAAGGTACCTTGGAGCTGAAAAATTTGACTTTCCCAGTTATTTCTGAATCTGAATACCATATTGGTATTGGAATTCGGGAATATTGAGAAATACCGATTTTGGGGGATTCAGTATACTCAAACCTGAAAAATACCAGAGTTGTTGTTGTTGTTTGCATACCCCTAAATATTGTCTTTGGACTAATATATCAGCTAGCCCCAAGGAACATTTTGCCCTATTATATATTGTTTCCTGCTCCATGGCAGTGTGTATGTGTTCTCGGCTCTGAAAATACCACCCCAAATCCATTGGGTTCCTCTCCTCTTCGTAAAAGTCTGGTCATTTTGCTACCTGCCTCTGTTGGCCTTCTTCTTTTAGACTGGTAATTATAGCCCTCCTCAAAATTCCTTTTCCTCTCTTTTCCCTGATTTCCTCTTAGCTAGCTTTTTATGTGTTCTCAGGGCATTTGTATATGTGTTTTATCCTTTTATTTGCATTCTTTTAAAAATAAAAGAATTTTTCTGGTTGAACACTAGTCTGATTTATTCTCTTTAGGGGGAAATCCCCGTGAACACTGGTGGAGAAGCCCAGTTAGTTGTTCTCCTTTAAAGCTAACTTCTCCCTCTTGGGATAACAATGTGGGAGCATCCTGCGTGGGAAGAGCTGGCCTGGTCCGGTGGAGACAATTTGGACTGCTCACTCTTTGCAGGAAGCATTAAGCCATAGACCCATTTGGCCCCGATACTCTTTTGAAAGAAGAAGAAGAAAATAAATGTTGCTGCTCTAAAAACAGGCTCTCCTTCTTTTAATTGAAGCTCTTGTTTCATGAATGTAAAAGGTTGTTTTTCAAAGGTGAGGAATGAATCAGCTCTCTAGGTATGATTCAGTGAAGGTTGTTTTTATCCTGCATATCTTGAAAGGAGTTTAACATAGCATATGTCATTCTCTTCTCTTCCCTCTTATCCTCAAAACATCCCTTATGTGGTCAGTTGAACTGAGGGAGAGTGACTCATTGACAGTCAACCACAAAGAGTCATGGCAACCAAAGTCTCCTCAATCCTAGTCCAGTAGACTAACTGGATTTTTGCTTGTTTGCTTTCAATTATCCAGCCAAGCTAAATTCACCATCAAAGCTGACTTATGGTAACTCCATGAGGCTTCAAGACAAAAGGTGTTCAATGGTGGTTTACATTGCCTACCTCTATATAGGAATCCTGGACTTCCTTGGTGGTCTCCCATCCAAACACTAACCAGGACCAACTTTGCTTAGCTTCCAAAATCTGACAAGACCAGGCTAGCCCGGGCAGTCCAGATCAAGACAAACCAACTTCTTGTTTCTCTCCCATCCATGTTAGATGGTTATGCGGTTTTTCACAGAGTACCACCCTAGACCCACCCAAGAAACTGGCCTACATTGTGACCCTTTCAAAATATGCTAGATTCAGATACCTCCAAAAACAGTTGAGTTGGGATATATCCCTGTAGCAAGTAAAATATATATCGTTCTCTGGTGTTGCTTCCAACCTACCTGTATACCTATTCCTCACCCAACTTGATGTCATGGTTAAAAGCAGTGGCTTCCAATCTGGTCAAGCTGGTATGATTCCTCGCTCCTTCACATGCAGCCAGATGGGTGATCTTGGGCCAGTCACAGCCCTGATAGAGCTGTTCTCACTGAGAAATCCTGTCAGGGTACTCTCAGCCTCACCTACCACATAGGATGTCTATTGTGGGGAGAGGAAGGGAAGGCGATTGTAAGCCACTTTGTGACACCTTTAGGTAATGAAAAGTGGGGTATAAAAACCAACTCTTCTACTTCATCATCAACTTGCTTTCAGACAGCCCCTCTGATAATAGAAGTTTTGGATTTTAAAAAAATTACATGGCAATGTGAGGGGACTGGCATGATTCATTCAAGATGGCACCTTTAAGTCAGGGCAGGGGAGGAAAAAGTATTCATTTTAAGTCTTGAAGAGTTTCAGCTGGTCATCCATATTTCCTACTTTTTTATGAACACAGACTGGCATTGATGAGAACACCAGGAGACAGAAATCTGAGATACGGAATGATATTCATAATGAACAGGAGGTGGGAGGGCAGAAGGCGAATCTGCAGAGAGCGTAAATTTTAATTATTATTATGGGGGTAGTAGGATGAAATCCCTCCTAGAATTAAACTTCAAAGCATGCCAGTCCTTTGCTTGGCATGCCGCAGGATTGATTGGGAATTACATAAAGACACTGCAGTCTAAGAGGATGAGACAGTGGGACAGATTTAGACTATGAGTTTTAAATGCATAAAATGAATTCTGCTTTCTTTTTAAAGGGAGGCAGCTTAAGTGCCCGGGTGTCAGGCAAACTTCTGCTAATTGCTCTTCATTCAAATCTAAGAAGACGATCTTTAATAGTCTTGGGCCTCTCTTGAGTAGAGACTGTCATTTGTCCCCAATTTTTTTATGCTTTTCAAGGCGGGAAGCCTAAGAACTGCTTGCTACTCTCTTTGCCTTAGATTTCGGAACCAGAAATTTTATTTGCACTGGAACCTTATCAGATCTTGCTGTGCTTTTCTCAGTTTACAAAGGGAAATTGTTTTCTACTTGCCAGTTTTGTTTTTTAAGCTCTATTTCCCTTTAACCTTATATAGCCCCCTATACTGTACTGAAGAAAAACAGCCAATCTTAAGGAATAAGGAGGAGAGAGGGAAGTCTTCCTCAAGAGAAATTAATTGGAGGTTGTTATGAGGTCTGTAAAGCCACAACGAATACTCTTACAAGATCAATTCCCCAGGAGGAAATGGCAGTTTTAGAGGGCAGAACATACGGTATGTCAGAGACCCTCAAGGGAATGGGAATTCTAGAAATCAATTGCCTGCTGAGCTCCCTCTCCTGGTACTGCCCCCCAAACTCAAGCTGAAGTCTGCAGTGCATGCTATTTACAGCTGAGAAGCAGAAAACATAAAGCTCCTAGCCTTTCACCCACTTCTCTCTTCTCTCTTGTAATTCCACCCTACCTCTGCATTTCCAGCTTTTCTCACACATATTCCTGTTGCAAACACAGGTCTAGAGCTCAAAGTAACTGGGAGGACAGGCAAACACCCTCACCCTGTCTTCTGCTTCTCAGTGGATATATATATATATATATATATATGTATGTATGTATGTATGTATGTATGTATGTATGTATGTATGTATGCATGCATGCATGCATGCATGCATGCATGCATGTATGTATGTATGTGTATATATATATACCGTTTACTTGGAATTCTGGATGTGGGTGGCTAGTGGCTAAGGCTGCCCGTCTCCAGTTGGGAAAAAACGAACAAAAAGAGAAACCAAAAGGCTGAACAATAAAGTATTTTTCAAAGTCTGAAGAATTCTTGTATTTATTTCATGCAAGAGTAACCAGAAGTCACCAAAACGGATCTCCAGTTGGGGCCTGGAGATGTGCTGGAATGACATCTAACCTCCAGAAGACAGGGATCAGCTCAGTTGAAGACAGTGGCTGCTTTGGAGGGGGGGACCCATGGCTTTATACTCTGCTGAGGTCCCTCCCCCGCTCAGACTGCACCATCCCCAGGCTCCACCCCCAAATCCAGAGTTGGCTGCCGTACTATTAACATACGCTTCCAGCGTCAGAAGAAACATTATGCAGTCTTCCATTGGGCTTGCCACCAACAGCCTCCAACAAAGGGACAAAACGGCCAACGAAGAACTTGGAGGGCACCATGTTACAGGGAAAACATGACTGAATGATGACGGAACCCCGACACGATTCCCTGACAAAAGGCACCCTGGGAAGTGTCCTCAGTTGTGGGGGTAGATCCGGGCGTCTCCTCTGTTCTGTGAAACAAGAGGGAAGGGGGAATCAATGAAGGTGGGGGGAAGGGGAAAGGAAATCGTTGTGATCATTGTTACCACACAATGGAGCGAAAGCTCGTTCGATGTCCCGAACGAGCCGCTGATCAGAAAGGTCTCTTTGTCGTCATCCCTTTCGGGCCCTCGGCAGCCGACGGCGCGGCATGAATGGTATGAGCACAATGTCTTATAAAGTTATAATCAGGTTGGATCGCGCTAATCTGGGTTATAGCTGCACTCTGAAGGTGCTTTTTGAATAAAATCATTGCTTTATTAATGAGATTCAGGCAAATCTCTCTGATATAAAAAATAACTTTAAAAGATGTCCTTTTGCAGCTATTCAAATGAATGGGGGGGAACAGTGGGTGTTTTAAAAGCTGTCTTATATCTTATATCAAGATAGATCTCATTAGTGAAAGGAATGATTTTTTACTTTGGGGGGAAAGAAGGCTTTTACAATAAGAAAACATAACCCGCTGTAGATGAGCAAAATCCAAGTCAATTAGTGTAAAAATAAAAAAAGACCCTTCAAACAGACCACCCCTTTATTCCCATTCATTTGAATAATCATGAAAAGAGGGCCATAGTTCCCCCCCACACACACCTTAATATTCCTTTCTTTTTTAAAAAAGTTGAATTGGACTTGATCTCATTAATATAGGAATGGTTTTACTTAAAAGAGCTTCCAGTGTTAATCTACTGTTCAACCTAGATTAACCAAATCAAACATGATTTGGTTGAGAGGAAAAGAGGCAGTCTCAAGCATTATATCTCTTTCAAAAGCATTACATCTGACTTTAAAAGGAAAGCACATGTAAGGTGGAAGAGCCAACTACACCTTTTTTCAAAAAAAGAGGTGGGCCATCTCTTCCTTTTTCAAAAGGCGAATCGACACTTGGAAATTCCATCGAGTGTGTTCCATCATGGGCAACTGATAATGAACCGGTTTCAATTAGAGATGAGATTTGTACCAAGAGCGAACCAGCACTACCTGAGAACTGGAGAGCAAACATGGAAAATGCATTAGTTGCTGGTTTGCTTCCGGATCAGGTTGAAGGTTCTGGTTCTTCCCTTTAAGGCCATCTGCAGCCTGGGCCCTGCATATCTGAGGGACCACTTGTCTCATTATGCCCCCTGCGGGGCTCCTCGCTCTGCGGGTTTGAATCAGTTGGTTGCCCCCGGGTCTCCAGGAGGTTTGCCTGGCCTTGACCAGAGCCAGGGCCTTTTCGGTCCTGGCCCTGACCTGGTGGAATGAGCTCCCAGAAGAGCTGAGGGGCCTCTATCACAATTCCACAGGGCCTATAAAATGAAGCTCTTCTGCATGATTGAGGCCAGGCTAAGAAGATTGGGCCCCACCTGGTATTGGCCCCATAGGCATGACATCACCAGAAGTTACCTTCCCCTGGGCAATGTGGTGGCTGCTATTACAGGGATGGGCAGGAGTCTGTGTGTGTGTGTGGGGGGGGGGGGTTATAGACCATTTTTGCCACGTATTGTTTTATATTGCATTGTTATATATTTTATGTGGGTTTTTACATTTTTTTATTGTAAACCATGTATCCTAACTTAGGTTGGAGGAAGTTCTTCCAGATTTAGGGAATGTTCCTGCAACTGAACTGGTTTGTCTCTCTCCTATATCATTACTAACTTCCAAATGGGACCTGGTGTTCTCCTAGAATCAACACTGACCACCAAACTACCCAGAAGAAAATGGCTGCTTCAGAAGGTAACATCTAAAATATATCATAGTATCTAGGAGAAACTGTCCATCCCAAGGCATTGCCCCCAAATCTCCAGGAATTTCTTCAGTCAGGTTTGGCAGTTCTAAATACACAACATTAAGGGTTTTCCTGTCCACCATTACACTTATTTTAGTTCTCATGGAATTCACTGGGAATGCTGCTAAACCTCATCTCCCTCTATCCTAACACCTCACTTACTGTATTTCAGGGAAGTGGTACTACTACACTTGTGGCCAACCAGTGGAAGACTTCCCTTCCCTCAGTCTCTAAGGCAACTTTGGAAATGGAGTCATCATAATGTACCTGACTCCTAGTTAAAGGCATTCTGAGAGTACCTGAGACTTTTGTCTCTAAAGATCTTCCTCAAAGATGACTTCCCTTACATTGTCCTCTCTTAATCTGAACCTACTCTAATCAACAGTAAAGGAGGATGAAGAAAAAATAGATCACCGTGGGTAGTGCTTTCCTATTATACTTAATGCCTTGCAGTAATAGAGCTATTCAAGCAAGAATTCAGAGTGTTTGAGCAAGATATGCATTTGCTCATTTACTCAAAAGATGTAATTCTTTTTCTTTTGGAAAACCAAGATGGGCAACATGAGTTGCTTGAGCCATCTTACTTCAGACCAATGACCAAGTGAAGATCTGCTTACTTCACTTTAACAATGTGACAGCATGATGTTCGAATTACCTTGGGGCTGATAATTAAATTTGAAGCTGGTGAGATCTGAAATTCTGATTTGCATGTGGAAATTGCTGTCCAAGTGCAATGGAAGCACCCTGCTTAGCATACCGAAGGACAGAACTCTGTTATCATGCAACAGTCACCTGTAGGCTAGTCTTCTTCAACTCACTCTATGCAGGGCTTCCCTTGAGACAGATCTGGAGACTTCAACTGGTCCAACATGCACAGGACCTTACAAGGACCCAGTGAAGGGCATACATGACACCAGTGCTTGCTCAACTGCATTGGTTCCAGATTGGAGACTAGATTAGATTCAAGGACTTCAGTAGGTTACAGTGCCATAGATTCCACCCTCCAAAGAATCCATTTTCTCCTAGGGAACTGACCTCTGTAGTCTGGAGACGAGCTGTGATTTCATGGAATCTCCAGGTCCTACCTAGAGACCGACATTCCTCCTGCTATCGAAAGCCAAACCTTTGCAATGCTCAAGCACACACTTTGCCAACAGAAGCTCCCCAGTTTAATATCCTTCATCTCTATCGGCAACCGTAGGAGAAGCCCTCTCGGGTGGAAGTGCTAGGTCTCCCAGACAGGGCATAAAATAGCATGCCAATCTGGCTCAATGGCCTAGCTTACTCAAGGGTAGTTGCATGTATCTCCTTAATAGACAATACCAGAGAGAGTCAGTTTGGTGTAGTGGCTAGGAGTGCGGACTTCTAATCTGGCATGCCGGGTTCGATTCTGCGCTCCCCCACATGCAGCCAGCTGAGTGACCTTGGGCTCGCCACGGCACTGATAGAGCTGTTCTGACCAAGCAGTGATATCAGCGCTTTCTCAGCCTCACCCACCCCATGGGGTGTCTGTTGTGGGGAGAGGAATGGGAAGGTGACTGTAAGCCGCTTTGAGCCTCCTTCGGGTAGGGAAAAGCGGCATATAAGAACCAACTCTTCTTCTTCTTCTTCTTCTTCTTCTTCTTCTTCTTCTTCTTCTTCTTCTTCTTCTTCTTCTTCTAATACATTTGGGCCCTGGCAAAATGTTCAAGGGCTTTCCGTCTCCAACAAAACTTCTAACTCCTTCAGTGATACGAAGAACAGTAGGGCCCCAAGTTCAGTCTGAGCAGCTCTTTTTGTTTAATGTGACACACATTTTCCCCCCCCTCCAAATTTAGAATGCTTTTTTGTTCTCCCTCAATCCAACTCCCCCCCTCCCCCCCCAGCTCCTTTTTTCATAGAGAATGCCCATTAAGCAGAAGCATTATATTCAGCTGCAGGTACTTAGCCATGTTGCAAACACAAATCTGGATGGGAATGATTTAAATAGCTCCACATTAATTTAAATCTCAGTGTGACTACACACACCTGTGCACAATGACAACTTTAGCAAAGCCTTAACCCTCCCATGGGTCAGAAGGATCTATCCAGCTGTTTCAGATGTGTGGCAAGTAGAAAGTGACACATCGAGTATTCCATTGGGGCGTGTACATGTGCATTGGACTCTCTGTTTTCTGCTACCCTTTTTTTGTTTTGGTCAGGGTGGAGTTTTTAAAATTGTTGTAACATACCTCTCCCCCCCCCCCCACCATTCCGGGTAAACAATGAAGTGCTTTTTTTTTTTTTTTTTTGACATGCTTAAAATAATTGCTGTTCAGCAGATGACTGAATGCAATTTAAATTTAGAAGGAGCTAATTTCCTATGAAGAAAAGCGATTTCCAGCAGGTAATATCTCCCCCCACCCTTCCCTACAGTAGATTAGAGAAGAATGTCAAATCGGTTGACAGATCCAGAACTTAGAATTCTGGCATCCTTCGCGGGCGTGTTTAAGCACTAATGGGCACCTGGGAATGTTTAGAAATGTATTTATATTGAATCGCTTTCTTTTTCACATATAGAATATGGTTAGGGTGCTGTCTCTGTAGAAGGAATTAGCATTTCTCATAGAATTGATATCTGTTCGTGAGTTTTGGTGGTCTTCGTGAAGGAGGGATTCATGGCTAATGGACATCGCCAACCTAATTGGCTGAAGAAGTCAGTGTGGTAATTATGATTCTTACCAGCAGAGGAGAGGAAAAATAATAGCCCCAAAACCTCTAGAAATCCCATATTTACTTCTTCCCAATTCTCTGCTGGAGAAACAACTTATCTGTCATGACTGCAAACACACAACACACAGTATAATATTGCTAGCTCTGGATGGGGAAATACCTTAAGATTTGGGAGGTTGGAACCTTCGGAAGGTAGGGTTTATGGAGGGGAGAGTCCTCTGCAAAGTGCAAGTTATATAGGCCAAAGCAGCCATTTTCTCCAAGGGAACCTGTCTCTATCATCAGCAACGTCTTGTAGTAGCAGGAGATCTCCAGCACCCACCTGGAGTTTGGCAACCCTATGCAGGGAGCTTTGTGACTATAGCTTGCACCTTTTTTGAGGCAGATGGAATGAGACACATGGGACTGGAAGCCCATGACAGACAGGGCGGAGGTCTTAAGCCTTCTCAACTACAGTTTCCAACATATAGTAGGGGCCAGGAGATCTCTCAGAATTACAACTGATTGTTAGGCAAGAGAGGGTGGCCTCTAATTATACTCCGTTGAGGGGGTCTTTCCTCTCCAAACCTGCCACCTCTGGCTTCACTCCCAAATCTCCAAGAATTTTCCAACCTACAGTGGGTTACTGTAATGGAATTCAGTTCCCACAGAGGAAATGGCAGCTCTGGAAGGTGGATCCCATGGAAGTCATGTGATCCCTTTTGTTCAGGCCAACCAAAATCACACAAAATACGAAGTCAGTTCTCTAAGCATCTTCATTGGGTTTGTCATGCTTTGTTCTCTTTTTTTTCTGTTTTGATGTGCCTTGAATGCCAGGTCAGAAAGGCAGTGCCTAAACGGGATGAAGCATTTTATTTGAGCAGAAATTAGCACTCTCCTCTCCTCTCTCCTTCGTTGCATGCGAACAAAGTGTGTCTATCCCCCCTCTGTCTTTGATTCATCTGATGGAAATAGCAAGGGGGGGGGAGTTTAACCCTCCTTCCCAATAGTCCTTGGAACTACCCCCCGCCCCACCCGGAGAAGGAGTGATAATCTGTGTTGTTTTAAAAAAAATACTTTATTAACCATTTGATTAGGGCCAACCTCCTCTTTTTTTTTTTGTATCTCTGTTCAGTGCTTAACATGGAGGAAGAAATCTTCTCCACAATAGACCTGATTCTTGCCAGTGAGGCAGCATCCTCCCTAAAATGAAATGAGGCTTGAATGGCTGCTTGCAGCTTCACTCAGTGTAAATACAGGAGGCGTGTCCTGTTTTAGATGTTGGGCTCACTTCGTGCCGTTAAACGTGTCACATGATTACATGCCTAATATGATGAGAGGCAATGACAAAATGTCATCTTTCCACCAAACAGTAATGCCACAGACACTGTTTTCAGCAAGGAAGAGCAATTGTTTAGCTGTATCTTTCATCCAGTCTGGGAATATTGAGGCAAAATGGGTGCTGAGCGCTCTCTGCCATGAGGTTCCTGTTCCCCTTTACTGTTGCCATGCCCTGTGCATTGAAGCTCTTTCAGCTTCAGAACTGAGGAAGGTAGGACCCTGGCTGATCATCACAGGTCCCATCATTTCCTTCCCTGGAACTGGCATTTTGCTGTTTCTTTTTTTTCTTCAACTGGTCTGTGAAGCCCACATCTTATGTCTCTCTCTGATTTTCCTTGCTTCTCATCTGTCCTTGAGTAGCCAATCTTCCAGCCCTCCCCAGCCCTACACTTGGGCCTGGTCATCCCTCACGTGTTTCAATTGTCCAGGAGTCCAATCATCTGCTGACTGACTCCTGTAGCTTATCTTGTCTGCCTTGGGCAAGTAGTCTTTTGCCTGGCACTAGGGATGGACACAAATCAGCTTACAGACCTTTGTTCATGATGAATTTTAGGTGGCTCATAGTTCTGAAGTTTGTGCGAACTGCAGTCTGGCCATAAACCTCCACAAAATTTGAGACAGTTAGGGGAAGTTCATGAGGAACAAAAATCAGGGAGTTAAAATCCTGCTTTCTCCTCCTTGCAAAAGCCACAAAAACAGCTGAGCAGCTGGAGCAGGATACTCTCAGCTGCTCAGCTGTTTAGATTGGAAACAGCTGAACCTGCTCCCATGTCCCAGCCCGTGCCTGGGGCTCACCACCTGAACATCTGAGCCATGCAGAGTAAACTGTTCCTACACCTAGCTGCTTAATGGGGCTTTGGGGGCACCCAGCCCCTGGGGTTCCCTGCCCAAGAAAGCCTCTTTAAACAGCTGGAGAGATTGGGGTGGAATTGAATCTACCAGCAGCTCCCATTCCCATATGAGTGGCAATGCTCCGTCAAATTATCAATAAGCAGACTCTTTGATGAAGAATTGTCTTTATTAAAGAATGAAACAAAACAGGTACATGAGTTTATAGAATCATAGAATCATAGAGTTGGAAGGGACCATACAGGCCATCTAGTCCAACCCCCTGCTCAACGCAGGATCAGCTCAAAGCATTCTAAAGGTTCTTTGCTGAAATTAAAGTTAACAAAATCTCATTTACCTATATGAGCACCTTAAAGCTCATCCCCACCATACCTCCTTTGGCACGCAAAAACCAGGTGAAATATTTCAATCATCCCAAGGTGAAATATTTCAATCATCCCAACACTGCGAGCCTGCAAAAGCAAAATCAATAAGAGAGCCTCCCCAGGACATACCAAAGCCACGCTCCCAGGTGCCCTAGGTCAGAGATATAATTGGGAGGCTCAGAGTAGAAATTTACTGCACATCTGCTTGGGTTAAGAAATCACCCAGCAGGTGTCAGAAACGAAAGGCCCAAACTTAGGTCAAGCAAAGGAATAAAGCACGTCAAGCAAACCGGACCAATACATATAGACCAAAGCATAAAAATCGATTAATACATCCTAAAGCAGGGGCAGTCAAACTGCGGCCCTCCAGATGTCCATGGACTACAATTCCCATGAGCCCCTGCCAGCATTCGCTGGCAGGGGCTCATGGGAATTGTAGTCCATGGGCATCTGAAAGGCCGCAGTTTGACTACCCCTGTCCTAAAGCGTAAGAAGAGATCAATTCATCATAACAAATATAAGTGAGCCCAAGAACATGCAGACTAAAGAGCAGGAACTTGGTGATGAGCACCAACAAACCGACTGTGCTGATGAGCATGTGCCCCCAAGACGATGTTTCTTCTTCCTTACCCTCTGCTCTGTCTTTTGCAGTCTCTGAGAGGGTCGCGGTGGTCTTTCCCGGCCAGGCGTTGATCAGCTTAACACCTGCTTAACTCCAATAACACTACAGCGATGGTCGTTCCCCGGCCATTTCGGCAGCTCAGCGTTCCACAAGCAGCTCGCTGCGGTGTGCGAAAATCCTTAGATCAGGGCCAAAACATTTAATCTTGCCATGAAATCTCTGGAGTTCTAGCCGGTCACGATTTTGGCAGACGGCAAGGAGTAAAACAAAGGTGTGACAGTGATTTCTGAAACCTCAGCATTCCTTCCTTCCACAGATGATGACTATTTTAAGCCCCCCCCCCCTATTTTTTTTGCGCTTGCATGTAAGACCTCACAAAGTTTCTAAAGCTAGAAGATGATACTCCTTAATTAGGTTAATATTTTATTTATGTTACATTCTCCCCCTGGTCATGTCTAACACAGAGGTTCTATTTACAATCTTGCCAAATACCAAAGCACCAATCAACAGAACATAAATTTACTTTTTTGGGGAGGGGGGGGGGGAAACGTTACTTGAGCAAAATTTACACTTGAAAGTCTACATTTACATTTTTTATTCTTCTCTGTTTCTTGTAAAATCTTGTTATTTTGGGGGGAAAAACCCCAACAAACTTTACTAGGGTATTTTTAAAGCACACTTCTACCTGCTTTTGACAACTGAGCTCTCTTTTTAACAGGGATGAGTCCATTGGGTCTCCCTCCCCTGTTTCTTTTTGATTTTGTCTGTGGTCATCGTAATCACATGGCCTGACTCATTTCCAAGGCTGTCCTTGATGATTATGAAGAAGAAGATTAGCTGGTTCTTATATGCCACTTTTCTCTAAAGACAAAATTACTTGCTGTTTGTTGCCTCTCTGGGACTGCTCATTCAGACACATCCTATGAATGACCGATATCGCCTAGACTGCATTGCCCACTGTTTGCACGTGCACAGTCAGTAGTATCTATTTATTACAGGAATGCAAGAACTGATTAGGTAAGTTCAGCAGCAGACACTTTAGTAGCATGTCTCCTCTCAAAATAGATTTTTTTAAAAAAAATTACTGTGTGCTTTTTAAAAATCAGAGGCAGTGGCAGATTGGGGGAGATGCAAGAAAGCAGCTGAATCATGTGAGAAACCGCTGTACTTGTGTGAATTAGGTTTGCATGGACACATCCAATCTATTTAATGAACAACTGGATATATGCTTGCAACAAGCAAGCAGAATGAGAACTGAATCGATGGGCAACTGAGCATGCCTAGTTACAAGAGAGATTGTCACAAGAAGAAGAAGAAGAAGAGTTGGTTCTTATATGCCACTTTGCTCTATCCAAAGGAGTCTCAAAGCGGCTTACAATCGCCTTCCCTTTCCAAGCCAGCAAGCTTGTGAAATTTAGCCTCACAGCTATTTTTTCTTTTGATTTTTTCATAATTTAACACTCATTAGGTGGTTCATGAGACTACTCAGTATCAGGAGGGTTCAGAGAGGCAAAAATCCACACTACTAATCATCATTTACTTATTGTGAATCTTGCCCCTCTTCCTTTGACTTTCCAATTCCCTGTGACTGTCATGTGTATCTCTTTTCTTATGTTGGAAGATGCAAAGTCTACTGGAAGTGACTGGAAAATCCTGCAGGGGCAGTCAAAGACACAGGTAGAATAGCAAGGTTAGGGACTTTCCCTCATTCCAAATAATTTCCCTTCTTGCCTCTAACTGACTCAGGTTTTTTCCTGTTCTGTCTGAATGAAACTTTTAATTGGACTAAAAATGTGTTCTGAGAACAGTTAGTTAGTTCTCTTCCTCTCTCCAGCTACAGCAGACAGACGGGCTTCTCTCTCTCTCTCTCTCTCTCTCTCTCTCTCTCCTGTTTCCTATATGGACTGTTCTCTGATTCAATTTCTATTTTGTTCTTAATCGTTGTGTGCTCAGCTTCTGTGCATATTTAGACTCTGCCAGCACTTTAGACCCAGCTCTACTTATTGTTTGAGCACATGATTTGGGAAACAGCTGCGGAAATTATTGAGGCTGACCAGATATGCAAATTCCAATACCCACTACCCCCAATTCATACATGGACTTGAAAGTGGGTTGTGCGTAGGCCTGATTTTGCCATGCAAAAAGCAACAGGACGAATGCCATCATGTCAGGGCTTGAAGACATGTGTCACTCATTTCCAGCCTCTTCTGATAACTGACAGCGTGGACTTGCTTGGAGCACAGACAGAATAAAAGATGACACAGCTCACTGAACTAACTCTCCTTAACAATTTCCACCCAAATCAAATAAGAGTTCAGACCCAGCCATAAAACGTACAGAAGTGGTAATGATGTTGAATGCTTTCAAAACAGAACTTGCACATACTTGAAGAGTTAGTGTGCACAATGTCCCCCAAAACAAAAGCTTTGCTTTGGAAAGTATTTGCACAACTTATCTGTGAAATATCAGTGGAATTTATTAAGATATCAAATAGCTTTTGGCCAAAACAATGGAGACAATATTTTTGATGCAGCACCCTAGACGAACAATGCAGTGAAAGTCATTGTGGAATTGACGTAGCTTTCTGAAGGGAAGGAAGGTTGGGGGAGATATCGTTGTGCAGCCACTACTTCATGCACTGCTGTGCGATGCCTCCATGGCTGGCCTATACACCAAGCCTAGGTCCCAGTCTCTTCCCACCACTCCCCACGCACCCCTCATGCACCTCACTGCCTCCCTTCTACTTTTGGCCTGGCATTTGAACGACCTTCCAGGCGTTTCGGGACTCCAACTCTTTCGGATGATTTTGGAAGACTTGGTGGTGTTGGAACAGTGTCTCCCAGGGGCACTTGTTATCTGGTCCAACCTCTTTGATAAGTGTTGTTGGGCTGGGGCCATACATCCACAGAAAGCGCAACGGGCCAAGGACAAAGTGAACAAAGAAGTGTGCAAACTTCTTCAAGGTATCGGAGGTGCAGTGATTACTCATCACGACGTTACACATAGTTTGCCCCCCCCCCCTATTTAGAAGGGATGGCGTACACTGGGGCACGGATATTTGGTTGCATGGGATGAGGGCGGCATTACTGGATTGGGCGAGAGCAGTCCGCGGGTTGGCGGGAACGGGGCCAGCTGGCACCCGTTCAGTGGCGGTTTAAAGGGGGCATGAGCATGTGCCTTTGTGCTGGGGTCCAGTTTACATACTGGAACCCGGGTGGAGGGGTCTCAATAAGAGATTGGCCCAACAATGAGCGCAGCCCCCCGGCTGGGGAGGCTATGGGCTCGGGGTCAGGCAGCTGTGGCGGCCGAAATGAGGTGGGCGCCCGGTGACCATCGCAGACTGCCTCCTTGGGGCATGGGTAGTATGGGCAAGAGACCTGCCCTCCCGGCTGGGAGGAGGCGGGTCTCAGGGCGCCCAGTTACCCACCAATATGCAGCCGGATGTCTGCTGATTGGCACTTGCTCATGCCTTGCCAACCCTCCGGCTGGAGGGTGGTCGTGCCATCCTGCAATAAAGCTGCAGCCCTGTTATCGCCAAGCATATGAGTTGCATAATTATTTTCCCATGTCAATTGCCAGTCAACAATAATTCTTACCACCTCAGGTCTTGCTAGCATCAGTTCTCCAAGAACCCTTTAAGAAGAACAATAAAATCAGAGTCCAGTGGCACCTTTAAGACCAACAAAGATTTATTCAAGGCATGAACTTTTGAGTGCAAGCACTCTTCGTCAGACTATGAACTGACCATCATAACAGAAGGAATAAGAAGTAGGAATAACAGTAGGAATAAGAAGAGTTTTTTAGTGCTCCCAAAGGCACCCAAAAGCACCTCGAAGCGGCTTACAAACACCTTTGCCTTCCTCTTCCTACAACAGGCGCCCTGTGATGTGGAGCTGAGAGAACACTGAGAGAACTGTGACTAGCATAAGGTCATCCAGCAGGCTGCATGTGGAAGAGTGGGGAATCAAACCCAGTTTTCCAGATTAGAGTCCACCACTCTTAACCAAGACACCAAGCTGGCTCTCTCTGGAGAGAGCAGAGAAGAATCCTCAGACTGCCACACATAAAGCCACTGCGTTTTGATTGTATCAAAGACGTATCTTCCTTTATACATTCATACATTAAAATTGGATGAATTAAACGTTTTATTTTATTAAACTTTCACGCCAGAGAAATCTATCCTTGTGCGAAAGCGAAGCAGTAAACAATGGTGATAAGAATTATAAGGCATGCCAAAGAAAAAAAACCTCTCTGCTTTTTCTGTCTGTAACATGATGGAAACAGGCAGCTATTAAGCTTAAAACAAATCTGACGTTGCTTAATATTCAGGAGGTTTTTTTGGGGGGCGGGGGGAAGGTTGGAAAGATCTCCAGCAGTGAAGGTGTTAATCATCCTGTACGGTCTCTCATCTGCATGGAGGAAGCCCTGCAATTAAAACTGGGACTTTTATGCCTAGTCCCCCAAAATTAAAGGGATTTTCAAAAGATCGTTGAGGTTTCCTTTAGGACCAGAGCAAGCGCCCTCTCCTTCTGTCAAAGTACAAATTACCCCCATATGGTGATGTCCGTTCTTTCAGCTATAATTTATTCATTATGCAAAGTGTCGAATGCCAAATGGGGAAAGTGGAACAGCAGAACAATGAAGGCTTCAGAAGCTAATAAACGTCCCATCAATGAGAGTCTAGAGGACTATAAGAGGTCTGGATATGTGTGTTTCTATGTGATTTTGAACTTCTCCTCCCACATATATGCCTTTGTATACTGCACTGTGTATCTCTGCTATAAGCAAATATCACCTTTTCCATTTCAGTTTAAATCCACTTCTATCTCATTACTCTGCTTTTCGTTTTTGGTTTTGGAAAATTGTTTGTGTTGTATAAACATCAGTTCTGGGTTTTCAAATGCAAGTTCAGCAGCAGATATATGTAAAACGGAGGACATTCATGTGTACGAAATACCTTTAATGTATAATTGAAAACTGAGTATAGGCAAGTGGAAAACTCTGGCACAAGGACACAGGGAGAAATGTGGAAATTATCACAACTTTGAGTTACACGGGGGAATTTTTGAATTGAAGCTACAGAGATGAGGAATTTGGGATCCTGATACATCCACAGACAGAATTCATATTATAGAAACATAGGTATATTCTAGGGGAATTTCCGCACATGCAAAATGTAGCTGGACAGCTTCTGAATGTTGGCGACATATTCAGGCCCCTCCACATCCAGAGGCTGCCCAGCAGCTGGCTCATGATTTCACCATTTTTAACTTGCTATGCAGTAAATCCAGAAAATTGGAATTGACCAACCAGTGAGCAAACAGGGCAAAGAACGTATGGGGAGGGGGGGAAGCACGATAGTCCCAGCAGCTTTGTCCCACCCTCGCTCCTGCCCAACCCTCTCCATTTCCTGCCCAGTGAGGGAGATAGATTCCCATCCCCATGTCAGTTCAACCTCCATTAAGCCTCAATGTAGTGATTTTTCACTAAGTGCATCCTTCCCTTCCTCCTCTCAGGTCTCAGACCCCTGTCCCTTCTTCTCCTCTCTTCCCCTCCCACCCCACTGGTCTGTCCTTCCCTTCCCTTCCACAATTGCCTAAGAATCCTGCTCTCCTTCTCCCTCCCCGAGCTCTTCTTAAGCAGGGTGCTGCCTCCACACCACCTGTGCTGCCTCCATGCCACCCAATCCACCTCCACATCACCCGATCCACCTCGACACCACCCATGCCACCACTGGAGCTCTTGTGGCATGGCAGCGGCACAGGCAGCATGGAGGCAGAACGGGTGGCATGGCAGTGGCATGGGTGGCACAGTGGCAGAATGGGCAGTGTGGCATGAAATGGCCCCACTTTCAATTTGCCTAAAATCACAGAATCAGCATTTCTGTCAGAGGGCTATCTAGCTTGTGCTCAAAAACTTCCAAAGAAGGAGAACCCACAACCTCCCTAAGAATCCTGTTCCACTGAGGAACCACTCTAACTCTCAGGAACTTCTTCTAGATGTTTAGGCAAAAATTTGTTTGAATTGATTTCATCCCATTGGTCTCGGTCCTACCTTCTGGGGCAACAGAAAACAACTCTGCTCCGTCCTCTATGTGACAGCCCTTCAAGGACTATATTTCCCATTGCAGTTGTCTGTTGCCATTTGATCAGGAGTCAACAATATTCCATCTGTGATTAAGGCAGGGGAAAGACAATAGACTTTCTAAAGTATTGGACGTAGTCAGAAAGAAGCTTTGCTTCCCATAGTGAGTGCAAATAGATTTCCCCACTGACTCTTATGGCGAGGAAATTTTTGCAGATCTTAGAAACACCACTAAAGTAGGAAAAACTCAATTACCAGAGACAAAGTAGAACACTAATACATAGAATCCCCCCCCCCTTCTTCACCAATGAACACACCGGACATCTTTTGGCTGGGGAAGAATCTAATGAAGATTTGGCAGGGGGGGCGGATTATATTACCCACCACTCGCCCATCAGGCGAAGGGAAAGAATCCAGGAGTAGCTGCAAAGCAGACGTCCATCTGACAGACTATCTTGTGTTTTCTGCATTATTCAGATACACATTTCACTAAGACTTCTCCGCCCCCCCCTCCCCCGAAGACGGCCGTTCTTTAAATGACATAAATTTCACTCAATGTCTCTCTCTGACGACTTTTTTTTTTAAAGAACAGCTTGTTTCACTGTTTTGTTCTTTAAATCTTCTTAATCCACTTTATATTGGCTTGTATTGCCGTCCCTGACAGAAAAGGTGCCAGCAAGATGGTTCGTTCTTGTCGCAGCCAGCCACACACAGTAGCAATCCTCACAGCACTTGCCAAGTCGAACTCCATGTCCTCTTCTTCCTGTAGTTTTCCTTTCCACGGGAGTTGACATTAAGTGTCTTCCCTGTTTCCTGCCACTCCTGTTCTCTGGTGATAGTGGTTCATGTCAGCTTTGATCTCTCCTCATTTCTTTCTCTGTACATGCCACTATCCCTTTAGAGCTCTCTGTATTAAAAGCAAATCCTGGTCTCCTTCATTTCCTAAAATAAATAAATAAATCTCCATTTCGTTCTCTAGTCTGTCCTCCGTGTGTGTGTTTGTGCTTGTTCTCCCCAAAACTCTTAACACAGAATGTGAAGAGTCCAAGAGTACCTTTCTTATCTAGCAGCTTTCTTCATTCCTAGAGATAGGTGAAGAACATATGAAATTACCTCATGCCAAGAAAGAGTTTTGGTTTAGAGGCCAGAGGGTGGTAGAACTTACAACTGTCTCCTCTCATTATATATCTCTACACAGTTCCTTCCACTGCCAGATATCTTCTCTGCTATGGTGACCTGTAAAGAACCAGTCACAAAGTGAAGGTAAAAACCAAATTCCATACCTGCAGTAAAAATTTAAGCAATGGCTGAAAGGGGCAACTGAAAGGGGCAACTCCTTCTGACGGTGACCCTTTAATAGTGACTTCCTAGTGGTGACCAGCCTTTGATCTGCAAGACTTAAGCTCCTCACCAGCTGCCATTTAATCTTTTTTAAAAAAAGAGACCTAGAACTCCATGATTCCTTCTACCCTCCACCATCTCCCAATAAATAGCAAGGTCTGTTTTTTCTTTGTTATGGTGGAAAATATGCAGCAGACAATGTGATGTTTTATTGTCCTCAGGGAGGTACAAAAATATTAACCAATGTTCAGATCTCCAAGACTCAAAATATTATGGGTCATATCCTAGCGTAGCACATAGGTCAGTGCTCCATCACTCCTGTTTTATGTCACTGTGGGCTTTAGGACATAATAGCCTGCAAGGAATCACAGAAGCTTAATTCAGAGACAGGAGGAAGACCTGGAAGTGATGTGTAATCGCAGAACACATAGCCCTTGACAGGTTCCTTTCAGCTGTATTCCACATAGCTGTGAAGAGCATTGTTTTATCCACACAAAGAACCAAAATATGCCTTCTTTCCGCACTCGTTGCCATTACTGTTGGTGGAGGGATCACGGGGGTGGTTGAAATGCAGTGGTTAGTGAGTTGGACTAGGATCTGGTTGACCCAGGTTCAGAGCTCCATTCTGCTATGGAATCTTTCGGGGTGACCTTTGGCCACACACTTTTCCCCCCAGCCTCAATTAATTCACAGAATTAGGAGGCTGGCCTCCAGGTGGAACCACAGGATCCCTCAGATTTACAGCTCATTTGCAGACTACGGCGATCAGTTCTCACCTGCAGAAAATGGATGCCTTGGAGGGCAGACTCATTGGCTTTGTATCCCATTGAGATCCTTGACCTTCTGAGGCTCCAGTCCCAGATCTCCAAGAGTTTCTCAAATTGGAGTCAGCAACTTTACCCCACTGTCCTCCACCAAAGGTCACGAGGGACTGGGCAACCTGGCATAGCCTTGTTGTGAGGAAAAAATGGAGGGAGGGTCACATTGTAACTTGGTTTTGATCCCCCCTAAAGAGAAAAAAGCCAGTACAGAACTGTTTAATAAATAGTAATAATAAGAGTTGGTTCTTATATGCCGCTTTTTTTCTACCAGAAGGAGTCTCAAAGTGGCTTACAGTCGCCTTCCCTTTCCTCTCCCCACAACAGACACCCTGTGAGGGATGTGAGGCTGAGAGAGCCCTGATATCACTGCTCAGTAAGAAGAACTTTCTCAGTGTTGTGACTAGCCCAAGGTCACCCAGTTGGCTGCATGTGGAAGTGGAGCGGAGGAATCCAATCCGGCTTGCCAGATTAGAAGTCTGTGCTCCTAACCATTACACCAAACTGGCATACTAAATAAGGGGATCAGCTAAAAGAGGCCAGGAAAGGAGAAAATAAATCAGGGCCAAGATCCATCATACACTAAATTCATCGATGCAGCTCTTAATCAACTGAGACTAATGTAGACATGTGTTGCCGTTATCTTCACTGGCTACTATATCAGCCTTATTCCATAGCTCAGTTTATTATGCTGACTTTATAACACAATTATTTGACATCACATCAGACTTCACATCCTCTCTTATCATGTGATGATCCCACTGTTCGTTGCATGTGAAAATCTTTTGATTTTTTTTTGGGGGGGGGAGGATTAATTTGCAAATATGAATTATTTATTCCTGTCAGACTGTTGACAGAAAATGGCTGCCTTCACTATGCAGCTTCAGAATCTCCCTTGAACATGCTATCACATTCTACATTTACGGGTGAGATTGTATACAACTGGATCAGGAAATATCACACACATTGGTTTACCACCCTGGTGATTGAAAAATGGTTTACAGACATATTTTAGGAATATTTGTGTTTTTTTAAACAATTGTGTGTGCTTAATATTGACCTCTGAGGAAGACCTGAACAGGTCAAAACACTTTAGGTCTTTAGATAAAGGTAAAGGTAAAGGTATCCCCTGTGCAAGCACCGAGTCATGTCTGACCCTTGGGGTGACGCCCTCTAGCGTTTTCATGGCAGACTCAATACGGGGTGGTTTGCCAGTGCCTTCCCCAGTCATTACCGTTTACCCCCCAGCAAGCTGGGTACTCATTTTACCGACCTCGGAAGGATGGAAGGCTGAGTCAACCTTGAGCCGGCTGCTGGGATTGAACTCCCAGCCTCATGGGCAAAGCTTTCAGACGGCTGCCTTACCACTCTGCGCCACAAGAGGCTCTAGAAGAGAGGGATACAGATTTAACTCCCAGCCAAATAGGGAAGATAGCTTCAGACAGCATGTCACTGCCTTACCACCCTGTGCCACAAGAGGCTTTTAGGTCTTTATGTCAGGCTATAATTAATTTATATGTGTGTGACTTATAGAACAAGTATCACTCCCTTCTGTTTTTATAATATTTGATACTTTTATATATTTGAGATCCATCAATAACATTCGAATGTAATATCTTTACTTCATATAAAGCTGCAGATTTCTCAACCATTTTAGGTTCTCAACTCCATTCCAGGTTGGACTTTTTTTGTGCCCTCCCCCCTTTTTTCTGATTTGGGGGCAGAACCTGAGGAGGGGTGGGACCCTCCAAAAGAGTAGACAACAAAACAGGGAACAAAATATCCCAACCTTTCTATACAAGCTAGGAACCTTAGACCTTGAGCAGCAGAATATATTAAATGTTAAAATACAAATATTTATTACTTTTCATGCGTGCATTTAAAATTTAAAAAACATCAATATTAATCATACCCTATTGCACAGATCCTATCCATATTGACACATGGATAAAATGACCTAATACAAAGGACCAAATGCATTTCAACCCCTCTCGGGGTCTTCCTCAGTGGTCTGATATTAAATGCAGCTGTTCAATGTTGTAATAGGGATAGTAAGGTGGTAAAAGGAATTCAAGGAAGTGGGTCCTGTCTAGTATAGTATAGTATAAAATGTATACAGTTAGTATAGTATAGTATAAAATGTATACAGATATCTCTCACCAGGAGCCTCCCATGCAATATATTTATTTATATTTATTTTCCAAAGTTCCACCCTCATTATTGCCCTCTCTTAACCTGCGTGCATTTTAATATCAGACCTCTGAGGAAGACCACAAGAGAGGTTGGAACGCATTTGGTCCTTCATATTAGGCCACTTTATCCATGTGTCAATATGTATTGGAACTGTGCAGATGTTTTAAAAATGTTTAATGTACACATGAATGGTAGTAAGTATTTGCATTTTAACATTTAGTATATTTTACCACCCTCCAAAACAGCCATTTTCTTCAGGAGAACTGATCCCTAGAGATCAGTTGTAATTCTACAAGTTTTTTGCCCACTTAGAAGTTGGCAATATTAGATCATTTCCGCATGGATGGGTAAAATGCAAGTGGCTTCCTGCTTGTAAACACATTTGCAGCCCTCCTTGTGGAATACCCCTCCCACATTTTCCCTCTGCCCCATCATGGCTTTTTGCCTCCTGACAAGACTGCAAGGGAAAGCAAAATGAACTTCTCCCTCTGCTCCTTGGCTTGTCAATCACAGCAAGCCACCAATCAGAGCACAGCAGTTCTCTCATGGACTGAAACTTTGTTCCTTCCCCAGAAGGAAGGATTAATTTTTTAAAAAGGCACTTCCGCATTGCTATGCGGTAATGCCACAACATGGATACATTTTTAATAAAAATCAACACTGCCATGTTGCTATGGAGAAATGCCAGAATGATACAGCACCCCCCCCCCATTTTTGAAATTTGTGTTTTTTTGGACTTTATTTCTGTCTGGGTGGATTTCTTGGATGTTGAACATGGTCCCTGGAACCCAAAAAGTCATTTTGTGTAAATGGTTGACTTAAAAACATAATGCTAAGATCCCTGTAAGATCAAGAGAAGGATGCTTGATCACCCGCCCTCCTCCCTTTCACAGCTCATTTCCCACTCTAGAAAACAGAAATGGGGCTGTTTTTGCCTGCCCAAGTTGTGTGAAGTCTGGAGCCCCCAGAAGGTAAAAAACAAAACAAAAGAACACCCTGCCACTCCGAATTAGTTTGCCCTTGCATACCAGTTGGCCTGTGTTTGAGACAAGCTCTGGATCAAGATCTCCTTGGCTAATATCTTATCAATAATAGAAGAGGGGAGATTTCTAGAAACTAATACCTGAATTTAAATGGCATGTTCCATATTCCAGATTCACAAAATTTAAAGAAGGAGCAACATGGCACCAGTTGGAAGGGACAGTAGATGCCATCTAGTCCAGCCCCCTGATCATTGCATGTCCAGGATAAGGATCAGTCTAGCCGCTGCTTGAAGACCGCCAGTGAGGGGGAGCTCCCCACCTCCTTAGGCAGCTGATTCCATTGTTGAACTATGCGGACAATATTTCCCCACCCTGATATCTAGCTGGTACCGATACTCTTTGACTGCATCCCAGCAGCTATGAAATGAAGTTGATGTTTCAGATCTCAGGGGGTTCCAACCCATCTCCATGAGCAGAGAGTCTCCCATAGTTCTCATTGTCCCTAATTCCCTGTGCATGTGCAGAGTGCTTCTTTTCTTAGGACAAATGAAGTAACTGCAGACACTTTCAGGATTCAATATTGTGCTCTTTTTTATTTTTCCCCCGTGAGAGAAGATATTTTTGGAAACAAAACAGATCCAATAGTATCTTAATAACAGAATACCCTGCAACACGCTCTATGTAAAGCGAACGCGTTCGTGAACCCATACATGAGTATGGGTTCTTAAAACATATAGATTCCTTCAATACAAATATTGGCTGATGTCGAGGCAAATATTCCCAGCTCAGCAGGTAGTTGGTATCTAAATCACTTTCCGACTTCACATAAATACACATGTCAAAGCATTTATCTGGTAATAAAGAAAAAGCACTCTACAAAGAACGCCATTCAGATAGGGAACTGTCATTCGCTCAGCACAGCTCTTGTTTCCGGCTCATTACTTTCAGCTTTTGACAGGGGTGGAGCTAAAGGAGGGGGTCAGAAATCCATGGCACCTTCCCTCCCCCCTCCCCCTTTCTCCTTACAATTCCAAGTGAATCAAAAGGAGGAGGGAGTTCCCTGTCTGTTTCACAGAGTCATAAGCAGTCCATCTGCATGGAAGTGTAGCTCCCAAGGAATGAACATTCTCAGGACTGGCTTTGCTCCTGAATTGAATGCTTTTACGTTGGTGTTTGCCTCAGGCAAAGACTAGCAATAAGGAGGTCAACCTAGCAACTGGTGCCCAACATTTCATGCGGGTTCCATCTTCTGTGATGAGGGCTGTTTGTAGATGGAACACGCTGCCTGGAAGTTTCATTGGAAGTTCATTGGAAGTTTTAAGGAGGGGATTGGTTGAGAGGCTGTCAGGAGTGGGAGGGGGGGACTGGACTAGAAGGCTGCCAGTGGTGTCTTCTAGCTCTGTGTATAATTTTGTTCCTGAGTAGTGAATCTTGCTCGGTCATCTTGGTTCACCTTTGCCCCTCCATGTAACCCAGGGGTAGTCAAACTGCGGCCCTCCAGATGTCCATGGACTACAATTCCCATGAGCCCCTGCCAGAAAATGCTGGCAGGGGCTCATGGGAATTGTTGCCCATTGTTGTAGTTCAGTAGTTCAGCAGTGGAATAGGCTGCCTAAGGAGGTGGTGAGTTCCCCCTCACTGGCAGTCTTCAAACAAAGGTTAGATACATACTTTGCTTGGATGCTTAGGGCTGATCCTGCGTTGAGCAGGAGGTTGGACTAGATGGCCTGTGTGGCCCCTTCCAACTCTATGATTCTATGATTCTATGATTCTATGATTCTATGATTCTATGATTCTATGATTCTATGATTCTATGATCTGGAGGGCTACAGTTTGACTACCCCTGACCTAACCTAACAAAGTGGGTTGATGTAGGGCAAGAATTTCAACTGATCACCAGACTACGGTTCCTCCAGTACATATAGCTGCCATGGAGGGTGAACTGTACGGCTTTATACCATGGGGCTTTTTGCACGCCTTCAAAATAGCACAATGGTTGCCAATTGAAAACGCTACTGATTTGCTGTTTTGCACAACGTCGTCGACAATCTGCCACACACCTGAAACCAATCTGCAAAAAGCGCTTCCTTGTAGCGCTTTCAGGGAAATCCCCAAAAGTGGATTCACCCTCCGGAAAGTGATACACTCCTGCAACCAATCTGCAACACTAGCGAAAAAGACCTGTGCGTTAACATTGTTGCGGTTTCTACAAAGTCCCTCCCCCTGGCTCTCTTCTCTGATCTTCCGGCGAAGCGATCGCCATTTTTTTTTCTCTGAGCGAGCGGGGATAAACGCACCACCGAGCCTCTTTCAGTTTAGAGGCTTCCCCGGCTTCAGTCCCTCCCCTTCAGTCACTAAGCACACTTCAGTCACTAAGCACACTACTAAGCAGTCACTTTATTTTTTACACATTCATTCAGCCGAAAATCGGGCCCATGAGAGGGGGGGGGGATTTTTTTTTTCACTCGGAGGGAGCGTGGCAACGATCAAACGACAGCTCAAACACACCAGGCAGCTGGATGGGTCTCTCCGTTGCAACGAATTAACACAGATTCGTTGCAATGGGTCTGTTTTTTTTTTTTTTAAACCTTTCTTAAAGGGAAAGGGGCTGTTTGGGAGCATGCTAACGGCTGCCCATTGGCTGCTTGACGGCCAGGGGCGGGACAGCTCGGCAATAGCGCTTCCTTTCTAGCGATTTCTGCCGAGACCGGAAGCCTGTGGGAAACGCTACAAAACGCAACTGGATTCCACTACAAAGGCAGGTATGCATAACGACGAATTCCACTATTTTAAATGGCGATTTTTCATTCAGTGACCAATTTGTTACAAAGATCCCGGTGCGTAAAGCCCCCATGCTTTCCCCTCTGCAAAACTTGCCCTTACCAGGCTCTTCCCCCAAAGTCACCAGAAATTTCCCAAACCAAAATTGGCTTCCCTAAAACATGCACATTAGTCAGGTAGAGAAACGAAAAGACATGAAGGAATTGAAGCTAATTTCACCTGTTTCAGTGGGATCCAGTGACGGGGTAGTCTAGCCTTCACTAAACGGGACTTCTGACTTGAGATGCCTGCCTCCAGGTCACCCATTAAAGCTTCTCTTCAGATCTGCTCCCTTCAGATCAGTTTCCCTGGAGAAAATGGTTGCTATGGATAGTGAACTGTATGGCATTGTGCCCCACAGAGGTCCCTGTCCTCCCCAGGCTCCATCCCCAAATCTCCTGGAGCTTCTGCATCTGGCAACCCTACCCGCTTCTTTCACCAGTGGCCAGGGGGGATCCTGGCATCCTTACCTCTAACAGGAGTGGCATTCCTCTCTCCAAATTACTACCTCCATAGCAACCTAGTTTCAGGTAGATAGCTGTTTTAATCTGCATTAGAAGAACAAGAATCTAGTCCAGTAGCACCTTGACCGTTTATGCACTGGGAACTTTACTACCCCATCTCTCGTGCTGGAGCACAAATCGGGGGCGGATGGAGTGCACTGGGCCAAATGCTCCCCCATGTGGGTGCAGGAAGAGGTGGGGCAACCTGCCACAACTAAAACTCCAGCCTGCAGCCTGGCATGAAATCTCCAGTGCATAAACGGTCCTTAAAAGGTCAACCCAGGTTTTCCGAGGTATAGGTTATTGAGATATCTGACCATGTATATGTCGAGTTCTCTTTCTTGCTTTAGCATAAACCTATCTTTTGCATGGAGTCAAAGACTGTGTTTTCCGGGCAAATGAAGCAACCTGACAGTTATCCTGTCTATGACCAACAGTAGAGAATACCTTCTCGCTCACAGTGTCTCCCTTGCCGTGGAGGTGCTTTATAGATGCTATGTGTTTATAGTAGAACTAACATGCCAAGAAGAAGGAGCTGCATAACCCATCAGATACCGTACACAGCAAATGTACCACCAAGCATTCGCTAGAAAACATGCTGGCCTAACAGAGCCCACCATACCAGACACAATTTGCTGTGGGCTATCATTTTTCACAAATCCTCCGTTCGGTTTGATGTGCGACAGTAAAAAGTTATCGCAATGGCGAAGGTCCCCCTCCACTGCACTCCCATTTCTCTTTGTCCCTCTCTCCCGACTAATAAGGTACCACTAGAGTATTGCAGTGTTGTTTGCAAACATTTATATGTTTGTTTTCCTTATTAAAAAAAAAGAGAGAGATAATAATGTTATGTTCCAATAATATTAAGTTGCAATGTTATTTGCAAGATTGCAGAGCTTTTAATTTTCTGATTATTTCCACAGTGGGAGTTTCAGCTCAATTTCTACTAAGACACTTCTATCTGTTTCGGTTATTTTTTTTTATTACAGCAAGAAGCAACAATAATTGCCTTTAGCATATGACTGAGGAGACAATTGCTATCCCTAAAGACGAAAATCATCAGCATGCATTTTTGATGTAATTTTTTTGGTAAATTAATTGAAGGGTCCCATAAATATTATATATACAAAACGATTTTTGTATGTTGTATATATATACAAAAATCGTTTTGTCTGCATGTTCAAAAATATCTCTCTTAATGGGTCAAACGTAAGTGGCCCAGTCCAGAACAAATCCCACGTATGCAGAAACAAGCTTGTGCATAGGATCAATTCCACCCTGAAATGGCTGTTGGGGACAGGGAATCTGCTAAACCTGAGTGTAGAGTCTAAGCAGGGCCAGATTTTCCTATAGCCCAACTAGGCTTCAGCCTAGGGCCTCAAGATCAAGAGGGGCCTATATTCCACATTTTAAATAAAGGTTAGTACCAATCACAACATGTTTCATTTAACATACTGATATATATCACAGTAATTATGTATTTTATTATCTCTCATGTAATTTGCAAACTTAAAAATGGGAGGTAAAAGGGCCACATAAGTGGAATAGCCTAGGGCCTCTTTTCATGTAAATCCAGCCCTGAGTCTAAGGAACTATCTAGAGTCCTATTCAGAGAGCCAGCTTGGTATAGTGGTTAACGGCGGCAGCCTTTAATTGGGAGAACCAGGTTTGATTTCCCCACTCCTAGAGTCTAAATATAAAACAGCTCTTATTCATAGGTTACAAGGAACACACATACAGTTCAAGGATAATATAGACTTGATTGCCCTTTCCATATGCATTGAACAGTTGAAGAAGAAGAAGAAGAAGAAGAAGAAGAAGAAGAAGAAGAAGAAGAAGAGTTGTTATATGCCGCTTTTCCCTACCCGAAGGAGGCTCAAAGCGGCTTACAGTCACCTTCCCATTCCTCTCCCTACAACAGAAACCCTGTGGGGTGGTTGAGGCTGAAAGAGCGCTAATATCACTGCTCGGTCAGAACAGTTTTATCAGTGCCATGGCAAGCCCAAGGTCACCCAGCTGGTTGCATGTGGGAGAGCGCAGAATCGAACCTGGCATGCCAGATTAGAAGTCCGCACTCCTAACTACTACACCAAACTGGCTCTGTTATACTCTGTTGCCCTGTTATACTCAATGCATGCACCACGGAATATGTGATACTGGTCCCCAGTTTCATTGATAAAGTTAATGCACGTTGGCTGTTTCTTACATACAGATGTATACACATACAGGCAGGATTTATAGGAGTTCACTGTAACATGCAAATGGGATTTAGATGAGAGTGGTGGATTCAGATTTCACTTGTATTGTTTGAAGCTGATATGATGACTGGGCCGGCCTCAGGGAGGAGAGGTGAAATAATGAAGCTGCCATACACTCAGCATTTCCAATCCCAAATTGGAAAATTCTTGGAGATTAGGGAAGCTGATGGGAAGACTGCCTGGTCAGCGGCTAGGTTTAAGTGGTCCAAATGTTCAAGTGAGGCACCTCCCCCTAACCTTGGTTTTAGAAGGCATGAACTGGCCAAATTCAAGTGGAATTATGGGCCATGAACCAGTTCATTCCCATCCCTACCTTCTACTGGCCAAGCAGGGTTTCTGCCACTGACACACAGCTCAATCCTTAAATCCCAATCACATGGTTTCTCCAATCATAACCAAACTGCTCCCTGATGTGAAAACACATCCTTTTTGTTATCTTCCAAGGCTAAAAAGAATGGAAGGGCCATTTTGATTAATGAAACAATATGGGCCCTAACTGAAGAACTTCTTTCTCCTTTCCTTATCGAGTCACGTTCTAATCTCCTGAGCCCCCATGTGGCTGCAGCTTCTAGAAATACTAGAAGGACTCCATCTCCTGGTATTGTTAGACCTTATACGGTATAGTAATGAGGCTTAATGAGATCTGTGGCTACCTCATGCTTTCCGTTACCTTTTGACCCCAATATTTATGGATTTTCTTTGTGACCATGTATGTCTATATGACAAACGAGGACACTCTTCATGCATCTGCTAAGTGAGCTCTAGTTTATGAATGCTGATGCATAATAAATCCATTAGGCTTTAAGTAGGGTGCAATAAGACTCTTTTATGTTTTGCTGTTGACAGATTAAGATGGCTTCCCCTCTAGAATTGGTCTAATACAGTAGACAGAAGAGGAGCCCTGGTGGATCACATCGATGGTCCATCTGTTTCATAATTCTGGTTTCCACTGTGGCCAACTAGATACACAAAAGGAAACACATAGAGGCCAGGGATACCCTTGTTGCTGTCCACCAGCAACTGGTAGTCAGCTACTGTAGATAATAGCTATTGATGAACCCAGTGGTTTTCAAACTTCTGACAGCTCTGGTCTCAATTTACAAACGTTCCATGAACGCATTCATTTTTCTCCTTTAAATACCACCCATAAGGGGACCCAGTTCTCATTGGGACCATAGCACAAGGGGAAGGAGGTTACTTGTATGTCTGTCATAGCAGAACATCCTCTTGTGACCATTGAGAAAGAAGAAAATAGACTGGACACACCGAGAAAGCATTGCCCACTTATTTTCTGAATTCGAGGGACACTCGTTGACTCGTTTTCCAGGAAATTATTCACCTTGGAGGAGCCCAGGCTTGCATTTCCTGATGAGCCATTGATTCCGAGAGACTCATTGCAAGCCACTTTTTGCAAATTGCTTTGGGTGTCTCTGCAGGAGGAAAATGGGCTGGAAAGTATTTAAATCAATCAATCTGAGGATTCTCCAGGTAAACCTCAACATCAGCCAGTGCAAGCCAGGCTCCGATCTGAATGGCCCAAGCTTATCTTACATTGATGTCAGCTGGAATTTGATTTTTGAATCCCCGCCCGAAACAATTGGGATCATTGGGCTTGCTGGGTACCTGCATGTAGTTTCCATTTTTTTTTCAATTGGGTGATTCAATTGGATGCTGTTTTATGCTGCTGTTCACATTGTGCTAATGGTCATGTAGCTTCTTACAAGTTCAGAATAATGGTAATTATTGAGGATCTTCTGTAGTAGAATGACTGTCTGCTATGAGGCCCTCCATCTTGCTCAGAAGCTGGTGGGAGGACACAAAACAGACTGACCTGAATCTGGTCAGTTCATTTCAGGGCTTCTGTGTTGTTTGAATTCAGGTGTTCAGGAACACTCTGATCCCTGAAGCAAACTGGATTTTTCTGGTTCGTGCCCATCCCCAGTAAATTGTACCACAAAAAAGCCCTGATAGACAGTGAACATGGTGTAGCGGGGTGGCCAAATTGCGACTCTCCACACGTCTATAATTCCATAGACGGTGGAATGGTGCTGGCAGGGGCTCATGGGAATTGTAGTCCATAGATATCTGGAGAGTCGCAGTTTGGCCACCCCTGGCTCAAGGAGTTAAGAGTGATGGGCTCCAATCTGGAGAACCAGGTTTTATTTTCCACTCTTCCACTTGAAGCCAGACTTTGGGCTGGTCACAGTTCTCTCAGAACTCATTCAGCCCCACTTTCTTCACAAACTGCCTGTTGTGGGGAGAAGAAGGGGAGGTAATTGTAAGCCTCTTTGAGACTCCTTCAGATAGAGAAAAGTGGGATATAAAAACCAACTCTTTTGCTTTTCTTCCTGCCTCTAGATCATATGAAGGCATGCAGCAATAATTGAAGGAACCTGCTCTCATGGAGCAATTATCAGACAACATTAATTTTCTTTACAGCATAGAGTTGATCCTGTACCAAAGAAATATTTCTTTGTTGGTTGTTCTGCCCCCAAAAAAGACATGGGAAAAGAGACAGACTTCGCTGTAATTCTTCCTAATTACTTTAATGCCTTTCATTTTATTTTAGCGTTTTCAGTTTATAGAAACAACATCAGTGTGTTCCCAGTTTTAATGGTGATAAACTCCCCCTTCCCCCTCCCTTCCTGAAAATCTTCACTATATGGTTATAAATGCCAGAAATAATTAGACAAAATGTGTGTGAAAAAACATAAAATTGAAACAATGCATCTTTTTATAATGGAATCAGTTTGTCTGATTATCTCAAACTATGTACATCTCCGACTGCTCAAGAGGATCATTAGAGCTTATGAAGATCAAACTCTATTTTTTCTGCTTCATACATCCTGGACAACAATATTGTCTCCACAATTATTACATGTTGTCTGTCGTCATAAATATATGTTAAGATTCCTTGAGCTACACTGAATTTGGAATGTGGAACACAGTAGAAAAATGTAAAAGAGGGAGGGAGAGGGAAAAGAAACAAAAAAAAATCCATCTTATTAAACAAGCAACTGCCAAGGAGAAATCTGAATGGGTACTGCTGCCATAACCATTGTAGTTTTAGAGGGTTCCATTTCAGGGGGAAAAACTGCCCCTGTTTTTGCAGCTTCCCAACGTTTTGTGACTGACCACAGTACCTCATAGCACCCATTTATAAATAAATAAATGTTGTATGATGTAATTTGTAATTTGGGGTTTTATGGGGATTTTATTGTGTTTTTAACTGTTTTATGCTGTAAACTGCCCTGAGACCTAATTGGAGAATGGCGGTCTAAAAATTTAATAATAATAATAATAATAATAATTATTATTATTATTATTATTATTATTATTATTATTATTATTATTATTATTATTATTATTTTGAAATGGTCCTTTGAGGAAGCTGTTTTGAGTGTCACACATCCCCCGTTCTCAAAATTCTAGTATTACTCACAGGTTTAACAAAATCTGAGGGGTCTAATCTAAAGGATACATCCTATTTAATCATGCTGACTATTATCTAAAGCAGATTTAATTCGAACCCAGTTCCAGGCTCAAGTAAAAAAAATTAATTTAGCTGTACAATATATGGAGAAAGCTGTACAATATGGAGAGACAGAAAGCTCAGTCTCAGATCTACATCTGCTTAAAGCAAGTTCAGCAAAGACCAGCCTCACACAGTGGTGAGGGAAAAGGACCATCAGATGTGTAAAATCACTTGGCAAATTAAATGATACTATTTAGTAATAAATAGGCCCATAATTTGCCCTTTTGGGAGGGGATGGTGAGTCTACATGACCATCTACGGTCATATTACTTGATAAATGATTAACCCTTCCAGGGCCATCATGAAACCCTGGTTGAGAAAGCTTGGCTTAGATGAACCGGGTAAAAACACTTTGATGCCGTATCCTCCCCCTTGCTTTGTTTGCATTTTCCCCCAAGTCTGTCCCAGTTTGCATCAGACCAATTAATAAGTATCTGTCTCTAACAGGTCTCTGGATAATACACAACAGCTTTGGCCTGTGTGGCTGAGCATTAAGCAGGGACCATTAATGCACCAGCGTATGCCTCTTCTTCAGAAGGAAAGCCCCTTTCCCTCCCCACATTCTTTTCTATACTCCAATACATTAACAAGATAATTTCAAGATGTCATCGGGGATGTTTCATGCACACGTCTCCCCATTAAAAACACAGCTCATAACAGGTTCGTTGTCTGCTTTTTATGCACGTAAAATGATAGAAAACGAAAAGGGTGAAAAAGAAGCTTGAAAGTGTGGGACTATGGATCATCATTGGACATGTGTATCAGCATCTACCAAAAGATACACAGATGTGGGTTAACTAAGGTTTATTAAATGTCTAATCTGCACCATCAAACTATTCACTCAACATTAAGGGTGGTCTGCAGCTAGGGAAGCCATGAATTGGTCATCAAACATGGTCAAAGCTGAACTCAACTCGTCTGACTGTGACAATAGGGTTGCCAACCTCTAGGTGGTGGCTGGAGTTCTCCCCGGATTACAACTGATCTCCAGGTGACCGAGTTTAGTTCATCTGGAGAAAAAGGGCTGTTTTGGATGACAGACTATATGGCATTATATCCCTCCCCTTCCCAAACTCCATCCTTCTCAGACTCAACCCCCCCCCCCCCACTCAAATCTCCAGGAATTTCTCTGGAGTTGGCAACTCTATGTGACAAACAGATATGAGCTGATCACTGGGTCTTTCTGATTTGGCAGTAACCAATGCAAAGTTTGTAGAACATTTCCTCCAAAGAAAGTGATAATGCACAGTCAGTCCCAACAGACTGGCAGCCATTCACACCCCTAAAGATTATCTGAACAAATTATGAATGGTAGGATTATTTCTTAGACACAGAATATATTTATGACTGATTATTTTTTAAGCAATTGTAGGATAGCAAATTGTTTGCCGAACGAAAAATCGCCATTTTAAATAGTGGAATTCGGCGTAACGCATATCTGCCTTTGTAGTGGAATCCAGTTGCGTTTCTATCGTTTCCCACAGGGTTCCGGTCTCGGCAAAAATCGCTAGAAAGGAAGCGCTATTGCTGAGCTGTGTCCCGCCCCTGGCCGTCAAGCAGCCAATGGGCAGCCGTTATCATGCTCCCAAACAGCCCCTTTCCCTTTAAGGAAGGTTTAAAACACACACACACACACACACACACACACACACACACACACGTTGCAACGAATATGTGTTGATTCGTTGCAACGGAGAGACCCATCCAGCTAGCAGGTGATGTTTGAGCTGCCGTTTCATCGTTGCCACGCTCCCCCCGAGTGAACCCCCCCCCCCTCACGGGCGCGATTTTCGGCCAAAAACAGTGTGAATAATAAAGTGAAAATAAACCCGCAAACGGGCCTCTGCGATGCTTGTGCTTGGTGACTTTAAACAGAGGGGCTGCAGCCAGGGAAGCCTCACTGGATAAATGAAGGCTTGCCGGTGCGTTGATCTCCGCTCGCTCGGAGAAAAAAAAATGGCAATCGCTTCGCCGGAAGATCAGAGGAGAGAGCCAGGGGGAGGGACTTTGCAGAAACCGCAACAATGGTAACGCACAGAACTTTCCCGCTAGTGTTGCAGATTGGTTGCAGGAGTGTAGTGCTTTCCAGAGGGTGAATCCACTTTTTGGGATTTCCCTGAAAGCGCTACAACGAAGCGCTTTTTGCGGATCGGTTTCAGGAGTGTTGCAGATTGTCAACGACGTTGTGCATAACGGCAAAACTGTAGCGATTTCAATTAGTAACCATTGTGCTATTTTGGACGAATGCGGAACGGCCCTTGAAATAACTAGCTAAACAGACAATGAACAGATAAATAGTCCCTTGAAGAATCAACTGGCAAAAGGGGTGTGAGTTGAACCAGTGGTACTTTGATTATTCTTTTTAAAAATCTAAATAATCAGTAAAACATATATTTTTGGAAACAACAAGTCACTCTCTACGTGACTGGCCATCAGCCTGTAATAGCCCTATCCTGTAGCTGAGATCCTATTGGGAGGGAGTCCTTGGACAAGAAGGGCTAATAAGGAGTGAGCTCTCAACCCCCAAAGTCCTGCTGACCTAGGTACATGCTGAATGCAAATAGAGCCAACCCCACAGAGTAGCTCATGCACAGAGAGAGAGAAGAACCAGCAGAAGCAGCAGAAGAGGCCCCAGTGAGTAGCTTGGCCTTGGAGGGAGGGGGGAAGTGGCAGCAGCAGCAGAAGAGGCCCCAGTGAGTATCTTGGCCTTGGAGGGAGGAGGGAGAAGCAGCAGCAGCAGAAGAGGCCCCAGTGAGTAGCTCAGCCCTGGAGGGATGGGGAAGAAGCAGCAGCAGCAACAGCAGAAGAGGCCCCAGTGAATAGCTCGGACCAGGAAGAAGGGGAGGAGAAGCAGCAGCAGAGGCCCCAGTGAGTAGTTCAGGCATGGGGGAGGAGAAGGACAGCCTGCACCAATTAGTTGTCCTAGGGTAGAAGTTGGAGCAGAGGGGAGGGGGAGAAAGACACCCTGCCTCAATGAGTTTCCCTGGTGAATAAGTTGGGGGGTGGGGAGAGAAGGACAGCCTGCCCTAATGAGTTGCCCTTCTGTACAAATGGAGTGGGAAGGACCCTCAAGGAACCGCAGGGTTTCACAAAAGCCAGGCTGAGAAAGACAATGGCATACCACCTCTGCTTCTCACTTGCCTTGAAGGTCCCTTACTGAGTTCTCCAAATGTTGGTTGCCACTTGATGGCACTTTGAAACACACATACCACCTTTGGACCTTCTGGGCAGTAAAAGAAAATGGAAACAAAGCTGTCAATTAGAAATGAACAAGAAGTGAAATCAATGAAGGTAAGCCAAACAAAAAAGAAATTTGCTTACCTGCCACCAGAATGTGATGATCGGGCTGGGGGGGGGCAGATGAAGCTCCCCCGCAAAGGGGATTCTCACTTAGCACTTCCTTTCCTTCTAGGGATACCAGCCCCCAGGTGGGATCTGGGGATCCCCCTGAATTACAGTTCATCTCCAGACTACATGAACTCCATTTTCTCTAGGGAAGGCGGACACCATGACATTCTACACCACTGAAGCCTCTGTCCTCCCCAGACTCCATCCCCAGATTTCCAGGAGTTTTCCACCCTGGATCTGGCAACCCCACCCTTCTCATCCTCCACTGGCAGCCAGGGGGAGTCTGACCACCCTACTCCTAATTTTATCGGGCAGAAAGTAGTAGCTTCAGAGAGCAAACTCAATGGCATACCATCAATTTTGGGTGACATCCCTCCCCAAATACTCCCCTCCATAGACACAGGCCGTCCAAACTCCAGGAATAGCCCTCTTTAAGTAGTTGAAAGGTTGTCACTTGGAGGAGGGCAGGATGCTGTTTCTGTTGGCTGCAGAGGAGAGGACACGCGGTAATGGGTTTAAACTTCAAGTACAACGATATAGGCTAGATATCAGGGGAAAATTTCACAGTCAGAGTAGTTGAGCAGTGGAATAGGCTGCCTAAGGAGGTGGTGAGCTCCCCCTCACTGGCAGTCTTCAAGCAAAGGTTGGATACACACTTTTCTTGGATGCTTTAGGATGCTTTGGGCTGATCCTGCGTTGAGCAGGGGGTTGGGCTTGATGGCCTGTATGGCCCCTTCCAACTCTATGATTCTATGAATTTCCCTGGCCAGAGTTGACAGCAATATTGGCAGGTCTCCCACAGCCACAGTCTTTGGACAGCAAGAGAAGATGACACAGAGGCTTGGCTTCGGAGAAGGGACTTTCAAGAATGTGACTACAATCCCTTTTCTTTTCCTTTCTTTTTTTTTAGTTCATTAGCTTACTCCAGAGGAAGTGGTTGGGGCGGGGAGGGAGCCGAAGCCTTGCCAAGCCGCCGAATCCCAGCAGGCCCTGCCAGGAGCCTGCCCTTTCAAGTCCCGCTTCTAGAAATTAACATGATGGGCAAGCCAATCAATCCCAGAGATGGCTCTGAAGTCGGCAATGATTTGAAACGGAGCAGGAGCGGGAGCCGCTTGCCGCTCGCTTCCTATAGGCACTTTTAAACAAACAACATCTTAGAATATTCATGACAGCTGACAGGTTAGGGAGACTCGTTCGCTCGATGCCAGGAAGATCCAGTCGGTTCAAAGCACAAATGCATCCCTGCCGTAATTTGTGCTATCGGTTCGGTGACGGGGGGGGGGGGGCAGAATTAAGTATGCAAAAAGGACAGCCCCCTCTTTATCCGATAAATATAAATATATATTTCTAGAAAAGTCATTGTTCCCGTCTCAGTAAGAAAGCATGTACCTTATTCCTTCTTGTCTTTACCTTTGAACTGCAGGTGACTGTTCAGGGATGTTACAGGACAGAGATACACTTGTGAAATATTCAGGAGGCTGATGTCTTTGCAGCCCCATGGGACCTGTGAAGAGCTCTTTTCCCCCACACATCTCTCTCAGACTTTAAATAATGAGCAGCCGAAAAGGTATGAGACAACATGGCTGTGTGTCTCTTTTGAAATCTTTTTTTTTCCTCCCTCCATTACCTTGTTATCTATGCTCAAGAGTCGCAGGTATTCAAACAGTTCAGAGTATATCCACAGAAAAAAACAAAAAGAAATGCCCAGCAAAGGATATTACCAGAAGATGTACACCATAGGTCCAGTTCCACTAAGTAAAAATTCCATTATTAGTATGATATAGAGAAAGGAAAGCATTTGGGGGAAAGCTTTGTGGGAACAGGGGGAGGAAAGAAACAAACTAATCACCACAGTAGCTGCTAAATTTCACCGAAACTAAAAATCAAAGCAAATTAGCCGTGGGAGTGCTCTCCTCAGACTAAAAATCCAAAGAATTTTTGAGGAGAGTCAAGAGAGTTTCCATAGTACCACAGATAATCCTCAGGGAAGCTCCTGACCGTCCCTCGGCTGTCACCGAGTTTCGCAATTAAAAGCGAATGGGGAAGTTTGTCTTTAGGCGAAGCATCTGTGGGGAGGGGAAAAGGTGAAAACGCACCTCATGTGAATGCTCTGCAAGGGCCTCCCTCCACTTTTGTTGAAATGCTGCTCCGAGGAGTGGCCAGTTCATTTGGGGCAGCAGCAGAGGGGAGGAGGGATTTCCTCTCTCCTGTCCTGGAAGCACTGGCAGCTTCTTAGGGCAGCAATCAAAAAATGAATCAGGACATCCGATCAAGGATTTCCCACACAACGACAGAAGCTAAGGCGAGTTTCAATAAGATAAGCTGATTTGTCAGGCCAGTATGGCACGTTTCAAGTAGTAACATTTCAGGAGTCAAAAATACTGGGCCCAGATTAGGGCCCATTCTGCACACATAGGATAATGCACTTTCAATGTGCTTTGGCAGCTGGATATTCCTGTGCAGAACAGGAAAATCTACTTCTAAAGTGCACTGAAACTGCATTATCTATTGTGTGCAGAATAAGCCCAGGACTTGAACCCTGCATTTTTATTCAGAAGATAAAAAGGTAAAAGGTGTATACGATCTGAAAAGAAACCAGAGTATAGTCTTCCTATGGAGCTGTTACCTTGTAAGAAAAGATGGTGATCTATAAGGAATTAATGCACCCAACTCAACACACTAGACCTTAAGAGTCATAAAAAAGTACCTTATGCTGAGTCACACGAAATCGTCTACTTCGGTAGTGTCAGTTCTGACCATCAGTTCTCCAGAGGCTTTCCCGGGCTATATTACCTGAGGTCCTTTAAATGGCAATGTCACAAAATTAACGTGGGACATGACTCCTGTAAATTATGTGCCATATCCCTGGGCTTCCTGCGCTTGATGTGCTGTCACTGATGGGATATCATCCTTACCATTTTTCCGACTAATATTTGTGAAAAGCCCCTGTGGGTGGAGTGCTGTCCGGGGACACATCCGGTGTCTGGCCTACACTTCTGCTCACATGGGCCAATCTGAGTTGGGCAGGCCCCAGGAGTGCTCGCCTCCAGCAGCCGTCTGTGAGGCACCCGCCCATCCTTGCAGCCAGACACTGGCTTGCCACCAAGGATGGCACTGCTCTGCCGCCCAGCCTTCCTGCTGGCTTGCCACACCACCCAGCAGCCACACCAGTCTGACCACCTCCTCAGGGACCGCCTGCCTGCAGCAGCTGCCCGTAGAGTCCCCGGCCAGCCTCACAGCCACACACTGGCTTACTGCCAAGGATGGTGCTGCTCCACAGCTCAGCCTCACCCGCCGCGGTGGTGCATGCTACCCTGCCACAAGGAACCAGGAGCAGCCTGGTGCAGCTGCTGCCGTGCATAACAGGTCTATCTGTAAGCATTCTCTCCCAGCCAGAAGCAATAATGAGAACTATTGTTAAGGCCAGCAGTGTCTCCTGTATGCTGGCTACAGGGCATATGGTTGCAAGTCAGGAGTCCATGGTGAGTGGGATCCCTTGAGGGGAAATGATGATGCACAATGCTATGATGTCACTTCCAGGTCAGCATCAGGAAGCGGTGTCATAGCATCAGCAAAGCTCCAAGAATCCCCCACCCCAAACCATAAAGATTTCAGGACTTCCTAGAGCATGGCTAGAACTATGGCATCACGTCTGAGTACTCACCCAGAAGCGACCTCACGACATTGCACGCTATCATCACCCACCCCCTCCCTATTTTGCTCCTGCTACTTTATTGTAAGGTCAGGAGCCAGAGTGCGAGGGACAGACAGTAGACAGCAACTTGGTCATCCTAACAAAACAGAACTGAAGGGGTGATCTAAAGGAGAATCGGTAAACTCACCCCTACCCACCATACCTGAGGATACCACAGTGACCAAAGACTAGCTACAGCTAGAGAATTTATATAACTAATATTAAAATTAACTCATGCCCCGTTAGAGCTTGCTGTGTCTTTGCATTCTTGCTTTTCATTCATATGACCTGGCTTTTTCTCCATCCAGGGAAAACATAAGTACAAGTGATCATGCACACTGAAAGACTTGTTCCCCCAGCATGCATCTGGGCACAGGACAGCACTGTGATTCCTTTCTTTGAGCAAAATACGCACCATGCGCGGTATAACTCCCATGCTGATTTGCATACATTTCTTTGATTAAAAAAAAATTAAAATGCATTTCATACCACTGCCTCTGCAGAGGACGAGAGTACTCACAATACAGAAATGCCATGAAAGACTAATGGAGCAATCCTGGGCAGAGTTACTCCAGTCTAAGGGCATTTGTTTGACTGGGCTTTGACTGGAGTAAATCTGCATTGGATCGCACTGTCATTCGCCCAAAGAAACCCCATTGTAATCGCTGGGAAGGTTTGGTGTGTAGACACAATGACTCATGGCACAGCTCTTTACAGAGTTCAGAAGCAGGAATAGAGGCAGAGCCATGTGGATTTTAAATTGTTTGGGGCACGAAAGATTTGTTAGCGAGCTCATTTACTTTGATGATTAGATTACAGCGCACATGCTTCTCGTGCGCACTTTCTCATACAATTCTCCAGAGATGTTTCAAGGATGGTAAAAGGCACTTTTTAGAAAACAATCAAATCATGCTCGGGCTTTGTCACCGTTGGCTGATTTTTAAAATTCCAGAAGATAAACCAAACACTTGCTGCGTACAAATGCAGGATGGTTCTACGCCAGTTGGGACAAGATAATTCTGAACAGCTGAACCCCAGTCAAAATTCAGAAGCCTCAGTAAGCAAAGGCAGACAAGAGAAGCTGTGGCTCAGGGGCAGAGCGTCTGTTTTGCATGCACAAGTTTCCAGGTTCCATCTCCAGTGTATCCAGTTAAAAAAAAATCAGGTAGGAAGTGACATGAAATACTCTCTTTGAAACCCTGGAGAACTCCTGCCAGTCAGAGTGGACAAAACAGTCACTGATAGACCAAAAAACTGATATAAGGCACAATATGTGTTCAGGTGAGTTCAGGTGTCCTTCAAAGATGTCTGAGACCTAGAGCATTTCCGCACATCTTAAAAAATAGTGTCACGCCAGTGTAATGGCATAGCGCTAAAAATAATCATGCTTCTGGACATTCTTCATCTTCTGCCCTTCTCGTTTCCATCGGCTTTTCACACTCCTTGCACTCCGCATGCCTTCTTGAAATGGCGGAAGAGAGCAAAGCGCTTTATACGTAACTCTCTTCCGCCTGTCAATCAAGCCAGGCAATCTTTCTCAACCTTTAAAAAGGCCTGCAATGCCCACTAATCTTTTTTTTTAAAAAATCAATCCTTCTCCATTGAAATGCCTAGGCATAGATGCAAAGGACTTTTTGAATGCCACCTTTTATGCTCATCGCCCCACTGACAAGTAGGCGGAGACTCAGGAGCACTTCCCTCTGGACGAAGGCCAGACACAGTTGAGGAAGTGGCAGCCCAAGCAAGGAGCACGCAAGGGATGGGGCTCTTGCTCTCCTCCCTTCAGGCCTCACAAAAGAAAAACTTCACTCCAGGGTAGATGGGCGGGCGTGCTTTGGCATGCTTCAGACAGCCGCTTCCCTATAGGATTTTGTGCTTTGGACTGTATTCAGTCGATTTGTCTCTGAAGCAGCCGTGATTCGGAGATTTTTTGACCAAAGCACACGTACCTACTGTAGGCCTCCACCAGAATCCTTCGCCTTGCAAGATGTAACGCAAAGACATGCCAGACTGAAAAACTGTTTTTATATTTTTATTTTAGCTGCAGAACAATATCAGACAGTCACAAGGGACTGATGTCCATTAAAACCTGTGCCAAGGACAAAGAGTTATGTAGAATTTTATACCTCTACCTCATAAGGCTGGCCCAGAAGCCTGGACCACTGCAATAATGCCACTTCTTCAGATGCATCTACAGGTCCACACACACCCTGCTCCTACACAGACACACAAAGTCTCCAGACTAGGTCTGGAGCCCTGATCTGATTTATTTATTCATTACATCTTAATACGGCCCTTTCTTGTGGCTCATGGCAGTCCACAATGTAGCCCAATACACACGTTCCAACATAATATAAAACATAATATGCTCCAAAAACCAGTCTCAGTAAACTGCACGACACCATGAAACATTTAAACCATTGAATCATTTAAATATTTAATTGTAACTTAGCTACAATTACAAGTAAGATTGTAGAGATCTAGTTTGGTATATTGGTTAGAAGCAAAGTTAGGAGCTTTGAGATTCCTTCGGGGAGAGAAAAGCAGCATACAAGAACCAACTCATCTTCTTCTCACTGATCTTGAATATCTCTTTGGTGTTTAGATTTTTACATTTTTGTTTGGCTTGACGGCTGAAATTTATTTGTTTCAAAAACTTGGGGGTGAGGGGGGGCCACACACCTCTGGCCCCTGTCTCTTAACATTCACTATCTAATTGTATTTTCTTTATACGGAATGTATTTTTTTCCCCTTGCTTTAAGAAGCGTACAAAACCCGCAGAAAATCCATCTGGAATTTATGCCCAAGGAGTCACTCTCATCAAACAACTAATATTGTGTTTTTGTCAGTTAGCGCGCCTACCTATTACCACTTGATTAAAGGGCAAGAGATAGCGAATTCCCCATGAAAATCATCAGGAAAAAAAAAATGCGTATGAGAATTTGTCACTGTGTTATTCTGTTTGCATAAGGCTTGTTTCACACATATAGGCTTGGGAGGTTGGCAAGTAGTGCGGGCAGGGGGAATAGAATGTCTACCGACACACAAACAACACACACACAAACAAACAAGGGTTGGGGAAAGACGAGTCCTTTTAGCTGTTATGAAGTTACTTGATTAGTCTTGTGGCTTCCATAGTAAATTAAATTAGGAGGCAGATGCCTGTAGTTCATTTTGTGTTTGGGAAGGATACCTCTCTAACTTTCTCTTCTGATAAAGAAAGCTATTAGCTCTTGTCAGAGATGGTCGTGAGGCAGGGAGAGGGGTGTGTGTGCGGGGGGGGGGGGGGCGAGAGAGTGAAAGAGATCATTTTTATTGAAATAAGAATGAAATGATAGTGTCAGAGGCTGAAGCTGAGAGATAAAATATTACATCTAATAAACATGCTACATATGGGATTAGACAAGGGCCACAGAACAACGGGAGCTATAAGAAAACAATGACATTAATATCGAGGAAATAATGACTAAAATACCAACGATGGGAGAAGGCTGCATTTTAATGAGCAGCGAGCAACCGTGGAGGAAATCAGATGCGATGCCAAGGTGGTTCGTCGGTGCATGTTGGGCTGGATCATTAAAGCCCTCTGCGGGCAGAGTCACCCCGTTAAAAACAAATGGTTTCTATTGGAATCGGCTTTATCAGAAAGCACAGAGCTCCTTTGTCAATTTCGAGAGGCCGGGGCACGGGACGATGGGCCATGTTTGTGTGGACCGAGGTAAGAACCATTAACTGGGTAACAATAAAAATTGCCAGGTGGGAGGATACGTCTTGGGTTCTGAAACCCAGAAACCTGGGGGTCTGAAAAAGGCTTTAATGAAATAAGGGGTTTTACTGGCAATGGGTATGATGGGTTCTAATTGATCATAAAGCTACTGGAAATTGGCCCTGGCTTCGTATTGGGGACCAAGAACTGATCTCTCTTTCTTCTCTGTATAGAGAAAAATTGCTTGCTTAGCTAGCCATGCAACCTTTTACCCACAATGGAATAGATGGGAAATCATGTATAGTGTGTTCTTCAGATATGCTAGGAATTACATTTTGATTAAAGTTAAGGGTTACTTTAACTTTTATTTCTAACTAAGCTTCAAATGGCCCTCTTGAAAGGGCCCCCTGCCCTGGCCCCTGGCCAGGCAGATTAAGGTGGCCTTGGGCGGCAGCTCGCAACCAAATCAAGTGGGGCAGGCAGGGGCTGGGCAGCTCGTTAGCAGGGCCGGGACAGAGCTCCTTAGCAGTCAATAATCAGCAATCAGCAGGCCAGGAGGGCCTTGTCAGCAGGCCCAGCCTAGCAGGCCAAGAGGCCCTCATTAGGAAGCCCTCCACCATGATCACTGGCAGTCTTCAAGCAAAGGTTGGATGCATACTTTTCTTGGATGCTTTAGGATGCTTAGGGCTGATCCTGCGTTGAGCAGGGGGTTGGACTAGATGGCTTGTATGGCCCCTTCCAACTCTTTGATTCTATGATTCTATGATCCTTTGCCCAGGGCCCTCTCTCCTTACCTGCTGCTGGCTCCAGGCACTGAGGCATCTGAGAGCAAAGAGGCTAGAGTCCAGGGACAGAGGGCGGGAGCTGCAGGGGAAGGGACAATCAGGGCAAAGTTGGCTGCACCCTAAGTGGCCCTATTCCAACTTGGACAGCCGGACATGTCCTACCCCTAGGCTGTTTCATAAATATATAGAGGAACAACAATGGATAAGGATATATACTTGAGCAGAAGCTGGTGCCAGAGGTAGAGGGTTGTTTAGTAATAGGCTCTGTTTAGTAGAAGCTTGAAAAATAAGTACTTACCTGGTGTCCATCTCACATCAGGACCTTCTCTGTCCTGGACCTCACCTGGTGGAGGGATTGTGTCTGAATATGGCTCTTGTGGCTCTTTCTTGCATGTTCAGGTAAATGACCATCATCATGTTGGGATCGGGAAGTTAATTTCTTCCAGACCAGACTGGCCTGTGATTCTGGTTTTTTTTGGGGGGGGGGGCATCATCTGGGCGTGCAATGGAGGTCACTGTGGGTAGGCAGGTAGTTGTGTGGAGGAAGAGTGGGGAATCAAACCCAATTTACCACTACACCATACTGGCTCCTTTAAGTATCCTTTAAGTATCCTGTTCATTAAAGATGGTCCTTTAAGTATCCTGGGATCCAATCTGTTTCAATAGAAGCCATTTCGTTCTGTCTGCTTCCATTTTGAGGATTCCGAATTTCCTCCTCTTATGCCGTTTCTACGTTGTTGCCATCGGTGTGAAACTGATGCAAATAACAACAACAGCAACGGCTTTAAATTTGTTTACATGAAAGGAGAAAAGTTCACGGTGAGGACAAAGAAAATGGCCCAGCTATAAAGGACTTAGAGGTTTGATTCGCAGAAGGCAGAAGCGAAACTGAAATGGTGAATATTAATCTAAAATAGCATACTTGCAAAGTGTGGAAGTGTCTCAGGAAAAATATTGCATTTGCAGTTACTGTAAAATATTATGCAAAATATTGTAAGCAAAGGTATTAAGAGATTAGAAGAAATGCAGTGGCATGACTTGATTTTGACTGTGTAGGGCGTTTGTTGACTTCTGGATTATCATTTGGTAAAACATGAATTCCGTTTACAACGTCATCAGCTTCCTATATCCTGCCAGTAGCCACCAACAATGCTGAATTGGGTTCAGGAAAGGCTGCACCCATACATGGTTTGACTATTGTGATACCAGTACAATCTAGCTGTCATTTGGAACACGATAGTTTAAGTCCGGTTGTAAATGTCAGACACGGAATATATAACATCTAAAACAGTGTAGAGATAGCCTATAGATGTGGGAGGGCAAAGCCCCCCCCCCCCCTAGAAGACTACAGAAATCCAAGTCATAGACCTTGAGACACTACAACAACACATGATGCACATTTTTAAAATTGTGAAACTGACCAAATGCTATCAAATTAACAAGCCTTTGAGGCACAGGCGAAACAGCCCTCTGCTCTGGTTGACTCTAGGCAAGATTTTGAAAGCACCCCACATACGAAAAGGGTTCATTCCCTTCACTAGATTCGGTCATTGGTTCTGAGGTGAATCTGGGCTGGAAGAGCCTGTCATGGCCACCCTTGAAAAAATAAGAGGAAACTAGGGTAACCCTCCATCAGAGGCAGGGGTCCCCCCCCCACTTCCAGACCACACCCCCTGCCACCAATCATCTGGCCAGCAGTGGGGACTTATAAGAAGAAATAGGAAATGCCAGACAATGCCAACAGCAATGTGATGACATCACTTCCAGTCCACACAGGAAGTGACACTGTCATGCCAGTGATGCCCAAGTGATGTTCTGGTACTTGGACAAAGTCCATGGTAGAAACCATTTTTACCATGGAGTTTTTGCCAAAATACCAAAGCATCAGCCCTGGGTCACAGTGTGATGATGTCACTTCTGGGGAATGCCAGAAATGAGAAGCTATGCCATTAACAATGTTGCCTGGGCCTTCCTTCTGCTCCTGTGCTATTATGAATTCTGGCATTTTATTTCATATCCTAGCAAGAAAGCCCATTGCAAGCAGTAATGCAATGGGCTCTAGGACCCAGGGGACACCAGGAGGTGCAGATCTGTGTGTGTGTGTGTGTGTGTGTGTGTGTGTCTCCCTCTCCCTGCATGTCTTGGTGTGCCTCACAGCAGGAGGCATAGCAAGTAATCAGGGCTGGTTTGTAGGAGGGAAGGAGGGCTGGTGTGCAGTTTATGGCAGCTCTCTCTGTCTCTCTCTCCCTCTGTCGCAGCAGGAGTGGCTCTTTCCGTGTCTCTGTCAGCAGCTTGAGGCAGCTCTCTCAGTGTTTCTCTCTGCCTCGTAGCAGGAGCAATAGGAGGGAATGAGGGATTGTGTTCATTCTGGCAGGGCTTTGTGTGTGTCTCTCTGTCTCTGACATGGCTGAGAGGAACTTGGCTAGCATCCAGGGAGGGAGAGCAGGAGCTGTAGGAGCAGGGCAAATCAGAGTGCAGTCAGCATGGCCCTATTCAAACTTGGACAGCCGGACACGTTCCACCCCCCAGGCTGTTTCACAAATATATAGACGAGCGATGGGTAACGATCCTTGTATTTATATCCTGCCCTTCCCTGAAGGCTCAGGGCAGATTACATATAATTAAAACATACAATATCTCACTTAGATCTCATTCAGAGCTGGAGAAAAAAACAAGCCAAGAGGAAAAAACATATCCATATGATGGGAGCACAACCAAGGAATATGGCCTTCAAACAAGGACAGCAGCAGTGATTTTTCAAAATATCTATCCATCATCTGCTGCCTCTTTTGGCTAGCAAAATCTAGAAATAAACCTCCCAACCCCTTTAATCCACCCACCCCCAGCTGCCAACCACCTACCTAGGAGAATGGAGAAGGATGCAATCGGACAGTATCAGAGGAGGGACGTGAGATCAGCCAAGAGTTGGGATCTCTCGTGGCCAGAGATGATTTTCCAGAATCAAACCTTATGAAATTACTATAAAAACAGAAGTTTGAGTTCAGTGACACCTTTAAGACCAACAATTTTTTTTTTGAAGCTATAGGCTTTTGCGTGCATTCACCCTTCTTCAAATACTATGCACGGACACAAAAGTTGTTCTGCTGCTAGAGACCAGCACAGCTACCCACCTGAATCTTTCCGGTATGAAAATGTTTTTTTGTGGAATTACCCTTCTCTCTCCCCTTCTTCTTCCCTCTTCCCTTCCCGCCTTACAACACACGGAAGCATGTCACGTTTAGTGCTCAAACCTCTGCCATCCACTGACCTATGGTCTGATATCTCAGCTGCCCTAGCGGTACGTGCTTATTAACATGGATTCCTCATGCTCAACTTCAAGGAAACGTCCCCTCCCTTGTCTGAAGAACCCCCTTTTCGTTAAAAACATGCAGAAAACTGGGGGTGCCTTTGTGGCTTATTAGCTGCAGCCTCATCATCTCCACTGAACAAGAGGAGCAGAAGCAATGCAAAAAAAAATCAATCCCGTACTCTTTTCTCATTGCGGTTGTTATTATTATTGACCAAAAAAGCATAAGACACAACGTGAAAGGAAAGAAGTCAGAGAGGGAGAACAAAATGAGGGCGGAAGGGGGGGGGGGAGAGAGTGAAAGGAAAATAAAGCAGGAAAACAGAACCAAAAACACACACGCACACACACCATCCCAGTGGTGGTGGGTAACTGAAGGGAACGTGTCAAGACGGTATTATGTAAATTGCCAAGGCAGCTGAGCAATACGCTTATGATTACAGAGAAAGGATGTGAACTGTATAGAGGTCCCCTGATAGCACCAGGCCTTGTTATTTTTTCTTCCCTCCAACTACCCTTGGGGTGGATTCTTCCTGACCCTGGTCCTTGAGGGGGGAAAATCGTCCAAGAAATCCACTTTAGTAGGAGGGAGGGGGGAAAGGTTAGAGGATACCGACGGCTTTTCTTTAAACTAGCCTTTTCCTCTGTTTCGAAGAGTAAACAGCTTGCATAAGCTGGGGTTCTTGTTTGTTTGTGTTACAGTTTGAATTTTTTTAAATGATATAATGTCTCCCCCTCTCCCACAATACATTTTATTTATTTATTTGATTTTTAATCGCCCCGCAGGGGCTGTTTACAACCATTTAAAATCAGTAAGATTAATAACTAATAATATTTGACATCTGAACATTTAGAAATATTTAAAACAGTAAAACTGTAGCTGCTAATATCTCCATTTAAAAGTGCATAGAATCATAGAGTTGGAAGGGAATTCCTGGATCATCTAGTCCAACCCCCTGCTCTATGCAGGACACTCACATACCTATTGCTCATCCACTGTATCCTGCCACCCCCTTGAACCTTCACAGAATCAGCCTCTCTGTCAAATGGCTATCCAGCCTCTGTTTAAAAATTTCCAAAGATGGAGAACCCACCACCTCCCGAAGAAGCCTGTTCCACTGAGAAACCGCTCTAACTGTCAGGAACTTCTTCCGGATGTTTAGATGGAATTTCTATGGGGACTTTCTATGGGACTTCTATGGGGAGGCCGCTTAGTGGTCTATTACTCATTGTCTTCAGCCAAATGCCTGGTGGTCTTGCAGGCCCTTTGGAACTGTGAACGTTCTTGTGGGGCCTACAGATTTCTCAGGATCTCATTCCACTAGATAAGGCCCAGGCCTCAAAAGGCCATCTTACACTTCTTAGGCCAGGGTTTACCAGGCTGTTGTTGGCTTTGTAATGTGCTTAAGAGAACCTCATTGTCTTTCTTGAATGAGTAAGGATACCTAAAACTGATGGCTTTATTGTTCTGGGCCATCTCAAAGTGGCTTTGAGGGTCCTTCTCAAAGTCCCTTCTTCTTCCCTCAACAAGTGTCTTGTGTGGCAAGTGGGGCTGAGAGAGCTCTGAGAGAACTCGGACAGTCTCAGATTCACCCAGCAAGTTTCATGCGGAGGGGCAGTGGGGAATCAAGCCCAGTTCTAATTAGAGTCTGCCTCACACAACCAGAAAACTGACTGCCCCAAGGCTGCTCCGTAAGCGTCATGGCTGAGATTGCCCGAGTCATCCTGGCCCTAATCCAGTCCCCTATAAGGGCTGGGCCAAGCGTTTTTTATTTTATTTCTGATTTAATGCTAATGACCCATCATTCCACATTCCACCATTGAACGGGGGGGGGGGGGGTTCTGTGTGCGATGTCTGTCCTGAACAAACAGCTAGTTGGAGTCAGGAATGGAAGGAGGGTTACTAACCTCCAGGTGGAGCCTGGAGATATTCAAGAATTATAACAGATCTCCAGACAACTGCAATCAGTTCCTGTGAAGGAAATAGATGCTTGGGACGGTAAACTGTACAGGGATTGTTTACCCATGTAGCACATGCAACATATGCTATGGGCTCTGCACTCCACCCCCCCCCCCATGGATCAGGGTCATAAGACTCTCACCTCCCCCCTTTTTCTTCTTTAAGGACACTCAGAGTGACAGCCCTTTCTATTGTAGGGGGCGCCTCCACTCCCATCTGGCTGCTCCCACCACAATTAAACTGCTAGGGTCCTGCAAATCTTCCAGCTAGCTCTGGTGCTATGCCCCCCCCCCCGAATCCTTGCACCACTCCAAGGTCTGTATGGCATTTGACTCCACCAGATTCCACTTCTCCCCTCTTCCTTAAATGAAAGAGAATCACACCACTGGAATGTACTCAAATCCATTAAAAGGCCATGAATCCGTGGTAGAGCGTCTGCTGAACATGCAGAAGATCCAAGCTTCCATCCTTGAGATCTCCTTTTATCAGGTAGTAGGTAAGGTAAGGGTAAAGCGTACCACTGAGTCACAATGGACTGAGGCTGTTTTCAAGGCAAGAGAGGAGCAGAAGTCATTTCTTGTGCAAAGCAGCCTCAGGCTTCCTTGGTTGTCTCCTAACCCAAGTATTGATCCTGCTGAGCCGCAGCCTCCAGGTGACCTGAGGATCCCCTGAAATTATTGCTCATCTCCAGAATAATGGCTGTTTTGGAAGGTGGACTCCACAGCATTACCAAGGCCCCTCCCTGCCCCAAATCCTGCCCATTCCCATTTCCACCATCTCCGGGTATTTCACAACCCACAGCTGGCAACCCTAGCCACAGCCCAGAATGCCTAGCCCCATCCCTGAGCTCGGCTGAACCAGGAGCACAGAAGGCTAGAAGGCAGCTGAGCTGGGCTTGCCTGCCAATGCAAACAAGATGCTCGCTCGCAATGTGTCTGCAGATCTGATCAAGAAAATGTATGTGTGTCTCTCCCTCCCCCCCCCCCCCGAAAGAAAAAATATTATATGCCAGGTCACAGCAATTTTCTGGGGCGGATGGTGTTGCTAGCCTGGTGAACTACTTTGTCGTATTTTATACAGGACATTAGGAATTATTTTTCTAATGCTCTCGTACGGCCTCAGAAATCTGTGAATCTATGGTAACAGAATGGTATGGTAACCTTTTTAGAGCACATGCCAAGACAGGACTCTGTCTGACCCTGTGTTGAGCCTCTGGGCATTATCACAATGCAAATCCTAAATAATAATCATTAACCTCCACTGCTGATTTTATTTTAATAGGAGTTTCTGGTAGTAAATAATGTAAACTATGTACAGCAATACCCTTTCCAGCAATGCTATGGGCAGCCTCGTGGGACTAGCAGGGGAACTTGATAACTGACACTTGTTCAGGCTTAAATTTGAAATTGCATTTAATTTGTATGTCATTATGTAATTGAGGAACATGGACCTTTAAGGCAAACGTGGCAGCAATTGGGCATCTTGCTAAAAATATTGGCGATGCGGCCATTTGGTTTAATGGGATTTATATCTATGGAGTCTGTAATGAGGTCGGTTATTGTTGTTTTAGGTTTGTGCTTGTTGACTGAGTGAGAGAGAGAGGGGGGCGGGGGACTCCACGTAAGGATATCAGCCTCACAGTCCTAAGGACAAGAGCCATTTTGAACTGGAAAAAGTGATGTTAAATATAACAGATATAACAGTACAGACTGGACGTACTAGTTTAGAAGAGCCATGGGAGTATACATTTTTGAATATATCTCCAGGTGCAATATCCATGGAAACTAGTATATACAGAAGACCGCATGGTTAGAACCTTTCTGGAAGACATACAGTAGCTTGTAAAAGTATCCACTCCCCTTGGTGTAGTGGTTAGGAGTGCGGACTTCTAATCTAGTGAGCCGGGTTTTATTCTGTGCTCCCCCACAGTCAGCCAGCTGGGTGACCTTGGGCTCTCCACAGCACTGATAAAGCTGTTCTGACCGAGCAGTGATTCAGGGCTCTCTCAGCCTCACCCACCTCACAGGGTGTCTGTTGTGGGGAGAGGAAAGGGAAGGCATGTTAGTGGCATGTAAGAACCAACTCTTCTTCTTCTTCTTCTTCTTCTTCTTCGTTGTCATCTATGGCCACCCTGCCAAGATTAGGCAACCCTCCAAAACTCATAGACTAGGTAAGGAGGGCATTAATTAGAAATGCAACAAAGACACCAAGGATAACACTGAAGGAGCTGCAAAGATCTGCAGTGGAGATGGGAGTATCCATCCATAAGACCACTTTAAGCAATATACTCCACAGAGAGGGGCTTTATAGGGGAATGGAACAGTACCAGCTAGATATCAGGAGAAAATTTCCAGTCAGAATAGTTCAGCAGTGGAATCAGCTGCCCAAGGAGGTGATAATATCCCTCCCAGTAGTGATCTTTAAGCAGAGGATGGACAGATAGTTATCATGGATGCTTTGAGCTGCTCCTGCATTGAGTAGGGAATTGGCCTATATGGTCCCTTCTCATTCTAGGGTTCTATGATTCGAAGCGTGTTTAGACACTTGCAATGGTGTCCAAAATATTATTTGGCAAGTGGTGGACCTGTAAGGACTTTTAGAATGACCTTTATTTTTTCCTGGTATCTTCTTGCCCACAGTCCTTCCTCTTTCCCTCCTACCAGTAACCTCCATAATCTTGCCCCTTTCCCCACATAGGGCCTTAAAGGTCAGTACCAAAACCTTGAACTTGATCTGGAAATACACTGGTAGCCTGTTGAATATGAGCCCTCCATGGGGTCCCCATGAGGATCTATGCTGCTGCATTCTGCACCAGCTGTAATCTCCAGACCAGGGCCAAGGGTAGCCCTGTGTAGAGCGAGTTACAATAAGTGTGGCTGGGGACTTACCTTACCTCCCCCAAGCCACTATTGATGAAGCGGCGGGGTGGGGGGGAAGAGGATGTGTGGCATCCGGAAGGAGGAGGGCCCGAGGAGTTTGGAAGTGCGGAGCGGGCGAGGCAACGCACGCACATGTGAAACGCCTATTTAAGGCATGGGCATTGTCGCCTCGCCCTCTTTCCCCTCCGGCAGCAGCAGCAAGCAGACTTCCCGCCCACCCACCCTATTGACAGTTCATGATTTGTTGACAAATTGGTAAGCTGAGTTGTTGTTAAGAAGCCTTCGTCACAGCTTTAAAGGGGCAGAATGGCACAGTTAGAGAGCACAGAGTGAGCTCGTGGAGCTTCAAAGAGATATTAAAGGTAAAGGTATCCCCTGTGCAAGCACCGGGTCATGTCTGACTCTTGGGGTGACGCCCTCTAGCATTTTCATGGCAGACTTAATACGGGGTGGTTTGCCAGTGCCTTCCCCAGTCATTACCGTTTACCCCCCAGCAAGCTGGGTACTCATTTTACCGACCTCGGAAGGATGGAAGGCTGAGTCAACCTTGAGCCGGCTGCTGGGATTGAACTCCCACCTCATGGGCAGAGCTTTCAGACTGCATGTCTGTTGCTTTACCACTCTGCGCCACAAGAGGCTCTCAAAGTGATATTAAGGGGCCTCAAAATCATGAGACGGCTTGGAGCGAGTTAGGCTAACCCGGAAGGGGAGGCTGGACACTTGCTGAGCGAGGTGGCAGATGTGCTGGAGGAGGTCTGCGCCTCTCTCTGGCACATCAGGAGGGAACACCTCCCAATTGGCAGCTAAGCGACAAATGGGGTGACCTGGGCTCCCAGGGACGGAGGCAGGGGGCACCCGGGTGGACGCTGGACCAAGCAGGATGGCGAAGGCCACAGGAAAGGCTCTTCTAAACCATGCCCATTTGATGCCAACAGAGTGTGTTTAAATAAAGCTGTGGTCGAGTTAATGCCATCTGTTGTGTGGCCATCTTTCTTCTACCCATAAGACCCGAGTGCAAGTCAATCAATATAGATGTGACCGTTGCATGGACCACTGTGGTTTAGTCTTCTGAGGCCAGGTAGGACTATCTATCTATCTATCTATCTATCTATCTATCTATCTATCTATCTATCTATCTATCTATCTATCTATCTATCTATCTATCTATCTATCTATCTATCTATCTATCTATCATCATCATCATTTTGATTTATATCCCGCCACTTCCCAGCAGGCTCGTGGCGGGATACTAGTAGTATCACCGGGCACAGATGGTCATATGCCTGGCTGTTCTGATGCTATTTGGGTTCTCAGTACACCCTTTATTTCTTTATTTGTTTATATTTAAATTTCTAGACTGCCCCTATCGGCACAGCTGTCTCGGGTCAGTTTACAACAGCATTAAAAAATAGAATATCAGTTAAAATCAAGTTCATTCTTCCTGTTGGGGCGAGAATGAGCAGATTGGGTTATAGAATCATAGAGTTGGAAGGGGCCATACAGGCCATCTAGTCCAACCCCCTGCTCAACGCAGGATCAGCCCAAAGCATCCTAAAGCATCCACGAAAAGTGTGTATCCAACCTTTGCTTGAAGACTGCCAGTGAGGGGGAGCTCACCACCTCCTTAGGCAGCCTATTCCACTGCTCAACTACTCTGACTGTGAATCCCCCCCTGATATCTAGCCTATTTGCAGTGGGGGATGCCCATATTGGTGATATTTGTTTGTTTGTTTATCTGCCATCCTCCCTGCAGCTGGTTTACATAGAACATGAGAGAACATGCAGCATAACATAATAACAATGTCAAATAAACAACAGTGGTAACAGTAGTGTCAGTAACAGTGGTCCCAATGGTTCAGCAACTAATTGAACAACATTAACTTGTTAACTGTCCATGGTTGGTCCGTTCAGAGTTCACGGGGAGTGGTTCTGGGGGCCCCAGTAGATGAGTCGACCTCCACCAAATGGCTTAACCAAATACATTTTTTTTTCTCATCCAAACTGGCCCCAACCATAGGCTCTGCAGAAGAGCTCCATCTTGCAGGACCTGCAGAACTGTGTTAGTTCATTCTACCAGGCTAGGGCCAGATCCGAAAAGGCCCTAATCCTGGTCAAGGCCAGTTGGACCTCTTTTGTGCTGGGGATTGCCAGGTGATTTTCTGTTGTGACACGAAGCAGCCTCCAGTGGACATATTGAGATAGGTGGTCCCTTACATACGTATGTGAGGCCTTGTGGCCTTTCCCTTTGATGTTGATGATGGAAAAGAAGGCCAGGAAGGCTTGGCAATATTGTTGTGGTTGCTTACCAAACAAAACTATATATAAATTGTATATATAAATTGACTCCCAGCCATTCAGGAAATCCATGCAGTGTTGTCAAGAAAACCCATGGTTTCAAGGAACCCTGGTTGAGAAAGCCTGGGATAGACATTTCAGTACAGCTTTAGCTCAGCATCCCTTGGCACCATGGGAGAGCACATGCATTGCACATGCATCAAGATCTTCGATTCATTCCCTCACATCTTCAGTTAAAGGATCTCTAGTAGCAGACTAGATAATGACTGAGTAATGACTGGGGAAGGCACTAGCAAACCACCCCGTATTGAGTCTGCCATGAATTCGCTAGAGGGCATCACCCCAAGGGTCAGACATGACCTGGTGCTTACACAGGGATACTTTTACCTTTACCTTTAGTAGCAGACAGACTGCAAGGACAGACAGCACTGGTGGCCAAAACAAGCACTAGACAACTGCAACAAACAATATGGAACTAAGTAGACAATAACTTGTATTGGCATAATATAGCTTCATATGTTGATGGCCTATGTTGATGGACATTTGTTTCTAATCCATGGTGGTGATTTCCCACTCTGATAGCCACTTAAATGAAATGCAATGACTATGGCACTTTCAGACCTGAGAAAATGTCTCTCTGCCAAGCATCCCTTACCTCCCTATGCAAAACCGCCCTGAGCCCCCGGGAAGGGTGGTATATAAATATAATAATAAATAAATAAAACACATACATTAAACATGTAGAATAGGAGAGAGGGATTTAGGTAGCAAGAGCTGCTCAGATCTAGAAAATCTTTATTGGGAGATTAGTATAGACCTTATGTGAATACGAGTTTACACAGAGGTAGGATTCTTTTATGCCTAGGAACTATAGAAAAGGGTTCACAGAGAGAGCCATACATGCATACCTTTGAATGTGCATAAGGCCCAACACAACCTTTTAGTGAATGCAAATAGGTTGAAGGTGATACTAACCACTCCATTCCCAAGTCCATAAATCTGTCTTATACTAGCCCTGCTCAAATGTTACAGTGAGTGCACATACAATATATGGCAGTCTTTAAGCAGCAGCTGGACAGATCCTTACCCTGGATGCTTTAGGCTGATTCTGCATTGAGCAGAGAGTTGGACTCAATGACCTGTATGGCCCATTCCAACTTTTTAATTCTATGATTCTAGACCTGTGTATTCTGTTTGTAAGAAAGAGCGACGGTGCATTAATTTTACAAATGAATGTGTGAATGAGTGCCTGGGTAAATATGTGAATTTAAACCACACATTCTTTTTTTCTGCCTGATGAATGTAACATGAGAATTATTCAGAAAACTTAAGTGTATGCTGCTCATGGATTGTATACACATTCACCATGACCTGAAGGTTCGGGCTATAAAGTCAAGCCACTGGTGTTTCAAAGTTAGCGTTTTCTACTCTGCTTAGGTTGTTTGGAGTAGGAGATATTAGAGCTAATATATGTGGACTAAGAAAATAATAATCATTTATAATTTTGGTAAAGTTGAATTGCATGCAATGCTTTGTCAACATAATGTAACTGATGTAAATATGTATGATAAGAACAGATTGTTGAGTTTGCTATAAGACTTTGAGAGTTTTGTAATTAGGATGTTGAAAGATACTATAAAATAGGTTTGTTAGCCCAGTTCAGTTCACGACTGGAGCACAGGTGTATGCTGCAGCAAGTAAGACTCCTAAGGTCGTAAAGATTCCTTTTGTGGAACAACTCATAACATTAGGTAATTGAAAGGTATTGCTTTCCTGTTTTTGGTGTCCCATTTTTTTGTATTTGTTCCTATCTATCATTTTGTAATTGTTTATATTGTATGATTTAGACCTTTTCTGAAGAAGAATTCGAAACAGAGATCCACTCCGGAAACTCTGTCCTTTCACAAGGTTTTCAGAATAAAAGAAAGAAGATGTTTTACGTAAGTTTCTTGGCATGAACTTTATGGATGCAATTGTAGTCCATGGACATCTGGAAAGCCATGGTTTGGCCACCCCTGACATAGAGTGTTCTGCATGCAAAGCACATGCAATACCTGTAAGTCAGGGGTAGTCAAACTGCGGCCCTCCAGATGTCCATGGACTACAATTCCCAGGAGCCCCTGCCAGCATTCGCGAATGCTGGCAGGGGTTCCTGGGAATTGTAGTCCATGGACATCTGGAGGGCCGCAGTTTGACTACCCCTGCTGTAAGTCAAAGCTGCCCCTCGATGACTATTGCCCCCCCCCCCTACACACAATCACTCATAGTTCCTGTTTTCAGCATGTGAAAATCCCTCACAGGTAAATGCATAGTTTTCACGTCATCTCATCTCATGTCAATCATGCTCCTTTTCAATGGTGGTGTTTCTCACAATCAACTGCAGGCCCCTGAATGCTATATCCACCTGTACGAATCAGCCCAAAGACATCTAATTTGTATGCAACCAGAAATCCCTCTGTGTCCCTCTTGTGGACTCAAGTCTGTGTATCCTGCTTTGGCTATCATTCCCCTTCACTTTCTGATTAGCTCATTAGTTTGATTCCTCCTTACGTCACTCTGATTATAAGGTTATATGTTGTATTCCCCCCCCCCCATTTGCTGCTTCTTTTTGAAAAGCCAAAACTAACTGGAGTGCTATAACCTCCAGGTTCATGGAAGACACCTGAGTAGAAAGGGGAGGGAAAGGAGAGAGGAGTGATTTTTTCTGTTTAGCACGAACCATCTCAGGGTACTCCTCCTGAGTTCTACCGACAGGAAGGTTTCGTGATACTAGAGAAGATAGTAAGTCCAGGTCAGAACTGGGACAGTAATAACCCTTCTTCATAACCTGACTGCACCTTTCCATGTTAACATACTGTGAGCTGAGCACAAGTGACAAAACCAATCCATCACTGGGCTGCCAACACAAAGAGGAATAGAGAGGTTAACAGAAATTGATGACATCCCAGCTCGAATTTTACACTGATTCGGCCAGCTCTGCGATTGAAATAGACAAAGATTTATAGTCCAAGCTAGGACGCTGGCTCTCCTTGATTGCCTTGGTTCTCTCACTCCCCCCCCCCCCTTATGTGCTTCTGCATATTTATTTCCAAGCTCATCACAGGCTTGTAGCATTTGAATGCTGATTTGATTTTACATTTCAAGAGGAGTAGACATTATGCTGCCATTTGCATGATGGGAGAGAAATCACCATAACGTTGTGATATCGGCGACCAAAATGAGTACTAATGTTCTTCTGCATAAAGTAGGAATTGTGTAAAAAAAAAAAAAAAAATCCCCTCGACAACAAAAAAATATTCAGATTTTCCTCCCCTCCCCTCCCCTCTTTTTTAGGGTCCTTTCTTGTGCTTCTTTGGGTGCTAAATATATAAATAAATGCAAGAAAAAAGAAGGAATTATTCCATATCGTGTGGATAAGAAATTGCGTTTTGTCATGCCTCCAAGGGCTGCAGTGGTATGGAGCTTTTATGAATTCTTTTGATATCAGGGCTGAACATTATGAGTTCCAACACAAATTTTTCTCCCATGACATTATTACTGAATACTTTTATCAGTTCATTGTGACAAAAAATTGATTATCAGCGTTGACATTTGATGGATAGCTTTCATAACGGTACCTCTCCCTCCCCCCCCCTTTTCTTGTTGCTTGTGTAAATCTACAAAGTTTTTCCTAAGAAGGCTTCACTTTCTTAAGAAACAAAAGCACTTCAGCTGTTGGACATATTTCCATTGTCTTGGCCATTTTTGGATACAGGTCATCTTCTTTCTGGCATTCCGAACCTTGATTTTTGTATTGGAAGACGAATCAGGTACTTGTGAGTTTCGTTGCATTCTGCAGGAGGTTAGACTAGATGTCCCTGGAGGCTGAGATTCTGTGAGCCATTATTGGGTGCCTTGACTTCAACAGATGGTTCAACTTAGCCCAGTCTCATCAGAACTCAGTATTTGGATGGGAAAGTCAAAGGTTGCTGTACATAGGCAGGCAATGGCAAGCCACCTCGGTCCATCTTCTACCTTAAAAATCCTATATGGCCACAATAAGTTGGCTAAGACTTGGTGGTATTTTCCACCACCTGTTATTAGACTGTCATTTGATAACATCCCAACTTTCTCTGGCATTCTTGATTGCTCATGGTTCACCAGTTCACCAGCTCTGAATCCATGGCAAAAGAAAGTGCATCAGTTCCATCTGACTCCTGGCAAATTGTTCACCAATATTCAGTTTGAAGATGTATGGAGTAACGCATGACCAAAAGGCTGGAGAAATAGCTAAGCATGCAGTCACAAAACTCCTTGACATGGCATCCAGTCTGAATTTTGGAGCAATTCAGTGAATGCTCCATGCGTATGCAGATAACAGCTTCACTGTAGCAAATTCAAATGCCAGTCCTGTTCAGTTCTCATGGCATTCAAAAGCTCCATGCAATATCAGAACTATCATAACCAAATGGGATAAGCGATCATCTTTTCCTTGACTGACTAGCTTCTTACCTGAAATTGATTTTTTTTAAATGTAGGGAAACATATCCAAAAGAGCCAAAAAGCTTATACCCAGAATCCAACTTTGTTGGCTTTAAAGATGCTATTGGACTCAAACTTTGTTCTGTTGCTTCACACAGCTACTCCCCTGAATCTATAACTGAAGTATAACCTCAGGTTGGTCACTTTAGCTTCTAGGGAGGGTTCAGTCTGGATTCAATCTGGAATGCTCTTATTTGTCCTTGTGGCAGTCCACCATATCCATAAAACTCTCCTCCGACACCACGTTTCAAATGAATCGACTTTCTTCCCGTCAGCTTTCTTCGTTGTCCAGCTTTCACAACCACACAGAGTCGTAACGAATATTGTAATATGAGTTGATCTTGATACTGAAGGAGGGGAGAACTATATATGCTCCAAGGTTACCCTCTTCCAAGGAGAAAAGCCACACTTGACTCTTCACTTGGGGGAGGAGATGCAATTTGGCACCAGAAAACAAATTGCTGGTCAACATGTTGCCCTTGGGGACCAGATTAGTGTTCACTGCTCTAGATATTCCGCTATATAAAAAATTAAAGTTCAATGAGTCATCCCTCCCCCCCCCCTTTTGCTCTCAGTTTATCCTTGCAGTAAATCTTCCACGCTTGTTCCCATCGAAAGCCATATTGGGAAGGCCATGATGACAGGCGCCTCATGTTAGCTGGAAGGAAGGACAAAGAGTCATTGCTGTGGCCAATGAGAGGCCACAATGTAATGGTCTGAAACCACAGGGAAGGTCAGTTGAGGTCCCATCTTTTTCAAAAGAGTGCAAGCGATTGGGTGATGCAAAAGAGCTGCAAAAGAAAGGTTGTGACATTTCCTTATTTGGAGGTTTTCAGGTCAGATCAGCTGGGCGGTGGACGAGGAGACGGTGTGCTTTCTTTCCGCCCCTGCAGTTCCGTGCCCCGACATGAAACAATTACCGCATTGTCCTATTGCTCCACCTACTTGCCTCGTAGGAGGCCTCGTATTCACACAAACACACAGGTAAGTTGGAATTACTGCTAATTTACAGTTCCCCTTAAAAGGGCTTATTACAAAGGCAGTGATAACAGCTCTATAGTTAAGGTTAATTCAGGCTTTTGTGGTTGACAGGACCTTTGCATTCTCATCAGAGTTACCATCTATTAAACAAATGTACAGCAGGTGTCTGACAGATCAACAAAGCCGCTTTTAAATATTTTAACTGTTATTTATTACATTCTCCCCCTTTACAAAAGGCAATAATAGCCTCTATTTGCTATAAACAATGCCAGCCTCGGAAACTAATGGTGATTCAATTAGAATACCTCAAAGGGGAATATTCACCTTTGTATTATGTGAATTCGTGCTGATGAGAGTTAAGTGCAGGCTTCAAGAGAAGCGACTTTTAAGAATAGGGCAGAAGGGTTTGGCTTTTGAGAATGGAAACAGGAGCACTTTTGCGGTCTCTTAGAAGTCTCTTCAGGAGTCTTCCCAGAAACAAAGGGCTGGATCCCACCAGCTTTCCCATTCCATCCAACCCAATTCTCTCCCTTAACAGGGCCATTCTCAGGTGGCTTTTGTGCTCATGGGTTCCAGAGCCTTTTGAGAAATCAGGCAGGATCCCTCCTCCCCCTGCTACAAACAGAGGGGAATTCAACCCACTGCTGTGATGAGAGCCACACCCCCTTTTAAATTGGTTTGCATGTATACTTGCCATGCATCCTGAGTACTGTGAAGGGCAGTGGGTGAGAAAACGTTCCTCCATTGCGATAGATTCAAGGGGGCCGCCATGTTGGCCTGAAGCGGCACAACGAAAATAGAGTCCAATAGCACCTTCAAGACCAACAAAGATTTATTCAAGGCGTGAACCTTGAATAAATCTTTGTTGGTCTTAAAGGTGCTATTGGACTCTATATTTTTCTTTCCCCTATTGGCAAACTCTTCCAAGCTGGGACCATGCATGTTTGCTGTGGAGTTTCTGCACTGCACAGAAAATCCCAGATCATTTATCGGGTACTGAGCCCATTTGTGCTGTTTGTTGGTTAGTTGCATATGAACGGGCAGCTCACCTTGGATTACTCAGCCTTTTTCATGGCAAGAGAAGGGTGCTATAGGTTTTTAAAAAGCTCGCAATTAAAGAGGTCTCTCTACCATCATTAGTTTTTTCATTCCTTCTGGTAAGATTCCAGAAAACCCTCTGGTTTCCTCTGGAAACCTGGTTTAGTAACCTTGTATAGTAAAGATGCAACCACCAGCTCTGCAATGCCCTTTTGGAGATACAATGACCAGAACTGTGCACAGTGTTCCAGATGAGGCTACCCCAAAGGCCTGTAGATTTATGTTTTAATATCAACCATGTTATTCTCAATCCCTTCCCTAATAATCCCTAACATAGAGTTTGCCCTTTTCACTGCTACAGCACACGGGGTTGACCCTTTCATTGAGCCATCCACTATGACCCCAAGATCTTTTCCCTCTCCATCTCATCAACTTTAGACCCCATTAGCCTATATATGTTGGGATTTTTTGTCCCTGTGTGCGTCACCTTGCACTTAACAACCTTGAATGCCAACATTTGCCACACTGTCGGCCACTCGTGTGATTTGTGCAGGTCCTCGTGGAGCTCGTCCTGGTCAGCTTTGGTTTTCATCAGGCTGAAAAATCCTGTGTCATCTGTAAACTTGACCATCACACTACCCACTCCTAGTTCTTGATCATTGATGAATAGATTATATAGTACTGACCCCAATACCAGTCCTTATGGGAGCCCTCTGCTTACTTTCCTCCACTGTAATTGATTTCTCATTTTTTTTCTTTTTGTCATTTAACGAGTTTTTATTCCATAAGAGAACCTGTCCTCTTATCTCATGACTGCTAGGTTTATGCACCACTAAGTGGTGAGATACCTTGGCCCATTCCACACATATAGGATAATGCACTTTCAATGTGCTTTGGCAGTTGAATTTTCCTCTGCAAAACAGTGCATTGAAGTGCATTGAAAGTGCATTAGCTATTGTGTGCAGAATAGGCACTTGTCAAAAAGCCCAGTTATATATTGTCTATTGGGTCACCATTCAATTCTCTCAAACAATTGCAAAGCACTGGTGAGGAAAGACCTCCTTTTGCAGAAGCCATGCTAATTTCCCCTTAGCAAGCATTGTCCCTCGATGTATCTAAAGATTCTGTCTTTGATTATAGTTTCTAATAATTTGCTTCACACATTCCAGGCTGGCTCTGTCTATACTAGCTTTCAGTTTGTTTTCGGACTCAAATCAAGGTGGTATTGACCCTGTATGGCCTGGGACCAACATGCCCTAAACCAGTGGTCCCCAACGTTTTTATCACTGGGGACCAGTCAATGCTTGAAAATTTTACTGAGGCCTGGGGGGGGGGTACTCTTTTGCCGAGGGATGTTGCCACCGTTGCCTGAGCCCCTGCTCCTCTTGCTTTCCTGCCAGTGCCCCTGACTTCCTGCTGCCCGCTGGGGGGCGCTGCCAGCAATAGCTGCCATGCCGAGGAGGAGCCCCAGCCATGGCGGCCTCTGGAGAGCACCAAAGGTGAGCCGGCGGCAGAGTGGCAGGGCAGCCCCTGAGGCAGCAGCCGGGGAGGAAGACGAGGAGGAGCCATGGCCCAGTACTGACTGATCCACAGACCAGTCCCGGTCCCCGGACCAGGGGTTGGGGACCGCTGCCCTAAACAACATCTTTTCCCAAATGAAGCTACTCATTCACTCCAGTCATCTTTAAAGACCCTGCTTTGGTTGCCATTGCTATATGAGGTTAGTTAGAAGGTAACCCAAGGAAGGGCTTTCTCACAAAAACTGGGAAACTCCTTTCCCAAGGAGATTCATCTGCCTTCCTCTATCAGTTTCTTCTGCCAGTGGTTAAAGACTCCCCCTCCTCCAATTCAGCATATCCCCAATAATAATATCCCTAATACCTCCTCTGGTATTGTCTGCTATGTAGTTTTATTAAATTCTTTGATTTTTTAAATGTGTACCAGTTGAGGACCCCAATCAGGTGAAAAGGCTGCATTAAAATGTATTTAAATAAAATAGTTAATGGCCTGAAACTTTTTTTGAAGAATTGGGCCTTACATAATTAACTAAATGTCAATAATGAAGTATGTAACTATACTTCTTAAGGGCCATATTCTCACAATTTCAGGACTTCTTCCAAGACTATTCTAACCTCCTTAATACTGCAGATATTTTGTGATCTGGATGGATTTTTAAAAAATTATTTAGCTTGAACCTATACAAGGAAAATCTAAGCAAAGTTCTTGGCTTATAAATCTGTAACTCTTTGGGATTGCATTGTAAATCAGTAAGTTTCAAATTTAAAGTGATACCTTTTCGAAGCAAACATCACCCTCTGACTTCTCAAAGAAGAATTTGGAGTCAAAATTCAATAATATCCTTACTATGTATGAGAAACTCACATCTGAGATTTATAGTGGTCTCTAATACTTTTGCAATCAACCATATGTATGCCAATTTCAGCTTTTGTTCCCGTCATCCTGCTCTTTTTCTGCCTTTATTCAATTTAAAATATCTACAAAATTCTATATCCAGAGAGCTCCAAGATGAAACTTTGAATGTTGGTATGGTTACAGCATGTGGCAAAGACCCACCCACTCTGGTATGCTGTATTTGACAACTGAACATATTCCTCATGTTCTATAGTCTTGTAAATAATGAATTGATTTTCATAGATAATCTAAATTGTGAACTATTGAGCCACAATCCCATGATACACTCACAAGAAAATTACCCCCCAAATGAAATACAGCCCTGATTTTGGACAGTATAATATTATTCAAACTCCCTAATTCATACCCATGCTTCTCATAGATAAAGACAGAGAAGAAATTATTTAGATTTTGTATGAATATGCATATATACAAATCACACGCAGTAAGATTCAATCATTTCAGTATCTTTGACAACATGAAAATAAAAATGATGACACTGAAGATCAAATTAACTTATTCTCACTAGCTTCTTTCTCAGCCACGTTCTTGGAAATGTGCAAAACAATGCAATTTGTTGCAGCGTGCTACTCCCTGCGTTGCTACTAAGCTCTCCAGGTGACGTTCTCTTGGGAATCCACTTCGAACAGAGACCCAATTCAGGACTGGATCACAACATCTGCACCAGATACCATTTGTCATAGGCTGTCTGGCAGCCCATTGGCTGTTACCTAGCAACGGGTCAATCGCACAGAGTATTTGTCATGACAAATTAGTAGTGTTGTTGCCATGGCAACCTGCTTTGTTACTTAATTAAATTGATTTGAATCAGAATTGGCTTTCAGGGAAACAAGTGTGTTGTGTGAAGTAGTAAACATGAGCTAGCAGCTAGCCATTCATGCTTCAACGCAGCATCATCATCCCTCGAAATCGGCAAAGCCAACAAGAAATCCACAGTTATGAAAAGGAGCCAGTGGTGTTAATTTGAATGTATTGTGTTGGTATTTAAATGGAGCTAGCTGGATAAATGTAACAATGAAAGAAATATCACCTATGCAGCAGTTAAAAAAAAAAAAAAAAAGAGCCAGTGTCCTATTGGCTTGGGGACTAAAATTTTTAAGTTTGTCCTAGAGGCCGGTTGCCAAGTTGTGTCATGGTCTCACTGGAAAAGGAAATCCCAGCTTCAGAGGGAGAAGAGAAAGATGAAGGACTTCCCCACATGCAGGAATTTCGAGGAAAGATGAAACGATTGTGATATGATTTGGGGACATTTTTACTGCTGAATTTTGAAGTGGACAGGAATTATGAAACCTACCATGGTGTCCTAAACACAGATTTAGAAGGCTGTCATTCCGTTTAGGATTGCACAGTTATATGCCTTATAGTGGCTTATGAATCTTTGGCTATTGAAAGCTTTTCCCCTGAAAATCTTGCTGGTCTCTTATGTGGTACTGGGCTCAAATCTCACTCTTCTACTGCAAACAAACCCGGCTACACTCCTGAAACTATGCTTTATCATGAATGAGTCTTTCAGTCCACCTAACCCCATATGATCTGTTCCAACTGATAGTAGAGCCACAGACTGAACATACAGGTCATCAGCATCTGGGTTCAACTAACTTTTTTTTAAAGGCTGACCTACACCAGTAACAAACCTTTCAACTAATTTTTGAATGTGGATCTAACAAGCATTCAGCAAATCTACTCTGGCTCTGAACTTGACAGGCATCCCCAATGGCTTGATTTATTGTACCCTACATATAAATGATGTGAGGCATCAAATCTAATTTCCCTACTCCTTATGCTGCTTAGGTAACTGAGGGTTTAGTCGCTGGGGCCACTTGGTACTAAAGGTGTTCCTTCCTCAAGCCACCCAAATGCTCCAATCAATTGTGAACAGGCCTTCGTCCTTGGAAGTTTTAGGCTGCTTTGCCAGTTATCCAACCTGACCTGCAGCAGTACACCAGTTTCTTGCCATCCTAGTGATGATCCGCCTATAACAACCGAATTGAATTGGGATTATTACCACCAATCCAGGAACAATGTGAAGCAGGCAAAAAAGGAGGGGTCAATCATAGAATCATAGAATCATAGAGTTGGAAGGGGCCATACAGGCCCTCTAGTCCAACCCCCTGCTTTATGCAGGATCAGCCCAAACCATCCTAAAGCATCCAAGAAAAGTGTGTATCCAACCTTTGCTTGAAGACTGCCAGTGAGAGAGAGCTCACCACCTCCTTAGGCAGCCTATTCCACTCTGACTATGAATTTTTTCCCTGATATCTGGCCTATATTGTTGTAGTTTAAACCCATTACTGTGTGTCCTCTCCTCTGCAGCCAATCGTCTTGCATATCTGAAGGAAAGGGGGGGGATCTTTCTTGGCCCCAAAAAGTTGACCACCTAATCCAACATTATTCCAGTGGCTGGACTGAAATGAAGAAAACCTGCCATGGTGAATCTACACCGGTTTAAGTAGCAGCTCAAACCTATGTCACCTGCTGGCTGAATGTCACAAATTGGAAACTGTCCCACTTCACCCAATCATTATTGGGTTGAGGCCAGGGCATGGAAGTTCTGGCCCCTCTTAGAAGATCAGGCTCCTCCTGACATGGTCCCCCTGAGGCATTGGTATTGGCATTAGTCTGCTGAGAAAGGGAAGGGGGAGAGAGTTGTTACCATCATGGGGCGTTTTTACTGGGGTTTTGATTACTGTAATTGGGGCTTTAATTATTGACTTATTATAATTTATGATGGGGGAAATGTTTTGTAAACCGCCAAAAGCCATTTGGGAGTGGTGGTATAGAAACTGAAAAATCAATCAATCTCAGGCTACACTAGAAAAAAGGGTTACCCCCCAAACCATGGCACCATGTGAATGGGCTGTGCACTGACTTCCCAATACAGCTATTGGAAATCATTACAGTTGTAGTTACGGGGGGGGGGTAGTCTTTTACCGAGGGATATTGCCTCCACCGCCTGAGCCCCTGCTCCACTTTCTTTCCTGCCGGCACCGCTGACTTCCCGCCGCCCGCCGGGGGGCACTGCCAGCAGCAGCTGCGCAGTGCCACGCCGCGGGGAGCCCCAGCCATGGCGGCAGCTGGAGAGCACCAAAGGTGAGCTGGCAGCAGAGTGGCAGGGCAGCCCCCAAGGCAGCAGCCGGGGAGGAGGACAAGGAGGAGCAGCCCAGTACGAACTGATCAGCGGACCGATACCGGTCTCTGGACCGAGGGTTGGGAACCACTAATATAGATTATGATTTGAGTCAAAGAAACTATAAAATGTCACTCATTCAAGATCCCTGATTATTGCTTTAAAAACTGTAGTGGGGGGGGGATCAACTCCCCAGTTCATGAATCTGGGGGAATTATATTTCTTCTCCGTTCAAATATCTTAACAGAATTCACTCACGTCTTCTCCATATCAAGTGACAGAGAAAAGAGATTAACATATTTATGTCCCACATATACTTAACAAAATGAACATGCCCATTAAGTCTGAGTACAGCTGTTCAAAAACTTTAGATATGCAATCTCACAGTTTCCTGGGTTTATCTATTTTATCAACTGGTAATGTATGGGCTGCTGGCACGGCTCTTCCTGATCTTCCTGCAGATTTATATGTAAAACCCAAGCTGTACCTTATTAAATGAATTGCTTGGACTCATTGGATGTCGCTCATGATGCATGATTGACTTAAAGCTCAAGGACAGCAGAAATTAGGCCTGAATTTGGCAAGACGAATATGACCACCCTGTTCAGACATTAGATTTTGACACTCCCACCACATGTAATGGGAGCATGTGATGCTCGCAATCCTCCCAAGAAACATGTGGCAGAAAACTATATTTTCCATGACAAATTTAGTATGTGCCAATGGGACACTAGGGTTTAGTTCTCACATGTATTAGACTTTTATTAACTATACAAATGGAGAGTAATCACCGGGAGTCAGGCAAGAAAGAGACGATTATTCAGAAGAATTTTAAAATGGCGGAGATTCTCATATTATGTATTGCCATACATTGTTGTCCTGTCCTTAATTTTCTCAACCATGATTGTTTTTTATTATTATCATCAAGATGCCTGATATAATGGCTTTGGAGGGGATACCTTGTTCCACATATTTGAATGAGCCTTCCTGCAGACTGGGGCTTTATTATTATTATTATTATTATTATTATTATTATTATTATTATTATTATTATTATTATTATTATTATTATTATTATTATTATTATATCATAGGATCATAGAGTTGGAAGGGACCACCAACCCTTGTACTAGTCTATGCAGGACACTGTCACAACCCTATCACTCATCCAATGTAACCTGCCACCCCCTTGAATTTTTACAGAATCAGATGGCTATCCAGCCTCTATTTTAAAATTTTCCAAAGATGGAGCACCCACCATCTCCCGAGGAAGCCTATTCCATTGTGAAACCGCTCTGTCAGGAAATTCTTCCTGTAGTTTAGACGGAATTTCTTTTGAATTAATTTCATCCCATTGGAACTGGTCTGTCCCTTTGGGCAAGAGAGAACAACTTTACTCCATCCTCTATATGGCACCCTTTTAAATAAATCCTCTATATTGCACCTTTGAAGATGGCTCGCAGATCCCCTCTCAGTCGTCTCCTCTCTAGGCTAAACAGACCAAGCTCCCCCAACCTGTGGACATCATATGTCTTGGTCTTCAAACCCGTCACCATCTTCATTGCCCTCTAGACACACTCCAGTTTGTCTACATCCCTCTTCAACTGCAGTGCCCAAAACTGAACACAGTACTCCAAGTGAGGCCGAACCAGAGCAGAGTAAAGCAGTACCATCACCTCCCATAATCTGGACACAATACTCCATTTGATACAGCCCAAAATCCCATTTGCCTTTTTAGCCACCGAGTCTCACTGCTGACTCATGTTCAATGTATGGTCTCCTAAGACTCCTAGATTCTTTTTGCACATGCTCCTGCCAAGACAAGTCTTGCCCATCCTATATTGTAAATGGTTTTGCCTACCTAAATTCAGAACTTTTGTCCCTATTGAATTCCATTTTATTCAGTTTAGACCAGTTCTCAAGCCTATGAAGATCTCCCGGGAGCTCATTCCACCAGGTCAGGGCCAGGACCAAAAAGGCCCTTGTCTGAGTCGAGGTCAGGCATATCTCTCTGCGGCCAGGGATCACCAAAAGATTAGTACCTACAAAGCAATGTGTCCCACTGGGAGCAGAAGCAGACAAGCGGTCCCTCAGATAGGCTGGGCCCAAGCTGCAGATGGCCTTGTGTCCCTTCCTTTCATACCCATGGAATTGCTATCATCACGGTGGATGGTAGGTGAATTTCCTCCAGGCAAGGCTGGATTCTGGAGATTTTTGATGGGGGGATAACTTGGTCATGAAATAGGGGTCACTGTGGGTAGGCAGGTAGTTGTGAATTTCTGCATTGTTCAGGGTGCTGGACCCAATGATCATGGAGGTCCCTTCCAACTCTATGATTCTAAAATGCCCAGTGATGGGCCTGGAGGGGGTGGGAAGGTAAAGTGCCCTGTGTGGGCGTGTACACAGCTATGCTTCCCAATCATATTCTGTGCCATCACACTTCTTCTGGGGTTTCTCGAAGCCTGAAGAATGTTTCAGGGTTTTTTTTCAAAGGTGAAGAAGTTGAGAAATGCTGTCACTTTAGCAATTCCTTATTCTCAGGTTGGACAACAACAACAACAACAACAACAACAACAACAATAAACAACCCAAAGAACATAAAATCTGTTTCCAAAAGATGCCCTGGCTTGGACTTTGGGGAACTCCAGCTTCAACAACAACAGCAACAAATTAGAAAAGCAGCGTAGGAGAACTGAATCGCTTCCATCTTTGGTGATAGAACAACCCCGCAAAAGACTCCATCGACATTACTGTTCACCCTGTGGCATCAGGCCACTCTGATACAGCTCTCTAGATATTGATGTTTTAAAGGAAGTGAATAGCAATAGCTTGCTCCAGCGGCACTAAGTAATATGCCATAAAGGGCTTTTTATGCTGAAATTTACCCATGACCTCAGGTCAGCCAGGGGTAATTTAAAAGCTTGGATCATCTGACCATAAATGGCGTTAACAGCTTCGACACAATAAATGGTCAATGACTGCAGTTCATTTCATTGGTTTGTTAAATAATTACTTAAGCTACTTTAAAGTAGCTTTAGCTGTAAATTCAATGTTAAGCCTTTGTCTCTCTTGATTTATATTACGGGCCGTGTCGATTGAGCATTTGCAATGTTTTAATTGACCAACCAGTCCAATAAACATTGTCTTGGTTTACGGTTCCCATTTTGTGAGGACCAGCACAATTACAATGACCTTGATTTACCGTAGAGTAGAAGCAGGCCAACTCACAGTTCTCTCTGTTCTCCAGACAGTGGTTAGGGCTGCAGCAAGGCAAGTATGGCCCAAGTGTAAGTCCTGTACCCAAAAGGGAAGAGAGAGACAGGATGTTAAAAAGGACAGTAGTTCTGCTTGTGACTGTTGATGGCAACTTTACTCATAGCCTTACAGCCGTGAGTGGGCATTAGGCTTACTTTTGTTCTAATAAAGTTTAAGAAGCTATTGGCAGGGCACGTTTGAACCCAGCCATCTGAGAGGCTGATCATATGTTTGATAAGGAAGAAGAAGAAAAGTTGGTTCTTATATGCCACTTTTCTCTACCCAGAGGAGTCTCAAAGCAGCTTACAGTCGCCCTCTCTTTCCTCTCCCCACAACAGACACCCTGTGGGGTGGGTGAGGCTGAGAGAGCCCTGATATTCCTGCTCGGTCAGAACAGTTTTATCAGCACCGTGGTGAGCCCAAGGTCACCCAGCTGGCTGCATGTGGGGGAGTGCAGAATCAAACCCAGCTCACCAGATTAGAAGTCCACACTCCTAACCACTACACCAAACTGCCCTGCTCTGCTAATCTGCCTGCTGCTGGACCCTTTGAGGTGAGATGGGAATAGCTGGTTGTATTATGGAGGCTCAGAAAACCTGTATTGGCATACACAATCACAATCCAATGAAACAAAACGGATTAGACAAGACTATGTTCCCACACTAGCAAATGTAAGCAATTTATTTGGAACATGCTTCCAAGGGCATCGGCTATCCTGGCAAGTTTAATGGGATCCCTTTCTGAAAGCATTGTTTTGATGATGAGGCATTTAGAATTGACTTTGGAATTTAAATCCATCAAATATGACTGGATAGAAGCTCGTTGGGGTGAGAAGACTGGACACTCCAAAACAATATGTGTCAGTGTGATCAGGACTTTACAACGATGCAGACAGAGTCATTTGCAGGCAGGAATCTGATGGAATCTTCCCCAGGACACACTTGAGGGAAAGGAGGGAAAGAAGGAAGGCCCTCTTAGCCAAATGAGAATCCAACCGATAAAGATAAGTAGGTAGGAGTTTATAGTTGGATGAAATGCCTCAGAAATGGGAGGACAGGTATTACACGGGATGGAAGATAAAGTTTGCATTTTGATGTCCTCAAGTCTAGTGCCGAAACTGTCCATAGGAATTAAATTATTTTGCTCTGGACAGTTCCAGCACTAGGTGAATGTTCTGATTTTCTCTGATGAAGCCTACGCAGCAAAACACATAGGGACTTGGCACAGCCAATCAATCATCTGTGACCTGGCATAGTTTCCTTTTGGTTTCATTGACACCTTGCTGGCTGCTGCCCATGTTTTATTTATCCTCGGTTCTTTGGAGGTGGCTAGATCTTGAAAGATCATCAAAGTTTAACAGGGTTGGCACTTGGATGTGGGACCACAAAGGACAACTCTGCAGAGGGAGACAATAGCAAACCACCTCTGCTTCTTGCAAGCCTTGAAAGCTCCTTGCTGTGGAAAGGACACGCAGTAATGGGTTTAAACTACAAGTACAACGATATAGGCTAGATATCAGGAAAAAAATTTTCACAGTCAGAGTAGTTCAGCAGTGGAATAGGCTGCCTAAGGAGGTGGTGAGCTCCCCCTGACTGGCAGTCTTCAAGCAAAGGTTGGATGCACACTTTTCTTGGATGCTTTAGGATGCTTAGGGCTGATTCTGCGTTGAGCAGAGGGTTGGAATAGATGGCCTGTATGGCCCCTTCTAACTCTATGATTCTATGATTCTACCAAACATCAGCTGTGAGTTGATGACACATAAAACATATACTGTTTAAAATATGGGAGGGCTACATGGGAAAGCTTGCTGTGTCTAAGGGACAGAGGATCAAAAGCTTTACCGGATTATTTCCCCTGGACTCCGGGGAATGTAAAGGACAGGAAGGCCTGGAGGATCATTGTCCATGGGGTCGCGATTAGTCGGACATGACTTCGCACCTAACAACAATAACAAAGTTTTTGTTTTAATTTTCAAGTTTCCATTTTTGTTATATTCTGTCTTCATGAGTGGACTGATTATTTTTCTTTCCCGTGGTTTCAATGAAAAACATTTCTGGTTGTAACATCTTTGTTTTCCATTCAATTTGGATGAGATTTTCCTGGACTGTTCAGTCCACCTAAGGAATTCTCCTTTTCATAGAGCTACGAGAATGCATTCTAGTTTTATAGGCAATTAAATGCATAATACAGGTTAATGACATCCATTCATTCAGAAGTATTCCTATTCGTTTTCATATAGTGAACTGGGCTTTTGGGGGTTCCCTGTTACATTAATGTGAAAGGAAATGCATACACACCTACCAGAAGGTCATTCTTCAGCAGGCAGAAGGTGAGATTAGGGTGCTGCCATCAAAGCTCTGCACAACCTTTAGATTCGTTTAAGGAAGGGACAATACCAGATCTTTTAACCTTCAGATAATATCCTGATATTTTCACTATGCTGACTCTATAACTGAGGACCCTTTGAAGATTATCTCAGCTTTGCCAGGGAAGCCCTGAAGTCTAACTTTTTCTTCCATTCTTCCTGTAAAGAATTCTGGGCAGCATATATGGCTTGCCCCTCCTCCATGAAATCCTCACAACTTTGTAAAGTGGCCTTCATGGGATGCCCTCATTCTAGGCCAAATGGGGGTGATGTAGCTGTTCCCTGCATCACCCAATGCTGCAACCATGGTAGGGTGGTTCAGCAGTGTAATAGGCTGAACCATTAGTTCTGCAGTGGAATAGGCTGCCTAAGGAGGTGGTGAGCTCCCCCTCACTGGCAGTTTTCAAGCAAAGGTTGGATACGCACTTTTCTTGGAAGCTTTAGGATGCTTAGGGCTGATCCTGCGTAGAGCAGGGGGTTGGACTAGATGGTCTGTATGGCCCCTTCCAGTTTGGTGTTTGGAGAGCCAGTTTGGTGTAGTGGTTAGGAGTGCGGACTTCTAATCTGGCATGCCAGGTTCGATTCTGCGCTCCCCCACATGCAACCAGCTGGGTGACCTTGGGCTCGCCACAGCACTGATAAAGCTGTTCTGACCAAGCAGTAATATCAGGGCTCTCTCAGCCTCACCCACCCCACAGGGTGTCTGTTGTGGGGAGAGGAATGGGAAGGTGACTGTAAGCCGCTTTGAGCCTCCTTCGGGTAGGGAAAAGCAGCATATAAGAACCAACTCTTCTTCTTCTTCTTCTTCTTCTTCTTCTTCTTCCAACTCTATGGTTCTATGGGTCTGGGCAGGGCTTGGATGCTCAATCAGTGAGCTGGACAAATACCCTCAGTCCCATGGGCCCATCAATGGGAGCCTGGGGAGGGAGCCTAGAAATGATGAGTCAGTGGGGGAGTGAGGGAGGCCCTATGGCCAGAGATCCTGCCAGACCAACCAGAAAGGCTGGTGTGGCATCAATAGCCAAGGGGGAAGGAGAATGGAAAAGGTGAAGAAAAGGGACAGAATTTACCTGTGGAAGAAGAGATGGCAACCTTGTGGGAAAGAGCAGGTCCAGTATGTCCACAGGAGCTAAGGCACCGGGAAGTGGAAATGACTGGGGTGAAGTGCCTCAATAAGCCCAGCCACGGAGGCTGTGAAGGACAAGATGCTTGCAATAACCCCACCTCCCACACTTTAGTCAAGGGGCCAAAGAGTGAGATACTTTGTATATAGCCTTCATGGGATGCCACAGCAGAAAGAGCCAGCCCCAGCAGAAACAGCCAACCTGGGAGGGGAAGAGAAGACGCCGAAGGAAAGTGGGAGAAATACTCACCAGGTAGGAGGCCACCGTGGTGGTTTGCATGCTAGGGGAGATGGAAAGGGAGGAAGGGGTGGAGTCATGGGTTGAAAGACAGGGGAGTGGCAGTGAGGGTACAGGGGCACGACATTCATGACATTGCTTCCTGGGGAGGTGAAATTTTGTGCGGAAAGTTTTGTATTGTTCGTTTCTTTAAGAATGCTGATGCGGGGGGCTTGCTGTTGTGCAGAAATGCTCTTGGTTCCTCCAGTAACTAAGCAGCATGATGTAGTGGTTGCAGTGTTAGGCGAGAGTCTGGAAAACCCACGTTTGATTTTCGAGACTCATGTGACCTTTCTCAGCCTAACCTACTCCACAGGGTGGCTGTGATGAGGACACCATGGAAGAGAGAAGAAGAATGAGGTTACAAGCCACTTGGAGTCTCCACAAGTATGACAAGTGGGGTATAAATACAATAAAGCAGCTACCACATTGTCTGCCACAAAATGCAGTAGTATGAATTAAAAGCGATGGAAGAGAAGAAATCATATATTTTTTTTCAATATGACATGCTGTTGTGACTTCCTCTGCTCACTTTTGATCACAGTCCCCTGACCAGTCCATGAATCTAATGCCGTATGGGATCTCAGGTGGTCACACGCCCATGGGTATCTGCAGCTGGCTCAAAATCTTACAAAATCAGAAGAGTTCATTTTTATACCCACTTTTCACTACCAGAAAAGGTCTCATAGTGGCTTACACAGTGGGCCCTTCCTCTCCGCACAACAGACACCCTGTGAGGTAGGTGGGATGGAGGGAGCTCTGACAGAACTGCTGTGTGAGAACAGCTCTCTCAGGACTGTGACTAGCCCAAGGTCACCCAGCTGGCTGCATGTGGAGAAGTGGGGAATCAAACCCGGCTGTCCAGATTAGAGACCATCACTCTTTACCATTACACCCATAGCCCATCTAGGAACCACAGACTTATGATACCACGTCCTTCCCAGGACTGGATCCAGTCTACAAGTACTTGTTAATAAGAAGTTTGGTTGCTGGGGGGGTTGGAAATGGACCTTGTCCAAAAGAATGGCACATGGTTTGCAGGAGGAAATGTTGTTTCAGTTACTTGTGGATCATACTGAACTCTTAAGCCAGTGGTTGTCAACCTGGGGGTCAGGACCCCTTTGGGGGTCGAATGACCCTTTCGCAGTGGTCACGGCAGGGCGAGGAGCTTTGTTGGTGGGGGGCGCACCACCACTGTTGCCGATTCTCCTGCAGGCGTCTGGAGCAGCGGGAAAGATTGAGATCGGCATGGTGGGACAAGAGGCAGACCTGAACTGAGAATCCCCGGGGGAAAAAACAATTTATATACAATCCTGAACAATGGGTCTTCACGCCATTGGTCCATTTCGGTTTAATTTCTGTGAAAGAACACTTGCATAATTTCATGGTTGGGGGTCACCACCACATGAGGAACTGTATTAAAGGGTCACGGCATCAGGAAGGTTGAGAACCACTGTCTTAAGCCATTTCCAGTGCTGTGACCATTTTTCTTACCTTCTCTATTCTGAGTTCAGTAACATATCTTGGAAACCCGGGGCCATTGGTGTGAGTCATGAAACAGTGGCAGAGTGTCTGCTTCACAGGCAGAATGTCCCAGGTTCAATCCCCAGCATCTCCAGTCAAAAAGATCAAGTGGTCGATGATAGAACCTTTAACTTAAGCCTTTAGAGCGCTGCTACACATCCCAGCTGACAATAATGGCTCTGAAAGACCCAAGGTTTGACTCAGCAGCCTGTTGACAAGTTAAAGTGAATGCATGTCCATCCTGCACGCACATGCATACCTCTGCTTATAAAAAAGGGTCGGCGTGCCTTCACTTTACAAATGAAACTGGAGAAAGCTGGGCGAATGTGCCATTCAGTCACACGCTTTCATGCATTGAATGTCACATGAGAATGACTCAATGCACATAAAGAGATATATAAGGGCACTCCGTACGTAGATCAGATGTACATTCACTTGGAAACAGGACTAGACTAGTAGAAGGCAGTTTCAAGTGGACTTTGAACAGAAGAGACTGAATATGTTATTTAAACCTGGGGCTAACCCCTGAATCGGCTTTGGGTGGCCTCGTTTAACCCTTGATATGTGGTTATCATAATGAAATAGCCATTTCTTAAAGGTACCACTTGTCTAAAGCGTGCCTACACTGTATCATGCAGACCCTAAACCAGAGCATATTTCTTAGAAGATACATCCCATTTCTTTCAACAGAGCTTCTGCCTTAGTAAATACGCATATGCTTTCAAGACTCAGTAATGTAAATATTTCTTTTTCCAGTCACTGGTGAGTCGCTGCTGTTTCAGGATCCTGTTTTTTTTTTTTTTGTGGGAGGGGGATGGGATTGCTGTACATATGTGTAATGAAGACCCTTCCCCCCCCCCTTTCTCTTTTCCCAACAGAATGCTGTCAACACCAGTCTGCTAAGGATGGTTGGTTCCATTTGCACTGGACGTCTCTTCTGCATATAGATTGATGAGTTTAATCAGCAAATCAGAAGAAAGACTTGGGCATCAATCAGCGTCAGCTTCCTTCCTCTCTCATTCCTGATTTGCCCCTTTCGATGCAGCAAAGCGACGTCTCTTCAAGGCCCAACCTTGGGGATCGGATGCAAAGCAGGTAGGATAGGCACACCTGGCCCAGGAGTCTCCATTAAAGTTTTGTTGTTTATGGATTTGGAGCAGGGGTGGGGAATAAGGAACCGTTTTGATAAGATGCATTCTAAGCAGATCTAACGGTGGCATCACTTCGAGGTCAGCAGAGAAATATGTGCTGATTGATTTTGATTTCCCATGAGAGTTTGGAGACAGAAGCATCAGTGGAAGCTCTGCTTGATGTTTTTGTTTGTTTTTCTAGAATCCCTAGAAACTCCCAGATTCATTTCCTAGTATCTTCAGTCATAAGGGTCATGGGCAGCAAGGCCAGACAAAACCTCTGCCTGGGAGCCTGCAGAACTTCTACCAGTCACAATAGATAACATTCACATGGAGCTGCCTGATACTGAATCAGAGTCTTGGCCCATCAAAGTTAGGGTCTCAAGCACGTGTCTTGCCTGTCACTGGTCGTCTGGGCCTCACCCAGGGCTGGTTTATCCATGAAGCCTTCCTACCCACCCTGGAACAGGGCTGTAGCTTCTCTCCTCCCATTTCCTTCTTTAAGGACATTTGGAGTGACACCACCGCCCACTTTGGGCAGCCCTTCCACCCCTCGGTCTTTCTGCTACCACTGCAATTGTACTCTGCTAGAACCCTACAAATCCTTAAACTGGCTCTGGTGCTACAGGCCCTGCAAATCCTTAAAACACTCCTGGCTTCACCTCCCTCACAGGGTGTCCGTTGTGGGGAGAGGAAAGGGAAGGTGATTATAAGCTACTTTGAGACTCCACTGTTCTCGGAAGGTCTCGTGGCGGTTTACAAGTATAAAACTATAATTCCATAAAAAACACATAAAACAGCCCTTATCAGAAAGCAAACAGGTGGCGATTGCTACCCTAAGATTCTAAACACTCCACCCCCTATCCCCCGATTCAGCCCGAAGGCCAAGTTCTCTTCCGATGGGAGAGGGGAACCAGATCTAACCTATCTGGGTGGATCCTCTGGTGGTATCACCAAAACCTTGCCCTGGCTGTAACCATATGCCTGGCAAAAGAGCTCCGTCTTGCAAGACCTGCAGAAAGCTGGTAACTCCAGCAAGGCCTTCAGCTCTTCCGGGAGCTCATTCCAGCAGGTTGGGGCCACGACTGAAAAGGCCCTGGCCCTGGTCGAGGCCAGGCGGATGTCTCAGGGGATGTATCAGAGGCGTTTTGTCCTTCCCCGGTTCATTGTGACCTCTTGGTCTCATTACTTCAGTACATGGAGAGCAGCAACATCAGCCCCCTCCTAGCCATGCTGTTTCGCACTGTCGGCAGAGTTTAAATATGCAAAGGTTTAGCAGCACTGGCTGCGTCAACTCCCGTCACATGCCTGATACAAAGTTCTCATGTTGCTGTCTTCCAACAACCAAGAGGACTTGGTAAGTTGTAGCCAGCCCATTTGACTAACTGGTTTCAGCACACCTGCCTTTGTTTCTCTCCTCAGACAGGCTACACCAAGCTGTTCATGAGGAAGTGTTTTGGATCCTTTGCGGATACACCAGGAAGTCTCGCCTCCCTGAACCCTGCCCGTGCTTGGGGAAAGCTCTCTGGCCAGAACTGGCATAATGCACCAAACTGCCTCCCACTTAAGGAGGTGAACCGCTGGCTCATTAAACCACATAGTACGTTCCTGCTAAATGCCGAGTTCCAGCCAGCAGTGGAGGCAAGCACAATGGCTGGGAATTATGTACCACCATGACTTTATTCCAGCTGGAAAGGAGGAAGGAGAAGAGGGCAAGGGAGTTGTCTGAGTGGGACCAGTGTCTCTCCTGTGATGCTCCTACTATTTTTGGAGCTGGCTTTCAGGCCAGGAACTGGCTAAGTTGCCATTTCTTTCCAACTGTATCATCCTTTCCACCAGCCCTGGGTAAGGCCCAGACAGCCAGTGACAGGCAAGACACCTGCTTGAGACCCTGGAAAGCCACTGCCAGCCTGATTAAACTGTACTTAACTTTGATGGGCCAAGACTCTGATTCAGTATCAGGCAGATCCATGTGAACATATGCTTTAGGATGCTTAGGGCTGATCCTGCGTTGAGCAGGGGGTTGGACTAGATGGCCCCTTCCAACTCTATGATTCTATGATTCTATGGCCTGTATGGCCCCTTCCAACTCTATGATTCTATGATTCTATGGCCTGTATGGCCCCTTCCAACTCAATGATTCTATGATTCTATTGCTGTAATACCTCAGAAATCTTCTTTGAACCCCTCCCTTACTCCCCCCCATCAAAAAAGCAAAGTCTCCTTCATCTCCTAATTACCACATGCCTGCTAATTACTTCTGCAGGATGAAGGGGAGGGGGGGCTCTTAAGGACTGGGGACTAATTGTTTCAATAACACACTGGACTTTATTCACACACACAGAGTTGCCTTCTCAAAGAAAAAAAAAGGAGACTTCACATCGGAGACGAACCTCCGTCCTTCCGTCCCTCAAGTTCACCTGAAGCGTGCCTGACCGGGTTCCCTCGGACTGGAAGCCCCCGTCGACAATTAGCTATAATAATTCAAAAGAGACAGTTGTCCCCGAATCTGACTATGCAGGAGCACCTGATCACGCTAATGCGGGAGCCAAGGAGGCCTCTGGGGACCCACACGGCTGCGTTCACACCTCTCCGATTAGTGACTGAAGCCAGGCCCTTTTGGTGGTGATAGATTAATCAAACCTTCCTTCAGCCTCTAATTGGATGACAATCAGAATCTCAAGGCATGCTGAATGGGGGGAAGTGGAGGAGGAGGGCATTTGCCTTCCTTTATGTTTTACATGTGCCTTTCATTTAAGACCTACCTGTCTTCGCTCTCTCTCTCCCTCTTTTTTTAAAAAAAATCTCCTTTTTTCGGGGGGGAAAACGCGATTCATTTACTTTGTTACGGTCTCTCCTCCTTTAAATGAGCGGCATATTTTCAGCCGACATCACAAACGGCCATCCGTCTCCCACCAACCACGCCATCTTTTCTCCTTATTAGACTGGCCCACTTTGTAAAAAACTAAGAATTGCATTATGTCAGCAGCACTCCCAGTCTTTTTTTTTTTTAATGGTTTAAGGAACACTTTTTAAAAACAAACCAAAAATCCCATTTGGTGCAGGGTAACTCTTTCTAGAGCCTCTTGTGGCGCAGAGTGGTAAGGCAGCCATCTGAAAGCTTTGCCCATGAGGCTGGGAGTTCAATCCCAGCAGCCGGCTCAAGGTCGACTCAGCCTTCCATCCTTCCGAGGTCGGTAAAATGAGTACCCAGCTTGCTGCTGGGGGGTAAACGGTAATGACTGGGGAAGGCACTGGCAAACCACCCCATATTGAGTCTGCCATGAAAACGCTAGAGGGCGTCACCCCAAGGGTCAGACATGACTCGGTGCTTGCACAGGGGATATCTTTACCTTTTACTTTTAACTCTTTCTAGTCCTGATTTGGTGCCTCTGGAGCTGGGCACCAATTCCCAGGCACCCCTAGAGTTCATGGGAGAGCAACAGGATCCCCCCCCCCCAAATTCAAGAGATAGCCCTGTGTGCAAATCTTGACTGGGTGCTCTCCCAATGAAGTGCAAGAACCCCATGCACTGGGGTTGCCGATAGGCTTGTGCACTTCAGCAGGATTCGGCAGCTTTGGCGGCCATTCAGGCCCAAGGAGGCCAGCGCTGCGGCGGCATGCCGGTGGTGACCCAGGCATGCAGGCACTGGGTTGGGCACCACCACCGGCACTGCCCCTCCCCCCTTCACCGTGGCGCTGGCCCCCTCGGGCTTGAATGGCCGTCGAAGCGGCCGAAGCGCACCAAAGTGCACAAGCCTAGTTGCCTTCCCTAGCTAAACCCTGGTGGGAGGAAATGGGGGTGATTCAGCGATTCAGTGTTGCACCAGCATGTGACATCACTCCCAGCATGCATCAAGGTAGCATTAAGGTATCACCACCACCAGGCAGCTTTTCTACACAGGCAAGAGAATTGCATCGTCCCTGTGATTCTCAACATTGCTACTCCAGGCCTTAGCTGGCGCTTGGCAACCACACTCAGAGAGGAATATGTGGCCCTTCCTTGGAAAGCTCGGACTGCTATTATCTGAACGGGTACGGGAGCATCTGCTGGGAAGACATTATTGTTGTTGTTATTGTTTTATTGTTATTTTATGGTTTTAGGGGACGGGGTTATGTAAGCCGCCTCGAGCCTTCGAACAACAACAACAACAACAACAACAATAATAATAATAAATTAAATTAAATTATGAGACATTTTATTTATTAACTCCCTAATTGCCCTGATAGCCAAGTTTTCTTGCTAAGACACAAGGTAGATTGCGCAATTTCATTTATATGTTCCTTTAAATAATGATTTGCGTGTCACCGTCATCAGTTTTTCCAGAATTCTCCAGTTATTTTATTTATATTCAGAGCTTATTTTGTAGAAAGAAAAGGTCCTGGTACTCATATAGAAGGTTACATGGAATGCCACCAATTCCCCTTTCAGAACCAAGAAAGGTGCTGATCCAACATACTGGGGAGTTTCACCACACACAGACATACACACACAACCCCCAGTTTCCATATTTGTTATATCATTTCTATTACATGACAATTACATTATCATATAAAACCAATAGACTAAAAGCCCAGATTCTTCCTGGTCCCCCAACAATCCCTTCAGCCCATACCCTGCTTAAAGGCCTTGGTGAATAAAATGGCCTTGTAGCATTTCTTGAAGATTTCTGATAGTGGCATTCACCGACATTGTTCAGTGATGAATGAGCCACAGTGGAGAAGGGATGGGCTGAGGTTAGGGAGGGAGGGCTACCTGAAGTGAGGAAACAGCCAGCAGACACCATCCCAAAGATCATAGCTGGTGCCTGGGGCATCTGGGAGGGGAAAAAATCCTTTAGATATCCTGTTATTTCACCTGACCAGGATGTTTTAAGCAGGTTTTGAGTTTGGAGGGTGAGGGTGGGGAGAGAAGTGGAGAAAGGTTTGTTCAGGCTGCAAGTCATCACCATCATCTGTTCATTATGCCAGGGGTAGTCAACCTGTGGTCCTCCAGATGTTCATGGACTACAATTCCCATGAGCCCCTGCCAGCATTTGCTGGCAGGAGCTCATGGGAATTATAGTCCATGAACATCTGGAGGACTACAGGTTGACTACCCCTGCATTATGCCATTTCACACATTAGAATCCTTCTCACAATTCACAATTAATAATCTTTTGTATGGGGTGAGATCTCGTGTGTGCGGAATGCCCATATGGAAAATTTATGCTGGGTCCTGTGCAATCACGCCAGCCCCTGTCTCCAAATTCACCACGACATCCTGCGGTAGACAAACTTCAATGTTCACTTACTGAAAAGGAAATAAGGAAGAGGAGGGATAACGAAGTGTTGGACATTTTTTAATTCCATTGTTCTGGGGAAGTACAACAAGGGTAATTCGAATTGTAACTATTGCATCTCTCAGTGGTCAATTCATAGTGCATGTGGACCCATGGATTTTCAGGCTATCTCCCTCTGTAATATTTCAGTGGCTTAGAGTCTGCCCATAAGCACTTTCTGGCAAGTCCACAACACAAACCTGTGTTACTACTGGCTTTCCTTCTCAACAAATGTTCGTATCTTGGCTAGACAACCCTGTTGCTAATTAGATCACAACAGCACTGGTGGTTGCTAGTTCAGCTTCTCTTCCTTTCTTCCTCACACTGGGCTTGTCACCCTTCCAAGGGGTGGTGGAAAAGAGGGGAAAAGAAAGAAGCAGGTAGGGGGGCTTCAAGATTAATTTCTTTGGGATTTTAAAACTGTGAAGACGGTTTCTCTAGTTTGGCAAAATCATGGTGTCCCAAAGAGTGGCCAAAAATGACAGATTTGAAGAATGAAAAGAGGAGAAAGTCCATTCCAATTGTGGGCTCCCACGAAGCTGTCACTTTTCACTGTCTCCAAGAAAATGATTGAGAGCTGTTTCACACATCGATTGCATGGAGTGGCTCACAGCATTGTAGGTAGTCCACCCTGGGGATAGTTGCCTGCAATTAAAATCATGTTGAATGTCAATGTCCAGAGGTCACCTGAAACTGGTGGATCTCACCATGGTCAGTATCCATGACATCTACATCAAAAGCCGTAATGAAACGGTGAACCAAACTGCAGAATTGCGAGTCATGCTAGAAGAAAGCACAGAAAATTGTCGGGAGTCAATCAATCCTTTATTAATGTGATAAAAGGGACAATAGAATTAATAAAACCATTACAGGCATGTAAAAGTCAGAGGACAATAATAAAATTAATAGAGTCATTATACTAACATATAAATTGTGGAAGTAAACAATTCTCAGCTTTGAAGTTTAGCTGCACGCATCCTAAAAGCAGCTGATAAAAACTTTGCCACCCTCTCAGTCAGTACAGGGTTCTGGCTGTCCATTAAAAACAGTACTTTAGCCTGGTCAGAAGACCTGGCGCACCTAGTTAAAGTGGAGGATAAAAATTCGACTCGAATCCCTTCGTAAAATGGACAATACAATAGAACATGAAAGACAGATTCAATACAATTCAATTCACATGGGCAGATTCTATTTTCATAGGGAACATTGTCGGGAGTCAAGACAAGGCAGATGTGTTGTGGGATGGGAGCAAGGCTGATTTGGAAATAGACACAGTTCCTATTCTAGAAAACATTAAACTCCCTCCAAAGACCCTACGCATGGCTTTGGATTGGTCCTGATTACCCCCCTGTCCATGGTGAGGCAGATGCCAGAAGTTACCACAGGTACCCTTTCCCATCGCCTGCAGAAAACCTGTCTACCACGTAAGATACAGAGAGAGCAATCCCCTTTGGATGCTCTTGTTCCCCCATGCATGGGTCTGTTTTTTTTCCAACAAATGTATGAAGACTCCACCTGAGAATCTCCCAGTCCAGAGTCCTGAGAATCTCCCAGATTCAGCCCCAGTGACACCTGGGGAGGTAAAATCTCATATTAACCCCCACAATTGGAACACAGCAGTTATCGTCCCCATTTACAAAAAAGGAAGCAGAAAGGACTCTGCAAATTATAAACCATTATGTTTATTGTCATTAGTAAACTCTATGCCAGACATCTCTTAAATCAGGGATAGTCAACCTGTGGTCCTCCAGATGTCCATGGACTACAATTCCCATGAGCCCCTGCCAGCATTTGCTGGCAGGGGCTCATGGGAATTGTAGTCCATGGACATCTGGAGCACCACAGGTTGACTACCCCTGTCTTAAATCAATTCCAAGATGGCTGGAACAGGAAAATCTAATTGTGAATGAACAGGCAGGGTTTCAGAAAAGAAGAACTACTAGGTATTCAACATCTGACACAGAAGTACAGAAACAAGACCAAAACTTCTCTATGTCTTCATAGAGAACCAGTATGGTGAAGTGGTTAAGAGCAGCAGCTTCCGATCTGGTGAGCCAGGTGTGATTGTCCACTCCTCCACGTGCAGCCAGCAGAGTGACCTTGGGTTGGCCACAGCACTGATAAAACTGTTCTGGCCAATCAGTAAAGTCAGGACTCTCTCAGCCTCACCTACCTCACAGGGTGTCTGTTGTGGGGAGAGGAAAGGGAAGGCAATTGGAATCTATTTTTGACACTCCTTTGTACAGTGAAAAGACAGGTATAAAAACCAACTCTTCTTCTCCTTGAAGGCAGCCTTTGACTCTAACTTCCGCATTTAGCCTTTTTAGCAGCTGTCTCCAAGCTATTCTAATTTTTTGCAGTTTTGCTGTTTGTTGGTAATCTGCTAACTGTTTTTTCTAGTTTCTTTCTGTGGACACTACTGCACTGTATAGGTGCTTCCATAGAATTTTGGTGGGTTTGGGAAGGAGTCTCAAAGCGGCTTACAGTCGCCTTCCCTTTCCTCTCCCCACAACAAACACCCTGTGAGGGAGGTGAGGCTGAGAGAGCCCTGATAATACCACTCTGTCAGAACAGCACTATCAGTGCTATTGTGAGCCCAAGTTCAACCAGCTAGCTGCATGTAGGGGAACACGGAATCAAACCCAGCTTACCAAATTAGAAATCAGTGCTCCTGACCACTGTACCAAACAATGTCAGAAGTCAGGGCTAACATAAGAAATCCTATTTGCATAACTGAAACTACACAGTATAACATTAATGGCCACTGAAATATTGGTTAAGAATCCATAAAGTTGCCACAACCCAAAGGCGGGTTGTTGCAAGTCCTCTATTAGGAAGTGGCACACATGAGATCACTGGAGCACCCCCTGGAATTGTTTAGTACACAAGCATAGATCTGTAAATGGCTCATGCTTAGATTATCAGCAACTATTCACTACTGTCATTCACTTTCTATAATTCATGAAGTAATTGGGTCCTGTAAGAAGAAGAAAAAAATCTTCCTTTCCCTTCATCTACTGATTATTGTAGCATGCCACCTATCCCTGTAATATTCCTTAACTTAAAGATATAATTTTCTTTCTTAAAGACTCATATTTAATTCCTTACAGAGGGCCTGGAGCTATAGGTAGTAGACACTTGGCATATAGTATAGGTCAAACTGTAATGGCCCACGGGAAACGCATCCAGTGGTTCACCTTCTGGTCCAACAGAAAAAAAGACCCCTGACATTGGGTACTTGATTAAAGTTGGTTTATTAGAAGAAAACATACAGGATCAGCTTCCAGTGGAGGAGTATTAGAGCAAGGAGACTGACAAAGACAAAAGGACCTACAGGAGTATATATGGGCTTGGGTTCAGCCTCCTAAGTTCTAGGCAGGAAATAAGGTTCTCAAGAGAAAGCGTTTGAACATAAGAAATGTGAATACTGGTGCTAGCTGGCATTCTACTGCTAGCTAACATTTCAAAGAAGAACACAGTGATACCACTCACCTTGAGCAGGCATAGCTAAGCCAAACAGGAAAGAACCAGAAAGAGAAGGGGTGGGGTGGAGGTTCCCACCTCCAGCCCTGGAAAACCAGCAGCAATTGACATGGGCACATGACAACGGGTTTAAGAGGGCAGTGCCTTCTTGCACATTATCTTGACAGACATAGCCAAAACACCAAATCAGATGGATTTTATCAGCTGTAAGAATCAAGCTGAAATGAGTGAGCTAGCCCATTGGAGCCGCAAGATCAACATATGGCTAGTTCAAGGACATGGCAGATTCCCCTGAGAAAGGCTTTAGCAGGGTCATATCTGTTTGCCATTTCCCACGACTGTAAATCCGTCTGACAATGGAATGGTCTGTTGAAAACTCCGCAAGGGGAACATTGTGGTCTCTCAATCCCCCCTGGGCCTCCCCTGTGGGTTTCCGTGAGAGGGAACAACCTAACCTTGTATAATTACGGTGATCTGTATTGTACCTTTCTGAACCTGGCCACTTCAGAGGTAGAGGGAAAACGGCTGTTAATCGCCTAGAAAACTCGCCTCAGCGGTCTATGAAAGGGAAGGCCAAAACTATCGGAGACCCTTTTGCTCGCATTTGTATCATTCATGTCGTTCAGTATGTGTGAGAAGCCAATAAACCAACAACACAAACAATTTGTTTCTGACCCTCCGGAGTAAGTTATGCTGCAGTTTTATCTTGAAGGATCTCCCACCCCCAAGTTGGTCACATTTCAGAAGGTTTAACGTCCCTTTAGTGGTAAAAAACAGGTGTGCTGAACCCCTCTGGGAATGGATGAATTATAAAAGGCCTTTGTCATTTCATACACCTCCCTCTACATCCCACTTCAAATGTGGTGTGTTTGTGCGGAGGTATAAATAATGTGGCTCTTCTATCTGTCTGAAAAACCCAGATGAGTTCATCTACATTTTTTTGTTCCTCTTCAGGCATGTCCTGTTTGAAGTACATGCTGAAGGCCTTGGTGAAAGTCTTGACTTAGACCTCAATAAATCATAGCGAACAAATCATTCTAGCTTTTATATAATATACAGTCTGCCATTGATCCCTGTAGGGAAGGAGGAAACACAGGAATTTGCCAAGAACTAGAGGCCAGGGATATATATATTTTTTTAAGGTTAAAAAAAAAATCAAACTGTTATTTTTCTCATGAATAAACTCAGCTATCGAAAAGTCTGCTTGGACTTCTTTTTCATAAAAAAGCCAAATTCTTTCTAACATTACAAAAAGATTTATGGCAAATGATGAGTTGAACTTGGAGGTCTTTTGTTCTAGGCTTCCCCTCGATGGGGCCTCTTTCCACAGCCTTGAGCAGGTTGCCCCACTTTACGGAGAACACCAGGGTGCATCTGTACACTTTACGAGGAGCCAAAGGGCAACAAGATCTGGAAGAACAGCCCCCCCCTGCCTTCCCAGATTCAAGGACCAAAGAGGCACAACAAGCTTAGTTTATCTGGTTACCAATTGTTTGGATTTAATTCCGAAGGGGAAACATAGACCGTTTATGCACTGGGAACTTCACTGCCCCAACTCTGGTGCAGGAATACAAATTGGGGGAGGACGAGGCACACCGGGCCAAATGCTCCCCCTTGTGGATGCAGGAAGAGGCGGGGCAACCTGCCATGACTAAAACGCCAGCCTGCAACCTGGCATGAAACCTCTAGTGTGTAAATGGTCATAGTGAAGGAAATGTGTAAGAATTGGAGATTGATGGGCAGATGTATCCGTAACTGTAGACTGCTGAGAAGAATTAAGTGAGACCCTGCCATTACACTCCATCTGTCTCCTCTCACACATGGAGGCATCCTTACAGCATCTTCTTTGAAGTGGGGTGATTGGATGTGTAGAGTTATTTCTCCTGTCCCTAGACAAGGAATTATTTGATGTGTATGTGTGTGTGTGGGGGGGTCATCTCTCTGCAAGGAAAGTTTACCCCCCAGTACTTGTGAAAGAGAACTGTCATTGTCGAGAACAAGCTGTAAATGACTGATGATATATTGAAACATTTTGAGTTGAGAGCTGCAACTGCCCACCAGGAGAGTTCTCTTTTGGGCCTCTTTTGCAACAGGTTCATTCTGCTATATGCTAATTATAACGTTAAAGGTAAAGGTATCCCCTGTGCAAGCACCGGGTCATGTCTGACCCTTGGGGTGACGCCCTCTAGCGGTTTCATGGCAGAATCAATACGGGGTGGTTTGCCAGTGCCTTCCCCAGTCATTACCGTTTACCCCCCAGCAAGCTGGGTACTCATTTTACCGACCTTGGAAGGATGAAAGGCTGAGTCAACCCTGAGCCGGCTGCTGAGATTGACCTCCCAGCCTCATGGTCAGAGCTTCAGACAGTATGTTGGTTGCTTTACCACCCTGTGCTACAAGAGTCTCATATGCTAATTATACTGTATCCTAATTTATTTCTCATTCTGTAACTATATGCATGGACTGGTAATTCCCATTTCATTGTATCTGAAGAAGTGTGCATGCAAGCTCACACCTTGAATAAGACTTGAAAAAGTACGTGGACAAAATGGAGAGGATTTAGCGGAGAGCGATGAGAATGATCCGGGGCGTGGGGACCAACCCTATGAGGAAAGGCTGAGGGACTTGGGAATGTTCAGCCTGGAGAAGAAGAGATTGAGAAGGGACATGATGGTTGTTTTTAAGTATCTGAAAGGTTGTCACTTAAAGGATGGCAGAGAAAGTTTCCTTTTGGCAGCAGAGGATAGGATCTGCAGTAATGGGTTTAACTCAATGGTTAATTAGTTTAAACTATCGGCTAGAGATCGGGGGGGGGGGGGAAGGGATTCACAAATAGAGTAATTCAGCGCTGGAATCAACTGCCTAAGGAGGTGGTGAGCCTCCCCCCCCCCCCCCATTGGCAGTCTTCAAGCATTAGTTGGACAGATCCTTATCCTGGATACTTTAGGCTGGTCCTGCACTGAGCAGGGGGTAGGACTAGATGGCTTGCATGGCCCATTCCAACACTAGGATTCTATGATTCTAAACCTTGTTGCTCTTAAAGGTACCATTGGATTCCAACTTTATTCTGCTGCTTCAGACCAACACGGCTTCCCACCTGAATCGATAAATATGTTACATGGTAGCTGAAAGTATAAGCAAGTCGGAGGTTTCCGGCTCCGATTTCAGGGAAACCATGAATTCAATGCCAGAATTAACTTGAGTGTTATCTAGTTTCAGTCTCCGTTTCGATCAGCAATTCAGGGCCAAAAAGACAGCTACTGTTTTGCAGAACTTTGATTACTAAGCTGAGGAGTCCTGTGTTCTAGTCCCTGCCCATTCATGAAGCTCTCTGACAATGAGGAGGACCCAACCTCTCCACTGAGCCAAGGCCAAAACCTTGCTTCAGACTCTCAACCTTCCCAATGCCGCGACCCTTTAATACAATTCCTCACATTGTGGTGACCCCCAACCATAAAATTATACGAGTGTTCTTTCACAGAGATTAAACCGAAACTGACCAATGGGGTGAAGATCCATTGTTCAGGATGGTATATAAATCGAATCATAGAATCATAGAGTTGGAAGGGGCCATACAGGCCATCTAGTCCAACCCCCTGCTCAACGCCGGATCAGCCAAAAGCATCCTAAAGCATACAAGAAAAGTGTGTATCCAACCTTTGCTTGAAGACTGCCAGTGAGGGGGAGCTCACCACCTCCTTAGGCAGCCTATTCCACTGCTGAACTACTCTGACTGTGAATTTTTTCCCCTGATATCTAGCCTATATCGTTGTACTTGAAGTTTAAACCCATTACTGCGCGTCCTTTCCTCTACAGCCAATGGGAACAGCATCCTGCCCTCCTCCAAATGACAACCTTTCAAATACTTAAAGAGGGCTATCGTGTCCCCTCTCAACCTCCTTTTCTCCAGGCTGAACATTCCCAAGTCCCTCAACCTATCTTCATAGGGCTTGGTCCCTTGGCCCCAGATCATCTTCGTCGCTCTCCTCTGTACCCTTTCAATTTTATCTACGTCCTTCTTGAAGTGAGGCCTCCAGAACTGCACACAGTACTCCAGGTGTGATCTGACCAGTGCCGTATACAATGGGACTATGACATCTTGTGATTTTGATGTGATGCCCCTGTTGATACAGCCCAAAATGGCATTTGCCTTTTTTACCGCTGCATCACACTGCCTGCTCATGTTCAGTTTACAATCTTTCCACATGCAGCCAGCTGAGTAACCTTTGGCCAGTCACAGTTCTTTCAGAGCTCTCTCAGACCCACCAACCTCACAATGTGGCTATTGTAGGGAGAGGAAGAGAAGGTGATAGTAAGCTACTTTGAGACTCCTTTGGGTACTGACAAGTGGGGTATAACAAAAACCAACTCCTCTTCTCCTTACAATCACCTTCCTTCCCTGTCCCCACACAGGCACCTTGTGAAGGAGGTGGGGCTGAGAGACTTCTGAGGGAACTGTGACTGGCCGAAGTTCGCCCAGCAGGCCTCATGTGGAAGAGCGAGGAATCAAACCCAAATCTTCGTATTAGCATTTGCAGCTTTTAGCCACTACATCACATTGGTGGGTAGGCGATGAACCCTCTTGAGTTCTATGGGACCGAAGGCAGGATATGACTGACAAGCAAAGCAGTAAAATGCAACAGCACCTCACTAAGTTATTAAAAGAATTACGGAGGTTGCACAGGAAATGTGAGCTCTGCTACAGAAGTACTGTTACTCAACTGGAATCTGTCCAATTCATCAGTCTGTAAATGTTAGCAAGCATTATCTGAATGTGTGGAAAGCCTAGAGGCTGATAGCTTAAGACCTTGTAAGCTTGTGGGTATTCTCGTTCTCATATAGAGGTAGGGATCACCCCTCCCCCCCTTTCTGAACACTTAAGAAAGAGATCCTAGGTGCTCCAGACAAAGGTCCTCGCTAATAAAGCCTGCAATGAAGAAACCTGAAAGCCCATCTGTCATATGCAGATGTCACATATTGTACTGAGGGGAGACGCTTTGCAGGGTGTACGTCTTCCCTTTAAACCAGAGGGAGGAGTTTTCTGTAATTGAGAACAGATGGGAGAAAGGAGGGAGCCAAAGCATCCAAATCCTCCATCGTATGGGTCGGGTGCGGGGGGGGAGGTACACACCATCACATTTGAGGTGTTTGTGTGTTATTTATACTCCTAGCCCCATGCCTCGTATTGTTGTCGCTCGCGGCATTTCCCAATGGCAAGGAACACCCTGTCTGAGATGCCAAGAAGGGGGAAACACAGGATGCTCTCCAAGTGAGATCCACCGATTCGTCATCGAAGCTGAAGCAATTTCTTTTTTTCTTACTTTCTCTCTCTCTCTCTCTCAAATATTCTTTCTATACTAAACATCTAGCTGCCTTCCACATCTTCAGAAGGTGAGGAGGGTCAGGAAACGGAGGCTGAGCAGCAAAAAGGAGCCGAGGAGTTAAAAGACTAGAGAGAGCTCACACGGGTCCTTACCCCCCCCCCCAGTGGACTTTTGTCTTCATTGTGCCAAACCACCAAAACCACTTTATAATCGTGCCGAGACGTGTGAGAGAGATTTCATAACACCTGCACTTCGCTTTTCTTTTTTTTTCTCACAGAATTTTGCATAAGCAAAAAATCGGCTTCCGGCCCCAGGTTCCGAGACACGGAGGCCTCTTCCTTATTAAGGCTGAGGCAACGACAGATACGCACCACAGTGATGTTTGGCCTGAAAAGGTCTTTAAGAAAACAGGCACTTGCCCTAGTTGAAGAGCCATTTATGTTAACTGTTCTATACGAAAGAGGAAAGGGGAGGAAGGGAGGGTGTTTGTGACCCAAACGGAACTGAGAAACTGTCCCCTTAGTTTTGAATAAATGTGACAAAGCCACAACACTATGTAAGGCGCTTTGACACATGCTGAATAAGGCACTTTTAATTCACTTTCAATTTGTCTGCTTCACCCAGTAAAATCCAGTTGCAAAATGCAGTGAAAGTGCACTATTCAATGAAAGTGGCATTGTTGTTGTTAGGTGCAAAGTCGTGTCCGGCCCATCGTGACCCCATGGACAATGATCCTCCAGGCCTTCCTGTCCTCCACCATTCCCCGGAGTCCATTTAAGTTTGCACCTACTGCTTCAGTGACTCCATCCAGCCACCTCATTCTCTGTCGTCCCCTTCTTCTTTTGCCCTCGATCACTCCCAGCATTAGGCTCTTCTCCAGGGAGTCCTTCCTTCTCATGAGGTGGCCAAAGTATTTGAGTTTCATCTTCAGGATCTGGCCTTCTAAGGAGCAGTCAGGGCTGATCTCCTCTAGGACTCACTGGTTTGTTCACCTTGCAGTCCAAGGGACTCACAAGAGTCTTCTCCAGCACTAGAGTTCAAAAGCCTCAATTCTTTGACGCTCGGCCTTCCTTATGGTCCAACTTTTGCAGCCATACATTGCAAGAAAGTGCCATATATATATATATATATATATGGAAAGTGCCATATAAATACCTACAAGAATGCAAATCAGGAAACAATGCAGTATCCCAAAAAAGCAAGTATAAAAATTCCCTCAATGACCTCAAGGTTGTCACCAAATAAACCTGTACAGCTTTATGCCAGATTGTGTACACTTGAGTTTCCAGAAGTATGAACACCCAAAAAAACAAAAATATGTTCTCAGTATTTTAAAAAATATATATATAACTGGCAAGCAATTCAAAGGCCTGTATAGAGAAAACTCCCAAATGGATGGACACAGATGTTCCAGATTGAGTGGTTTCAATGCACATCTCACTTCCCAACAGGTTGATTACTTGCTACAGAACTATACATTGTAAAAAAAAAAAGCCCCAAAACAAAACAAAAGACCAGCCCACTAAACGCAGGATTCCTAATGCTGTGCTTGTCTCAGAATACAAACATGGAAGCTACCCAGGTGGGAATTTGAAAGGGTAAATATTAGGGATGCCGGGCCTTCTGCTACAGGCCTCTCACCACAGGCCTCCCCGCGTAATCCATTTTGTTGTCAGAGTCTCAGGAAGGTTTAGGTTCATTTTGGGTATCCCTAACATGGTCCAATGCAGCAATGTTTGGGTATATTTTCAGCCTGGGAATATCTAAATGCATACTCCTTCTAGGTAACTTCTATCCCTGGTGTGACTGGCAAGTTCTACAGGGCCTGCAAGATGGAGCTCTTCTGCCAAGTCTTTGGTTGAGGCCAGGGCACTGAGGAAGATTACTGGAAGATTATGCCTGTCCCCCCCCCCCCCCACGGCTGGTGTTAGCACCTGGGCATTCCCAGCTAGGCCCCCTTCTCCTCCTTGATAGTGGGTATTAGTCTTGGGTGTGGGGCTTGTATTATTTATCGCCTGTTCACTGTGTATTTTTATATTGTATTTGTATGTCCTTTTTATGGGGGTTTTAATGGGATTTTTAATGAGGACCTTGTGACCTGCCACAAGCTGTTGTACTGGAGTGGCAGGATATGAATGAATGAATGAATGAATGAATGAATGAATGAATGAGTGTGTGAGTGTGTGAGTGAGTGAGTGAGTGAGTGAGTGAGTGAGTGAGTGAGTGAGTGAGTGAATGAATGAATGAATGAATGAATGAGTGAGGTGTTTGGGGTTTTTTGTCCTTTCCTTCTGAAAGGGAGGAGACATGGCATTTGGTCTTTATAAGAATAGGCACACTGGGCTAAGTAGAAACTGTTTTCTACTTAGGTACTGAAGACAACTGGAAGAATGGTTCACTTCACCCATTGAGTCTCAATTTCAGATTGGACTACACGTTCTAATGAAAATGGCACAAAATAGCTGTCCTCTTCTCTGTCCTCTTTTCTGCATCTGGGTCAGAAAAATGAAAAGCATGCCTACTGGATGGGGGATACGCTTCTAGGTAGCATTGTGTGTGAACGAGACCTTGGGGTACTTGTGGATTGTAAACTAAACATGAGCAGGCAGTGTGATGCAGTGGTAAAAAAGGCAAATGCCATTTTGGGCTGTATCAACAGAGGTATCACATCAAAATCACAAGATGTCATAGTCCCAATGTATACGGCACTGGTCAGACCACACCTGGAGTACTGTATGCAGTTCTGGAGGCCTCACTTCAAGAAGGACGTCGATAAAATTGAAAGGGTACAGAGGAGAGTGACGAAGATGATCTGGGGCCAAGGGACCAAGCCCTATGAAGATAGACTGAGCGACTTGGGAATGTTCAGCCTGGAGAAAAGGAGGTTGAAAGGGGACATGATAGCCCTCTTTAAGTATTTGAAAGGTTGTCACTTGGAGGAGGGCAGGATGCTGTTTCTGCTGGCTGCAGAAGAGAGGACACACAGTAATGGGTTTAAACTTCAAGTACAACGATATAGGCTAGATATCAGGAAAAAGTTTTTCACAGTCAGAGTAGTTCAGCAGTGGAATAGGCTGCCTAATAATAAAGGAGGTGGTGAGCAAAGGTTGGATACACACTTTTCTTGGATGCTTTAGGATGCTTAGGGCTAATCCTGCGTTGAGCAGGGGGTTGGACTAGATGGCCTGTATGGCCCCTTCCAACTCTATGATTCTATGATTCTATGAGTGAAGCTAAAAGAAAAATGGTGCCTTTAGAAAGCAGTCTCATAATGTGTACCATAATGTGTACCAGAAGCCTCTAGATTAGGTTTCTGCTTTGGAGTTCTAATTTTGTCCCTCCAGTGTTTGTGTAACATCCAAGTAGAACAAGATAGAGCATGGATTGCTTTCATGGGCTCTCATGAGTTCCATCCTAGAGGAAGGAAAGTTGGGGTGCTGACCTCGGTATATTGCAGGTTCTTATGAGGGGTTCCTTCTGATAAGTGGCTGGGTTTACCAGACACTGAGGCCCATTCTGCACACACTAGATAATGTGTTTTCAATGCACTTTCGAAGTAGATTTTCCTTTTCTGCACTGAAAGATCCAGCTGCAAAAGCACACTGAAAGTGCATTATCCAGTGTGTGCGGAATGGGCCTGGGTTGTTCTTGCCATGAGCTACAGTCCCACTGCAACGTCAGGGCAGGCAACCAAAGATTCTGGTGAATAAGTGAGTTGTCAGAATGTAGAGCTAAAATGTATTTTGGTACAAATTAAATGGGCAGGATTGCGTAGACCTCAGCATCCCACTAATCTCAATGGAGACTCAATGGATATATCATTCCCTTTCTTCTTTTATCACAGATCATGACCTCTGCCCTGTTACTATTTTAAGAAGGGCTCTTCACCTACAGTTTAATCATCCTGAAAGAGAATATCCAGGGCAGGCTTCAGAAGCAGGTGATAACATTCATTGCTACAAACTTCATAAAAATGATGTCACGGGAGACTGACGAGTGGAACAAACCTGCATTACCGTGCCATGGCTCTCAAAGTGTCTGTTCTCTTAGATTTCAATTATCTGCTTGTGTTTTCCCTGAAATGCTTCATGCTTCTGCTCATGGAGCACTTTGACTGTTGCTACAGCTCCTTCTTTTTTTAAAAAATGGGAAATATTACTGCTGGCACCCGCCAAGTTTACCTTCCACGCTGCCTCTTGATGTGTTACCCAAAGCCTCCTTGGAAATCTCAGGTACTTTGTGTTGAGACTATTTATTTTGGTCTGTCTCAAGACTCTGGTTCATCTGTACGTGAGGTAGGTGTGTGGCTCAGAGGCATCCCCAGCTTTGCCCTCAGGAGCTATCTTGTCCCTAACTACAAGTACAAGCCTTAAGGGCAAGACTTTATTCCTCAGATCAAATGTCTCCTTTTGGGGGGTTAAATTGTTTTCTTCTTTACTTTTAAGTTAGACCTTCATCAAGGACATGATCCAATATGAGAAAGTGTCATTCTTCAGCAAACATTGAATCTGTCACTGAGGTCTCTTCGGATTCTCTTCGGGACTATCATGCCTTGCTTATAAAGGGCTGGATCCCACCACTTTTTCCACTTGAGTTTGTCCAAGTCCCCTCTTCCAGCATCTTCCCCATGTCGGTTGCCAACATAGCCTTTGTCTTGCCAGTCAAAGTGGACTTCTCCTCCATTTTTCATCAGCACGGAAAAACTGGTAGGATTCAGCCCACATATTTACAGCGTTTGGTCAATGAATCAGTGTGATAAGTGTCATAAAGTCACTTCTGACTTATGGCAATCCTATGAATTGATGTCCTCCAGAACATCCTATTATTAACAGCCTTGCTCAGGTCTTGCAAACTGAGGGCCATGGCTTCCTTTATGCCTATTATGAACGGCCGCTGAAAAGGCGGCATGGAGAACGTGGAGGAGGAAGAAGCGAGGCAAACCGCTTAAGCACGGGACAGAATGCAACGGCGGCAAAACCCAGAGTATCCGATTACTCAGGAGCCACTTCTGTTTGCGCTCTGGTCCTGGGAAGGTCCACTTTCTTCCGCATCTTGCTAACGTGGGTTTTTCGGCGGCATACGTTGACTCTGCGCCTGGTTGCACCTGCAGCGTGCATAATTGGTGATTTTAGCCACCGCCATTCCACCCCGAATGTGGACCTTCCACTCCATGCATAATGGGCCTTAGAGAGGCAATCCATCTCATGTTGGATCTCCCTCTTTTCCATGTTTTGAACTTTTCAACCAGTAGACGGTTGGACTAGATGACCCAGGAGGTCCCTTCCAACTCTATGATTAGCAGCCATACCAGCCATCGCAGCTCAAGAGCAGTTATGACCATAGACAGTTTTGCTAGACTTGCAAGCGGCAGCTTCTCTACGGAGACCTGAAAGTGGGCTGAGATCTGGCCTACCTTCTCCAAACAGGAAATGGCTGGTTGTCGCAGTTGTGGCATGTTCAAAGGGTGTTGCTTTTATTACTGTGCTTAGCAGCGAAGTCAGAAGCAAATACAGGAAAAGACACAGCACATTGCCTATGCAGGGTAAATGTCGGCAGTAGATTGAAAATTACACATTACAGTTTGTTTCTTGGCTTTGCATCGATGCTATACATTCATGTGCAAATACACACACACACACACAGCTATCATGATAGGAATACCACCAGTGACAGGATACTACTTTTATGCATGTTGTCTGCAATACAAGTCATAATCAATTCAAGAGGAATTTTGCAGATAGAAAAGGGATGTCCCTGGTTGGTTTTGTGTCTGTGTTAAAATCAGATCAATCAATGCAATAATTATAACCACAATCCTTTCCCAGCAAAACAAGATGGTCATCCAATCCTATTTTTAATCTTTAAAAAAAACCCTTTTAGGGTCTGGAATTATGGGACTAAAGTGTTGGAAAACGCCATACAGGTCATCTAGTCTAGCCCTTGCTTGATGTAGGACCAGCCTAAATCATCCCTAATGCAAGACTGTCCAGCTGCTGCTTGAAGACTGCCTGTGTAGTGGAGCTCACCATTTCCCTAGGCAGGGAATTCCACTGCTGAACTACTCTTACTGGGTAAAAGTTCTTCCTAATATCCAGCCATACCTTTCTACCTGAAATTTAAACCCATTATTGAGAGTAATGGGTTTCCTCTGCTGCCAACAGAAACAGCTCTTTGTCCTCTTCTAAGACCAATTATGCACTGGGAACTTCACTGCCCCAGCTCCCGTGCAGGAGCAGGAGCAGAAAGCGGGGGCAGATGAGGTACAACAGGCCAAATGCTCCCCCATCTGGGTGCAGGAAGAGGTGGGGCAACCAGCCATGACTAAAACTCCAGCCTGCAGTCCAGCATGAAACTTCCAGTGTGTAAACAGTCTAAGTGACAGCTTTTCAGATATTTAAAGAGAACAATCATGTGCATCCTCCCCTCCCCCAGACTGAACATTACCAGGTCCCTCAGCCTTTCCTTGTAGGGCTTGGTTTCTAGACCTCAATCATCTTCATCACTTTCTTCTGTCCCTTCTCTATTCTTTTTGAAGCCTCCAGAACCACACACAATATTCCAAGTGCAGCCTGACCAAATCAGTGGACAGTAGGACTAGGACATCTTGCAATTTTGAAGTCATGCCTCTGTTGATAGACCCCAGTAGCCGTTTTTGCATCTGCAAAATGAGACTGCTCGTATTTAGCTTAGAGTCCACCCATACCTCAAGATCTTGTTTATACCTCAAGATCACTGCTACCTAGACGTGTATTTCCCCGATCCAGGATGCATGCTTCTCATTCTTGCTACCCAGATGTAGAACTCTGCCTTTGTACTTGTTGAATGGCATCTTGTTCACATATGTCCACTTTCCCAGTGTATTTGGATTTCTCCTCCAGGATGTTCGCTTCCCAATTTTGTATCATCTTTAAATTTAACAGTAGTCCCTCTATTACCAGGCCCAGAACTGAGTCCTGTGGCACCCCCCACACTCTCCAGACACCACCCTCTACCCTAGTGTACCATTGATGGCTGAACAATTATTTGAAATTTATTGATTTATATATGTATTTATTTATTTCTATTTGGATTTCTACTCTACCCCTTCCAGCAAGTTTGCTGTAAATATGCCAAACTGGTGGATAACATTCCCATAATGTATGTAAGTAAAAATCATTGAATTAATAGTTTCAGTTTCCAGGTAAAGATTCCACTGTAAGGCTTAGAAAGCTGTCTGCCTGACATGTCAGATATATACTTTTAGGCTGGATCTGCACATCAATGGGTGTGTATTAATTGGTGTATTCATTTACTGCCCGGATTTTCCTGCCCTCGTATGAAAATTCTGTCCACTCCGGAAAATCTGGGATACGCTTGAGTACGATAGCACAATATCCAATGACTTGGAGATCATGCCTCAATCAGATTGGACAATAATTGTGATGTAATGATCTGACTTAATGTTAGGCAGGCCCTTGTGCTGATATAGAATAATCCCACACAAAGTTCCCATAGATGCATTCAGTTTCAATCCCTATACTAAACACACCTCTACAAAAAATTTGTTCTCCATTTGATGCTCTTGTTCAGAATGTCAGTGCATAAAGTGATACCTTTTGGGGGAAAGATTTGACCATAGAGCCCCCACCAAAAAATAACATAAAGGGAACATGTTTCCTCCCTTTCTTCCAAACACAACCCAGTCTCCCATAACTATGTTGGAAAGGGAGTGGATAGGATTACGCTATCTAAGGATGAGGCGCCGAAGAAGTGAATAGGACAATCAAACAATTAGAAGACCTCACCAGCCTGAAAATATGGCATTGGTAGAAAAGGGAGAATGGTAATTTGAGATTCAAGTATTCCATCTGCTCATACCAGAAGGATAAATAGAAAGAGGTAGGGATTATGTGACCTAAAAGGCCAAGCAAAGGTTCATCTTACTTGTATTAAAACATCTGTGATTCAAAAAGCGATTTATTAGTGTACCGGATAGCAATTATTATAAATTCTATATTCATTTCTTTCACTGTTTCGGCAATATTCTGTTTTAAATCAGAGGGCTTAAGAGGGCAGAACAATGGTGCCGTCTGCATTTTCACGACGACATTTTATTTCCCAAATATAGTTGCAATTAAAACAAAAAAAAAGGAACGAGAGAGAGAAATTCATGTGGTTAATAACTTTAGTCAAATAACTAATATTTTGCCCTTCTCCTGCAAAGGTCAAACATTAACTAATGTTCAAGAAATATGTGCGTGATTTTTAAAAAATCAATTTATTGGGGGAAGGGCTTCTTGCTGCTAAACTGAAAGTAATTAAAGGCATTAATTTAACATTCCCTATGAATAAAGAGGTTTGCTCGGGATCCATTGCCTAGAATGAGGAGAACAAGACTTGACAGTATCTTTCCCTCTGCCTGGGGGTGGGGTGGCATCAGAGTCTGCCCGTGAAGGAAGGCCCTTTACGTGGAGAGATCTTCCCATGCTGTCGCTTCAGAATTTCCTTGCAAGACATTTTGAGGGTAAACACCAGTGTCCCAGAAGACTGAGATTCCTTGGCTTCACGTATGACCCTTGATGAGGTCTGCCAATCTCTTGAGGGGGTGGTGGTGGAGTTCTTTTGATTTTTAAGGCCACAGAGGATCTATTCCCCTGGAGAAAACTGCAGCTTTAGAGGACTACTCTATAGTCTTGCAGTCTCCCTGAGCTCCCTCCCTGGGCTCTGTCCCTAGAGTTTCCTATGCTGGAGCTGGCAACCCTACATGCTCATATTCAAAAGGAGATGAGGGATGCCAGCCTTTGAGTTCCTTCTTCTCTGGTTTGGGCTTCAAGGAAGACGAATTAATGTGTTTGGTCTCATTTTGACACAGATCCCTTTTGGGGGGAGGGCATCCTAGGAGTGGATGCCTTGGGCCCGTTCTTCCTGCCCTAACTCCTAGGTGTGGATGCCCTGAGCCCGTTCTTCCAGCCCTAGATCCTAGGTTTGGATGCCCTGAGCCCATTCTTCCTGCTTCTTCCCTCCCCCACTGAGTTGTGCCTGGGAATCACTATCTTCTACAGCAGTGGTCCCCAACATTTTTATCACTGGGGACCGGTCAACACTTGACAATTTTACTGAAGCCCGGGGGGGGGGGCAGTGTTCTGCTGTGGGACGTCGCCGCCGCCACATGAGCCCCTGCTTCACTTGCTTTCCTGCTGGCGCCCCTGACTTCCCGCTGCCCGCTGGGGGCGCTGCCAGCAGCAGCTGCGCAGTGCCACACCGAGGGGAAGCCCCAACCATGGCGGCCACTGGAAAGCACCAAAGGTGAGCCGGCAGCAGAGTGGCAGGGCAGCCCCTAAGGCAGCAGCCAGGGAGGAGGACGAGGAGGAGCTGCAGCCTGGTACCAACTGATCTATGGACAAGTACTGGTGAATGGACAGGGGGTTGGGAACCACTGTTCTAGAGGCCTTGAACATCAGAGACTGTCAGTTTCATCAACAAGGGCTCCTCACACCCAAACCGTTTGGTGCTGTGAAGGGCTGTGGGCAAAGGGTAGATAAAGCGTCATTGGGTTGACTTCCCCAGTCTTGGCAATAAACCCATGATGTTCTGCTCATTATTTCTCCAATAAAGAGGTTTTTTTTCCCTAAAGGAAGCCTGCTTATTGGAAATAATCGAAGACTCTCACAAATTTTTGATTCCCATTTACTCTTCCATTCCTTTCTTGAGATGCAATGAGTGGATGATCCTCAATATGCCATTATTGTAGACACCAAGTATGAAACTGGCAGGGTCAGGGGGGGGGGGGGGGAGGGCATGAAATGCCTGGAATTTAATGATGTAAAATTCAAACCTAAACAAGAAAAATGCAGGGACCAATTGCTAGTTGGGCTAATTTAGCACCTGCAATGGGAGGGGGAGTGCTCAGTTTTGCTAAGATAGTTAACACATTGGCATCACAGAAGAGAGCCCAAGTCTTTGATCATGTTGGGGTGGGTAGAGCGAAATCTCTTAAGAAATCAGCCGCTTCAAGTTGGAGTCTCTCTTTGAAGTGCTTTTGTTGAAAAACTGTAACTTTCAGGCCAGAAACAGATTGTTCAAAGAGCTTTAAATGTTCTCCAACTGGTTTCTGAATACTGTAATTTCACCAACGCAATCCTATGCAGAGTTAGTCTTGGCCTGCTGAAATCAATAAGCTTAATCAGGAGTAATTCTGCACAGAATAGTACTACAGTTGCCAGGCAGGAGACGGAGGGACGATTTACCAGTAGAAAGAGGAAGGCCCAAGCCAGGCCACCAGTATTATATATTAAGTGACATCATCATGCCAACAACTTCCATTGATGTCATCACACCAGTACTTGAATTTGTACAAAAAACTCATTGACTGGCATAGTTATTCGCCCATTAAGACGCAAGATGGCTTTCACATAAACAAGGCCACAGCTTTATTAACAAACCACAAATATGGGTTGGCCTGCCACAAGGTATTGAGGAATCCCCACGCGGTCATCCGACTGTTGACATGGGCTCAAGGGGCGCCCTGAGTCCCCCTTCCTCCCAGCCAGGAAAAAGGATCCCTTGCCCCTTAAACCCCTCCCCAGGAAGGAGGCCAGTAATAGTTGCCGGGCATCCAACCATCCTTACCTCCTGGCTCCAAGCCCCTGTCCTTCCCAGCCAGGCAAGGCCACTCTCGGTATTAGCTGATCTCCTATTGAAACCCCCATCTCAGGGTCCAATATGCAAACTGGTGCCTGAACAAAATACTCTACCTCGTGCCCCTATTCAGCAGCTGTGACGAATAAACATGAACTCCTTTACAGGGCGGGCGGGCATCTGTACTTCGGCTCAAGCAGGCAGCAAAGAGGGTGGTCTCAAAATACATGGTGCTTATAAGCACCTGCCCCTGCCCTCTCCACCGCCCTGACATGCTTACAGCATGCCGACTCTCTCCGGGCCAGACATCATCATGTCTCCATGGCCCGCCCTATCCGCCACATCAACAGTAGCCTTGTTCAGCTGCGGCCGCTCTATGGTGAAACAGGCTTCTACCATGGGGTTTTTGCCCAAATGTTAGAACATCACCTAGAAGTTGCTGGCATGATGTTATCCTTTCCTGTGTGATGCTGGAGCATCTTGGGACTTTGGTCAAGCCAATATGGCATGAGCCAGGACAAACCTGGTGTCCTGCCACCCCATAATTGACATTTCCCTTCCCAGACCATGATCAAGGTAGGGCCATGGGCCCATGGAGACACTCTGCTTGTCCAGGTGGCAGCTGGGTTGGCATGCCACCATGGCTGGATGCTGCACCTGGCATAGGTTGGGCAGTATGTCCAGACGACAGGGTGTGTCTGTGGAGCATCAGATGCTGCACTTGCTCCTACAGCTCCCTAAGTTCATGTTCGAGGGCACAGTAGGAATAGTCCTACTCCTCTGCTTACATTTCATCTCCTCAGCAGGGTTCTCTCATGGTGCTCCAGCTCACGTCTCACCTGAGACAGATTCCTCTGCTTTGGTGGGTGAGATGGCTGGCTCCCTGGCTCATGTCTGGCCAGACACTCTCACTGGGCACCCAGTTCAGAGGGAGCTTGGGCCGCACCCCAAAAGTAGCCCATTTGCTGTCTGCCATCAGGTAGGTGGTGTTGGAACAACCCAAGCCCATCAAAGCAGCTGATAGTGGCACTCCCCCAGAGGTGTCTATCTCCTGGAAATACTGTAGCTTGCTCACAACTGTCATTTCCAAGGCCGACGACCACAAGGAGTCCAATTTCCCAAGCCCCCTTGGCTAGGGCAACTGTGATGAGCTCTGGGCATGAATCACTTGGAGGCCCCCTGCAGCTGGTCCTCTCCATAGCTGGTAGCTCTTCTGATGTTGGAGGCCACTGCCATCTCAGCAGTTCCCTCCACCACCATGATCTTGGCTGCTATTCCCCAACTGGGGTGCCTTGGATGGTCAATGTGTTATGGAACTCAGCCTTGGTCACTCAAAGCCTCCACTCACACTGTTTTTAATAAGTTTCCTCAATCTGTCATGTTCCATGTTAATTTTCCACAAGAAGACAACTGTGATTCTTAGAAAAGCCCTTTCAGTAGTTTATAGAATGCTTCATTGCCAAAACTGACCACATACCAAGTTCAAGATAGTTATAGAGCTCAGCTTATTCCCCACCCATGCCAGTTAGGTTCCCACAGTCCCTGCATATACAGAATGTACCCCCTTATCTTCAACGTGATAGTACGGTTTACAACTTAGCACCTAGAGGCAGGAAGAGCAGCCATCATACACAGAATGCGATAAGAAACCAGATGGCCCCAGAGGCCAAAGAGCGCTTGAGAAAATGGGGGGGAGGATTTGGAGAAGTAGACCCAACCAACTACCCAATTTGGAGAAGTAGACCCAACCAACTTTGGAGAAGTAGACCCAACCAAGGGGCATCTTGGGTCAAACCGATATCTGGTCAAGCCGATATGGCATGAGCCAGGGGCAAGCATAACACTTTGTGCATAGAAAACTGATTTGCTGGCACTCGACAGGGGGGCAAAAATGTGTACCAATACAATATAAAAAAAAATGTTGGTGCAAGGAATCCAAAAACGGTGCAGAATTAAAACATCGCCAGCTCCGTTTGCAGAAAGGAGAAACAAAATGACCGTGATTCTCAGAGCAAAACTAGAGGGCTGAGACATTCAAAATCGTTTCCCAAATGGCAGGAGAAATTTTGCTGAGAATTTCCGAAGCCTCACTAAGGAATCGCAGTCTACTCCTGTGGTTTCTTCTCTGAAATAAATCAAACTGTACTCCCCCCCCCCAATGTTTGACTAATAGTTGGCAAGGTCCAGTTTACTTTCTGCAGAAAGGAACGTTGGGAGCGTTTGCATCTCAGCAAAAGCTGGGATTTAGGGGGATTTATCAATGCTCAATGACGGCTGCAAAGCACTCAGCAAGGGATGTGAACCGAAAATGTGTAAAAATGCCTCACATATGCCCCTCAGATCCACAACCTGCCACTGAGACCCACAGTGCTCTGAGAGGCATGCAGAGGCATTTAATGGCAAGGTTGCTGGCATTAATTACAGCAAGGAAAGCGACGTGCATGTTTTGGGGCTCAGGGAATCAGCCCCGCTCCGATAGCTGGGAACAGCCAAGGAGATCTTCCGACATTTCTGGTCCCGCTAATGTGTCAGAACAAATTCCAGCATGAGTGAGAAAAATGAATCTGTGAGATTGAACATGCTATTATGGTGGATGCTGCTGTTGTTTTGTATTTTGTTATTAAAGGTAAAGGTATCCCCTGTGCAAGAACCGGGTCATGTCTGACCCTTGGGGTAATGCCCTCTAGCGTTTTCATGGCAGACTCAATATGGGGTGGTTTGCCAGTGCCTTCCCCAGTCATTACTGTTTACCCCCCAGCAAGCTGGGTGCTCATTTTACTGACCTCGGAAGGATGGAAGGCTGAGTCCACCTTTTTGTTATTTTGTTATTATTATTATTGTCTTTAGAATCCGGCCACTTGCTTGAGTGGCTAGTGAGCTAGAGGCAAGCGAAATAATATTTCAAGCAGAATACTTTTCAAGAGTCCTAAATCAGCTGTGGCCTAGCATAGGATCTGCTGGACATCTTACAAAATCATAGACTTGGATGGGATCTCCCGTGTCATCTAGTCCAACCCCCTGCAGAATGCAGGAAATTCACAACTACTTGCCCACTGACTGCCTTCCTTTGACATGAATGGTTCGCAGAAGCCTGGTAGAAGCAGAAAGGAGAGCTGTACCAAAGCAGCTTACAAACATCTTTACCTTCCTGTCCCCATAACAGACACCCTGTGAGGTAGGTGGGACTGAGAGCTCAGATAGTTCTGCTCAACGAGAACTGTCCTAAGAGGACAGTGACTAGCCCAAGGTCACCCTGCTTCCTGCATGTGGAGGAATGGGGAATCAAACCCCGTTCCCCAGTTTAGAAGCCACCCCTCTTGACCACAGAACCACATAGATATTCATAGCTCCCCCACTGCAAGGCGAGAATCCTGTGGCTCAGTGGAAGAGTACCTGCTTGGCATGCAAAAGGTCCTATTTTCAATCTTTGCCAACTGTTGTTAAAATGAAAGACAAGACCTCTGGTGAGCCACTGTCAGTCAGGGTAGACAATATGGACCAGGGGTCTCTTCACATAGAAGGCAGCTTCATGTGTCTTCCTGGCTGCAAAGATGAGAGTATTTGTTTAATTTAAAACTTGAGTTGAGTTCAGGCTACACCTGCTTAAGATTACTCGCATGCCCCATTGGCAAAGAGAGGAACAAACTGTCCCTGTCTTCTAAAAATTTATTCTGTTTCAAAATGGTACCCTGGGGCTCCGAGTCTGTGTGGTCTTCAGACAGAGATGAATAAATAATCAGGTACAAATCACTCCTGTCGAAAAGGAGGGAATTCCATCGGCCATTTTGACTTTGTCATGCCAACCTCGACTTTGGAGGAGATTACATCCTTCCAGCCCTGTGCCGCCCCCTCTTTGTCAGGAGCATCTCTGTGCGTCTCTGAACAGAGGACAAAAGAGAAAGAATTTACACTTTTTTCCAGGATTTTTCACCCTCCATTTATTTGTCAAAGCTGAGGCTGTAAATACGCGCTGAAATAAAACTGCAATCGCAAAAAAAAAACGTTCGGTGAGGCGTTGAAGGCTTGATCGCCGCGATAGCCCAACAAAGAAAACACATTATATAGAGAAGAAGAATACCTTCCTGAAGAACGTTGCTAGTGCTGTTCGGTGTTGGGGTTCTTTTGTGTTTTCAAATCGTACAAACGGAGTGGTGGGGCTTCGTGCGGCCGAGTGCCTCGGCGTAAAGCTCCGATGGTTTATCTGAGGAGATACCCAGCGTGAGGAATTTGACAAAGAACAATTTTAAGCTTTTAATCAACTCTTTATCTCTATGTCTGGTTAAAAAAAAAAGAAGAAGGCGTGCTGGAATAAAAGGGTAACCTGACGTCTAGGAGCATTTAGCCTCCTTTCCTCCCCCCGCTTATTCTACACTCCTTGGTGTGAGCTGCGAAAGAGTGTTTGGGTAGGTTTCTAAAAAGCATTTGACAACATTCAGGGAAGCAGCCCTAAGCATTTCATGCTATTGGGGCTCATGGCCAGGGATTGAATGGGCACTTATCACAGAGGAAGGACTGCTATTGATCTTAAACAAGTGTGTCGAAACTTAAAATTTCATCCAAATGGCAAATTGGAGGGCAAAGCTGATACGTATGGGGATGGGAGAAAGCATTCCTTTGTAATGTGATGTTGAAGGATACCGTGGGCCAAGGGTAGTCAACCTGTGGTCCTCCAGATGTTCATGGACTACAATTCCGATGAACCCCTGCCAGCAAACGCTGTCAAAGCTGCTTCCAATTGCCTTCCCTTTCCTCTCCCCACAACAGACACCCTGTTAGATAGATGGAGCTGAGAGAGCCTGATATTGCTGTTCTGCGAGGACAGCTCTATCAGGGCGGTGATGAGCCCTAAGTCACCCAGTTGGCTGCATGTGGAGGAGTGGGGAATCAAACCCAGCTCACAGGTTAGAACAGGGATAGTCAAACTGCGGCCCTCCAGATGTCCATGGACTACAATTCCCAGGAGCCCTTGCCAGCATTCACTGGTGAATGCTGGCAAGGGCTCCTGGGAATTGTAGTCCATGGACATCTGGAGGGCCGCAGTTTGACTACCCCTGGGTTAGAAGCTGCCTCTCTTAGACCAGCTAAGACCAGAAAAGACAATCATACTAGGAGAAGTAAAAGTCAGCAGGAAAAGATGAGGACCCAACAGGAGTTGTATTGACTCAGTCACAGAAGCCACAGCCCTCTGTTTGCAAGATGCAAGAATGACTGTTAATGATAGGATGCTTTGGATGTCTTGGCTTCATAGAGTTGCTTTGGAAGCAACTTGATGGCACAACACAAATACACAGGGAAAAGCACAGCAAAACAAGAAAATGTGTTATGTACACTTTTATTATGGGCACCATTTTTAATTCCTTTCACACAGGTGTAAGGAGAGCCAGCTTGATGGTTAGGAGCTGGGGCCTCCAAGTTGAAGAGCTGGGTTTGATTCCCCACTTCTCTTCCACATGCAGCCTCCTGGGTGACCTTGGGCCAGTCACAGTTCTCTTAAAACTGTTCTCACAGACCAATTATGTCAGAGCTCTCTAAGCCCCACTTACCTTACGTGGTATCTATGGTGGGGAGAGGAAGGAAAAGAGATTGTGAGAATTTTTGAGACTCCTTTGGGTAGTGAAAAGTGGGGTATAAACACCAACTCTTCTTCATGTTCTTCTAAGAGTATTTGAGCCAGTCACACAGGTGAACTAGGAATGCCAGAATCAAGGTGAGATCTGGGGATCCCTCAGGATTACCACTCATCTCCAGAGTAAAAGAAATCAGTTCCCCTGGAGAAAATGGATGCTTTGGAGGGTGGACTCTATGGCATATTGATGACCCTCCCCTCCCCAACCCAAGTTCCATCTCCAAATCTCCAGGAGTTTCTCAACCTGGATCTGGCAAACTTATCTTCTCACCCACCCCACCGGAGGCCAGTGGGGGACTGGGCAACCTTTGGTGTACTGATCTATGTCACCTGGAGCAGGGGTAGTCAACCTGTGGTCCTCCAGATGAACATTGCAGGACCACAGGTTGACTACCCCTGACCTGGAGAACTGTTGTAATTCCAGAAGACCTTGAGTTACCACCTGAAGGCTGGGAAACCAAACAGACAAACTCCTTCACTGGTCTTATGCTGTGAGGATAAATGGAGTAGGGGAGAACAATGATGTTTTGGAGCCCCATGGGGGGGGGGAAAGATAGAGAGACAGAAGAGACAGAGACAGACACAGTGACAGAGAGATGATAGAGAGAGAAAAAGAGAGACAGACAGAAAGGCAAGCAGGTAGGTAGACAGACAGACAGACGGACACCAATTTATGGTCATAGTTTACCTTTTTAGAAGAAAAGCTACAACGGTTAAATAAACAAACTTATTTTGTGACAACTCCTCAGAACCAAACTGATTTCAACGGAATTTGATTCAGCCTTGAAATTAGAAGGTGTCAGATTGAATAATCTTGCTAATAGGTAGATTGAATCCTCCACATTTGTATTGAAAGAAATAAGAATTATGTAAATACCAGGAAAGAAGTCTAATTAGACCATTCCTGTTACAATCTATGGAGGCTTTCATATTTCATTTGGATCATTCTAACTTCTGTTGACCTAGAAAATCAGGCCAGGAAGAACCCATGAAAGGGAGAGTAAATGGCTTTCTCAGAGGCAGTGCATGAATTTTCGAGCACCTCCAACAAAAACACCCCATCAAGGATCACTATAACAGCCCAGGAAGTCTAGAACTGAGTGACAAGGAAGTGCCACATAATTTCCCCACCATGGGAGGCTTGGATTCTTCCAGCTTTGCCCCTGCTGAAAGAGATAAAAAGGCCATGTTTTGATCTTCAAGGCTATGACATTTTTGTAGACATTATGAGGGTGCAGTAAGGAGGGACACTGAGTGGGTGGGACATTACAGAGCTGACTATCGTGCCCTCCATACGATCCTTCACCCTCCAATCCTTCACTCTCCATGGGGCTTTCCGCACCGGGATCCATGTAGCAAATTGTTTGCTGAACGAAAAATCGCCATTTAAAATAGTGGAATTCATCGTTATGCATACCTGCCTTTGTAGTGGAATCCAGTTGCGTTTCTATCGTTTCCCACAGGTGGCTTCCGGTCTCAGCAAAAATTGCTAGCCAGGAAGTGCTATTGCTGAGCTGTGTCCCGCCCCTGGCCGTCAAGCAGCCAATGGGCGGCCGTTAGCATGCTCCCAAACAGCCCATTTCCCTTTAAGAAAGGTTTTTCTTTAAACACACCCGTTGCAACGAATATGCGTTGATTTGTTGCAACGGAGAGGCCCATACAGCTAGCAGGTGGTGTTTGAGCTGCCGTTTCATCGTTGCCACGCTCCCCCCAAGTGAACCCCCCCCCCTCACGGGCGCGATTTTCGGCCGAAAACAGTGTGAAAAATAAAGGGAAAATAAATCAGCAAACGGGCTTCTGTGTTGCTTGTGCTTAGTGACTGTAAACAGAGGGACTGCAGACGGGGAAGCCTCTCTGGCTAAACGGAGGCTCGCCGGTGCGTTGATCTCCGCTCGCTCGGAGAAAAAAAATGGCGATCGCTTCGCCGGAAGATCAGAGGAGAGAGCCAGGGGGAGGGACTTTGTAGAAACCACAACAATGGTAACGCACAGAACTTTCCCGCTAGTGTTGCAGATTGGTTGCAGGAGTGTAGCGCTTTCCGGAGGGTGAATCCACTTTTTGGGATTTCCCTGAAAGCGCTACAACGAAGCGCTTTTTGCAGATTGGTTTCAGGAGTGTTGCAGATTGTCAATGACATTGTGCATAACGGCAAAACTGTACATTTTCAATTAGTAACCATTGTGCAATTTTGGAGGAGTGCGGAAAGCCCCCATATGATCCTTCTGCTGGTTGACTGCTGGTTGTCCACCAGTGGATCGCGCTTTTTAGGTTGGTGAATCCAATTTTTGTGCATAAAAAAGTTGTGCATTAAAATGGAGGATGTAGTGAGCTGGTCGCTGCCCAGACACTGGATGTAGGCGACATCACATGGAGGGGACGGAATATAGTGACTTCATTCAGCAAACATTACACTACATTTATAGCATGCAGAAATGCCCTAAGAGTTTCTTGCTGTCTTTGTGGTCTTTGCCATAGAGATCAGGAGAAATTCCTAAATGGTTGCCCAGAAGTGACATCACATCATCCCCAAACTCTGTAATCTGAACTGAGAACTCTCGGGTTTTATTCTGACAAACTAGAATATGCTGGCTCCCATAAAAGCAACAATATGATAGGCCATCCTTCAGGATACATAGTTTAGACACCCTGTGATGTCTGCAGCCAGAAAACCTATTTTCTTTCCCTGTTTTGCCACCTATTTGCAAGTTTAAAGATTAGGAGCCAGACTCTTGTGCAGCCTTCAAACATTTCCAGTTTTTGACAGATTTTCCACTAATAAATATATAATTTCGGGTACTGATCTTCAGGACCCAGATTTAGGCCTACAGCTTTAAACTGGCTATGCTAGTGTGGGAGTTGGATTCCCATGGTTATAATTATTTCTTTTCTGCTTTATTTCACAGAGTTAGTTTTACCTGTCATACGTATTTAAATTATGAGCAGCTCCTGAACACCCGGAGAAGTCTGAATAACAATAATAGTTTTGGTGCACAAAATAGGCCTCAGTGTGGGAAGGGGGTGGGGAATCTACTGTTATGAGAACATTAAAGAGTTACACTTGACTTTTAAAAATCCGGCAATGCTGCCTTGACATAGCAGCATCCCATTGGTACAAAATTTAAGAAAGTCTCTAAAACAAATAGGACATAGGAATGATGAACTGCACGTTTATACACAGTTAGGTTTAGTCAAGCAGAAAAACACCAATTTCTGACATTCCTGAACACAGGCCTGTGGGATCCCCACCAGTCATTTTTCTCCCTCAACTTCAGCCGCCCCCATTCCAGAAGGAAAAACAAAAAAAACAAAACAAACATAAATGCTACACAACCAACAGGCGACTTATAAAGCGCCCACATCCTCCCTGGCTGTTCGGTACAGAGATTTGTCTTCACGTACTTGGGGGATAATCGTCCACTGAACATTAGTCTGCTGAGACATTATAACCCCAAAGGTGTCCACCTGAGAAGTCTTTTAACATGAAAATAAATACCTCAGGTCACACAGGATAAAAAAGTTACTGAGCTCTTAAGGATTCCACCTCCACACCTAACAAAAGCCTGGAGTTAGAAGTATGGCAGTTAGAGAGTTAGAGAGACAGTTTACTGTAATGGTTAGGAGTGCGGACTTCTAATCTGGCAATCCGGGTTTGATTCCCCGCTCCCCCACATGCAGCCAGCTGGGTGACCTTGGGCTCTTCACAGCACTGATAAAACTGTTCTGACTGAGCAGGAATATCAGGGCTCTCTCCACCTCACCCACCTCACAGGGTGTCTGTCACGGGGAGAGGAAAGGAAAGGCGAATGTAAGCTACTTTGAGACTCCTTCAGGTAGAGAAAAGCAGCATATAAGAACCAACTCTTCTATGCAGCATACCAGTTGTTATCTGACCGGATTTTAATCACTTTTTCTTGGTTTTGATTCCGTTATTTTATCTACCTTCAGTGCTGGTGATTAGACATTTTGACTTTATGAGGGGAGGGGGGCTGAAAAGTCATAGCTGACTTATGGAGACCTTGATGGGGATTTCAAGGCAAGAGTCATTCAGAGGTGGTTTGACATTGCCTGACTCCGTGTTATGGCCCTAGACGTCCTTGACTGTCTCCATCCCAAAGCTGACCAAGACCAGCCCTGCTTAGCTGCTGAGATCTGACAAGATCAGGTTAGCCTGGACTATCCAGCACAAGTCATTTTCAAATTTGTGTGTGTGTGTGTGTGTGAGAGAGAGAGAGTGAGAGAGAGAGAGAGATCTACTAAGTCTGGCTGTCGGCAGAGTCTCCCAACTAAGGCAAACCACTTTGGGAGATGTCAATTCTCTGAAAAGCAATCAGCATATTACACTGGAGAATTGCGATCAGATGCCCAGGGAATTTTTGTCTTTTGTTAGAGATCTAATGGAGACCACTGCCATGGTATTGGGAAACAGGGCATGTTAATACATTCTTCAACACTATTTCCCTAACTGATATTGAGGGTTGCCAGGCAAACACCAGGAGAGGTAAAACGATAGAATTTGAGGCAAATCCATAGTCTTGCACCAACACAGCGACATCCCTTCTGAGTATTCACCAGAAGTGACAATGTGCGATTGGTGCAATGCTGATTTTCACTTTTTTTTATGGCCCAGCTAGGACCAAACAGCATGGCAGGTGCTGGATGTCCACCCAACTGCAAACAGCCTCAGATAGACCCATTATGCACGGGGGGAATAATTTACATTCGGGGTGGAATGGCGGCGACTAAAATCACCGATAATGCACGGTGCCGGATGCAACCGGCCACAGCTTCGGTGCATGCCGCCGAAAAAGCCGCGTTAGCGAAACGGGGAAGAAAGCGCAGCTTCCGGGTGACCGGGGCGTGTGCATAATCGGTTGCTCTGGGTTTTGCCACCGTCACGCCCCATTCCGTGCATAACCGGTGTGCTTCGCTTCTTCCCCCTCTGCGTTTTCCATGTGATCCGAAATCGCCGTTTCGGCGGCCGTGCTTAATGGGTCTTAGGGGGAAAGAGACAAAGAATGGGTGGACTGTCTTCTCCTGCTGGGCAAGCCTAGGGTCACCCAGCTGGCTGCATGTGGAGGAGCAGGGAATCAAACCGAGCTCTCCAGATTACAAACCACCATTCTTGACCACTACAACAAACTGAAACTACACCAGTCTAGTTGAAAGGAGTGCCTTTTGACTAAAGTGTACTGCCCCTATTGAAAGTATTGAAAGAGGAATGTCTTTTGAGGGTCAAAAAATTAAAAGCAACAAATCTCCAGCACAAGATATAGTTTGGCTTTAAAACCATGTCCATGAGCATTTCATAATGTGTGCATTCTATTTATTTATTCATTTACTTCATTCACCTTCTGCTTTTCTGCCCAAAGGGGACCCAAGCTGGTTGCCATTGTTCTCCTCTTTTCGTCACAACAGTTCTAGAATCAAAGAATCATAGAGTTGGAAAGGATTTCCAGGGCCATCTAGTCCAGCCCCCTGCACAATGCAGGAACTCACAACTATCTGCCCAGCCACAGTGACCCCAATTTCATGCCTCAGAGATTCTCCCCCCCAAAAAAGTTCTATTCAGTGGCTCTGTGATTTTTTTTTTAATTGTGAGTTTTCAAGACAATGGTCTGAAGCACAGAATCCTGATCAGCATACATGTTAAAATCTGCATCAGCTGAAGATTTTCCCTATTCAGCATAGCATTCCCCTGCAAATATCACGTCATATTCAGCCACAGCAATTTGAAGGCATGGAACACAACTTTGCCATGGTATGGATTTACTACCCTCTGCGTGCATTCCGGTGTCAGCCATGTAACCTTCTTCAAGGTCTTTGGTCTATATGTACATTAGCACCGGGAGCTAGGCAGGCCCCCTTTCCCCAGGGAAAAGCCAGGCCTTCCTCCCGAGATAAAGCAGCCATCAGACCTTCCAGTTTAAATCACCAACCCCGAAACCACAATTCAGCACAATCGAGTAAACTGATGTCCTTTATTAAAATACAGGCCTAAGAGGACAAACTGTACAGTGGACAGCGACTAAATTATTCTTCCCCTGCCAGATAAGTGATCCCTTTAAGTCCAGGTTTAAGTTCACCAGTAAGGAGATTGGGACGGGAACCGTTCCCTGTACAGAGCACCTCATCTAAAGGCAGATAAATCTTCCTAGCTGTGCATGGAGCCCAGGTGCCATGGGGTATTTTATCATCCCTCTATAAACCAAGTGCTGCGTCCATGCCTTTTTTATAATGAGCACAAGGACACGAAGACGGCGCAGCGCGCTGCATATGCATCATGTAAATCTATCAATTTCATTGCCAAATTTGAACAATTTCGCAAAGGTCAGTTTGTGCAGTGCACGCTCGCTGCTTGCTCTGTTTACTGACACAGAGAGCTACCTTTCTCTCTACTGTTTGTCTGCGGCCCGACATATTGAAAGAGGATTTTGCTGCATATTGTCAAATGTATTTAAACATGCAGGCACTCCACAATACATGCGAAAGGCTTATGTGACATTATTTCTAAGCTTAGTGGAAATGAGAAGGCAAGTGATGGGGCCATGACTAGAAACACTCTCCCTCCCTCCCTCCCTGCCTCCCTCCCTCTCTTCTTTCTCTATACCCTGTTCTGCCTGGTTGCCGAAAGCACAAACCTACATTCAGAGCCAGTGCCGGTGTGGTGGTCAAAAGTGGGGGACTTTAATCTGGAGAACCAGGTTTGATTCCTTGCTCTTCCGCATGAAGCCCACTGGGTGACCTTGGCCCAGTCCAAGTTCTCTCAGAACTCTCTCGGCCTTTCCTGCCTCACAAGGTGCCTGTTGTAGGGAGAGGAAGGGGAGGAAGTTGTAAGCTGCTTTGAGGCTTCTTTTCAAGGCAAAGAGACAATCAGAGGTAGTTTGACATTGCTTTCATTTGTGACACAACCCTAAACTTCCTTGGTGGTCCCCCATCCAGATAGGAACGAAGGCCAATCCTGCTGGGCTCTGAGCTCTGAAGGGTATGCCCAAGAAACAGTTTAAGTGATAAAATGGTGCCTATTTAGGCAGACCAGAATTTGAATGATCCTCTATAAGGTCAATCCTCATTAAAATATTTTTATATGCATATAAATGGTTTAATTCAGTGCTTGGCAAATGCTGGGAGATTTGGGAGGAGTGCCTGAGGACCGTGGATTTTGGGAAGGATGCAATACCACCATCAAGCATTTCCTCTGATCTTTAACAGGAAGACCATAGAGACAAGGGGAAATTCCTAGAACATCACTATGGAGGCCATTTTTTTCTCTTGCTTCTCAGTTTCTCAAGAGTGGGAGATTGGGGCCAGGATCAGAGAATTCCCTGCCAGTCCTGGGTCACTGAGAGGTTTAGTTTCATATCATGTGTCAGTCTGCTCACATATAATGCCCAAAATGGAAGCAGCAAACAAATCATATGGACGGCCACTCTTGTTGGTGGAATATTTTAGTAAGTAGGATGATGGACTGACTGCTGCCAAATCCAAAGGCGCCATGTTGGAACCGCATTTCTGGAATAATTAATCTATTGATAGAATTTATTATGAATGGTGTGGCTCCATTACCACAGACAGTTTTCTTTAGTAGCATCAACAGTGAGCAATAGCTTAGGGTTACCAGCCTCTAGTTGGGACCTAGAGATCCCTGGAAATTACAACTGAAACCGCAGACATCTGTTCCAAAGTACCATGTTGGAGCCATAGTTCTGGAACACATAACCTATTAATAGAATTCATCCGTTCTCCTGAAGAAAATGGCTATTTTGGATGGTAGGCTGAAGTCCCTTCTCTCTTCAATCCTTGCCTTCTCCAGACTCTTCTGAAATCTCCAGAAATTTGCCAACCTAGAGTGGGCAATCCTAGCATAGTTCTAAAATATGTATTAGTAATATAACATAACATGATCCAAGCTAGCATAGGTCTACAATATTTATTAATAGTATTATCCAGGCAAAACTTAGGCAGTGTTAAGAAAACTTCCCTATCAAACTTTAATTAGTTGTGTGAAATCTTCATTCTTGCAAGCAAACAGTATTAAGGCTACAGGACCCATTCTATGTAACATAATCTAGAATGCACTTTGTGAGAAACTCAATTTGTTATATATACTTTCTACTCTTTATAACTGTTTCATTTATAATTATTTTCTTTTTCTGTATCTATTACTTATGGTTTTTTGGGGGGAGACTACAGAACCCATGAAGCACAGTAACTTCGATCCATGTATGCAAGGAATTTCAGTAAGCGATTTGCAGTATTGAAGGAGTAGCAGTACAATTGAAGCCAGCTGAAATTCAAGTCCAAAGATGCAGTTTCCCTTGTCATGAATGGTGAAACAGAATTAAAAATGGAATTCCTCCAAGTTTTCAACATGCTACCTCTTTCTCTGACAAGGCGTTCCTGGGTGGCTTTTAATAGCAGTACTGCTGCCAAGGGGCCTTGGGTACCTGGGAAAGTCTAATGCTTGCCACCTGAACATCTTGTTTTCTGTTGCTAAGGTGAGAGACTGAGCTCCTGCTGTTTTAGAAGATGTGGAAAGATGAGAGAGTCTTGAAAATAAGGAACAGTTCTAAGCAGATGAGAGCCTGAGCGAAGTTTCGTTTGCTGATTATAATGAGCTTTTGAAGTACACCTAGTCAAGGCTCGAGTGTCCTCCATGCTCATATTGTCTCTTTCCCGTGATTTTTCTGTTTGTCATCTGTGTGTGTTTGGCAAAATTGTGTTTTTGATACGGCACGTTAATCGGCTACGCACACAACAAACAGCTGGTCAAGGGAAGAGCTTTAGATTCCCGTTGGGTCCAGTCAACGGCATGTCTCCGGCAGCTATGCTCACAATAACACCTTTCAGAGGGAAAAGGACTAGGGGAAGAAATCTTCATGCAGAAAACCGATTCCGACCTCTAATCTGCATGAGAAAAATGGGATTTTTCGTTAAGACAAATTATGAATGTTGATGAAGGCCTACTTCACCATGAAGAGCAGACAAAGGACTTAAACTGTTCCTGAACGACGCCCCTTAAGAACAGTGCTGATTAAACCAATGGTCCACCTAATCTTGTCCCAAACAATGGTACAAGCAGATCGCTGCTGGTGGGCACATCATTATAATTTTTTATAGATTTATATTCGTGTGTGAGAGAGAGATTTATAGAAAGGGTAAGAGAACCTTATGGGGGAGGGAGGTGGTCCTTGCTGGCCACATAATGTCATTGCCAGCAATATGCCGATCAAGGAGGGCTTTAAACTAAGTCCAATAGGGGAGCAAGACGTACATCCAAAGCCTAGTTCGATGATGATAACTGTAGATGGGAACACTGCAGATTTAAAGGGAATGGCACATATGCAGGGAACGATTAACTTACAGGAAAGTTCGAAAGATATCAGGGGAAAAAACCCACAGTCAAGAGTAGTTCAGCAGTGGAATAGGCTGCCTAAGGAGGTGGTGAGCTCCCCCTCACTGGCAGTCTTCAAGCAAAGGTTGGATACACACTTTTCTTGGATGCTTTAGGATGCTTTGGGCTGATCCTGCATTGAGCAGGGGGTTGGAGTAGATGGCCTGTATGGCCCCTTCCAACTCTATGATTCTATGATTCTATGATTCTATGATTCTATGATTCTATGATTCTATGATTCTATGATTCTATGATTCTATGATTCTATGAAAAGCTTAAAGCCTGGGGGACACATATGAAGGATTAGGATGTCTCTCATGTGCAGAGTATAGGAAATAAGCTGGGTAAACTAGAAGTTCTAATAAATGAAGGGGACTATAGCCTAATAGGCATTACAGAAACCCTAGTGGGATAACTCTCCCAACTGAAACAATAGGATTGAGGGGTACAACTTTTTTTAAAGGGACAGACAAATAAAGAAGGGGGAGCTGTAGCACTATACTTTATGAATAGACATACTTGTGAGGAAATATATGTTTCTGAGCATGAGAGTTCAGCTGAGAATCTTTGGGTAAAAATAAAAGGAGTAGGAAATAATAGTGGTATTATGGTGGGGGTCTGCTATAGACCACCAGGGCAGGCAGAGGACTAGAATGAGATGTTCCTAGACCAGATTACAAAGTTTTCAGAGAGACAGGACCTAGTGGTCATGGGAGATTTCAATTACCCAGATATCTGTTGGAAGAACAGTTCTGCTAAAAATGAAAAATTCAATTGCTGACAACTTCATTTCCCAGAAAGGGACAACCAGGGGGATCTGCTGTTTTAAACTTGATTCTCACCAATAGGGAAGAACTAGTTGATGAGATAAAAGTTGTGGATGCACTTGTTAGTAGTCACCATGTGATTTTGGACCTTATGATCCTGGAGAAGAGAAAACCTGTACATAATCACACACATAGGCTGGACTTCAGGAGAGCAAATTTTAAGAAACTTAATGTTATGTTGGGTAGAATCCTATGGTCAGAAAAACTTAAGGAGATGCAAGTCCAAGAAGGTTGGGAGTTTCTCAAAAGTGAAATATTCAGGGCACAATCAAAGAGAAGGAAAACTGGGAGGAAATCAGGGTGGCTCCATAAACAGCTTTCAAAAGAACTCAATAATAAAAAAGACTCATTTAGGAAATGGAAAGAGAACCTTATAAACAAGGAGGAATATGAACAAATAACCAATGCATGTAGGGAGAGTGTTAGAAAAGCTAAAGCTCAGTATGAGCTTAGGCTACCAAGAAATGCTGAAAACAATAAGAAAGGGTTCTTTAGTTACATTCAAAGTAAGAAAAAGAACAAGAGCACGGTCGGACTATTGCGGGGACCAGAAAGTGACAGTGTAACAGGTGATAGAGGGCTAAACTGCTAAATTCCTACTTCTCCTCAGTTTTCTCTTGTGAGGAGAATCATGACAAATCAGCTGTTTGGTGCACTCTCTTCTCCCCCTCTCAACCCCACTTTCCCAAAATTCAGTCCATTTTGGATCTGACCCCATGAAGGGCAACTTGGATTTGGTTAAATCAATCCCTGCTGAATCCAAAATGCTCCAAAATATTTTCTGTAGAATCACAGAATCATAGAATAATGAAGTTGGAAGGGATCTCATGGGTCATCTAGTCCAACCCTCTGCACTATGCAGGACACTCACATCCCAATCGCTCATCTACTGTAACCTGCCACCCCCTTGAACCTTCACAGAATCAGCCTCTCTGTCAGATGGCTCTCCAGCCTCTGTTTAAACATTTCCAAAGATGGAGAACCCACCACCTCCTGAGGAAACCTGTTCCACTGAGAAACAGCTCTAACTAACAGGAACTTCTTCTGGATGTTTAGATTGAATTTCTGTTGAATTAATTTCATCCCATTCATTCTGGTCTGTCCCTCTGGGGCAAGAAAGAACAGCTCTGCTCCATCCTCTATATGGCAGCCTGTTAAATACTTGAAGATGATTATCAGATCCCCACTCAGTCGTCTCCTCTCCAGGCTAAACAGACCAAGCTCCCCCAACCTTTCTTCATACATCTTGGTCTCCAAACCCCTCACCATCTTTGTTGCTCTCCTCTGGACACGTTCCAGTTTGTCAACATCCCTCTTCAGTTGGGGTTCCCAAAACTGAACACAGTACTCCAAGTGAGGCCGAACCAGAGCAGAGTATATGCCTAGTAAGTACTGGGAAAACAGGCAGGAAGTCCAAGGTAATGGCAAACCACCTCTCTTCCTCTCTTGCCTTTAAAACTTTACAGGGTCACCTAATTTGACGGTGACTTGATGGCACTTTTGGGTGAATGTGCTGTTCTACACAGTGGGAAAAGGTTAACCATGATTAGAGTCCATTATTCTGTGGCCAGCAGACCATTACTGATCCCCATCATTTGTGGCTACTTCTGAAAGGATTGTATGATAGGTATGGCTTAAGCCTTATCATTGTGGTTTGTGGTCAGAAAGACCAGCTGAAGCTCCAGCCATAACTCATTCACATAGTTTAAGGTGACCACGGATGAGTGTTCTTTTAAACCCACAAAATACACACACACACACACACAGAGCCCAGCTGTTATTCATGTTGATGAGCACTGGGCAAGAGCTGAAATAGTTGTGTGAAGACTACTGTTCTTCACTGGAAATCACATCAGTTATTCTACCAACTCAAAACCGGCTATGCATTCAAAGGCACAACATAATCCAAATATATTAATGTATTAAGCTTATGTAAAGAATGCATCCCTCAGGCTGTGAAGAGATCCAAGTATTCAACAGAAAGGAAGACCAAATACCATCAGTGTCAGCTGAAATACTGTATGGGACAGGTAACTGAAAGTGAAATGACCCTACTGTCATCCTTGATTATTACAGTGTCACTTAACTTTTGCAGGTTCATTTTGTTTCCAGGATATGGTGACAGAGTCAGACCTGGGCACCTGTCCCAAGGAAGAGGGATTTTGTAAAGTATATCCATGATTTTAATGTCTGAAATGTTTTAATGTTTGTAATGTCTCAATGCCTGCTGCGTTGGGAACCCTAAATTGGGTGAAAAGGTGACATAGAAATCTTTAAAATAATATGTGTGGTATAGTGATGAGGGGGTGGCTTGGACTTCCATTCAAATATGGGGCTCACTGGGTGACCTTAAAATAGCAGCTGTGAGTGAAGTTGCCCATCTCCATGTGGTGCCTGGAGAGTTTCTGGGATTACAGGAGGTCTCCAAACTGTAGAGATCAGATCACCTGGAGGAAATGGCAGGTTTGAAAGGTAAACTCTATTGCATTGCATTTCCATTGAGCTCTTTTACATCCCGAAACTCTATAGAATCATAGAATCATAGAATCATAGAGTTGGAAGGGGCCATACAGGCCATCTAGTCCAACCCCCTGCTCAACGCAGGATCAGCCCTAAGCATCCTAAAGCATCCAAGAAAAGTATGCATCCAACCTTTGCTTGAAGACTGCCAGTGAGGGGGAGCTCACCACCTCCTTAGGCAGCCTATTCCACTGCTGAACTACTCTGACTGTGAAAAACTTTTTCCTGATATCTAGCCTATATCGTGTACTTGAAGTTTAAACCCATTACTGCGTGTCCTCTCCTCTACAGCCAGCAGAAACAGCATCCTGCCCTCCTCCAAGTGACAACCTTTCAAATACTTAAAGAGGGCTATCATGTCCCCTCTCAACCTCCTTTTCTCCAGGCTGAACATTCCCAAGTCCCTCAACCTATCTTCATAGGGCTTGGTCCCTTGACCCCTCTATCCTACTTGGTCCCTCTATCCTACCCTGGCTCTGCTCCCATATCTCCAGAGATCACCAAGCTTGAGTTGGCTATTCTAGCTGGGATGGAAGGAGAAAGCAAGAGAACTGCCCTGCATTCACAAGCCTCCTCTCATTTCTTCAGCTTCTTTGTTTCTCCTTTGATTTTCAAATTTTAAGACCTTTTGAGTCTCTGGTGGGAGGAAACATGGGGAAATAAAGAAATAAACATTAGCAGATTTAAAAGATCTGACAAACAACAAAGAAACATATTCAGCCAGCTTTTTTAATACAGTAGGAAAAAACAAACTCTTTAAAGAAATGGAAACATTATAGTATTAAAAGCACATGAACACTTTAATTTATAGATTAAAAAATGCAGAAGGAAGCAGAAGAAGGGGTAGACCAAGAAGAAGATGGATGGATTGACTTTACACAAACCTAAAGAGATGACTACCGACAGATTTGGTTGCTGGATCTGTGTTCATAAAGTCACCATGAGTCAGAGACAACTTGACTGAACCTAATAACAACAACAACAAAATGCAAAAGAAGGATGGCCAAGGTGACCTTTCTCATGGTCTCACAATGAGCGGACATTGGAAAAGCCTGGCAAAATCTCAACAGGACCACTTGGACAAAACTGAGAATTATAAAAACACATGCACTTGGGTCCTGCATATCACAAGGAAAGGTAATTTCAACTGCAGCCTTCTATACCCCAATATAGTCATTCATTCATTCATTCATTCATTCATTCATTCATTCATTCATTCATTCACCATCATTCTTGAACCCTACTGGCTCGTGGCAATTTACAAAAAAACCCCATAAAACAAATAAAATCACAACAATAATGATGGCACAATCCAATTCTATAACCTCCCCCTACCCCCTCCATGCCCAGTGACAGAAACACACCACTGCACTCAGGAGAGGTAGTCCCTTGCCCAGATGTCTGGTGAGTTGTCCTGTGAGTTAGTGGACCCATAAATGTTTTTTGGGGGGGCAAAGTGGGGATCTGCAGTGGAAGGGGGAAGAAATACTGTTCCAACATCAAAAATGTTGTTGATTATGTTAGCCATTCAGTTGAGTTCAAATTTTGGCGATTCCACGGCTCAACTGTTGCCACAATTTCCAGTCTTCAACTGCTTCTTTAGTTGTGTAATGTTCTGGCTGGTGTCCATTTTGATTGTATGTAACTACCGTGTTCTTTGTCGGCTTGGTTTCCTTTTCCATTGACCAATCCTAGCATAACTGTTTTCTCCAATGAGTTGGAATGCATGACATGGCCAAGGTAAGTGACTGTTGTTCCTCTAACAGAATGGTATTCCATGCCAGTTCAGCTGGGGTGGAGGCAGGAAGAAGACTGTAAGCCACTTTGGTTCCTCACTGGGGGGAAAGTTGGGTAGAAATGAAATGAAAAAAAATTAACAAAAATAAAGCATTTAGAAAGCAAATTGGTCCACATGCATACTGCTCATCCTGGAGGAAGGGGAGAGCTTGCCTGTTTTTATACCCAATGCCTAGCCTTACTTTAGGATACTAGTAACTGAAATAGTTTTCAAGCTGGTGATGGCAAATGGACAGTTTATTCCAATATAGAATCATAGAATCATAGAGTTGGAAGGGGCCATAAAGGCCATCTAGTCCAACCCCCTGCTCAACGCAGGATCAGCCCAAAGCATCCTAAAGCATCCAAGAAAAGTGTGTATCCAACCTTTACTTGAAGACTGCCAGTGAGGGGGAGTTCACCACCTCCTTAGGCAGCCTATTCCACTGCTGAACTACTCCGATTGTGAAAAAGTTTTTCCTGATATCTAGCCTATATCGTTGTACTTGAAGTTTAAACCCATTACTGGGTGTCCTTTCCTCTGCAGCCAATGGAAACAGCATCCTGCCCTCCTCCAAGTGACAACCTTTCAAATACTTAAAGAGGGCTATCATGGCCCCTCTCAACCTCCTTTTCTCCAGACTGAATATAAACAATTCCCCAAACTTCCAAAACATCAAAGCAGACTCCTAGTTTTTTGTTGTTGTTGTTGTTTTCATTAAGATACTCTTTAACCTTTAATAATAGGTCCCCTTTATATATCATATATCAGCAGATTAAAATGTTAATCCTATGGTAATATGTATGTGATTCAATCTTCAAATGTTTTTATGGTATCCACCGTACAGAGGTCTACAAATATTAGCATCACCGTGTGTAAATGTTCTTTAGTTGAATTACCCCTGTTGAATTACTCTAGGATACTAGCATGTCCAGCCCTTGGGTCTAACCCATTTCTCATTGGGTCATCATGCTATCTATCTATCTTAATCTTTCTCGCTGTGAGAGCAGTTGAATGGGCATGTGGGTGCTTGCCATTCATCTTCTCCAAGAATCCTTAAAATAAAAATAAAAATAAAAAAGGACTTGTCATGTTTGATATCACTCATCAAGAATGCATTTTAATTCAGGCTGATATCCAAAATTTGGAGACCTTGTAACTGGGTGAAGAACTCTTGTGAAAAATTCATTTGGCAGGCCTAACTATATTTTGCTTTCAACTCAGGGCCCAAGATCTGAACAGTCAAAAAGGGCAACTTGTGGTGGGGGGGAGGCTTACCCGGTGGTTGGAGGCCCATGCTGGTGATGTACTAACAGTGCCAGGAACATGCTGACATCACTTCTGGGTGCAAAGAGAGTGACATCAGCACACTGGAGCACTGTTGATCCCCCTTTTGCTGCCATTTTCCCCTTCCCTGGCCATCTGAGAGGCAGCGGGGAGCATCCGGTGGTGACAGGGGATGGTCTATCCCCAGTGGGGGACCTGGCAACCATAGCTGAGAAGCAGGCAAGCAGCTGGACCGGCAAGGAAGCAAGTAAGTTGAGATGGAAAGCCTAAAATATGCTCCATTTTAATTTGACTAAAACTGACTGAAGTGCTAGGTTTGTCAATAGCCCTAGAGGACCTTATGGAACCTACTGGGCCCTCTCATCACCTGGCCTCTGCTGCATCATCGGCATTGGGCTGTTGCCTGAATATTGTCTTAGACATAAGGTGGCCAGGCCAGGCCTCATGCCTTTCTTGACTGAGACAATCTATGGCAACGGACAGAAGGTTTGGGGACGGCACCATAGGAGCCCACAATGTTCTGTTTGTCACTAGGTTACTTTCCGTGAAAGCCCGGAAATGGGACATGGTAGTTCTAGAACAATTGCATCCTAAATTGCTAGAGCAGCCCTGTGTCATCCTGTGAGTTCTCCCTGAAAGTGACACAGCAGGACACAGGAAACTGTTTTTTTGTTTTTTTTAATCTCACACAGTTACTTTGAGCAGAATCGGGCAAGAACAGTTGCTAGTAGGAGGAGGTTTCCTGCCATAGCGGGAGACCAAGGAGCTCTATTCAGACACCATTTGTTAATTCAGTTGTTACCTTAAGGACCACTGGTGTGTGTGTGTGTGTGTGAAGTGTCCTCAAGTCTCTTCTAACTTATTCCAACCTGTGACTTGATAAAGTCCAAAATGACCTATTGCTAGCAGCCATTTTCACATCTTGCAGACTGAGGGCCATGGCTTCCTGGACTGGGGCAATCCACCTCCTGTTGGGTCTTCCCCTTTACCTGCTGCCTTCAGCTTTTCCTAGCATTATTGTCTTTTATGGTGACTCTTGTCTTCTTACAAGGTAGCCAAAGTAAAATAGCTTCAGTTAAGTCGCTTTAGCTTCTAGGGTGAGTTCAGGCTTAATTTTGTCTAGAACCCACATCTTTGTCTTTTTGGTGGTCCAAGGTATCCATAAAACTCCCCTTCAACACCACATTACAAAGGAATCCACTTGCTTCCTGTCATTTTTTCTTTATAGTCCAACTTTTACAATCATACATAGTAAGGGGGAATACTATGGTGGGAATTAACCAGACCTTGCTTGCCATTAATTTGTTGTTGTTAGGTGCGAAGTCATGTCCAGCCCATTGCGACCCCATGGACAATGATCCTCCAGGCCTTCCTGTCATCTACCATTCACTGGAGTCCATTTAATTTTGCACCTACTGCTTCAATGATTCTATCCAGCCACCTCATTCTCTGTCTCCCCTTCTTCTTTTGCCCTCAATCGCTCCCAGCATTCTCCAGGGAGTCCTTCCTTCTCATAAGGTGGCCAAAGTATTTGAGTTTCATCTTCAGGATCTGGCCTTCTAAGGAGCAGTCAGGGCTGATCTCCTCTAGGACTGACCGGTTTGTTCGCCTTGCAGTCCAAGGGACTTGCAAGAGTCTTCTCCAGCACCAGAGTTCAAAAGCCTCAATTCTTTGACGCTCAGCCGTCCTTATGGTCCAACTTTCACAGCCATACATTGCAACTGGGAATACCCTAGTCTTGACTAGATGCACTTTTGTTGGCAGGGTGATGTCTCTGCTTTTTAGGATGCTGTCTAGATTTGCCATAGCTTTCCTCCCCAGGAGCAAGCGTCTTTTAATTTCTTTGCTGCAGTCCCCATCTGCAGTGATCTTGGAGCCCAGGATAATAAAATCTGTCACTATCTCCATTTCTTCTCCATTGCCATTAATACATCTTTACAATTCAGGGTCTTTTCTAGCCAGCTTGACATAGTGGTTAAGAGTGGCAGCTTCTAACCTGGCCAGCTGAGTTTGATTCCCCACTCCTCCTTCACATGCAGCCAGTTGGGTGACCTTGGACTTGTCATAGTCCTGATAGTGCTGTTCTTACAGAGTAGTCCTGTCAAAGCTCTGTTATCTGTGGTCGGGAGAGGAAGGAAAGGTGATCATAAGCTGCCTTGAGACTCCTTTGGGTAGTGAAAAGCGAGGTATAAAAACTAACTCTTCATCATCTTCTTCTAAGAGACTTTGAGCCAGTCACACGTACTCTGTCTAACTATCTTAAAAAGTCATGAAGACAAAATGAAGACAAAGAGAACAATATAAGTCATTTGAGGTCCCCACTGGGCACAAGGGCAGTGTAAATAAATAAATTGTTAGTTGGAAGTAATGTTTTTATGTTATGTAATTATCAGGAAAATGCTGATAATATACACAATATTATTTTTCATATACTTATTTGGATTATTACTCTCCTTGACCAGGAATAAAGGGAACAATGCAAAAAGATAATTTGTTAGTGAGTTAGATGGACAGAGATGCATAAATTAGTCTGTCTAAAAGACAAATAGCGAGATGAATGGAGTAGGCAGATCCATTTTGAATCACTCCTTTGATGGCCTTCCCCCACCCGTCAGCATATTGCTAAGGACCTCTGAAATCTTTCATACCATCTATGAATTTAACCTTGCAAGAACACCACGTTTGATAAAAGCATTGAAACAAAGCCTGGGAATGCTAAGTTCATGACGAAAAAATATCAGGTTCATGTCCTGCAGAAAATCCTCTCTTAAGACTAAAAAAGAACCCTTTTATCTCACTTCAGGGGGGAGCCCATGCAGCTGTACCACCTCTGGAAAAGCCCCAGAGCAAATATGTCAGAGAACACTCTGCTCCTGTCTGGCTCAATCAGTGAAGCAACTTCTCGAAAACTTTTTACTGATTTTTCCCCCCAGCTAGATAGCATTCCATTTCTGCAAACTTGCCAAGCTGGAGATTTTGTTGCTTCACTGTCATCTCTTCTTGCAAACTTTTATCCCTATCTGTGATTCTTCCCGATCTTGTAAACCAGGGGTAGTCAACCTGTGGCCCTCCAGATGTTCATGGACTACAATTCCCATGAGCCTCTGCCAGCATTTACAACCCCTGTTGTAAACAGTTGATACAGTGCTCAGGCCACAGGCTTGCCAGAGATGACAGCACTTGAGGTTCTGAGGCTCGAGATTTCAAGACAAAGTTGAACTGGGTGATGGATCTCCATATCAGTTGTAACAATCCCCAGTGGTGGAAAGCAGCTTCATGTTGCAGTTGGTTTATGGAGAATTTGTGGGCCTCTCAAGGCAGGAGACAAATAGAGGCGGCTTGCCATTGGCTGCTTCTGCATTGGACTTTCTTGCTTCATCCCCCCATCCAAATACTAAAGAGAATTGATAGAGTTGCCTGACAGCCTTGACCAACAGCAGGGGATGGGGGTAGTAGGGTTGCCAGCCCCAGGTTGGCACACTCCTGAGGATTTGAGGATGAAGCCTGAGGAGAACAAGGACCTTGTGAGGTGCAATGGTAGAAAATCCACCCTCCAAACCATCCATTTTCTCCAGGGGAACTGATCTCTGTAGTATGGAGATGAGCTGCAATTCTGGGGGGTTCCCAGGCTCCTCCTGGAGGCTGGCATTCGTAAGAATCAGTTCTGCTTAGCTTCCAAGTTCTCATGAGGTGGGGCCATGCTGGGGTATCCATGCTATGTCAATAATCCTTGATGATGATTATGATGTTAGCCATTCAATCATGTCCAAGTGTTGGAAATCCTTTGGCTTAGCTGTCTCCGCAACTTTTGATCTTGCACCACAGGGCTAGAAGACCTGACCTACTTTTCAAGATCCATTCCCCTGGAGAAAATGATAGCTTAGTGCCAGATTGATATAGTGGTTAGCACAGACTTATAATTTGGAAAGCCAGGTTTGATTCCCCAATTTTCCTCCACTTGCAGCCAGCTGGGTGACCTGGGGCTCTTCACTGCACGGATGAAGCTGCTCTGACTGAGCAATAATATCAGGGCTCTCTCAGTCTCACCTACCTCACAGGGTGTCTGTGGTAGGGAGAGGAAAGGGAAGGCGAATGTAACCCACTTTGAGACTCCTTTGGGTAGAGGAAAGCAGTATATAAGAACCAACCTTCTTCTAAAATGGTGAATTATATTGTATCATATCCCTGATGAGCTCCCTCTCCTCCCTAAACTTGTGACAAACTGCACTTTTTAAATACTTAGAAATGCTGTACAGACAGAGTGAAAGACTGTGAAGGGTTAATTCTTCACAGGAACAGAAAGCCATGAGTGACAGGCTGCTCCAAGCAATCTGATTGGTTAGCATCAGCTGAGCTTTGGAAGAGTTGAGAGCTGCATGCTTAGGAATCAGTCAGTCAGTCAAATTTCTGCCCTGACTGAGTTGAGTCTGATTTGAGCCCTAGCTGTGAAGAGTTGAGTGCTGACATTTTTGAAATTCATCCCTGACTGAGAGCAGTTTCACACAAACAGGAAAACTGGGGAAACTTGGCAAGGACAAGTGGATAGTTAGATGGAGATGTCCATTGGGCCAAAGAATGGCAATAATCTTCTAAAGAGATCTATTTAAAATGCAAGACAAGTATTGGTGTTTCAAGAGAAAGGGTTTGGGTACCAGCCTTCTGTAAACCAAAAGAGTTTAAGCTTACTCAGAAAGTAAGCAAAACACTGGAACAAAAGCCTCTCAACATAAAGATTTAAGTTACTATGAAAAGCTTTAGAAACTCTTACTCGCCTAAAACATAAGACCTAAAGTCTGTGCATAGACTGATTTTATATCATAGTTATTTTGTTGACTTACCTCAGAAATTTTACCCCTGATTTCACCCTATCTTTCTCCTCCTTGTTAAATAAATTTTTATTTATTTATTTACCTAGTGGAATGAGCTCCCACAAGAACTGCAAGCCCAACAGGAACAGCCCCAATTCCAAAGGGCCCGCAAAATGGAGCTCTTTGGTTGAAGCCAATAAGTTAGGATCCCTCCTCTGTAACCCTCTGGTTCATTTTAATGGCTTTTAACTGTTAATTGCTTTATGTTGTAAACTGCCCAGAGACAGCTGTGCCGCGAGAGTGTGGTACAGTAATAATAAACAAATAACTTTTAATAATAAACCAATAACTTTTAAAATTCCAAAGTGCCCCAAGTGCCATTTAAGTTGTTTTAGTTAAAGGGAGCTCCCAATACTTCCCTCAGGTTCCCAAAGTGAGCCAACAACCAAAATATTGTACTGTAACAGGGTGGGATGTGACTTGGGCAGCTCCATCAGTAAAACAAAATAGAAAGCCGGGGGGGGGGGAGTAGACAAGACCATCATACCCATTCTCCTCAGGAACGTCCCCCCCAGATCTCCCATGCCACAGCTGGGGACCCAGCCTCCCTTATCAACCTGACATAGTGGAGTCCTTCCTATTCCTAAGCAATCTACTCTCTGCCACGTTCTCTTGCATGGAGAAATCAGGCGTTAGATAATATATGCGGAGCTGCTTTGAACTATTATTATTACTGCTATTCTTAGAAAACAGGTGTCAAACAGCTTCTGTCTTCTGAACCTTCTCTTGCTTGCTAGGTAAAGCTTCTATTTGTTTTTCTTGTTCAATGACCCTCTCAGGTCCTGTCTATTTTTCCTTTTTTTAAAAAAAAAAACAGACTTCGTCGCTCTCCGGACACTGAGAACGAGCCGCACAGGGGGACGAATCCTTGATCTTTGCCTGAGATAATCAGACAAATTGTATTTAATAATAAATAATGACGATATAATGACTCTGGGGTGATGGCTTCAAGGGCAATATCCCACAATTCCCCCAGCGGCTGCAAAGAAAGGGGATCTTTTTTTTTTTCTCCCTCTTTTTTTTTTTTTTTTTAATGGTTAACGTTTAGTTTCCAAATTAGCACAGCAAGGGTTAGAAGGAGGAAAGAGAATCTACCATTTGAGGAAATAATTTATGAAATGTAGATGGGCCATCAGTTGGGAATAAGGCCGGGCAAAATGTTAGTGGCTCTTTGTTCCCACAGCTGGCCTGTCGAATTACACAGAGCCAGCACGGTAAATAATACCACTATTGTCTGACTGTGTCAGAGACAGACAGAAGGTACATTTGGACGGGGTCCAAACACCACAAGGGCCACTCATAGTCACAGTGTCCAATTACTGCTTGCTTGACTATAAAATGCCCTTTAAAAAAAAAAAAGGGAGCTAATTTAAGAAGGGCAGCTTTCAATGGTGACTTTGTTAAAGGGAAGGAGGAAGCTGGGAGCCAGTACTCATGACCCCCTTTGCCACGGGGGTGGGGGAAAGAGGGAAATAATATTAGGTACTGTACAAGAGTCATCCAACATGTATACAATGAACATAATCAGGAGATGATAACATTAGGGCAGCTGTAATAGCCGCTCGGTCAGGGCCTTCAAGCGCTGGGGATGACGTGTTTAAAGAGCTGGAGGATTTCTTTCTAGGAAAAATGGAACAAGTGCGGCGGGAGAAAGGAAATATTGATGGAAGGTGTTTTTGTTGTGCCCTTTTTCCGAAGGGCTCACATGGTGGCATATGTGGTTCTCTCCCCTCTTTCATGTAATCCTCGTCACATCGCTGTGAGGTGCGTCAGTCGGAAAGAGAGAGGAGTGGCCAAGACTTCCCCAGCAAGCGTGGTGATCTGAATCCACATCGCTCAGGCTGTTCTCTACATCCGTGGTCCCCAACCCCCAGTCCCCAGCCCGGTGTTGGGCCGCGAAGGCCTCACTACCGGGCTACCAGCGGCCGCGCCTACCTCTTCCCCCCCCCCCCCCTGCAGCAAGAAGCTTGCCAGGACGTGAGAAAAGCGGCCGACAAAGCAGCCGCTTTGCTTGCGGCCCGGTGAGCTTCTCACTGCGGGGGGTGGGAGAGGCAGGCGCGGCTGCCGGCATGCCAGCGGACGCAAACGTGCATGTGCAGCATCTCCATACAAACGCGCATCTCCTTGCAAACGTGTCCGCTGGGGGCACAAATGTACATGCACGGCAGCTCCGCGCATGCATGTTTGCGCAGTGCTGCTCCCATGCACTGCGCTCGGGCCGCCAGCTCTCCCCCGCCCCCAGGAGCGGTCCTCAACCTAGAAAAGTTTGGGGAGCGCTGCTCTACATCACATTGGCCTAAAGCAAATTGTCTCATAAATGGTCATCCCCCCAAACTAGATAAACTGCCAATCCCACTTTTTCTATATGCTGATGACACCGTCTTTCCTATTCCAGAATTGGTCTGAATAGATATCTGAACGCTTTTTATGAATATTGCCAACTCAATGACCAATTATGTCCCTGTGAATTAAACGTTCTTGACACCATGCAACATATCGTACTGGATTGTCCCTTGTTTATTGTCCAGTGAAGGCATATTATACCTTTTAGACCGAAATGGAGAAACCATTCAAAAGACCTGATCTGCCAATTTTTATTGAATGATAAGGATGCCAATGTCACCTTTATTATGGCTGAATTTCTGTCTTCAGTTTTTAAACTTAAACTGACTGATGTATCTGGACTATCTCTGTTTATTTTGCTAATCTGCTTTATGCCAATAAAGTAAGGTGACCAGATTGTCCCACTTTTGGAGGGACATTTGGGAGCACCTGGCAAATTGTACTTATGTTGAAATTAAAAAATATATATTACAATACTATTAGAGGTATTGTTTGTGTGTGTGTGTACTGAAGCAAATTGTTGGAGAGCTGCCACTGTAGCAAAGTAGCTTATAGCTAAATCCTACAGCTGCCTTTCTCAAGTATTTTTACTGTTGAGAAACCCCTGAAATATTCTTCAGGCTTCGACAAACTCCAGAAGTGGTGTGATTATACAGAATATGGTTGGGAAGCAGAGCTGCATGCACACCTACCTGGGGCCCCTCCCCTTCCCCCTCCCCAGGCCCATCATTGGCCATTTGGAGAGGGGAGCAGGTCAATATTGTTATATTTGGTCATATCTCCCAATATATGCTAAGGGAGGAGACTGAACTGAACCACTTCAGACTGCAAGTGGAGGTTCACATTTTTAATGTTTCCCAGTGTTTAAAAAATTCCCTTTAAACTGAAAATAGCACAGTAACTAAAGAGAGTAGACAGATGGAGCAGAGTTGTTCTCTCTTGCCCCGGAGGGACGGACCAGAACCAATGGGATGAAATTAATTCAAAAGAAATTCTGTCTCAACATCAGGAAGACGTTCCTGACAGTCAGAGCGGTTTCTCAGTGGAACAGGCTTCCTCGGGAGGTGGTGGGTTCTCCATCTTTGGACATTTTTAAACAGAGGCTGGAGAGCCATCTGACAGAGAGGCTGATTCCTTGAAGGCTCAAGGGGGTGGCAGGTTACAGTGGATGAGCGATAGGGCTGTGAGTGCCCTGCATAGTGCAGGGGGTTGGACTAGATGACCCATGAGGTACCTTCCAACTCTATTATTCTATGATTCTATGACACGCCCCCCCTCCCCATGTAGGGTTGCATATGCCTGGTGGTGGTGAGAGATCTCCTGTCCCCAAGGAAGTTTTGCCTGTTGGCAGTCCAGTGGCTGGTGCGAGGGCTGTCAGTAATGACATGACATCACTTGCAAGTTTTCTCTGAAAGTGGCACCATGCCTCTCTAGGATTCAGCAGTAAAACCATAGAGTTTCTGGCAATTTCCAGAGAGGCATGACTCAGAAGTGACAGTATGCAATTGCCACTGACTGGCCACTCCATGTTCCTGCCTCCCCCCCCCCCCCCACACACACACCTCTAGTCTCCTGCTTTTTACCTGACTGGGCCTGGCAACCCTACCCTCACTTGATATGTTGCAGTGCAATACTGGCCAGAAGTAGACTTTTCCAAGTCCTTCTAGAAGGGTTTAATTTCACTTAGGAATGCACTATTTGTGGGTGGGAGTTCTTTGTATAAAAGAACATTCTGAATTAGAATTCTCGCTTGCAGCCTGAAGTGGAGGCTCTCTCTGTCACCTCAAAAGATCTCATCCTCTAACAGGTCTGATGAAGGTGTGAACGGGGGGATGAAGGAAGACAAGGAAATGGAGAAAGGCTAAGTGCATTATTTAATTCAGACTGGAAGGTACAGAGAGAGCGAGTCGCACAGCTCTGAACTGTTATTTTCAGAGAGGACATTTGAGGAGACATGTCAGAGGTGACAAAAATGCCATTTCAAAGCTGACAACTTACAAATTCACTGGGGCCAGGTGGCATTCACCTGAGAAATCTGAGAGAACTCAAATGTGAGGCTGCAGATCTTTTCAGACAATGCAACTTATTAAAATTAGCCTGTTTACTGGATGATAGCAGAGTAGACAACATAATACTAATTTTATAAAATGTTATTGAATGTGGGTAGGTGGAAATCTCGGCAGGTCTGCATCTGTTAATCTAACTAGCATCTGTGTAGACGAGGGGAAAGCATTACCAAAGCTAGAATCATTAAAGTTACAGAAGAACAAGCCTTGCTGAGGACCATTCCACAAGCACAAAAATGAATCCTTCTTTCACAAACCATCAAGAATTCTTTGAGAAGTAGCAAAGTACCAGTCTCATAGATCTGATCTACTTAGAGTTCCAAAAAGCTTTTGGGGAAAAAATCCCTCTAAATGGGTTCTGAGTAGGAATGTGCAATTCGATTTGGATCAGCTGAAAAGTACCCGAATCAGCCTTGATTCATGCACAAAGCAGCTGAACCTGGTCCGAATTGCCACTTCTCAATGAGTTTTAATCTTGTTTGAATTGCCGAATCACATTTCGGCAATTTGAACAAGTGGCTGTTTAAACTTTAAAGGAACAATGGTACCTTTAAGACCAGCAAAGCTTTATCCCAGTTTTGAGTTTTCGTGTCCATGCATGGTTCCTCAGACAATGAAACAGGGATCATCATAATGTAACACAGAGCTCTTCCGCCAGGCATTTGGTTGACACCGAGCCAAGTCCCTCCCTGTACAGGCCCTATATGTTGGTTATCTGGGCAGAAGTTACCCCCCACCCTTGGGATGGCAGTGTGGGTTGTATGTGCTATGGTCAGGTGTGGGTTGGAAAGGAGGGGGGGTAGATGGGGTTTTGCTACTGATCTAGGATTTTTTAAATTGTATTTTATATTGTTTTAAATTCTTGTAAACCCCCACAAGCTGGCACGATAGTAATGAATAGGTAATAGATAGACCATCTTATCATTTGGGTTAATGGACTGTTGTAGAAGATATATTGATTCCTTGTCCCTGCAGTTAACTTCCTTGAGGTTTTTTCCCCCTTCTTCTTTCCCCCTTCCCCCTTCTTCCCTCCTACCAGCAGTGGAATAGGCTGCCTAAGGAGGTGGTGAGCTCCCCCTCACTGGCAGTCTTCAAGCAGAGGTTGGATACACACTTTTCTTGGATGCTTTAGGACAGTGGTCCCCAACCTTTTTATCACCGGGGACCACTCAACGCCGGGGACCACTCACCAGGGACCACTCAACGCCTTTTACTGAGGCCCAGTGTGGGGGGGGTAGTTTACTCCTCTACTCTTAACCACTGCCTTAATGCTCTCTGACCACTATGGTAATGTTTAAACATCCCTTCAAAATAAGATACAGACACGCCACAACAATGAACATTAGGAACATTTTATTTTCATGGAAATTTTAACTCTGAGCTCTGAGCTTGTTTCTCTGCAACGAGATAGTCCCATCTGGGAGTGATGGGAGACAATGACACCCAAAGTGAAAGGTTGTCACTTGGAGGAGGGCAGGATGCTGTTTCTGCTGGCTGCAGAGGAAAGGACACGCAGTAATGGGTTTAAACTTCAAGTACAACGATATAGGCTAGATATCAGGAAAAAGTTTTTCTCAGTCAGAGTCGTTCAGCAGTGGAATAGGCTGCCTAAGGAGGTGGTGAGTGCCCCCTCACTGGCAGTCTTCAAGCAAAGGTTGGATACACACTTTTCTTGGATGCTTTAGGATGCTTAGGGCTAATCCTGCGTTGAGCAGGGGGTTGGACTAGATGGCCTGTATGGCCCCTTCCAACTCTATGATTCTATGATTCTATGATTCTATGAAAGTGTGTTGTAAAGGACCGGGGGGGATGAAGTAAAGGGCTGGGGGGGGGAGGCGTCCTTCGGGGCCCACCTCCAATTAGTTGAAGGACCACATGTGGTCCGCGGCCCACAGGTTGGGGATCGCTACTTTAGAATGCTTAGGGCTGATCCTGCGTTGACCAGGTGGTTGGACTAGATGGCCTGCATGGCCCCTTCCAACTCTATGATTCTATGATTCTATGATACCTACAATAACGTATTATTTGTTTCCATCAATACATTGTTTTTAACATTGTTTTATTATCTTAATGATTTTATGTAGCAATACTTTTTAATTCTTTTTACTACACACACACACAAGTTGGCAGGATCTGGGAGTGGTGGTCAATAAATGTAACTAAGTAAATTTTACAAAATTAAAAATAAAATATAAGGACAGAGTAAGTTAGCAGGAAATTAGTAAACAGCATGTAGATATCCCACAAATATACAGCATGATATCTAGCTAGAATAACAGTTATCAGTCCTTTGGGTTCAATTGCTGTTCACAAAAACTTAAGGGGAATCAAAATGTTAAGGTTGGAGATTCATGGCAGTTGCTCATTCCTAGAATAAAATTTTGTTGGTCTTAAAGGTATCACTGGACTCAAATTTTGTTCTGCTACTTCAGACCAACATTGGTATGCACCTGAATCTAAACTGTAAAGGGAAAGAGAAAGGGGAAGCTCCTCTTTTCCTCTTTTCTGGTTTCGGGGGGTGGGCAGGGTTTGAGGTAGAGTTACCAACCTTGCAGCATGCCTGCAGGATCCTCTCCTCAAAAGAACCCCCATTATTTCCTATGGTGAGAATTTAGAACCGACCATAGATTCATTTCTTTCTTTCTCAACACAGGAAATTATGAAACTCAGATGGGACACCCAAAGAGGCACCCCCTGGTCCAATCTTTTTGCAACTTGGGGGTCCTTTTGAGGAGAGGCTCCTACATTTATGCTGCAAATTTGGTGCTTCTACCTTAACTCAGAACGTGGAAAAGAAAAAAAGGAGGACATTCCCATGGACTTCAATGGTGCCAAATCAATTTGACCAAATCAGAACCAATGGGTCATTTGGACAAATCAGATTTGGTTTGATTTTGTTACAGACCTACAAGGGGATTCTGCATTTCCACACCCCATGCCATTTCCTGCTCACGGAGAAAATTATAATCTAAAATAAACGGTTGTTGGATGACAGAGTGATGTCGCTTCCAAGAAAAATCAGGAAGTGATGTCAGCCATCTCTAAGAATTACTGGAAATTCTGTGGCTTATCGTGCCAACCAATGAATACTACAGACTGTTCAGTCACAAAAGTGGCACTTCCACTCTACGTGGTTGATACACAGTGGCCACATGACTCACCCACCCTGGTATCGCCTTGGGGGTGTACATGATACAGGAAAGCCAGAACTTTGCGTGTGCAGCTGTGGCAGCTACCATAAATCTCACAAATCATCTTGCAGTGGGCAGACACTGTGCAGACACAAAACTCTATGAAAGTTACTGCCTTACGTCCTCAGGTCTCAGGATGCAACCCAAAATGAATGTGGCTAACAAAATAAGTGGGAACGTTAGGTGCATGGCTTGTGAAGCTGGCCTGAGCTGTTGTTTTTCTTTAGGCCAGATGGACAGAGATAGCTACACAACTGGAACTGTCACTGTCACTGTCACAGTCTCAAGATTCTGATGGCGTATTTACCTTCAACCATGCTTAATTTTTTTTTCTTGGGAGGGTAAACGAAGTACTGAGCTTTCTTTTCTTCTTTAAGGCCCTTTGTGTGTGTGTGGGGGGGGGGGGGTTGCAATAAAGAACCCAGTGCCTTTTGATTTGAAATCCAGTCCCTCCTCTCCACCTTCTTGCATTCAAGTCAACGGCAGCGTACGTCTTTTCTTCAGCCTTGACAATCTGGTACCTTTACAGCTTAGCAGGGGGAAAAGAATCCCATATGTATCCATGAGATATATTCACTCAAAACCACAAAGGGGTCTTAATATATATGCCACAGGTACAGGAGCATTATCAATCACAATGTTAAAGCCTTGATAAGCTCTATGTAGGTGAGTTCATCCCCCATCTCTTTCATCTCTGGATGTCTTGCCGAGTACTTCATTTGGAGAAAGTCCTAAAAGCCATGTTGGGTAACAAAAAGGGATAAAAGTGTAAACCTGTCTGTTCATATTTGCCAGTCCTCAACGTGGAGAGCACAGCAAGTATTCTGTCAAGGAAAATGAGGATTTTCTTTTTGGGCTCCTTTGAATCCTCAAACGGATGCATCTTCTTTGTAAGAGAAAAAGGGGAGTATCTCGATACTTAAGTCAAAATAGCAAACTTTTCAAAGGGCTCGAAACTTGGAGCCAGTGGTGAGGCTCGAGAGTCGCCGACTCTTGGATTGTTTGATATGCCATAAAACAGAGAGACAGAGACCGAGAAAGGGGGGGGGGGAGTTCATCTTCCTTTTCAAATGATAGATATGGACAGTACTTTCTCCACAAAGGAAGCTTCAATTATTAACAGCAGGGCTTGTGCTTGACAGAGAGAAGGGCAGAGGGAGAGTGAAGGCTGCGGAGGTATCGAGAGGGAAGGATTTTCCGACAGTAAGTGCCAATTCTTTCTGTAGGGAATGTTCTCTCCCCCCCCCCTCCTTTTTGGCACATATCAAAAACACTGATGCAGAAAGAAGAAGCGGAGCTGGTTTTTTTATACTCCGCTTTTCACTATCCGAAAGAATTCCAAAGCGGCTTCAAACTCCTTTCCCTTCCTCTCCCCTCAACAGGCACCCTGTGAGGTAGGTGGGGCTGAGCGGGCTCTAAGAGAACTGCTCTGTGAGAACAGCTCTGAAAAAACTGGGACTAGCCCAAAGTCATCCAGCTGGCTGTATGTGGAGGAAGAATGGGGAATCCAGACAAGTTCTCCCGCTTAGAGGCCTCCGCTCTTAACCTCTATATCAGTGGTCCACAACCTTTTTATCACCGGGGAACAGTCAACACTTGACAATTTTACTGAGGCCCTGGGGGGGGTAGTCTTTTTCTGAGGGACATCACTGCCGCTGCCTGAGCCCCTGCTTCTCTTGCTTTCCTGCCAGTGCCCCTGACTTCCCGCCGCCCACTGGGGGCGCTGCCAGCAGCAGCTGCGTAGTGCCATGCTGAGGGGGAGCCCCAGCCATGGCGGCCGCCGGAAAGTACCAAAGGTGAGCCGGCAGCAGAATGGCAGGGCAGCCCCTGAGGCAGCAGCTGGGGAGGAGGACAAGGAGGAGCTGCGGCCTGGTATCGACTGATCCACGGACCGGTACTGGCCCCTGGCCCTGGGGTTGGGGACAGTTGCTCTATACCATACAAGCGGATCTTAAGTCAGGAATGAAAAATTGTCGGCTAGATTTTCTTAGCACTTCCCTTCCTGCATAGTTGCAAGGGAAAGAAATGTGTAGTGAATAAGACTGCCTAGGAAATGGTGTTAAGATTCAATCCACTTTTGGGATTGGGAGAGGGGAGAACCAAAATCATTTCCTAACCGCTAAACATCTTTAAATCGCCCGTGGCGCCGCGGGTGGCGCCACGGACTAAATAAAACGCTGAAGGCTGATGGGGAGGAGTTAGGGTGGGCTCTGTCCGGGATAAAAACTCGGAGGAGCGAATCAGGAGCCGCAAAGCGGCTCCTGATTCACTCCTCCGAGTGTCAATCCTGGACCAAGGAGGCAATGGGGAGGCGCGCAAAGCGCACCTCCCCATTGCCTCCTTGCCCGCCATTGCCTCCGCCTCAACGCGGGGAAAGGAGCAGGGCCCTGCTCCTTTCTACCCACACACCCACACAACTTTGCCTTCTCCTGGCCGCTGGAGCAGCTGCGCCGCCTCACTGCTGCCGCGCTGCCGCTCCAGCGGCCGGGAGAAGGATGCTGCCAACATCGACGCCGAGACAACGCACCCGCCGCCCCCACCAAACCATCGCCGCCAACACTCCTATGCTACCCACCCGCGCCTCGCCACCAACCTTCAACACTTCCTCCCCTCTTTTGCGACTTCGCCGCGTCACCAGCCTCCCAAGACGCACCAAGATGGCCACCATGGCAACGCAGCCGCCTCTGACCTGCTCCGCGCCAACGGGCCCAGCAAACATCGCCGGCCGCCCTCTACACCAGTGGTCCCCAACCTGCGGGCTGCAGCCCGGTGCCGGGCCACGAAGGCCATGGCACCGGGCCGCGGCTCCTGCTCTGCGCCCCCCCCCCCACAGTAAAAAACTTCCCAGGCTGCAAGCTTGCGGCCCGGGAAGCTTCTTACTGTGGGAGAGTGGGGAGAGGGAATCAGGGCCGGGCTGCGCGGCCGTGCGGGTGCGGCCCGATGAGTGGCCACAGTCCGCGCGGGCGCGGCCCGATGCTCTGCCGGTCCCCAGCCTCAGAAAGGTTGGGGACCACTGCTCTACACCGACGCGGACACAGGCTGTCCCCCGCCCTGCTGCTCCGCCGACAGGCCACCACGCCAGACTCGCTGCCTAGCCAACACTTCGTCGAGATCCGAGAAGCCTGCCCCCGTGAGTCACACCCCACTCACCGGCCCCAGCCCTGCTGCGCAACCACACCTCACCGCCCACACAGAACCCTGTAGCAGTCCCCCAGGGGACGGCTAAACCCTTCTAGCGGCCATTTTATTTTCCTGTAAAATGGGCTTTAAATCTAGTCATGGTATAAAGTAGCCAGCAATAGTCTATTCCTTGGGGGTGGGAGGGGGAGCTTGCGTCTGTAAAATAGTTGATTCTCTGACATTGTCTCTGCTGATTTGTATTCAGTACAAATACTCTATGCCAGGGGTAGTCAACCTGTGGTCCTCCAGATGTCCATGGACTACAATTCCCATGCATTTGCTAGCAGGGGCTCATGGGAATTGTAGTCCATGAACATCTGGAGGACCATAGGTTGACTATCCCTGCTATGCAAGCCAGGAGTGGCAGCATTCAAATATAATAGATAGATAGATAGATAGATAGATAGATAGATAGATAGATAGATAGATAGATAGATAGATAGATAGATAGATAGATAGATAGATAGATAGATAGATAGATAGATAGATAGATAGATAGATAGATAGATAGATAGATAAATAATAATTAAAACCAGTAGGAGGAGGCAGGATTCACACCGTGCTCAGTAAACTGGTGAAGGCCACTGTTCGATCTGGTCTCCAGATGATAGCGTCTGATGGTTCCATCTCAGAAGAAGAAGCTGTTTTTTATAGCCTGCTTTTCACTACCTGAAGGGTTCTCAAGGCAGCTTCACTTCCTCTCCCCCACAACAGACCCCATATGAGGTAGGTGCGGCTGAGCGAGCTCTGAGAGAACTGTGACTGGCCCAAGGTCACCCAGCTGGCTGCATGTGGAGGAGCAAGGAATAAAACTCTGTTCTCCAGCTTAGAGGCCACTGCTCTCAACCTGTCTCTCTAAGTTTTTACTTCACCCTTCCTTCAAGGTGCTCAGAATACAATGAAAAAGAGAGAAAAATAGTTGAGAGAACAACCATTCAGGATTCCTATGATCACTCCTGACTCAGATTTTATAGATCCAAGGAGGCACATGGACACAGACCACTGACCTTTCAAGGTCAGGTCTCAAGTCAAGGTCTTTCCAATCCCTTTTAACTGGAGATACCGAGGATTGACCCCGGGGTTGTCTGTACCCCAATATCTTCTTCCACTGAATCATGACCCCTTCACTTAGAATCTAATTTTTGTATGTAACTGGCTATTATATGCCTTTTGGACTCATTATATTCTTATTGTCACAAAGTCTAGTTGAGGGCTATTTAATCTGAGAAGACGCTACTATGATAACGCTCTATAGTCCCTTTGGAGCCATAGATGTCTTATGGGCCACCTGAACAAGACACAGAATAAGGATTATTAACCAAAAGGTAATGACTTTTGTAGCCCTTTTGTGGCTCGTTTAGTGCCCTCTTGCATCTATTATGGTTTGTTTAAGCTCTTCCATCAGTGAGGTACCTAGCGCTACCCAGATGTTGTCAGTATTAAGAAATTAAAGAGGAAAGGGAGTCACAGGCGGCTTTCGGTTACTCAGAACTTCAACATCTCTGATGTGTTAGCATTGCCCAGTTTTGTATAAAATTGAAGCATTCCTGAACACATTTTATTTGGAATGGAATGTATATCCATTTCCCCCAAATTCCATTCAGTCGAGAGCATTTGTCTCATCTGCTCACTGACAGCATGCCAAAGTTGGAGGGCTAGTGCTTTGTTGGGAGGTGAGGACAGAAGTATTCACAACGGACCATGAGTATACAAAGTTTATCTCAAGGGCCGTAGATGGGTTAGAGACATCACAGCTCCCTCTGCTCCCCTCTGTGAGTAGCCCTACTTCACTAATGTTGGTTCCCAGTAGAAAACCACCACCTTCCTGAGAAGCTTTCAGCCACAGAAATATACAAGCGTTTATAATATATATTTTTAAACCCTGTCTTTTCCCCTTGCTAGAAGTAGCTAGGAAATGTTTTTGATTGGGTGTGGAAGGGGAAAAGGGACCCCACCCCACTCCAGCAGCTGATTTATATTTCAAACTACGACTGGTTTAAAAACAAAACCATGCCAAAATGTCCCGGGAGGAGCCTGGCCCTGGATTCGCCACCCCCAGTCTCCATAGCATTGCCCAATGAAAAAGCATCCAAGACTGTTTCTACACCCACGTGCCAGGCTGCAGGCTAGAGTTTGAGCCAGGGTAGGTTGCCCTGCCTCTTCCTGCTCCTGCACGGGGAAACATTTGGCCTGGTGCACCTCGTCTACCCTGGACTTGTGTTCTGGCATGGGAGCTTGGGCTGCAAAGTTCCCCATGAAGAAGTAGTCCAAGAGGGGCTGTGAGAGTGGCATCCCTGGATTCATGGCAATTGCCCAGGGTTCAGAAGGAGTTTCAGAGGACCAGCCAGGCAGAAGTGCAGACAGCAGTGGGTGCAGCAGAACCTCATCACCAGGAGAAGTGGTCATCCAGTGGGAATGAGGGAGATCTTGGAACATGGTCAGTAGGGTTGCCACTGGCAGGGGATGGGGTAAGGTCACCAAATCCAGGTTGGGAAACTTCTGGAGATTTGGGGATAGAGTCTGGGGAGGGCAAGAACTTCCATGGGCCACAATACCACATGGTCTACACTCCAAAGCATCCTTTTTTTCAAGGGGAACTGATTTCTGTATCCTAGAGATGAGCCATAATTCCAGACGATCCCCAGGTCTCACCTGGAGGCTGACATCCCTAAAGTTCTGGATAACTGATTAATTCCTGGCAAACTTCCTTCCAAGTCTCATGAAGTCCAATAAAGAAAGATTCTATTTCATATTGTACTGCAAGCTAACTAACCATTCAGATATGCATCATATGGATGCTGAGCCCAACTCCAATTTGGATCCAAAAACAATCAGACTTTTAAGCTGTGGCCAGTGGTGGTCACATCATCATCAAGTACCAAGTCTCAGGAGATTTAACATTATTTATTTAAACAATTGTTAGCCACCTTTCTACCTTTTGGTGCTTACAATACCGATAAAATACATTCGGCAAATAGATGTTTTAAAAACCCACAAATTTTCCTTGTCACTATTTAGGACTGCCAGTAACTTATTCCAGGGTGGTCCTAAATAAAACCATCTTTGCTTCTTAAAGGTTCAAAGCGAGGAGGCCAGGGACACTTCCCTGGGGAGGTTGTTCCACACTCATGAGGCTGCTGCTGAAAAGTCCCTCCTTCATGTACCTAGCATCTTTTGTTGCTATGACAGTCAAGAAGACCTCTCCCTGTGATCTAAATCCCCAGGCGGGAACATATGGGAGAAAACAGCCCTTCAGATATCCTACTTCCAGGCCATGTAGGGGCTTAAATGTCAACACCAATACCATGACTCGGGCTCTGGATTGGATTGGTAGCCGGGGTAAGCTCAGGAGCATTGGGGTCAGATGCTCCCAACCAGCAATCTACCTACTTCACTGACATGACCCCTAGTGTTCCTTGGAGGAACTACTCTCCAAATCCTTGGAGGCCTCCCATTCAAATACTAGTCATGATCTGTCCTGCTTGGCTTCTGACATCTGTTGCAATTGGGCTTGGCTGGGCCACCTACAAAAACTTATCATAGATAAAGGAGAGTCAGAGTGGTATAGCTGCTATGGGTGTATCTGGGAGACCCACGTTTGAATCCCCATTCATGCCATGGAAGTTCTGGGCGACCTTATGCCAGGCCCACTCTTTATGGGCCTTATGCCAGGCCCTTATGGGCCTTATGCCAGGCCCTTATGGGCCTTATGCCAGGCCCTTATGGACCTTATGCCAGGCCCACCTTATGCCAGGCCCACCTTATGCCAGGCCTAACTTTACTTCACAGAGCTCTTGGGAGGATAAAATGGAAGACAGGAGAACAATGTAAGCTGGTTTGAATCCCCATTGGGGAGAGCATCAGAGTACAAATGAATTAACTATGAAAATAAATAATCAATGAGACAGGGACAGGAGGGTGTCCAAGGGCCACCCCAAGATAAACAAAATCTCTAGATGCTACTTAGAGATGTACAAACATTCCCTGTTCTATTTTTTGTCATATTTGTTTATACTTTTGTCAGTCAGTTTATTGTTATGGGCCTCGACCAGTACAATATTTTTTTTCCAATGTCTCTTCTCTGCATTTTCACTGCTGGCTTTACAGAAGCATTTGTATTGATCTGTTTGCATTGTTGGCATTCATATGTAATTTATAGGGCACTTATATTTACAACAGGTTTATAGGGCACTTATATTTACAATAACTAAGCCAGCCATTCTCAACTTTGTTAGCGCTGAGAAGCCCCCGAAACACTCTTCAGGCTTTGAGAAACCCCAGAAGTGTTGTGATCATGGAGAAGAGGGTTGGGAAGCATAGCAGAGTACACAGCCTACTCAGGGCCCCTGCCCTTCCCACCCCCTCCAGCCCCATCATTGGCCATTCTGGGAGGTGGAGGTCAATGTGACCATATGTGATCATATCACCCTATTAATGTTTAACAAATTTCAGATATCTATCAATTAATTAACTCCCAACCATTCAGATAACCCTTCTCAGGCCATGAAGAAACCCTGATTGAGAAAGGCTGAACTAGGCAAATGTTCAACTGGTAGGGTTTTTATTAACACAAAACCACACAAAAAATGGTTACATACACACAATAAACCCATACAAAAGCTAACTAAGAAAAGGAGGAAGGAAAGGAGAATGCCGTTTAGGGGAATGGTGATATTTACCGATTTTGAATTGGTTTGTGGAAGCAGCAAGTCAAGGAAAGAAGTTGCCAGCACTTCAGGAAGTGAGGGGAGAGCCCACATGCAAGTGGGAGTATAAGGAGGGATCCAGGAACACACATATACAAGCTTCTGGGTTAGCGGGGTGATATATGGATAGGGGGAAATGTATCCTGATGCAGGTTGACTCACTGCCAGAGGGCAATGACTTGATGGGTCTGAAAGGGATGATGGCCCTACAAGTACTAGATAAAGGTAAAAGGTAAAGGTATCCCCTGTGCAAGCACCGGGTCATGTCTGATCCTTGGGGTGACGCCCTCCAGCGTTTTCATGGCAGACTCAATACGGGGTGGTTTGCCAGTGCCTTCCCCAGTCATTACCGTTTACCCCCCAGCAAGCAAGCTGGGTACTCATTTTACCGACCTCGGAAGGATGAAAGGCTGAGTCAACCTTGAGCTGGCTGCTGGGATTGAACTCCCAGCTTCATAGGCAGAGTTTTCAGACTGCATGTCTGCTGCCTTACCACTCTGCACCACAAGAGGCTCTTTTTCAAGTACTAGATAGGAAGGGTGCTCTATTAATTGGGGGTGCTCTATTAATGGTAATAGGTGAAAGGAAAGCTAGGCTTGGGTGCTGAAGGGATCATTCTGAGTGAATCATTAGATCTTGGGTGACCCATTGTTCTGAGTCATGCGTCCCTCCAGGGAAAGGAGGGAGTAGAAGCCAGCCAGCCCTGAAAAATGGTTTTTCACACCTTGAAAAATGGGTTTTTCCCATGCCTCTGCAACTGGCACCCATCTAGGTCCATTTTGGTCCAAACAGTGTCCTGCACGGGGGTAATATTATTGGTGTATCTGATGCTTTTAGGAGAAGGAGTCTGACTGCTAAGAACATGAGTATCTATGGAATGCTGAGATCCATGGGAAAGTTCAAAACCCCCTTCTTGCCTACATTCCCCAAGATTAAACTGCAAAAAGAACAGTGGGGGAAATTGCTGTCAAGTTTTCAAGGCAAGAAATACCCACAGGTTATTGCCCATTGCCTGCCTCTGCACTGCGACCCTGGACTTCTTTGGTGGTTTCCCATTCAGGATGAACCTGCTTAGCTTAGAATCATAGAATCATAGAATCATAAAGTTGGAAGTGGCCATACAGGCCATCTAGTCCAACCCCCTGCTCAACGCAGGATCAGCCCTAAGCATCCTAAAGCATCCAAGAAAAGTGTGTATCCAACCTTTGCTTGAAGACTGCCAGTGAGGGGGAGCTCACCACCTCCTTAGGCAGCCTATTCCACTGCTGAACTACTCTGACTGTGAAATTTTTCCCCTGATATCTAGCCTATATCGTTGTACTTGAAGTTTAAACCCATTACTGTGTGTCCTCTCCTCTGCAGCTTCTGAGATTTGACAAGATGAGGCTAGCTTGGACCATCCAGGTCAGGGCTTCTGCAAATAGTACTCTGGCAGAATAGAGTGGGTTGGATTCCATGGTAAGCTTTCACTGACAGAAGGAATGGCTGTCAGTGTAATGGGATCCTCTTGCTTTCCCCTCCCCTTGCCATCCCAAATTAAAATCATAGAGCTGGAAGGGATCTCCAGGATCATCTAGTCCATCCTCATGCACAATACAGGAAGTCACAACTACTTGTTGCTCCTGAAATATAGATCCTGGGCAACAAGGAATTCCCAGGGAAAATAAGAAGAAGGAAGTCAAAGGATTGCAGCAGGAGATGGAAATTGGTGGAAATCTCCCCTCTCCCCCCAAAATTAATGGAAATTGACTGAGATCATCATCAGGACTTGTTTACACCATGAGAAGTATATATTCTTTCTGTTTTGCGATGAACACCCACTGTACCATCCTATTCAATAGTTTATCTTGATGACCGCCCAATGTGGAAACAGTGAATTGGCCAGAAACAGAAATGCCCTTAAGGAATATTCAACATGTGGTAAGAAACACAGAGAAAGAAATGGTGCCTCTGTCTTCCTTGCCCCCTTGCCAAATGGCACCCCTGAGAGACATATCAAGTCCTTGTTTCCTCTACAATAACTAGAAAACAAAGTTCTTTGTTTCAAATCAAGGGGTGTTTTGTGCGGGAGGTATGTCTCTCAGACCCCAATAAAAGGATTAATCAAGTGAGTTCATAACAATGCCAAGCTAACGGTCTTCCATTCAAATAACTACGGGTCACGTGGTCGCCAACCGAAAACATATTAGTGCCTGCACAGAACTGTTTTATGGTCTTCCATCTATTATTCCTCCAGACCTTATAGCCTACTTGGGAATGACGGCTGAATCTCCTCACAGAAAAAGGAGGGGTGAAGCCCCGTGCCTGACTAGACTACCAATGGCCATTGGGGGTTTGCGTGCAAATAAAACAAATTGATTCCTAAGGGTTCTCTTGAAGTGCCACAGCCCCCAATCTAGTTATTCTGTATAAAAACACACACACCTGTCGGTCTCCTCACATAAATGGCTAACTCAACAATTCAAAGCTTGATTGGGGAGTATACTTCCCATAACTTTTGTTTTGTTTTCTGCCTCACAGCCTTTAACACTGTAGCTATCAACAATGTTATTCCCTCTAATAAGGGAACCGGAACATCATGGGAAATTCCTCGTTCTTCTTGCCTATCTCATGACATAATGTGTGGCAAGAGGCAATAAAGGATGTCGGATTTTGCAGATTTGCAAAGAAATTGTTTCCTTGGCCTGCTCTTCTGCCACTCCTGGGAGGGTAATTCTCATTCTCCCCCCCCCCCTCAAAAACTATCCCTTTTCTCAAAAGAATTCTCCCTGGATTCAGTCAAGCTCATTACAGGTCTTTTCTTTCTTCTGCAGTTCTTTGGATTTGGAGACTGTTCCCTGATCCAAACAGGCCATGGTGCCCGTGGTCATTTGGGGCCATGTCTTTCCTCCGTTGATCACAATCATGGCCTTTTCGACTTCACAAAACTTGAACCAGTAAAGCTAAATATTGTTTCAGAGGGCAGTCATATTGATCTGAAGAGCTAGATTCAACCCCAGTCCTACCTGAGAGACCAACTAAATTTTCAGATAAGGACAAAGGGAACTTTGATTTATACTCCTCACCCTCCTCCCCCTCAAAAAAATCTGGTTATTCTTGGATGCTACTGGACTTGAATCTACATCAAGAAATACAGAACTAGCTGACCCTGAACTGATTTGGTGAACACTTTCAAAAGGATGAGACTCATTCATGGAGGATAAGTCTAAGGTCAATGGCTATTGGAACTGCACCTCCATGTTCAGAGGATTCATAGAGCAGGTTTCTAGATGCTGGGAACAACAAGAAACAGAAAGCCATGGCAATCATGCATAGCGTGGGAGAGCCCATGGCTGATTGATTGCATCTGCAAACAGAACATTGGACCATAGGGATGTTAATTTAGCTACTTTTAAGAGGTTAGCTACTTTTTAGTCGATTCCACATGGGTAGAAAAGGCTGAGAGGGTCATCATACAGAAGCAGGGCAAATCCCTGCCTCCACATGATATTGCTGCCAGGTTGTCTCCCTCCTGGGCCTGGCTTCTATCAGGCCCCAGAAGCCCCTGGTTAAGGGTATGCGGGATTTTCCGAGTTCCCTTAGCCCACTGCGGAGACCAACAGGCCTATCCCATGGCAAGCCCATGTGGACAGGGAAGAGCTGGGCCCTGCTCTTCTCTGTCCTATGGTGGCCCCTGCTGTGCATCCCCACTCCCCAGCTACCCACCACCACCAGACTCCAGCCAGGGACTAACCAGCACCAATGGACAGCCAGGAGGGCCCGGATGAACACCCAGCCAGTCACCAAAGCATGGGCCACAGCACTTCACAGAGCTAGTCTTCACCTCAGTGGACCAACACTCTGCCTGTGCACAATACCTGGGTGGAGGTGGATGGTCCCAGGGCAGGCACAGGAGGTGCCAGCATCACCACTTTGGAGGTGGGCTGCAACTCTGGCTGGTGCACTAAATCCATCGCCCCCAAGACGTAAGGCTCACCATTCCTGCATGCCCCACAAGACCAGGCTGCGGGACAGGGACAGGCATGTCCACATCAACACAATCCTTGAGTGTCGGAAGGCAGATGCCAAAGCCGCAGGTGGGGTTTTTAGCCCCTTGGTAGGCAGAGACACAGGCGGGCAGTCTGGGAGGCTCAGCAGTATGAAAGGGGAGGAAGGAGGACAGAACAGGGTCTTATGCAGGGCGGAGAGAGGAGAGCAGATGAACAACACAAGAAAAGGACGACTGAGGAGTGAGAAGGAAGAGAACAAGAGATAGACAGAGGTAGTAGGGATAGCCCTAGTTGCTGGGGTGGTGAGGGGCTCCCATAGGGTGGCATACTTTTGAGTATTGTTTTTCAGTGGGTACTCATCTTGGTCTGCAGTGGAAGAGCAAGATTCGAATCCAGCAGCATCTTGGAGACCCAACAAGGTTATAAGCTTTCAAGATTCAAGATTCCATTCAACAGATACAAGTCAGAATAGACATCTCCAAGTCCTTATATCCCAGTCAGAAGGCAGGAGGGATGTTGCAAAAGAGGGCTCAGGATGCGAAGTTACAATGTGCATTGTAATCAGCTTGATTAGAGCAGTGGAGAAATATTTAGGAGCAGAAAATTAGTCTCGGCAGTGAGATAGAAATCTTACATCCCTGTTCTGAATTTGTGAATGAAGTTCAGCAATCTCCTGTTGTCATCTCCCTTTGAAGTTTCTCTGTTTGAAGACGGCAACTCTCTTAGGTCAGCAATAGAATGAAAGGAAAGAATACAATGTTCTCCCATGGTTGGGGGTTTATGTTGGATTTATGTCAATTTATTATTTTGTGTAAGGAGTGACCTTCTGTCTGATGTAGAGAGTGGAAGGATATTGTTGACATTTGATGGCATATATGACTGTAAAATCAACAAGTGAATGAAACCATGGCATATGGCTGGTGTTGTTAGGTCCCGTTAATATCATTATATCATTATAATGAATTATGATTATAGATTTGCTATAAATTGCCAGATCTCAGAAGCTAAGTAGGGTCCGAACTTGCATGGGAGACCACCAAGGCAGATGCTGCAATGGAAGACAATGGGAAACCACCTCTGTATCTCATTTGCCTTGAAAGCCTCTTTCTGGGTTTGCCATAAATCAATTGCAACTAATGTGCACGTATGTCTTGAGTTCTGCAAGAGCTGAGAACATTTCTCTATGGTCTTCAGCATCCTAAATAAGGAGCAGCCAGAGGTCCCAGTCAGGTATAGTTGAGTAGATTGGGACCAATCCACAAGAGGTTGGAGCTAGGAACCACGGACCAATTATGCATGGCAGACCACTGCTGATGCACTGCAGCAGAGCAGCATGCTCCCACGGGGGACACGTTTCAGCAGGGGAGCTGGTCCACCATTTTCTGCATCCCCATAGGGGACACGCTTTGGCGATGGAGGAGATCCACCACCAAAATGTATCCTCCTGGGAAACAGAGCTATGGTGGAAAGTTTCTGCCACATGGGGAGGGGAGCAACAGAGGGGTTTTGCAGGAAGGTGAGATTGTGTGAGAACCCAATCCCACCCTCCTGCAAAATAACACACACAAAAACCTTTCGATCCCGTGGCACTGCGAAGCATCCAGAACTGAGAAGGGCATTTTCAGTCCCCTCCTAGCCACTGTAGCACCAGGAGGAGCCAGGCTCTTCCTTTGTGCATGGGCCTGGTCTGGCCTTGCCCTGTGCCACCAGGGACCCTAAAGCGGGCCAGAGCTGGGAGGGGGCTGTGCCAGTGCTCACGTCATGCATAAGTGGGGATTAGCCTTGCTGTCATGAAGGCACCAGCCCAGCCTTTCTTGCCCATGCATAATCAGTCTATTTGGAGCTAGGCCCATGGTGAGACTACTGTAGCACTGAACAGATATTCTGTGTTCGATGCACCTATTTTCTTTATTGGAGACCATCTTTCTCACAAGAGACTCAAGATGGACTAAAAATATTAAAAGCCAAGAATAAAATACAAAGAAAACCCTGGGCCCTATGAGTGGGCAATATAAAAATATAAGAAATGAATAAATATAAATATAAAATGTTCAAAAACACAAATACAATGAAAACCATGCATATAATAAAACCTATCTAGGAAAAAAAAAATTCACAGCCATTAAAACTAGTGGGGAGGGGAATTGACAGAAGCTTATAAAAGATATCCTTTATCAAAATGCCTTCCCGAACAATTCCATTTTGTGTGCTGGCCTTCCTAACCTCTTCAGGAAGCTCACTTCACCAAATAGAATGCACAACAGGGAATGGTCAAGTTTAAGCATTTCTTGTGAGATGGCCCTTCTTGGTTTCTTTTTTATATCCATTTGCATTTCTGTCCATATGTTGTTTTTTGTAGATTCGTTACTACAGTGTACACCTATATGCAACTCATACAGTATCTTGTACCTTCAAAAGAAATGATTTAGCGTTGCACAAATAACACAGAACACTGCACAGAAAGTTCACAGGAAAACATACGGATGAGAAGAAACAAAAAGTGATACAACAAGGTGGACCCATGGGTTCAGTTTGCACAGGGGGGAAGTGTAATCCCCATAGCTCCAGCTAGCAAGGATGTAGAACTCACTTCTTTATTTAATTTAAATATTTTTGTGCCACCACTTCAGAGTCAAGGTTGCTTGCAATTCAAAATCTCATTATAAAAAAACAAAAAGAACCTTAGGAACAAGTCTTTAGAAAACAAGTCAGTGGACATAAGCAGCATTAAAATTATCAATGAAACAGAAACAGACTATTTAAAAGTTTGTAAGCTACAACAACAAGAGCCAGCTTGGTGCAGTGGTTAGGAGCGTGGACTTCTTATCTGGCAAGCCGGGTTCAATTCTATACTCCCCCACATGCAGCCAGACCTTGGGCTCACCACAGCACTGATAGAGTTGTTCTGATCAAGCAATAACATCAGGACTCTCTCAGACCGTTTATGCACTGGGAACTTCACTGCCCTAGCTCCTGTGCAGGAGCATAAATCGGGGGCGGATGAGGCATACCAGGCCAAATGCTCCCCCATGTGGATGCAGGAAGAGATGGGGCAACCTGCTACGACTAAAATTCCAGCCTGCAACCTGGCATGAAACCTCCAGTGCATAAACGGTCTCAGCCTCACCTCCCTCACAGGGTGTCTGTTGTGAGGAGAGGAAAGGGAAGGTGATTGTAAGCCACTTTGAGACTCGTTTGGGTAGAGAAAAGAGGCATATAGGAACCAACTCTTCTTCTTCTTCTTCTTCTTCTTCTTCTTCTTCTTCTTCTTCAATAATATCAGGGCTCTCTCAGCCTCCCCCACCTCACAAGGTGTCTATTGTGGAGAGAGGAAAGGGAGGGCGATTGTAAGCTGCTTTGAGACTTCTTTGGGGAGAGAAAAACAGCATATAAGAACCAACTCTTCTTCCTCTTCTTCTAAAAACCTGGGGCAAAATATGTATTTTCATCTGGTGCCTAAAGGAAAATAACGGAAGTGAGCCTCAGGTGAGCCTCTAGTGACCACCCACCTCACCTCTGAAGACAAAGGCACAGAAAGCAGAGCTTGAGAAGCAGATCACATGGAATTCAACCCCAGCCCATCGAAAGGAGGAAGATGAATCCGTTAACAAATTATCTGCTTAATCAGGAATAGCTCCCCAATCCTACTTTGCCTTCCAATGCAAGATCCAAGAGGCCATGGGCTTATATCCAGTCTTTCAACAGCCAAGAAGCAGGAAGAGACTGCTGTCATCATAAATGTGCCAATACAGAAACAGCACATACATTCAAAATACCACACCTATCCAGAAGCCAGCACATCAGTTTGGGATAGGGTTGCGGGGTGTAGCGTGGAAACTGGCAAGAGTCCAGGAGGCCCAAGACATGGGAGGGCACCATCACTGACTCTATGACATGGTTTCCAGGAAAACCCAGAAGTGACTTCATACTTTTCTCAGAATTGCCAAAAACTACATTAAAACCAAGAGCCTCTTGTGGCGCAGAGTGGTAAGGCAGCAGACATGCAGTCTGAAGGCTGGGATTCCGATCCCAGCAGCCGGCTCAAGGTTGACTCAGCCTTCCATCCTTCCGAGGTCGGTAAAATGAGTACCCAGCTTGCTTGGGGGTAAATGGTAATGACTGGGGAAGGCACTGGCAAACCACCCTGTATTGAATCTGCCATGAAAACGCTAGAGAGCGTCACCCCAAGGATCAGACATGACCCAATGCTTGCACAGGGGATACCTTTACCTTAACCGTTACATTAAAACCAGAGGGTTTCTGGCAATTCCTAGAGCTGACTTGTCAGTTTCCCCTGGAAGTGTCATCATCACCAACTGCATTTTTAACATTGTTTTTCTCCTGCCAGGCAAAAGAGGAGTGGAAGGAAACAGGGGTGGGAGGTATCTCCAATGAGAAAATGGCAGCTCTGCTTTGGGAAAATGGTATATTGACAGAAAAGAAATTACAGCTTTAGCAGCATATCCAGGAATAACCTTTGAAATTGCAATGTCTCCACCATTTGTGAATTATGAAGGGAAACAACTAAATTATACCTACACAAGAATCATTCATGTTGAATTGATGATTTTCACACTTTTGCAATATGCCATATTTGTTTGTTAATGCACTGCTGCATCCCCCCCCAAACACAAGTTATATATGATTTTAATTCTTCTACATCCTTGCTCACAATCTAAATAAAGAACAACTTGTACCAAACAAAGAAATGGAGGGGAAAGTCTGTTTCTCTTTCATTCCTCTACAAAATGCCATGACCCTTTAATACAGTTCCTCGTGTTGTGGTGACCCCCAACCATAAAATTATGCAAGGGCTCTTTCACAGAAATTAAATTGAAACTCACCAATGGTGTGAAGATCCATTGTTCATGATTGTATATAAATTGGTTTATTTTCGGGGATTCTCAGTTCAGTTCTGCCTCTTGACCCACCATGCTGATCTCGCTCTTTTCTGCTGCTCCAGACAGGCAAATGCTCTATCTCAATCTACCCCACAAGGCTGTTGTGTGGATGCCCCCCCCCCCGGCCAAGCTGCTTGCCCTGCCACAACCTCTGTGAAAGGGTTGTTCGACCCCCCCAAGGGGTCCAGGTCCTTGCATTGCCTTCCCCATCAAAAAAAAAAACAAAAAACTCCCATAAATGAGCAGTTCTGACCAACAGCCATTTTGTTCCCTCACATTATCAATTATTTCAGGGCAGATGCCCTAACATGGGAGCAGTTGAATTACTAACATCCCTACACTGCAGAGCCAAAGGCCGGGGTATACTTTAAATAATTTCTTTTCATAGACGTATTGAAGTACCAATTCATTTACAAGTGAGAGGAAAAACCACTGAGGAAAATTTACCTTGAAAACGGGAGATATCTAGAAATCCATTTTGGATTGGATCCTGCAATAAAGCCACACAGAAGAAGAGACCTTTCATCTTATTGTCCTTAATCTGTATAAAGTTTGCAAACATTGCTAGTAGCCTTGGGATAGGTTTTTCTTTCTTTTTGGTTGTATACACTACAAACCGTCCCTTTTGTCTATACTATCATGAAGTCTGGCTTCTCTACAACCCACCCTGTTGGAAAGAGTTTCAACTTAATAACAGCCATGTTGCCAAGAAACCTTAGATGCCCTCTCCGGAAAGGGTGAATCAAATGGCCTTTACACTTGTTCCAAAGACACAGGTGGCAATCTAGGTTTGGCACACCCTTCGGCATGCCTTCTATTGGTAATAGCTGCTGTTGACTACTTCTGCCTGAAAAAGGCTCGGTCGTTAAGGGTGTAGGTGGGACCTGTTTCTCACATTCTGTCAGCATTATTATTGTTGTTGTTGTTGTTGCTGTTGTTGTTGCTGTTGTTGTCGTTGTTATTGCTATTGTTATTGCTATTGTTATTGTTATTGTTATTGTTATTGTTATTGTTATTGTTATTGTTATTGTTATTGTTATTGTTATTGTTATTGTTATTGTTATTGTTATTGTTATTGTTATTGTTATTGTTATTGTTATTGTTATTGTCATTGTCATTGTCATTGTCATTGTCATTGTTATTGTTATTGTTATTGTTATTTCAATTTATTTCCCGCCACTCCCAAATGGCTCGTGGCAGGTTACACATGCAGCCAGCTGGGTGACCTTGGGTTAGTCACAGCACTGATAAAACTGTTCTGACCGAGCTGTGATATCAGGGCTCTCTCAGCCTCACCCACCCCACAGGGTGTCTGTTGTGGGGAGAGGAATGGGAAGGCGACTGTAAGCCGCTTTGAGCCTCTTTCGGGTAGGGAAAAGCGGCATATAAGAACCAACTCTTCTTCTTCTTCTTCTTCTTCTTCTTCTTCTTACAGAGTCTTAAAACCCCATTAAAACTCCCACTAAAAGACTTAAAACCATCACAACATGGCAGAGCAAAAATACCCCCATTACTAAAAGGGAGGGTGGAGGAGAAGAAGGTCAATGCTGTTAAGCCCGGGTGGGGGGAGCAGTAAATGTACCTCGCCGACCCCAGCGTCAACCATAGATCAAGTGGAAGAGCTCCGTTTTGCAGGCCCTGCAGAACGCTGAAAGATCCCGCAGGGCCCGCAGCTCTCCCAGGAGTTCATTCCACTAGGTGGGGGCCAGGACTGAAAAGGCCCTGGCCCTGGTCGAGGCTAGGTGCAATTCTCTGGGGCCAGGAATGGAGGAATCTCGTCTTGAGTGGCCTGTTCCCAACATACCTTTGCCCTGGTTCTTTTTTCGCTTTCAGCCAGAGGTTTCTCATAACTCCCGAAAAGGTTTTTAGCTAGTTTTCTTTTCCTTCACCTCTTCCTCAGCACTAAAATGGAGACTCAGTTTTCTCATTTAAGACAATGTAAATGACTGCAGTTTTCTGTCCCAAGGAGAGAGAGTTCATCACAAGTCCCATTAAATAAGCAGCCAAGTGATCTACCAAGTAGCCACTCAACAGAGACACTATACCTTCCTTGGAAGTGTCACTGGTATATTGATGACAACCCAGCGCACAACTCCTTAGCAGCTGGGCCAGAGGATGCATAAAGATGTTTAAAAGCATGGGGGAGAAAACCACACCCTGAGGGACCCCACATGGGAGTCGGTAGGAGCATGACAGATCTTCCCCCACAGTAACCCTCTGGGTCCAGTTATGAAGAAAGGAGCGTAGCCAGCTAAGAGCTGTGCCCTGTATCCCCGTCCTGGTGAGGTGAGATGGTGGGCCAACTGTTCATGGTCGAGCAGTGAATACTTTACATTTACTCCCCCCCAAAATTTAATTCGTTGAGTGATGAAATCAACAATGGAAAAATATCTTCTTTTTCCCTTTTAGAACTCCAATTTCTTTCTATATGCCCAAACTTTCTTACTCTTGCCTTATTGTTTTGGTTTGTTTTTAAATTCATACTTTTAACAGTATTAAATATCTCGCTCTAGGCTTCTCCCATTTATCTGTGAGACAACAATACAAAAATGTAAATACGGAGCCACAAAACTGTATTAAGGTCATGTTAAGGATATGACTAATACCCACAAAAACCAGACGTTGCAAACTGAGGCTAATGCTTTGCATTCTCCTGGTTCTGCAGCATATGTATTAACTTGATCTCCTTTTAGTGCATTTATTTTTCCCCCACCTTTGAGGAAGAAGATAAGTTGGGTTTTATACCCCACTTATTACTGCCCAAAGGAATCTCAAAGCAGCTTGGAATCTCCTCCCCTTCATCTCCCCACAGACACCCTGCGTGGTGGGCGGGATTGAGAGAGCTTAGTGAGAACAGCTTAGTGAGAACAGAACTATCAGGGCTGTGACTAGCTCAGGGTCGCCCGACTGGCTGCACTGCAATGTAAAGGCCAGTGATTGCCAGGGGCCCTCTAGAGCAGGGGTAGTCAACCTGTGGTCCTCCAGATGTCCATGGACTACAATTCCCATGGAATTGTAGTCCATGGACATCTGGAGAACCACAGGTTGACTACCCATGCTCTAGAGCAATAGCTTATCAGTAAACCTGCCTGATTCCTATTCCAGTGAGAGACTGCCCACCTGGCAGCCTGTGTTCCCTGCTGTAATCCAGTAGGAAAGCAGAGGGAAATCAAGGGGAGGGGGAGGGATTGGCATTGTTATGATGCTGCAAAGTCACTTCCAGCGTGAACTCAGAAGAGATGTCTTCAGTCACATCAGGGTAATCATGGAATCATAGAGCTGGATTCCACCCAGGCCATCTAGTCCAACCCCCTGCACAACGCAGGGAATTCACAGAATGCTCTAGCATTCCCAGACAAGTTATGGTTTTAACACAGTTGTGTGATCCTAGAGCATCACTCCAACTTGATAAAGTCACTACCAGATTTGCACCAGAAGTGACACTGCAGTGGCAAAGTTATACCGATTCATGCTCCCCCCCCCAAAAAAATAAAGGCTCCCTTTGAAATGGCAACCCTCCCTACCAGGAACTTTCCCAGCAAGCTGAAAATGGCCAGTCTGCTCCTGTATCCAGGGGAAATGCTACCATCCCATATCAAAGAAGAAGAAGAAAAAGAAGAAGAAGAAGAGTTGGTTCTTATATGCCGCTTTTCTCTACCCGAAGGAGGCTCAAAGCTAAGGTGACCAGATTTTAACATTGGTAAAGCGGGACACCATTGACCGGGAGGGGGGGGGTTATTGATTAAAATTTGGTCTATATGAAGCAACAAAAATTTTCATAGAACGTAAAGAACGCAAAAATAGTATTGTAATATATATTTTTTACTTTCAACATAAGTACAATTTGCCAGGTGCCCCCAGATGTCCCTCCAAAAGTGGGACAATCTGGTCACCTTACTCAAAGCGGCTTACAGTCGCCTTCCCTTTCCTCTCCCCACAACAGACACCCTGTGAGGTGGGTGAGGCTGAGAGAGCCCTGATATCACTGCTCGGTCAGAACAGCTTTATCAGTGCCGTGGCGAGCCCAAAGTCACCCAGCTGGTTGCATGTGGGGGAGCGCAGAATCGAACCTGGCATGCCAGATTAGAAGTCCGCACTCCTAACCACTACACCAAACTGGCTCTCAGTTCCCATGTGCACCTGCCAGCAAATGCTGCACCATTTAGGTCCATGAAGTACATCTAGACGTTTTCATTTCCCAGTGAAATTTTCCATGAACATTGCAGGTTTACAGCGAAAAGTAGCCTCTTAGGTGAAAATCAATGCCAGGTAAATAAGGACTGCTGGGTCAAACTTCAGGTAGCTGATTGCCACCTGCAACCTGGCCCAATGGAAGCTTTCAAACAGAAGCAGGAAAGAAGGGCTATGTGCTTAAATCTTGTTTCTCCTGCCTCTTACCCTTTCTTGAATGGAAAAACAGAAGTTTGTATTTATGAACTGCATGTAGCCGATATCTTCAGTGAGACAAAGGCCTCGCAGAATGTGCTCAGATTATAATTCCCTGTTTTCTGTTCGTTAGCCTCTTAAAACAAAAATCAGACCACAAATTAACATAACATCACTGTGCCACTGTAGTGGGACTTAATTACAAATTGGCATATCATTGTCCTAGACCAATATTAGTTCTCTGGTTTAAAACAAAAAAAAATGCAAACAACAATTACAAAATGACTATAAGGAGGAGGAAAAAAACACATTTTCAGCTGAGATAAATAATAGCTCGGAAACTTCTGGTTTTTCATTCATGCATCTTTTCCATGTTCACTTGGTATGGTGCGGCTATTTCACATATTTTAACGAAAGATCGAGAATTCCAAAGAAGACAAAATGGAATTTAGTTGTACGTATTAATGAAGATTTAATTCTCTAATGTTGTAGATTTCCTGATGGAGGGATTCTGTGCGTTATTAGAAAACATTATGAGGAAATAAAGGACAGCTCAAACCATTCTGGCCCCAACCTGGTGGAACGAGCTCCCAGAGCAGGGGTAGTCAACCTGTGGTCCTCCAGATGTCCATGGCCTACAATTCCCATGAGCCCCTGCCAGCGTTTGCTGGCAGGGGCTCATGGGAATTGTACTCCATGGACATCTAGAGGACCACAGGTTGACTACCCCTGTCCCAGAGGAGATCAGGGCCCTGACAGAACTAAAGCAGTTCCACAGGGCCTGCAAAAGGGAGCTCCTCCACCAGGCATTTGGTTGAGGTCGACCTAATCCATCACTCCCAATCGGGCCCCCCCAAGCCTCCCCCCTCCCACCATGACTGTTGTGAATCCGCCCAACCCCTGGGTCTCAGTACGAGTTGAGCTAAGGCTCTCTGCAGTCCCACCTTCCTTTAATGCTATTGTTGTTATTGTTAATATGTTAATGTTATTGTTGTTACCACCTTATTGTTACCAGAATGATGTTACCTGTACCTTCCCCTTAGGGGAGGGCAGTATATAAATACAATAAATAAATAAATTTCCATACCTTGTCTTTAAAAGCATTTTACTTATCATTATTTTGTTTTAAAGAGCCTCTTGTGGCGCAGAGTGATAAGGCAGCAGACATGCAGTCTGAAGCTTTGCCCATGAGGCTGGGAGTTCGATCCCAGCAGCCGGCTCAAGGTTGACTCAGTCTTCCATCCTTCCGAGGTCGGTAAAATGAGTACCCAGCTTGCTTGCTGGGGGGCAAACGGTAATGACTGTGGAAGGCACTGGCAAACCACCCCGTATTGAGTCTGCCATGAAAACGCTAGAGGGCGTCACCCCAAGGGTCAGACATGACTCAGTGCTTGCACAGAGGATACCTTTACCTTTACCTTTTTTTAAGTTTGTTTTTTTAAATACCCTAACTGTCCGATACACATTTTTTATGAAAGTGAAGCAAGATTCGATCAAATTTCAAGAGGGAAAGGTGATTCACCTTTTTCCCTTTGCTGTTCCAGCACGTTCCTATGCCACATAGCATTTTTGTTCAAGAATATGTTCAGGGCTGTCCTTTGCAACTGGAGGGTACTGCTGAAAGGAGAAAGCATGGCAAAAACATCGCTATGAATTCCTTCCATTTGTGGGAATTAGGAGACAGACCAAAGTTTCTAGTCACACGGATTCATGCAACTGCCTTATACTGTATCAGACTTTTGGGTCCTTCCAGAATAGACAATACTGGCTGACAGCGATCGTCCAGAGTCTCAGGAAGATATCTCTCCCACTACCTGATCTTGCAGTTCCCATTTCATCTGCTTGGTGTAGTGGTTAGGAATGCGGACTTCTAATCTGGCAAGCCGGGTTTGATTCCCCACTCCTCCTCCACATGTAGCCAGCTGGGTGACCTTGGGCTCGCCACAGCACTGATAAAGCTGTTCTGACTGAGCAGTAATATCAGGGCTCTCTCAGCCTCACCTACCTTACAGGGTGTCTGTTGTGGGGAGAGGAAAGGAGAAGCAATTGTAAATTGCTTTGAGAAGTGCGGCCTATAAAAACCAACTCTAATGATGATGATGATGGCACTTACCACCAGCACAAGGAGTCTTCTGCTGAAGCAGGAGGTGGACAAAACCTGCCTTGTGCCAGAGGATGGCAATGAATTGGATCCTGGGATTGAGTTAAATGCGTACTAGGTACAATGCCAATTTTCACTTCTGCTAAATCTTTTGCTTGCATAGATCCCATTAAAAACCATTGATCTTATTCAAAGGAAGTTTTAACAGAAGCACATTCCATGACAGAGATTACATTGCTTGAATGGAACTTGCTCACAAGATCCATGCCACTGCCCTTGGTGAAAAGTTTCCCCGGGATCCAACACATTGTAAGGCAAAAAATACAAGTTCTTAGACATGTCCACAACAGAGGTCTTCAAACAATGAGCTCTCTTATGTATGTATGTAGAAGACTTGTTTATTCTGCAGAAAATGGTTTATATAATTCCCTTCTCTGACAGACAGACAAAATTTCAGCACAAGAGCCCCTTTAAGACCAACAAAGACTTATTCAAGGGGTGAGCTTTTAAGTGCATGTACTTTTCCTCAGATGGATAGACATGATAGGTAGGTAGGTAGGTAGGTAGGTAGGTAGGTAGGTAGGTAGGTAGATAGATAGATAGATAGATAGATAGATAGATAGATAGATAGATAGATAGATAGATAGATAGATAGATAGATAGATAGATAGATAGATAGATAGATAGATAGATAGATAGATAGATAGATAGATAGATAGATAGATAGATAGATAGATAGATAGATAGATAGATAGATAGATAGATAGATGACAGAGAATGTATGTGAGAGAGTGGGTAGGCGGACGGGCGGGCGGGCGGACGGACGGACGGACGGATGGACGGATGGACAGACAGACAGACAGACAGATAGATAGTGGTAATTGCCAAATAGAGACAATGAAGGAGAAAGCACATTGAAACTTTGAAATGGCCAATGTTTCAGTTCTCACATCAGTCCAATCTTTGTGGGGGGGGGGTTGGGGGGGGTAGAAATAACCCCAGGCTTTGGATCAATGCCCACAAATGCCATTTAGGTATTTGCATCTGTTTACGTGCTCAATCAAATGGGTTTTGTCTTAGCTTTGACAATGGAGTGCAAATGTTTTAACCCCAACAAGCAGTTCTCAAATACAGGATAAAAGGCATTTATTCCCTTTTCTAAGAGGATGGACACATATTTTTTAGCCTCCTTTCTTCTTCTTTACCAGCTCTACCCTTTTCATGGCACTTGTCCTTGACAAGCCCAGCATAACTCAGCTTCTGTGTCTGCGGAAAATCTCTCACACACTGTTTGGCCGGTCTTTTCAGAATGCACGTCAAGAATCGGGCCACTATATCACTTTGAAGATCTCAACACATCTGACTTTTATTTAAACACTTACCAATAGGACTGCCAAAATAATGTCGTTTTATGTGGCTGTAAACACTGTAACTCATGGTGCTTCAGAGCTGATACCAACCTCCAAAACCAGAATCGGTAATATTACTAATGAACACATCAAACAGAGCAAAGGTACAGTCCCAAATCCAGCACTTTAATTCATGGAAGGATGATCATTTAAAAGGCACCAAACACATCTAACCCACTTCACATAAACAGAATATTCATGTAATTTATTTTTTTAAATATCAACATTTGTCGTGAGAAATCTATACACCGTATTCCGACGTAGTGCTACTCATGAAAGCGTCTTGGATTAATTACAAAGCTTTGATCAATGCAATCAACTGAAATAGTAATCTGTTGGGGAAATCATCCCAAATTTGCTTGTAGAAATTTATTCAGTCCGAAGTGTATTGCCATTGGTCCATTACAAATGACTGGAGCAATCAAATATTCCAGGACGTGTCTAGAAAAGTCCTGATGGGGAAAATGAAGGATGCGTTTTGACTTGCTTCTTCCTCATCAGCTACATCTGTGCATATCTTTGTGATTTATTTCTTAACATGGATAATCTTTTAAAGTGAATTATTCTTTTAAAGTAGGATGGATTTTGCATTTATTTTTACAGATGATTTTGAATTTTTTCCTTTCTGCTCTCTCAACTCCCAAATTCCTATTTCTATTTTTCCGTCTCCCTTGTGTACAGAGAAAGAGTGATTCTTTATTTGCGCACTCTTTTTCTGTTTCCATGCATTTCCCCCCCCCTCCGCAAAATGTACGCAGCTTTCAATTTTATTTGACGATCAATTTTAAGTCTATTAGTACGTTAATTAGTCAGAAACCTAAACTCTACATATATTACGTAAATCCAGGACATGCATTGCACATATACCCTATAAATGTGTATGCTCACAAATTAATCTACCAAAGTGGAGACCGAAGTGGTCAACGAAAAATAATTTAATCACCATATAAAAAACAATAAAGCTTGCTCACCTGAGTATTTCCAAATCAACAAGCAATTGTTAATTTTTTTAAACCCCTATCTTAAAAGAAAAAAAAAACCCTACAAAGTATACTTATATCTCTTTTGTTCAAATTAAGCACTATTGACACTGGCTGCAAAAGTTGCTTATAAGAGTTTGACTCAAAGCACAACGTAAGTCTGAACCCGCCCACATTTTCAAACGAAACCAATGAAATCAAGTCTGATCAATTGACATTTGCACCGGCTGCATTTCTGCTTTTTCCTTTAAAAGAGAGTCCATTTACATTCTGCTGAGATGATTTTTTATCGTGTATACACGTCTAATTAGTGGGATCGTGCAGACTTTGTGACGAAGAATTATTGCCAGCATTGTGCTGAGTGGGACACCCTTTCCCCGAGATTTACAGCCGGACTGTTCCTGAAGTCTGAGCTCTGTACCGTGAGAGCTGTCATTTACATAAGCAATCTTTAAAGTTCATGATTAATATCATGTTTCACCGAGCAGAACTGGTAAATGGGGAAAGTTTGGTATAAAACTGAACCTGGCAAAAGGTGCTCTTATTTCAGCTCTGATTTAAAAGAGAGAGAGAGAGAGAGAGAGAGAGACATCCCCCCTTCCCTAAAATATTTGGCAAGGCTGCTTTAAGATCAAACGTAAAATAAGAGTATTCCGAGGAAGCACACAAATTAAGCCTCCAGCTAGATCTGTGACATAAATTTAAGATCCAAGCTTAACTGTTCTGGTAAGGCTGATAAACTCCACGCTGAGAAAGGAGCCTTTAAGCCTGCTTACCGAGGGCGAGGTTAAAAATTAATTCCTAACCCCTAGTGAGGGGTAGTGTGATGTTTCGAGGGCATATTCTCATAAACATGCAAATTATATACCCAGAGGAGCATTCACACACACACACACACACACACACACACACATCCAGCACTAGGACTAACTTTCACGGAGAATGGAATTGGTTGGTCTTCTCAATTGAAACTTGGATAGTTAGGACTTTATCTTGCAGAAAAACAGATGGCTTTGTGGGCTTCCTCACGAAGTCAGCCTTATCTTCCATCTGACTCTGGCCCTATAACTAAGGACTCGTACTTACAGACCGGTAGTAAACTAATTTCTACCTGGAATCTGGATTACATCAGAGGACAAGGCAAGATTAACAAGAGTACAAAAGCAACAAAAGCATTCACACTTGGGTGGTTCTTCCTTCACCTCACAGAAAGGTAGGTTGTTTTATGGATACTCAACCAAAGTTGGTCTACTTTCCATCTGCCTCTGGCCCCATATCCAAAGCTCAATGCTTACAGGTAGTACATACATTTATTAAAATCTGGGCTGTACTAAAGGGGATAGGAGATTCCCATGAGTAAAAAAGCAACAAAATAATTTCCTTCATGTAGAATCATAGAGATGGAAGGGGCCATACAGGCCATCTAATCCAACCCCCTGCTCAATGCAGGATCATGTAGAAAATTAAATGTCAGGCAGAAGAGCTGTACTATGAGCAGACTAGGGAGCAGGGGTACCAACTTCCAGGTAGGATCTGGAGATCTATTTTCTCCTAAGAAAGGACTTCTGAAGTTTGGAGATCTGCTGCAATTCTGTAAGTTCTCTAGAACCTACTTGGAGGTTGGCAAGTCTAAATATACCTGATGTCTCTTCTGAATATATTCTGATGTACCTTTTAAAATGCAATGTCCTGGACTCTAGATAGGGTTGCCAAGTTTAAGTTGGGAAGTACCTGGAGAATTGGGGTGGGTGGGTGGAATCTGCAGGAGGGGAGAGAGGGGAGGGACCTCAGAAAGGTATGATGTAAGGATGCCAGCCTCCAGGTGAGACCTGGGGATGTCCCAGGATTATAGATCATCTCCAGACTTTACAGATCAGTTTCCCTGGAGGAAATGGATGTTTTAAAGAGTAGTCTCTGTTGGTATACACATGATTCAAAGGTATATGAAGAATAACCTATAGGGGGCACCAGAGGAAATGCAATTTTTGGCATAGTTAGGATAGGAATTTCCTGATTTTTAAAAAAATATATTCTCCTCCATGTCCTGATTATGTCAGGAACCAAGCAGTGGAGACCCTGCAAGCTCACACCAAAGACATCAATATTGAGCTTCAGGGCAAAGTTTTAAGCAAAAGTCTTTATTGTGGAAGTCAGCATCCAGAGTCAGCACTTTGCATATGCTCATGGACAGAGTTTTTGACAGAGACACCTTTTCAGGACTATGTGTTTTTCAAGTCCCCAAGAAAATGGGGACCTGGACTGGATGGCCCTTGTTGTTCTCTTCCAGCTCTCTGTGTTTCTGAAGTTCTGAAGTCACGTTTCACCTGTAAGAACAAGTATGTCTTGAAATACCCTCCCCATCCTCAGCAGTTCAGTACATAGATAAAGGTAATGGAATTAATGCTGCAAATGACAGATTTTAATTTAATTTCAGGACTTGGCTTCTTAGAAAATATGACTAGGCAGCATTCCAGAAAAAACATCTCTTTTGCTAATGATCTAAGAGCCCAATACTGCAGACAGCTACTGAGTTGTTGTTGTTATTTCATCTCAGCCCCACCACTGGGGGGACTTCTTTGAGGCCAGAGCAATTAACTTCCCTGTGGAAGGAAAAGTGTTTTACTCTTTTCACAAGAGCTCCTGACCTGAGAAGGCAGCTTAGAAGGAGATCTTCATGGGGAACCGCACAATCAGCCAGACTGGTGTAGGGGATGCAGGTTCAAGCCCAGATGAAACTTTGTACCTTCCTGGCAGAAAGTCACTAAGCATAACTTTTTAAAAAAATGGCTGACCTGCAGGACCCGGATTCAGACTGGAATTAGAGAAGTAGAGAACAACCCCTTGTCCTGAAACAGCCCTGCAGAGCTGCCATTGGCCCAGTTGAAGCAAACATCTAAGTCTGAATCAGTATCTAATTACAGACTTATTTAGTTTACATCTCATCTCCACCTTTCCTTCAAGAAAATGAGGGACAGCATCCAAGGTTCTCTCCCCTCTTCCATTTCAGCAGGGGGAGTGACCAGACCAGGGATTTCCGAGAGTTCCACAGCAAGGAGGGACTTGAACCTGGCCTGTCCAAGTCCTAGTCCAACTCCAATGCCCCACTAGCTCAAGTGTGCCAGTTTGCTCCAGGAGGATGAATGGAAACTCTTCAACACCATTTCAGGTGCAACATCTGTCCCGGAAGGACCACAGCTGGTGAAAGGCACCCTCTGCCCAACACTGCTACTGTTTATCCAACAGGAGCACCTCCAAGCTGCAAATCTGCTCCTTTAAGGGGAATCATAGAATCATAGAGTTGGAAGGGGCCATACAGACCATCTAGTCCAACCCCCTGCTCAACGCAGGATCAGCCCAAAGCATCCTAAAGCATCCAAGAAAAGTGTGTATCCAACCTTTGCTTGAAGACTGCCAGTGAGTGCAACCCCATCCAGAACAGGAAATAACCCATTACCCAGGTCAGGTTTTCCCCTCACCAGTAGCACCTCTGTTTTGTTCAGGTTACGTTTCAGCTTGTTAGCCCTCAGCCATCCCAAAACTGCCTCCGGGCACCTCTTCATGGTTTCCACAGCCTGCCTGGGAGCTGCTCCATAATGCTGCCAAATCAGCCATTTCCCACAGGAGAATTGACCTCCAATTCTAGGCAATCTTCATGTCCCACCTAGATACTGGCCACCCCAGATCTAAACAGGGACCAGTCCTGGGTAGTGATGTGACTTACCTTTCTTCATAGCTGCACCTGAACAGGGCTGGGCCTAAACAGCACATTATAATTCCTGAATAGCCCAAGTCTTAGCTCAGACTCCAAGATTCTTGGTTCAAGCCCCATCACCTGCAGCCGCCAGAAGAGAAGGCCGTCGCTCCGGATTGTAGGGAAACAAGCAAAGCCGCCAGGGGAGCAGGTTGTGCCAAACAATTTGGCATTTTAATTGAATGATTGGTCTAATCATTGCATAGACCTGTCTTGCCCAACTGATGGCTTGTTTCCTTGATGCAGACACTGGTAACCGTACCAGTCGTAACACGCACCAAACTGCTGAGAACTACATAACGGAGCCCTTGGAAAGAGTTAAAACGCATCATTAGGAGCCATGCCAGAACTTTTAGGGCCTTCCGCCACCATACACATGGCAATATCTCACAGTATCATCGCACCCTGGGGTGGCAGAGGGCTGTTATCTTCCAGCTTGTTCAGAATAGAGATGGGCAACGGCTGGAGGTTTTGTTTCACACGCATCAAAAACCATGCCAATTTTTTTTTTTAAAGAGAGAAAAGGGACAAGAGAGAATCACGCTCGGGTTATTAAAAAAATTGTGAGCATATGAAGGTTTATCATGTTCTCTGCTATCCTCAGGTGGTGCTCTTTGGCGCAGTTCAGACAATCATGCAAAAGCACAGTTTAATTAAACTATTATTAAGTGTGGTCATCCAAAGAGGTGGCACTCGACAAAATACGGCTGCAAAGGGGTCCCTGTAACTGGAATCTAAAAACATGGTTTCAAGGTGATTATTAACCACAGGTAGTTTGAACTATGGATGAACACAGAGTCTAGCTCAGTTCCAGCTTGTCCCGCAGCGCATCTTTCTTTGCGCACTGCTCGGCTACGGAGCTACCAGGGCTGGCCTGGCAATAAAACAAGCAAAATTAAGATCTCAGAGGTCTTTTGTGAGACCAATCCGGGTTTCATAATCTGAGCACAGTTAAAATAAACTTGGGTCCACATGATCTCTGAGCTGAGTTATTGTCCTGGGTTGGTGGAGTGGTTAAGAGCAGCGGTTTCTAATCTGGTGAGCCGGGTTTGATTCCCCGCTCCTCCTCCTGCAGCCAGCTGGGTAACCTTGAGCTAGTCACAGCACTGATAAAGTTGTTCTGACCGAGCAGTAATCTCAGGGCTCTCTCAGCCTCATGTTCCTCACAGGGTGTCTGCTGTGGGGAAAGAGAAGGGAAGGTGAAAGTAAGCCGCTTTGAGACTCCTGGTAGAGAAAGACAACATATAAGAACCAGCTCTTCTTCTTCTACCTCAAAGGGTGTCTGCTGTGGGGAGAGGAAAGGGAAGGTGATTGCAAGCCACTTTGAGACTCCTTCTGGTAGAGAAAAGTGGCATATAAGAATGAACTTCTTCTTCTACTTCTTCTCTTTCATAAGTTAGATCAGCATATAAACAGATCCTTACTTTCTTCCAGGCTTGGGTTAGGATAGGAATGCTGGGACAGTCCTCTTCTGTCAACTGAGGGGAACCAGATAGCCTCTTATGATTTTGTGGAACCAGTTTTGGTTAAAACTGTAATCTTTTCCAGACAGTGAGTTCCCAGGCCTTGGGTTTGCTGCTGTGAGTTTTGCAGAGAATCCTGGCTAAGGCATATATATTTAAGCTACTTAAGGCCTCAGAGTGTGATTTGAACTCTCTTTATGGCTTATAACAGCATTTATCCATTGTTTTACAGTTGAGAAACTCCTGAAATGCTCTTCAGGCTTCGAGAAACCCCAGAAGTTGTGCAATCATGCAGAATATGGTTGGGAAAAATAGCTGTGTACACACCCACCTGAGGACCCTCCCCTTCCTACCCGCTCCAGGCCTATCACTGGCTATTGGGGGGAAACAGGCCAATATGACCATATATGTTTAACAAATAAATGTTTAACAATTTTTTAAAAATATATTAAACATTAATCGACTTCCACCCATTCACGCAAGGCCTTGATTGGCCTTCCAAGGCCAATCAAGAAACCCCAGGGTTTCACAAAACCCTGGTTGAGAAAGCCTGGCTTATAAGAACAAAGCAGCTTTTACTGACTATCCACTCGCTTGGATCCTCTCTTACATAGAATTCCAGCCCCACCAGCCTACTCTTTCCCAAGAGTTGGACCAAATAGGACAAGACCTCATTACAGAGACAAGCTCAACAATTGGGTACTTTATGGATAGGCAGGTGGGCAATCCTGGCTTAAGGAAGACACTGACACTTTCTTGTTTCATTGGCATAATCTGGCCACAGCTTTATTAAGCAACCTAGGACTGTTGGTCTGGCATAGGTAGGAGACCTGTGGCTGTGGTCAGCTGACCATGCCACCCCCTTTTAATGATCCTTGGTGGATCAGTATTTCAAAAACAGAATGCCAAGGGATAGACAGAATGCCATGAATGTCTTAACTCAGTCCAGTAAGTCAAGGGTTTGTTCACCATATATAATAAAAACAACCTAGAATGTCATGACCTCTTCAACTTTTCCCATCATATTGATCAGACATTCTACTAATACCTTTGGGAATTACGTACCATCTATAAAACATGCTATACCAGTTTCCTCTTAATGATTGACATTTTGTAAGTTTTCCTTTTTTCCAAACCACAAGCGTGCCCACTCTTCAAGGGATACATTATGGTCATAATTTAACATCCACTTAATCACACATGATTGCATGGTCTCCAAGATTCCAGTCCAACACACTAACTGTAACACCACAATGACTCTTGGAGTCCTCAAATTAACTTTGGGTGTGGTGTGCAGACAAGAAGACATGTCCTTGGTCGGGTTTACATATTACAAGAGGCAGGGAGAGCTGGTATCTCTCAATTACAAGCTGTCTTGCAGGTCAAAACAAGCATCTTGTATCTTGTCTGACCGTCCATGGGAACCCACCTTAGACTGTGCTTTACTGTCAAACCAGCAACATTCAAGCAATCATCAAGGGCAACTCTACAGAAAACACATTGCAATAGTCCTCATTTCCAGTATACTTGCCAGGTCTGGGGAGGGGGGGGGAGGGAGAAAGACCTCAGCCTTCTCACCAGATGGCGGAAGTCTTGAGGATTTCTGTGGAACAGGATGACAGCTTGGTGTCAAATCATTTTCTAAAGTGCTGAATGACAAGGAACAACACAGGAATTAAGCCTGAAAGGATAATGGCATCTTATGCTTAAATCTTCACTCATCAGAAAAATTGCATAAACTTCATCAAGCAACAGTGCTATACGGTTATATAGTTAACAATTTAAATATTTACAATGTTTACAAGTTACAAGTTTTACAGGTTTACTAGTTAATGGGTTTCACTGCTATGTATTGTACCAAAGTTGTAATGGAGTTGTGAACTGTGAATTCATGATGTAGCCCGCCCTGAGCCACAAGGGAAAGCGGTATACAAATGCAAATAATAAAAATAGGAAGACTACCCTATGCACATTGTCCTTCCAGTACAAAATACAAAACAGTAAAACACTATATAAGATTGATTTAAAGTTCCAAAATACTTCATCATGTGTGTTCAATAAATCCATCCTAACCCTTATACATATTTACCCAGGCACTTCTACATTTAATTGCTAATCTTGCATATTTGGCAGTAATATGGGAAACATTCTTTTTTTTTTTATCCAAAAGGAGTTCCTTTAATTTGGCTTGTCTTGAAGTAGCCCTTAAGTCAGTAAAGATGGAATACAGTAGTTCCTGATGCAATTGGTTGCAAATACAGCAATCAAAAATCACATGTTCGGTGTTCTTAATGTTACCGTCCTGGCATAAGCAAGTTCATTCCTGGGGTGAAAGCTTATTATATTTCCCCTCTACCCATGCTGAAGGGAGAGTATTATAGTGCAATAATGTAAATGCCCTTCTAAATTCAGAATTATCAATATTAGAAAGATAGGGCATAAGAGATAATCTACCTAGAAGAGAGGTGTCATACAGTGGATTAATTGATTCTATTCAAATCATGCTGTCTTTCCACATCCTGTATTCTTTGCTTGACCAATTCTTTGGCACAGTCAAAACCCAAAGAGAGCAGAAATTGTTGGGATAGACCATAAAATCCTACCTTCCTGTTAATGGCTTGTAGCCATGGAGCAGTAAATGTGTCAAATAATATTAGGTAGGATAGACCCCTGGGAAAGAAAATCAGCCTTAGCCAGTACAATATTGCAGCTGACCAGTGATATGCAAAACATGGTCCTTCCATTTTTGTGGGCAAAGGGATACAATGTCTTGTTTTCCTTTGGTACACCTATTTGGCTGAATGTGGAGGAGTGGGGACTCAAACCCTGCTCTCCAGATTAGAAGCTGCCACTCTTAACCATGACACCATGCTGGCTCTGTAGATGAAAAGCTAGTTAGACTATTGTGTGGTGGAAAATGCAGATACAAGAATTATGAACAGTGATTAACACTGTTAATTATTTAGAGAGCTCAGATTATTTTTCGATATATTCTTTCCTAGTACATTACTCCCTCAAGTCCTTTTGATTTAGGTCACAGAGACTGTAAATTACGGCGGGCCACTAAGGAATAGCTTCGCAGCTGAGATGAGATTTGAGCTCCTTGTACTAAGAAAAATAGCAAATCAGGGGGAAATGTTCGTGATGGGAAAGGGAGAGTTCGCCCTTATCAGCCGTAGTCAGTCACCTTAAAAGAGGGTCGGGGGATTAAAATATTGGAAGAGTAAGGAAACCATTTTAACAGCTGACCACCTGTGGGATTGTAAGGGAGAGGAGATATTCCAGGTAGGCAAAGAGTCTAGTAGGGAATTCAGACGTTTGACAGGCAGGGTTTGGTTGCTGCTATCCTTTTCCAAAGCAGTTAAATGCCCAACTTATTACATAGTTACGAGTCTATTGAACTGTAAACATATACCTCCTCAGGACTACTTCTCTGTTACTTTGTGTCCTTAAGTTCTGAACAACATGGAGGAAGAACCAGTCAGTCAACAGTTAAATAAACTGTGTTTTACATGTTTTACCCCTTCTGACTCCTGTGTTTGTTACACTTAGCATTATCACCTCCCTGGGAATAATCTAAACATAGGGGAAACTGTCCCACTGAATATAAGGTCTGCCCCTGTGAGGATCAGCTGCTCTGAAGAATATATCTTCATTCCCTATCTGAGAGTCCCAGAAATTATAAAGAACTGGGACAACCCAGTTCAGGCTGAGGAATCTAGTGGAGAAATTATGTTTTAAATGAAGTTAAAGGACTGGATCAGAGTGGTCAGTCTTGACTTCTATCCAAAAGCACATTCTTCTTTTCGGTCCTGTGCCTTACCTGGGCCTACTCTGCACACAAAAGATAATGCACTTTCAATGCACTGTCAAAGTAGGTTTTCCTGTTCTGCACAGGAAAATCCAGCTGCCAAAGCACATTGAAAGTGCATTATCCTATGTGTGCGGAATGGGCCCTGGTAGAATGAGTACCTCAGGGCTCAGTGCTTGGCCCGGTACTTTTTAACATATTTATTAATGATCTAGATGAGGGGGTGGAGGTACTACTCATCAAGTTTGCAGATGACACCAAATTGGGAGGACTGGCAAATACTCCGGAAGATAGAGACAGAGTTCAACGAGATCTGAACACAATGGAAAAATGGGCAAATGAGAACAAGATGCAATTTAGTAAAGATAAGTGTAAAGTTCTGCATCTGGGTCAGAAAAATGAAAAGCATGCCTACTGGATGGGGGATACGCTTCTAAGTAGCACTGTGTGTGAACGAGACCTTGGGGTACTTGTGGACTGTAAACTAAACATGAGCAGGCAGTGTGATGCAGCGGTAAAAAAGGCAAATGCCATTTTGGGCTGTATCAACAGGGGCATCACATCAAAATCACAAGATGTCATAGTCCCATTGTATACGGCACTGGTCAGACCACACCTGGAGTACTCTGTGCAGTTCTGGAGGCCTCACTTCAAGAAGGACGTCGATAAAATTGAAAGGGTACAGAGGAGAGCGACGAAGATGATCTGGGGCCAAGGGACCAAGCCCTATGAAGATAGGTTGAGGGACTTGGGAATGTTCAGCCTGGAGTAAAGGAGGTTGAGAGGGGACATGATAGCCCTCTTTAAGTATTTGAAAGGTTGTCACTTGGAGGAGGGCAGGATGCTGTTTCTGCTGGCTGTAAAGGAGAGGACACGCAGTAATGGGTTTAAACTTCAAGTACAACGATATAGGCTAGATATCAGGAAAAAGTTTTTCACAGTCAGAGTAGTTCAGCAGTGGAATAGGCTGCCTAAGGAGGTGGTGAGTGCCCCCTCACTGGAAGTCAAGCAAAGGTTGGATACACACTTTTCTTGGATGCTTTAGGATGCTTAGGGCTGATCCTGCGTTGAGCAGGGAGTTGGACTAGATGGCCTGTATGGCCCCTTCCAACTCTATGATTCTATGATTCTATGAGTAGAATAAGAGCCAGTTTGGTGTAGTGGTTAGGAGTGCGGACTTCTAATCTGGCATGCCGGGTTCGATTCTGCGCTCCCCCACATGCAGCCAGCTGGGTGACCTTGGGCTCGCCACGGCACTGATAAAACTGTTCTGACCGAGCAGTGATATCAGGGCTCTCTCAGCCTCACCCACCCCACAGGGTGTCTGTTGTGGGGAGAGGAATGGGAAGGCGACTGTAAGCCGCTTTGAGCCTCCTTCGGGTAGGGAAAAGCGGCATATAAGAACCAACTCTCCTTCTTCTTCTACTTCTTCTTCTTTCCAGAAGACCTCAGCTAAGGGCCTTGGCAAAGCTATCAGCTCTGCAGGGCCTGCAAGATTGAGCTCTTCCTCCAGGCATTCTGTTGCAGCCGGGAGGTGATTACCATCTAATGACCCCTCCTCTGTATAAAAGCACCCCCCTGTTATAAAGATCAGCCAACAATGCTGGAGAGTTGAGAGGCATTCATTACTATAAGCACACAATGCTGTTTTATGAGGAGTAATGTAGGGGAATGTTTTATTTGCATTGTTTTTTATTGGAATTCTCTTGGCTTTAATGGTTGTGGACCGCCGTGAGCCAGCTGGGCTGGGAGCGGGGGGATAGAAATCTGATTAATACATAATAAAATAAAGAAATAAAGAGAAAAACATCGAAATCTACATCGAAACAGTTAGCTGCGGCCTGAGGTGTACAGGCCAGAAAGACTGGAGCTACTAAATATTGATCTCAATAAAATCAGAGTCCAGTAGCACCTTTAAGACCAACAAAGATTTATTCTTTGTTGGTCTTAAAGGTGCTACTGGACTCTGTTTTTTATTGTGCTACTTCAGAACAACACGGCTACTCATTTGAATAAATATTTATCTGTTTCCTTTCTCTCATCAATTTTTGCTTTCAGACGTTTGCAGCCCAAATTTCAACAGCAAACCCCATAGAATTCAGTGGGAATGCAAGCAATCATAAATAAGATTGCAGCCATAGTTCAATGCAGGTAGGTTATTTAAAATAAAAACAAAACCCAAAACAAATAAGCTACGACAGATACCAAATTGGCTTTGTAAAAAGAAGCCCAAGAAAGGAAGAGAAGAACAAGTTGCAGCTTGTTCTGCCTCATCAGCATCAGCAGAACTGTCAGCTATATTCTCACTGCAACGTTTTTATTATGGCTGATGATTTATTATTACTTCTTCGTCTTTATTTTTAACATGTCCTGGGCTGAGCCAAAGAAGTGCCTCAAAATAAACAAACACGAATGACATAAAGTGCACCAATAATCTCCGCTCGCTGACCCCCCCCCCAGACACAACAGCCAACCCCCAAATTATTTTAATAAGCCATAATCACTTGACATCAGTTCTACAAGAGGAGATAAATGAAAGATCTTAAAGAGCACAGATTTATTTCTTTTTCTCACCCGGCTTGCGTTTCCGACATTGACAGCTTTGAAAAACCAGTGGCAGGAATGTTTTAATTAATGAAGAATTAATATTCAAAATGTCTCTGGATGTTTTTCAAATGGACAGGAAGAGCGTGCAGACATATGGGACCTGAACAAAGCACTGCCTGGTCCCCCGGAGTAAGTTAGGTAAAATAAAATCCATGTTGGAAAGTTTCTGAAGATTCCAAAATAAAAGCACAAAAAGGAGATTGACTGCTGAGACTGATGGACGGGGGACTTCCGATACCTTTCTTTTTTTTCAGTTGGGTGAACATTAGAAATGATCTAGATGTGAAATGAGTGGGTCTGTACATATGGGGAAAGATGAGGGGGGAGAAATAAGATAATATTTCAACACCGCCTCCATTTCATAAAGTACATGGAGCACCCCAATTTTCCTATACAAAATTGTTGCCCAATTATATCCACTTACGTATTGCTGAAGGATGATTCTGCACCAACTAGGGATGCCAGCCTTCAGGGGGGAATAGGCTGCCTAAGGAGGTGGTGAGCTCCCCCTCACTGGCAGTCTTCAAGCAAAGGCTGGATACACACTTTTCTTGGATGCTTTAGGATGCTTTGGGCTGATCCTGCGTTGCAGGGGGTTGGACTAGATGGCCTGTATGGCCCCTTCCAACTCTACGATTTTGTGATTCTATGATTCTATGATCCCCTGGAATTACAGCTCATCTCCAGACAACTGAGATTAGTTCCCTCTGTCGATGCTCAGAGGCAGTCTGGCCTTCTTGTTCCGCTACAGCACAACCTTGTGGGTGTGTAACATAAAACAACTGCAAGGGCTGAAGTTACAAAAGGGTGCATTGATTTCTCCTCAAAGAGAAACCCCTCTCTGAACAGTGAATAAGAGGAATCAATGGCAATATTTTAAAAAGAGCATTGGGGTGGGGGCGGGAAGAATTCCTCTCCCCATAACAGCACTACCTTTGAGGGATAACTTGATAAAATTAACTCCACAACGTAGAGCAGCTATTGCACTCTAGTTAATTGGAGAAGACATTTTTGTCACTATGAAGTTAGTACAAGATGGATTATTACTTAATGGTATGCAGAAAATGTTAAATTAGTTTACTTAACCAATAGCCTCTGCACTTTGTCTTATTTTCTTTCTCCAAGGAGTGATGTTAAATACATTACTTTCCTGCCATTCAATTAAATCCAGTTCTCTTTAATTTCACCGAATTGGTGTGAATCTTTTGGGCAGCTATTCCCCCCCCCACACACACACACACATACTTTGTAGTTCAAAACAGAATAGTAGGAAAGGGGTGAGGAAAGGATCTCACGAGGAGGGATGACAGAGAAATAAAATATGTGCATTCAAAATCTGATTTTGCCGAATCCGAAATCCATATTGGGAGATACAGAATATAGTATTCTTTACTCAGAAAGTGACTGCCAAGAGCAGGGGTAGTCAAACTGCAGCCCTCCAGATGTCCATGGACTACAATTCCCAGGAGCCCCCTGCCAGCGTTCGCTGGCAGGGGGCTCCTGGGAATTGTAGTCCATGGACATCTGGAGGGCCGCAGTTTGACTACCCCTGGCCAAGAGTAACAATCCCCGGTCTTTTGGAAAGTAGATCACAGACAAAACAGGGATTTTTACATACTTAGAAAAATTCTTGAGGTGTGCAAAATTTTTTCTTAATATTTTTCTGCATGCTTTCATATGACTATTAAGGAGGCTTTCAGTCAGAAGTATAGAATTTTGATGGCAGTCCAGCATTGGTGAAAGGAAAAACAGGGTGGGAATAACAAATGACAGAATCCCTATAGGACAACAAGAGGCACATTTTTCCTCCTCAGCCAACAGTTTTATAGTGGAGGAGGAAGAGGATAAAAATGCTCTTCTCCTTGAGCTGTACCATACAAATTTGGGACTCAGTAAGCAATTTCCCACAGAACTACCTCTACAATTTGGTCACATATAGTCATAGTTAGTAGCTTACCTTGGTGGTCCTTCTGATGGCAGAAAGGCAGGATATAAATTTTGAAAAAGAGAATAAATAAATCTCAGCCATCGCTGATGCTGAATCTTGGACTATTTCACTTCAGAGGGAGAAGAATTATCCCAATTTTCGATCTCCAGCTCTTTCCCGGATTATCTTCTGAGGTCTTAATTTGACCCCCCCCCCCAAATCTGTATACTATATTCATCATGATACTGGCTTACTTAACAAACCATAAGTCCAGTAGGAATATTGACTCACCTGACATAAATACTCAACCTTTCTACAGTTAATAAACAAGAGAGGGATAGTTTGCAACTGAGTGTAGTAACAATAGGCTTGAAAAGTAACTTCTTAGTTACTCTTCTTTCTCGGCACTGTCTGAGAGCTCAAGAGGTCTTTGTGGTAAAGAAATGATTGTGAGGAGAACAGTGAAAGCCATTTCTTGTCCCTTTGGCAAGAATGGTGGGAAATTGATGAAGTAAGTAAGTAAATAAATGAGTACATCGGCAGTGTAGAGAAGGAAAACAGATATGTCCACTGTGGCATCCTATACACTGCCTGGAAACAGATTTAGAATTGTTTATAAACTACGAAACAATGAATGATTCCTGATATTTCGGTAACACTTTGGACACAGGACCAAGTAGTGGAACTTCCGTATCCAGAAAGAAGTTCAAAAGAGAAGCTATTTTGAAGCATCTCGAAATGGCTCCTGTGAGTGACACGGCGACCAAAATGGCTCCTGCCTGTGTTCTGTGAAGAAAGCTCAGCTCAGACTTCCCTTCCTGTCCCTCTCCGCCGCTTTGCAAGTTGCAACAGCGGCTGTGCGGCTACAGCGAAAGGTCTGCGAGTGTATATATTTCATCTCATCACCTCTTAGTGCAGTTTATATAACTCAGGAATAAAATATTTGCCCCCAGGGGAAAACATTGGCACACAGACTCTACAGCCCAAGAGCACAGATTGCTCTTTCAAAACAAAACAACTCTGACTCAGAAAGGGGGAGAGAAGAAAGACAGTTGGTCATTGGCACAAAAGATAATCAAGCCCCAACAATGAAGAGGTGATTCATCTGCAAAAAAAAAAGAATTCCTTTGCATAAATGCCGAAGATGAGTTATCCAGGATGGGGGCGTGGGGCTGACTTTGTCCAACATTCCGCTTCTTATTGGGGTCCCCTGATGGTTCTCAAAAGCATGCCCCTCCAGGGCGGTTTTCCACTGTTACTTGTCTCCAGCATTGGTATTCACAGGAATATACACTTGGTATAAGAAGCATTATTAACATTCCAGTGAATGCAAGTAGAAGCTACACCAACCTTTCTCAACTTTTTTACCATTGAGAAATCTCTAAAACATTCTTCAGGCTTCGAGAAAACTCAAAAATGGCAAGACCCTGCAGAATATGGTTGGGAAGCATAGCTGTGTACATGGCCACCTGAGGCCCCTCCCATTCCCACCCCCTCCAGGCCCATCATTGGACATTTTGGGAGACGGGCAGGTCAACATGACCATTTATGGCTATCTCACCCAATAAATGTTAAACACATTTTTAAAATATATTAAAAATTAATTAATTCCCACCCTTCCAGGGCTGTCAAGAAACCCCAGGGTTTCATGAGACCCCATTTGAGAAAGCCAGATCTATCTACATGTGTGTTCAATTTTTTTGTAAGAGAGGGTTGATTGACTTCTACTTTACCAGTGCAACCAGGGACGATTATAAGGTTGTCAGCTCCAGGGTAGATATTTGGGGGTAGAGCCTAGAGGAATAGTGCTTTGGAAAGGCAGGGACCTCAACAGGGTAGAGTGCCCTGGACTTTACCCTCCAAAGCAGCCATTTTCTCCAAGAGAATTGAGCTCTATCAGCTGGAGATCAACTGTAATTGGCAACGCAGACCAATATCCAGATAAATGTAGGGTTTCAAACCCAGGGTCAGCTGTACATGCATTGAATGTCCCATGAGAATTAACCAAAACATGTATAAAAATAATCAAATGTGCAATGTACACAGATTGCACATTACTGGAATATGTGAACAGGGCTAACCGTGACCATGGTTAGCATGAAACATGGCCTTTTGCCTTAACCGTGATTATGATGAAGCAAAACGTTGTTTTACCTGCTCATCTAACATGCCTTGAAGGAAAGATGCTGGAGAGAGTCTAAAATAGTCTCGCTTGAGAGTCAGGGAAGCAGTTTTAACCATGGCTCGTGCATGCAACACTTAATCATGACGGATGCAAACTATAACTTTCAAATTTGCTTCAAATTAAAGGTTTAAACCAGGGTTTGAAGTCCATCCTTAAGCATGGTTTGGGAATTCAGACACAATGGAAAGCATACAAAGCACAAACCATGGTAGAAGAAGAGTTGGTTCTTATATGGTTCTTTTCTCTACCCGAAGAAGTCTCAAAGCGGCTTACAGTCACCTTCCCTTTCCTCTCCCCTCAACAGCCACCCTGTGAGGTGGATGAGGCTGAGAGAGCCCTGATATTACTGCTCAGTCAGAACAGCTTTATCAGTGTCGTGGCGAGCCCAAGGTCACCCAGCTGGCTGCATGTGGGGGGAGTGCAGAATCAAACCCGGCATGCCAGATTAGAAGTCCACACTCCTAACCACTACACCAAACTGACACTCCTAACCACTACACCAAACATAGAATCATAGAGTTGGAAGGGGCCATACAGACATAATACAATATGTCTTGATAAACCCTACAGAATAGCAAAATTTCCTGTTCTTCTCCTGTATACTTACTGAGTTCCCTCTGGAAAAAAAAAACAACCAACAAAGTTTACAGCATGTGTGCTTGTGGCTCTTGGCACCCAGAAACAAACAGGCCCACATACTCTCTCGCACTCTCAAACACACAATCCTTGAAATTCTGTCAGCTTTGCAATGTAAATGCTTACAAGCTTCCATGTATTTTTTTCCCCCTGCGTAATAACTTTGGATAACTTCCTGTTTACTGTCAGCGCATCTAATGCATATGTCAGGCCACTGGAGCCCCGACAAGATATATGCATTAGACACACGTTGATAGCAAAGAGGAAGTTACTCGATTCTGACAGGACAAGAAAATTACCCACAAGTAGTAAAATATAGGGCTGCTCTGTGACTGGCTACAGAACCATGTATCACATGGAGATAACATGAGAATTAAGGAAGTGTAGAAGACGTTGGAAAGGCAGAGCTGGTTATCTTGTCCTTGGGCCCATACATTGACATGCACACCTGCTTTAATTGCCTCGGCAGCTGGGCAGGCTGTTGAGTGATGCTTTATTTTTACTGGGCATTATTATCCACAACACTCCGTCCAAGTGGATCACATTTGCTTTCTTTTCATCCAGGATTAAATGGACTTGAGATGGCACAAATTTGATTTTTGTAATGAACTTTTCAGGACCTCAGCTCTTCCAGATCACTTTCTTCCAGATTGTTTTCGACACCATTTCTCCCTCCCCTCGTGTCTTAGAACCTCTTCCCAGTTGCTGGACTTTGAGGGACTGCCGCATGGCAGGGTGTGCTTATGGCTGGAAATAGTCAAGAACTACAACACATGCAACTGCCTTATCAAATCTCTGGTCCGTCACTGGCAATGTTGTCTACCACTCAGACTGGCAGTTGCTCTCCAGGAACTCAGAAAGAGGTCTTTCATATCACCTACTGAAGATGCTGGGAATTGAACCTGGGACCTCCTGCACACCAAGCATACAGTCTAACCACTGAGCCACCCTCCTTCCCTTTTCTTTCCCCATCAGCTCCTAAGACATACTACATGACCTTAAGACATACCAAATAATAAGAAGAAGACGAGTTGGTTCTTATATGCCAGTTTTCTCTACCAAAAGGAGTCTCAACAATTGCCTTTCCTTTCCTCTCCCCACAACAGAGGTAGGTGAGGCTGAGAGAGCACTGATGTCACTGCTCAGTCAGAATAGCTTTATCAGTGCTCTGGCTAGCCCAAGGTCACCCAGATAGGATGGGTCCCTGCATCATAATAGAAGTGGTGCACCTCCCCATTTCATGGTTTAGGGCTGATCTGATCCTGCATTGGGCTTTGGGCTGATCCTGCATTGAGCAGGGGGTTGGACTAGATGGCCTGTATGGCCCTTTCCAACTCTATGATTCTATTATTCTATTATTCTATTTTCTTTGATGCTTTAGGATGCTTAGGGCTGATCCTGCGTTGAGAAGGCCTGCGTTGAGAAGGCCCCTTCCAACTCTATGATTCTATGATTCTATGATTCTATGATTCTATGATTCTATGATTCTATGATTCTATGATTCTATGATTCTATGATTCTATGATTCTATGAAGGTGGTTGGATACACCCTGCAAGAACCAAAATGCTATGTATAAAAGTTGTTGCCATATTCAAGGACATGATTCTGGTGGGGTAATGAGTGGGTTTGAAGTATTTCAAGCTCAGAAAGCAGCACTGTAGAGCTACCCAGAAATGTAATAAAAGTCAACAATTACCCCTGTAGACTTCTCCAAAGTCTCAAATAGAGATGGGCCCAAGCCAACCCATGGGTCTCTGCAAACCCATGAAATGGGGTAATTCGTGGGTCATGAACCGGGCTTATACGGCCCCTGATGACCATGCATGACCACATATATGTCTTACCCCACTGTGTGCATTTGTGGGCTTTTGAGGGGGTGGAGTTTCCTCCTTCAGCAAATATTTGTTGAGCATGTAAAGTGTGCAGAAATCTCTCTTACGCCAAAGACAGGTGTTGGGAGGATTGTGTTTTGGTTTCTGTGGCAACTCCAATGATTACCCATTTAGCTTGACGTCCTTGTAAGCCAAGAGTAGTGCTCCTTTTGGTTTCAATGAGAATGCCTTGTTCTTGAGAGCTCATGGTTTTCTTTTGCCCTTGGTGGAAGAGGGTAAAAGGGAGACACACATAGCTATTTGGAGGGCGAGAATTTTGTGGGATAGGTGGGGGGTTTACAGAGAAGCAGCACCTTTAGCATGACCTATGGGTCTTCAGCTGCTCATTTCTGGGGTAGCATTCAACCCCCCCCCCCAAAAAAAGAGGCTGATTGCCTGTCAATTTCTAGTTACTTTTGTACAAAGTGCATCTAGGAGGGTATGGGTAAAAGTCAGATCTAGATGGTTTCAAATGGATCCTCATGAATGCATATGTTTTTTACACTGAAATGAAATAAAACAAGGTTCATTCTGTAGACCATGTCTTAGACCAGTGGTTCTCTACCTTCTTACAGCAGCGCCCCCAGCGGAGGTGGCGGCGGCGAGGGCAGCATGCATGTGGGCGACATGTACAGGCGCAAAAAACTGAGGCAGCATGGAGGCGGCCAGTGCCATGGCTCTGCCGCCTCTGCTGGTCACCAGCCGCTATCAGCCATCTATCAGCTCCTGCCACCAGCCTCTGCTGCCACCACCTGCCTCTGCCCACCTTCGCCCAACTCCACCTGAAGCTGCCTGCTACCGCCGCGGGCTACCGCCGCAGGCCACCACCGCCCGCCACCACCATGGCGGCTAGCAACCTGGCAACCCCAAATGGGGTTGTGAACTGAAGGTTGAGAACCACTGTCTTAGACTATTGACAACACCACAAAAGTCATGCATCCACAGCATTGTGGTGCCACAAGTGGGGCAAAATTGTGGTTAAAATACATGGATCCTCATAGATCATGATTTTTGCACTGGGCCACTCCGAACTCACCATAAGATCACTTCTTCTATCGATAGCCACAGTATACACCACAAGAATCACACATCCATGCCTTTGTAGTGATGCCCCAGTGCAAAAACATCATTCCAAAGCATGGATCTTCATGGATCCTCGGGGTTTGTGCATCCAGTCACCTCAATCTCACTCTAAGATTATCTATTCTATTAATGCCCACAGCATACACCACAAAAATCAAGGATCCAAGCATTCGGGGCTATGGCATGGAGCAAAATCATGGTTCAAAAAGTCAGGGTTTTCCCATCTATTCACCCCAAACTCACCATAAGATCGCTTCTATTGATAGCCACAGCTTACATCACAAAAGTCACAGATCCATGCCTTCCTGGCCACGCCCAGGAGCAAAAACATGGCTCCAGAGCATGGATCCCCATGGATACATGGAGTTTCACTTTTAGTTACTCCCAAATTATTATCCAATTACATATCATGTCTATGGGTATGGGCACTTTTATCACCACAGAAATCTCCAAATACCCGTCTCTGTGGCTCTGCCATGGTGCTAAGATTTGATCCATGATATCTTCATGGTAAAGAGCCTATTGTGGCGCAGAGTGGTGAGGCAGCAGACATGCAGTCTGAAGCTCTGCCCATGAGGCTGGGAGTTCAATCCCACCAGCTGGCTCAACGTTTCCGAGGTGGTAAAATGAGTACCCAACTTGCGGGGGGTAAACTGTAATGACTGGGGAAGGCACTGGCAAACCACCCCATGTTGAGTCTGCATGAAAATGCTAGAGGGCGTCACTCCAAGAGTCAGACATAACTCGGTGCTTGCACAGGGGATACCTTTACCTTTACCTTTATCTTCATGGGTCCTCAGAAATTTTGTGTTGCATCACCCAAAACACAATTCCACCCATTGTTTTCTTTGCCTCGTCTTTCAACATGAGAAGCATGGAACTACTGCTTTGTGCTGTTACCATGGTGGAAATCCATGATTTCAAAGCATGCATCACAATCACTTATCACCTCCATATCAAGAGAGGACAACACAGAAATCATGAATCCACTGTTTCTTTGGTATCACCACATCCAATATACTGTCTTTATCCAATTGCCTTTGGAAGACAGCCGTTGTACAGCCCAGTCATAGGCATCAAGGGTTAATTTGGAAGTTGTTTGGAGAGGATCTGGTTTGCCACTTTCCCCTCCCTTCCAGGGTCATTTACCTGAGTAATCACACTTCTTGGTTTTCCTTTGCCTTGGGACTTTTCCCTGTTTTACATTCAATGACACTTGAGGCATCCCTTTGTTGTTTTCCCACTAGGGGTGGTTTGTGACTCATAAGAGGAGCACTACTATGGTTACCCCCCCTCCCCAAAAGATTTACAGATTTCACACTAACACTCACCTATCCGCCAGGTCTGATTTTTGAGTTGGTAATTGATTGAGTTGGCAACAGATTGCTCCTCTCTTTCCCCCCCACAAGATGGGTGGTAGGCCACAAATGTGGGGTCCAGCATGAATGAGGGGTCGGGTGTACATGAGGGACTCATGTCATAGAATCATAGAATCATAGAATCATAGAGTTGGAACGGATCTCAGATTTTGTAGACATGCTGTCATGTACGGACCGCTCCCAAATTTTGTTTCTTGCAAGTCAGTAGGCCTATCTAACATACCCCAGGGGGATAGTATGAGGAATCTGCAGTGGGAAAGAGAATTGGTGGGAATCGTCGTCCCTTCTTCCAAAGACTTAAGTTCCATTTAGCCTTCAGAGATGTACACTAGGCTACATGCCAGTATTTCTGAGACTGCAGCAGATTTCTGCAAGGACACAGTCTGAGAATACAATAGAATATTCAGTGTTGTAATTCTAATAGATTTCAAGCTAGATTCTCCTCCATTTTGTTTCAAGGCTAATTCACAGACTACCATGCCGTCCTCAGGTTTTTTTTTTTTTTTTACAGCTATAGAAAACTTTCCCTCAGTAGTAAAGAAGGTACATAACATGTTTTCACAATCCAGAGACACAAAACCTGGAATCCAGGGAGGGGATCTGTGGGTGAAAAGGTGGAAATATGCAGGCTGTATCAATGACATATGGTTCCCAATTAGTTTATGGACACAAACATATTATAATCTGGAATGCAACAGCTGAAAAGGAGGTAGGTCCCAACTTGACCATGGTTTTCCTAGGAGAGCCAAGTTGCCCACTATAATGGGACCTCCCAATGCTCCCCACCAAGTCCCACCAACACTTCCAAGGCTGGCAGAAGGGGAATGTATGCATCCAGTATGCATGTGTCTCATTGTGACCCAGCTGTCGAACTCTGCACTTCTACTTATTGAAATGCATCTTGTTCTCATTTGCCCACTTTACCAGCATGTTCATATTTATTTATTTGTTTGTTTGTTTGTTTGTTTATAGATTCATAGAATCATAAAGGGACCTCATTGGTCATGTAGTCCAACCCCCTGCACTATGCAGGACACTCACATCTCATTCGCTCATCTACTGTAACCTGCCACCCCCTTGAGCCTTCACAGAATCAGCCTCTCTGTCAGATGGCTCTCCAGCCTCTGTTTAAAAATCTCCAAAGATGGAGAACCCACCACCTCTCGAGGAAGCCTGTTCCACTGAGAAACCGCTCTGTCAGGAACCTCTTCTGGATGTTTAGTTGGAATTTCTTTTGAATTAATTTCATCCCATTCATTCTGGTCTGTCCCTCTGGGGCAAGAGAGAACAACTCTGCTCCATCCTCCATATGTCACCCTTTTAAATACTTGAAGATGGTTATCAGATCCCCTCTCAGTCGTCTCCTCTCTAGGCTAAACAGTCCAAGCTCCCCCGACCTTTCTTCATACATCTTGGTCTCCAAACCCCTGACCATCTTTGTTGCCCTCCTCTGGACATGTTCCAGTTTGTCAACATCCCTTTTCAACTGGGGTGCCCAAAACTGAACACGGTACTCCAAGTGAGGCCAAACCAGAGCAGAGTACAGCAGTAGCATCACCTCCCGTGATCTGGACACGATTTTTTTATATTTATCATATTTACAATCTTTACATATCTTGTTCATATCTATCCCTTCCTTCTGCGGGTGTTCGCTATACCTCCCAATTTGGTGTCATCTGCAAACTGAAGGAGGAGTACCTCCACCCCCTCATCCAGATCTATTTAATAAGTAAGCAAGACAGCAGTTTCATGTCTGGGAGTCCCATCATAGAATCATAGAATCATAGAGTTGGAAGGGGCCATACAGGCCATCTAGTCCAACCCCCTGCTCAACGCAGGATCAGCCCTAAGCATCCTAAAGCATCCAAGAAAAGTGTGTATCACCTTCTAAGCTATTCCTAGCTTTTGAAAGAAAAGGCAAGATGTAGCCACAACAAGTGTCTCCATGACATTACAGATGGTTTCTGTTCGTACGCTTCCTTCAGGACTTAATTCCAGGTATCGAAAAAGCGGAGGCATCACTTGCATGCACTCTAGCTGTCTCGCCGACATTTGCATAAATGCCAACGGTGCTACCTGAAAATGCTCTCATCTCCATCTGATTTATGGGTGTGTTTGTATGGCTCACATAATAAATCTTCTCTTCCAGGACACTTCTGTTCTGCTATTTATTAACCAAAGACAATTTGCGTTAAGAATGTTTTGAGATCTTGCCAGATATGCACTAGGGAATATTTGAGGAAAACATACAGTTCTCCAGCAGAAGTATGTTCTCGTTATAAGGATGAAGCAAATTCTTTTTTTTTAAAAAAAGAGAGTCTTGGCACCACATTTTAGTGCCTTGTTTTATTAAGAGAAGATCAAGATCTTTGTGTGCCTCTGTTTACTATTGAGTCAAGTCAGAAGAAGCCCAATTAGGAGATAATTTAGCTCCAGCCGTAGAAGGCTCAAAACCATGCACAGAAAAAGACTTGTTTGATGAAGGCTCTTGTTCCTTTCTCTTAACGCAATACAGGACTCGCGATCCTGTAAGAAGACAAACTGTTCTCCTGCTTTGTCAAATGTTTCATTTTCTTCCCTTTAGCAGAGTTCACAGGAGAGGTGTAGGAGCCATTTGGAGAGGTGCAACTTCTATTTAGGGGTGAGGCATGAAGTACCAGCGTAGTGTGCTGGTTAAGAGCGGCGGCCTCTAATCTGGAAAACTGGGGTTGATTCCCAGCTCCTCCACATGCAGCCAGCGGGGCGACCTTGGATGAGTCACAGTTCTCTCTGGGCTGTTCTTTCAGACCAGTCATCTCAGAGCTTTCTCAGCCCCACCTTCCTCACAGGGTGTCTGTTGTGGGGAGAGAAAGGGAAAGGGATTTGTAAACTACTTTGGGATACCTTTGGGTAGTGAAAAGCGAGGTGTAAAAAAACAGCTCTTCTGTTATCATTCTGTCATCATTCCCAGTGATTGTTGTTGTTGTCATCAGCCATTCAGTCATGTCCAACGCTAGGTGATACCATGACACAGCTGTTGACATGATCCCCAACCCTGCACCACCTTCCTCAGGCCATGCACACCTGAGCATGCTGGTCCCAATCTCACCTACTTTGTAAAAAAAAAAATTGCCAAGAAACAGCTTTGCTTTTGATTTTGGTGAGCATACCAAAGATACTTATCCTTGATGCTTTATCATAGAATCATAGAGTTGGAAGGGGCCACACAGGCCATCTAGTCCAACCCGCTGCTCAACGCAGGATCAGCCCTAAGCATCCTAAAGCATCCAAGAAAAGTGTGTATCCAACCTTTGCTTGAAGACTGCCAGTGAGGGGGAGCTCACCACCTCCTTAGACAGCCTATTCAGCCTTTAGGCTGATTCAGCATTGAGCATGGGGTCAGACTAAATGCCCTGTATTGCCCCCTCCAACTCTATGCTTCTATGATTCTATACTGTACTATGGACCTGCTATTTTCACCCCAAATTGACTTCTCCCTCGCACAAATTTGTGCCATGTTTTGATCTTTCCTGATGCTGATTTCCTCTTGTAAAATGCATGCATTCTTCAGAATTTTTTTCTGTGTCAGCAAATCACTGTTCTGAGTATACAAGGAGGGGACCTATGGGGACTTGCAGGAAGGGGTCACCCCATCCTCCACTCCCTTGCCGATCCCTGGAGCCTGCTGTGATAAGCAGAGGAGTAGGGTAATAAGTATGCATGGTGCACTTGCTGCTCCAAACCTCCCACCAGCACCATCAGCTGATCAAAGGTCTGAGCTAATACAGGCAGAAATTGCTTCTCTGACTTTATCCCCAGATAGCCAGCTGATGGGGGTACTTGGAGCAGAAAGTACACATGGCACACTTTCTGCTTCAGATCAGTACTGGGTGCTAAGATCTCATGGAACAGTGTGCTGAAATATCATTAGGTTTGTTTTGCAGAGTAAAGCCCCCCTTCTCCTTTTAGTATTTGCTATTTCTCCATATATACGAGTCAGCCTTCGAGAAATGTGTCCCTTTTGTATACCCGTCCCCACCGCATAGATTTTTCGATTCGCATTATGAGGCCAAGTTCAGAATCAGATCTATGATCACACAGATAAGTGATGTAAAATGCATTTATACCATATTTTCCTTATTGTATGTAAATTAAAATATTTCTAGCCCACTCTTTCTACCGATTTGCACCTGAACTGACTCACAAAAGATTCATAACAAAAGCCAATGAACCCATTAAGACTCGCCCTGAAATCAACGGAAAACTACAGCTATAACAACAGAAGAACCACCAGCAATAAAACACTCATCAGATTAAGATGAAATCCAAGCGTCCTACGAACAAGCCTCAGAAGCCTACAACCACATCACAGAGCAAAATTTATATGGACATGGTAGTTAAATCAGCTGTAGCAAGTCTACTAAAATGTAATTAAAAGGTCTTTGCTGGGCAACGGGAGCTATGTAAACTTGGCACCAGGTAAACCTCTGTGGGGAGGGAATTTCAAAGTGCCAATCATTGGTGCAGTTAGGTAATTGTAGCCTCTGGACTTACTGGCCTTATGTGGATTTCCCTTTCAAAAGTAATGTAGGCCCATTACTCATGCACACCTTTTCAGAGAAGTAAACCTTTACTCTTGACTTCAGATTCTTTGCCCGCCTTATGCACCACCACCACCACCCCGGTATATTCCGTATTATTCTGCGGCTACAGTTTTGACAACACGCTTTTTCTAAATTGGGGTGGAATGTCCTTTGTGCCATGCTGGGGCAGCGTTTGAAGTTTGGGATTTCTTAAAAAATACATAAATAAATTTACGCAATTACCCTGTTGCAGCTTCGCAGTAGTTTCCAGCCAGCTCCTTCCATTTAAATCGGTGTTCAGGCTTTGCGCATGCATTTTAGCATTTGCTCCTTTAATGAAAGGGAACAGAAAGAAATGCAGGCAGAGAGGCAAAAACCAATGTTGAAACTGGCTAGACTTTTTCTGAAACTCACAAGCAGCTGGTATGTCCCCTTGTCCGTAATGCTGAGCACCGAGGGATTCTCTCTTGGGTTATCAGCCACTTTGAAAAACAGGAAGAGTCACATGATCCCATAATATGGGGGGGGAACATGTTGAGTGTATAGAATACATGGTAGAACCCACTGGCACTGGCACTGCAAGCTGTGATTGTAGGCAATATATGCACGCGTGTGACTGTGCTAAATCAGCTGCAACTCCACCAAGCAGAAGGGTATTGTTGTAGTTAAAGGTAAAGGTAAAGGTATTCCCTGTGCAAGCACCGAGTCATCTCTGACCCTTGGGGTGACGCCCTCTAGCGTTTTCATGGCAGACTCAATACGGGGTGGTTTGCCAGTGCCTTCCCCAGTCATTACCGTTTACCCCCCAGCAAGCTGGGTACTCATTTTACCGACCTCGGAAGGATGGAAGGCTGAGTCAACCTTGAGCCGGCTGCTGGGATTGAACTCCCAGCCTTATGGGCAAAGCTTTCAGACGGCTGCCTTACCACTCTGCGCCACAAGAGGCTCTTTATTGTTGTAGTTACTGAACCTATATTGTATCTAATAGTTTTCACGTTCATTGTAAACTGCTCTGAACTACAAGAAGAGGCCAGTATATTGAATGAACGAACGAATGAACTTTGCACAGGTATGTAAGTGGAATGGGGGAGGAGTCCTCTGGCAGAAGCTCTGAAGAGCAGTCTTACATTTGTGCCACTAAATTTCAAAAAATAGGGAGTATATTTGGCAGATATGAGAAAAAGAAATCTAATACTATCTACTAGAATACCATTTCCGATTATTTCTAACAAATAAAAACAATGAGAAGATTTTAGGCTATCTTTTCATTCAGACAAAGGGACCCATAGAGGTATCTGCATATTGGAAAAGAAAAATACAGCTGCTGACTAAAACTCTTTCACTGTTTAATTTTGTCTCTTGAAGTAAAACAGGTTAATATAGAATTTGAAAAACCAACAAATCCAATCTCTTTTGTTTTTTCGTTCTTTCCTGTTTCCTTGCATTTTTCTTTTTGAATACAGTTCTCAATAATATTCATGTAAAACCTACTTTAGAATATAGGCTGTACTTTAGAATATAGAGTATAGGAGGCTGGAAAATTAACATAAACAATTGTGGTAGTATATAATGAAACATATTGAAGAATTTGGATCCCTTTCAGGATACAAAATTAACAGGAAGAAGATAAAAATAAAATAAGAACAAGAAGAAAAAGAAAAAGAAAAAATATTATCAAGAGTACAGAATGCCCAACAGCCACTAATTCTATTTATTATGTGTGGATAAATGCCTGGACAAAACAGTAATCTTTAAAAAAATATCAGAAGAAGATTTATTAAGATGGAAAAAATTAAAAATCTTGTGACTAGGTAGAATGTTAAAAGCTATTTGAAACAGAAAGAAACTAAGAATAAATTTTGATGTACTCCAAAATGAGAAAAAGAGAGCACCTCTAAATATAAAATTATATTATCAAGTGTCAGGTTTGGTCTAGATTATGGACTGAAATACAAATCCAAGACAAAGAATAGTAAAATTTGAATCAGCAGACATAAATGAAGGTTATGTACTTTCTTCTTTTCCTTTGTGTCATTTTAAGATTATTTTATTGTTTTCTAAAATAAATATGTTGTTGTTGTTAGGTGTGAAGTCGTGTCTGACCCATCGCAACTCCATGGACTATGATCCTCCTATGATCATCCAGGCCTTCCTGTCCTCTACCATTCCCCAGAGTCCATTTAAGTTTGCACCTACTGCTTCAGTGACTCAAGCCAGCCACCTTATTATCTGTTGTCCCCTTCTTCTTTTGCCCTCGATCGCTCCCAGCATTAGGCTCTTCTCCAGGGAGTCCTTCCTTCTCATGAGGTGGCCAAAGTATTTGAGTTTCATCTTCACGATCTGACCTTCTAAGGAGGAGTCAGGGCTGATCTCCTCTCGGACTGACTGGTTTGTTCGCCTTGCAGTCCAAGGGACTCTCAAGAGTCTTCTCCAGCAACAGAATTAAAAAACCTCAATTCTTTGACGCTCGGCCTTCCTTATATATAATAAATATATATTATTTTAATAGTTTAAAATGTGGGGGGATATGGAACTTCTACTGTGATGAAGGGGAAAAGATGGTGGAAGGTTCAGAGCAGATGAAATGGCCTTAATGTGGGCAGGGGAGTGAGCCTTGAGGGGTGGCAAAAAGGCGAGGGGAATCCATTGGAATCTGGACACTTTGAATTATCTTTGTCTTAGAAGTTAAACAAGGGGGGAAATGGCACAAAAGCACTCTTAGAAAACCCAGGGGGGAAATGAGAAAGCAAACTGAGTGCTGAAGGGAGGTAAATTAATGTAGAATGACAAAGAAAACCAGGGAGACACAAATGATGGAAGTGAAGTGAAACACCCCTGCATAATAGGTCGTATATCTGAAATGTGATTTGGCATGAATCCTGTTCTTGAAGTGTTCCATTGAGCCTGTTGAGCCCTGATCAACTGAAAAGGCCCTACATAAAGTAAACAAATCTGCAAAACTGGGAATGAAAAACCAAGAGGTTTACCATTTTTTTTAAAAAAATCAGGGAATATTCATCCTTCTTGTGTCAATCCAATTCATTGATCAACAGTGCACATCCACAAATATATAAGGATGCATTCATTTGGGCTGCAAACTCTTTCAGAGAAGTCCCACCCTCAAACGATTCCATTCACACTAAAACGTCTCATAAAAGCAAGCTGTTCCGTCTATGGACACCATCCAGCCTCCATCCACACACCCATCATCCACACACCATCCACACATCCACGAGAATGTCATCTTCCACAGAACATTTGAATAAACAAATCCTCTGTCCCGGGTGAAGTTCGACTACCCCTGTACACAGAATTCACATACATGTGCACACCCTCAAACAATTCCATTCACACTAAAACGTCTGACTTGAAGCAAAAAAGCAAGCTGTTCCGTCTATGAACACCATCCAGCCTCCTGCTAGTTGCAAACAAATCCCATTCAGATAAAGTTAGTCATTGCTAAACCCATTGTTTTCACTGGGATTTAGGCACAACTCATGTTTTCTGGATTGTGCCCAGATGTACAGCCAAAAAACAAACAGAGCCAGGGAGGGGAGAGATTTGGGACTCCCCATCATATGCCAGCCATACATGAGATTATATAAACAAACTGCCCTTCTCAATCTGCCCCCCCCCCATCCATGGATCCTCTCCTTCCCTTTTCTGGCTACTGGCCCAGTGAGGTCCCTTTGAAATCTTAATATTTACAGCCTGCAGAATGAAGCTTGAAAAGTAGCTTTACATTTTTGAGTCTCATGTCAGTGTAAGATTTACAGGCTTCCCCCCCCCCCACTCGTCTGCCTCCTCTCTCCTTCTTCTCCCCCCCCCTGCAATTGCTCCAATTCATATATTCTTCCCCATTTTGCTTTCTGCAATGACGCTCGCTAATAAACCATTTCCCTAAGGGATCAAGGCAGGAAATTGGACAAGTTGCTGCCTCTCCCCTTTAATTTTTTTTGTTTAGTTTGGATGGTCTTTGAAACAGGCTGGAATGCAAATGGAAGATGCTTTTGGCAGGTTGACATTCTCCCTCCCCCCCCTCCCCACTCTGCAGATCTAGGCACGGAGCCAGCGGTGAAGGAGAAAAGTGAAGTGGTTTAAAGGGGACACGCCAGCACCAGCACACTCCAGATATTCCCACGTGAGAATCTCGTGCCGGCTGCCCAATTCCCCGATAAGGCTGAAACCCTGTCTTGTGTGGGTGCCAACAGAAGGCCTCATCGCTAGCTAAGCCATTGAAGGCTTAAGTGGGATTTAAGCCACTCACTGGGGCCTTCGGATTGGCCTCCTGCACAGGGCTGAATATCACCCTAAATAAATAATAAAAAGCCTTTGGCTACAGCAGAGACGTTAAGGCTGCAATTACGACTGGCTTTTGTGAGGAGAGTGGCATGTTGGCATTTGGTAAAGTGGACATCGTTGCTTAGGCTGTATATTTTTGGGACCACACCAGAGAAGAGGAGGGATTATCCTTCATTCTGGACCTCACTGAGAAATCCACACACAGAAGGCGGGGAGAGGAGTATTCAGAATTGACCTTGTGTACACAGAGCCTCTGTAAAGAGACAGATGCCTCCAGAAAGAAGAAGAAGAGTTGGTTCTTATATGCCGCTTTTCTCTACCCGAAGGAGTCTCAAAGCAGCTTACAGTCGCCTTCCCTTTCCTCTCCCCATAACAGACACCCTGTGAGGTGGGTAAGGCGGAGAGAGCCCTCATATTCCTGAAGAAGAAGAAGAGTTGGTTCTTATATGCCGCTTTTCTCTACCCGAAGGAGTCTCAAAGTGGCTTACAGTCGCCTTCCCTTCCTCTCCCCACAACAGACACCCTGTGAGGTGGGTGAGGCTGAGAGAGCGCTGATATCACTGCTCGGTCAGAACAGCTTTATCAGTGCCATGACGAGCCCAAGGTCACCCAGCTGGCTGTATATGGAGGAGGAGCGGGGAATCAAACCTGGCTCACCAGATTCGAAGTTGGTGCTCCTAACCACTACACCAAGCTAGCTCTCAAGGCAGAAAAAAGTGTATCTGCCTTATATTGTAGCACCCAGCCATGAATACATAAAGCTGCCTAAATCAGTGTTGTCTTGTCAGCTCTGCCTGTTGTTAGGTTTCCAAAGCTTCAGGTCTTTTGCAGCTATCTGATGGCGAGCCAACATATGCAAGCAGAATGGCATAATTTAGGGAGAGGAATGGCACTCAACATTCTCGGGTAGCAATGACAACTTATTGGTTCTTTTTTAGTTGACACTTCTTTCGCAAGCAGACCCGTAACATCTCCATGCCATCTAGATGTAATTTTAAAATATGGTTCATGCTTATGGTACAGAGACCAATAACAACAACAAAAAAACCGTCCAGGACCTCTTGTTAAAGCATTTAGTTTTGCCAATGTTAGAAAGTTGAATCTGATATCCATATATGCTGGCGATCCCTTTATGACTGTCTGAGACTGCCCCTGTCCAGATAATGCACCTTCTTTTCTCAACTAAAAAAATTGTTTCCTTACTTGGCTTTCTCTCAGTTGGTCAAAGATAAGATAAATATACTAAAGCAGCATAGAATGTAACTGTTTGCAGCATTTTCTTAAAAAAAAACTGGTTATATTTACAATTTTGTTCATAAAAAGCTAAGACTATTGCATTCTATAAATATGATGGTTAATGCAGTTTCATTTGCCAACTTGCATATGATGTCAATGCGGCAAAATAAGTTTAGAAAAGTAAATACTGCATATAATTCATTCCTCCCCTCCCCCTCCAATTTCTATTTTCTACTTGGAAAAAAGCCTGTTTTTACAACTAGAGATATAACATATCTTTTTTTAAAAAATCATGGGGAAAAACTGAAAGACCCACTTGTAGGAAGCCTAACGCCATATTCATCCCATCCCTGTGAAAATTAATCGGTGTTAAGAGATCTGGTGGACATTAAGAATATGCATTTTCAGCTAGAAATCTCAACCTCTTCACCCACTGCAGCAATGGGTGGCCTCACAGTACAATCTGCATTGCCAGCCCAACTCCTGTGTATTACTCCCTTGATGCCTACACTCAACTCCCATTAGTGGTAATGGGAGCAACAAGCCCCAACCAGAGGAAAAGAACCGACCTCCTACTCTTTTACACAAACAAAGGCATTTCCCATTGAAATCAAAGGTGCTTTTTAAGAACATGGGGTTAACAAAAAGATAGGCTGCCCAATGAAAGCAGATCAAATGTTTACATTGTATAATTGCTTTTACTTGCTTTGACAAGGAAAATTAGCTTCGGTAAAGTGCCAGTTCTAAAATGCATACTTGAATACACTTGATGAACATAAGATCTCTGTGCACCTAAGGCTAGATTGAGCGATAAAAAAAAAATCCAATCGTATGTGCAATTGAACCAAATTTTCGTCTTCCATTAATGTCAGAATATGTACTGAGGTGTTAGTTCTATCATTTGCAAACCCAATAAATACATTCAAAGAAAGCGAATTTGGTGTTGCATATCAATGAGATACCTACAGAGAGCTACCTCATGACCCTTTGTTTAGGGGTTCCCAAACTTTCGCAATGCCAACCTACAAGTCCAATTTAATTGGTGGGGTTACTTTAAAAAAAATGGAATGAGAAGATCAATGTGAACCGCCCTGAGCTCTGTGTAGGACAAATCTGGGCTAGTTTAAACTGGAAACCAACTTATAGCAATCCTAGCAAGGACAGAAGAAGAAGAAGAAGAAGAAGAAGAAGAAGAAGAAGAAGAAGAAGAAGAAGAAGAAGAAGAAGAAGAAGAAGAAGAAGAAGGAAAGACTTTTATACCTCAAAGCAGCTTACACTTGCCTTCCCTTCCTCTCCCCACAACAGACACCTGTGAGGTAGGTGAGGCTGAGAGAGTTCTGACAGGACTGCTTGGTCAGAACAGTACTATCAGGATGGTTACTGGCCCAAGGTCACCCAGCTGGTTGCATGTGGAGGAGTGGGGAATCAAACCTGGCTCACCAGATTAGAAGCTGCTGGTCTTAACCAGTCCACCACGCTGGAGAAGCAGAAGTGGGTTGCCATTGCCTTCCTCTGCAGAGTCTTCCTTGGAGGTCCTCCTTCCAAGTACTGCCCCTGCTTAGCTTCTGTGATCTGGAATGGTATGGCATCTCCGGAGACCAGCATATGCCTTTGCTAACAAACTATTTGAATTTATCTTATCCTAAATAATGAGTCTCTCCTGAGATGATTCCCAGAGACTTATTTTCCAAGGAGTTCAGGGTAGCATAAAAAGGGCCATTCCCGCACAGAAAAAATAACAGTGTTAGGCCAGCGCCTCCTGGAATTCCTCACCTGCTGGCTCCTCTGCTGCTGTCTAGCGCTTACTGCCATTTCGCACACCTGCTTGAAATGGCGGAAGAGGGGAACATGCTATACACGCTCCTGTCTCCCCCCTGTCAATAAAGGCAAGCAGCCAATCACCTTTCTCCCTCCTTTAAAGGGACTGCGAGCTAATTTTTTTAAAATGACTTATTCGTTTAAACACATATGCATCTAGATGCATAGGGCTCCTTTTACTGCAAGCCCTCTTGCAATCTGGAGCCTTGAAGGTTAAAAAAAAAAGAAAACTTTGTGGGCAATTTGGGGTTTTTTGAGTGGGGAAGAGGCATGCTTTATGGGCAAAATGTTTATTTTGTGCTCCGCCTGGGTGATTGTATGTCTATTTGTTGCTCCAGGCAGTTTTTTTAAAAGAAAGAAAGCCCCGTTCCGGGTTAGGAGAGAGGGAGGTGGGCTCAAGGGTGGGCACTGGAGCTAGAAATCTCACAACTTCAGCCACTTTGGTAACACACGTGTCTTGTGCGAGTGTCTTGCTGGCTGCTCTCATCATGCTAGCACTACATGGCAGGGGTAATCCAGTTTTGTGGATTCCCCTGCAAGCACTTTAAAATGGGGGATGTAGCTGCCGGTTTGCAGATGTAACGCTGGATGTTTGCAATGTCATGCAAAATGCCAAAAATATGGCGTTTGCAAACAGTAAGCCTCCCACTTTTTAAATAAAACTGTTCTGACCGGGCAGTGATATCAGGGCTCTCTCAGCCTCACCCACCCCACAGGATGTCTGTTATGGGGAGAGGAATGGGAAGGCAACTGTAAGCCGCTTTGAGCCTCCTTTGCGTAAAGAAAAGTGGCATATAAGAACCAACTTCCTCTGTCCTCGCCAGAAGCCATTTCTCATCTCAGGAAAATTGACGCCACATAGGTCCCGCAGGAAATAATAGCAGTGGGGGATGCAGTGGGGGAGAACCCCTCCTGCCTCTTCCAGTGCACCTCCATGGTCAGAAGAAAAGGAAGAGACCCATTTTGAACCCCCTCCACTGCAATGTCCTGAGTCACATGGTAGTTATTCCATGTCAGGACTGCCATTTTGAGACTCCTTTGGGTAGAGAAAGCAGCATATAAGAACCAACTCTTCTTCTTCAGTAATATCAGGGCTCTCTCAGCCTCATCTACCCACAGGGTGTCTGTTGTGGGGAGAGGAAAGGGAAGGCGATTGTAAGCCACTTTGAGACTCCTTTGGGTAGAGAAAGCGGCATATAAGAACCAACTCTTCTTCTTCAGTAATATCAGGGCTCTCTCAGCCTCATCTACCCACAGGGTGTCTGTTGTGGGGAGAGGAAAGGGAAGGTGAATTTAAGCCACTTTGAGACTCCTTTGGGTAGAGAAAAGCAGTATATAAGAACCAACTCTTCTTCTTCTTCTTCTTCTTCTTCTTCTTCTTCTTCTTCTAAATAGGGTGCGGAACAGCCCAAAGTTTTCCTTCCTTCTCTTTTAGCCTCACAGTAACTTGGTGAGGTTGGTTAGGCTGAGAGCTGGAGAGAGACCACCTCAGTGTTGCCAACATGCTTTAAGGTAGGTTAAGAATCTGAACACAATTCTTGTGAGACGTGCCGTGCAAACCTAAGCATGCCCACTCAGAAGTCCCAGGATGGTGTTTACTCTCAGGTAAGGGTGTGTAGGGCTGCAATTTTAGTCTAACCCTCAAACAAATGTGCATTAGCATTCCACTGGCAAGACGCAGCTTCTAAGCCAGCCAACAAAGGACTTCCACCATGAAATTTCAAAGTAACAAGTGGAAAACATTTCAACACAACCTACAGTATTTTCTTCACAGGTTTGTGTGTGTGTGTGTTGCACATTTTCACCCATAATGTTTTCTCAACATGCTTTCTTAGGTCCCAGGATATTTTTAAAGCTCATAAAAAACACACTGTTATGCAATATTAGAACAGACTTCGAAAAAGAACCCCTTCTCTAGCGTAGCCTTCTGACACCAGGGATGGTTGCTGCTAGTTTGATGTACTCAGGTTCAGTGACTTCATGAGCTAGGTAACCAGAAACATAATCCACCAGTGGTAATTTTCCCAGCAAGGAGGTACAGCAATGGGGGAAAGTAACAGGGTCAGCTGGTGCCATGCAGTGGGGACAGGACCTGAGAGACCCGGGCTCAAATCCCAAGTCAGGAGTACAATTTTACAGAGTGACATTGGACTTGTCACAAACTCTCGGCCTTACCCACCTCACAGGTGGTGGTGAGGATAAAATGGAGGACAGGAAGACATTGAAAACTGCTTAAGTTCTCTTCTAGTGAGAAGATCAGGATATACATGAAGAAATTCAACTGTCTGCCATAAAGGTGTGACAGGCAGGGACTCTCTGCCTGTGAGATGAGGTCAAACCTATTTCCAGAGCATAGACAGAGGCGGAGAACGGAATACAAGAAAGATATATGGGAACAAACGCAGTCGTTATATGTAGGAGAAACCTGGAATTATTTATATGGAAGGGAAGGGGGAGGCTCTGCTTCCTCTCCACAAGCCCTAATACTTTGATGTGTATCATTGTTAGGAATGATGTGAAAGGTTACACAATTTATTCTTCAATGCCCTACTATAGGAATAGACCACTGGGTAGGAGCTTATAAAATAAGATCTACACATGTCAGAAGGAGCCTATTTAGTTGATTGCCCATTTCCCCCACAGTCTTCAACTCTGATTCTGGAGGCCCTCCAGGTGTGGGTGTTTTTAACAGTGTGTATCCCTCTCTTCTAGAGCCTCTTGTGGCTCAGAGTGGTAAGGCAGCAGACATGCAGTCTGAAAGCTCTGCCCATGAGGCTGGGAGTTCAATCCCAGCAGCTAGCTCAAGGTTGACTCAGCCTTCCATCCTTCCGAGGTCGGTAAAATGAGTACCCAGCTTGCTGGGGGGTAAGCGGTAATGACTGGGGAAGGCACTGGCAAACCACCCCGTATTGAGTCTGCCATGAAAACGCTAGAGGGCATCACAACAAGGGTCAGACATGACCCGGTGCTTGCACAGGGGATACCTTTACCTTTTATCCCTCTCTTCTACCTCACGGCCATCCATATTGATTTTTTGCATCATTCCCCTTTCCTCCACTTCACCCTTACAACAACCCTATGATGTTCAGCTGAGATAAGTATAAAGATAAATAAATAAGAGTTTGATAGGCCCAAAAACTCTGAGGTACTGTTGGTCAATGGAGAAGCTGTTCTGGGACTGTGGAGCCAGCCTACCCTCAAGGGATAAGGTTGCCAGCTCTGGGTTGGGAAATACCTGGAGACCTGAGGGGGTGGAGATCATCACATCTCCAAACCTCAGAAGGCTCAGCCCTGAATAGTACTTGGATAAGAGGCCACCAAGCAAAGCCAGCATCGCTATACAGATGCCGGCAATGGCAAACCGCCTCTGAACATCCTTTCCTTGAAACCTTCTGGGGCTGCTACAAGTCAGCTGCGACTTAATTAAGGTGACCAGATTTTAACATTGGTAAAGCGGGACACCATTGACCGGGGAGGGGGGGGTTTCTTTATTAAAAATTTGGTCTATATGGAGCAACAAAAAGTTTCATAGAATGCACAGAACATAAAAAAAGAAGAAGAAGAAGAGTTGGTTCTTATATGCCGCTTTTCCCTACCCGAAGGAGGCTCAAAGCGGCTTACAGTCGCCTTCCCATTCCTCCCCCCACAAAAGACACCCTGTGGGGTGGGTGAGGCTGAGAGAGCCCTGATATCACTGCTCGGTCAGCACAGTTTTATCAGTGCTGTGGTGATCCCAAGGTCACCCAGCTGGTTGCATGTGGGGGAGCGCAGAATCGAACCTGGCATGCCAGATTACAAGTCCGCACTCCTAACCACTACACCAAAAGTATTGTAATAAGTACAATTTGCCAGGTACCCCCAGATGTCCCTCCAAAAGTGGGACAATCTGGTCACCTTAGACTTGATGGCACTTTCCGCCACCATTTCATGCTGCAGTTTCTAATACCATGCTGCCTTGAGCAGGGCTCTGAAAAGGCAGCATAAAATACATATTCTAAATAAAGTAAAATAATGACACGTGGTCCGCAGCTGCGATTTCTTTCCATCTTGCTTTCAGATAGACGTCTGCACGGGTCTATAATTAAGGCTGGGTTTGGCTTGAGCAGAATGACGATGACCTGAAGCTGAAGGCAGCGTGGAAAGTTTGGATCCGAGGGGGAATTTGAGCAAGGGGGCAGAGATAGAGCACCATGTCATTTGGGAGTGAGTTCCAGATGTAAGGGGCACCAGAAGAGAATGCAAAGAGTTCTTTAAGGTCAAATGGAAAAAGATGGGAAAGCGGAGAAGTAAATGTCAAGGGCAAGGACCATGCTTTATTTATCATTTCTCTATTTTTCCACCCTTTACAAAGGCAATTCATGTTTTATATTTATAGCAGTCACCTATCTTACAATACTTCCCTCCCCATCCCACCCCCCACCCCCATCATCAATGCTAATAGAGAGACAAGCACAGGTTTCCTTTGAAGATGCCTGGAGCGCTAAGACCTCATATATCAGGGATATATTTTTCAAAGACTTGCATTCTATCTTACATTAACCTGGGGCTTTCACAAAGTCCTAAAAGTCATGGCAGGAATCAGAGATGTAACCCAACTCCCATTTACTTCAGATTTCCATGGAAACAACTTTTCATTACAAGATCAGGGCCTGGTCTTTCACTCGTTCAGTAAGATGTGAAGGTCAGAGAACAATTAAAGTGCTACGCTTGCTTATTTCAAATATCATAGCCCTTTATAAAAAAGCAAATTAATAAAAAAGTTGACTTAATGGTGCCACGGGTTGTCATCTAGGCCCCATTTCGCTGGCCCCTCTCTTTCCTTCCTCAACTCTTCTTCTTCTTCTTCTTCTTCTTCTTCTTCTTCTTCTTCTTCTTCTTCTTCTTCTTCTTCCTCAACTTTTGCCAAAACCAGTTCTTCTCTGCCCAGTCAAACAAGACTATGGAAAACAAGTTTAGGACTTCCAACAGTACAAGCACCAAAGAGGCAGCAGAGAAGGGGCAGGAAGGATCAGGCATATACCCATCAAGCTCATCATACTAATGGGGAAACAAAGGCAGCCTTGGAGAGAGAGAAAAAAAATAGCTCCTCACTTTCCACAGCACCAGAATATTAATCAGGACTTCTTAGTAATTAATGAAGATACATTTAGACACATTAACAGTTCTGCCAACAATGACCTCAACTCTGAGAATCATTCTTGATTAACAGAGTCTTCATTCATACTGATCCATTGCTGGTCACTTGGCCTCTCCTCAGAAAATCCCAGTTTAATGAGATAAGCAATGGTGCAATCCTACAAACACAGCCCTGGGAGGAAGCCACACTGACAAGACTTGAGTAGAAATCTAAGTAAACTTGCTTAGGATCTCTCTGTCTCTGACTCTGTCTCTGTCTCTGTCTGTCTCTGTCTCTGTCTCTCTCTGTCTCTCTCTGTCTCTCAGTCTGTGGTCCTCCAGATGTTCATGGACTACAATTCCCATGAGCCCCTGCCAGCATTGATCAAATTTATTTATTTATACTTGTTGCTTTTTAAAAAGTATCTATCATTTGAAGTTATTTCTTATAGGGTATCATTACTGATATTATTGTTATTGTTATTGTTATTATTATTATTATTATTATTATTATTATTATTATTATTATTATTATTATTATTATTAGGGTCTTACCAAAGAAAAAAGCATTCCAGGACGTTGTCACGGAAATGATACTAATATGCAGATGCTGGGAAACAAAGATCACTGCAAAGTCAGTAAAAATCTTCTTGGCCCAGGCTGAAATCTGCATGTTTTACTAAATGAATTACCTGTAAACACAAATGTCTCTATGAAATATCAAAGCTTAAAGCCATTTGGCATTACCCATTTTAAATAGTCACCCAACTTAGGTCTGCGTCTTCCACATTCCTATCTGAAAGTGAGCAGGCTCCACGGCATCAATCACGTGGAGTTTGCAGTCAGAAAAATAATCCCGCATCAAAGGAAAATACATAAATACATAAATAAGAACATATAACATATCAGCAGTGCCAGAAACTATGTAAGCAAGCATTATGGTGGCTGGGTGTGTATTTTTCTCCATATATTTCCCAAGTCTGGCTTGGTTTCCTTTGGAATTGTAGTTTATTAGGCACATTTTTATGAACTCGGTTTATTAGGCAAATATGTATGTACTTGACTTTAACTAGAAATCACACCCACAGCTACACCTGAGAATTCCTCAAGCATAAGTCTGAAATACACTTGGGGGAATCTGTGAATTGTTTGCACAGTCATGAAGCAAGGGTTAAAAAATTGTATTGGATCTGGATTAGATGTCTGTAAAAGCAGGAGAGCTAATTAAAAAAAATTCTCCTGTCTCCTAGGCTGCTTCTGAATGTGCCCTTGGGGTTGCCCCTTCTCACCCAACTTTGTCCAAAAGAAATCAAACATAAGCATGAAAAAATAACATTGAGAAGCACAGGAAGACTAAGTAAAAAAAAATTGGGAGGGTACTCCAAAACGTATATGGCAGGGGTAGTCAACCTGTGGTCCTCCAGATGTTCATGGACTACAATTCCCATGAGCTCCTGCCAGCAAATGCTGGCAGGGGCTCATGGAAATTGTAGTCCATGAACATCTGGAGGACCACAGGTTGACTATCCCTGGTATATGGGGTTAACACAGAGATGTGAAGGATTCTTCTCACAGGCCTCAAGTTCTGACTGCCATACATCAATCCTGTGTCTTATGCACAGGCCACAGAGGGTAAGGAAATGTCCTGAAACAGATATTCTGATGCTCATATGAACCTACCTACACACTTAGGGTTGTCAGCTCTGAGTTGTGAAATTCAGATTTGTGGATGAGCCTAGGGACGGCAATGTTTTGAGAAGGAAAGGATCTTACCTAGGGTTGCTAGGTATGGCCTCACCATTGGTGGAAGATGGAGCGAGGTGGATATTTACTGGGAAGTGGCAGAGTGATCTTCATCATTGTGCAGTGACATGACTTCTGACATGATCCAGAAGCACCAGCATCACACTGGGGCATTGCTCAAGCACTCACCCCAAACTGAATGGAATTTCTGGGTGAGTTTTAAAATGTCATCCCAGTGCAATGTTGGCCAGCAATGAAGATCACTCTCACATACACACATATACACATACGCACACACACCTGACCTGCCCAATCTCAGCAATGAAGAAGAAGAACTGGGTTTTTTTACTCTGCTTCTTACTACCTGAAGGAGTCTCAAAAGTGGCTTACAATCACCTACCCTTCCTCTCCTCGCAACAGACACCCTGTGAGGGAGGTGAGGTTGAGAAAGATCTGAGAAAAATGAGACTGGCCCAAGGTCACTCGGCTGGATGCATGTGGAGGAAGAGTGGGGAACCAAACCTAGTTCTCCACATTAGAGGCCACTGCTCTTAACCATTACACCAAGCTGGCTGTGCTGGTTTGGAAGCTATAAGAGGATGACCTTGCTTAGTATTTGGAGACCACAAAGAAAGATAGGGATTGCCATGAAGAGGAAGACAATGGCATCCCTTGCCTTGAAAATCCCATGTTTCTGGGGTCACCAAGAGTCATTTGTGACTTGACAGCACATTTATTACTATTGATAGTAGTAATACTATCATTACTATTACTATTATTATGAAACCATACTATACGGCCCAATGAAGGACTCAGCATATCCTATACTCCATTGTAAGGCTCTGCACAATAATGACTTGGTGGTCTCCATAATCACCCAGAACATCTTTTTCCTTCTGTCATTGTTATTGTACAGAACAACGAATCTTATGCAAGTTCTAGAGACCCCTGAAATTTACGCACAATTTATTTTTTAAGTCTGGTAGAACACTTTTTCTTGGGATTTCTCTGCGGACTAGCGTATCCACCTACCATCTTGGTCTTTAAAAAAAAAAGAGAGAAAGAAGGTTGGAACTCCAGCCTTAAGGCAACTCAAAACCTTGTTTGAGGTTACATTCATAGATTTCGCTCCTCTTTACAGAGCTCCCAGCCTCCATGAACATTCTGTGCAGATCTTTCTTTAGTTTGCCCGTAGAAACTCTGCCCTGGCATTTTGCATTAGCACAAACTGGTGCTGATATAGAAAGGCTAGCCCTCCCCTGTCAAGACTCCAAATGTTAGCCCAATCAGCAAAGAAACAATGAAATATGACAAGGAGTGTGAGACCATAAAATAACAATGTCCCTCCAGGGACACCTGCGAGGAAGAAGGGGTGAAACTGTCTTCAGTAGCCTAAGGTGAGTTTTTTTTTTTAAATAATACAATCTCAAACTATAACATAATAAGATATGATAATTTTAAAAACAGAGGATTGAAATAATGCATGTCTCTTTTTAGATGTGAAAAGCAATTTTAATAGGGAGGTACTGGGTGTTATGAACATGCAATACAGCTTTTAAACCTTGTAAATCAGGTATGTTTTAATTTATGGGCCTTTCACGTCTTTTAATTAGTAAATGAGGATATGTGATCTTTTTTCAAAGACTTCTTGGGAATTAAAAAAAATCCACTGGAGGAGCTACTCTTTGGGTGGTGAGCACAGGAAATGGGGAGAAAGGCATTAAAAAACTCTTTTCCTAAGAAAAATAATCCCAAACCATTCTCTCCTTTATCAAGGGGGGAAATGAAGATTCCTAGATTAGAATCCAGCAGCACCTTAGAAAACAACAAACTTTACAAGATATGAGTTTTTGAAAGTCAAAACTCTTTTCATCAGATTCCTGTGCATTTTCTCAAGCAATGGTAGAAGCAACTTGAGGACAGTTTTTTAAAAGAAGAAATGGTCAAGAAAAATCTATTTTATTAGCCAGTAAGATAAGATTCATAGTAAGTATTGTCATTCATACTTGCTTATACCCTCAATATTAATTTGGCCGATTCAGATGCAGTCTCCTATACTCCTTATCAAGTAGTCCTGAGCAGGGATGTTTGACTGGTTATCTGTTTTCATATGTGTAGTGTAGCCAGGAGATTTTAGGATTATCTGGCAATCAGACATTCTAGTCTTTAGCATTATCCAGGGGGAACCATAAAAAGGCAATGGAAGAAAGGAGGACCATGTGTAGGGTCTAAGGATGTGATGAAGTGTGATAGCCCCTGACCACAATTTAACACTGAATTGAGGTGGTGGAGAACATGTCCAAATCTTCAGAACAAACTATCCAAGGTTAAGTATGTTTAAGTTCTATTAATGCCACATGATGCAGCAATAGATATTGTGGACAGCTTTGAAAAGTTAATATATTTAATTGCCCCATTCAAATCAGTGGAGTTTAAAAGTATTAACTTTATCAGAATTAAGCCTAGAAGTATGAACTCTGGGATGGGAAGTTCTGGGTGATTTGAGGGATGGCGCCTGGGAAGGGCAAAATGTGGGGAGAGGAGGGACCTCAGTAGGGTACAATGCCATAGAATCTCCCTCCAAAGCTGCCATTTTCTGCAGGGAAACAGATCTTGTATAATTTGGAGAACAGTCGTAATGTAGGGGGGGGCTGTCTCCCACCCTAATCAGGCCTTTTAAACTGAGGTGCCTTAAAACACACCTTAGACTTTTTTAGATTGCAGTTTCTGACTTTATTATTATTTCTATTATTATAGTTGTTGTTGTTGTTATTGTTATTATTATTGAATTTGTTACTCACCTCTCCCTAAGAGGCTTGAGGCGAGTTACATCAATAAAAACCCCAATAAAACCCTGTACATTAAAATCACAACAACAGTAAAAACATAATTAACACAGTAACCAAGATGAGGCAAAAAAACATGTCGCCTAAACTAAGCCACCCCCAATCCCCATCCTACGGGGGGGGGGGGGAGAAAAGAGTGCAAGATGGTCTAGCTACTGCTGCTACAGCTGCTGTAGGGCTATAGGGAGGGCCAGATCTTCCTTGCGGCTCATCCTCAACCAACGACCTGGAAGAAGAGCTCCTTTAACCTTAAGCAGCAGGGTGTATTCTAAACTAACCCATATTTTCAACATCTGGGTTAAAGAATTCCTGTGGTTCCAGTCTTCCAGTGGTTCCAGTCTTCCAGTGGTTCCAATGGCTATCCAGTTTTGATCCGCCAAAATGGGAACCAAACAGAACAGATGAGGCTACAGTAGAGTTAGGGTCTTGATGATAAAAGCATGAAGACACAATCCTTTTTATGCTTTGTAGCCATCCCAGCTTTTTATTATCGTTCATTATTCTCAAGGGACTTCCAAGGAGCACGGAAGACCATCGCTGACTGCCGTTTCTTCCATGATACAGACTGGAGACCATCTCCTTTATTAGCCTGATTAGGAACACCAGTCAAATCCAGATCCTTGTTTTCTCGAAAACATGCCATGGATATCTCAAAGGGTCAGTCAGAGAGGATAACAAGTCATATCAAGTTTGGCAAATGCAATCCAATTAGCACCAAATGATAGTTATGAAGCAAGGGGACAGAAGGATATGGAAACAAACACATGCTATATATATAATGCTAGGGTGGTAACGTGTTCGTTTAACAACCGATATCCTGCAGAGCTGAAGGATCAGCATTTCGTTCGGTAGCCCCAGCCAAGCTAGCATGTGCTGCCCCTAAAGAACAGTCTTATACATGCTTAGAGTTAGGTCCATGTTTTAATATATCTTAGTAAAAAAAAAAAGCAATTATGCTGAGTCTTACCATGACAATTTGGGCTCGAAATATCTGAGCTGGTTTCTCTGTGGCTCAGTCTTTCGGATGTTCTCTGAAAGATCACAGACTCTTAGGGGATGAAGCCTGAAGAGAGTCCGGTGTCTTGGGGAAGGAAATGTTGAAGGTAGGCTGCCACCAGATTGGCTCTCTAAAGAACAGTAATCTTGTACAAGAGCAAACATGACCTGGCCTTCCTTTATGATGATTGGCCCAATGTGAGGAAGTCTTGAGAATATTTCCATTTGTCAGCGACATCAGCTTGGCGCTCTAATATTCTTGCCCTAGCTTTAGCATTACCAACTTCCAGGTGGGACCTCAAGCTCTCCCACTATGATAATTGATTTCCAGGTGACAAAAATCAGTTCTCGTAGAGCAACAGGCTGACTTGGTGGCATTGGACTCCTGTTGAGGTCATAGAATCATAGAATCATAGAGTTGGAAGGGAACTCATGGGTCATCTAGTCCAACCCCCTGCACTATGCAGGACACCTACAACCCTATCACTGACACTGTAACGTGCCACCCCCTTGAATCTTCACAGAATCAGCCTCTCTGTCAAATGGCTCTGTTTTAACATTTCCAAAGATGGAGAACCTATCACCTCCTGAGGAAGCCTGTTCTACTGAGAAACTGCTCTGTCAGGAACTTCTTCTGGATGTTAAGATGAAATTTCTTTTGAATTAATTTAATCCCATTGGATCTGGCCCATCCTTTCAGGGCAAGAGAGAGCAACTCTGCTCCATCCTCCATATGGCACCCTTATAAATACTTGAAGATGGTTATCAGATCCTTTCTCAGTCATCTCCTCTCCAGGCTAAACAGACCAAACTCCCCCAACCTTTCTTCATATGTCTTGGTCTCCAAACCCCTCATCATCTTTGTTTCCTCCTCTGGACACGTTCCAGTTTGTCAACATCCCTCTTCAATTGGGGTGCCAAAACTGCTCACAATACTCCAAGTGAGGCTGAACCAGAGCAGAGCAGAGGTCCCTCCCCCCCCCAAAATATTTCCTCATTCACAGATGGAATCCCTATCCGATTCCTGAGTTTCCAGTTCTAGATTGAGAAATACTTGAATATTTGTGGAGGATGGAGTTTGGGAAGGGACCTTAAAATGTAGTCTGAAAATCTGTTGTAACTCTGGGAGACCTCCACCCAAGTCATCGTGTCCTCACAACCAGTTTCTTAAACAGCCATCGTTCCCATCATTATTGTAATTGACAATGACCCAGTGACCCTTTAAAATCGAAAAGGCCATTATTTTATCATTTGCATCATTATGTCTTCCCTCAGACATGACTCCAATCAAATAAAATAGTCTTCAGGCTTCAAGAAACCCCAAAAGTGGTGCGATCGTGCAGAATATGGTGGGGATGCCTAGTTGCGTAAATGCTCACCCAGGACCCCTCCCCTTCCCACCCCCTTCAGGCCCCTCATTGGCCATTTGGGAAGGAGAAGCAGGTCATATCACCCGATAAATCCTTAACAAATCTGAATAATATATACTAGGTTGATTAACTCCCACCCATTCAGGAAACCCTTCCAGGGCTGTCAACAAACCCTGGTTGAGAAAGCCTTATACCTTTGTAATGTGCCATGTGCCATAGACTAGCTGCATCATTTTTCTCCTCTATCCCTCCCTTCCTGCTCCTACTGCCTCTTGGGGTAGAGAAGCACTTCAAAAATTGTTTTAATTATTAAAATGATTGTTTTACATTCTTTTGTTAAGCTGACTTGCATTTACCTGTAGGGTTTTCAAGGCAAAACGTTCATTGATGGTTTGCCATTACCTACCTCCGCATTGTGACGCCAGATTTCCTTGGTGGTCTCCCATCGAAATGCTAGCCATGTCCCACCTGACTTAGTGTCTGGGCTCTGACTAACTTGGGCTATCTTGGCCAGGGCTATCCTCCTCCTCCAAGAAACACCTCCTTTAGAGAAATATGTTGACACTCAACAGCAAAAAGACTTTTTATATAGCACTCAATAAAAACAAGCAAATACGAAAGTCGCAGAAGCTTGAAGACCTTGAGAGATGTTCCCTAAAAATTATTTGCACCATTGCCACAATAAATGCCTAACAGGGGATGATGTGACAGCTTACAGTATTTGCATATATATAGGGTATCATGCCCCATGGTTTCGTCTCCTCTCTCCCTCCCTGAAGTGGCATTTCAGTGTCCCAGCATTGTAGCAGGCTCTGTAAATATCAACGCAAGAGGAAAGGAGCACGTGTAGACCCTGCAGTCTTCCGGTGGAGAATCAGTCTATAAACCAAAAGATGTTACAGTGTTATTGTACTTGGTGTGAAGGAGGCCGTATAAAATATTAATGCATTTCATTAAAACGCCTCTTATTGTCAAAATGTAGTGTGACGGCTTGGTGATTTTTCACTTTAGCAGGTGGTTCATTTCGGAAGTGATATCCTCACACTACTGCACCAAACGGCAGCCTCTGTTTGCAAAGTGCTTCCTCACTTCACCGTGCGGGAATGTCCAAAGGAAACCTAGGCAGCTTCCACATGGTGACAAGTCTCTACATAGCTCTCATTTTTGTTGTGAGTGCAAAAACTTTCACAGCATAGTAGTTTCCCTTGCGCTTTCTTTCCCTCAGACTCCGGACAATTCCGATAACAACCAGTAGAGGGATTTGGGGGCTTTTGAATCATAGAATCATAGAGTTGGAAGGGGCCATACAGGCCATCTAGTCCAACCCCCTGCTCAACGCAGGATCAGCCCTAAGCATACCAAAGGGGGGGGTGAGGGGTGATTTCAGGGTCTATGTGTGTCTCTTTCCTCTTGTGTCGATATTTACCGAGCCTACTATGATACTTTAACAAAAAGAGTAAGAAAGTGGTAAAGGCATGAAGGGTGCACCTTTGTCCTTATATCTCTACAATGAAAAGAAATTGTTATTTGCTTTTTGAAAAAAGAAGAAAAGGAAAGATGGTCATTCAGAAGAGCTAGTGTAGATTGTAGCAACAGATTATAATGCTGTTGCAGTCTAGCATTCATTTGTCACTTCTGGGCGGGGGCGGAATTCAGGAAAGCCCTCCAATGATAAAGGGAGAATGGCAGCCACAGGAGGCCGAAACAAGGAAAATGGCATCGAAGCTGATGGACCATCAAAATGCACACCTTTCCATCCATATGTATGCGGTGCTTTGACTGTGATCTTTCCCAAAAGATGATGCCTAACCAAGTTTGCAAAAAATCACATCGAAACAGGGGGAAACCCAAAAAGTATATTGGTGGATAATGTCATGTGGATGCTCTGAAAATCTTGCTACACTTTAGATATCAAACCGGAGCAGCATGTGCAAACAGAAGTAACCTTCCTATCTCAGCATTGAGAGCTGGTGTAGTGTCACGCTGAAAGGGGAATGATGTATGACAAGAGATGCTTGGCTACTCCTGAAAATGTGGCTCTTTCACTTCCGTGCTTAGCAAGCAAAAATACACAAAATGACGGCATCGGGCATCAATTTCCTACAGCCCAGAAAGCGGTGTTCGCTGGAGAGGGATACATCTAACTCTCTGAATGGCCTCATCCATGGATATTTTAAACCAGAGATCACAGCCCTGGACAGACAAGACAGATAATTTCCCAAAACTGAGAAAAGTCCTAGGTTTGGGGGAAAAAATGAAATCTTAAATTAAACAGAAACAAAAACTGGAAGGTTAATGCCCCCAAAACAGACAGAAGGAGTCTTTCTCAACTTTTTTTTTTACTTTTGAGAAACCCCTGTTCTTCAGGCTTCAAGAAACCCCAAAAGTGGTGCGATCCTGCAGAATATGGTGGGGATGCATAGGTGCATAAATGCTCACCCAGGACCCCTCCCCTTCCCACCCCCTCCAGGCCCATCAATGGCCATTTGGGAAGGGGGAGCAGGTCATATCACCCGATAAATATTTAACAAATTTGAAAAATGTATACAAGGTTCATTAACTCCTACTCATTCAGGAAACCCTTCCAGGGCTATCAAGAAACCCTGGTTGAGAAAACCTTATACCTTTGCAACGATATCCCCACCTGTCACTTGGCCTTTTGCTTTAGGATGCTTAGGGCTGATCCTGTGTTGAGCAGGGGGTTGGACTAGATGGCCTGTATGGCCCCTTCCAACTCTAAGATTCTATGATTCTATGACCTGGTACCTTCCACTATCATCATCCTACCCCAGGGCTCTTTGCCAGACTTCAGAAATTAGGGGTGGGTGGGGGTCTTCTGAGCTTTCTGAGATCAAGCTTTTTGTAATGATTAAAAGTGGCAACCTCTAATCTGGTGTGCCAGGTTTGATTCTCTACTCCTCCACATGCAACCAGCTGGTGACCTTGGGCTATTCACAGTCATCTCAAGTGCCTGTTGGGCAGTGAGAAAGGGAAGGGGATTGTAAGCTGCTTTGAGACTCCTTTGGGGAGTGAAAAACAGGATATAAAACCAACTCTTCTTCTGAATAGGGGAGATGAGTTCTCTAGTCTTCCAGACTGGCCATAGTTGCTCAGCTTAGTGGAGTGGTTAAGAGTGGTGGCCTCTAATCTGGAGAACTGGGGTTGTTTCTCTACTCCACTCTCCACAGGCTCCACCTTCAAATCTCCAGGTTTTTCCCAACTTGGATCTGGTCCCCAAGAACAAAACTCTAATGGGCTCACTGGGCTGTAGCCAGAGGGAGGAATTGACAGAAAGTACCATTCTTCCTTATGCCAACTTAAGTGTCCTCAGTTTTTTTGGAACTCTGTGATTGGATAAAGACCATGAAGGCCAATTAAAACCAATGGGGCTTGTTAGTTAAATCTAACATTCATTCATTCATTCATTCATTTGGACCTCGATCCCGCACTGTCTCGGCTGACTCATTTTGAATTGGAATAAGCAAGGCTAACCTTGGCTGGATAGCAGCCATGTTGTTGTTGTTTTTAATGCAAATGATACCACTGAAATAAATATTCCATTCTTCCCAGGTGGTGCCGAAAAATCCAAGAACTGGGTTTATTAAGCATTTATTTGTAAATAGCATCAAGCTAGGAGAGGCAGCACATTAGCTTTCCCCGTTTTATTACCGCTTCCACACCACAAAATGATTTTCTTCAAATCATTATGATTATTATACTCAGTCTAAGCATTTGACACCTGCTGTTTCAAAACTTGATCACAAATGTTTTTTGGAATATATATACCAGATAGGAGGGGAAAGGAGGGAAGAGGAGACAGCTGAATGTATTAATCTGGGGTGTTGTTGTTTTTTGTTGTTGTTTTTTTAAAGAGAACTATTTTTGATAACTAAAAAAGTTGGAATCTAGACTCGAGAAACATTAAAACAATTTCAAAGGCCTATAATCTATGGCAGATCCTATGAATGGATTCCTTTGCTGAAATTGCCATTTGTGCAAGGATCCGTTGACGGGCCATTCAATTTGGAAGCTTTAGCATGCTCCACAGAACTATCTAGAGTGAAAAGAACTCATTCCTAGGAAGATTTAAGTGGTTAGCCGTGCTGGTCTGAAGCAGCAGCAGAAGAATTTTAGAATCCTGTGGCCCCTTTAAGACCAACAAAGTTTTATTCAAGCTATTAGCTTTTGTATGAATGCACAGATTCCTCAGATGCATTGTGCGTGCACACCAAAGCTCATACCTTGAATAAAACTTTGTTGGGCTTAAAAGGACTCTGAATGTATTCCTAGGCAAGCAGGGTTACCAGGCTCAGTCAGACAACCCGAAAACGTTCCATTCCCCAGTACCTTTGAGCTGAGGCCTATTGATATTATTATTAAAATACTAATATAAGGAAATACTGTATGATTTTTCAACACTGACTAACTTTATTGTTACAACCATCTTATATTGGAGGCCTCAACCACTGAAGAAAAGATACTGAAAATGGAAATTATCTAGAAACCATTATGGCTGATTCTTTATGTATACAGAATTGTATTAAAATTGAACATATATTGTTAGAACAAGAATATTGCATTGGAGAGGTTCCTTGTTTTTCTGTCAGTCAGACAACCAGCAGGAGCTTAGGGGATAGGGACATGGGGGTCATGTGACATTGCTTGCACCAAGATGTCTCTGCCAGGAAAAACCCAGAAGTCATGCCTCTCTAGGAATTGCCCAGAATCATAGAGCGGCTGTTTGAGGGGACTGTTTTGTTTGTCTGTTCGTTGCCCCATATGTGGCTGCATAGCAGGTGACTTCACTATATCCCTTCTTAACAGGGCCATCGCACAATTAGCTTTTCTCATACACACACTCACAGCCTGATTGAGTTCTGCTTCCCACAGACCTCACTGCGCTGTGCAGCTCCACTCAGCAGGCAATTGTTTTAATAGACAGTTAAATCAGTCACAAGTCATATAAATCAATCACGAATATGCGCTGGTGGATATTCTATCACTCCGGGCATGGAACACAGCATTTCCCTACATTCCTCTCTGTTCCTGCAGAATCTTGCCACCCTAAAAAGAGCCCCTCACAGGCCCCATGTTGACAAATAGCCACACAAGTTAGGGACAGGGGTGTGCATTTGGTTAATCCTAGTTAATACTTATTGGTATTTGGGGGGAATTAATTCAGCCGAATATAGATTTTGATAGTTTTTGGCTAACAGAAATTGCCAAGCCTGAAAAATCCCAGATATATGGGGGATTTTTCAGGACTGCTACAGAGCTGAAGTTGAAGGGTTTAAAGAGGTTGCAGTCCATAGAAGAAGAAGAAGAAGAAGAAGAAGAAGAAGAAGAAGAAGAAGAAGAAGAAGAAGAAGAAGAAGAAGAAGAAGAAGAAGAAGAAGAAGAAAGTTGGTTCTAATGTGCCACTTTTCTCTACCCAAAGGAGTCTCAAAGTGGCTTACAATCGCCTTCCCTTTCCTGTCCCCGCAACAGAAACCCTGTGAGGTGGGTGGGGCTGAGAAAGCCCTGATATTACTGAAGAAGAAGAGTTGGTTCTTATATACTGCTTTTCTCTACCCGAAGGAGTCTCAAAGTGGCTTAAATTCACTTTCCCTTTCCTCTCCCCACAACAGACACCCTGTGAGGTAGATGAGGCTGAGAGAGCCCTGATATTACTGAAGAAGAAGAGTTGGTTCTTATATGCCACTTTCTCTACCCAAAGGAGTCTCAAAGTGGCTTACAATCGCCTTCCCTTTCCTCTCCCCACAACAGACACCCTGTGGGTAGATGAGGCTGAGAGAGCCCTGATATTACTGAAGAAGAAGAGTTGGTTCTTATATGCTGCTTTCTCTACCCAAAGGAGTCTCAAAATGGCAGTCCTGACATGAAATAACTACCATGTGACTCAGGACATTGCAGTGGAGGGGGTTCAAAATGGGTCTCTTCCTTTTCTTCTGACCATGGAGGTGCACTGGAAGAGGCAGGAGGGGTTCTCCCCCACTGCATCCCCCACTGCTATTATTTCCTGTGGGACCTATGTGGCGTCAATTTTCCTGAGATGGGAAATGGCTTCTGGCGAGGAGAGAGGCAAGCAAGGAAGATCCATAAGCATCAGCGCCTTCCTCTACGAATCACTGGATCCAACCCAGCGTTAATCTAAAATGAAATTTAACTTGTATTTTTAATTCATGGGGGAGAGAGACCCCATAGAATCCACTTAAATATACAGCGCGTTCCAAACCGTGTGGCTTTCTATTACAAATCATATGGAAGAGCTTCTTGCCCCTTGCTAGTTCCTCTTAATATCTTTCTTCTGCTCTTATTTACAACTAGATGATATAGTGGCGGAATTGTAATATTAACTCTGCGAAGCATTTGGAGATGCATTTTTTATGATCAATGCTACATTATCTGCAACACAGCTATAAAATGCATTGTTGTGATGACGACTTGTTAAGACACTGTGCCATTCTTGTAAAAATGAGTCTTTCCAGGGTTATTCACGGTACCCAGTTCAGCAACTCATTTACAAAAAAACGCTTAAATCTTCCCTGTAATGTATTCCAAGTCTGGCAGACTGTACTAGAGATGAAATAAATACATTCCGGGGTGGGGGGCTGAATTCAGATATCCAGAGTTTTGGATTTCCTTATAAAAATGTGATCCCCTTCAAATAAATCCGATTTTGTATCTTTAGTACTTCTTATGTGCACCTGTGTTCGTGTATGTTCATGCATGTGTGCACATGATAAATGCCATCTGTGCGTGTTGCTTCTAATGGATAATTATTGCTACTTTCTTGCAAGACATGGCACAGTAAGCAAATTTGGGCTGGTGGGTCACCATATCACAGAGGTCCGGAACTGCTGCCCTCCAGTATATATAGAAAAAAAGAGAGAGAGAGGGAACCTGTCCCAGGCTATCAAAATCTGTATACAGTATAATATTTATACAATACAGATTAATATTGAATCAAACATCAAAATGTGTCTTCTCTATTTTAATGATTAATGAAGCAACCAAAACGGACTCTAGATTTGTGCTGTTTTCAATGTTTTCATCAGTGATTGTTTCCTCCTTTGACTGTGAAAATTATCCTTGCAAGTTTCCAATATTCCAATAATTTTCCTATCCTATATTGCTGACAATCACGTCTTTTGGCGTAGTGGTTTGGTGTAGTGGTTAGGAGTGAGGCCTTCTAATCTGGTGAGCTGGGTTCGATTCTGCACTCCCCGACATGCAGCCAGCTGGGAGGCCTTGAGAACGCCATAGCACTAATAAAGCTGTTCTGACCTAGCAGTGATATCAGGGCTCTCTCAGCCTCAACCACCTCACAAGGTGTCTGTTGTGGGGAGAGGGAAGGAAAGATGACTGTAAGCCGCTTTGAGACTTCTTCAGGTAGAGTAAAGCAGCATATAAGAATCAACTCTTCTTCTTCTTCTATATATCCAACTCAAAGTTGTAGCATGAACTGTATTCATATATCTCCGACCTTCAGCTCATAGGTATGGGAGAACACCGCTCCCTCCAGTATCTGGCAAATCTGTGATGCCAATCCCCCAATATGTACCCCCAAAAAACGCTCTTACCAATTACCAGGCTTGGCCAGCAACCCTGTTACTCCGAGTAAATTATTATATAAACAGCTGGATCTTTCTCAGGGTCTGAAAGGATTCTCTTAGTTCTGCATTCTTTGAGCCTTTTTCTAGGTATTGAGCCCTGCTATAATGTAACCTTTTACACAATTAAATGGAATAAAATTCAAAATGCTATGGGCTGTATTCAAGCTGCACAGGACAGTCAGAGAGCTTCATATTTAGCTCACATTTACCATTAAAGACTTTAAAGAATCTCAGTCTTGAGACACGATTGGATACCTTTGGCTCTGCACGATAACAGGCCGGAAATGTTTGTGTTTTCAGCGGCTCACCACAGAAATAATGCAGGTTTGGAGGGGGGGGGGATATGATAAACCAACTTGAAATACTCAGTAGGTATGTAACCTGCTGCTACGCTAATACTCGGCCTCCCCATAAGTGTCGGCTTCCAGCTAGAATAAGATATTTCAGTCAACTTTGTTCCAGCAAAGATCATAGAAATAAACATTTTTCTAAGTGTCTAGAAGTCCTGACAGGACTCTGCCAATCTTTAAGGATATCTTCCAGATAAATAAGCTTGTCATGCTAAACCCTTATCTTTTTTTTCAGGCTGCCTGAGAATATATGCAGTGTTCTTTCAACATTCTTAAGGGCGGGAAGGAAAATGACCTGCAGAATGCAAATGGGAAGAGCTGACGCCCATCCTGTTGCTTTTGCTGAAGGTGGACAGTGCTGTGTACCTTCTGGGGGCTAGGGCTGAAAAATTTAAAGATCAAGCAGAGAAAGAAAATTTTGCAGTGAGGGCCTAAGGCCAGAGAATGTCACATTGGAGGAAATAAGTCACAAGTGTGGCTGTGTGTGCAGTTCTGGAGGCCTCACTTCAAGAAGGACGTAGATAAAATTGAAAGAGTACAGAGGAGAGCGACGAAGATGATCTGGGGCCAAGGGACCAAGCCCTATGAAGATAGGTTGAGGGACTTGGGAATGTTCAGCCTGGAGAAAAGGAGGTTGAGAGGGGACATGATAGCCCTCTTTAAGTATTTGAAAGGTTGTCACTTGGAGGAGGGCAGGATGTTGTTCCCATTGGCTGCAGAGGAAAGGACACGCAGTAATGGGTTTAAACTACAAGTACAACGATATAGGCTTGATATCAGGAAAAAAAATTTCACAGTCAGAGTAGTTCAGCAGTGGAATAGGCTGCCTAAGGAGGTGGTGAGCTCCCCCTCACTGGCAGTCTTCAAGCAAAGGTTGGATACACACTTTTCTTGGATGCTTTAGGATGCTTAGGGCTGATCCTGCGTTGAGCAGGGGGTTGGACTAGATGGCCTGTATGGCCCCTTCCAACTCTATGATTCTATGATTCTAGATATAACCCAGGGTAACAAAGAGAGGAATAGATCTAAATTCAAGGAAGACAACTCAAGTCACCAGCTATTTCTGGCAACCCACCAGGAGTGTTTAGGTGGTGGGGACAATTTTCATGATGTCATGCTGACACATAATGTAATATTATTATTAACAACCTGGAAGTGATGACATCACGCTGGGGGTGACACTCTAGGATTCACCCCACCCTATTCTATAGTATAGCTAAACCATAGAATTTTCAGTGAATCCTAGAGCACTATTCTCAATAAAATTATGGAACTTTTTTTGCCAAGAGTGAACTCATGCATCACCAAACTACTGAGAACCCTCTTAAGTTTTCCCCACAGTGGGGATGGGGGGCAGTCAGAAGGTCTCACACTACAGCCCCCATAAAGATAATTGTTTTGGGGAGATTTTAAAATCATTTGACCAAAGCACCATTCCAACATCTACAGATATATAATCCTTTCATTTACCTAGCTCTAGAATTGCCAGTTAGTAAGGAGAAGAATATCCTTTCCTTTTAATAGAAGATGTGGAAACATGTGGAAACAGGCCATTAATTTTTTACTTGGCACAACAGTAAATAATATCCCTTGACATTTCCTCTTGAAGGACAAAGACTGGAAAGGTCTGAGCTGCAAGTTATTGCAGCACTCAAATCAATAGAATCCCCAGGACTCAACCGGGATATTGGCTTCTTATCTCACTTCTTATCTGCTTTCTTAACCTCTCCAGAAGGGTCATATATCCATATTATTTTCATTCTTATTTGGGGTAATAGAATTGAAAAGTGGATTGCAATGTAATGAATAGTAGAATACAATGTAATTTAAAATGGGAACGTGAAATTTAATTCTGAGATCTCAGGACAGAACTCTGCTTGGCCGGTCACTTTTGGGGATGCCTCTATGCTTGGGCAGAGACAAATGGAGCATAGTGATGGGTTCTCTTTTAATTACTCTGGGAGTGTTCCGTCCATTAATCTTTAATCTTGACATTTTTATTTCCTTCACTATGTTTTCCCTCAAAAGTTGAACATAAATGAACGATGACCTTATAAACTGAGCTTGTTATTTCTGTAAAGCCTTACGCTGTGCGCTAATCTATGACCCACTCTCTGCCCCTCTAAGGAGTTTGCGCTCCAGCATTCAAAATCTGCTAAAGGTCCCTGGCCCCCTATAAGTAAAGTTGACCTCAACCAGAGCCAGGGCCTTAAAGATCCTAGCTCCGACTTGGTAAAACACTCTTCCAAATAGGATCAGGGCCCTGTGGGATCTGAAACAGATCTTCAGGGCCTGCAAGACAGAGTTGTTCTGCCAGACCTATGGTTGTGGCCCATAGTCCACTAAATACCTAGTCTCCCTACATATTCATGATGAATGCATATAAACAAGTACACTAATAAAACCAATTCACTTCTGTTACACTCCACTCTAGCCCTTTATTTCTTCCAACAACAGCACAACTGGGTGATGGGTCTGATGCAATGCCAAGACTGTGAATTCTATTGTATTTATTTGTTGCATGGCATGTGCATAATATAGCCAGGAGATACTAAGACCGTTTCCACACAAGGAATCTGCCCCTGGACAGCCTTTGTTTGATGGCAGGTTTTAGAGCCCCCTTCACATGATATCACCTGCATCCCAAGGCTATCCAGGGGCTGCCTCGGGTTTTGCTCAGATTTGCCTCGTGATGAGAGAAATTGCAAAAAGTGGATTTGCCACTTTTTATTTCACATCCCATCAGTGAGCAATCAGAGGCAACCCTGCATGGAGGAGAAAATGCGTAACACTCTCCAAAGCATTGTCCCACCCTTGCACCTGCCTCCCTCACAAGGGGGGATTCTCTGTCCAGGAGAAGGTTTCCTTTTGAATACATGGCTTGACAAAGCCAGTACTGTGCTCCTCATTGCTTGCTTTGAACTGTTTCTGATGTCTGAACAACGTTTTCTCTCCAGACTACATCCCACCAACACCTCCGAGGGTGCAGCCTGTGGCTCTGGCAAGGAGGAACCTTGCCCCGGCATGCCAAGAGATGCCTGATGATAATGGGGGGGGGGGGAAGGAACAGAGACTCTGGTCCTATAAATTGCCATGAAACCTGTGCCCACTGTTGCCAAGACAAGCATGACAACCCGAAAATGTCATCTGCAGTGGGCTGGCCTGTAATTAAGGGGCTCACAATCCAAAAAGACACCCCAGCTGACAGCCAGAACCCCCCATCGTGCCCTTGAGGCACAGTTTTGTGGCACTGTCACCTTTCAGGGCAACCTTTCTCCCAAGGGTGCACACTCAGAAAGGGGAAGGAAGTCGGGCTTGCCAGGTCCGTTCTAGAAGGAAGTGTCGGTAGGCCTGAGTATTTCTGTTTTTCAACTGATGACTTGGATCATTCACGGCATTTTCAGGGGGGATTTTAATTACACCCCCTCATTTGATTATTATTCACCCTGAACCCTTTGTGACGAGGTGCTCCACAAAGGCAGGAAGATAAATACGTCGATAAACTAGCGATAGCCATTTTCAGGCTATCCTGAAGCCGTATTTCTCTCCCCCAAAACACACCCTTGCAAATGTTCCCATCACGATCTCTTTTCAAAGTCATTGTCACTTTATTTCCTTTTAGTAGCATGAACTTTCCAATACGCCCAGCACCTGTCCCTTTAATATAGCACACAAGGTTCTTTCCTCCATACTGTACATTATCCTCATTAACACATATCAGTCAAAAGCACTGTTAATTAAACTGGCAAGATGATTGCACACGCCTCCATGTGCCCCCTCAGAGCATCCGTTTGCCAAGATTTGTTGTTTTTTTTCTTCTCCCCCTTCCTTCATCCACAGTGGGTGGAGAAGGCCTTAAGTAAACCAGATTTGCTATATATTCTGCAGATAATCTCCGAAATGCATTGTTTTCTTTGGGGGCGGGGGGAGAGCCCTGCTCGTCATTATCACTTGCCCCAAATAAATAAATGCAACACTGACACCAATCTGTAAAACTAACACATGCATATTTGATCTAGGCAAACACAGTCGAGAAGATGACATTTCCTTTCAAACTCCCTTACAGACACAACATTCAAATTAGAACGCACCACCCTTTGACTGTGTACTAATGAGCAACTGGTAAATAATTGATTAAAGCTGGGCGAAACCCTGTGGTTTTGCACTTTGCAAAATTTTCGTGCCAGGAAAACTCAAATATTGCCCAAATTTTCTCACACACACATACCCTTTGGCTCTGCACTGTGAAATCTGCACCGGCCACTTAGTTGACTTGTATCAACCTTGCCACCCATTTAATTATTGCATCATATTATATCATATCACAGAATTCACAGTCGAGGAAAGGCTGCAGCTTGGGGAAGAGCATGCATGTGGTTTGTGTTCTAGAGTAGGTTTGCCAGCCTCCAGGTGGGGCCGGGAGATCGCTTAATTTACAATGGCTCTCCAGATAAATGAAGTCATTTCCACTGGACAAAATGGCTACTTTGGAGGGTGAGCTCTATAACATTATGCCCTGCTGATGTCCTTCCCCTCCCTAAATCTTGCTCTTTAAGGCTCCCCCCCAAAAAAAGAAAAACCTCCAGAATTTCTCCCAATGTGGGTTGGCATGGAAACCCTATAGGTTCAACCCCCGGCTCTCCAGTTAAAGCAGTCAGCCAGTAAGTAATTTGAAAGATCTCTTCTTGAGACTCTGGGGAGTCACAGTCAGTCAGACATTAGTGCTGACCTTGATACACTAAGGGTCTGACTCAGTATAATTCAATATAAGACTGCTTCATGTGTTGACATATTCAGCCTTCTTCCTCTGTTGTTGGAGGGAATTGTATTGAAGTCTACTCAAGTTGCCTGGGGCAGGGCGCCGAAATCCTAATTGACGTGCGTTACAATAGCCACCCTGTCTACCAATCGACTGCTGAGTTTCGTTGGAAACCCCTAAAGACTTACATGAACTGGGTCCTGAAAAATATACTCTTTCCTTATGTATACGTCTTGAGATCAAATCAGCCATTGTTATTGGTGGTCCATTCTCACTCCCCGGACCTTATCGGTAGCTGCACCCACCTAGTGGAGCCATGTCTCTCTGGAAGTGTAGAAAACAAATGTATTACTCAACTTTCTGCAGGTAATGCCTTCTGAACCATACATGAATCATTAAGTGGGGGTAGTAAGAGCTTTTGTGGTACTTTTTCTAAGTGGGCTGTTCCTCTCTAATTGTTGCAAATACTGATTTTAAGTGTTGTTTTGTTTAATGTTGTATTTTAGGGCAGTGGTCCGCAACCTTCCGGTTGCCGCGGACTGCTGCTCCGGAGTGGCGGGAGAGGGAGGCCCGGGCCCTCCGGGCCGCCAGCAAATCAGCCGCCAAAGCAGCCGATTAGCTTGGGGCTCGGCAAGCTTCTCTTTCCCCCCTCCCGAAACAAGAAACTTGCCGGGCCGCGAGCTAATCGGCCGCTTTGGCGGCCGATTTGCTCGCGGCCTGGCGAGCTTCTCGCTTCGGGGGGGGCGGGAAGAGGGAGCTGCGGCCCGGCGCCAAGGCCTTCGCAGCCCGGCACCGGGCTGCAGCCCGCGGGTTGGGGACCACTGTGGGACTGCATTAGTTGACCATCTTTGTGTTATGCAGCAAGTGTGGAAGAAGGTGGGACACATTCGGAAAGATTCTTTTTTCTTCTATGGGTTTTAAAAGGCAGCAGTGACCTTTGAATCAGTGCTAACTAATTTTAATTTATCCGGTACACACATGAAAGCTGAAGAGGTATAAATAAACTTGTCATCTTCCTTGCCAGAAAAAGGCACAATTGAATTTTTGATTTAGAAAATTTGCTTCAACAGCGGGGGGGGGGGTGGAATCTGCTTTGAAAAGTGATTATAATATAAATCTAGCCTAAAAGGAGACATTGATAAATTTATACGTATAGACCTTATAAATCTGTGGATAGATATGCATGTTTCATTCACATGGAGTGTATCCATGCAGACTTTGAAGAGAAGAGACATACATAAGAAGGCATAATTTAAAAGGAACCAATAGCCTTCATCTTTGCAGCCAAACAAAGACATTCTTGAGAAATTGGGAGAGAAAAATTATCAACATTGGTTATATTTTCAGCAGTGGAATAGGCTGCCTAAGAAGGTGGTGAGCTCTTCCTCACTGGCCATCTTCTAGCAGCGGCTAGACAGATCCAGGTAGCTTTAGGCTAATGCTGCATTGAGCAGGAGGTTGGACTAGATGGCCTGTCTGCCCCCTTCCAACTGTATGATTCTGTTGCACTCCTCTACAGATTTATAGACAAGGGCTTCCCAGAGACTTTAGTAGATCTTATGCTGTAGGTTGACCCAAGTCCTGAACCCTAAAATGGCATTAGAAATCTGCAAATCCATGATGGAGCCATGAAGATGGAACTGGAAGTATGCAGGGAAGTATACAGAAAGGGTTCCAAGGTATCGACTAGGCTTAATTTTGCTTTGCTTAGTTTTGCTTAGTTGTGCTTTCCATCAAAATGTGTGCGTTTGGATATATCCATGTCAAAATTCTACCCAAAATTATCTGATTCCAGTTGGCTCAGGGACACCACAAATGACCCCAAACAGACATGAATTTCCAGGAGTAATAAACATTTATCTCCTGGAATTTTGGAAGTATTTAGGATTTCACTGTGGGAGGGGGGGTCCAGCTTGGGGAGGGGAGGAAAAGAGAGGAAGCCAGCCCAGGAATCAGTCAGCATCTCAACCAAAGAGAGACACTGGTCAGGTAGATCCGGTTGCCATCTATGGTCCGTTAATTTTAAAAGGTAAAAGACTGAACTGGCCCCGTATTTAGAGTGCTGGGATTGTTCCCACTGAACATTTCACCCAGTTGCCTGCTCTGGAGGTGACAGAGCCCACACCTCAGACCGAAAATGGAGGTTGTGCTGGGATCCTGAATTCCTGTGACAAACTTTCTGTAATGGCAACCGTTTCACACACACCCTCCCAGTACCAAGAGGGTAAATTAAGCCAATTTACACTGTTTACTGAGAAACCCCAATTAGAGTTAGACCCTTTTAAGACTGTTGAAATCTCTAGGTTTAGAAAGGTATACCTCTTCTTAGGACAATATTGTTATTCTGACAGTCCTAGTTAAGGGAAGAGGCCATGGATCCCCCAAATCCTTCTAAGCCCATTTCAGGTACTTATGATTTCATCCAGTATATCTCACATTCTTCCAGGACTAAATTCACTGTTTGTGAATCACGTTACAAGAAATGCAGGTCTATCCTGGGCCTTGAATGTTGTACTGAGAAAATATCAGCTGCTGAAAATTTCATACGTCGCCTAATAAGCCAATATTTTTTTTCTTCTACACATTTTCTGAAGAGTTTTTGGGGATTCTAGAAATCCAAATATCTTTTTTATTTACCATAGATATTCCACAGACTCTTTTACATGCCCATCAGTTTCTATCACTACTTCCACATATCTTTTGTTTCTCAGTTATTCAAAAAATTAATTCCTTGAAACTCAGACTACCAGGCCTCCTGGCACTGTGGCAGAACTTCTAATTTGGGCAACTATCTTTACCTGCCACTGTTCCAAGAAGCAAAAAGAGAGAGAGAGAAAATTAAAAACAGTAATGGTGCCTGTGTTGCTTCTGAGCAAAACCTGGCAATGACATGCGGGTAGCTCTAGGAATTGCTGAAAAGTCTATGGTAAGTTTTTTTTCCCCCAGAGCCTCTTGTGGCACAGAGTGGTAAGGCAGCCGCCTGAAAGCTTTGCCCATGAGGTTGGGAGTTCAATCCCAGCAGCCGGCTCAAGGTTGACTCAGCCTTCCATCCTTCCGAGGTCGGAAAAATGAGTACCCAGCTTGCTGGGGGGTAAACGGTAATGACTGGGGAAGGAAATGGCAAACCACCCCGTATTGAGTCTGCCATGAAAACGCTAGAGGGCATCACCCCAAGGGTCAGACATGACTCGGTGCTTGCACAGGGGATACCTTTAAGTTTTTCCTGGAAGTGATGTAGTACCATCAGCAATGTCACATCTCACGCTCTACCATGTCCATCCCTCCCACCAGTTACCAGGCTTAGCTTGATCACTGTACTTGCGACGATCATTCCTAGTCTGGTGGATCTCTTGTACATTTAGGCCTGCAATAACTAGTTTATCACATCATACTTCTGTACTCAAAACTTTGCTGCCTCGTAAAACGGAATTTTTTCTCTTTGATATTCTGTTCATTTTCTGAACTCTTCAAAGGTTTAGTTCAAGAAATGGGCATGACAGTTCTTATTTTAAGTGTCCCAGATTCCCTTCCTCCTTATTGCTCAAAAACAGAGCCATCATTTCATGCCATGCTGGTGGGAAAATAGGAAAGCAAAGCAGGGACATAAAGTCACACAGAAAGAAAGCTCTGTTGAATTTCCATCTCCTTGAAAGGCATGCCTCCATATTGCCACAATTTTATTCCAACATTTGTTCATATAAAGTGTGAAGAAGAAGAAGAAGAAGAAGAAGAAGAAGAAGAAGAAGAAGAAGAAGAAGAAGAAGAAGAAGAAGAAGAAGAAGAAGAAGAAGAAAGAAGGAAGAAGAAGAAGAGTTGGTTCTTATATGCCACTTTTCTCTACCAGAAAGAGTCTCAAAGCGGCTTACAATCACCTTCCCTTTCCTCTCCCCACAACAGACACCCTGTGAGGTGGGTGAGGCTGAGAGAGTCCTGATATCACTGCTCGGTCAGAACAGCTTTATCAGTGCTGTGGTGAGCCCAAGCTGGCTGCATGTGGGGTAGTGCAGAATCGAACACAGCTTGCCAGATTAGAAGTCTGCACTCCTAACCACTGTTGTTGTTATTTCCTATTGGCTCAGGGTGTCTCATAAGGTTAAAACACATACCGGAAGACTAGACCTTGGATAGGGAAAGACCAACATAACCACCTTCAGAGGTGAACAGAAGACAAAGGGCTACCATTGTATTTTACAGAAGACATCTTCAATAAGAAATAGACTACTGTTCCAGGCAGGACGTTGAGGACCATGAGAATAACAATTTGACCTCACTTGAACCCAGTCTCCAGCTGTAGGGTTTCTTTTCCCCACCTTCCTGAGATCCTTTTTAACACACCCAGAAAATTACCCTGGAACTATTTCAGCCTGTGAGTGGGGTCTAGGATTTTAGAGCCGTTTTCACACACACACACCCCTCAAGACCTTGAGCATAAGGGCTTGATTCCCTCCCACCTCCCAATTAAAAATAATAGGCCATGTGATATCATCACTTTGAATTACTTTCAACATCCCTCTGCAATTTAAGCAGCTGAACTACAGCTGGTCCCAAGCACATTCGTTCCTCAGAAAACCTGCCAAGACTCAATCTTATACAATTATCTGCGATAAAGACAGGGGCACCTATAGACACAGAAACTCCCCCCCCCCACTCGAAAATGTATGCACACAGCCAATTTTACCGTAGAGTGACTAATATCTTTGGATCATTAATATATTTTTCACTCAGTGTATTCATAAGTATAACTAAATTTGTGCATTAAATTACATTGGGCTGTTCCCGAAAGCAGTCTAGCAGTTTCCATGACAGACAGAAATAAAAGGAAGTGAAATTATGCTGATTTTTAAACATAATTTTCCAGTAGTTTAAGAAGAATAAGTTTTTCATTTTAAAAAGCCAGCAGGATCAGCAGGCAACTAAGTTCTGTTTTAGTTGAAAACCAGTGGGAGGGAAATATAAAGCCATATTTTTTTTTTCTTAAATAGAACCGGAGAAACGGCAAAGCTAACAAGTTGTAATCAGGATTGGATTTTTTTTTCCCCTTCCGAAAAGAGGTAGGTAAAAAAAAAAAAAACACCTCTATGTAAACCACAATTGCAAAACTTACTTCAATTATTGTTGTTGTTGTTGTTGTTCGGGGTTTTTTTTTTTTTTGCAATATAAAGTGGGGAACCTTGAACATGAGCCAAGTTTGCACACACATAGACAGGGCAGAAAAAAATTGGTCATAGCGTTAGTCAGTATGGTGGAAATGTGGGTGAAATTAAAACCCAGCCTTATCCTGTGCATGTTACATAATGTGCATGTTTGGTCACAGTGAGACAGTCACAGTTTGGGACAATAAATCATTTTTTTGTGGTGTTTTTGCTGGGGTTCACCAAAAAATATGTCGCTTTTACAATACTGTGATACCCGTCTCAAGCGGGCCCCCTGGTACACCGAGGAGCTTCGCGACAAGAAACGGGAACTGAGACGGCTAGAGCGAGTTTGGAGGAAGACTCGTGACGAAGCCTCGAGAACATCTTATAGAATGCAGATGAAAGCCTATGAGATGGCGGTGAAGTCAGTAAAACGCAATTTTTACTCGGCTACCATCGCATCTGCAGACTCACGCCCAGCTCAATTGTTTAAGGTAGTTCGATCCCTCACTGCCCTGATTGAAGGGCAACAAAACAGTAGCCAATTGGACATCAGCTGTGAGGCATTTGCGAGTCATTTTGCAGACAAAATCTCGACACTCCGCCACGACCTCCCTCCAACCTTAGATACAAAAAGTGAACTAGAGGCCCCTTGGCCATCTTTGGAGAAAACTATGAGTAACTTCAGACGACTCACGCTGGCCGAAGTGGACAGGATACTAGCGACAACAAGACCAACTACATGCCCACTAGACCCTTGCCCATCCTGGCTCTTAAAAACAGCCGGCATAAGAATAAAGGGCCCCCTCCGGGAGATAATCAACCTATCTCTCACAACAGGAGAATTCCCGGAGGGTTTGAAAGAGGCTGTGGTACGTCCACTGTTGAAAAAAACATCTCTAAATCCACAAGAGCCTAACAACTACAGGCCCGTCTCACACCTAGCATTTCTGGGCAAGACGATAGAAAGGGCAGTCGCAAACCAACTGACGGAGTACCTGGAAGAAGCTTCGGTCCTAGACCCATCCCAGTCTGGCTTCCGGCCTGGCCATGGGGTAGAGACAGCGCTAGTCGCCCTGACGGACGACCTCCGTCGCCAGTTAGATCGAGGCGGGTCGGCACTGCTGATATTATTAGACCTCTCAGCAGCGTTCGACACAGTCGATCACGAGCTTCTAGCTCGCCGCCTCATCGATGCTGGAATACAAGGGACAGCCCTTCAATGGCTGATCTCCTTCCTCCAGGATCGTGGACAGAGGGTTGCAATAGGAGAGAAAACATCAGGCCGCCGGCAACTTACTTGTGGAGTCCCACAAGGAGCGGTCCTCTCTCCTATCCTATTTAACATCTTCATGCGCCCTCTCGCACAACTGGTACGGAAGTTTGGGCTGGGTTGCCACCAATATGCAGATGACACCCAGCTCTTCCTCCTGATGGATGGCCGCCCTGACTCTCCCCCAGAAGCATTAGCCAGCTGCCTGGAAGCAGTGACGAGATGGCTCAAGCAGAGTCGTCTGAAGCTCAATCCTTCAAAGACGGAGGTCCTGTGGCTGGGTAGGAAGGGCCCATGCGAGGAAGCGCGCCTGCCTACCCTGGATGGCGTGCAGCTCTCTACGGCTCACTCCGCCAGGAACCTAGGCGTGATTCTGGACGCCTCCCTCACAATGGAGGCCCAGATCACAAAGGTAGCGCGGCTGGCATTCTACCATCTCCGCCAAGCCAAACTACTAGCGCCCTACCTGGCCCCGGAACACCTAGCCACAGTGATCCATGCGACGGTCACCTCTAGACTGGACTTTTGTAACTCGCTCTACGCAGGCCTGCCCTCAGCCCTGACCCGGAAACTACAACTGGTTCAAAATGCAGCAGCCAGGATCCTCACAGCAACACCGTGGAGGTCTCATATCCGGCCTATTCTCCACCAGCTGCAATGGTTACCAGTTGAATTCCGGATCAGACTAAAGGTTCTGGTTATTACCTTCAAGGCCATACGCGGTCAGGGCCCAGTGTACCTGAGGGACCGCCTCCCCGCCTATGCCCCCAAAAGAGCTCTGCGCTCCACCGCCACCAACCGGCTAATGGTCCCTGGCCCTAAAGAAGTCCGTCTGGTCTCGACCAGGGCCAGAGCATTCTCTGTTCTGGCCCCTACCTGGTGGAACGAGCTCCCAGAAGAGATCAGGGCCCTGACGGAGCTTAAACAGTTCCGCAGGGCCTGCAAAAAGGAGCTCCTCCACCAGGCATTTGGCTGAGACCAGACGTAATCAACAGCGACCAAGGGCCCCTGCTCCCCCCCCACCCCCCCTCAGAATTCAATAAATAAACCACCCCCCTCAGAATCCCAGCAATAAGCCCTGGACCTGTTTGTAGTACTATATTGTTATACCGTTATATTGTGCTGTTATTTTTGGTTACAATTATTAGTTATCAGTTATACATGTTACAGACTGTTTTATGTATTGTTCTCTGTTATGATGTAAACCGCCCTGAGCCTCCGGGGAGGGCGGTATATAAGTATGATAAATAAATAAATAAAATAAATAAAATAACACTGAACCTTTCATGGCTTTGTAAAACAAAACAACATTGATAAGCAAGCTTTCTGACACATCAGTGAATAAAATTTGCTTCCCTGTGTCGCTAGCCTCTCCCACGCGAGTATGCGTGTATTCGTTGCTCCAGGCGTGTCGCCATTTTTAAAAAGAGAAACCTCGTTCCTGAGAAGTAGGGAGAGGGAGGTGTGTGCGAGGGTGGGACATTGCAAGGCTTACTATAGCACGGTTGAGCCTCCATATGTTTCTTCTGCTGATTGCCCACTGGTTGGTGAACCGACTTTTTAGGTTGATGAATCCACTTTTTGCGATTCCCGAAGTTTTAAAATGGAGGATGTAGCAAGCTGGTTACTGCCCAGATGCTGGATGTTGGTGATGTCATACTGGAGGGGGCGGAATTTAGCGACTTTTTTCAGTAAACATTATGCTACATCTAACGAGTGCGGAAATGCCGCTGGTTCTGAATAGCAGGTCAGGACTGAAGGGAACTATGTGTTAACAGTCCACATTGGTATTTAAAGGTTCCTCCATCTAACAAAGGAGAAACAGGTTCTTCTTAGTCCAACAACATGTCAATTTCCAGTCCAGCAAGGGAAGTATGGTAGATCTGTCATCTTTTAAATTTTAGCTTTAGCTAGCTGGGGCTACAGCAAAGAGGTGAAATCAGCCACACCATTACTTATATTACACTCTCCAGCCCATCAACTAAGCTCTACCTCACAAGCCCTGCTTTGAACATACGTCACCTTCAGAGGTAGCAACTGGAAACATGGCTCTTTTAGTGGTGGCACCTCATGTGTGGAATGCCCTTACCTAGGGTTGACAGGTTATCTCAGATTACTGGTGGGTAGGGTTGCTAAATCCAGGTTGGAAAACTCCTGGAGATTTGGGGTTGGTGCCTGGGGAGGACAGGAACCTCATTGGTATATATAATCCACTCTCCAAAGCAGCCATTTTCTCCAGGGGAAGTAATCTCTGTAGTCTGGAATTGAACTGTAATTCTGGGGCCCATTCCGCACAAGGTTCAATGTGACAAATTGCTTTCGGAAAGAAAAAATGGAATTTTAAATAGTGGAATTCGGCGTAACGCATACCTGCCTTTGTAGTGGAATCCAGTTGCGTTTCAATCGTTTCCCACAGGTTTCCGGTCTCAGCAAAAATCGCTAGAAAGGAAGCGATTTTTTCTGTGCTTTGTCCCGCCCTTGGCTGTCAATCAAACAAGCAGCCAATGGGCAGTTGTCACCATGCTCCGGAAAAGCCCCTTTGTCTTTAAGAACAGGTTTTTTTAAAAAAGAAAAACACACGTTGCAACGAATATGCCTTGATTCCTTGCTTCCTTGCTTCCTTCTAACATAGAGACCCATCTAGCTGGCAGCTGGCCTGTGAGCTGCCGATTCATCATTACCACGCTCTGCCGAGTGGAAAAAAGATCCCCCCCCATGCACGGGCGCGATTTTCGGCCGAAAATAAAGGGAACTTGCAAACGGGGCTGTGTTGTTCTTGGTGACTTGAGGTGAGCTTTAAAGCAGCTCTGTGGAGGGACTGCAGCCGGAGAAGCCTCGCTGGGTGAATGAAGGCTCGCCGGTTCGTTGCTCTCCGCTCGCTCCGAGAAAAAAAAATGGTGATCGCTTCGCTGGAAGTTCAGAGGAGAGACCCAGGGGGAGGGACTTTGCTGAAACTGCAAAAATGGTAACGCACAGAACTTTTTCGCTAGTGTTTCAGATTGTTTGCAAGAGTGTAGCACTTTCCAGAGGGTGAATACACTTTTTGGGATTTCCCTGGAAGCGCTAAAATGAAGCGCTTTTAGAGGGACTGTTTCAGGAGTGTGGCAGATTGTGTACGACGTCGTGCATAACTGCATATTAGTAGCGATTACAATTTTCCACACTCCTGCTACATTAAACTTGTGCAGAATGGACCTGGGTGACCCCCAGGTCCCACCTGGAAGCTGGCATTCATATCTTTGTCCTTGAGGCTCACCTTGTACCTGCCCTACCTACTTTCTTGTATTTCATTGTCATTTTTATTGTCTGGTTCTCCTCTGTTTTGCTGAGGCTCATTATCAGCTGTTTTTGGCTGGACTTTTAAATGTTCAGTTCCACCACATTTTGATTTAGTTTGATGTGGTAAGCCACTTTGGGTAGGTTCTCTGGAAATGCAGCATAGAAGTGTTCAAAGTTAATAAATATGACTTCCCTGCTTCTCACCTTACATCTCTTTGTAGACCATGTTCTATGAAGGACCACTATAGAAAAAGCTAGTACATATACCCCACAGGGCCCCTGCCCGTGTTGTGATGTAGGGATGCCAGGCCCCAGGTGGGACAGGAGCAAATGGCTGCTTTGGATGGTGGACTCCATAGCATCATACTTAGGGATCCTACCCTCCAGGTGAGATCTGGAGATCCCCTGGAATTATCGCTCACCGCTAGGTGACAGAGATCAGTTCATCTGAAGAAAATGGCTGCTTTGGAGAGTGGACTCCATAGTATTCTACTTCCCCTTAGGTCCCTCCCTGATCCAGATCCTGCCCACTCCCAGCTCCACCCCCAGAGTCTCTAGATATTAGTAGCCTTGAATGTGTGACATGGCCTAATCTGGAGCTTCAGGGTGCATGCCTTAACTACATGAGCACACTAAATATTAATCAAACTGTTATTTGTTATTGAAACCCTTTCCACCATTCCTTTAAAAGAATCTGGTAGTATGGTTATTTCCAGCTTTGACTTATACAAACTCTTGAAACTGGCCCAATTTTATTATTAATATTTGTTAATCCAGGCTATTTTTTTCCTCTGGTAGATTTGCATCCTCACTTGCAGGATGCGTTCTTTAGTGGCAGTTATTCTTTGGAATGAGCACCTTCTAGGGCAGGGGTAGTCAACCTGTGGTCCTCCAGATGTCCATGGACTACAATTCCCATGTGCCCCTGCCAGCAAACGCTGGCAGGGGCTCATGGGAATTGTAGTCCATGGACATCTGGAGGACCACAGGTTGACTACCCCTGTTCTAGGGGGTATCTTAATTTAAAGAATTAAGAATTAAGAATTAAGTTCAGATCTTCTGCTTGTTTGATGTCTGTTTTTGCCATATGTAGGCTCTGAGGAAAATTGGCTTTCTCCATGCTGGATATGAAGTTATTTATTGTGACGTGTCTCTTTATATTATCGTAGTTTTATGAGTTGTTGTTAAGGGTTCACTTTGACTGGGTGTTTATGTGTTTGAGGTTCACAGAGTAATCTTAGGGCTTTTCCTCCTAAGCCAAAAGCAGAATCAGAATGGAGAAATTAATTAAATAATGAAAAACCTCTGTTGGAAGCCATGTTTTCCTCCAAATGTAGCTTCAGAAAATGAAAACTCTGGAACATATTTCGGATTTATGTTTATTTTCAGCTGCCCAGTTCAGGCCAATAACAGCAATGTTTCTATGGACCCCTAGATACTGTACATTCCATAAAGCAATCACAATGATGCGGTACTTGTATTCATTATACCAGGCTTCCTCATCCAGGGTTTCGTGAAACCCTGACCTTTCTTGATGGCCTAGAAGGTTTTCCTGAAAGAGTGGGAGTTAAATAATTTTCAAATATATATTTTTAAATTTATTAAGGGGAAGATGGGTAGTATTTCCTCATGTTACATGTATCTGTTTCCTGTCCCCTGTAAACTGCCCCGAGTCTTTGGGGGAGGGTGGTATATAAATATAAATATAAATATAAATATAAATATAAATATAAATATAAATATAAATATAAATATAAATATAAATATAAATATAAATATAAATATAAATATAAATATAAATATAAATATAAATATAAATATAAATATAAATATAAATATAAATATAAATATAGTGTACTGTTATTTTATTTTTGTATAGGTTTTTATTGGGATTTTTACATGTTGTAACTCACCTCGAGCCTTTGGTGGGAGGTGAATAATAAATCTAAATAATAACAACAACAACAACAACAATAATAACTGTAACCTCGCTTCTAGGTCTAGGGTTGATAACTGTTAGGCAGGGACTAGGGATCTCCCAGAATTACAACTCCTCTCCAGACTACAACAAACAATTTGCCTGTGAAAAATGGCTGCTGGGGAGGGTAAACACCGAGGTATTAATCCCCATTGATCCTTAACATCTCTAAATACTACCCTCCCTGGGTTCTGTCCCCATTTCTCCAGGACTTTCGTGATCCAGGCTCAGCAACTTTACTAAGGTTCTGGGTCCATCACCTTGGGAACAAACTGTGGTTTGTGGGGTCCCTAATGGTTGTCTCTTATCTCAAGCACCCAAGAGAGATGTAGGTTGCCTTTTTTGGCCTATCTGACTAATAGCTCTCATCTTGTTAGAGGGTTCTTCCTAATGTTCCGCTGTAATCTTTTGTCTGGAGTTTCAAATCACAGTAGTACAGTCAAGCTACACATGTGGCACAAAATAAACAGTGGGGTCTTCTTGGAATGGATTCTAGATTACAGGCAGAAAGTCACTTTTATTCCTTTGGATATGATTCTGGCTGTATCACAAGGCCCAACAGATTCCAGTGCAAGAGATCTGAAAGGGGATCTCCTGAAATTTTCATCAGGATTAAAATGCAGCCATGGAGCTCCCAGATTAAACCTGGGCCATTGTGTTCCCATAAACACCCTCCACCATCAGCAGATAGAAAAAATGTATGGGCTGGTAGAATGAGGGTATGGATTTCCATCAACTTCATCTGGGCCCTACAGACACTTGCTTTGGACTAGAGCATCATTGCATCCCTGTAAATGGGGCTCCTCAGACTCAAGCCTTTATTAAGTCTCAGGCCTCTCAAAGTCTATGTTGAAAAGAAAAAAATAAATATTAAGATTAGAGAGCCAAGCTATTGATCACTTCCTGTGATATCATCTTAAAAAAACTCCTGTACTAGATTAGCTTGGATAAACATGCTAGAGATTATGCATGATAGCTGGCAATGTACCGATGAACTGCTTGGTCCTCACTTTCTGGAGAAAACTGCCCATCTATTTTGAGATAGTGATCAAGAACCCTCAGCAACCTTTAAAAAAAAGTCTTTTCTTTCCTGTTGTCAGTTGAGTTCTGAATTAAACCTTAAAGACAATGCTCTCTTTCCCTGCTTAATGTGCTTTTTGAAGCTCTTGTGTCTCACAAAGATTAAGGAAGGTCAGATGGAGCTCGGAAGAGAACGAACTACGTTACCCTACAAACTCAAAAGCTTGTTATTGTCGCATCCATTTAAACTGGTGGACCTCAGGGGTTGCATCTATGTTTCGAATAGGGATGATCAGAGTTCAGAATTTACATCTACAGGGGTTTTTTTGCATTAATTTGCTACTTAATTTCTTGTTTTCCTCCACAATAATGTTGAATGGATTTGAAACCCAAAATGTTCAAACGTTGGTAGCTATAGGGCTTAGGGTTGCCATGTTCAACTTGGGAAATTCCTAGAGATTGGGGGGCAGTTCCTGGGAAAAGTGGGATTTGGAGTGGGGCTCAGCAGACTAAAGGACATATTTTTATACCCAAATAATTTATTTATTTTATTTATTTATTTATTTAGATTTATATACCGCCCTCCCCGAAGGCTCAGGGCGGTTTACATTAAAACTAATCAACGATACATGAAACAGTCTTCGTTAAAACATACAGTAAATAATAACAGTGGTTGTAACCATATAACAGAATAATGTAACAGTATAACATATTTAGCATGTGGAATTTACTAACACAGGAAGTGGTAGTGGCTACAGTCATAGACAGCTTCAATGAAGGATGGAATAGAGATCCACCAGCAGCAGCTATAGGCCCCAAAAGTGTAAATAAAGGGATATTCTGCTTGGTGTGGTGATTAGGAGCAGCAGGTTCTAATCTGGTGAGCCAGGTTTGATTCCCCGCTCCCCCACATGGAACCTGCTGGGTGACCTTGGGCTCACCACAGCACTGATAAAACTGTTCTGACTGAGCAGTGATATCAGGGCTCTCTCAGCCTCACCTCCCTCACAGGGTGTCTGTTGTGGGGAGAGGAAAGGGAAGGCGAATGTAAGCCACCTTGAGACTCCTGGTAGAGAAAAGTGACCTATAAGAGCCTACTCTTCTTCTTCTTTCTTCTTTTTCACAAGCTGCCCTAATTTTGTCTGTAGTAATTTCCCATTACGCATGTGTGTGTCCCCAATCATGGATATGCATTCTCAGCCCCAATAGATAAAGCCCCTCATTAATTTCATTGCTGGGTACAACATGAGTGCAACAACCAGAACTCCCTTTTAGGGTAAGAAAAACCCACAAAAGCAAGGCTACCTCCGTCAAGGCTCTCTCCTCAATGGCAGAGCCATGACCTTTCAAAACCTTGTTTTGGGAGGGGACCCTAGATTTACAATAATGATTTAGCCTACTTCAGGAGGGCTCTCAACTCTGGCAGTTCAAAACTACTTCTGACTTGACATTCAGCAATCCAAAAAGAAATTGTCATTTGGTTTATCTTCCCTGTCAGTGCGAATATTCAGGCTTATAAATAAAATAATTAAACGTGCGGAACCACCACTGACTGGTGTGAAAGGGGAGTGGAGCGGCAGTGTGGAAAGCCACACAAGAGCCAGAATGGTGTCAGCAAGAGCCCTTGTGTGCCCTAATTTTCCTGCTCCATGAGGTATAATCTCCCTTGTGAGGGAAAGGTTTCCTTGTCAACTCAAAGCAGGCATGCTGGGCAATAAAAAAGATCCACCCCCCCTCCCTCCCCACTCTCAAGCACCATTCACACAGGGGAAATTTAAAAGACATCAATACTACATTGTAAAAACACTTGAAGGGATGTTTTTAACGCTAAATTTGCATTTGAAAAATTGTTCTCAAAGTGCCTGAAACAAAATGGCAGCCTTTCAAAGTTCCCATTGAAAAGATAAGTCTCCATTACAGGATTATTCTCGATTTTACAGTTAATCATATGCTTAAATGCTGGATTGGCGGAAACAAAATATGGGGTAATATCATTCTAGGCTCGTTGGTGTAGTGGTTGAGAGTGGCAGCCTCTAATTTGGTTCGATTCCCCGCCCCTCCACATGCAGCCTGCTGGGTCACCTTGGGCTAGTCACAGTCCTGATAGAGCTGTACTCACAGAACTCTCTCAGCCCCAGTTACCTCACAGGGTATGTGTTGTGGTGAGAGGAAGGGCGGGCAACTGTAATCCACTTTGAGACTCCTTCGGGCAGTGAGAAGTGGGGTATAAAACCCCACTCTTCTTCTTCAGGTGTCTGCACAGGCTAATGTAATATGGGTTCTGGCTGACAGAACGTGAAATGAATCTGACAAAGATTCAAAGGGAATAAAACATTTTTTTTCCTTTTCATTTCACATCCTACCATGTGACAAAAGCATAGAACTCACACAACAGAACAATAATATTTTAAAATCCAAGCAATTAACTTCCCCCTCCTTTGCAGCTTGCCACTTGCAAAACCCATCTCTTGTTGGCAGCCCAGGAAGTCTCCAGTGGTATATACTCTGCCCACTGGCTTCAAAATGAGTGTCCCAGACGAGCTCCCCATTAGATAACACAGCTCTGAAACAATAATTCTAAAATTACAAATTAGAACAGAAGTCTCCCTCCCTTACTCGTTTCCATACATAAATCATATGGTTACCTTAGGCAAGGGCTTAAGAGCCTAGGATTGAAATTCAAGCTCTGCTGCAGGGTAGTCTTGCTTCCCTCCTTTGCATTCCACCCAGTCGGCATCCTTCTTCATCTAGAGCAGGTTTCTCATCCAGAGCTCCCTGGAGTCCTGGGGACCTGTGAGAGCTTCCTAGGGGGCTCCCTGGCCTTTCCCCTATTATCCAGGCTTAATGGATTTGGTCACATTTCCAGGCTACTTCTGGAGCTCCTTGAAGCCTGGAAAATATTCCACGGGCTCCTCCAGGGCCAAAAGATTGAAAAGGGCTGATCTAGAGGCTCCACCCTGGCTCATCCCATTCCCAGCTAGGAGTTGGAATTAAACTGTGGGATTTAGCTGGACCAGAAACCCAACCACATGAAGGTTTTTCTATACAGGTCTTGGGTATTGGCTTTGTTGAGTAAATCTTTGTTTCAAACATGAATGTTTATGGCAACCAAAATGGAGGTAGAAAACGAGGATCACTAAAAGACCACATAGAGAGGATGTTGGTAGTTCTGAGCATGTTTTTGTTTCTTTTAAATAGGAGGCACGCACCAATCATACTGCAATCAGATCTGTGACTGCAGGGGTGATATTAAGTCTTCTTATTGTGTTACTACTTGTGCATGTTCAGAGACACGGTGATATTTCCATGTTCTCAGAGTGTGTTACCGATCACATCTCTGGACAAGTCGCTGCTCTGTTCTCACTGAGATTCGTGACTCTCGCATAGGGTGGCTAATTCTTATTCTTGGCACAATCTAAAAGTCAGTCTTTCAGCGATGCAAGAAGTGAAGAGTACCTCCCGTTCTAATTCTGAACACAAGCACACCCCTGATATCAAATGTTTAATGCGCATATACCTGTTTCCCAGATCAGATGTCCTGTGCCAGCATCAGATTGGAGAGACCAAACAGCAAGATAGAAGGAATGCACTGATCATTAATATCATTCACGAATTGAGTGAGTGGCTGTTAAACACATCATTAGCAAACATAAAATTAAGCTTCCTTTGTTGAATCCCAGCAACGTGGATGTCCTGATTACTTTCTTCAGGCCGGCTCCACGTAGCATAGCTGAAACTCATCTAACATTTCATGGTCTGCAAAGATGCCTTAATTTTTTGTACAAACATAGCAATTATTTGCAATCCTGTAGATAGAGGTTCCGACACATATTTCTCCCACCAAGTCTCTGTTTTTTATATGTTTCAGGAAGAAGGGGTTATCCTTCAAGAATGAACATACTTTCCTAGCTGACTTTACATTTTGGGTCCTTTCTGTGGAGTGTTCTTTTCTATTCTACCCACTAATCTAACCCAGTGTCCCTCAAGTTTGCAGGAAAATCTGTTTAGTGTCAATGTGGCCATGATCTGCACATTTACATATCCACAGATGGGGGCCACATGTCACTTTTAGATATATGGATGCTGAGTAGGCTTTATGGGTTCTCTGGATGATCCATTCTTCTCCTATGGTATGAACATATCTAGGGTCGTCAGATCTGCAGCGGGGGCAAGGCATGCCCCACTCCCATTTCCCACCGCCAATCTTAGTCCCCTCCTTCGTTTCCTGCTGGTTGCCTGGCAACTCGAAACATACCTGGGATCAAGCCCCACTGATCTTAGTGGGAATTAACTCTGCCTAGGATGAGGCAGCACCAAGGCTGCATTTAATCCTCGATTTACTGTTTGTGTTTGTTTGTTTTCATGTTTACTGATTCCTAAGGCCTTAACATCGTTTTGACAGTGTTCTTTTGGTAATTTGTTTTTGCAATCTGTTTGACGAAAGCCATAAACAAAGCCTGACTGACTTGACAAGAAGACAATGATTTCCTTAAAAGTGGGAAGGGGTCATTGTGATTAATATTAATTGACTTTCACAGTTACATACTCTTTGGGGGCTTTTGAGTTACAGAGGAAGGCAGTGCATCCTTGAGGAATGAAAGAGTTAATGTCAGTCAAGAGTAAAATTAGTGGCCAGGGTCAAAGGGCTAAAAAGGGAGAGAAACAGAACTGAAGAGGCCAATACCCCACTGGGCATAAACTTGACCTACTGCTGACCTGTAGCTGTCATGGAGTCTAGAGAGTCATGGTCAGGTCCAAAGCAAAGCAATACGACCCTAGAGCTTAAGCGTCGCCATGACAATGACCTCTAGCTATTCTTTATTGACTGGCTTCTCTGCATGCCTGACTAGGCCTCTGGTCACCAGTAAAAAGCTGTATTGATTAGACATTAGTCAGCTGGAACTGGCTGGTATCATTTGCTTTTCTGAAGCCAAATTCTGAGCCATTAGGAGGGATGGTGCAACTCTAAAAGGGAACATAGTATTGTTTTATTTTACCTGGCAGCCATGGTTTTTTGCTGATATAAAGGTATAATCACAGACTCTGAGCCATGCTAATGTGGCTTTTTGCACAATCCAACACTTAACTGTACAATCCTAAATAGACTTACATCCTTCTTAGCCCATTGAAATCAATGGGCTTAGGAGGGAGCAAATCTGCTTAGGTCTGCACTGTAAGAGTTCCAGGTGGGAAACAAAAGCCACTGCTTTGCAACATGGCTATTTGATTTCGCTTCTAAGAGTTTTCTTCTTGGGCAATTCCCCCCCCCCCCCCATTTATGTCAGCCAAACCTCCAAAAGAATTTTTAAAAAATACTGTGATTGTAGACGCAAATGTGTCATTTAGTTAAAAACAGCTTTGGGTGAAACTATGCACAATATGTTTTTCTTAGAGGACCCCTCAAAGAAGAACTTTCAAATCCACTCATAATAGTGGTTTTGGGGGAGGGATAATTATACCCACCTCTGTGGACAGCATTTGAGATCCACATTTCCTCCTGCTCAATAGGATTCTGTGGGAAGATTCCCCGTGGTTGGGAAAAGCAGTTGGAGCAGGAAATTCGATCTCCAAAACGACCTGCACGGGAAACAACAGTATGGCCGATACCTTGCAGGTAGAAAAGGCCAGGAGGGTGCTCATATGGAAGCAGAGCTAATCCCTGTCTCCACATGACATTGCCACTAGGCTGGCCCCCACCCTGGCCTCGCATGTGTTAGCCCGTTGTTTCCCCACTTTAAGGGAACATGGATATTTTCAGCGTTTTCTTAAGCACTCTGGTGGCTGGCAGGGATTAGCCCCACAGAGGCCCATGTGGACAGGAGAAGCCTTCCAAGCTGGGCTCCTTCCCATCCTATGGAGGCCCGGGGGGACAACAAATGCCCCACTCAGCTCCATGATGCTTTGCAGTGCTGCAGGGCTGAATGGGGCTCTATTTTTTACAGAAAGGTAGGATTACTTTCTCATGCTAACCCCTCCTGTAACACCCCCCCCCCCAATCCTAGCCTAATTGCTTTCTCCATTGAGTTGATGATATGGCCAAAGTAAGTGAGACGGAGTTTCATGATTTTGCCTACTAATGATATATCAGACTTTATGAGCTGTAGTATTTCCTAGTTTGTGACTTTTGCTGTCCAGGGAACCTGAAGAAACCTTCTCCAACACCAGTGTTCAAGTGAATCGATTCTTCTCTTGTCCCATTTTTTTCAGCGTCCAACAAAATTAATAGGTTACCTTATATATTGGCCAGTAATTTATTATGCATGTGGAGTCGGTGATTAACCAGTGGGGTACATCTTCCAGTGTACCTTGGATGCTATACTTGTTAAAAGTACCATGTACACAATGCCCTCTTCAAGTTGCGAACGTGTGTGCCACACTCCACACAGGCCAGTGAATATGCATACTAGCAGGTGTTTGTCTGCATCCTCTCATGAACTCACTTAAACACAAGGTGTGTGTTCATGAGAATGAATGATTCATTCTGTTTTTACAGCACTTTGTAATGTTCTGAGTGTTTAAAAAATTTGGATCTCATTTATAACTGATTAAATTGGGGGGGGGGGAGAAATCATGAAAAGATGACAGTTGTGATTATGGTGTGAGTTGTTCTCACTGTCTCCCACAACGATTTAATAGAAGACATTAAAAGGAAGGCCTTACATTACAGAATTTCTGAAGTACGGGTTGTTTTCTTCAATTAATTTTAGTCTGATCGAGCCCAAAGTAAATGTTATTGACTATTAACTGAGTATATTTAAGCCAAACCCATAAGAGCTTCAAGCTGAGAGGAAGAAATATTACATGAGAATTTCCCAGCAACAAACTATCCATTCTTTTTAAAACAAACAAACAAACAAGGATTATTGGTACCACATGGAAGGTTTGGAAGGTGTTATTTATCACCCCTCAAGGAATTCACGTCCCAGAAGAACAATCCTTCATTAAATAAATGTTTTAAAATAAATATAGAAAACTGCACTCTGCACTGGGCCTGGCTGTGAGTAGGGCAGCCATATCCCTCCAACCCCATTGCCACCAGGAGGAGAGAGGAGGTAGGGCTACCTCCACACCCAGGTTGCGAAACTCCTGGAGATTTGGGGATGAGGGAGGACAGGGCCTTCATTGGGGTTCAGTGCCATACAGTCCACCCTCCTCCTCAAGGCTAACTGATTTCTGTAGCCTGGAGATAACCTGTAGTACCAAGGGATCCCCAGGTCCCACCTGGAGGCTGGCATCCCCAGCAGTAGGGGTGTTGTGGGAAGGGAATGCAGAGGGAAATTACCTTGGCTTGACGATCCACAGAAGCCCCCCCAGAAAAAAGATGGGACAAGATGGTTGGCATTCTGCCTTGCTCCCCACCGGCAAAGCAACTCTTTGCGGCCCTCGTGGCAGCCAGGAGCTGGGAAGCTGAGCCTCTCGAACCGACACGCCATTCCAAGTGAGTCTTTTCCCTCCGTTGTCATTTGGGGAAAGCAGTTGGTAAGTGCATGTGCTCCTGCCTCCCACCAGCACTTGGCAGTGGCTTGGAAGTGCAGTGTGAACCACCGCCTGGACTCCGGCTGCCTGTTTTCCGGCTTGTCCCCGTTCCGGCTGTTCTCCAGCTGTCCCTGTTTGCTGTAGATGAACTTGTAGTTTATTAGCAAAGGGATTAATCTGAAAATATAAGGCAGCTTCCTAGGATAATATTTGAAAAGGCTCCGGTCTCTGCGGAACTAGCGTTGCCAACTAACAGGTGGGGCCTGGAGATCTCCTGGCGTTACAGCAAATCTCCGGACTGCAGAAATCAGTTCTCTCTGGAGAAAATGGCTGATTTGGAGGGTGGCTTTATGACATTATACCACGCTGAGGTCCCTCCCCCTCCCCACACTGTACCCTTCCTAGCTTCCACTTTCCCCCCACCTTGGACACTGCATATTTTTCTCCTGCTACTGAACAATAGATTTAGAAATGAGCCCAAACTGGAAGGGCTTCTTTTTCTGTCCTGCACAGATTATTTCATGATGGGGTAAAAGTATAGGAGAGTGACTATTACATAAGAAGAGTCCTGCTGGATCAGAACTGTGGTTCATCTTTTTAAGTCTGTGGGTTCAGTGATCACAGACTCCAATTCTTGAGAACAGCTCTTTTTATTTAGCAACTCCAGCAACAGACTACAACTACTGAACAGAGAAAAACAGGCAAATTCATGCACTTTTATACCCTTCAGGCAGCCAGCTGCTGCCTCTGATTGGCTCTAAGTAGAGCAATCTGGTTGGCCCTAAGCAGAGCAATCCGATTGGCTCTAAGCAGAGCCATCAGGTTCCTTTGATTGGTTAGTTCCTTGGCTGGCAGAAGCCCTCATTTGCATCAGTGGCCAAATGCCCACAGACATAACACCTCTAAATCCAGCATTCTGCCTCACCCCTGGCCAATCAGTTCCTTGCAATGGTAGCTCTCCAGATGTCCATGGAGTACAATTCCCATGAGCCCCGCCATCAAGCCACTGGCAGGAGCTCATGGGAATTGTAGTTCATGGAATCTGGAGAGCTAACATTTGAAAATCCTGCTCTAGAGGTCCACGGAGATAGAGACTGAGGATTACTTTGCCACCAACTTCCAAAATCTAACTGGCTGGAAAAGACTATTGTTGCTAGGAGCAAGGAGGCTCTTTTTTAAGCAAAGGGGAGAAGGAAATTGTGATCCAGGCTGTGAAAACCAGCAGTTAGATACCAAAACAGATTTGCAGGACACTTTGTGAAAATGTTTTGGAGATCCAGGAAGCCGTTTTTTCTGAGCTTAAAGTGTCTGCTCTGACTTAGATGGTCTAGGCTAGTCTGAACTAGTCAGATTTTGGAAACTGAGCTGGATCAGCCCTGGTTGCTACTTAGATAAGTGACCACCATGCAGACCAGGGTTGTAACGAAGAGGGAAGCGGTGGCAAACCACCTCTGAATATTATTTACCGCTCCTATCAAACTGGTCATCTTGGGGCTGTTTACATCTATTATTAGTATAAATGCAGTTAAAACCAGCAGTTCATTATGAATAGCATAACCTTTCTGCCAGGTCTAATTAGCTAGGCCAGTCAGATTGGATATGCAGTCGTGTCCTGATTTAAAGGAGAGATGAGAAAGGACGGAGGGCAGGGGAGGCCTATCATTGTTCAATTTATGTAATTGTCTGGACTTTTGCCTGGGTTGAGAAAGCCTGGCCTAAAACAATCCATTTATTATTACTGGTTTCAATCATTCATCAAGTAATATAATCATTCATCAAATAACAGTTCAGCAGTGGAATAGGCTGCCTAAGGAGGTGGTGAGCTCCCCTTCACTGGCAGTCTTCAAGCAAAGGTTGGATACACACTTTTCTTGGATGCTTTAGGATGCTTTGGGCTGATCCTGCGTTGAGCAGGGGGTTGGACTAGATGGCCTGTATGGCCCCTTCCAACTCTATGATTCTATGATTCTATATCTGGCTCTTCTCCCAGGTTTATTCAGTAGCATTTAAATTACATGCTGGGCCAGAAGCCTTCTAATGCAGGGGTAGTCAACCTATGGTCCTCCAGTTGTTCATGGACTACAATTCCCATGAGCCCCTCACAGCAAACGCTCACAGGGGCTCACGGGAATTATAGTCCATGAACATCTGGAGGACCACAGGTTGACTACCCCTGTTCTAAGATATAAAAAAAAGAGAGCTGATATGAGTTTGCTGTGCACTGTAGCGCACCAAGGTGGTCCGTGACATCGGCACACTTTCAGGTCCGTTCCTAGACCTTAGTTATATCCTAGGATGTCACGATTAAGCGGCTATAAATACTTGTTCTTTCTTTTGTACGCTCTTTAAAAGTGTTCTCTTTCTGTCGCCGACTATGTATTTGGCCCAATGTGATGTTAATAATAATCTGTCTCTGCTACACAGATGGGTGGCTGCATGCAAAGGCAGCAACGTGAGCTCTGAACTGAAAACAGGCCACGTGGGTGCCACATTGGTGGTGCGTATATGTGCCTCACTAAGGCAGCACCAAGCCGTTTCCTCCTGTTTTGTATTTTGCCTAACACAAATCTATATTTATTTCTTAACCCTGTGACATTTTCCAATTCAACCAGGAGAGCCAAAGGCCAAACAAGAAACCGTTGGTCTTAAAAACAGTCTCCGGCAGTACTCCCATATTTTATAAAATGTTCTTTATTTGGGGCTCTTCACATAAAAACGATCTGGGCATTTTTATGGCATGATTTTGGCATGTGTGGATATTAAGGCCAGCATTTTGTGCACCCTGAGCTATTTTTGTCCTCCTTGTGTGCGTCGAAAAGGTGGAATGGATTAGGAGTTCCCCGTATAGATTCGAAAGAGGGACTTGTTTTCTGCATGGTGCTCAGTCACAAGTACGGGAGGGTAGCTATGGTCTGTCTTTCCTCAGGAGAAGACATGGAAATGTCTCTGCCCTTCTCTCTGTTGCTTGCCTGGGAGCTGTATTTTATGTATCGGGAAAGGGAACTGATACAGACTGAAGCCATGAGGGTCCTCCCCTCCCTCTATTCAATCCCTAACTGCCTGACCCACGTGCAAGAGTTTAGGTGAAAGTAGTAACAATAGTTTCTTCAGTCCCATGTAAACCGCCCTGAGCCTTCAGGGAGGGCGATATGTATAAATAGATAGATGATAGATGATAGATGATAGATGATAGATGGATGGATGGATGGATGGATGGATGGATGGATGGATGGATGGATAGACGGACGGACGGACGGACGGACGGACGGACGGACGGACGGACAGACAGACAGACAGCTTCTATGGTAGATAACTGACATCCTATTCTGAAGATATGTGTTCTCCAGCTGCAATGCTGGGTGTGAGCTATCTGTGTCCTCAACCTAACATCAAATAGAAAAATCCCATCTATATCCAAACTCTGAGTCTGGATGTTCCTGGAGATTTGGGAGTGGAGCCTGGGAATGACAGAGTTTGGGAAGGGGAGGGAGTTCGTCAGATACATGACAGGATGAAGTCCACCCTCCAAAACTGTCATTTCCTGCAGAGTAATTGACCCTTGCACTTGGCCTGGATCACCCCAACTAGCAGATAAGCAGGGTTAGTACTTGGTTGGGAGATCACCAGGGTTGGTGCACAGAGCCAGGCAACAGCAAACCAACTCTGTTTGTCTCTTGCTTGGAAAACTCTTCAGGGTCATCTACAACTGGATGGTACTTTCCACCAACACCAATTGACCCTTGTAGCCTAGAGATGAGTTGTCATTCTGGGAGAATGCCAGGCCACACTTAGAAAATAGCAGCCTGAATAGATAGGTATTTATTTTATTTATAGACCACCCTCCTGGCAAGCTGGCTGAGGGTGGTGCAAAAAGAGCTGTTTTTTGCACACTGCCTTTTTACTACCCATTCTAGTTTCAAAGAGATTTACAATCATCAAGCCTCCCTCTCCCCATAACAGTCATCCTGTGAGGTCAGTGGAGTTGACAGAACTCAGAGCTGTGACAGGCCTGAGGTCATTCAGATGGACTTCATGGGTGGGAGTGGGGGATTAAACCTTCATATCCAGAGTCAATGTTGCCACTCTTAACCACTACATCAAGCTGACTAGACAAGTTGTTGGTTGGTTGGTTGGTTGGTTGGTTGGTTGGTTGGTCGGGCGGACGGACGGACGGACGGACGGACGGACGGACGGACGGACGGACGGACGGACGGACGGACTGACTGACTGACTGACTGACTGACTGATCGATTGATCGATAGAAGTAGGTAGGCATGTTGATTTGAAGCAGCAGAACTAGGATTGAGTTTTGTGGCACCTTGAAGACCAATGGAGTTTTATTTAGTTTATTTATTATTTTTCATGTGCATGCACACTTTGTCAGACAAGGACAGGCCAGCATAGAGTGAGTTACAGAAGTCCATCCTGGAGGTGACACACACATAAACAAAAAAGGTAAAGATATCCCCTGTGCAAGCACCGAGTCATGTCAGACCCTTGGGGTGACATGCTTCAGAGTTTTCTTGGCAGACTCGATACAGGGTGGTTTACCATTCCCTTCTCCAGTCATACCGACCTCAGAAGGATAGAAGGCTGAGTCAACCTTGAGCCGGCTACTGGGATCGAACTCCCAGCCTCATGGGCAGACAGCTTCAGACAGCATGTCAGCTGCCTTACCACTCTGCGCCACAAGAGGCTCTTACACACATAAATAGCACTACTTAAATATGTGCTAGTACTACTGTTTTTTTCTCTATCCGATGAATGATGCAACTCCTAATATTAAATAAATTGGGACACTTTCTTGGCAGTTATCTCATTTCGATAATTCCGTGCCGTTTTATTGTGTTCTGTTTTGTAAGACACCACGGGCAGTTTTTCAGAAGAGGCAGAAGAGGCATTTTCAAAACCAATAGCTAAGCAGAAGGAAAAAAATATAATTGGAAAACATTTTGTGTTCCAAGTGTTGAGGAAACTCATAACGAAGTATCTCCGGTGTGTTTGCAAGGCAATAAAATGCATTTCAAAATGACTATAATAATTCCAATCATAGCGAACCACTTCTTTTGGTAAACATCAAAAACATGAGGCAGGGAAGCAAACCAGAGTTTTGGTGGGGTGGAGGGGTGGGGGCAATACCAGTAGAGTAAGTAATTGCCCTGTGTAATGGAATTTCAGTCTGCAACTTCCAGAGGTAGACCTTTTTATTGGGCTGTAATGGGGGAACTCCGTATATTAACTCTTTCCCTTGTTAAGTACCGCTCCTGTCAGTCCCAATATAAACAGTAGCTAGCGGCTATCCGGAAGCCTCCTTATAAATCAAGCCTGCACTGAGGTGCGGGGAGGGGGGTGAGAGAGGAAACCTCCGTTATTTGTGTCCTAATGGGTCAAAGAGAAGAGATGCCCTCTCTGAAAGCTGGATCCCAGCTTCCCCTTTCATTGATCGAGGTTTCGACTCTGGGTGCTTGAGTTTATGACAAAGGAGTTCACAACACCACTGTCAGGAAGTCGATAGGATGATAGATACCCTATGCAGTTGGTCCCTTCTCAAGCACTTTAACCATGCTTTCCCTCTGACAGTTATTACTGCGGCAATAAATTCTTCAGTAAAACAAATAGGCTCTCAGTAAATGTATTAGTTCAGGGACTCTGTTTTACTTAATATAACTGCAGGTCTTAAACAGGTAAGTACCCTAGTAAATAGACCAATATATTTCGGAAAGGAGAGTGTGTGTGTGTGTGTATTTATATATATACACATACACCTACACATAGTAAGTTGTCTAAAGTAAGGCAGCTCTGATGTTGGCTTCATTTTCAGACTGGCCTTTTCTATTCCTAAATAACTGACATTCTGTTGTTTTCTGTTTCTTTTTGCAACAAGGTTCCAGATAACCAGTCATAGGCCAGTTTTGACCTAAGATTTGGGAAACATCAGATGTCTTGTTGAAGTGGTCCTGTAATGCCGATGCATCCTGTAATGCCGATGCAAAATGGGGTTCTCTGTTTAACTATTTAACGGCATCAGAGGAATGTATGATTTGCCCTGGGATTTGCAAGCAGAGAAATTGCATGGCTACCGAAGGATAGGGTAGTGTTGTCATATGTTGTATGTTGTATGGATCTACAGCCTAACTGCACAGGTTCTAACATGAATGCACCCCAAAATGGAATGTATTTCAAGAATTCCATAAGCCACTTGTTTTCGTTGCCTGTCTGGGACTTCCAAAATAGATAATATTAAGGAACTAGCAGACCATAGAATGTAGCTTGGAGCATCTTCTTTTGTGACCATGCAAGGGATTCCCATAATTTTCTATCTGGGTATGGCTTCCAAATAGAAAGCTGCCCTAGTAGTTCTAGTTCTAGTTCTACCTCCATCTAGGTATACATTCATAAACCGAATTGCATGAGAACTAGCTTAGGTTTACGTGTAAAAACTGAGATGCAACATTTGTTTTTAAGCTTTAACCTGTTTTAAGAAGTCATTTATCGAATGGCTTTATGTGTCACTTTTCAACTTTGAAAGCTTTCAGAGAGACTTAGGCGATAGGAAATTGCATTATTACTAGCTGTGTTTAATCTCCTGCCAGTTTGGATCGCATCCTGCTCACCAGTAATGCTAAGGGAGCCAATCATTCATCAACCTGTTTGGATACAGCCAAGTAAATTCAGATGAACTCATCTGCTTTATTGCCCTGCTTTTTCACAACCGCCACACTCTGATCAGTCATCTGCTAACCTATGCAGTTTTGAAAGCCTCTGGGGTGGGAACTGTTTTGATATTAATTTACTTTAAACTTACTATTTAGATATCTCTGTGTGACTGCCCATGAGCTTAACTAAACTTGCTACCGTTTGCTTTGAACACCTCAAAAATAGATGCTACTAACTGTACATGTACAAAAATATTAGCTGTTTTAATAATAATCCAACTGTGCAAGCACACAAAAAGGGGACAGTCAGCATGTGATTCTGTGCTCTACAACAGGGGTAGTCAACCTGTGATCCTCCAGATGTTCATGGACGACAATTCCCATGAGCCCCTGCCAGCGTTTTCTGGCAGGGGCTCATGGGAATTGTTGTCCATGAACATCTGGAGGACCACAGGTTGACTACCCCTGTTCTACAAAGTAGGCCTGTTTAAGAAGCCCCACCAGGAACCTAATGGGCCAGTGCTCTTTTCCAGTACATGAGATGATTTCATTTTCAGACTGGTCCAAAGGAGACACAAGGTCCATCTTATTTTGTATTTCATTACCACGGTGTAGTTTTGACCTATAGCATAAGAGGTTTCTGTGCAGCTACAAAGCTGCTCAGCATGGCGCTTTCATCAAGAGGACTCTCAAGAGGAAGTGCTGAGTAGAATCAGAGCTCGCCTTATATTCCATTTGAAGTAAGCTGCCTTGAGTCTCTTTCATAAAGTAAAGATATGCATTTGCAGGTCAGGCTGATGGTTTGTGATGACCCCAAGGTCACTCAGCCCATTTCCACAGTAATGCCACCAACCCCCCCCCCCCGGCCACATTTTTAATGAAGCAAGGGAAGGAAACATGTCCCCACATAAGTTTTCCTACCTGGGAGGAAATGTGAATAACACTCTCCCATACCGCGTATTTTCAGAATCCTCAGATGCAATTATTTCAAATTTTCTGTGGGTGTTAACTCAGCTTTCTTTCGGTAGGGAATTCATTTGTTCATTCTTTTCCCTCTGTCACACCACTTGCCTTTCTTTGGTCATATTTCTAGTGAGGTATCGTCATCCTGCCTTCTGCCTTCCCTTCCTACTTCCTGACTTCCACTTAAAAAAAATGTATTCATTGTGTTACAATGCAGTGGGGAAGCAGCAACGCTTCTGCTGGAGGGGAGTCCTGTCCCCCAGGGCTGCTGACTCTTTAAGTGGCTGGAAAGGATCTCCTGACCACTTGCAGATCCAAATGGGAGCTCTTCTACCCCCCTCCCCCGAGAAGCAGAGGATAGCTAGGCAACATGTGGACCACCACAAGCAACCTGCCCCCCCCCCAGCAACATGGACCTGAGGGTGGGTGCAGCAGCTCTTTGTGATGACAGCCATCCAGCACAAGCTCTCACTGCCTTAACCCCCCCTCCCCGATGGCTGCCATTTCCTTGTCCCACCTTCCCTACAGCAGGGATGAACTGAGGGGCTCACAGCATAAGGCAGCCAGTACCTCTGCCCCAGCTCTTGGTGGAGGTTGTGGGATGTCAGGCATCAGGGCGGGGGTTGGTTAATATGTGGGCATTTCTCTGAGCAGGTACTGCCCCTGGTCTCCTGTGTCATCCATCCCCACCCACCAGCTTGCCCTAATTGACAAATACAGTAGACATGACACTGGAGACAGTGAGAAAGTGGGGGGGGAGCAATGTCTCAGGCATTTGGAGGCAGGCAGAGAACAGAGAAGGATGACGCACACCTCAAAGGCCAGGGAGGTAGGGGAAATCAGAGGCGGCTGGCAAGAGAAGAAGATGCAGCCTCGTGGCTCTTCTCCTACATAATTCAGCGTAACCCTGGGCTATGGCCTTACCGGATGGCATTGTTACTCTGAGCTCATCACCTGTCATACCACTGTAGAAGCAAGTCATCTCACAGAACGCCAAAAAGCAAAAAAAACAAACAGACTAAAAACAACCAAAGTCTCTCTAGAACACAATCCCTGGGTTTTTTCCAGGGTCGATTTTTCAGGGAGATCTCCAAATGCATTGTAAACGACGGGAGCAGCAAACACGATGCTTAAAGTTAATGTTTTTGACTGTCCTAACCGGCCCCGTGTCCCTTGGGGAGCAGCGTTCCCCCCCCCTCCCCACCTCACACGTCTCCCTCCTCCGCATTCCGAGCCTCCGTGTCACTCTGGGAGGATGTCTTGAGACATCTATCCTTCAAGATTAAATGCCTACCTTCTGAGTGGCAGTTGCCACAATTGAAGTAAGCATTTACTGCCAGTGTTCAGCCATGCAGCTAACTGCTCTGTAGTTGACGGTAGCCTCTCGAGGTCCAGGACCCTCATGGGGGAACACTGATAATTTTGTTCTACCCTGCAGGCATGCAGTTTCTGGATGCACTGTGTGGAAACATTGTAGAGTCCACGCTGAGAGAGCTGCACCTGCTCCACGGCTATTCTCGTAGGAAGGGAGGGGGTGAGAGAACAGAACGAAAGGAGACAAGGGCTCTCCTGACCTTCAGAAGGCCACTTATCAAAAGCAGCAAATCTCGGGAACGTTTGCAAAAGCCCATTAGGCCAGCAAGTGGAGAGTAAACTCAGAGAGATGGGGAAATGGAAATTAGCCATGCTAGCAGCAGACCAAGCCGCTGGAAATCTGTGTGTCGGAGCAATGGCAATTCGGCTCCGCAAGCTGGTGAAGTGAAAAGGTCACGTCTAGAACGATGACGACGTTGGGGCCGATGTAACTAGCGGTTCTAACTTGCCGCATCTCCAGAGGACTGTCCCCCAACATTTTCACTGATTTTTCCTAAGAAATGAGTGAGAGCCAGTTTGGTTGTTGGGGTTCCTCTAATCTGGCGGGTTTGATTCTGCGCTCCCCCACATGCAGCCAGCCGGGTGACCTTGGGCTTGCCACAGCCCTGAAAAAGCTGTTCTGACCAAGCAGTAATATCAGGGCTCTCTCAGCCTCACCCACCTCACAGGGGGTCTGTTGTGGGGAGAGGAAAGGGAAGGCGACTGTAAGCCGCTTTGAGACTCCTAGTAGAGAAAAGCAGCATATAAGAACCAACTCTTCTTCTTCTTCAGTAATATCAGGGCTCTCTCAGCCTCACCCACCTCACAGGGGTTCTGTTGTGGGGAGAGGAAAGGGAAGGCGACTGTAAGCCGCTTTGAGCTTCCTTCGGGTAGAGAAAAACAGCATATAAGAACCAATTCTTCTACTTCTTCTTAATCTCCAGGACATAACTGGCCAGACTGTATCCCCACCAGGTCTGCTCCGGAAAAGCAGTGGCTGAATTTTGTGGTGCCAGTTACCAGGCCAGGGGAACCTGCAAGGGCTTGCAGTGGATACCTCTCTTTCCTTTTATTCTCCCTCCCCATTTCCTGTTTCTGACCTCCTGATCCTCTAATTTGTATTGACTTGCAGGCAGGCATATGCTCGAATAATGACTCTTAAACATGAATTGGCAAACAGGCCAAAGCTTTATTTCAATTGAACAGGGTGTTGGCAACACCAGCAAGGGGAGAAGGAGCCCATCGCCATAATCAGACCATTTTGGCCTACATATCAAACCAAACTCAAGCGACGCCCTGGAGATCCGGTCCCAGACCCATGCTGAGCCACCGGTCCCCTTGTCGCTGAATTCAACCTTTTCGTGGACCTGGATGCCCAAAGAGGCGTGTACCTCCACTGGCCTTACCAAGTGCACTTGTTCCTGTGAGTGTCTTATCTGGGCCTTCCCAGCCGGGTTGGCCTTACTCCATTCTGATGGGCTCCATCCCCTTGCTCTCCCCCTGCCTGCTGTTGCCTGCCTCTGGATGAGCTGCCCCAGGCTCTGGTGGAAACCCCCCCCCTCCCTCTGCCTCCTGGGTGCCGCTTCCTCTGAGCCCCAGTCAACTCTGGGCTGGCTCCCACCATACCCTCCTTTTGCCAGGGCGGCCCTCCATGTCTCCCTAGCCCGCATGGCGCTGACTCTGCGCCCCGCCCCAGCCCGTGCTTCCCCGGCTTGCTCTGGATCCGCCCGCCCCGGCCGGCCATTTTTAGCCCCTGCGGCAGCCGCCACCCGGTTCCTCCTTGGGGCCATGCTTTAAGGCTCACTGCCTTAATGTGCCAAGGTGGGGGGGGGAGGGGTTCGGGCCGAGGAAAGGGCCGGTAGGAGGAGGAGGGGGTGGCTTAAGTAATCCCCCGTTATCACTGGCCCTGCTCCATTCGTCTGTGGCGTAGAGGCCCGGCCTGATCTTCCGCTCGCTGCCTGATCCGTCTACGCCTCTTCAGCGGCCTCCAGCAAAGAGGCCGCCAAGGAGCACGTGGCGCCTTTTAAAGACGCTGCATGCTCCCCCTCCCCCTTCTGACACCGCACGTTAGCGCTGAGTCAGCCCCACCTGGCCCGGTTCGCTCCCGGCGTCCTTCTCCTCGCCGCCTCCTGCCGCAGCGTCAATGGCAGCCCCCGGTAAGTCGCGCACCACTTTTTTCTTTCCATCCACTGACCAACCTACCTTTAATGTTGATGGGTAGCCAGGCTCGTCTGCCTGTAGCAGCAGAAAAGTGCAAGAGTCTAGTAGCACCTTAAAGACTAACAAAATTTATGGCAGGGTATGAGGTTTCATGGGTCACTAACTCATGAAGGTTCATACCCTGCCATGAATTTTGTTAGTCTTCAAGGTGCTACTAAACTCTTGTTCTTGTCTACCTTTTATCTACCATTCCCATCTTGAGCTGTATTTATTATTTACTTTGTTTATACCCTGGCTTTCTCTGCAGTTGGAAAGGATTAAGTAATAGGTAATATGAAAGACCTGAGATTCCTGGAGGTCTCCTGCCAGTTTAAGAATCCTGACCTTGATAAGCCAATAATCTGACTTAATATAAGGCTTCTTCATGTGTAGAGTGGTACATTTAACATGGTGGTTGAGTCATTGTTGACTCATGCTCAGAATTTACTGCCTTGCTGGAATCACACACACACACACACACACACACACACACACACACTTATTTATTTATTTATTTATTTATTTATTTATTTATTTATTTATTTATTTATTTATTGTTTACTTGGATTTTTATACCGCCCATTCTTTGCAGCTCTGGGTGGTTTACATGGAACACTGCCTAAATTTACATGGAAAATTATAACAATCTATAACATTATATAATTTTCAATAGAACATCACAATCTAACAGTAACAATTACAACACAACATGAATAACAACAATGCTAGGGAGATCAAACTGTTCAGTCATGGCAGAGTGTCTGAGGGGGGACCAGCAGATGTTCCGAGTCGGTCGACCTCAAGCAAATCCCTGGTGGAGGAGCTCCCTCTTGCAGGCCCTGCGGAACTGTGAGAATTCAGGCAGGGCTCTGATTTCGTCAGGTCCACCAGGTGGGGGCCAGGACCAAGAAGGCTCTGGCCCTTGTTGAGGTCCAATGTGCTTCTCAACTCATGTAACATTAGAAATCAGCTATGTTGTCTCTTTGTATCTGCAGAATTGGTCGCATTCATTATTAACAGCATTAATCATGGCAGTGCATGCTCAGAACTGACTGGATCAAACCACAGTGTTTAGGCAGAAGTTCAAAAACATGTTAATACAATCCAGTTAGTTTCCAAATATGCAGGGAGCCTAGGTGATTAGATATATTTTAGCTGTTGTTGAAACTTAATGCATTTGTGTACCCATCTTTCCTGGCAAATAGATGGGGAGTTGGTGCAAACTTAAATGGACTTCGAGAAATGGTAGAGGACAGGAAGGCCTGGAGGATCATTGTCCATGGGGTTGCGATGGGTCGGACAAGACCTTGCACCTAACAACAACAACAACAAATTTACTGGGAGAATGTTCCATTATGAAGATGCCACCTGGCTTGTATGGTCACCCAGTCAAGAGTGACACTACAGCTGATGGTACCAAAAGTTCTAGGACAATAGGGTAAGTCTTTCCTACCAAAGGCCATCCATCAAGGTGACCAAAACAGTTTCCAAAGCCAGGATCCGAAACCAGATTGAAATCAGTATTGTCCAAGAAAACTTTGACTTGTAAAACGTTGAACTGGTGTTGGCTTGAACTGGGTGTGATTTCTGAACTCTACCCATTCCCAATTTGCTTTCATTTACTAGCTTTGCTAGAACTGAGGCCTAATAAAGGTTGGGTGTAGGTTATTTAAACCTTCAATGGAGAGACCAGTTTTTCCCCAATTTATTTTTACTTCTGACCCCCTTGCCTGCTACTTTCAGGACCTGACTAGAAGACAATACTTCCTTACTTCTCACCCCACATTCAGATTCCATGGCAAAAACTTTTCCCCAAGCATTTATAAAACCACCACACAACAAAATAGCCTCTCATGATATCCCTCCTTTCTCAGTAGTCCTCTCTGCATATGGTATATACCCTTGATGTTCTTTTATGAGGAACATTGATCATTAATGCTCACAGGCTCCCTTTTGTTGTTGTTGGTGTTGTTGTTGTTGTTGTTGTTAGGTGTGAAGTTGTGTCCGACCCATCGCGACCCCATGGACAATGATCCTCCAGGCCTTCCTGTCCTCTTCCCTTCCCCGGAGTCCATTTAAATTTGCACCTACTGCTTCAGTGACTCCATCCAGCCACCTCATTCTCTGTCGTCCCCTTCTTCTTTTGCCCTTGATCGCTCCCAGCATCAGGCTCTTCTCCAGGGAGCCCTTCCTTCTCATGAGGTGGCCAAAGTATTTGAGTTTCATCTTCAGGATCTGGCCTTCTAAGGAGCAGTCAGGGCTGATCTCCTCTAGGACTGACCGGTTTGTTCGCCTTGCAGTCCAAGGGACTCGCAAGAGTCTTCTCCGGTACCAGAGTTCAAAAGCCTCAATTCCTTGACGTTCAGCCTTCCTTATGGTCCAACTTTTATAGATACATAAACACCCAACTGCAACAATCCAGAAAGTCACTTTTTTATCATTTCCATTTATATACCTGATTTGCCTCACTTTTTAACTTGAAAATTTCAGCCCAAAAAAGCTCAAGAGAGGACTTTTATCAGTTTCTTCAGACATTGGCTCAGTCATTTCCTTTCATTCATTATCCTTCAGAGTCTTCTCCATTTACGTAGGGCCTATCAGTACCAAAAGTTGGACTAAGTTTTTTAACCATACTGGACACATATTTGCAAGACATGTCTTTTCAATTAGACTAACCCTGAGCTTCAAAGAAACAGGAAACCACTTGAGACCTCAAACCAATCCAGACACAGGAAACCAGGGATAGACAGAGCAGCCTGAAGCCTCATCTGCAGGAGTCAGAACAGAAAATAGGAGTGCTTACAGGAACAGCAAGGTCTCTGCAGCCCTGGCTTGCACTATAACACCCTGGGAAGCTTTCTGTTAGGACCCATCGAAAGTATCAGAAACCAGAGATGGCAAGACTATAGCACTAGTGGTAAACTTTTAAACTTGGAGGCCACCTATCTATCCAGAGGTCATAAATACAAACATATGCAGAAGTCTACAGAGTATATTTCTTGATGTACTCACAGAACTTATGATAACTGGTCAAGATAGCATAGCCATCATAGCTGGATGGAACTTCCACGTTTTGGGGATACCTTGGCTGGAGGAAACGCTATCAACCCAAGAAGCCATCCCTCAACTTACATGGCTCTTCCATTGGAGGAAGAACAACTTAAGGGGGAAAGGCATCTTTAAGTGGGAGGAAGGCTTCAGACTTTGCTCAGAGGAGCACTAAGATACATGCCATTACTTCTCAATATCACATGTTGAAGACGGATAATGGAATCTTAGCCAGTTCCGCAGGGCTGTAAGACAGAGCTGTTCCGCCGGGCCAATGTCTGCAGCCAGGAATACCACCAAGAAGATGCTGGCCTCCCTGTTAAAGGTTAGTTCATACAAAAATGAGTGTAGAGACCAAGTACTGGATCCAGTGAACAGAGAATGGAATGAGATCCCTGGATGTTTTTATTTACTTATGTTCTTATATGCTGCTTTTCTCTATCAGAAGGAATCTCAAAGTGGCTTACAATCGCCTTTCCTTTCCTCTCCCTGTGAGGTAGGTGAGGCTGAGAGAGCCCTGATATTCCTGCTTGGTCAGAACAGCTCTATCAGTGCTTATGTTCTTATATGCTGCTTTTCTCTATCAGAACGAATCTCAAAACGGCTTACAATCACCTTCCCATTCCTCTCCCCACAACAGAAACCCTGTGAGGGAGGTGAGGCTCAGAGAGCCCTGATATTCCTGCTTGGTCAGAAGAGCTCTATCAGTGCTGTGCTGAGCCCAAGGTCACCCAGTTGGCTGCGTGTGGGGGAGCAGCCATAAGCTGCACCCTCCAAAGCTCCCGTTCTCCCTGAAGGAACATCTCTGCAGTCTGGAGATCACTTTCAATCCCAGGAGATCTCCATGCCATCCCCAGGAGCTTGGCACCCTTGCTCCTATCTGTCCGGAGTAACTTTCAGGGTTGGCAACATGGCATTATGAGGAAGTGGGGGGGTATCCTTTGTAGAACTCAAACTGAAGTTCAGGGGACCTTAGAGACTAAAAAACCTATTCCAGCATAACTTTTCATGAGCCAGAACTCACTTCGCCAGAGGCATACTGGGGACATGAGCTCTGACTCATAAAAGTTTACGCCGGAATAAATTTTTGATAGTCTCTAACATGCCTTGTTTAATTTCCCCACAACAGGCTAACAGGGTTGCCCCTGTGGAATTATTTTCCAGAAGACATGTGCCCCTGTCCCCATGCCGTGAAAACAAGTACATCTAAGACCCCATACATACACATATGGGACACAAACACACTCTGACCATTGAATATTCACAACAGACAGCGCAGAAGTCACACTCACTACATAAAGAAGTCAAAAAGGTAAAAGAAGGTGGTGTCTTCAGGGTTTTTAGTATGGGGGAGGAGGAAGAAAGGGGAAAATAGGGGAAATGTCTCCCCATCTCACACATGCACACAATAGAAAGCCCAATGCATTCTTTTCCTACAACTCCGTCTCTCTTACACACACACACAAACTACCTGGAACACATGTCAAAAAATGGTGCCCAATTGAATCCCTCAAGATCAACCCAGTCTTCTATGTTTTATTTGCACCCTGAGCTTTCAACTTTTCTCTTCCAATTATCAGAAGCGGATCCCAGTTTGGAAAAAAACAACAACACTGAAACAAGCAACTCCGTGCAGCGGTATACATCTCGCCGAGTGTCCGCCTGTTTGTCTCTCCTGACGCGGGAAGTTGTATTAAATTATTCATCCCTACAGAATGAATATTAATTAGCGTGTGAGAAATCCCAAACCCATATGGTGACAGTGCTGGTTAGACCTGCCTCCCGCTATGCCTTAGAGATTCAAATTGGGAGGCAGTATATTCTCTTCCACGCCAAGACCACCTATGGTTTTCCAGATAGCTGAAAATTAGCATTTCCATCCTGCGCCCTAGCTCCGGCTTTAGGATACGTTGACTGCTGTCATCTTGTAACTTTTCTTGTGTGGTAGAATGTATGTTAACAGCCTAACAGCGTAATACGTTGCTGTAATGTATTGGCTGACAGTTCTTCCCTTCATTTACCTTTACACAATTGCTGGGCGGAAAGCTCATATTTGAAGAGATGTGGAATAAGAATTTTTTTTGGGGGGGGATGAATGAAGAGGGGTAGATTACATTCTAAGCCTGAAGATTTACTAAAATGCAGGCAAATTCTTGGTGTAGGGTGGGTTTAACAAGAAAGGTTAAATAGGCACGGAGCTGACTGGTTGGCCACTATTAATAGGAAGCCCCCTGCCGATTGGGCCTGCTCACCCCTCACCCTGCTCCTCACAATGACAGGAGAAAGACCTAGGGCTGGAAATGATTTCCAGAGATATATGGCATCACATTTGGCCCAAATCCTGGATGAGATGTAAGTGTATAGGTGGACACCCTACCAATCCTCCCAAACGTCATGGTACTTACCATGGGGATGGCCACAATGTCACCAAATTAAATGTTATCACATCTGGGATTTTGGGCAGATGTGATTTCACTGATTGCCCTATCCCAAAATCTTCCAGGATACTAGGCGGTGGTCTGGCATCCCTAGCTACATAAGTTTTCATATTTTAACAAGTGAGCCCTAACATAAATTCAAGGTTTGCTATTCATTCGTTGGTTCGTTGGTTCGTTGGTTCGTTGGTTCGTTGGTTCGTTGGTTCATTCATTCATTCATTCATTCATTCATTCATTCATTCATTCATTCATTCATTCATTCATTCATTCATTCATTCATTCATTCATTCATTCATTATATTTCCATGTCCTAGGGGCCAAACCTGTTGTATTCAGGAAAACAACAGGTGCTAGATTACGTGGGTAGAGTGGAAGAACTCTACAGATGGCCTTTCCCTCTCCACAGGACCTGGAAAGGCTACAGGCAGCTCTTAGGGAACTCACTGGCAGGGGCAGATCTCACACGACAGGGAACTGCAGATTCTGAGCCTTGGAGGGAAGTTGAAAGAGGAGAGGGTGGTCAGGGGTGGAGGACGGAAGGTAATTGGCTTGCCGCTGGACAGTCGGGCTCTGGTTGGAGGAGGCATTCAGGGATGGGACAGCCACCCTGAGTGGGTATTAGGCACTGAGTGGCACTTAAGACATGAGACACACTCCTCCTCCAAGGCCTTACCAGAAATATTAAGTGGAACAGATATTCAGGATAGGGAGAATGCCCTACATGACCCTGGAGCACCTAGCCACTGTAATCCATGCAAGAGTCACCTCTAGGCTAGACTTTTGCAGCTCGCTCTTGACCCAGAATTTACAACAGGTCCAGAACACAGCTGCTTGCTCCTCACAGGTACTCCCTGGTGGGCCCATATTCATCCCATCCTTTGGCAGTAGCACTGACTTCCAGTTGAATTCCGGATCAAGTTTAAGGTGTTGGTTCTCACCTTTAAGGCCATCGGCAGTCTGGGTCCTGCCAGGGACTATCTAGCCTCTGCTTTAAAGCTTCCAAAGAAGGAGAACTGACCACCACCCGAGGAAGCCTGTTCCACTGAGGAACCGCCCTAACTGTCAGGAACTTCTTCCGGATGTTTAGCCAAAAATTCTTTTGAATTAATTCTTGGTTGTCATTCTGTACTTGGAAGCCAGGTGAGATGGCCTATACGTGGGCTTCTCATTGAGTAGACTTTTAAGGTGACTGCATTAATTACAATGAACACACAGGAATAGGTGAAGTTGCCTGATACTGAATCAGACCATCAGTCCATCCAGGTCAGGATCATTTGGGAATTGTCACTGGCAGCTGCTCTCCAGGGTCTCAGGCTGATGTCTTTCATATCGCCGACTGCCTGGTCCTTCTTGAGATGCTGGGGATTGAACCGGGGACCTCCTGCTTTTCCACAGGGCTATGGCCCTTCCCTGCAATATCTTGCCAGTTGCAGTTCAGCTGTTAAGTCATTTAAAAAAAAATGCCTGTATTAAAATAAGAAAAATTGAAAGGGTCTGAGCAGGCAGTGTGATGCAGAGGTAAAAAAGGCGAATGCCATTTTGGGCTGTATCAACAGGGGCATCACATCACAATCACAAGATGTCATAGTCCCATTGTATACAGCACTGGTCAGACCACACCTGGAGTACTGTGTGCAGTTCTGGAGGCCTCACTTCAAGAAGGACATAGATAAAATTGAAAGGGTACAGAGGAGAGCGACGAGGATGATCTGGGGCCAAGGGACCAAGCCCTATGAAGATAGGTTGAGGGATTTGGGAATGTTCAGCCTGGAGAAAAGGAGGTTGAGAGGGGACATGATAGCCCTCTTTAAGTATTTGAAAGGCTGTCACTTGGAGGAGGGCAGAATGCTGTTTCCCTTGGCTGCAGAGGAGAGGACACACAGTAATGGGTTTAAACTACAAGTACAACGATATAGGCTAGATATCAGGAAAAAGTTTTTCACAGTCAGAGTAGTTCAGCAGTGGAATAGGCTGCCTAAGGAGGTGGTGAGCTCCCCCTCACTGGCAGTCTTCAAGCAAAGGTTGGATACACACTTTTCTTGGATGCTTTAGGATGCTTAGGGCTGATCCTGCATTGAGCAGGGGGCTGGACTAGATGGCCTGTATGGCCCCTCCCAACTCTATGATTTTATGATTCTGTATCACCTCTCTGGAGACTTACAAACTCTAAACCAGGGCAAAAATCATTAATTGAAAACCTTTTCTTTTTTTTTTTTTGCATCTACATTTATATGACTGATTATGCTACTCACATCACACTGTTCATATGTCAGAGTGTGTGGTGGGGGGGGGTTCCTGCCATCATGCTTTGATTAGACGAAACACTTTGCCATCCAAAAAAATAAAAATTAAAACAAGTAAAACAACTCACTAAGTGTGTAACACAGAATCCTGAATATCGAGTCACACCGACTGAAAACCTTAAAGAGGTGGGAGATGTGTATGTCAACTTCAATTAATTGAAGTAAGATGGGATAGATAAAAAAGGCAATTAGAATTTTTAAAGAATCTGGTGGTGGTATCTCTTTCCTTTCACATCACAAACCACATCACCTGCTACCTGGTCCATAGATCCTCTTTCTCTTGAGAAAATGTTGCCCTTCCGTGGTGCTACTTTAGATCTGGAATATTCTACTTTACGGAAGGGGTTCAACCTAGTAATAGCATTGAATATCGCTTTTAGGATATGAAGACCATCTCCCCATTCAAGATTTCCTGCATGAAGATTGAACAGGAAGTATCTTACAGTCTCCCAATTAATAAGATACAATATTGTACGCGGCAACCTTGCACTGACTATACAACATTGTCATTGGGATGCTGTGCCATGTGTTAATCTCCATCTGCTCCACAGTCAAGATAGGGAACGTGGGCAGGTGGACAAGATGGAGAGGAAGCTATACAGAGAGTGGGTGTATTGGAGGGACCATGCCAAGTGGAATGGAAGGGTAAACCACAGCCATTTCCTACAACAAGCCTAAGCAAATGGTAATATTTACCTTACATGTAGAACTTGTAATTACAGGTGAAGGGGGATTCATATTTTTATACACCATGATGAAGAAGAAGAAGAAGTGTTTGTTCTTATATGCCGCTTTTCCCTACCCGAAGGAGGCACAAAGCGGCTTACAGTCGCCTTCCCATTCCTCTGATGTAGGCTGATGTAGGCTAACACAACCCCCTCCCCCAAATCTCTACAATATCAGGGAGGTCACAGATGGTCTTTAAAAATAAATGAGGGAACATTCCAACACAGAAATCACCCTTCTGATACATGTATATCTGCAGCCTAAAATGGTACAGTCCAGAAAGAGCTTTACCACTTGATTCTGCTGATTGCTAAAGGACACAAGTCAGTGATGGGGCCCTGAAGAAACAGAGTGACCTATGGTGGAGCTCAGAAGCAGAGGAATATGGACAACAAACAAAACTCTCGTGCAGAAAGCAGAGGAACTGTTCATGCAGTAAAAGGAAGAAGAGTTGGCTCTTATATGCCGCTTTTCTCTATCAGAAGTTATCTCAAAACGGCTTCCAAATGCCTTCCCTTTCCTCTCCCCACAACAGACACCCTGTGAGGCAGGTGAAGCCGAGAGAGCCCTGATATTCCTGCTCAGTCACACAGCTTTATCAGTGCTGTGGCTTGCAGAGGTGATTTGCGGTGCTCAGGAAGAAGACTTTCCATGAGTCCTTTTGTTACGTACCAGGATTGCACCAAAGGACTTATTTCCACTCCTGAAATTCCTGGCCCAAGTTCCATTCCTGGCCGGGATTCCAGTAATGAAGGCCGTCTGTTCCCTTTCACAGCCAGCCCTCAACCATGCTACTGGTTCAGCTATAAAGCAGCCCTGCCAGCTGGACAGCAGCTTTTCCTTTAAGTGTTCTTAGCAGGGTAGTGAACCACAAGCCGAGCAATTGGTCTGCTGCCTCTTAAAGGGCCAGCATTCCAAGCAGAGCCCTCACTAGAAAATCCATTCCTCTCAAATCACCATTCTGACTTGCCATTGCCCTCTTGAGCTGAGTCCACTAGAACTTCACTCTGATTAGTAGAAGTAGTAGTAGTAGTAGTAGTAGTAGTAGTAGTAGCCTTATTTATTTAAAAAAAACAGTTTTCCCTCAGCTTATTACACACTCTGTAAGAATCAAAACAAAGGATAGGATAAAGCTAATCATTATGCAATAGCATGTGTCTGAGAAAGAGAAATTTATTGGTCAAGGGTGGGAAGGACACAACCAGGTAAGATTTCAGAATAGGTTCCTCCAATATTTGTCAATTCTGCAGGGCTATAATTCTCCCATATTTTCTCACCGCTGCCTTTCCGGAGGGTTATTTCCTTTTTCCAATACCTAGCAAATAGAACTGAAGTACTGTAATAAATCTTCACACTGTCCAGAAATGCTGATGGGCTATAATGACCTAGTTCTAGAATGACATGTATGGTTGTTGTTGTGTCCAAACACGTTTCTTGTTCTTGTAGATTTCTTTTCAGCCTAATAACTCCATTTTTTTAGGGGGGGGGGACATTCTGAGCTGGCTATATTATTTTAGAAGGACATAAGTCCTCCAGGCTGTAGATGAGGAGGCAGGAGGGAAGGTAAACAGTGTCTAGAGAGTCAGTGTGGTGTACTGGTTAGAGAGTGAGTCTTGGAACTATGAGATCTGAGTCCCTACTCTGCCAAGGAAGCATGCTGGGGAATTTGTGCAGGTTTATTACCTACCAAATGAACAATTCACCTTCATTGTGTGGGCTTCAGATCTACAATTTATTTCTGAGAATTCTATATCAACTTCTGTTTTAGATCTGCTCTGCTTCTATCTTTTCTTTTAATTTTCTGAATGGTTCGAATACGCAAGATCTGTACAGTGCATGACTGAATAGCATATGAAGGATTCCAACAGGGAGCATCAGAGGAGATGTGTAGTTTGCATATTTAGATCAGAAACTTCCTGTTTTTTGTTTTTTTTTTAATCATCTCCTACGTCCGGATTGGCTCAATTGAAGTCTTCCTGCTCCTTTGAACAGATAAAGGATGAAGAACAACAGTTAGACAGTGAGACAATTAAGACTCTCTTCTCTCTTATTTACGAAGTTGTTTCTCTTTATAATAAAACTATTTTGTCTTTAAGCAGATGGTGCCATATTCCATTGCATATTAAAACTCTGCCGGCATGAATAACGTTACCTGTAAGCAGAACTGTGAAAATTTGGTTTCTTTGGGTGTCTGATAAATGAAATCAGAAACTACTATAACTGTACTAATTGGTAACTACTGCTACTACAAAGCCATTTCTATTAATTTCATAAGCCACCTCAAGTCACAGTGAAGAAGGTGAAATTTATAATACCGGTTGGAAACTGGAAGCTACTAGCACTGTGCACGTCTTTCAACACTACTGAGATATTTATACCTAAAGAGATACAACTACTAGTGGAATATCATAAATCCAATTCAGCAGAGATTAAATCTGATTTGTGCGTTCATTAAGTGATAAAACCTATTCAGAATACCAAAATTAATTTCTGTCATTTTAAACAAGGGGCTATATAAGCGATATTAGTATAAAATAAAGCAGATTTCTCACACAGGCATTTGAACTAAATAAACTTGGAACATCTTATAAAATGTAATTTAGATTAACTACTAACTTTTAGATTTTAGCACAGAACTAAGTGCTCAGAAAATGGATTTAAGTGAAGTAGGATAGAAAGGATGCAAAGGGCAAATCAGCGATGGCAGCGGGATGTGGAAGCATTGGAGTTATATATGGATACACTGATTTTACCAATGCAGAAATATAGGAAATTGATACAGAGACTTCCTGGAACAATTACAGAATTTATATTTGGAAATACGGCTCAATTGCACAAACAAAGATGTGTAATGGAGTGTTTGTGGGGATGCAGGGGGTCAACAGCCACCTTGTACTTCTCCCTGCTTCTGTGGTCCTGGCCAAGCTTCCAAGGTTGGCCAAAGGTCTCAGAGAGGCATGTGCAAGGGCCCCCCGATTTGGACCATTTTGGATCCGAATCGGGCCTATTCGAACTGTTTCGGATTCGGATCAATCCGGATCGATTCGGAGCCAATGCAAGTCAATGGAGCCATTGACTTGCATTGGAAATCCCTCTCCCGCCTTTCCCGGGGGCTGGGGGAGAGGGGGTGTGAGTTATACCCCTGAAACGTCTTGGAGACCTCAGGGAGGGTCTTCCCTGACTCCCCTGCAAGTTTCAAGAATATTGGACCAGGGGTCCCATCCTAGGGGCTCCCAAAGAGGGTGCCCCTAGCTGCTCCATTGGATAGAATGGAGGTTCAGAAATCTCTGGTTTTAACTTGATTTCCCATAGACTTCTATGGGGAAAAGTCTTTGGGAGCCTCTAGGATGGGACTCCCTGGTGCAATCTTCCTGAAACTTGCAGGGGACTCAGGCAAGACCCTCCCTGAGCTCCCCGGCAAGTTTCGGGAAGATTGGACCAAGGGGTCCCATCCTAGGGGCTCCCAAAGAGGCTGACACCGTTCCCCATAGACTTTAAAGGTGGGAAAAAATAAATTTCAGCAGGAAATTAACCAGGAAATTGGCAATTAACCTGCTGAAATTAATTTTTCCCACCTTTAAAGTCTATGGGGAATGGTGTCAGCCTCTTTGGGAGCCATCCCCTTGGGCCAATCTTCTTGAAACTTGCAGTCTCAAATAGTCTCAAATTCTAGTCTCAAATACTGCGATCAAAAGAGGTGAACTCCTCTTTGGTTTTCCTTCCCAAGCCACTCCCACATAGTCTCAAGAGAACTTGGAGCATCCCCATTGGCCCACCATTTGGCCCATTTCGTCTCATGCAAGCTCATCTTGCTCACCCGTCATATCTGAGCCTCTTATATCTGATGCAGTGGTCCATCTAGTCCAGCTACAACTGCTGTCAACAGCCCCTTAAAGGGCTACTCGGTTAATTGATTGTACTGTATTTCATCCTGTCAGTTGAGGAGTTGGGGCAGCCATTGATGTGGCTGGTAACTGTAAGGCTGAAGCCAGTTGCATGTTCACCCACTGTAGCCAGGGCAACTGAGAGGTGACATGGGGGTCAGGAGAAGGCAATGTTCAAGGAATAGGAAAAAAAACTTTGTAAATAAATGCATTTTTCTTTGGAAGTTTGAAATGAGCAAAACCTTCACTGAGTTTTTAAAGTTTCTTTCTTTCTTGTTAAAGAAGAGGCAAGAAGGGGAAAAACAGTTAAATTGCTTTCTAGACTTACCTCAGCCCATCTTTATACACATTCTGACTTCTACGTTGTGCTATTTATAGTCTATTTGGAACAATTTTCTCCATCTATATATGACATTCTAATGGATTCTTAAAGGCCGGTGACTCAAAACTTCATTTTATGGAAGCCATGCTAATACTTTCTCAGCCACACGTGTTCTCCTGTACTTGCTCTGTTTTTTGTATAGTTAAAGCATTGTTGAGCTACATAATAGTTGGAGATTCTTTTTTTTTATCCTTGTCCCCTCCCTCCCTCCCTCCCTCCCTCCCTCCCTCCCTCCCTCCCTCCCTTCCTTCCTTCCTTCCTTCCTTCCTTCCTTCCTTCCTTCCTTCCTGAAGACTAGGGATATGTTGAGATACTCCCCAATCATAGATTTCTCTTCAACTGCAGAGTCAATGAAATCTGATTCTGAGTCCTCACTGCAGGCCTTTCTTGAGCTAGCATGTTTCCTTGTTATTTGCTGCACTCTTTGTTCGTGTGGCCTGTATATCGCCTGCAGGAGAGCAAGAAGGAAAGAAAGATCCTGTCACTGCGTACAGTCCTACTTTTAAATCTGCATTGCACCTATTCTAAGACTCGGTTTTAAACAGACACGTTCACAAATAATACTTTGCTCTCCGAGGCAGTGAAAAGATTAATGCCTCGTTTTAGGCTTTCTAATGAGAATGAGGGTACATCTTGGACACAGGTCATAAAACTGGCTCAAGAATAACAACTGTGCATAATGACTGTGTTGCGTAGTTTCCCATTACCAGCCTAATAGGCAGAAAAAGATAGATTAGGAAACGACCGCAGATTCCGGCAACTCCTTCTCTATTAGTTTGGGATTCATTCCTTAGCACGCCTCCTTTTTACAACATCTGCCGATGGGCTTCCATTTAACGCATTGTTTCATGCTTCTCACTTTACTGAATGGCATAACATTTCATCGGAAGCCTTTTCAAAGTTCGTTTCAATGTGAGGAGAAGGTACAAGTTTTCAAACTGCTTGTTAAGAACAACAGTTGGGAAGAAGTACAGTTGCCAGTTTCATGGTGGGGCTGGGCGGTTGTCCAGAATTAGAACTGACCTCCAAATTACAGTTATCAGTTTCTGTAGAATCATAGAGTTGAAGGGGCCATACAGGCCATCTAGTCCAACCCCCTGCTCAACGCAGGATCAGCCCAAAGTATCCTAAAGCATCCAAGAAAAGTGTGTATCCAACCTTTGCTTGAAGACTGCCAGTGAGGGGGAGCTCACCACCTCCTTAGGCAGCCTATTCCACTGCTCAACTACTCTGACTGTGAATTTTTTTCCCTGATATCTAGCCTATATTGTTGGAAATGACAGCTCTGGAAGGTGGGTTTTAGGCGGGGTTTTGCTGGAGATTTTGGGGGATGGGGCCTGAAGTGGGCAAGGTTGTCAGCAAAGGGGCACAACCTGATCAATGTTTATTAAGGAACTAACTTGTATGATAGCAATTAGGAGAGACAAAGATAGGGTCCTAGCTGAGATTGCGGAAAAGAATTTGGTTCATTACTACAGCTGGCTTTCCATGAAACCCTGGGGTTTCCTGATGGCCCTGCAAGGGTTTCCTGAATGAGTGGAATTTAATTAATTTTTAAATATTTTTATTATTTTTAAACATTTATCAGGTTATATGACCATATATGGTCGTGGGGAGGGGCAGGGCCCCCCGTGAGCATTTACATGCTTCCAAACCATATTCTGCATAAATGCACCACTTATAGGGTTTTTCAGAACGCAAAAAATGTTTTGGAGGTTTCTCAAGGATCAAAAAGTTGAGAAAGGCTGAGCAAGAGAGAAGATTCTGACCTATCTTATCTAATTGTCTCCTTGCTGCCCCCTGTGGGGTCTTCTCTTCTTCTCTGTGCACCAGACATTGCCTATTCCACCAGGGGCTTGGGAAAGGGAAGGAATTCAATGGACTACAATCCCATGGAGTCTACCTTTCAAAGTGGCCATTTTTCCAGGTGAATGTTGCCTGAAGATCAGTTGTAATATCTGGAGATCTCAGCCGATGCCTGGAGGTTGGCACCCCTAGCTTTACGGCATCCCATCCCTGCTGACCTCTGCCTTGTGCCAAAACTCTGCTCTTGCCAGGATTCACCCCTGCCTCTCCAAAAATGTCCAGAAATGTCCCAAACCAGATTTGATAACCCTAAAGGGAGCCTGCAGTCATCTCAGATAAGCTGGACCAACCTTTGAACTGGCATCAATTCTGCACAAGCAACTGCCTCCCTTTAGCAGTTCTCCAAGTCTTGTTGCTAGTGAGCTGCATAATTGAAAAACAGCCCAGCAGCTATTAGTACAGCTAAAGGCAACTTAGACAACCACTAAATGGTAGGATTTATTTTTAATAAATAAACCACAGTGTTTATTTATATGATCTGTGGCTGATTTGACTTTGTATTTAAACAATTGCCTGCCAGGTGGAACACCACCGCAGCAAGGGCAGGGGAGGGGGATAGAGCATTAGGATAGGTGAGAACATGCATGCCCAAAGAGCCTTCTGCACAGTACTGAATTGTTAGGAAGGAATATGTGAAGTGCAAACATGTCAACGGACAGACAAACCATTCATCACCAAAAAAAACAGTGCCCTGCTCATGACTTGTAAACAGGAATCTAAGTTGAACTGACAAGTTTTCAACCCCCTCTGTCATCTGCCATTTTTTCCTGCTTAGATTATTTATAAAAGGCATAGGCATGTTAAAGAAACAGCCCCAAATTTGCACTGAAATCATAAAAGTTCAAACCACAATTCTGCACAAGCTGAAAATCAGAGTGGATGTTCAAAAATCTTGAGATCAGGTTTGATTTACACATAACTGCATTGATGGTGTATCAACATGTCTGACTACCTGTTCCCTTAATTGGATTGCGGTGACAAGAGAGGAGGTCTTAATTAAAATTAAAAACTGACAGATGACCAGGTCCAGAAGGCATGCATCCAAGAATTCTGAAATATCTCAAATGCCAAATTTTGACAAACTCCTGACAGAAATATCGAATCTTTTACTGAAATCTTCCTCCATTCCTGAGGACTGGAAGGTAGGTAATGTAACCCCCATCTTTAATAAAGCTTCCAGAAGAGATCTGGGAAAGTACAGACTGACCAGTCTAATGCAGCCTTTCCCAACATTTCTACCATTGAGAAACCCCTGAAATGTTCTCCAGGCTTTGAGAAACCACAGAAATGGTATTATCAAGCAGCATACAGCTGGAAAGCATAACTGTTTACATGCCCACCCAGGGGCCTTCCCCTTCCCACCCCTTCCAGGCCCATTATTGGGGGGTGGCTGGTTGAAGAAGAAGAGTTGGTTCTTATATGCCACTTTTCTCTATCAGAAGTCTCAAAGTGGCTTACAGTCACCTTCCCTTTCCTCTCCCCACAACAGACACCCTGTGAGGTGGGTGAGGCTGAGAGAGTCCTGATATTATTGAAAAAGGAGGGTTGGTTCTTATATGCTGTTTTTTTCTACCTGAAGGAGTCTCAAAGTGGCTTAGGGTCGCCTTCCCTTTCCTCTCCCCATAACAGACATCCTGCGAGGCAGGTGAGATTGAGAGAGCCCTGATATCACTGCTTGGTCAGAACAGCTTTATCAGCACCATGGGGAGCCCAAAGTCACCCAGCTGGCTGCATGTGGAAGAGTGTGGAACCCAGCTTGCCCAGTTAGAAGTCCACGCTCCTAACCACTACACCAAGCTGGCTTATCATCCCATAAATGTTTAACAAATTTATATATAATATATATCAGTGACTCCCACCCCATTCGAGAAACCCTTCCAGGGCCATCAAGAAACCCCAGGGTTTCATGAGAAAGCCTGGTCTAATCCCAGCATTAGGTAAATTGGTGGGATCAGTTGCTACAGATAATATTAATAGTCACAAAGATTCATAGAATCATAGAATCAAAGAATCATAGAGTTGGAAGGGGCCATACAGGCCATCTAGTCCAACCCCCTGCTCAACACAGGATCAGCCCTAACCATCCTAAAGCATCCAAGAAAAGTCTGTATCCAACCTTTGCTTGAAGACTGCCAGCGAGGGGGAGCTCACCACCTCCTTAGGCAGCCTATTCCACTGCTGAATTACTCTGACTGTGAAAATTTTTCCCCTGATATCTAGCCTATATCGTTTTACTTGTAAAGGAAGATTCTGTAAGGGAAGAATGTGCAGTAATGGGTTTAAACTACAAGTACAATGCCCTGCCCACTCATATATCTGCTGTTTAGGAGGGGAGGGCTCCCTGGTGTGCCTGCACTTGGAGCTGAGGACCCACAAGGAGCTGCTGGAGGAAGGCGCAAAGAGACATGGCACTTGGGTTGGGGTGTTCCCAGGAAGTGGTGATGGAGCCTGGGCTGTGAATGGAGCCCAGTGGTAGCAGCAGCAGCAGCAGCAGCACAGGGCACAAGTCCGGCTTCTACTTCATCTTCCCAGGGGGAGTGAAGCCAAGGCTGAAGTGAAGTTCGCTGCACCATGTGGAAGGAGGAGCCTCCAGGCACCCAGAGGCCTAGTTTCTCTGGCTGCATGACCAGACACGGGCAGAAATCTCCAGCCCTCTCCTAGATGCTGATAACTCTGAGTGGGTTGGTCCACGTACTGCCCCCTTAAACAAAAAAATTGCCCTTCCAAAAAAATATTTCTGTTTATGGACCTGATTCTAGCCCTGGGAAATGTGCTTCCTGTGTCCATGGGATCCATGCTGAGTAAATGCCACAGGAGCTGGTGGGTTGCAGTGGGGGTAGGGGAGGTGTCTTCACTGTTGTTCTATTGACAGAAGAAGGAAGAGGGAGTCAAATGGGAGCCCCTCCTAAATCTCATTGCGGCCCACTGACCTGCATAGTTTTTCCTCCATGTGTAAGCCATTACTTACCCATTGTCAGAAATGTATATTGGATGGAGGGGAAATTGGAAAAATGCCACATCTTTTGCATGAACTGGGTGTTGGATCCCGCCCAGACTTTGTGATTCTGATGAAACCAGTATTTTAACAATACCCTGATGAAAATAGTATTTTAATAAGTATTTTAAATATTCTTTAGGCAGTAATTTCAATAAATCTGACCTTCTCTTAAAAAAAAAATCAGTGTTTTCTCACTGATGGATGTGCAGACATGCTTCATGAACAATTACCGAGGGTCATGGGCAAAAAAAAAAAAGAAAAATCCCTATACCCATTTTATATAATAATTGTCATACAAAATTGTCCTCGTGGTTTGAAAGTACTCACTTGCAAACCATAGCTGGTATGATAATAATAATAATATTGTCATAAATGAATGCCTGGAGATGAGGGAAAATGAACCTTTTCTGCTTCTAAAGCATATTTCAGTAAAAGCAGCATCTGTAATGAAAAGTGTGTGTGTGTGTGTGTGTGTGTGTGTGTGTGTGTGTGTGTGTGTGTGGTGTTTTTGCTTAAATAAAATCAAGGAGAGAAATACCATACCGGGACTATTTGAACACACTGGATCATTGATAGAATTGGTCCACCTTGCCAAAACTCTCACCAAAAATAGCAACTACATAGAAGACATGACCTGAATTACAAACAGGGCAAAACAGATATTGATCAGTAAATTTCATATTTAAAATCAGGCCCTTCCGGGCCCACCCCTGGAATCTGAGAACTCAGTCACAGAGTCCTTGCCTAGAGGGATGTGAGGTCCTCCGATCATGGCCCAAACCAACCAACCCTTCCCACCTACCTCCTATTCCCCGCTGCTTTTGAATTGGCAAGAGGAAATTAGGCGGTCTCTTTGACATCATGTTAATTCCCAGTGTCACTTCTGGCACAAATCCAAAAGTGATGTCATCATGGTGCAATGCTCTAGGAGTCACCCCCAAAACTCTGTGGTTTAACCATAAAGGTTTGAGTGAATCCTAGGGTTACACCTCAATGTGATGAAAACAATGTGAACTTCCAATGTTCAGGGCCAGGATTAAACTTTGAAATGAAAGACGTGGCAATAAAAAACAGAACATGTGCAGAACATCACAAGCTGTTCACAAACATCAGGGATGAGGAGAATACCCCTCCACATTTTCTAAACCAGCAAAGTAGCCTGCAGTTTGACAGACAGCATTTATTTCCTCCCAGAAGCAAAATGGATTCTGTGGATTTACAACCAAAGGGAACATGGCTTCATTGAATGACACCATTGAGGTTCCATCAATTCATGCCTTATTTTCCTAGCACTGAAGTCACTAATGTCTAGATAAAGGGAAGAATTACCATAATCTCTGTCAGTTGCTGAATTTCAGCCCAGCATCTTGGATCCTCACCTCCTTTTTTGTTAAAACAAGGTACTTGTGGATGAGGGGTAGGGCAATTTTTGAAAATTTCCACACACACACACACACACCCCGTACACACAACAGCTCCCTCATGTTGATCTCTGGGTGTTCCCAGGGACCCAATTTAGAGAGTCATAGAAGACTATTGGGGCAGGGCAGAAAATGGTTAATTAGGCAGTGCCACTGTGCAAGAATTGAGAGATAATCTTTCTCTCATCGATGACAAATGGAGACAATCACGAAGAAGAAGAAGAAGAAGAAGAAGAAGAAGAAGAAGAAGAAGAAGAAGAAGAAGAAGAAGAAGAAGAAGAAGAAGAAGAAGAAGAAGAAGAAGAAGAAGAAGAAGAACATCTCTCTACAGGAAGGTAGCACCAAATTCAGTGAGGAATGACAGGGAGAAAGTTGATTCATCTGAAATACTGTTTGGGAGAAAAGTTTTACAAAGACCATGGACCACTAGAAAGAAAAGAAGTGAGTTTTAGATCGAATTACATCTGAACTCTCCCTAAAAGTTAATAAGTAGAGAAGCTAGGGAGAGTTCAGGCTAGATTTGATCTAGAACCCACTTATCTGTCCTTTCTCTTCAGACTGTAGAAAGCGTTCACCTCTGTGGTTTATTTTCAGATTACAGATTTATTTATTTACAGATTACAGATCAGTTGTTACAGATAATATTAATAGTCACAAAGATTCATAGAATCATAGAATCATAGAGTTGGAAGGGGCCACAGAGGCCATCTAGTTCAACCCCCTGCTCAACGCAGGATCAGCCCAAAGCATCCTAAAGCATCCGAGAAAAGTGTGTATCCAACCTTTGCTAGAAGACTGCCAGTGAGGGGGAGCTCACCACCTCCTTAGGCAGCCTATTCCACTGCATGGAATAGCCTTAGGCAGCCTATTCCAACTACTCCAACTGTGAAATTTTTTTTCCTGATATCTAGCCTATATCGTTGTACTTGTAGTTTAAACCCATTACTGCAATGATGATAGATAGCATTGAAAGCTGCAAGAAAAGAGGAAGAACCAAGATAAGATAGATGGGCTCAGTCCAGGAGCCACAGCCCTCAGGTTGCAAGACCTGCTCAAGGTTGTTAACTATCTGATATTTCTGAGGTTGTTAATCCATGACTCGGAAGCAACTTGCCAGCCCTTACTACATACAGTGGACTCACAGGAGAGAGGTCATGGGTCTCTGCTCAGGCTCTTCTTCTTACAGAAGAAGCATAGAGTGTTAGAAGTCCAGAGAGAAACCAAAGATAGGCCAATGAACTGGTGCTTTTCATGCATTTGATAAACCACCTTGCAATCGGCATTGTCCCTGAATTTCCTCTGGGCCAGGTTGGATTCTGGAGATTTGGTGTGGGGGGGTGGGGGTCACTGGGGCATGAAATTGGGGTTACTGTGGGCAGGCGGGTAGTAGTGTTGTGAGTTTCGGCATTGTGCAAGGGGTTCGGCTAGATGACCTTGGAGGTCCCTTCCAACTCTATGATTCTATTATTCTACTGCCTACTAGTGTTGCACCAGGTGACAGCAAAACTACAGAGTCTATTGGTATTCTGTGCCTAAGATAGAAATGTTCATCAGGCCCCAGATAAAAGACGATGTTTAAAAAGAACATACTGCATTATTAAAGCAAGCCAAAAGGATAAGAAATGTAGTTGTGCCACTTCCTTGGAGCCTTGCCTGTCCTTGCAGCTCTTTCATGCTTGGGGCTAACACAGCAAAACAAAAAATAAACCCACCCAAAACAGGTGTATATTGACCCAGGGAAGAGCTGATAAGATCTGACTGGATCAAAGGCCAAGGTCATTCAAAGCACAAGACTGCCAAGCTGCTATTATTTTTGTCACAGTTCCAAATGGTTGGGAGGTTGGGCTTGGATTCTGGCACCTGAGAATCACATGATGTGATAGTCTAGTTACTGAGAATGACAGTTAGAAAAGGCTGTATTTTGCAACATTTCCCAGGGATTAGCACTCCATATTTTGCAATGTCACTGCTTGGAATGCTGCAACACCACCAAGATGCCTTCCAGATCTTGTGGATTGCAGCTCCCATCCCCAAAAGAAAAATGATATAGAGATGAGGGGGAGGGAGAATGGCATTCTTCCACTACGCCCCCCACCCTGCCACAGAGAGCCAGCCCATAGGGTGCATCTCATGTAGCGAGGAATTATACCCAGCTTCTATATTTAGAAGCCACTGCTTTTTACCATTGCACCAAGCTGGCTCTCTCTCCAAGCAATGGAAGTCGCGTTGCCAGCTCTGGGATGGGAAATATCTGGAGAGTTTAGGGGTGGAAGCAAGAGTGGGTAATATTTGGGGCAGGGAGGGAACCTCCGTGCAGATTAATGCTATGGAGTCCCTTGTGTATGTGGTCTAACTGAGACTGGAAGCTTGGAGTCAGGGACTGGGATCGAGGACCCTGAATCATGATTCGCCAGGACCCAGAGACTATGTACCAATTGAAGACTTTTATGGACCAATCTGAGGCCTCTGTTGAAGAAGGAGAAGGAGAAGGAGAAGGAGAAGGGGAAGGGGAAGGGGAAGGGGAAGAGGAAGAGGAAGAGGAAGAGGAAGAGGAAGAGGAAGAGGAAGAAGTAGAAGAGTTGGTTCTTATATGCCACTTTTCTCTACCAGAGAAAAATGGCTTCCAATAGCCTTCTCTTGCTCTCTCCATAACAGACACCTTGTGAGGTGGGTGAGGCTAAGAGAGCCCTGATATTACTGCTCAGTCAGTGCTGTGGCACCCAGTTGGCTGCATGTGGGGGACCGAGGAATCAAACCTATTCAAAGGGTGTGGGGCAGTGGAGGACTATGTCATCAGTGATGGCATAAATGTCAGTATAACCTGGAAATTACAATATGTAACTCTAGGAATCATTGAAAAACGATTGCAAAACCATAGAGTCGTAGATGTCCATTGTCTTTTCTTAATTACACACAGATGTTATGTATACCAGGACAGGGGCTCCTGCTGGGGCTATTTATTCCTGCCACCTTCAGAGTAGTTCCGCGAAGAGAAAGATGACTTCAAAGTTTGAGAGAAAGTTTATTGTATACGTTCAATTATAGGAGCCAGAACAAGTCCCGGTGGACGCCTCATTTTTGGAGAAATATATTCTTCCTCAGTGGCTTAATTGTGTGCAATGTGTTACCTCTGTAAAACAACTCACAAATATGCCAACAAGTAGCACTTAGTGTGTTGGATTAAATCCTTCTACATATTCAGGGGGAAACCGTGGTCTGAGCCCACATTTGGTCCCCTTTGGAGCAGTGGCAGGAGGCCGTAACAGTGGACCTGGTAACCCATAACCATGGTATGGAGGGGAGAGGTTTTAACCCTTCTACTTTGTATGCGTTCATAGATTTAATTAAATTGCCATTTAATTACAAAACATCCTGTAGGGATTTCAGCCTACTCACAAGGTAGGCTGGGAGAGGGAGCTTGACCTAGCAGTCAGCGGACTGCACCAAAAACCCGCAGAATCCAGAAGTACCCTGGGGATAAGCACCACTCCCAGCCAGGAGAGCAGATCCCCTCACCTTCTGAAATTTACACTGGGTTCAAAATGTTTGATGCACTGTTCGCTTGTCCACGAACAGCTTGAATAAGTTGACTTGCAAAAGGGCATTTAGGCTGGAATAAGACACGACACAACAATGTTGGGTATAAACAAGGCCACAGCTTTATTACCCCCCCACGGGAGGGTTGGCACAGCATGGGAGAGGGAGCTTGACCTAGCAGTCAGCGGACTGCACCAAAAACCCGCCGAATCCAGAAGTACCCTGGGGATCCGCACACTCCCAGCCAGGAGAGCAGATCCCCTCACCTTCTGAAATTTGCCCTACTAGAAGCAACCTATGGGGAGGAGCCAATGGACACCCACCTCATTTGGCTATCCCCTGCCCACCTGGCAAACAAGCCCCTGGCCGCCCAGCAAGGTCAGCCACACTCTTTTACGTGCCACCTCATAGACCATTTATGCACTGGAGGTTTCATGCTGGGCTGCAGGCTGGAGTTTTAGTCGTGGCAGGTTGCCCCACCTCTTCCTGCACCTACACGGGGGAACATTTGGCCTGGTGCACCTCATCTGCCCCTGATTTGTGTTCCTGCATGGGAGCTGGGGCAGTGAAGTTCCCAGTGCGTAAACGGTCATATGGAGGCCCTAACCTCAGGGAGTCCAATCGCCCATGGGGCTCTCTGCCAACAGACTCCGTCCCATTCAAACTCGCAGCTGTGATTATTAACTGTGAAATGACCCCTCAATACACATAACAAGGCTATATTCACATGAACGTAGGGTGGTGGGAGGGAAGCTGCTCTCCGTGGCGTCCTGGGCAAGAGGCCTAGGATCCGCACACATGATGCCTTATATAGGCACCATAGGTCCCAGCTCTTCCTGATGCCATGCACGCTGCATGCTGGCAGCGCACCTGGCCCACAGGTCTGCCTCCAGCCAGCCCTCCATGGGCGTCAACGAGCGGCCGCAGTAAGTCTCAGCCGCTTTTTATTTAAAAGAAGAGATGTACACATGCATTAGGAGCCTCTTGTGGCGCAGAGTGGTAAGGCAGCCGTCTGACAGCTTTGCCCATGAGGCTGGGAGTTCGATCCCAGCAGCCGGCTCAAGGTTGACTCAGCCTTCCATCCTTCCGAGGTCGGTAAAATGAGTACCCAGCTTGCTGGAGGGTAAACGGTAATGACTGGGGAAGGCACTGGCAAACCACCCCGTATTGAGTCTGCCATGAAAACGCTAGAGGGCGTCACCCCAAGGGTCAGACATGACCCGGTGCTTGCACAGGGGATACCTTTACCTTTACCTTTTACACATGCATTTCTCAATGAAACATTGGTCGGGTTGCGCTCACACCCACCAGCCATTTTTTCCACATTGCTAAAAGCAATTTTTTTACATTAAAAAAAAAAATCACAATTACTGATAAAACTTACTAGCGAGGAGGTACCTCCTTGCCCCTTTGAGAAGTGTCAGTCTGTGCTCATTAATGGCTGTTGAGCTCTCTAGATACGGAAGAATTAGTGCCTGTGCATTCTCATAATGCCTCATGGGGATTGTAGTTTCTTCCCCCCAACACAACATGTCTGCAAAAATCTAGTTTTCAGACTCTAATTATAAAGCTGTTTCTTGGGCTTTTTTTTCTTCTTTTCTCATGACTATTTTTGTCACAAACCAAACACCTACCCTGAAAATTAAGGACAGACAGCTGAAGAGTCCTGATCAGAACAAATCTGCACATGATATGAGCCTTCTGGAGGGCAATAATGCCATTGTAGAACCTTGAAACTATGCAGGTGTGAAGAGAAGGTGAACTGCAAGTTATTCTGTACCAGTCTTTAATACACAGCTCCCAACTCTGGATTGTGAAATTTCTGTAGATTTGGAGGTGATGTAATATCACACCGCTGGGTGACCTTGAGCTAGTCGCAGTTCTATTAGAACTGTTCTGTCAGAGGAGTTCTGTCAGAGCTCTCTCGTCCTCACCTACCTCACAGGGTGTCAGTTGTAGGGAGACAAGGGGGAGGCAATTGTAAGCTGCTTTGAGACTCCTTTGGGCAGTGAAAAGCAGGGTATAAAAATCATATCTTCTTCTTCTACAGTGTCCCCCCCCCCCCCCACACACACACACACACAGCTGCCTTTTTCTCTGGGGGAACTCATCGCTGTAGTCTGGAGGTAACTTAAAAAGAAATTGGGGGGGGGTAGCTCCCACCAGGGGGGTGGCAAGCCTGCTTGAATGTGTGCCCCTGCTCCTGTGTTTTCTTTGGCAATCAAGATTTTAATTAATTGACTGGACATGCACAAAAGCAGCCATATTCTGTAATACAAATATTGTAAATGTATACCGAGCCATGACCTAGTCTCTGCCACAAGCCACTGCTACCAAGGTCCGGAGCTATTCAGTACAGCACTTGAGCCAAACTTTGAACCACCCTGAGATGATCTAGTAAGGACTTCAGTGTGTATAAATGTCTGATAATCCTGTAGGATTATTACGGGCTTTTTATTTTCAGGTCATCTGGATGATAAAGAAGAAACACATTTTAGCTATTAAACAGAGAAGGAATAGCCTTTGCAGAGTAATGAAATGTGACATATAGCTAAGTCTGGCCACCTCCAGGTGGGGCTTGAAATTGTCCCAGAATTACAAGTGACCTCCAACTACAGAGGTCACTTCCCCAAGAGAAAATGGTGCTTTTATGGGGTGGACTTTCTAGCATTACATCCTTGTAGATTAAGGTGACCAGATTTCAACATTGGTAAAGCGGGACACCATTGAACGGCGGGAGGGGTGGTTTTTGATTAAAATTTGGTCTGTATGGAGCAACAAAAGTTTCATAGAACGCATAGAACGCAAAAATAGTATTGTAATATATATATTTTAAATTTCAACATAGGTTGCCAGGTGCCCCCAGATGTTCCTCCAAAAGTGGGACAATATGATCACCTTATTGTAGATCTCCCTCCTATCCCCCAAATTCTTCCCTTCTGAGACTGTCCCCAAATCTCCAGAAATTTCCCAATCCAGAGTTGAAAACTCTAAGAGAAGAGCATCCTGCAGTGATTAATGGTGTGCAGTTGGTATGAGAAAGACGTGTCACAATATGGTCCTGGCCTGGTCCGTGTAAGGTAAAGAAGTGATTTGGTCTTGACCTTTAAATGAACAGCACTTAGTACCCAAAGACATGCAAGACAGACACAAGCAGATTCAAAAGGATACCAAAGGGATGCCGCATGCCAAACATGGATGAGTTTTTTTTTTCCCCTTTGGGCCCAGCTAATTTTTAAGGAAAGGACCATTTTGTTTTTCACAGAAAACAATAATCATACAAGGATTTGTGAGGACAAGCTTGGGCAGCTACTGTACAATAAGGAAGCTGAGACGAGAAAGACGGTTTCAGTTTTAAACGGGGGGCCCTAGACTCTTAAGAATGTGTGCAAGATGTATAATAGATACCTGTCTGATATAATTAATTATATTTTTCCTAAATTTAACATTGCCTGAAGGGGAAAATCATTTTGCTTGGTGAAATCCCTCATGCCACACAAAGTCTGCGAGAGAGCCAGATTTAATTGCTGTGATAAAAACCACAAGAAAGACCAGGTTTGCATTAAATCTGTAACCGCATCTAGGGAAGAACAGCTTTAATCACCTTTGAAATGGTGACCACAAGATAATTAAAGGGAAAGTGCTCTCATTAGTAATTATCCAAGAATATCAAATCTCAGGGTTGTTGTTTTTGTTTCTTTTCTTTCTTTTTTTTATGAAGTCTAATTTAAAATACTCTGGCATGGCCTTCGTTTTTCCTCCTCTGCTTTTGTGAAAATTATAAACCCGTTGCAATGCTTCAGTGAAGGAGTAATTAAAAGTTTAACTATGTTAGGGTATGAACTTTACGTCGGATAAACTGAATCGTTGCCACCTGGAAGATTTAGATTTTGGTGGACCACCACATGAACGTATCCATAAGAAACATGCCCATGTGTGGTGCAGAAGTTATTGTCAGACCAGCATATGGGAAACTGAAATTCAGAACCCTACTCTGCTATGGAAATCAGTCACACATCTGTTGGATGTCAGACCAGTTACACTTTCTCAGCCTAACTGACCTCAAAGGTAGGGTTGCCAGTTCTGGGTTGGGAAATCTCTGAAGACTTTGGAGGTGGAGCTGGGAGTGGGCAGGATTTAAGATGGGGGGACCTCAAAGGAGCATAATGCTATCTGATCTTTGTCAGATATGCTTCCTTCCTAGTTCTCATTAGCAGATGAAATGTCCAGCAAGTTCCAATGCACCCTTCAATAATAACAATAGCAGCAACTTCTGTAATTCCCAAGAACTTGGATAGATCTGGAGTTGCAGAGCACCATCTACCAGTCAAATATCTGATTGTGACAGTTTATAATAATAATAATAATAATAATAATAATAATAATAATAATAATAATAATAATAATAATAACAATAAGCATTGTGCCAGTTGTCATTGTAGCTCTTGGAGCAGTGACTAGAAACTTCAAGGCACATCTGGACATTTAGGGCCTTAAGAAAATAATACCAGCTCAGCCCTAGAAAGCAATATTGCTTGGAATAGCAAGGCCATTTCTGCACAAGGAAAATGTTCCTGGACAGCCTTGGCATGTTGGCAGCATATATAGTCCCCTCCACATGATGTCACCAACATCCCAAGGCTATTGTGTCATGATTTGGCCATTTTTAAATCGAGATTTTGGGAATCCAAAAAACTGGATTTACTACCCTAAATCTCGTGAACAACCAGTGAGTCACCAGTGACCAACCAGGGATAAGACTGTTTGGGTGGGGGAAACACATAATAACCTTGTCCCACCCTCACTCCCACCCTTCCCCTTCCATTTCCTGCTTTAAGTTGTGTTTTTTTTTTATGGTGCGATCTTTATTGCAACGGGGCTACATACCTACATTATCCAAATTCCACGGTCTTCTTGGGATCAGGCAGGCAAAACACAACTCCATTTTTGTTTTCTAGAGGTGGGATCCAGCAGCTTTCTCCTGGTCATTCATGGTGCTTTGTTTATAAGCCTACTGTTAGCACACAATGAATTCTTGGCCTTCAGTTACCTGTCCAGTCCTGTTTTGCATCTTTTGGAAGTGGGAAATGAGCTGAGAAAGAGGAGGGGTGGGTGATCTGGCTGCCTTCTGCCAATCATGCAGGGGTCTGAGCAACTTGTTTTAAAGCCAACCATTAGCACAAAATGTTTTCTAGGGCTTCAGGGACAATGTGCAGTGTCTCAGAAATCCACCCGGACAGAAATAAAGTGCAAAAAATTACGAATCCCAAAAGGGGGGCAGGAATGCTGTATCATTCTGGCATTTTCCCATAGCAATGGGACAGTGTTGATTTTATTAAAGATACATCTGTTATGGCATTACCGCATAGCAATGCGGGACTGTCTTTTTTTTTTAATTAATTTCAAGCCTCGGGGGGAGAAGAAAGTTTCAGTCCATGAGAGAACTGCTGTGTTGTGATGGGTGACTTGCTGTGATTGACAAGTCAAGGAGCAGAGGGATAAGTTCCTGTTGCTCTCTCTTGTAGCCTCATCAGGAGGTAAAAAGCCTCAATGGGGCAGAGGGAAAACACAGGAGGGATCTCCCCATGAGGAGGGTTGCAAATGCAAGATTTACCATCCCACGTTTGCCAGCAGGAAGCCACTTGGACTTTACCCCTCCATGCAGAAATGGCCCAAGAATCCTGCAAAGATACCTCTGCAATTCCCAAGAATTTGATTAGATTTCAAATTGCAGAACACTATCTACCAATCAAATGTCCGACTGTAACAATAATTATAATAATGATAACAGTAACAATAAGTAGTAGTAGTAGTAGCAGCAGCAGCAGCAGCAGCAGGAATAGCAGTCTTCAATTATAATCGACCTTTCTCACTGGGCCTCAAGGCTCATTGCAATTAGGGTAAGTACTATTCATTCATCAGCAAGAAAATTACAAAATATGATAGAAACATCTGAATCGAAGGGCAAAGATTCTTAGTAACATACAGCTGGGCTGTGAGGGTGATGGAATGAATTTACTCTCCATAGATGGCCCAGTCAATCGGTGCAGGAAGGGTCCATGACGACATTACCTCTTGGATCAGAAAATATCAATGAACCATTTTATTCCATCAATTTGATATTTGATACACCCCATTGTTCATATAGAGCCTCTTGTGGCACAAAGTGGTAAGGCAGCGACATGCTGTCTGAAGCTGTCTGACCATGAGGCTGGGAGTTCAATCCCAGCAGCCGGCTCAGGGTTGACTCAGCCTTCCATCCTTCCGAGGTTGGTAAAATGAGTACCCAGCTTGCTGGGGGGTAAACGGTAATGACTGGGGAAGGGAATGGCAAATGACCTCATATTGAGTCTGCCATGAAAACGCTAGAGGGCATCACCCCAAGGGTCAGACATGACCTGGTGCTTGCACAGGGGATACCTTTACCTTTACCTTTATTGTTCATATATGCTTAATATCTGCCATACTACATTAAATATTTATCAGACAATTTTTATTGTATTGTATTCCTAGAAAAAACTCCTACCTGGTTGAAATCATTTGCATCCCGTTGCAAAAGGTATGTTTGATTTTCAAATAGATGCAGAAGTTCCAGTGTCATCCTTTAGTACTGGTCAGAGCCATGCAAATTTCTTCTCTAAGTTGTATTTTGAGCACTGCTCATGTTCATGTGCTATGATTTCATTTTGGCAAAGAACTGTATCTCTATACTAATGGTAATAATACATGGCATTGATGTCACACCTTTCCCAGCAAGGTCTCGACACTTTCCAAGCGGCTCGGAAAGGCCCCCCAGATGCTGACAACATGGCCTGTGATCTTTGCAGCCTCCCTTTTCAGAACTTTTTTACATGCCATATGAGCACATTAAAGTCAGGAAATGAGTGCGCCAGGGACTTCACAGAATTAGGCATGCGCTCGTGTTTGAAATCTGCAGCAAAGATGGGCCGTATGCAAATGTGGCCAGAGCGCAGGCATGAAACTGAATGGTAGGTTTTGGTTACTGCTCATCCTGTGGTTGTACCAGAAGTCTCACCTTGCTCCGGTTAGCCTGCTTAAAAGCAAAGCATCACAATGTAATGCTTGTCATTGGCCTTTGGGAGAGAAACTGGTACAAAGTGGGCATCTTCTTCTAGAAAGAAACGATCAGTTAAACAACCTATACATTAGGTGAGCCTTTCTCAACCTTTTTACCATTGAGAAACATTCCTGAAACATTCTTTGGGTTTCAAGAAACCCCAGAAGTGGGAAGCATAGCTGTGTACATGCCCACCCAGAGCCCCTCCCCTTCCCACCCCCTCCAGGCCCGCCATTGGGGTGGGCAAGTTGACATGACCGTATATGGTTGTATCACCCAATAAATGTTTAGCAAATTTTAAAAATACGTTAAAATTAATTAACTCCCACCCATTCAGGAAACCCTTCCAGGGCCGTCAAGAAACCCCAGGGTTTAATGAAACCCTGGTTGAGAAAACCTGCCTTAGATGGTTACGCTATCGTCTACCTCAAATGCTGGGTTCATTTACAGCCAAACTAGGTTTGAGGGCCCTACCTGGACCTATGGAACAGTTTTAACCTGGTCATGGCTATCACACAAATCAAAACTGTTAAGTGTGGCATATGAGTTATGATCAGACATAGGGATGCCAATCTCCAGGTGGGACCTGGGGATTCTCCCAGTTTTACTGCTAATTTCCAGACTACAGAGATGAGTTGCCCAGGAGAAAATGAATGCTCTGGAGGTTGGACTCTATGGCACTATACCCCACTGAGGTTCCTGAGGTTCCAAACCTGCATCTGGCAAACATGCCTGTCTGTTCCCCACCAGTGCCCGGTGGGGGGACTCTCAACTCTAAGCAGACAACATCAAGGCCCATCAAGCCAGGGGATTCCATTCATGTATAAGCAAGTTAAACGGAGTTAAGTTTAGCCATCTCGCTTGCTTGCACCCACATCTCAGCATCACTGGTAGAAATGAATTTGTTCCAGTGCAATATTCCAGGGGCACGAGCTTGAAAGTTGGTATAAATTCGGGCCACTTGGTTCCTGTGTCAACAATGAGTTAAATTTTCTGGAGTATGTTTCCTATGTGCCATCAAGTTGCTTCTGGCTTTTTGACAATCCTATGGATCAGTGTCCTCCAAAATGATTTGTGTTGTCTACTGGCTATTATTTCATTGCAATTAAGGAATGATTAAAACTCATTTTTTTAGTTTTGTTGTTCATTTCTGAGGTGTGTTTATTTAACACTCTTGTTTATTTGATCCTTTAAGTAGCCAACATTGGATGCGCTCTCACAAATGTATTCCTTGTTAGGACAGAGTAGTTATTTTTTTTAATTTTAGTTTTAAATGTGGGTGCTGTGAGCCAGGGCAAAAGTACTCATTGGAAGTCCAGCAATATCTGGGATACATAATAATAATATTATAAAATTTTAAAAATTTTAACCACCTTTCTGAATTGCTCGGGGTGGGTAACAGCAATAAAATCCACAGGCCCTGCAAGTGAGGACTCAGAGGAAGAGGCATGCCAAGAATTTCTGGCTTCACCTGAATCTCAGCTGGATGAGAGCTTAGCCCATCCAGATGTTCAACAGGCAGAGAGCTCTGGTCAGCAGAAGGGAATGGAGCTGCAGACAAACCAGGACTTAGATTCCAAAATTGTTGCAGAAGCTCCTCATTCCTCTGCTCAGCTTCTAGCTGTAGCCCCTGTCATCTCAGCCCACCTGGCTCACCTGAGCCAATTAAGCAACACCCTGATCAAAGAGAGGTTCAGTATAAAAGTCACCATGCTGACTGCAGAAGGCTGTAAGTCATCACAGAGTAAGGATAGGAGGCTGCTGACAACCTATATTAATTTGGGACTAGAAGACCTGAGTTGTGAACACAACTTTGCAGTTACCTGTGTCTTGCTTCTTCTGCTGATGCTTGTGGACTGCTTTTACAAACGACTCACTGGACTGTTTGACTTAGCATTCTGTCCATCCTCTTGGCCTTCTGTTTTTGGATACTAATTCTCCCTTCCCTCCTGTCAGCTGACCTGTGGCTTCCTACGAACAGAGGGCTAAAATCTGAGACCAGCACATCAACATGCAAATTTAAAATGTAAAACATTAAAGATTATACAACCCCTCCCCTCCTAAAACTATAGAATAGGGAGTCCTCAAGCAATGAGCCAATCCTTTGGTTCTATTCCTTCACCCATCAGTGAGGCCAGCTATCTTGGAGGATATTACTGTGGGCCTCAAACATAGGCCGGGTGGAACATCTCCATCTTACAGCTTCTGTAGAACTATTGGTTGTCCTCTTTTAGTCAGGTAAAAGTATTAAAAGCAAGTTTTTGGTAGCTTTGGGAATGAAAATCAGGCTCTATTGAAGTCATTTGAGAACATGCATAGAGACTTGACTTGAATCTGGTAGTTCAGCAGCTGTTAATGGACACCAAATTACACTACTGTAAGTCACAGACACACCAGAGTATTAATACGCTATTAAACAAATGTTATTTTGTTAATACTGTGTATTTAAATTGAAGCTGGGAGTTCAATCCCAGCAGCTGGCTCAAGGTTGACTCAACCTTCCATCCTTCCGAGGTCGATAAAATGAGTACCCAGCTTGCTGGGGGGTAAACGGTAATGACTGGGGAAGGCACTGGCAAACCACCCCGTATTGAGTCTGCCATGAAAACGCTAGTCACCCCAAGGGTCAGACATGACTTGGTGCTTGCACAGGGGATACCTTTTCCTTTTTATATATATACTCTGCTCTGGTTCGGCCTCACTTGAAGTACTGTGTTCAGTTTTGGGCACCCCAGTTGAAGAGGGATGTTGACAACTGGAACGTGTCCAGAGGAGGGCAACAAAGATGGTGAGGGGTTTGGAGACCAAGACGTATGAAGAAAGGTTGGGGGAGCTTGGTCTGTGTAGCCTGAAGAGAAGACAACTGAGAGGGGATCTAATAACCATTTTCAAGTATTTAAAAGGGTGTCATATGGAGGATGGAGCAGAATTGTTCTCTCTTGCCCCAGAGTGACAGACGAGAACGAATGGGATGAAATTAATTTCAAAAGAAATTCCATCTAAACATCCGGAAAAAGTTCCTGACAATTAGAGCGGTTTCTCAGTGGAACAGGCTTCCTTGGGAGGTGGTGGGTTCTCCATCTTTGGAAATTTTTTAACAGAAGCTAGATAGCCATCTGACGGAGAGGCTGATTCTGTGAAGGCAAAGGGGTGGCAGGTTACAGTAGATGAGCGATAGGGATGTGAGTGTCCTGCATAGTACAGGGGGTTGGACTAGATGACTCATGAGGTCATGAGGTCCCTTCCAACTCTATTATTGTATAATTCTGTGATTCTATGATTCTATGATATAAAGTCATATTTTCCACAATTGGACATATTTATTTGCTTATTTAATATATTTGTATCCCACACACCCCCTGACACTCAGGACGGTTCACATGGATCAAAAACGATACATAGAACTTGTTTCTTCATGACATAACATATAAGTGGACTGTAACAATAATAACAATAACAATAGTAACCATAACAGAAGGTAACCGTCTAATTCATAACAGTTCCATTCTTTCAGATGAAGGGAAGCCAAATCAGTGGATGATCTAAATCTTAGTGTGGATACTTATATCTGGAGACTGGAGCCATAATGAGACAAGACCTTTCTATATGCTATTAAAGGCTTGTTCTTGTTGTTGACAAGACCTTTCTACAAACCTTTTCTTTAAAAAAATCTGAAATCTTTTTTAAAAAATGGTGAGTTACCATCTCAAAAACCGCCAATATTTATTTATTTATTTATTTATTTATTTATTTATTTATTTATTTATTTATTTATTTGTCATGCTTATATACCGCCCTCCCCGGAGGCTCAGGGCGGTTTACATCATAACAGAGAACAATACATAAAACAGTCTGTAACATGTATAACTGATAACTAATAATTGTAACCAAAATAACAGCACAATATAACGGTATAACAATATAGTACTACAAACAGGTCCAGGGCTTATTGCTGGGATTCTGAGGGGGGTGGTTTATTTATTGAATTCTGAGGGGGGGTGGGGGGGAGCAGGGGCCCTTGGTCGCTGTTGATTACGTCTGGTCTCAGCCAAATGCCTGGTGGAGGAGCTCCTTTTTGCAGGCCCTGCGGAACTGTTTAAGCTCCGTCAGGGCCCTGATCTCTTCTGGGAGCTCGTTCCACCAGGTAGGGGCCAGAACAGAGAATGCTCTGGCCCTGGTCGAGACCAGACGGACTTCTTTAGGGCCAGGGATCCTTAGCTGGTTGGTGGTAGTAGAGCGCAGAGCTCTTTTGGGGGCATAGGCGGGGAGGCGGTCCCTCAGGTACACTGGGCCCTGACCGCGTATGGCCTTGAAGGTAATAACCAGAACCTTTAGTCTGATCCGGAATTCAACTGGTAACCATTGCAGCTGGTGGAGAATAGGCCGGATATGAGACCTCCACGGTGTTGCCGTGAGGATCCTGGCTGCTGCATTTTGAACTAGTTGTAGTTTCCGGGTCAGGGCTAAGGGCAGGCCTGCGTAGAGCGAGTTACAAAAGTCCAGTCTAGAGGTGACCGTCGCATGGATCACTGTGGCTAGGTGTTCCGGGGCCAGGTAGGGCGCTAGTAGTTTGGCTTGGCGGAGATGGTAGAATGCCAACCGCGCTACCTTTGTGATCTGGGCCTCCATTGTGAGGGAGGCGTCCAGAATCACGCCTAGGTTCCTGGCGGAGTGAGCCGTAGAGAGCTGCACGCCATCCAGGGTAGGCAGGCGCACTTCCTCGCATGGGCCCTTCCTACCTAGCCACAGGACCTCCGTCTTTGAAGGATTGAGCTTCAGACGACTCTGCTTGAGCCATCTCGTCACTGCTTCCAGGCAGCTGGCTAATGCTTCTGGGGGAGAGTCAGGGCGGCCATCCATCAGGAGGAAGAGCTGGGTGTCATCTGCATATTGGTGGCAACCCAGCCCAAACTTCCGTACCAGTTGTGCGAGAGGGCGCATGAAGATGTTAAATAGGATAGGAGAGAGGACCGCTCCTTGTGGGACTCCACAAGTATGTTGCCGGCGGTCTGATGTTTTCTCTCCTATTGCAACCCTCTGTCCACGATCCTGAAGGAAGGAGATCAGCCATTGAAGGGCTGTCCCTTGTATTCCAGCATTGATGAGGCGGCGAGCTAGAAACTCGTGATCGACTGTGTCGAACGCTGCTGAGAGGTCTAATAATATCAGCAGTGCCGACCCGCCTCGATCTAACTGGCGACGGAGGTCGTCCGTCAGGGCGACTAGCGCTGTCTCTACCCCATGGCCAGGCCGGAAGCCAGACTGGGATGGGTCTAGGACCGAAGCTTCTTCCAGGTACTCCAGGTATATAAGTAGCACTTGTAACTTGAAGAAATAAATGCCCGCAGTAGGCATTGCTAGTTAGTCACAACAATATAATCAGCCTTCTAGTCTTGGTTTCTGTCAGTAAAAGGGTGTTTTGGGGGGCTATTTTGGCCTTTGAGGGAAGAGTCAGTCAGGCCAGGCCAGCCGCAACCACCAGGCAATGTGCTATTTTGTGTCTTGCATGACTCACCTACTTGATTCTTACTGTTCAACAACCGTCACCCCATACAAGCTAGTGTGGTGAAGTGGTTAGAATTGTGTACTTGGGTCTAGGAGACCCAGGCCCAAATCCCCATTCAGCTACGGAAATTCATAAGAAAACCTTGAGCCAGTTACATATTATCAGACTAAGCTAACCCATGGAATTGTTGTGAGGAGAAAATCAACACGAGGACAGTGATGTAAGCTGCTTTGGGTCCCCATTGGGGAGAAAGGTGGGGTGCAAATGAAATAAATAAATAATACAGGTGAAGATGGGGGAGCAGATGGAACGTGGGAGGTAGGTGGGCAGGAAAGGAAAAAGGAAGCATGGAAAGGTGAGGGTATGGAAGATGCTAGGAGAGGAAAAGGGGAAATAGTTGTGAGATGGAGTTAACAGGGGAGTTAACAGATGTTGGGAGGGGGATACAGGGGGATTTGTCCCCTGTAAGTACTTTCAGGGTCCCCACTGTCTAAGTTTTTTTTCCTGGGAGAGGCTGCCAGAAGGAAGGGAAGGTGAAGGCAGAGGGAAGATAAAGGCACTCTGGTAGGTGGGAAGGTGGCAAGGAAGCAAGAAAGGGGAAGGAGGCTTTCAGGGAAGGGAAAGAGGAAACAGTGTGGGAGGGGAAGATGAGCTTTCCCTCCCACAAGTCCTTCTGAATCTCCCATTTGTATACTAGATAATGCTGAATTTGTTATTGCTGCTGCACAAATGCCTTTAAAACATGCATACTTCCCAAGGAAACAGAAAACATGTAAAATGCAAAATTCTAGACTGGATGCTTACAAGGAAGTCATCAAAATAAGGATTTTCAAAAACAGGATGATAAATTCAACATTTTCCATACTTAGAAGAACACTAATAGACAGGAAGCAGTTGCATTTCACTTCTTGGTCCTCATGAGCAGGCAATCAGAGACCTACTTCTAGCCTTAGCTTCAAAGATGGAGCTATCTTTTTGGAAAATGGTCTGATGGACATCAACTGGATTGTGGTTCTCCATCTAATCTGATGGATATCAACTGGATTGTGGTTCTCCATCTAATCTGATGTCCATTCTATCTTAACTTGGATCCTAATTCTCAAGTCCATTCCAACCATATCTACAGAGTGGAGGAGCTATGGTAGAACACCTCTAGGAGGAAGGTCCTTGATTCCGTCTCTGGAATCTGTAGCTGAAGGATCCTGAGTAAGAGAGGTGTTGAGGAAGATTTGTCCCTCCCATGGACTGCAGATCAGCAGCTTGTCAGTAGCAGTCTTAGATGAACCACTGGTCTGATGTGATACAAAGTTGTTGCATATATTCCTCATCAAAGCCACCCTGGCCTGGAATTTTGTCCTAGATTTAAAATCCTCAATATAGTGTTTCTTTTTTTCTTTCTTCTCCACACGCCCCCCCCCCCAGTAATGGCCGATGAATTCATGAATGAAAAGCTTTATTTTTTTCAGACAACTGCAGACAAAAACAATTATTAGAGAAACCCTCGCATATACACACACCCCCAAAAGGCTAAGCCCATCCAAATAGCCTAGCGAGGAAACAATAAAAAGAACCAATGCATTGTTTCAACAGCCTATTTATTAACAGATTTACAAAGAAGGACAGCAACTTGGCTAAAACCTTATTGTTACAACAAGGGGGGAGAACATAATTATGACATTCAATTATTCCATTAAGTGAAATTAACTATTCTTCTTGGGTCTTTGGAAAGAGCAGAGCTAAAGCCCATGAGCTGAATAATTAGGTCAGTGGTGGTGATTTCTGAAGGGGTGGGGGGAGTCTGTCTAGACTAGTGTTTCTTAAAAAAATGTTTTTAGATCTAAGAGGTAGGGCTGTGTATGTGTGTGTGTGCGTGTTCGTGTATGTGTGTGTGTGTCCTGGTGTGCCTTTGCTCCTTTGAATTCTCAGGGTGGTCACGTTAATAGGTTTGCCCCGGCAGGTAGAGCAAATTCTGGATCAAGGTGTGGCATTCCGGCTTTGATGTCGGCTGTCACGCTTGACTGCGTTTGGATCTCTTTGGCTGCCATCGAGTCTGTTGTTGTTGGAGACCAGGTAAACCAGAGCTGTTCTCATTGACAATCCCTCCTTGGCACAGAAGAATCTTTCATTTCTGGAAGGCAGTTGAAGGGTTTTGCCATGTAAGGAAAATGAGTACATTAATAGTAGCTTTTAACACTCAACAAAAAAAAATCAGCATTTTTCCTCATGATCTTAAACGGAAGACCTTAAATTATGACAGTTGTTTGTAAAGGGGTTTGAAGAGACAGAGAAGGTACTATATGATCAATAGAATTTAACAAGCTATATTAATTATGCAAAACAAGCAAGAGAAAGTAAAACAGATGTTTCTTGGTTTATGGTGTAAACCTCAAAAAAACTTTCCTAGGAGTAAGTTCTACCAAACAGACTTGAACAAGATTCTGAATAAGCCTGTTTAGGATTGCTTTCTTAAAATGGATCCAACATACATTTCCAACCTAATGAAAAGCCTATTGATGTTTTTCAGCTGATAAGAGCCATTCCATAGCATGGTCGTTTAGTTCTGAACATACATGGGTGTTCTCAGTTGTGGTGTAATGGTTAAGAACAGCAGACTATAATATGGAGTATCAGGTTTAATTCCCCACTTTTCGTCCATGTGAAGCCTTCTGGGTGACCTTCTGGCCAGCTTGGAATAGTGGTTAGGAGTGCCAATTTCTAATCTGGTGAACCGGGTTTGATTCCCCCTTCCTCCACATGCAGCCAGCTGGGTGGCCTTGGACCAGTCATAGTCCTGATAGTGCTGTTCTGACCAAGCAGTAATATCAGGGATCTCTCAGCCTCATCCACCTCATAGGGTGTCTGTTGTGGGGAGAGGAGAGGGAAGATGATTGTAAGACGCTTTGAGACTCCTTCTGGTAGAGAAAAGTGGCATATAAGAACCAACTCTTCTTCTCTCAGATCTCTCTCAGCCCCACTTATCGCACAAGGTGCCTCTGGTGGGGAGAGGAAGGGAAGGTGATTGTAAGCCATTTTGATACACCTGAGGCCTGCTGGGTGCTCTTGGACCAATTACAATTCTCTCAGAGCCCTCTTAGCCCCATATCCCTCACGAGGTGCCAGTTTTAGGGAAAAGACGAGAACATGATTGTCAGCCTCTTTGAGACACATGAGGGCTACTGGGTGCCCTTATACATTGCAGTCCTCTCAGAGTTCTCTCAGCCCTGCCTACCTCAAAGGGTGTCTGTTATGGAGTTAGGAGCGGAAGGTGATTGTAAGCCGCTTTGAGACTCCAGAAAAACATGGGATACAAACCTACTTCTTTGTCAGAGGCAGTGCTATCATCAACAGAATTATGCCCTTTTAAGCATATTGACTTCCATCATTTATTTATTCCTGGCTTCATTTGTACTCTGCCTCTCTTCCCAAAGGGGACGCAAGGCAACTTTGTTCATTCTCCTTGCCTTCATTTACTCTTCACAACAACCCTTTGAAGGTCAATTTGGCATGACTGACCCATGGTCATCCAGGAAACTTCCATGCCCAATTGGGACTTCCAACCTGGGCCTCCCAGACTCTTGTCTGACACTCTTAACTGCTACCTCACACTGGCTCCCAATGGATTTAGAAGGCTGGAATTATGCTTGGGCTGGCGCTCTTCAACTGGTAAGATGTCCCTTTATATTCTCTGCACAGAAAGTGTTGTCATGGTCAGGAATGTCAGCTTGTGGCTCCATCCATGTGCAGCCCGTCTTACAGTGATTCCGTAGATCAGGGGTAGTCAAACTGCGGCCCTCCAGATGTCCATGGACTACAATTCCCAGGAGCCCCTGCCAGCGAATGCTGGCAGGGGCTCCTGGGAATTGTAGTCCATGGACATCTGGAGGGCCGCAGTTTGACTACCCCTGCCGTAGATGGTAGGGATCACCTGGAGAAAATAAATGCCTGCTTCACATATGTGAACCAGCTGCAGGGAAGTTCAAAGGTCTGCCTTATGTTCAAGATTAAATTGTAAAAGAGCGATGCATTTTAAAAGCCTTTGTAATGGCTATTTGAAGATCATCCTAAGGAATAGCTCAGAGGTCACTACCACACACATATGCAGCCTGGGGAAAACAGGCCCCTGTATCAAACAAACAGGGCTGCTTTTTCCAATTTACCATTTTAGTTCAGGCCGATTTTTAACAACATTAAGATCAAATGGGGAACATTGCCGGATGTGCCAGTTTTCAGCTCCCATGTACCAAAGTGCCCTGCCCTCTCTCTGTATGTGCAAATGTAAAAGAAAAGCTTATAAAACTTTTCTTTGCTTCGTAATGGCTCTGAATTTTGGAGTAGTCTCGGTCCTAGGTCCCTCCCGAAAAATAGAGCTGCAGAGTAACAGAGTGTTTTGAAAGTTTGCAGTTATCAGTTACCATTTTGGATGAGGCACAGATCCAGACTCTTTGAGGTTTAAAAGAGAGAATCTTTACTGCAGGGTTATTTACAGAAAATATATCTTATTCATCTGTTTCAGTCTCCTTACAGAAAGCTTAAGGAGTAGTTACAGAAAAACAAAATCAAACATTGCAAGCCTCAATGGCTGATTAAAGCAGTCTACATCAGGGTAGTCAAACTGCAGCCCTCCAGATGTCCATGGACTACTGGCATTTGCTGGCAGGGGCTCATGGGAATTGTAGGAATTGTTTGACTACCCCTGGTCTACATGCTTACATTTCCGCTGACAGCCTTAACAAAGGATGCTGCTGCTTGCTTCAGCAAAGGACACAAACACTGATCTTCCTGGAGAAGAAGGAAATAAGAAGGAGCCCATCTTAAACAAAGGATTCCCCAGGACATGTGTTCAGGGGTTTTCCACCGCAACCTCACCTGTGACCCCTTGACGTACTAGTGAGCACTCAGGTACAGGTCAGCTGCTTAAACAGCTTAACAACAGCACTTCAAGGCTGACTTCACCAAATTACTTCAAAAATGGGTTTAAATTATGGATGGGAAGATACTGGCTGGATATTAGGGGAAGAAATTTACTGTGAGAGTAGTTCAGCGGTAGAATCGGCTGCCTGGGGAGCAGTCTTCAAGTACCAGCCAGGTATTTGTCAGGGATGCTTTAGGCTGATCCTGCATTGGACCTGAGTTGGCCTAGATGAGCTATTTGGTCCTTTCAAGTCTATAATTCTGAGATCAGGCTAATCTGGGTTATTAGGCTTTCTTTACTTCACAATTTATCTTTATTGGTTGCATAAAGCAATAACGGTTAGTTCTATCAACAGAGAAATTATTTTGTGTATAGCAAATGAATCTTTGAAGTAACCACTGATTCCTCTATTGTCTACCATAGCTATCTGGTGGACTCGCCCCCATATTAAGAATCTTCTGGAGACAGTTTCTATTTAAAATCCATTTAATAATTAAGTATCACCTACCTTGGAATTCATTGAATAATCTAGTTGTCAATCTAGACATAATTGCTTTGAAAGAGCTATAAGTTAGTTTGAATTTATTAACGGCGGAGAAAAACCAGGAAATGGCCTAAATCATAATCTTCCAACATTAAAAGGAAATCTAGAATCTGGAATAAATGGCAAAAAATGGACTGAAAGTGTTCTTCTGATAGATAGTAAAATATATCGAATCGCTGGGAAGTCTGTGGCAGCCCTCTATTGACATTATAAAGTAATACCTTGGATATTAAGGCGTACAAAAAGTTTCTCATGATTTCAGACTAATTGACTTGTATCCTGCATAAGACGATGCATATCCAGAATCGTGGGGGCGTGGCTCAGTGGTAGAGCATCAGCTTGACATGCAAAAGGTCCATAGTTACGTCCCCAGCATCTCCAACATAAAAGGACTAGGTTGGCTGTGATAGAAAAGGCCTCTGCCTGAGATGCTGGACAGCCACTAGTCTGATTCAACAGAAGGAAGCTTTGTGGGTGATCTGCCTAACTGGCCACTGCCAGCCCCTCTTGCTGTAGTCTTCTATGCCCTCCAAGATCATGTTCCAAGAGGTGCCCAAAGAACACAATGGGAGCTGAAATTCAGGACTGCATTGAGAGGGAAGAATCACTGAAAATTGATCTCCCATCATCTATGGGAATAACTATGAGTGGGAAAGGAGGTTAGCCTCCAACTCAATTTTTTGGTGTTTCTGGAATAATGAATACTATGAATACTGACTGGAATAAAGAAACACCATGAAATAATGGAATGGCTCTTATAACAGCTTCAGTCTTATGCTAGCAGAGCAAGTAAAAGAGCCTCTGTTGGTGGAAAAAAGAAGGGAAGAACAATTCCAGCCCGTTGTAGCTCTCCTCCTTGTTGGATCACTTTTACATTTTCAGTCTGTATTCTACTTAAGTCAATTAATGCACTGTTTGTTTGTTTAATAGAATGTGGGACAAAACAGATTCCATATTCTGTTTATAAGCTAAACAAACATTATAAAGATTAACATTACCCTATGTTTGTGGCATCCTCTAGAGTTGCCAATCTCCAGGTAGGGGCTTGAAGATCCCTCAGAATTACAACGGGTCTCCAGGAAGATAGATTCAGGTGGGTAGTCATGTTGGTCTGAAGCAATGGCACAAAGACCTCTAAGAACAACAGAGTTGAATTCTGAGTATAAGCTTACACACTGAAGAAGTAGTATCCAAAGCATTGTGTGCATGCACACGAAAGCTTATGCCCAGAATTCCACCTTGTTAGTCCTAAAAGTGTCACTGGACTCAAAGTTTCTTCAACAGGTCTCCAGATTACAGAGACCAGCTTCCCTGGAGGAAACAGCTGCTTTAGAAGGTAAAGCACTCTGGCATTTTGCCCCATTGAGGTCCCTGAACAAGTGCTGCTCTCCTGCAGCTCCACCTCCAAAATCAGGTGTTTCCCCATCCAGGGCTGGCAATCCTCCTTTTAACCATTTATTAAATAGAGATATCAGCCAAGACTGCAGCAGTAGAATTGTTTTGTTTTTCCAATTTATTAGAAGAAAAATAAGAGTTTTTTTATACACTGCTTTTCACTCCCAGAAGGAGTCTCAAAGCTGCTTTAAAAAACATTCCCATCCTCTCCCCACAACAGACAACACTTGAGTTAGGTGAGGCTAAGAGAGCTCTAAGAGAACTGTGACTGGCCCAAAGTTACCCAGCTGGCTGCATGTGGAAGAGGACCAGGGAATCAAACCCGGTTTTCCGCTAGGTCTCTGCTCTTAACCACCATACCACACTGGCCCTGAGAATACTACAACACACTAAAATGATGGAGTCAAATCTCTGATGTGGAACAAAATGTAAAATTCAAGAGACTTGGGAATGTAGGTTTAGATGTGGCACATTGCTCTAATAATGAATGTGGCAGATTTAGAACAGATTATGAAAAACAGATGATAAACTTGACAGTAGGGTAAATGAGAGTGATGTGTCTCATCCTTTCTTGATTAGTAAACAGCTAAGCTTTTTACTTAGCTCATCTAGCTTCTAGGCTTAAACAGAGGCCAGGAAAGGTACTGGGCATCCTTGCCACCAATCCAGGACTGAATCTGCACATAGCTTTTATTCCAATCCCAAATTATATTCAATCCCTGCCATCTACACTGAATACAATTTCCATTTTCATTTTGTGCAGTTTAAATTTTCCCTCTGCAACAAGCATGATTGATCCGGAGTGACCCTACCTTTCCCCCGCGATATCCTGGAGTGGATATAAGCCCCAATATATGAAAAATCAGCATGAGGAAGCATGCAGCTGTCTGCTTTCCCCGAAATAAATTGCTGCTGAGCCTCCAATGCTGTAGAAAAGCCCTGATTGGCCAGGGCATCAGTTCAAAGGCTTCTTCATTCCCAGTTGCAAGGCTTCCTTTAAAGGCTTCCGTTCTTCAACAACAGAATGGACAACGGTCTTCCTGCAAACAAGAGGATCCATTCCAGGGGAAAAGGAAACGAAAATGTGGCCTCAGCAACATTCTTCAACCAGAGAATGAATGTCATTCTGCAGACACAAATTCCCTCAGAAGAGAAACGGTATAATTGCTTGGAGTGCGGAAGAAGATTCAGTCAAAAATCTGTCCTTACTTCGCATCAAAGAAATCACAGAGGGGATGATCAGAGCAGTGAGGAAGATGAGGAACTGCATCCTCTGTCACCAGATGAAGTCAAGAAAGAAAACTTGAGATGAAACTTCAGGAGTCAAGGTGGACTTAAGATGCAGAAAAGAAGCCAGATGGTTGAAAAGAGGGATAAAAATATTCATTGTTAAGGGGGGGGGGATTCCAAGAAGTAATTCATGTGGAAACATACAAGTGTTTGGAGTGTGGAATGAACTTCTCAGATCAAACCCAATGTAATGTCCATTTACAAATGCACACTGAATGACTGGAGTGTGGAAAGAACTTCTTTCAGAGAGCAGAACTAATTAGATATCTGAGAACACATATAGGAGAGAAAGGGGAAGCCCTAACTTCTCTCAGCAGAAGCTCCAGAAGCCCTAACTTCTCTCAGCAGAGATTTTTCTCTTGGATTTATTCCCCCTCCTCTGCTGTCATAGAATCATAGAATCATAGAATCATAGAATCATAGAATCATAGAATCATAGAATCATAGAGTTGGAAGGGGCCATACAGGCCATCTAGTCCAACACCCTGGTCAACGCAGGATCAGCCCTAAGCATCCTAAAGCATCCAAGAAAAGTGTGTATCCAACCTTTGCTTGAAGACTGCCAGTGAAGACTGTCTCCATTCCTCTCCCCCCCCCTCAAGAAAAGAAAGAGGCTCCTGCTACGCTTGGCTCCCCCCTTCTGAGCTTCCCTAATCACATGCAGAACGCTCTCTGTTTCAATGGGTAGGGGGGGGATAGAGGAAGACCTGAGTTCAAATTCATCCGAATTCAACAGGATCCACACTGGAATAAACAAAGTCAGTGCAAATTCAGCCCTAATCTGCTCTTGAAAGGCAGAGAACAAGACCATTTAGATGCTGTCATGCAATAAGTAATGAAGACTGGGCTGAGTGGAAGAATGGAGGATGTAATTCCCTCCCCCCCAAGTCAAATATTCAAATTATCACTTGCATCACTCTCGGAACATAGTGTAAAGTAGCCGTAGGCCACGGAGACTTATTTATTAATTGAGCTATTTTGGATGAGCAACAGCAATTGTTCTCCATACTGGAGGCTTGGTTCTTTCATATAAATTATTTATTTGGATGGTACCCTGTTTCCCAGCCAGATTGCCTTAGGAAGTGAGCTTACGTTTAGGAAGTGGCTTACAATTAAAGTCCATAATAACATATGCTTGATATGGTGGTCCCCGTCCTCATTGGATCACCTTGCAGAACTCTGCCTGACTGATGCAGAGTTCTTCTTTGGGAGTAAAGACAACCTTTCCCATGGAGAGGCCATTCTTTGGCAGCTGCTGTGCTAGAAACCTTTGCCCTCATTTCAAAACTGAGTGCTAATGCTCCCCCCCCCCCCAAGCAACTTGCTGACCTGTCTGGAATAGTTGTTGCCCTTCTCACTCTGCCCCACATGTTGACAGTGCTAGCTGTACCTTCCCTGGTTCTCCAGCCTGGTTATACTGGTGAGGAGTACTGACTTCTCATCTGGCGAGCTGGGTTTGATTCCGCACTATTCCTCTACATGCAGCCTCATGCATCTCTGCAGAATGCTGGCAGGGGCTCATGGGAATTGTAATCCATAGACATCTGGAGGGCCACAGTTTGACTACTGCTGGTTTATACCAGCAACAGACTCCCATTGCTAACCTCCGGGTGGTAGCTGAAGATCTCCGGGGATTACAAGTGATCTCCAAGAGATAGCAGTCAGCTCTGGAGAAAATGGCTGCTTTGGAAGATGGATTCTATGGTATTATACTGAACTCCTTCCTCCACAAAGCCAGCCCTCCCCAGAGTTCATCCTCCCCCAAAAATCTCCAAGTATATCCCAAGCTGGAGATGGCTACATGCACAATATTTCCATATTGTACCTGTCTAATCCGTAAACATTTCATATATTCCAACTACGTTGAAGAGCTGTTGGATTCTAATGTTGCGATCCTTCTTACTACAAACTTTAGTCAGCAATAGCATTGCCAAATTACCAAGATGGGTAAATTTGGGTGAGATACCAAAGATTTCAGTGATATTCCAGAAGAAGATGTAAGATAAGTTTCAGTAGCAACATGGAGACAGACAGGATTTGGGGAGGGGGGCTTTCAAGTTTTTGTCTTGAAAGCACTTAACCTGAAAATTTCATTGGTCTCTACTGAACTCGAATCCTGCTCTTCTACTGCAAATTAACACGGCTTCCATCTGAAGCTATTCAGCAGAAAATGACAACAAATTATTCATTCTCCTAACAAAAATCTTGTTATGGATAGTATTTATTATGCAAATGTGCAGTTCACACTATTGTGAAGTCTGAGGGTGGGTGATTCTCACTAAACACTGGAAGGGCCTAATGCCATATGATGTTGTTGCATTACTAAGTTAAACAAGAATTTTTCCATTCGCTGGCTGGTTAGGATAGCACACAGGATCGCTTTCAAGCACTCGGGCTTTCAATGAAAAATACTACAGTGAATAAAAACTTTAAAATAAAGGTACACGGACTTAATTTTCTGATCAGTCCTCCAAACAGCCCATGTTTACAGCCTTTAAAAAGTAGATCATTTGTGGCACTATTATGTACTCTGTACATTAAAGGTAAAGGTATCCCCTGTGCAAGCACCGAGTCATGTCTGACCCTTGGGGTGACGCCCTCCAGCGTTTTCATGGCAGACTCAATATGGGGTGGTTTGCCAGTGCCTTCCCCAGTCATTACCGTTTACCCCCCAGCAAGCTGGGTACTCATTTTACCGACCTCAGAAGGATGGAAGGCTGAGTCAACCTTGAGCCGGCTGCTGGGATTGAACTCCCAGCCTCATGGGCAAAGCTTTCAGAAAGCTGCCTTACCACTCTGCGCCACAAGAGGTTCTTCACTCTGTACATTACACAGTACCAATAGTGGGGACACACTTCAAAGAGCATACAACCTAACTTGGGACAATAGGACTGAGAGTGGGAGAGAAACACAGAGGAAGTAGTTGCAGTGGTTAGAGGGTCAGACAAGATTAGGGACATCCAGGTACAGATCTCCACTCTGTCTGGGTAACTTGCTGACTCTCCTTGGGCCAGTCTCTGTCGTAGTTTTCCCTACCTCACATGGTGAATGTTATGAGGACCAAATGGAGGAATTATGTTGTAAGTATTTTTTGTTTCCCACTGGAGATTAAAGTATCCTACCTGGGAGAAAAGAATAGTAAAATAATTTCTTTAAAGTAAATGTCACTTATTTATTTAAAATAGTGCAGATCTACTTTTTCAGATAGAAACCAGACCCAATTAAGAATTAATGGGTTTTTATAACATGGCCTCAAACTCTACTGTTTTCCAGCACCCAAGCATGGGAAAAGAGGATGCATGTACAGTGTCAGGGTAGCGGAAATGGCCAAAGCAGTAAGTCTATTACCATGATATTGTCCTGCTTATATCATTTCAGATATAAGGCAGGCATTTACAATTATGACTCATGAGGTTGAACGCATGGGCCGGGATCATGGAAGGGGACACTGTCACAAGATCATATTGAGGCCAAAAAAAACCAAGTGAGTTGAGGCTCAATGATGGGATATCTGCTGTATTTGCAGAATGTTTCAGTAAAGTCCCTCTCTGGTATCTCCCTTTAAAAGGATCAGGCAGTAGGGGTGGTCAACGGTGGTTCTCCAGATGTCCATGAACTACCATTCCCATGAACCCCTGCCAGCACGGCTCATGGGAATTGCACAGTCCACAGACTTCTGGAGAGCCACAGGTTGGCCATTCCTGCATAGATGATGTGAAGGACCTCTCTCCGCCTGAGAACCTGCACAGAGCAGCCTAGACTGACTTGAACAAACCAATGGGCTGAAGGTCTTCAAGATACCTCAGTACAGTTAGGTCCTAACTAATAAAAGAGATTGAAAATCTGAATCTCTTCCGTTACAGCATTGAAGAAATTGCCCTTTGAATACTTTGTCATATTTGTTGAAGATAAGTATGTGAGCGTGTATGAAAGAGAGAGAGAGAGAGAGAGGAAGAGAGAATGCGAGAGATGGAATGTTCTGTATCATCTTTTTAACATTAATCTTTTTAACATTAAATCTCTTTTAGGATATGCAACAACAACAAAAAAAGTCTGACATTAGTGTCACGAAGATTATTATATCATCTTGCCAAGTCATAGCCTCATCTGCTCTGACAGATAGGATTCGGATTCAAATCCTTGCTAACAATGGGACAACTGTCACCTCTGTCCAGTAAAGGCATGCGAGGTTCAGAAAGTTAGCTGTCCCCAAGCCTGCATGCTTTGAGCCGGCTGCTGCTGATCCCCGGGAACTGCTAATCCCGACTTCCTCGCTCACACTTGATGAGAAGAACAAAGCCATTGTGCCTTCTTAATAATTCTAACTAATCACATATTTATGGAAGGGGAAAAAAGATCGGCGACGAAGGATTAATGCTTCCTTGTTTGGCAGTATCCTGTTGAAAAATGCACGAAGCATCAGAAGTCCCAAATAAGAGAGGGTTTTGCTTAAAATTAGAATCTCCGGGTTCAAAATCCACCCTGTGCCGAAGGAGGTTTCTGCAACTCTGACCCTTTTTCTGCATCTTATCTGCCGTTGAATGCATGGAGACTTATGATACAGCTTCATTACAATGAAGTAAAATTTGGTCTATATCGTATTTCCATGTAATTGTGCATATTTTTAATGTAACTCTATAGGTTTTTCAAAATAGATGTTCATAGGGAGTGGGGGGTAGGGTTATTTTTGGTGCAAGAGAGCCAGTTTGGTGTAGTGGTTAGGAATGTGGACTTCTAATCTGGCATGCCGGGTTCGATTCTGCACTCCCCCACATGCAGCCAGCTGGGTGACCTTGGCCTCACCATGGCACTGATAAAACTGGGCTGACCAAGCAGTGGTATCAGGGCTCTCTCAGCCTCACCCACCCCACAGGGTATCTGTTGTGGGGAGAGGGAAGGGAAGGCGACTGTAAGCCGCTTTGAGCCTCCTTTGGGTAGGGAAAAGCGGCATATAAGAACCAACTCTTCTTCTTCTTTGTTTTTGTCATCGTCAAAATTGGCTTATGACAACCCCTTGTGGAGCTCCCAAGGCAAAAGACCTTCAGAGGTGGTTTGTCACTGCCTGACTCTGGATTGTAGCCCTGGACTTCTTTGCTCAGGTCTTGTAAATTAAGGAGGACCATCTCCTGTTTAGTCCTCTTTTCCTGCTGCCTTCAACTTTTCCTAGTTTTATTGTCTTTTCCACTGACGCTTGTCTTCTTATAATGTGAAGAAAGTGAAATGGCCTCAGTTTAGTCATTTTAGCTTCTAGGGAGAGTACGAGCCTCATTAGATCTGTTGTTGTTGTTAGTTGCAAAGTCGTGTCCGACCCACCGCAACCCCATGGACAATGATCCTCTAGGCCTTCCTGTCCTCTACCATTCCCTGGAATCCATCTAAGTTTGCACCGACTGCTTCAGTGACTCCATCCAGCCACCTCATTCTCTATTGTCTCCTGCTTCTTTTGCCCTCAATCGCTCCCAGCATTAGGCTTTTCTCCAGGGAGTCCTTCCATCATATGAGGTGACCCACTTATTTAGAGGGGTGGGGGGGATTGGCTGTACAGGGTATCTGTAAAACTGTCCTCCAACAACACATTTCAAAGGAATCAACTTTCTTCCTGTCAGCTTAGATGGTTTCAAAGAAAGGGAAATTCTTGGAGAACAGATCTATCTATTTATTTATCTAGAATATCTGTATGCCATCTTTCAGCCATTTAGTACACGCCATTCAGAAGATTAAACCATTTAAAATCAAAAGTCAGAACTACAAAATCAATAAAATTATTTTTAAGACCTACATCAATAAAACAGGTTAAACACATAAAACAGCCAAGGCAGAACAAAGGATTAGCACGTGTTGTTCCTTCATTTATGTATTTATTTGAATTCTTTGGACTCAAAGGCCTCTTGGAATATAAATATTTTCAACTTCCTCTGGAAATTCTACGGAGACAGTGCCAAGCTCACTCACAAGGGAGGGAGTCCCCAAGTTTGGGAGTGGCTGGTAGGGGGGGAAGCCTTCTCTGAGATCCCAGCTGATCTCCATTCAGATAAGTTTGGTTGATACAAGAAGACACAATTCATCAGTCCCAAGATTTGAGCAGACTGATACAGCTGGAAGCGATCCTCCAAGTCCTCTGAACCAAAGCCATTGAATACTTCAAGGACAGTATCAGAACTCTGAATGAAGAAGAAGAAGAGTTGGTTTTTATATCATAGAATCATAGAATCATAGAAGCATAGAGTTGGAAGGGGCCATACAGGCCATCTAGTCCAACCCCCTGCTCAATGCAGGATCAGCCCAAAGCATCCTAAAGCATCCAAGAAAAGTGTGTATCCAACCTTTGCTTGAAGACTGCCAGTGAGAGGGAGCTCACCACCTCCTTAAGCAGCCTATTCCACTGCTGAACAACTCTGACTGTAATAAATTTTTTCCTCATATCTAGCCTATATAATTGTACTTGTAGTTTAAACCCATTACTGCACGTCCTTTCCTCTGCAGCCAACGGGAACAGCAACCTGCCCTCCTCCAAGTGACAACCTTTCAAATATGCCGCTTTTCCCTACCTGAAGGAGGCTCAAAGCGGCTTACAGTCGCCTTCCCATTCCTCTCCCCACAACAGACACCCTGTGGGGTGGGGGAGGCTGAGAGAGCCATGATATTGCTCGGTCAGAACAGTTTTATCAGTGCCTTGGTGAGCCCAAGGTCACCCAGCTGGTTGCATGTCAGGGAGCACATAATCGAACCTGGCATGCCAGATTAGAAGTCCGCACTCCTAACCACGACACCAAACTGGCTCTCCAAACTGGAGCCTGGAAGCAACTTGGCAACCAATATAATTGGACCTTTGTTGGAGCGGGGGGAAGGGTTGGTTAATTTTGGCAAGTCTCAGGCTATACTGTTATCAGTTGCATAGTGTCAGTTGCATAGTGTTAATTGTGTTAATTCTTAAACCGTGGAGTTGATGGGACTCTTGATTTTATGGCTGTGGGTTTATGGGGTTATTTCCTGTTTTATCTGTAAGCCGCCCCGAGCTGATATTTTTGGGAGGGGAGGGATATAAATCTAATCCTTAACACTATTTCACTCCCTTATATTTTGGAAACAGCCTCCTGGGAGGAGACTGTCGGGGGCCTGGCTGTCCAGGTCCACCCTGATTGGCCCTTCCCCTCCAGCTCCCATCCTCCCTCCATGCCTGCTAGAAGCCTTGTGGCTGTGGCCTCCATTGTCGCCCACGAGGAGAGAGGCAGCGACAGGGCTTTGCGGCACACAGGTATACTTCTGCAGGGAGCGAGCCGTGTGGGAGGGGGAGTTTGCAGCCTCCATGTGGTTCGCAGAGCCCGGTTGCTGCCAGCGGGAAGGGGGGTGGCTTTTCAATCCCTTTAGCTCGAGAAGCGCTCTTTCCATGGTGAGAGCCCTTGCCGGGCCAAATGGAGCCTCCTGCGGCATTGCTGCCTCCCTGGGGGGGGGAGCTTCCCAGTCCCTTTAGCCCTCTTTATGGGCCCAAGGGAGCTGTGGCCACCCTCTCATGCCCTCCTGCCTGCTGCCCCTTTCAAAGCCCATTTTTAAATAAATCACATTCTGTACCAAGCACTGAATAATCTTCTGGGGCAGCCCCACTTAGAGTGGATTACAGCATCCTAACCTGGATGTTTCTAAAACATGTGTGACTGTGAAATCCTGGTCGAAGCCTAACGTAGGGTTAGCCCTTATCACAAGTGCAGTTTTGAATTTTCTCCCATACAAAACAATCAGTCCCTATGGTGAAGAGTAAATAGTTCACTTGGACACGCTACTGGCAAAAGCCTGTCCTGTTCCCTTCTGCTTCCTGGCAGAAGGTCTGGCAGGTGCACATAGATTAGTGAGAGCCAGCTTGGTGTAGTGGTTTGGAGTGCAGACTTCTAATCTGGGGAGCCAGGTTTGATTCTCCACTCCCCCACATGCAGCCAGCTGGGTGACCTTGGGCTCGCCACGGCACTGATAAAGCTGTTCTGACTGAGCAGTAATTTCTGGGCTCTCTCAGCCCCACCTGCCTCACAGGGTGTCTGTTGTGGGGAAAGGAAAGGGAAGGCGATTGTAAGTCACTTTGAGATTCCCTCTGTTAGAGAAAAGTGGCATATAAGAACCAACTCTTCTTCTTCTTCTTCTACATGCAAAATATCAAGAAGTCATGGTGCCATTATGATAATCTAGTAATATACAGTAGTATATATAGTAATATTCAATTCCTTCATCATAACAATGTGTGGACTGCTAGCATGTTACCTTCAATATTACATCTGTCCAAATGTACTCATCCCCTTGTTGTTACTAGTAAGGATGACCCAGAGTTTAGAAAATTGGCTAATATTCGGTCATTTATTTATACTCATCCCCTTGTCGTTACTACTAAGGATGACCCCAAGTTTAGAAAATTGGCTAGTATTCAGTCATTTATTTATTTCTCTTCATTTATACCCACTCTTTCCCCCCAATGGGAATCTGATTTCATTCTCCTCTCTTCCATTTTAGCCTCATAGCAACAAACAAGAGGTTATTTAGGCCAAAAGTTTATTTATTTATTGAATTGCTTATATCTTGCCTTTCCTTGTAGTTCAAGCCCTAAATTCACCTAGCAAGGTCACCTAGCAAGAGTGGGTATCTGAGCCTGAAAGAGCCCTTCCTTTAATGGGAAAGGAAGCTCCACTTAAATTCTAGAAAGCATTTTCTGATGGTGTTTGTGGATGGAATATGCTGCCTTGGAGGGTGGTGGAGTCTCTTTCTTTGGAAGTTTTTGGGAGGAGGTGGAATGAGCACCGGCAACAGTATGATTTTTCAGTCCCCGAGAAGGTGGGGGGCTGGACTAGATGGCCCTTGGTGGTATCTTCCAGCTCTACATGATTCTCTCTCTAAACTCCTTGCCCCCAAGCTATTTGTGTGTCAGTTACATAGTGTCATATAACATAAAGGCAAGAAGGTACAAAAATATATAATCACCTATTACAGCCTCTTGTGGTGTGGAGTGGTAAGGCAGCAGACATGCAGTCTGAAAGCTCTGCCCATGAGGCTGGGAGATCCATCCCAGCAGCCAGCTCAAGGTTGACTTAGCCTTCCATCCTTCTGAGGTTGAGTACCCAGCTTGCTGGGGGGTAAACGGTAATGACTGGGGAAGGCACTGGCAAACCACCCCGCATTGAGTCTGCCATGAAAACGCTAGAGGGCGTCACCCCAAGGGTCAGACATGACCCGGTGCTTGCACAGGGGATACCTTTACTTTTATCACAGCCATTAAAACAGAGGTGAACTGAAAGCACTAGAAATCTGAAAAATGAAAAAGAAATAAATGGTTGTATCATATCACCCCTAATGCTTCCACATTTAATAAGTAGTATTGACATTACATATTTTTATTTTAAAATATATAAATACTCTTTCCCCTTTTTCTGGACACATAGCTAAGAATATTTTTTTTAATGAAAAACCTTTTGACTTTTACATTGTTCCATGTATTGGCAATTTGCTCAAGCATCCGGGAAAGCAATAGTGAGAATGTGCTAATGCTTTTAATATTAACCTTTAAGCTTGGTCTGAAATGAAATGAAAACAGAACATTCGTATGTAAATCCAGCTACATTTCAAGTTGTCCCTTTCATTCCAACCTGGTTCCCCTCTTATGTCAGGCAAAGAATGACAGGTTATTAAGAATAATATCTGTATTTTGTGTGTGTGTGTGTGTGTGTGTGTGTGTGTGTAGTCATGTGTTAGACTGGGAAAGAAAGGGGGGATCTCTTTCCCTTGTAAAAGTCCTGCAGAATTTAATAAGATTTTTAGCTTTTATGATAGTACATTATGTTATTTTGTGTGCAGAATGATGCCCCAGCTCTGAATTTCTAGACCTGTGGCTTGAACAAAATACTAAGAACAGTGTTTGAATTCAAGCTCTCTTGAATTTTACAGGATTCAAGGGGGAGGGGAAATTCTATACAATGCTGCCTCAGTTTAATCCTTCTTTTAAAATCAGGACTACAGGATGAATCTCATGTGTAGACTGTGATGGACTCAGGTAACAGACAGTGGAGAATAACTGACAATCATTCTTAGCCAACAGTGAGTGACAAATCTTGGCTCTGAGAAATCAGTCTCTGGAGGTGAGGTTATGTTATATGAGGGAAAGTGTGGTTGACTATAAATATAAGGTCAGAACCAAAGACCATTGAGTCCGGCATTGTGTCAGCACCAGTGTCCAGCCAGATGCCTCCAGGAAGCCCTCAAATGGGAGGAGAAGGAGCCAATGTTCCTTTAGTACAAAACCATTCTTAACCAGGAAATATGGACAAATATGGCTGCTTACATCTCAGTATTCAGATTTGGGTGAATGAGAACCTATCAGCCTCAGAAAAAAATGGGAATTTTACTGGTGCAGTTCATAGGATTGCTATGACAGTGAGTAGTTGAAATACTGGTGACCAAAGCAAAGTGGTATGTTTGTAATCCAAGGGGACATTTACTGTGGAAGTGGGTTATAACAAGAGGTTCTAAAAGGTGACTAGGAATAAAACTACACATATGAATATATCCCCTGATTCAGGGGTAGTCAAACTGCAGCCCTCCAGATGTCCATGGACTACAATTCCCAGGAGCCCTTGCCAGCATTCGCTGGCGAATGCTGGCAAGGGCTCCTGGGAATTGTAGTCCATGGACATCTGGAGGGCCGCAGTTTGACTACCCCTGCCCTGATTCCTCACCATTTAGTGACTCATGATTGAATTTGTGAACTGACCCCTTCAAAAAATGTTGTGTTGGAATAAATATAAAATTCTGTCCCAGCTCATTCACATATGATAGGCACAACTCAGTGTTTCAGTCAGTTGAATTGTGGGTGTCTACGAGCCAGTCCCAAACTCTCAACTAGTGAGCATGTGGGTAAAGTAAATGCAAATGTGTCCATCTAGGACAGGGAAAATTTTTATGAATCTCTATTGTGGTATGAAGCTGAAAGGGACAGTGTTGTCACAGTTAATGCGCAGAAGACAAAGGATTTGTGGGCAGCAGTGTTTGTTTTAAATTTTGAACCATCTGCACAGGGGAGAAGTCAATAGTTTACTCTCTTATATCCGCTGCTATCCAGATACATTAAGACCAATGCTGTAAACCGACTGTATTCAAGACTTTTGGATCAAACGATCCTTTTTGAGACTATTTATGATTCTCCATTGTTGTCGAGAACAAAGCTTGCTCTTTTTTTGATAAGGCATATTTGCCACATAATGTCATAATAGCACTGATGTAGCACATTTCAATCATTCAAAGAATGTCGCAGACATTATTTTATTAATCCTTATCAAGGCCTTTTGAGGTAAGATAGATTTTTTTTTTCCTCCCCTCATGGTTTAGCGGGGCGGGGTGGGTGAGAGAAAAAAGAACATTTGCTGCTGAAGTAAAATTTGCACCAGGAATCTGAAAGCTACACTTCACCAGCTCTTCTTGGTTTAATATAAATGTGTGTCTACCCCTCTAAAGAGATTGCCTGTGTTTACCTTTGAGAGCATGGGTGGTGGTGTGTGTGTTTGTGTGTGTGTGTGTGAGAGAGAGAGAGAGAGAGAGAGAGAATGTGTGGTAAGTTTTCCTCTCATCCTCTCATCTTCTATTCCTGATTTATTCTGAAAGATCATTATTCTTTTTTTTCCCCCAATACAAAAATGAAGACATTCTCAACCCCCTGCCATTTTTTAAGACCTAGCAAACTGAGGTATACAATGACCTCTCAGTATGAACAAGCCAGAGAAGAATATAAGTGCAGAGAGGGAAATGCTCCTGTTTACAAACACTTCTCTTTAATAATTAACTATTTATGGAGGGAAATAGCCGCAGATACACGATTGGCAAATTGACTTATGTTTAAATAATGTGTCTAAAGTTTGACTGAGCGCAGAAGTTCAGCTTTTAAATAAACAAATAGTACCATAATGTTACAGTCATTAAATATAAACTAGCTACGGTCATGCCATCCTGGGCTGCCATGCTGAGATCGTGAAGGTTTGCCTGAGTTTTCCTGCTTGTTCTCTCTCGGAATTGTAAAGGAGTTCATGTCGGGAGAAGTCACCCAGATTATTACATTTGCAAGCTAATATTTTCTTTTCTTCCCTGGAAAAAAGAAAGCAGAATCCCCAGGCCTGGGCAGGCCTCCGGAAAGGAGCCTAGAGAACAAATCTCAAGCAACAGGAGCATAAATAATAAGTAACCCAAATTCTTTCTACGATGGTTACTCCACAGCTTTTTCGACGGCTTAGATCAGGGGTAGTCAAACTGCGGCCCTCCAGATGTCCATGGACTACAATTCCCAGGAGCCCCCTGCCAGCGAATGCTGGCAGGGGGCTCCTGGGAATTGTAGTCCATGGACATCTGGAGGGCCGCAGTTTGACTACTCTGGCTTAGATCCTATGAACAATTTTGGTACACATTAGATAATGCTGTGCTGTAGAGCATGCTTCTTGCTCTGCGAGAAAAAAACCCCTTCCCTTTGTGCAAGGTACTCTTGATCTTGTTCAAATGGAAGTCCAAAGTGCACTCTGAGGCCGAGACTATCTAGGGCTGAGGGAACTCATTTTTAGGATCTAAGTCTTTGTTTTCTTCCTGGAATGTCTTGTAGCGCCTCTTGGATTACCACTATAAGACAACAAATGCAAGGAAGAACATTAAACTTCATCCATGACACGTGTGTTATTTTAACCTTAAAAAAAAACCTTACTGTGCCCCCCCCCCCCAAGCTCATTGCCTCCGTATGAAAAAACTTCTGTCTCTTTCACTCGACTTTGTGGCCATAGAAACTAGCTCAGTCTCATCAGATCTCAGAAGCCCAAGGCAGCCTGTTCTCATCAGATTGCACAAGCTCAGGTGTGCTGGCCCAGGTTAGTATTTGGAGGGTTATGATGCAGAGACAGGTAGTGAAAATCTCTTTCCTTGAAAATCCTGTGGGGTTTCCATAAGTCAGCGGTGATTTGGCAGCCCTTTCCACCACACAAAACATGGTACAATAAATGATCATCCCTATAGCAAGCTTTAAGGGCTCTGAGACCAGCAAACTTTCCCTAAATTCATACCCAAGTAGTTTTCAGGGGTCCACAATGACTTCCCAAAATTGCCCCTAATGCTCTTTTAAGAGCGATTAAATGATTCTCCAAGTCCACCTAATTCCCCAATGGCTTGCCAAGTCTCACACTCCCTCAATAAGGTGTATAAGTGATCAGGGCTGGTTTGAAAGGACAAATTGTAAATTGTGCAGCTTGAAGCAACATGAAACAAGCCAATGTAAGCATCTGATCAGGATTATGGAGTCCTTACCTTAAACAGCTTTGAGTCTCAGAAACATGTATTCCACAGGCAAGCAAATAGACTAAAGACTGAACCTTAAATTTTCCATTTTCCGCAATCCAGTTCATATTGTCCCTGTTGTCGTAATGTTGAAAGCATGAAGAGCTGTACATGTGCCTGCCAAATATATTGGCAAAGATGCATCAGGCAACACATGAATACATTTGTTTGATCATAAATTAAGATACTAGCTTAGATATACAAGTGTACCACCTGATACACATGCACCACCACATTCCTCTATGTCTATCCACCACACGTGTGCTAAAACAGCGCTGCAAAATACATAAACCCTCCTTGTAATCTGCCTCTAATCTAGTGTACTGTTTTTATAGAGCATACTTTAAGAATAAAAGACATCCATCATTACATCTTGAACAACAAACTCTGCAGATACATGGGGAATTATTTAGATGTGTAGCCAACATATGTGAGTCAGTCCCATGAGGAGCATTATGATCAGGTTCAACAAATGCCATCTTTGTTATAGCTGAATTGAAACCAGGAAAATGTCCTATAACAATTAATACACCATTTGACTTCATGGTTTACGAGGGAGAGGAAATCAAATGTCTTAATATAGTGCTATATTTTATTATTTTAGGTGGGTAGCCATGTCGGCCTGCAGTAGAAGACCTGTATTTGAGACCAGTAGCACTTTAGGGACCTACAAGGTTTCTAGGGTAGAAGGAGCTTTAACACTTGAAACCTTATATCCTGTAAATCTTGTTCGTCTCTATATTATTATGAATTCCATGCTGGTGCTTCAGTTAATGGGTGGACAGGTGTTCCTCCCTCTTTCTCTCTCTCATCTACCAGTAATGCCAAGCCAAGCTTTGATAAGATGGTAGTTCTGGAATATGTTGTAGGAGTTTATTTTTAGTTGTACTGTTTCTATGACAGGAATCACTATCATAATTATTTCTATCGTTTGTGTGCCCATAGAGCTTGCTTATTTTATTAGTGAATTGACTTATTAACTTCATTTTGTTAGCATTATTTGAATATTGTTCATTAATGGGATAGCAATTACTCTTATTGTAACATTAGTGTAATTCAAGGAATGTCTGAAATTCACAGTGCGGCTGACCTAGCTTTTGTGAGATCAGAATTTTCAAGCATAAAATTCAAGAAGGGAGAGAGATTATTGGTGCACTGTTTCTTGATGTGAACATGGACAGAACTATTTCTTAGAAGGATGGGTCATTTGAAGATGGTGCTCTGGTTCCCCAAATTCAGTCTTTCTCTCAATTTCTGTTTTCCGTCTGGTGAAGCACATCCAATAAGCTAGTTTGCGGGACAAATGTACTCATATCAGAGAGATAGAAGGTGTACTTTAGAACGATACCTGGTCTCCTAAAAAAAGCAAAGTACCATTGTATCATTGTTGACTCCTTCTATGGCAACTTTCGATATTAATGTATATTACAATCTATAATGTGTCCATTTCCACGATACTGGTCGGGTCATTCTAGTGCCCATTGTATAGAGAGCAAAGTGAGGCCCTGGTGTAATTGGCCCCATGTATTGCAATACTAGCTAACTCTTTGTAGTTGAAAGACATTGAAGTTTTTAACAAGCTAGGAAGAACTGAGAATGTGATAGCAATTGCCGATAGCCTAGATCTGAAGACATCGGGACTCACATTTCAAAACTCACCCACCCTCCCCCCTTCCCCCGCTTCCAGCAGATGGCAAAGCTTTGGATGAGCCCCAAGTGATGTCTCCTCAGTAACGTCTGACTTATGACCTACAGGACAATGGCATCACAAACTATCCAGAGACTTGATTGAGAAGCCACTCCAACATTTCCATAAGTCATTCTGCCATTGCAGATCTGTCACAATTTTGTCATAAAGTTTGTAAAATTCTACTGACATTGTGTCATCTCAATAAACGCAATGGGGGAAAAATGAGTTGGGGCAGGTGTGAGCACAGATTTCAAGCTTAATGCGTGGGTTGTCGCATGTCTTCTGCCATAATCTGGGCTCTTGTACTTGATGTTTTTTCTGGAGCCGTGGTGAACTCTTCCATCCTTTGAAACAATCATTCTCACTTGATTAATTTAAGGAGCCAAAAAAGAAAGTTAAAATAACTTGGCTTCACTTTCTGAAAGTTTCTTCTCTCTCCCCTCACGCCCTCCCCCCCTCCGCATGTTAGCTGTTACAAACAAAGCAACCTTCAAACCAACATTTTCTTTTGTCATTATCAAATGCTTGTTTTCACTCATTGTTTTAAAGAACAATTAATACTTGGGGAAGAAGAGTGCTACTAAATATGGAGGTAGATGGAGCGGGTGCAATCTGGTTGGGTAGCAGACATGCCTCTTGTGAGCACCAGTGCCACTAAACTACCTTAACCATTGGAGAAACTTCTATCAGCTTTGATTGTCTTTGTTCCCAACAAGCCAAGGCACATAGGCTCAAACAAAATAGTAAAGGAAGACATAAAAACATGCATTGAAATCTCTTGATAAGTTGACATTTAATGTCTCATCATCACTAAATGACTTGGGGCTGAAGATGTAATCTGCTTTCCATAAAGAAACATTGTGTATCTAGTAATGCATAATCTCCATCTGTGTTGTTTGATCCGTGATGGCAAATCATCCCAATTTTGCAGTCAACAAATGATGAGGATCCTCACCTTATATGATCGTCAGTTCATTTTGAAGATGCTACATATTGCAATCAAAATGTTCATGAATACTTGAAAATTAAAGATCACCACTTCCACTGTGACTTGTACAACATGGACAATTCTTGTTTTCCTGCCTAACTTTTTCTTATGTTTTTTTCTTGATCAGGAAAACTTGGTGCTTGTGAACACTAAAGTATGAAACTTCATTTATGCTGGTTTCCTGGTTTTCTAATGACACTAAATCTACAGCTGTTGGATGTTACACCTCTACAAAATAAGAGAGGATAGAAAGAGAGAAAGATCAATGTTACCAGAAGAACCATCAATTTTGCTTTGGAGTAAGAACATGTTTGCATACTTGGAAAACAGCATGACTTTCAGTTACCAGAAAAAAAAGGATATGCCATGTTTAGAGTATAATCCTAAATCTCATGACAATGAGACTGGTGGAAAATGCCATGGCTGATTTATACTAATCCAAGAGAGATTTCAAGGCAAGAGAAGAAAGCATATAGTTTCTCATAGCCTTCCTCTGCGTCACAACCCTGGACTTCCTTGGAGGTCATTAATTCAAGTACTAACTAGGGCTGACCCTGCTCAGCTTCTGAGCTCTAACAATGTTGGGCTAGGCCTGGCCATTCAGGTCAGGGATCGGTGGGATTAGAAGGATTGAATACAACTAAGGACTCTATTACCAATGGTGGGATATTGGTTTCTGGAAGTAGATATGGATCACTAAGAAGAATTGTACAGAAACTCGCCATTTTTGAGCAGCTGATTGGCTACCTATCTGATCCAAACATCCCAACTAGCCTTTGTCTTTTTAAAAGACTAATTTAAAACTGAGCAGTTTTTAAATGCACAAGTTTAGAATAAGAATATTTTTCAAATCTAATATTTTGAGCTGCTAAAAGAATTATATTGTTCTAGGTTTTCCGCCCCTATTATTTCAGGCAAGGTAAAGCATGCTGTTGAATTGCAGCCAACTCACGATGACGTCATTTTGTGGTGTTTTCAAGACAAGAGACAAGCAGAAGTGATTTGGCATTGCCTTCCTCTGCATGGCAACCTTTGCTTCTCTGGGTGGCCTTCCATCCAAGTACTGACCATGGTTGACTTTGCTTGATTTCCAAGATCTAACAAGAGAGAGCTAATCTGGGCTATCAGGGATTGCTATATTCAGGCAGCACCAGTCAATGCAACATTGAACAAGACCTTATATGCTGCCTAATAGGCAATATGGACATTTTCTACTGCTTGTGTCCATTATCCATGCAAAGGCCTTGTAAAAAGCCATTATTTGAACTCCCATGATGGCACTAACCACATGGATTTAGGGATTTAATTGTCAGTTACAAAGAAAAAAGTTAAACTTTCAGGTGGGTGTTTAGGGACCATTCTCTATATTTGAATATCCATATATTTTGTTTGATTTTCTCCCACAGCCAATCCAGGTCTGGGGCAAACTTCAGTGACAGCCTCATAAAAAATTGTTTTCAGGGTTTCCAGAGAACTCTAAAAAAGCAACTTGGTCCTAATCTGACCTCAGGTTTAGCTACATCTGAATCCCCAAGTCAATTTTTCACAGTACCTCCTTTTGTTTTATCTCTCATCTTCCACAGGCAGTGTTAAACCCCTGTCCCTTAATGTCTTTGTATTGCCTTCTCTTAGAGACACTTTGAAACCCAAGGGTAAAGACAAAACGGTTGCTTTCTACCAAAGAGGTTGATGCGATGAAATGCTGTTCAAAAACTACTCCCCACCAAGCCAGCAAGCTGGAATTTAAATTGACATACTGTGGAAAATGATTGTTTTGTTCTTACACTGAAGCAACCCGGCATACATAACTCATATGTGATTCTGACGTGTAATAATTCTCTTAAAACCATGCCATAAACCTATTCATTGTGTTATTACCAACTTACAAATTCTTTTGCTTGTTTTGGATCAAAGAATGTTGTGGTTGCTAGCAATGGTACTTAACAAACTATTATTCCATGCAAATTAGCTATCTACCATGGTGCCGTTTAGCTCCATTTTGGGTACATTAACACTCTAAGCATTTTTTTTTTTAATAATGACTGCTATGGCGACAAACTATAAACACTGATATCTCCATGCATTCAGCAGGGGAAATTTGTATGAATAATAACACTTCTATTAAGATCAGACATAAGCTTTGGGAATTATGACAAATAGAACATCAATCTGAAATTGATAGTGTTTTTAATATTTTCAAACTTCTGTTGTTCTTTGAATTCCGAACTGAAATATACAATGTGCAACACAATACCTCCTGAATTTCCTATTCAGCAGCCAAACCAAATATGTTTTGTTTGGCTATAAAACTCAAAATAATTTTAAAAGCACATTTTATGTATTTATTTTTTTCCATTTCTGTGCCACTCTTCCCCAGGGGGCTCAGGGAGGCCTACAACAATTCAAAAATATAGTATAAAACAATAAAAAAATATATAGATTCCTAAAATGATTGATTTAAAATTGAAATCCAATAATTTCAGATGGGCTGCATCCTTTTCTCTAGAGAGAGAGGGGCACATATACTGCAACGCATTCCTTGTCGTGACGAAGGGGCCAGCCAGCGTATTGCAGAGGCACGACGAGTTTTAGGTGCTTTAAGTAGGAAGGCCAGAATTTTGATATCGTTTCTAGGCCTCCACCATAGGCCTCTGGGAACATCTCAAATGGGATTTGTATTCATAAGACTACTTGCATCCTTTGGCAAGATCTCCATGCAGCTGCATCCTGAGTCTCGCTGACCCTCTGAAATATGCTTTGGAGATGGCACACCTATAGGCCCATTATGCACGGCCGCCAAATCGGCGATTTCGGGTCACATGGAAAACGTGGAGGGGGAAGACGCGAAGCACACCGGTTATGCACGGGACAGGGCGCAACGGTGGCAAAACCCAGAGTAACCGATTATGCACGCGGCGATCCCGGCGCCGCTTCTGGTTGCGCCCCGGTCACTCCGAAGCTGCGCTTTCTTCCGCGTTTCGCTAACACGGCTTTTTCGGCGGCATGCACCAAATCTGCGGCTGGTTGCAGCCGGCACCGTGCGTTATTGGTGATTTTAGTCGCCGCCATTCCACCCCGAAAGTGCACTATTCTCCCCATGCATAATGGGTCATAGGGATGCCAGCTGCAGGTGGGACCTGGGCGAAGACCCCAGAATTACAACTTATCTCCAGACTCTAAAGATCAGTTCTCATGGAGTAAATGGATACTTTGGAGGGTGGGCTCTGTGGTATTGCACCCCACCAAATTCCCTCCCCAGGATCCATTCCAAAATCTCCAAGATTCTAAAGTTGGCAACTCTACCCCCTCACCCCCCACCACCAGTGGTCAGGGAGATTCTGTCACCCCTAGCTGCTCACTCTACCTATTACATCTGTGGATTCAGTAAGTCACAGGCACACAGCTCCAACAACCAACAATTTTACTGGAACCAGAAAAACTGAACAACAACAATTGGGACTGTGGAACTTGTGTACACTTTTGAGGCTCCCACCAAGATACATGATTGGCCCTTCATGGAGGCCTGTGATTGGTCCATAAATCTGTTCTGGGATTGGCTAAGAGTCCAGAGCCAGCAAATCCCACGCAAGGGCTTAGGTCCAAGCCTAAAGTTCCTTACAAGGTCCTTTGAAAACCACATGCATAACTGTCCCAGTTTCTGAAATCCCACCCCAGGCCCAATCCAGTGTTCTGTATGTTGTAATAAAGGAGGAATTTCAGCAAGGATTTGCACGATTTGGTGCCTATAGATTTACAGAAATATTTATTTTTCAGTTCACAGGGATGCACCGACATACAAGTTTAAACTTGAATGCGTCACCCTAAAAAAAACTAGGCTAATATTTAAGAGAGCTCTATGTCGTAAATCCCCACCACTACCTCTATTATACGGTATGCTAGGCTTTTAACTGAGCAGTAAACTTCTACTGGGCTGCACGGTCTTCAAAAGCGTATTTGCAGAGGCTGGTAGAAGCTGATCCTGCGTTGAGCAGGGGGTTGGACTAGGTGGCCTGTATGGCCCCTTCCAATTCTATGATTCTAAGCATTGTTACTGCAACACCTGGGTTATCTGCTTGCAAAAACAGACACAATTATTCAATTGCCGAGCAATTAATTTATTCAAAGAAATGCATAAGGCCCTACATGAAAGGGATACAAGTGCTTAATGATGGATTATAAAGTGGAAGAGGGAAAGAGGAGAGCCTGCCTGTCTCAGGGGCTTCCATCGCAGCCTCCGATACTGATTTCTGACTTTGCCTTCATACAACCTGCGAGAGCTAATAAATTCCTGGCTCCCCTGCCTGGGAGCCAAGGCCGATTAATATCTGCCTACCTTGTTACCTAATTCATTATGGAATAGCAGTTAATTTGATTTGATATTATTTTAATAAAATTCTGTAATATATTAGATTGTTTCAGGCTATCAAAATAATTTTCCAATTATTACGGTTACTCAAGCAAGCCTCTCTCTCTCTCTCTCTCTCGCCCTCTCTTTTTCTCCCTCGCTCGCTCTCTTTTTCCCCCTTCCTGAGCGGCAGTTGGTCTGACTCAGAATATATTAGCTCCTACAGCTTCATCCTGGCCAGAGGAATACCAAGTATATGCATGATTACACCAGCAACATTATTGCCAGTAATGAGAACCTGCAGATCAAGAGGAAAAGCCTACAGATTGATGGGCAATTACAGCCCCCCCATGACGTCATGACATTAGCGATTACCCTTCATCTACAACTGCATTAATGCTCCGTCAAAAAAAAAAAATTAGAAGAAGAAGAGAGAAACGTCTTCCCTTTTCTGGTATTCTGAAACGAATGGGTCCACTGGATCAAACTGAGGAGCTGTAGCAGAACAAGACAGATTATTGAACGATCAAGATCTCTCGGATCTCATGACTTGCCCGATCAGACAAGAGAAGGGACTCCAGAATCCTTTTCATTTCTTCTCCCTTTCTACTGTGAGAGCTGGCATGAAGTCAGGGCATGGATGGAACTTGACTTAAATGGGGAAAGACAGCCCAGGCGAACGAGCAGGTGAACAGCCCTTCCAGTCCATTTAAAGCTGGCACCCTCCGTCATAAAGCGTCTGACTTGTTGCATGAGAGTAAACTCATCCTTTGCCTCTAAAATTGGCATGGAACAAAGAAGATCATCGTGTTCCGATATCTGGGATTTTTGTCAGGATTTCATGCCACCTTACTCTTTCCACCCCATTCTCTCAGGCAATGCATGTCCAATCAGATGTGTTCTGGGCGCTTTCTGTTTTGTGATATGCAGGTGTAAAACCTGGATAAAAAAATCTAAGAGCCCAGACTTATTCTTACATGAAGGCTCCGTGACTTCGTTGACAAGAGAATTTTTGTTTCAATTTGGACAGGATCAGATGTGTAATGCAATCTCAAAACTGTAAACTTCCTCAGAAATGAAAGAGAATAAATCTAGGACAGATTTCACACAGACTACTCCTTCCCCTAATTTACTTAATTTGCTGTAAAGTTTGGGTTGAGGGATTTTTTTTGACACCCGATAAAGTTAAAAGTGTGAAGAAGGAGGAACTGAATCAGGGCCCTTTCTCTGTCTTATTAGAATTAGGTATAAAACCTTTAATCAGTATACGATCTAAACGTGCCTTCATAATATAAATTTGTCAACAGAATTAGAACTACCATTAAAAAAAACAAGTCAGAAACCTTTCAGTATGAAAGTTATAGGGCAGTGGAATCAACTGCCTAAGGAAGTGGTGAGCTCCCCCTCACTGGTATTTAAAGTAGCGGCTGTACAGATCCTTATCCCGAATGCTTTCGGTTGATCCTGCATTGAACACGTGGCTGGACTAGATGGCCTTTCTGGCCCCTTCCAGCTCTATGGTCTTATGATTGTTGCCTGGTTACAGTTTCTCAGAAAGAAGGTGATGGGAAGGGTAGCAAAGGAAGATGATGACTTGGTGTATGTTGGCTTAACAGGGATCTCATCCAGCCAGAACAGTTTGTCACAATTCCTGCCAAATGCAATCATTCCAGTTGGTGTTGTTATTTATAAATACCATTCCATTTCCCAACAATGAATGCACCGGATCAAGCTTTGAGGGGGCTTTCTTGGTATGTATGTTTGTGTAAACCTGCTATTTCATCATTTGGGTCTGTGTCTGCTTGCTCGGAATGAGAGACAACGTTTTGCTTGCATCTGCTGGAAGGCTAGCAGAGTTGCAAAACTGGGGAGAATTGGCTTATAACTTTCCCCTCCACCCAACCAGCAGCCTAGTTCTTTTGCAAATGGGTGGCATAGGCATATCTCAGTGTCAGACATTTTTAGAATTTTAAAGAGTACTTTGAATTATGCCTGGTAACCAATTAGAAGGCAGCAATATTTTTTGTTTTTTTTTAAGCACCTGTTTAATGGTATGCTGGGGTGAGGCTGCTGCATTGTGGGACAGCTGTCAATTCTGAAAGGTTTTCAAATGTGGCCCCAGATTTGAAAACAACCTTAAGGGAGGCCCCTTGGTCTCTGTGCTCTGCTTGTTGGCCTTCTGGAGAACTGCCTGGCCATTCAGTGAAACAGGATGTTGGACTAGATGGACCACTGGCCTGATCCAGCAGGGCTCTTCTTTATGTTCTGATTGTAATTGTGCCATTTAGAAGTTCCCACTGCAAGGAACATGCCTTCAATATCTTGCTTCCAACAGATCAAGTCAACTAGATGTCATTCAGTAGCACCTTAGAAGCCGAAAGTATTTGGTGGGTATAACACTCATGCCCTGGGTCTCTCAGGTGCTCCTGGACTTGAATCTAGTTGTTTGATGGCAGGGCAACATGACTACCCTCTCTAACTAGAGCAGATGCAATAGGTGCACCAAGCAAAGTATTTGATGGGTTGAGAGCAGGGAAAGGTTCCTGTTGGCAGCAGAAGATAGGACCCACAGTAATGGTTTTAAACAATGTGTAGAACGATATCGGCTATATAGTAGGGTTGGGGAAATTTCACAGTCAGAGTAATTCAACAGTGGAATCAACTGCCTAAGGAGGTGGTGAGCTCCCCCTCCCTGGCAGCCTTCAAGCAGCAGCTGGACAGATACTTATCCTGGATGCTTCAAGCTGAGATGCTTCAAGCTGAGATGCTTCAGCAAGAGATTAGACTAGATCAGTGGTCCCCAACCTTTTTATCACCGGGGACCGGTCAACGATTCACAATTTTACTGAGGCGCGGGGGGGGGGAGGTAGTCTTTGCCAAGGGATGTCGCCACCGCCACCACCTGAGCCCCTGCTCCACTTGCTTTCCCACCGGTGCCCCTGACTTCCTGCTTCCTGCTGGGGGGCGCTGCTAGCAGCAGCTGCACAGAGCCACACCAAGGGGGAGCCCCAGACATTGAGGCTGTTGGAGAGCACCAAAGATGAGCCAGCGGCAGAGTGGCAAGGCAGCCCCTGAGGCAGCAGCCAGGGAGGCGAACAAGGAGGAGCCACAGCCCAGGACCGACTGATCCTCGGACCGGTACCAGTCTCCGTCCCCCAGCCCAGGGGTTGGGGACCACTGGACTAGATGGCCTGTATGGCCTCTATGCTTCTAAAGGTAAAGGTAAAGGTATCCCCTGTGCAAGCACCGAGTCATGTCTGACCCTTGGGGTGACGCCCTCTAGCGTTTTCATGGCAGACTCAATACGGGGTGGTTTGCCAGTGCCTTCCCCAGTCATCACCGTTTACCCCCCAGCAAGCTGGGTACTATGCTTCTATGATTCTATAATTCCAAAGCAAATGAAAGGCACTCTTGATCACCTGAATCTTTGAGAGCAGAGCCTTATCCCAAATTGAATCACACCTGATGCTCCATGCATATCGTAGGAGAATTAGGTGGACAGGTTTTCCAAAGATAATTTCTTGACCGTGCTAAGGCTCATTGCAGAGGACTTTTGCACGCACCCACAGTTGTACCCTGTAGACTTTCTATTGAAGAATTGCAAATATTTGATTGTTTGGTGTAGTGGTTAGGAGTGCGGACTTCTAATCTGGGATGCTGGGTTCGATTCTGCACTCATCCACATGCGGCCAGCTGGGTGATCTTGGGCTTGCCATGGCACTCTTAAAACTGTTCTGACTGAGCAGAAATATCAGGGCTCTCTCAGCCTCACCCACCTCACAGGGTGTCTGTTGTGGGGAGAGGAAAGGGAAGGCGACTGCAAGCCACTTTGAGCCTCCTTTGGGTAGAGAAAAGCGACATATAAGAACCAACTCTTCTTCTTCTTCTTCTTCTTCTTCTTCTTCTTCTTCTTCTTCTTCTTCTTCTTCATTGTTTTTTCCCCCTCAATGACAAGACGGGGGCAGTTGTTGTTTGTCCTGCTTTACACAGTTCATCATTCTTTCCCTTTGTTTGTTTTTTTCATATTTCATCTCCCACATGGCTATCCCCATTCCATTCAGTTATCTTAGAAAAGTGGTGCCTGACCCATGGGATGTATGTCAAATATGATTTACAACCCTTTTCATGCTTCAGCAGAACTCAGTAGAAACCTAAATGGATCAGAACAGACCCTACAGACAGGGAGAAATGCAGCTCCTTCTCTTATTTGGTTTTAGTATTTGTAAATTGCCTTATTATTTCCGTTGCTTAGCTATCATTAGGTGCATGAAATAGCACCACTAATAGCAGGGGGTGCCACAACGGCACTTATTGGGCAAAGAGTTTATTATTACAGGTAAATGGTATATGCAACCTGCCAAGTGGATGTGGCATCCTATCACGCACAAGGGTTATTGTAATATTTCCATAGGTGAATCAATTTAAAAGAGAGGCAGAGAGAGGAATTCTATTCCGGGCCATTGAAGGTATGCCGACAAAAGAAAGGCTAGTGTCTATCATAAAAACGTTAACGTTAGATGCCAAAACAATACACAGAATCTATACTATCAAATCACTTTCTGCTGCAGCCGTATAGGCATCAAAGCTAGGCTTCCCATTGCTCCTACCAGAGGGAACCACCTTCTCACAGGCAGTTTTTCCAGCCATATTATTTAGCAGAAATCTAGGATAACATGGAATGAATTTCCCCACTAGAGCTCATTGGCAGCATTGTTTCTCTGTCTGGCCCACCCTGGCTGACACCCCATCCAATCTTATAATCCAGTTCTAGAATCATACTGTATGCTCCCTCTGTCATTGGGTTTTCTAATCCTAGTTCCCTTGCATTATCCATGCACTATTTTATACCATAGGAATACTTTTCTTTCTCTCTCTTTCTCTTTCTGTACTGACACAATCTGCCTGGAGTCTCAGTGAGAAAGTCAGGCTATAAATAAGCTAAATAAATAAATGACAGTAAAATTCAATTTAATTCTGAAATAACCTAAATGGACCATAGGATTCTATTGCACCATGATGATTATGGAGCTTACCATGATATCCCCCCCTTACAACACACACAGATATTTGTATCCTGTAATATAAACATTCAGACTCCTAGGTCTTCATAAAACAGACTCACTTACTTCCATGTTTGGACCCTGTTGGTTTCTTGCTTGGGAAAGCTGGGTTTATGCGGAAATGGCTAGCATAGGGTTGCCAGGTCCCTCCATGCTGCTAGCAGGGGAAGGGGGCACTTTCCAGGAGTGGGGAGGCAGGATGCCACTTACTGACATCACTCTGAAGTGACATTGGGAATGATGGAGACACACACTCTGAATCTTGGGCAAAACTCAATGGTAGAATTAGCTTCTAACTATAGAGTTTTGCCCCACAGCCAGAGCATCACACATACCCCCCAGAATGCAGGGGTTCCCTGTCCAGTCCAGGGGACCTGGCAACTCTAAGTTAGAAGTTAAGGTTGCCAGCCTCTAGGACCGTTTAGGCACTGGGAAATTCACTGCCCCAGCTCCTGTGTAGGAACACAAAGCAGGGGGGGGGGGATGAGGTGCACCAGGCCAAATGCTCCCCCATGTGGGTGCAGGAAGAGGTGGGGCAACCTGCCACGACTAAAACTCCAGCCTGCAGCCCGGCATGAAACCTCCAGTGCATAAACGGTCTAGGTGGGGCATAGAGTTCTCCCAGATGAAGAGACATTTTGTATAGCCTGCTTTTTTCTACTTTAAGGTATCTCACAATTTCCTTCTCTTCTTTTCTCCGCAATAGATACTGGCCTGAACTGTGACTTGATCAAGATCACCCAGCAAGCTTTCTGTGGGGGATCAAACCCCTTGTCAGGATTTTTAGTTTATGCCTCTTAACCACTACATGACATTGGGTCTACTCTGCAGATGATGGCACTACATCATGATGCAAAACCAAAAAAAGGAAACCGAAACCCAACTGGAACAGAAAGACAGGAACCCAAGGGTTGAGCTGCAACAACAATATTAAAAAAAAATTTTACAAATATTTATTAAAGTGCACTATTCAATATATTTAAAACATAGTAAAAACAACACGTATCTAACTGCACATGACAGCATAGACCAGGGGTAGTCAAACTGCGGCCCTCCAGATGTCCATGGACTACAATTCCCAAGAGCCCCCTGCCAGTGAATGCTACCCCTGACTACCCCTGGCATAGACCAAAGATGTTGCGACCCCGAGGGGTCTTCCTCAGTTTTCAAATTATTGTGTGGAATGCTCTTTTGTACAAGTTCAAAACCTAAAGGCTTGCTGGATGGCAAAGAAATATCTATTAGGTGTAACTCCAACTAGTCTTTCTAATGTATCTGATTTAGATATGTACAATCTGAGGCCACCACACTCAGCTTTTGTCTAGCTCTACATGAAGTGTGCATGAGTTTCTCATGTCCCAATGCTATGCTCTAACCACTACTCTACATAGGTTCTTTGATGTTTTCAAGGTTCATAATGCTCTCCTTTGGGGTTTTGTTTAGAAAACCTTTACACTTACACAGAAAACGAATGTTCACTGCACATTGTAATGTGGCACAGATGTTATGCAGGTCATATGTTGTCTGCTAATATTTATATCCCTTTGAAATCAGGGCAGTCTTTGTTCAATTATATTCCCTTCTCCCCAAGTATTTTACTAGACAAATATATAGCCCAATTCCTGGCCTCCCCGAAAATTCATACATACCTTTCTGGACAGATTTGCTGTTTTGAACATGTAAGCTTCCACAAGAAGCCTGTAATAAATACTTTGTCTGGCAAACAGCATCCAGTCTGTTATCAAGTTAGGGGGTACCTATGCTTTTTATGTTAAATTTGAAGGCAATTTGTAATAAATATTCTCTGTTAACAATTAAAAACAAAACAGACTGAAAGCTCAAAGGAAACGGTGTCATTGTGTTATAGGTTTCATCTCCCCCCACCCCCTCTTCAAACCTCCCTTTATGAGATCTGTACTGGGAGAATGGATAGATTTGAACTGTTTTCCACCGTATCTTTCCTTTTTTTGTATTGTGGTTATTGGATTACAATGTTTTTATGTCTGGGGTTTTAATGGGGGTTTTATCAAGGTTTTCATCCAGACTGATAGATTGATGTAACCTGCTGTGAGCCATTTGGGAGTGGTGGGTAATAAATTGAAATAACAACAACAATGTATTTATTTATTTATCAATAATTGGATTTATATACCGCCGTTCACCAAAAGGTCTCACGGCGGTTCACAATAAAATATAAAATCAAAGTAAAATCACATAACATCCCATAAATACCCCATTATTACAATAAAAAGATGGCATTCTATTCTATAACTTTCCCCACCTTCCCCGCTCGTTCAGAGAGAGGCCGGGCATTAATTCTGTAAGAGAGAGAGGAGAGGAAGACTGGCCGATGGATTAGGGATCTTGGATGGAACCCGGGCTCTGCCCTGGCCTCAACCATATGCCTGGCGGAAGAGCTCCGTCTTACAGGCCCTGTGGAAAGATGGTAGTTCCAACAGGGCCCTTAGCTCCTCCGGGAGCTCATTCCACCAGGTTGGGGCCAGGACTGAAAAGGCCCTGGCCCTGATCGAAGCCAGGCGAACGTCCCGGGGGTCCGGGACAGACAGTAGATTCATACCCGCAGAGTGGAGAGCCCTCTGGGGGGCATAAGCAATCAAACAGTCCCGCAGGTAAGTAGGACCCAAGCCACGTATGGCCTTAACAACAATAATAAGGAAGATCTATAATAAAGAAGTTCTAACAATAATAAGGAAGATCTATTACTTTATTTCAGGTCTTCCTTCTCATGGATTCCTTCTTTTCTTTCTTCTTGTGGAAGATTTCTCAGTCTTCTTTGACAGTTTGGTGTAGTGGTTAGGAGTGCGGACTTCTAATCTGCATTTGATTCTGCATCCCCCCACATGCAGCCAGCTGGGTGACCTTGGGCTTGCCACAGCACTGATAAAGCTGTTTTGACTGAGCAGTAATATCAAGGCTCTCTCAGCCTCACCCACCTCACAGGGTGTCTGTTGCGGGGAGAGGAAAGGGAAGGCGACTGTAAGCCGCTTTGAGCCTCCTCCAGGTAGAGAAAAGCGGCATGTAAGAACCAGCTCATAGGCATATAAGAACCAAATCATCATCATCATCATCATCATCATCATCATCATCATCATCATCATCATCATCATCATCTTCTTCTTCTTCTTCTTCTTCTTCTTCTTCTTCTTCTTCTTCTTCTTCTTCTTCTAATGGAATCAGAGTCCAGTAGCACCTTTAATGGACTATCACTTACATAGCACTATTTGTAAAACCTGTTAAAACTTGTAAAATAAAAGTTCTGCTTCAGTCCCCACTGTGGTGGGGGTGGAAAAGTAAACACGTGAAATCAGTGGGCTTCATTCTGGCTACTTTGCATTGCATTTATCCACATTTGACTCGTAATCACGTGAAGTCGCTATGTACTGAGAAGCAGACCGTTGGTACAGTCTATTCAGACTGGTAGATCATCCTCTAGAGTCAAAGTCTTTCACACCATCTTCTATTTGAACCTTTTAACAGGCAGGGATGGAATGTGGGACCTTCTGTGTGCATGTAGAATCTATAGATACGCTGTCCCTGAGGCATAGTCCCTCCCTATTGGTAGAAAAGTTATTATTTCCATTTGGATAAAGACCTGAATATGAGATGCATTTTCTTATTCCAATCAACAAAATCTTTTTGCCTATCTGTAGCTTAGTATTCTTCCAAGAGCTTCAGGGTGGTATATATGGCTTTCCATTCCTCATTTTTTTTCATCACAACAACCCTGTGAGCTACGTTAGGCTGTGATAGAATGATTGGCCCAAGGTCACCCGATAACTAGAGATTTGAAACCACAGTGGGCATTTGAGCCCAACTTCTCAGTTCCCAGCCCATTGTGCACTGCTAACCACTACACCATGTGGTTACAGTGAGTGTGGCTTTTAGTGTTCAGAGGTGCTTAGTTGAAGAGACTTTCATTCTTTAACATGACACTGGATGTAGCACCCCACAAATACCTCCTGCTGCAGTGAAGATGCTCTTCCTGCGTAACGTTGGCTTGATTGAGATCACCGCTCACGTTTCCCCTTGCTCGCAAATTTTATGTTAGCCTACGGAATTCGGCAAATGTTCGTGCATGCAGAAGAGGACCATCCTATAGGGAAGCAGGAGGCAGACTTGCTCCTCCAGGGTCCAACACACAATCTGCTAGGTTTACATTCTTTTCAACATCGCTAACGCACAATCAGCTAAAATGATTTTAGATCTTCAAAATTGCTACAAGATGGTTATAAATTCTTTGTGCGGACAGCTTTTCCATTTGGTGGTAAAACTGGAAAGTCTTATCACCCTTTTATAACTTTCCATATAATTTTTATGAACGCAAACATAAGGCATCAAAGACTGCCGTCTGAAAACTTCCCTGTGATCCAAACCAAGTGGCAAAATTAAGTCCTGAAAAAAGCTAAGATCCACATCTGGTTTATGGTCTGCGCATAGACGACTTGGCCGGAGAACATAGCACAGAAGTGGATTGAAGCAGAATAACGCTCAAATTTAATAATCAAGCTCGGTTACTGAATACAGCTATAAAGATGGTCGAAATGAAAAGTTTGTAGTGCATGTCTCCACTCATCACATAACAAAAGAAAATAAAATAACGGGATGCTTTAAGTGGAAAGGAATGAACCATATTGAAAAGACATCAGATGCAGAGTGAATGGGAGGAGATATAATACAACCAAGTCAATATCAAAGCCATGGAGAGGGCTTCTTTCTCCTTTCCTCTCTACACAGTGAATAAAATGGCATGAAACATATTACAAAAGTAGGAATACAATGTACTTTATTTACATGGATGGTTCCAGAGTTTGGGGTTGTCCTTCGCCCATGCAATGACGTTGCACGGGCCGAGCAATGCTTGTGAAAAAGCTCTCTGCTCATTTACACAAGGTTCAGTGACGTAACTAAAATGCAACGACAGTTTTAAGAGGCAATGTTAAAGATGATGCGGTGAAAAAAAGTATTATTTCCACTGTGCTAGCCTATATGTCAAGCAAATGGTTGATCGCCAGATGGATATAACTAATGTAATACATTTATCTCAAATAGTTCATGGGTGGACCATACTGTTATTTCTATTTTATGGGAGAAATAAATGCATACCGGGGTCAGTCATAGGTAGTTATTTGGGAATATATTTGATTCACTGGGGTTTTAGTAACAACAAAATATTGCAATGTTCATCTTCAGGAGTAAATATCTTACCAGGCATTGTTCGCAGTTTGTCATTTCTGCCGAATTCATTGCAAATTAGGTTCTATGTTGGGTTTAAAATAACAATAAGTTCCGATAAATTTACAATAGTTGGTGACCAATTGGTCACAGTGGCAACAAGATGGCTTAATCTAACTCCTTTAGTCTCCGCATCCTCAACTACGGGAGGGGGATTGACACTTTCTACCGCCACTTAAAGACCACAAGTGATGGTAATTTCACCACTTCCTAGTCTACTGATGATCTACTCTGTTATTTATCCCCCTTATATCTAGCTAGCACCATTCTACACTTAGCTTAAAGCCATTATTGTGGGTCCTCTCCTCTGCTGCCAACAAGAACCATTCCCTGCCTTCCTCCAAGTTGACAACCTTTCAAATACTTGAAGAGTGCAATCATGTCCCTTTTGAGCCTCCTCTTCTCCAGGTTGAATATATCCAAGTCCCTCAGCCTTTCCTCATAGGGCTCGTTTCCCAGGCGCTGGATCATCCTCATCACTTTCCTCTGCACCCTCTCAAGTTTGTCCACATCCTTTTTGAAGTGAGGCCTGCAGAACTGCACACAGTACTCCAGGTGTGGACTAACCAATGCAGTGTACAACAGGACTATGGCATTTTGTGATTTTTGATATGCCTCAGTTGATACAGCCCAAGACTGCCTTTGCCTTCTTTACCATGATATCACACTGTCTGCTCATATTTAGCATACAGTCCAACAAGTACCCCAAGATCTCGTTCATAGAATCATAGAATCATAGAATCATAGAATCATAGAATCATAGAATCATAGAATCATAGAATCATAGAATCATAGAATCATAGAGTTGGAAGGGGCCATACAGGCCATCTAGTCCAACCCCCTGCTCTACGCAGGATCAGCCCAAAGCATCCTAAAGCATCCAAGAAAAGTGTGTATCCAACCTTTGCTTGAAGACTGCCAGTGAGGGGGAGCTCACCACCTCCTTAGGCAGCCTATTCCACTGCTGAACTACTCTGACTGTGAAATTTTTCCCCCTGATATCTAGCCTATATCGTTGTACTTGTAATTTAAACCCATTACTGTGTGTCCTTTCCTCTGCAGCCAATGGGAACAGAATCCTGCCCTCCTCCAAGTGACAACCTTTCAAATACTTAAAGAGGGCTATCATGTCCCCTCTCAACCTCCTTTTCTCCAGGCTGAACATTCCCAAGTCCCTCAACCTATCTTCATAGGGCTTGGTCCCTTGGCCCCAGATCATCCTCATGGCTCTCCTCTGTATCCTTTCAATTTTATCCACGTCCTTCTTGAAGTGAGGCCTCCAGAACTGCACACAGTACTCCAGGTGTGGTCTGACCAGTGCCGTATACAATGGGAATATGACATCTTGTGATTTTGATGTGATGCCCCTGTTGATACAGCCCAAAATGGCATTTGCCTTTTTTACCGCTGCATCACACTGCCTGCTCATGTTTAGCTTACAATCCACAAGTACCCCAAGGTCTCGTTCACACACAGTGTTACCTAGAAGCGTATCCCCCATCCAGTAGGCATGCTTTTCATTTTTTCATTGTTCACACACACTGCCACCCAGAAGTGTACCTCCCATCCAGGATGCAGGCTTCTGATTTGTGGGACCCAGATGTAGAACTCTGTAATGATTCCTTGGTCTATACAATTCTGCCTGAGAGTTCTGTTAACTGAAGCCCTGAAACTTCCCCATTCAAACCCAACTGTCCAACTGTTATAATGAACCAGCACTTGATTCTCAACTCGGTGGCCCCTGACAACATATCATTATTACAGTTTAGTTTAGTTATGCTTACTTCCCCACATACATGAGAGCCACCTCAACTGGGACTCCGAAGAAGCAGCATACAAATAATCTAAATAAGTATATGAAGGTGGAGGCGTAGATTCAGAAATTGTTGTTGTTGTTATTGTTGTTGTTGTTGTTAGGTGCGAAGTCGTGTCCGACTCATCGCAACCCCATGGACAATGATCCTCCAGGCCTTCCTGTCCTCTACCATTCCCCAGAGTCTATTTAAGCTCACACCGACGGCTTCAATGACTCCATCCAGCCACCTCATTCTCTGTCGTCCCCTTTTGCTTTTGCCTTCAATCACTCCCAGCATTAGGCTATTCTCCAGGGTGTCCTTCCTTCTATTGAGGTGCATTCAGAAATAAACTTGTGGAAATCCAACCCCTCTGTGTTTCTGGAAATATAGGTATTATAAAGAATCGGATCGACAAAATAATTACACTTGGTAATCTCTGGAAACCTTTGAAAATTGCCATTACTTCAGCATCTCGTAGGCTGTTTCCAGTTGTAAGAAGGAAAAGGAAAATACAGGTTTTATAGAAGAAGAAGAAGAAGAAGAAGAAGAAGAAGAAGAAGAAGAAGAAGAAGAAGAAGAAGAAGAAGAAGAAGAAGGAGGAGGAGGAGGAGGAGGAGGAGGAGGAGGAGGAGGAGGAGGAGGAGGAGGAGGAGGAGACTCAAAGCAGCTTACAGTCACCTTCCCATTCCCTTCCTCTAAGTACTAAAAACTGAATGGGAATCAGCATGATGTAGTGTGGTGGTTAAGAGCAGCAGACTCCAATCTGGAGAATCAGATTTAATTTCTCCACCTCCTCCACATGAAGCCTCCTAGGTGACTGGGTCTGACATAGTTGTCTCAGAACTCTCTCAGCCCCACCCAGCTCACAAGGTGCCTATTGAGGGGAGAGGAAGGGAGATGTGATTGTAAGACACACTGAGACTCCTTTGGGTAGTAAAAGTCAGGGTACAAAAAAGCCAAGCTAGAAGATACAGCATTTGTGGAAAAACCTTAGAGATGTCCCATTATACTGTGGCAGAGCTCCCACTGGGGAATTCTTTTCAACTTCACTGCAGGGATCAATTCTAATGCCACTAATTGAGAAGTACCTCCTGCCTCCTACCTGTACTGTCCTGTACAGGCAAATAACACCCCTTCCTGGTGTTGGGAATACCATATTGTCTTGTTGGACCTAAATTGTCATGGCAAGAGTTAAACACCAACATAGAATCATAGAGTTGGGACATACAGGGACATCTAGTCCCTTCATGATATATAGACTTAATCTGATCTTCAGCTGCATATGTGCAAAATGTAGCTTTTAAGAGACTGAGATATGTAATCTTTGACACATTTGTTTTGTCCTTTAGTACTTGCAGCCCAGCTCTGTAAGAGAAGTTAGCCTTGGGACTGGAAGAAAATTGAATGTTGAAATGCTCTTCCTACAGGTCCAGTTTTCCTTAAACAATGATCCCATCTGAGGATCCCTGGAAGAACTCCTACAGCAAAGTGGCCCCATATCTTTGTGCCTGGTCTGCAGGTGGGCATTTTGATTGGCAATGACATGCCTGTCTGCCTATAAGTTGGTTAGGAGGTTCTAATCGCTGAAAAGAACCAATTATCAAAAAGATCAGCTTTAATAGTCAAACCCCAAGGGAAACCAAGAAAGAGTATTTAGATGATTGTTTTATTTAAAACTTCATTCGTCTTTTCATTAGTCTTTTCAGGGCTCGCAAGGTGACAACCATGAAAAAAACAGCAAAACGTTCACGCAATAAAAATACAGTTAAAATTACAAAATGATTCAAGTAAACTAACAGCACTGTTCTAAGTAACCCTTATGGGGGTATGCCAAATGAAACAAAAAAGTATTCTCTTGCTTGCAAAAGACACTGATAGAGGGAGACAGACAAATCTCCCTGGAGAGGGAGTTCTCCTAGGAAGGGAGAGTTGCATTGAGAATTACGTAATAACTAGACCAGCCTTTCTCATCCTTTTGACTTTTGAGAAACCCCTGGAACATTCTTCAGACTTTGAGAAACTCCAGAAGGGGTATGATCATGCAGAATGTGGTTGGGAAGCAGAGCTGTGGACATGCCTACCCAGGGCCCCTCCCCTTCCCTTTCCCTCCAGGCCCATCATGTACATGTGAGTAAAATGGCATCAAGCTACAGCCAGGTTATGGAGAACCTGTAGGGTTTTCAAGGGGAGAGATGAACAACAGTGGTTTGCCATTGCCTGCCTTTGCATAGCAACTCTAGACTTCTTTGGCAGCTTCTATTCAAATATTTACCAGGGCCTCTTGTGGTGCAGGGTGGTAAGGCAGCTGGCATGCTGTCTGAAGCTCTGACAATGAGGCAGGGAGTTCAATCCCAGCAGCCGGTTCAAAGTTGACTCAGCCTTCCATCCTTCTGAGGTCGGTAAAATGAGTACCCAGCTTGCTGGGGGGTAAACGGTAATGACTGGGGAAGGCACTGGCAAACCACCCTGTATTGAGTCTGCCATGAAAACGCTAGAGGGCATCACCCCAAGGGTCAGTCATGACTCGGTGCTTGCACAGGGGATACCTTTACCTTTACCTTTTACCCTGCTTAGCTTCTGAGATCTGGCGAGATTTGGTGAGATCCAGCTCACCTGGGCTTTCTAGGTTAGGGCTTCAAGGTAAGTACCAGATTTGAGAAGCAGTTTCATAGGCTCGGGACTAGTCAACTTCCCTGTGTAAAGACAGCCAACTGTAAAGTGGAACAATTAGGTATTAAAGTTTGAAATCTGAGAATATGAGACCCAGTGAAAGAAATTAGGGTCACGGGGGATGGGGTTGTTTGGTTTTAGGAATACCAAATGTGCTTAAGATGTGACTGATGAGTTAAGGGTTTTTATGAAATTAAGTCTCATGATCTAGTTGAAGCCATTGCAGAAACCTATACTGTGGGATTTAGGTTTATGTTAAGAGGGAATCAATGTAATAAGGAGCACAGAGCAGTTTTATTTCAGAAAGACATAAGCAGATGGAATAAACTACAGGCGTAGATGGTGGAGTCAAATGACATTAATGCACATGAGCAAATAAGACCTGACTAATACAACTGAAATGTATTAATTCATAAATAGTCTTTTTTATTAGGCATGAGCTATCATTGAAGCAAAGGCCTTTTAATGCTTTCATTTAACTGCCTGGCAAGCGGCTCCTTGGGCATATATATTCCAAAAGTGAGTTGGACTGTAGAAGCATGGAATGAAATAAGGCAAATCATCTTCTTGCTACATTCAGAATGGACCCTCTCCAGCCACATTCTCCAAGTGCTAGTTGTGTCGGCATTGAGCTCAATTTCTGTGGCCATTTCAGCACATGTTAACTGTGGAGGATGCCTTGATTGTGGATTCCACTACAACCCAGCACAAGGCAGGCACAGAAGTGGATGAGGGCTCAGCAAGCAAGTTGGCTCACCAGGCATTCCCAGGTCAGGAGAGATGAGCTTTTAAGACAGGAATCTCCAACCAGGGTTCTGGGGGACCCTGAGGTTATGCAAGAGGTCCTCATGGGGTCTGTGGCCTTTCCCAGAAGTCCCAGAAGTCCAGATGACCACTGACATCACTAGACATCACTGGAGCCTACTTCCCCTGTAGTTCTACAGGCCTAGTCTCTTTTGTCAGTGGAGGATCGTGCACACAATGAATAACGTTTTACATAGATGTAGTCACACTTCCTGCTTGTGCTTTATTTAGTTACAGGGGGGGGAGACATGAATAGGTTTTGTTATGCTAGAGAGGCTCAGTAAGAATGAGGAAATTCCCCTCTTTGACCTTTAAAACCCAACATGGCACAGGCCCAGACTATCTTAAGGGTGCCAGCACCCTGGTGAGGGCCAAAGTTCTCTTGAAATCACAACTGATCTCCATATCATGGCAATCAATTCCCCTGGAGAAAATGAGAGCTTCAAAAGGTAGACTCTATGGCATCATATCACTCTTGAGATCCCTTCCCAAATTTTACCAGGCTCCATCCTCAGAACTTTAGGAATTTCTCAACCCTGAGTTGGCAACTGTAACCCATATCAACCAATCTGAGACCCAGTCAATTCTGGGGCCTTCCTTCACCATGACTAGGAACCTGGGGAGAGGGAATGCTTACTGTGGGTCCTATCCTCTGCTGCCAACAAGAACAATTTCCTGCCCTCCTCCAAGTGACTTTCAGATACTTTAAAAGAGCCATCATGGCCCTCTCAACCTCCTCTTCTCCAGGCTGAATATTCCCAAGGCCCTCAGCTCCCAGGCCCTGGATCATTCTCGTCACTCTCCTTACTGTAGTCCACAAACACTCCAAGATCTCATTCACACACACTGCTACCCAGAAGTGTATCTCCCATCCAGTATGCATGCTTCTCATTTTTGTGACATTTTGTGACATTTTGGGGAACTCTGCGCTTATCCTTATTGAATGGCATCTTGCTGCCATTGGCCCACTCTTCAAGCATGTTCAGCTCTCACTGAACTCTTCTGGGGTGTTAGCTACTCCCCCCAATTTGGTTTCATCTGCAAATGTAATGAATAGAAACTCCACCCTCTCATTGAGATCATTGATAAAAATGTTGAAAAGTACAGGACCCAGTACTGAGGCCTGTAGCACCCCACTACTCAGCTCCCTCAAATCTGATGAACTACCATTGATAACCACTCTTTGGGCATGATTTTCTAACCAGTTCCATATCTACCAAGGAGTGGTAAAATCCAGTCTGCAGTCCTCCAGTTTACCCATCAGAACATCGTGAGGAACTTTGCCATAAAGCCTTACTGAAATCCAAGTAAACACATCAACTGAGTTTCCACGATCACTAGATCCCACTCATTCCCAGACTTCGGAATTCCTTCTTCCAAGAGTAGAGAACCTAGTCCTGCGTGAAAGGCCACCCCACTGTGCCTGAGCATGGCCTCTCCCACCACTCTATTCCCCCTTGTTGCAGAGCTACTAAATCTAGATTGCCTTAGGTAGTTTGGGTGTCACTCCTGAGCATAAGCAGCAGGCCAGAAAGGACTTTCCAATTTCTGGAGCCTGTAGAGTGAACCAAAGCAAAACTACAGTCTCCTTTTATACCCAAATACATTATTCCAACATATTTACATTTGAAGGTGGGATGATACATTCCCTCTGCCTTTTTCTATGCATGGGCATATGACGCTCTATACAAAAACAGATGTGAGTGAAATGAAATTGTTTTAACTGGGGGGAAAAAAAACGTGAAGAAACACAACAGCCACAAAATCTAAAGTTACACACGCCAGAATATGCCTTCTTCACCCCGTCCAGTAATTTCAAAGAAGTGTCACCACACCATGAAGTTTGAAAAGGCGACAGATTTAAAAGCGTTCAGAACAAATGCCCGTTGCCATCCTGCTCTCCTTGCTGTTGCACGACGTTATTGAAGGACATCTTTTATGAAGGATTAGAAACCATACATGTTAATGCCCACGTTCCTAGCAGCAGTGTAAACAGAGGGTTCCCAGCATCAATTGGCAGGGGTGAAAGGACAAAATGTCAACCTCACAAGATAGGAAAAGACAGTGAGGGGGACGCCACACGCACCCAGAAACCTTGGAAGGATAGTGAAGAATGAAGCATTGTTATTTCACACCTAAGGCACAAGCCTTCTGGGTTCAGTTCCTTGTCTCCCTATGACCGATTATGCACTGGGAACTTCACTGCGCTAGCACCAGTGCAGGAGCACAAATCGGGGACAGATGAGGCTCACTGGGATAAATGCTCCCCCGTGTGGGTGCAGGAAGAGGTGGGGCAACCTGCCACGACTGAAACTCCAGCCTGCAGCCGGGCAAAAAATGAGACAAGTGTGACCTATGGTTGCCAACTCCAGATAGGGCCTGGAGAGCTCCCAGAGTTACAACTGATTTCCAAGTGAAAGAGATCTGTTCCCTTGGAGAACATGATTGCTTTGGAGGGCAAATCCAATTGCATTGTACCCCACTGAGGACTGTTCCCTCCCTAAAACCAACCCTCCTTGGGCTCGCCTCCCAAATCTCCAAGAATTTCCCAACTCTGGGTTGGCAGATCTAAATTGCACAAGCAGTGTCCCTTTTGATGTAGTGGTTAGGAGTGCAGAATTCTAATCTGGCATGCTGGGTTCGATTCTACCCTACCCCACATGCAGCCAGCTGGGTGACCTTGGGCTCACCACGGCGCTGATAAAACTGTTCTGACTGAGCAGTGATATCAGGGCTCTCTCAGCCTCATCCACCTCACAGGGTGTCTGTTGTGGGGAGAGGAAAGGGAAGGCAGCTGTAAGCTGCTTTGAGCCTCCTTCGGTTAGGGAAAAGCGGCATATAAGAACCAACTCTTCTTATTCTTCTTTATCAAACTTCCCTGAAGTCTCTGGAAAGAAACTGTCTCCCCCTTACATGGAAAGTGATTTTGTATTAGAATTATAATGTAATCTGTATGTTGTTCAGCACAAGGGACAATTCTAGAAGGATGGACGTACAGCAATAGGCATGTGGGTAGCATGCTCTTAAGAGCCTCTTGTGGCGCAGAGTGGTAAGGCAGCTGTCTGAAAGCTTTGCCCATGAGGCTGGGAGTTCAATCCCAGCAGCCGGCTCAAGGTTGACTCAGCCTTCCATCCTTCCGAGGTCGGTAAAATGAGTACCCAGCTTGCTGGGGGGTAAATGGTAATGACTGGGGAAGGCACTGGCAAACCACCCCGTATTGAGTCTGCCATGAAAACGCTGGAGGGCGTCACCCCAAGAGTCAGACATGACTCGGTGCTTGCACAGGGGATACCTTTACCTTTACCTTTACCTTTAGCATGCTCTTCTTCTCACAGTCCAGCAGCTAGACCCTGTCTGACCATCTCTTTTGCCGCCTTTCCATTTCCCCTTCCTTCCCCCCTCCACGCTGGCCACCCGATCATCCGGCCACCGTGTTCCTTACCCCCACCTCCATGGCTAAAGTAAAGTCGGCATCGAGCAGACTTGAAACGCATACCCTAGAAATAGCTCTTCTTTTAATCTGCACGCTTGCCAGCACTTTCTGTCGTACAGACTGAGGGCTAACAGTGCTTCGTGGTATTTACAGGAAAAACGCAGAGTGCTAAATAATCGCCACATGTCGTGGGAGGAACTTCTGTTTTTAATAAAACCAATCTGGTCTGGATCAATGATAAGGGGACCAGACTTGCTTCAGATGGAAAGGCAGAACTTTGAAAAGGTTCTTGTCGACAACATTGATCTAAACTAAAGGTCTGCGGGAGGCAGAGTTAAGATGTTTTGTACTCTAGGGGCATATATTGCCACAAGGGATAATGTTCTACAGCAGAGAACTTAGCGTTTTTCCAGTGGCCTTTCATTTCTCCTCCTCTTGTGTTTCCAAGTGATGGTTGGCAGTCCTTGCTCTATTCAGTATCTTCTCTGCTAGGATTTCCGACTGGTGTTTCTGTTGTGTTCAGACTTTCCTTCTTACCTCCGTGTATCATACTAGATTAGGTGCACAGTTTAGGGAGAGAAAGAGAGTCACCTGCATTTCTGACATTTGTGCTGTTTGGTTTGTGGTTCATAGCTAAACCACGAAACAAACCACAAACCGATACTAACTGGGAGGTTGGTTCATATAGGTTCATGACCCCTGCTTTCTGCTCCCCATGAAAAACAGGCAAGTGGTGGAAAGCTAGGGGTTAAAGGGCTCACAGCCCTTTAAACCCTGCTTTCTGCTCTTCCATGAATCACCACAAACCACCTCAAATTACCCTAAAATTAATGGAAGTTTGTGGCAGCTTTTCAGTATATGAATTTCATTTCTCAAATCATGAATCAACCAAATTTCATCATAAACGTTCATTTGTGAGCCAGTTTGTGCAAATCTCTATTTCTGGCCACTTGATTCTGTCTTGACATGACCTAAACCCCGGTTCTATCTAGGTCAACAATGTCAAGCTGAAAAGATGCTGGTTAATTCCCCCACACACAAGCAATTTCCCCCCACTAGCCTGTGAAACAGTGGCAGGGAATGGGAGCTGGATGCTGGAATTAGGAGACCTGCCTTCCCCTAATCCAGGGGCATAAAAACAATGCAATGGTAACAAGAATTTCAGACTTCATGCAGCCCATTAAAAAACTAAAAAGCCAATAAGACTGGAAAAGATAATAAGGCCGCAAAACTTCAGGGTGGTAGGAAAAGAGAAAGACCTAATATGACATGGATTAATCCTATAAAGGAAACTGTAGACCTCAGTTTGCAAAACCAGATCACTGCTCATAATGATAGGACATTTTGGAGGACCTTAATTCACCAGGTTGCCTTAAATTGGAAGAGTCTTGACAGATCTGAACACCCACACAGTTAAAACCCTGAGTAGAATCATAGAACCATAGAGTCGGAAAGGGCTATACAGGCCATCTAGTCCAACCCCCTGCTAACTGCAGGATCAGCCTAAAGCATCCAGAAGTCCAGCCACTGCTTAGAATCATAGAATCATAGAGTTGGGAGGAGCCATACAGGCCATCCAGTCCCACCCCCTGATCAGTGCAGGATCACTCTCAAGCATCCAGGATTAGGATCTCTTGAAGACTGCCAGAGAGGGGGAGCTCACCACCTCCTTAGGCAGCCGATTCCACTTCTAAACTACTCTGATTGAGAAAAAAAATCCTAATATCTAGCCAGCACCGTTCTATACATTGTATAACCCAATGGTCCCCAACCCCCAGTCCAGGGACCGGTACCAGTCCGTTGATCAGTCGGTACCGGGCCGTGGCTCCTCCTCATCCTCCTTCCCACCTGCTGCCTTGGGGATGCCCTGCCACTCTGCCACCGGTTCACCTTTGGTGCTCTCCAGCGGCCGTCATGGCTGGGGCTCCCCCTCAACATGGCACTGTGCAGCTGCTGCTGGCAGCACCTCTCAGTGGGCAGCGGGAAGTCAGGAGCGCCGGCAGGAAAGCAAGTGGAGCAGGGGTTCAGGCAGCGGAAGTGACGTCCCTCAGCAAAAGACTACCCCCCCCCGGGCCTCAGTAAAATTGTCAAGCATTGACCGGTCCCCAGTGATAAAAAGGTTGGGGACCACTGGTATAACCCTATTGCTGGCCTTATCCTCTGCTGCCAACAAGAATCGCTCCCTGTTGTCCCCTAAGTGTCAACCTTTTAAATGCTTAGAGAGAACAATCAACATTTTGGCCTGGCACCTGAAGGACATTCTGGAAGGCAGTATGCAAATCTCAAGGGGGGGGGGGACAATCCCAAAGACATGGTGCCAGATCTGCAAATGCCCATTATTTAGTTGCCACATCTCTGAAGATAGTAGCACAGAGAGGAGGGCTTGGAAGGCAGATCTGATGTATGCATGTATTTATTAGATTATCAATATGCCCACATTTCTCCCAAGTATCTCAGGACCCAAAGCATATATATTGCACATGTCCCTGAGATAATGATGTTTCTCTAATATAACACATTGTTTGCTTTTAAATGGGCAGTGATTAAGTTTTCTTCCTTTTTTGGGTTGTCTAAACACACAATGCGTAATTCCCTATCAAGCTGTAACATGCTTCTGAATGTGTTTGTGTTTATTATTTAGCAATGTGAATAATAATGTTAGTAAATTCAGCTAGATCCATTAGGAACTAAAATTTGTATTATGCATACGGAATTTTTTTTCAACCAGTTCTTATGGCCAGTTCCAAAGCTTACACAGTTGAGATCCAAGTCCTTTTAAAATGTTAAATCCTTCATACCAGAGTGCCAGTTTGGTGTAGTGGTTAGGAGCGTGGACTTCTAATCTGGCATGCTGGGTTCGATTCTGCGCTCCCCCACATGCAGCCAGCTGGGTGACCTTGGGCTCGCCACGGCACTGATAAAACTGTTCTGACCGAGCAGTGATATCAGGGCTCTCTCAGCCTCACCCACCTCACAGGGTGTCTGTTGTGAGGAGAGGAAAGGGAAGGCAGATGTAAGCCACTTTAAAACTCCTTTGGGTAGAGAAAAGCGGCCTATAAGAACCAACTCTTCTTCTTCAGTAATATCAGGGCTCTCTCAGCCTCACCCACCTCACAGGGTGTCTGTTGTGGGAAGAAGAAAGGAAAGGTAAATGTAAGCCACCTTAAGACTTCTTTGGGTAAAGAAAAGCAGCATATAAGAATCAACTCTTCTTCTTCCTCTTCTACTACTACTACTACTACTACTACTACTACTACTACTACCAGGAACCTACCAACCACCCAAAATGGGAGTAGACAGTACCTGTGATCCTCCGAATATACACAGTCACTAAACTGTGACTAGAGAGAGTGCATGTGTTGACCATGCACATACAGCTGTGGCAACATGTAACTGCTCAGTGGATTTTTCAGGGTTCACGCACACACATGCATCCAACGGATGAAGTTTTCATGCTGAAATTAAACACAAGTATCTTGAGTAGCGATGCTCAGCCTGCCCTACTTCCTCCAAGCAGAGACTTTAAAGTTTTGTTTTTGCCATCAAGTCACAGCTGATTTATAGTGACCCAGTGGGGTTTCCAAGGCAAGAGACATTTGCCACTGCCTGTTTCTGTGTAACAAACCTGGACTTCCTTGCAAGTACTAACTAGCTTGGTGTAGAGAGCCAGTAGAGGTTAGGAGTGTGGACGTCCAATCTGGCAAGCAGGGTTTGATTCTGCACTCCCCCATAGGCAACCAGCTGGGTGGCCTTGGAATCACCACAGCACTGGTATTACTGCACGGTCAGAACAGCTTTATCAGGGCTCTCTCAGCCTCACCTCCCTCACAGGGTGTCTGTTGTGGAGAGAGGAAAGGGAAGGCAAATGTAAGCCACTTTGAGACTCCTTTGGGTAGAGAGAAGCAGCCTATAAGAACCAACTCTTCTTCTTCAGTAATATCAGGGCTCTCTCAGCCTCTCCCATCTCACAGGGTGTCTGTTGTGGGGAGAGGAAAGGGAAGGCAAAGGTAAGCCACTCTGAGACTCCTTTGGGTAGAGAGAAGCAGCCTATAAAAACCAACTCTTCTTCAGTAATATCAGGGCTCACTCAGCCTCTCCCATCTCATAGGGTGTCTGTTGTGGGGAGAGGAAGGGGAAGGCGAATGTAAGCCACTCTGAGACTCCTTCAGGTAGAGAAAAGTGGCATATAAGAGCCGACTCTTCTTCTTCTTCTTCTTCTTCTTCTTCTCTTCTTCTTCTTCTTTTTCTTCTTGTCTTCCACACAAGTACTAACTAGGATTGACCCTTCTTATGTTCCAAGCTGTGATGAGATGGGACTAGCCTGGCCTATCCAGGTCAGATCATAACAGTTATAATGAGAACCACACAATATTAATGGTACAGTTATGTTCCCTTACATTGTTCAGAAGGACGTCTAGTTAGTATGCTTATATATCATCTTGTTTTTACTGCACTGTTCTGTACCTTTGTAAGTAACTCCGTGCATTATTTATGCTCATTCTTGCCTTAGTTTTCTGGTTGCAGTTTCCTAATTTCTGTAATCCTAGTCCTGTTGCATAAACCTCTTGTGGCGCAGAGTGGTAAAGCAGCAGACATGCTGTCTGAAGCTCTGCCCATGAGGCTGGGAGATCCATCCCAGCAGCTGGCTCAAGGTTGACTCAGCCTTCCATCCTTCTGAGGTCGGTAAAATGAGTACCCAGCTTGCTGAGGGGTAAACGGTAATGGCTGGGGAAGGCACCGGCAAACCACCCTGTATTGAGTCTGCCATGAAAACGCTAGAGGGCATCACCCCAAGGGTCAGATATGACCTGGTGCTTGCACAGGGGATACCTTTACCTTTACCATTAGTCCTGTTGCATTCTTACTAGACATTAGCCATGTGCAAGAAAAAGAAGATCTGAACTATTTCTTATTCCAACCAAATCAATTCATCTGAATCATCCATAGTGTAATTTGATTTGTCCTATGGGGATTTTCCCCTTTCTGTATTTTCTGGGCTCTCAGAGAGTGGGGTATGAGGTAGAGGTACCAAAACTGCAGCATAGCTGTGGGAGCCTCTCCCCAAAATAACCCCCAACTTGCAAAAAAAGTGAACAGGGATTCAATTCTAGGGGCACCCAGAGAAGATGACCCCATCCAATATCCATCATTTCTTATAATAAGAAAAAATCAGATTATCTGGTCTGTTCTCACGATAGGAAATAATGGAGGTCAGATGGAAACACCCTCTTTGAGTGCCCCTATAACTGGACCCCGGGTCCAATGTTTTTCAGCTTCGGGTTCTTTTGAGGAGAAGCTCCTCAAACTCTTCTACTTCAAACTCCTCCATGCCCACATCAACGTTGATTCGTGTACTTTTTGGACAGATCAAATTGCACATGTCGACTGCTCCTTAGAAGGCCAGATCCTGAAGATGAAACTCAAATACTTTGGCCACCTCATGAGAAGGAAGGACTCCCTGGAGAAGAGCCTAATGCTGGGAGCAACTGAGGGCAAAAGAAGAAGGGGACGACAGAGAATGAGGTGGCTGGATGGAGTCACTGAAGCAGTAGGTGCAAACTTAAATGGACTCTGGGGAATGGCAGAGAACAGGAAGGCCTGGAGGATCATTGTCCATGGGGTTGCAATGGGTCAGACACGACTTCGCACCTAACAACAATAGCAACTAGACATCTTGTGCTGCTTGACTGAATTATTTTCTGTCATTTGTAATCTGCCTTGGGTCTCAGTGAAAAAGTCAGGATGTAAAGTAAGTGAGTAAATAAGTAAATAAAGGATTCTACAGATTTGGAAAATAAGCAAGCAAGAAATATCACCCGTCGCAACCATTATTATTTGACCATCATGTTAGTGGAAAATTGCCCGTCTTTGCCAAGAAAGCGAAATTACAAGGGTTATCCTTTCTTCTCAGGAACAGTTAAGCAAAACAGCAGAAGGTTGAAAATCAACCCGTGGGTGTTACATACACTTGAAGCAGTGTTATACAGAATTAGACCACTGGCCCATCAAGGTCAGAATTGCCTACTCAACAGCTCCCTGTGAGCTCAAGCAAAGGTCTTCCCCGTCATCCAGAGCCTGATCCCATTAACTGAAGACCTTCTGCATGCAGAGCAGATGCTCTACCACTGAGCCAGGCCCCATCCCACAAGGTTCAAGTTGATCTGTAGTTGATACATGAATGCCAGTATATGAATTCCGAATGGCAAAGGGCCATTTAACACCAGACAGCATTAGCGGAGATGCTATGTAGAAGTTGCATAGAAATTGTCTAAAGCAGGGGTAGTCAACCTGTGGTCCTCCAGATCAGCGGTCCGCAACCTTTCGGCTGCCGCAGACCGCTGCTCCGGAGTGGGGGGAGAGGGTGGCCCGGGGGCCCGTGCACGTGCGGCAGCCCCAGCGCAAACGCGCATGCGCGGACTGCCGCACATGTGCGTTTGCGCAGCCGCCATGCCGGCGGCCGTGGCTCCCCCTCCCAGCCCCTCCGGGCTGCCAGAAAATTGGCCGCCAAAGCAGCCGATTAGCTTGCGGCTCGGCAAGCTTCTCTTCCCTCCCCACCCGAAACAAGAAGCTTGCCGGGCCGCGAGCTAATCGGCCGCTTTGGCGGACGATTTGCTCGCGGCCTGGCGAGCTTCTCACTTCAGGGGGGAGGGAAGAAGGAGCCATGGCCTGGCGCCAAGGCCTTCGCGGCCCAGTACCGGTCCACGGCCCGCGGGTTGGGGACCACTGCTCCAGATGTTCATGGATTACAATTCCCAATACGCTGTCAGGGGCTCATGGGAATTGTAGTCCATGAACATCTGAAGGACCACAGGTTGACTACCCCTCGTCTAAAGAAATAACTATTACAGAACAGCAAAGGGGCGGGGGAAGATGTTGACATACGTGCAATGACTAAATCCCGATTCTGGTTGCATTTGTCATGAACCCCCCTAGCTTCATGCCATGTTGGTGCCTGCAGACCCTGCATATTCTCACACTCTCCTGCCTTCTCTGGCCAAGGCCATAAAGCAATAAATGTGTAGCTTGAGAACTTCACTCCCTTCCTTTCCCAGCGGGCGAGTAGCCCCAATGAATGTATCAATCTTACTGTAAGTGTCCTTGCGGAGACAGCAAAGTCTCAACAATGTGCCAACCTCCCGATAAGGCTCCGGGCCATCTGGCAGCCTGGGAATGCTTTCCTTTTGTCACCTGTACCCACTCTCCCGCCGAAACCTTTAGGTCCCCCCTCCCTTATTTGGTGGACCCTATATCTGCCCTCTTTGGTTCCTTTGTACTTTGTTATTATCAAGATCTTTGCTTAGGAAGATCTTGGCATGCTTTAGCTTTCTGTGGACTTTGCCTAATAAAGCTCTTCTTGGAAATTTGCAACTGACTGTTGGATTTCGGATGCGCTTTCGCTTGGGACTCCACAGGCTGGGCTCAGCCTGATTCCTGACAGCATTACAGTCTTGAGCCAGCTTGCTGTAGTTGTTAGGAGTGGCAGCATTCAGTCTCGACAGCCGGGTTTGATTCCCCACACCTCCACATGCAGCCAGTGAGGTGACCTCAGACTAGTCGTGGTCCTTTTAAAGCTGTTCTTGTAGAGCAGTTCTCTCAGAGGTGTCGCGGCCCCACCTACCTCACAGGATGTCTGTTGCGGGGAGAGGAAGGGAAGGCAATTGTAAGCCGCTTTGTGATTCCTTCAGGCAGTGAAAAGCGGGGTATAAAAACCCACTCTTCTTGTTCTTCTTGGGAAAACCAAACATGTCAGTCATTATTTTCCTAGCACTATCTGTTTCCTCATGTCAAAGTTTCTCATGACTTTAACACAATGGACATCTTGTTTTTATATCCATCTCTTATAAGAGGCACACAACTAGGGTTGCCAGCTCTGGGTTGGGAAATACCTGGAGACTCTTTTTTTAGGGGGGGGGGAGACTGGGGACGACAGGGACCTCAATGGAGTATAAAGTCCCCCTCCTAAGCAGCCATTTTCTCCAGGGGAACTGATCTCTGTCACCTGGAGCCAAGGGATCCCCAGGCCCTGCCCAGGAACTGGCATCCCATCACCCAACATATGAACTGCATAGAAATAGTGCAGTCAGTCAATCATTTTTATTGATTGACTGTCAAAGGCCATCCAATAAAAATATAGATAAGTACAAATTAAAATCAATCAGGTATGAAATAGATTCAAAGTTACATGAGGAAGACAAATGTATATAAATATACTACAAGGAGCCAATATAAATCAACAGTTAATATGTAGGATTGGACCGGCTCTTCCTTATTTTTGTAGCTAGCCAAGCAGACTTAGCCATTGTTTTCGTTAGCTCCTTATTTGTATCCGGCAGTATTAATCTGAGGTGTCGTTTCCTCAGACCTCTGGGACATTCTGTAAGCATTGATGTCAATGAGCCTCTACGTATGTTATTGTAAAGCTTACACTCAAAAAGGACATGCTCAGTTGTTCTTATTAGACTTTCTTTGCAAATACACTTGTGAGCCTCTTTCGGTAGCCCTTTAAACGTTCCTTCCAAGTCGGCAGAAGGGAGATTGTTATAATGGAGAAGAGTAATGCTCTTCTTATTCAGAATTTGTGAATTTGTGAATACAACCATCCCTACCTCCTGGCTACAAGCCCCTGTCCTTCCCAGCCGGAGGTTTTTCTCCCTGCTCCACCTTGAAAAATCTCCAGGTAATTCCCAACCCAGAGCTGGCAACTCTATCAAGGGGCTGTTTAGATCCATGCAATCAACAGAATCTCCAGTCTGTTTATTTTTGCACTTGAGAGAGAACAGCAAGATCTCCTATCAGAATATTTTCCTGTTTCATAGAATCATAGAGTTGGAAGGGACCAAAATCCTTGGCCAGTCTGGCCTGGAAGAAAGCAGAGATTGCTATTTCCCTGGGGATACAAGGAAGGGCCACAAGAGCCAAGAACTGACACAGTCCCTTCTGCCCACAACTCACAATCTGCCTAAGTTCACAGAATCATCATTTCTGTCCGATGACTCTCTAGCCTCTGCTTAAAAACTTCCAAAGGAGGAGAACCCACCACCTCCCAAGGAAGCCTGTTCCACCGAGGAACTGCTCTAATTGTCAGGAACTTCTTCCAGATGTCTACCCAAAAATTCTTTTGAATTAATTTCAACTCATTGGTTCAGTTCCAACTGTCTTTCATTCATTGTGGCCCAAATTTCCACTGGAAGCAAAATGCAGACCTTTGCTAGACAAACCAGCTGAGTTTCAGATTTATCCCATTCACTTAAAAAAGGACACAGAACGTGCTCCCTTTCAAAGGAACCCTTGAAAACCTGTGTTCTGAAGGCATCCACTCCTTCAGGCAAGTTGCCAATGAAGCATGGTGATTGGGAAGAGCAATTGAGTGGGTGTAATGAGTCTAACAAAGGGAAGGGGACCACCAAAATCCAGAGTCTCACGGCAGAGAAGTTTAATATACAGGTCATCAAGAAGAGGAGAGAGAATCGGACAACTTGAAGGGCAAATAATGCCAGATTTATGCGCAAGCCACTGAGCACAAATGACAACTATACCCAAAGACAACCCTCATGTGCACCAATCTACTGTATAATTCCCAGACACCGTAAAAAGAAACATAACCAACCTTGCTGTGGTTTGGAGGCATTCGGGAGGGGGAGGGGAGTGCTAGAGGACATTTTCACAAGCTATTATTTAATTTATTCCCAAGGTCAATTTGCAAACGGCATTCAAACGTTTGTGGAAATATGTCAAGAGCGTTGTTTTCTTATTTCGTGGTACAGAGGTAACATCTCATTATATTAGTTTAATGTGAAGGTAGTACAATGGGAAAAAGTCACAGCGATGGTATCTGTGCTGGGCTAAACAGATACGACATTGTTACAGGGCCGTAAAGGGGAAGATTTATAGGCTATGATTTGTACTCATGGGTGAGAGACCCAAGTACAAGGAGCTGAGCAATTGCTGATTTGGACTTCCAAGGAAACTGAACCGTTTATTATAAGGGTTCCCAAAGTGGGTGGTATGCCCCCTGGGGGCAGTAGAAGGATCCAGAGGGGGCAGTATGGTATCTGGGGGCAGTAGGGGGGCATCAGTTTGATTCTTTCTGCTGCATGTTCTGATGTTGTTCCTCTGTTTCAAAAAGACAGGCATGTTCAAGGAACACAAAGAATGTTTAGTTTGATTTGCCATCTCAAGCTAGATGGTTTGTATGGCCCCTTCCAACTCTATGATTCTATTCTAATTCATGGAGATTCGAAGATGGTACCAAGGGATGGTGGACAGGTGGGAGCTCAGTGGGGATGTAACACGATATAGCCCACCCTCTGAGGTTGCCATTTCCTCTAACGGGACTAATCTCTGAAGATCAGTAGTTTTAGGAGAACTCCAGATATGTTTAGTTTGAACAAAAGCCAGTGTGTGTTTGCACTAATGGACCCAATCCACACATTCTATCCTTTTTGCTGCAGTCTGTGTTACTTGCGCAGGGCCTGCCCATGTCTACCTGGAATCCCCCTCCCAGGTAAAACTCTTGGAAGAAATGCATTTTTTGACTAAAGGACAGCAAGTGAGATTAGGTTTTTAACTGTAAGGCTGAAGTTCAGTGATGCTATTACGTATCTATCTATTTATTATATTTCTATCCTGCCCTCCCATGAGGCTTAGGGTGGTTTCCACAAAACATAGGGATAATACAGCACAATTCATAACATCAACAACAATAACAGTGGGTTCCATAACTAAAGGCAACAAGTACTATAACATTTCTCATAATAATAACTTTCTAACGATGATGAAGAAGAAGAGTTTGTTTTTATATGCCGTTTTTCTCTACCAAAAGGAGTCTCAAAGTGGCTTACAGTTGCCATCCCTTTCCTCTCCCCACAACAGACACCCTGTGGGGTGGGTGAGGCTGAGAGAGACCTGATATTACTGAAGAAGAAGAGTTGGTTCTTATATGCTGCTTTTCTCTACCCAAAGGAGTCTCAAAGCGGCTTACAATCACCTTCCCTTTCCTCTCCCCACAACAGACACCTTGTGATGTGGGTGAGGCTGAGAGAGCCCTGATATTACTGCTCTGTCAGAACAGTTTTATCAGCACCATGGTAATCCCAAGGCCACCCAGCTGGTTGCATGTGGAGGAGTGGGGAATCGAACCCGGCTTGCCAGATTAGAAGTCCTCACTCCTAACCACTACACCTAACTGGCTCTCATAGGTTGACTGGTTTTTGTTCAGATTGTGAGAAGGGTGTTGGGTGCCCAACAGATGTTGTCAAATTGTCAAATTGATTGTCCTCAACCAAATGCCTGGCAGCAGAGCTCCCTTATAAAAGTTTTGGTCCCCATCTTCTTTTCCTTCAGATTTCACCCTGAGTGAAGGGATGCCGGCATTGTGGCTTATAAGCTTTAGACTGCTTCCTTCAGAGAAATTCTGTCGGACACACCGAGAATTGCTGCCCAAATGGTTTCCTTCTAGCCTTACCAGACTGCTGTTTTTTTTTTCTTTTTCATAGAGGGAAGCTTTATCCCAAAGGGCTTGCTCTTTCCATATATGCACACGCTGTTGATTTTGTTAGTAGAACGTCAAATGAAAGCATTTTATAGCAGAACTCTGAAAGTGTGACCCTCCCCCCCCCCCTGAAACTGGGAAACTGGAGACCATAAAATGTCAAATGATCACAGTTTTCAGCCTTGCTGCCTGAAAGGAAGCCATTTGGTTCATTAGCTAGAATGCCTCTTAAGAACCAGTTTTGGATATTTTGTATTTACTCTTCATACTATATGGATTTCCAATATGTATCAGTAGGTAAAATCTCCAAATAACATTAAGGAAGATTATCAAAAAAAAAAAAATGCGGACAACTTGTGTGCTTACAACCTCTTCCTGAAAATTAAATTTGCATGTGGACAGGGTGCATTTCAGATGGCAACTTGAAGACCTTGCCTGAAAGTGGTATGGTCTTTGTAAAGTGTGTTCAAACACCGAGGGCCAAATTAGATGCTCCTGCCATTTTAGGAACAAATATATCCATTCCAAAATTGCTGTGAGGGTTCACAGCATGGGGATCTTGTCATCTCTCCCTCTCCCCAAAGCCTTTTCTAGTATCCAAACCTTCTGCTGGTTTTAAATGGCCAAATTCTTTCATAAAATAGCAGTAGCGGCCACAGGTCAAATGTCTAGCTGACCCCGAGGATGAGCCCCTGATAACAGGGGCTTGGGAAAGTTCAGCCTGGAGAAGAGGAGGTTGAGGAGGAGACATGATTGTTCTTTGGAAGAATTTGATAGGTTGTCACTTAGAGGAGGACAGGGAAAGGTTCCTGTTGACAGGAGAGTAAGGGGTTTAAATTATATGTAGAATGGTATTGGCTAGATATCAGGGCCACCTGAAACTCTTTGAAAGCTAGATTATAAAGATTCACTGGGCAGCAAACTGTGTGGTTGTTATTTGTTCCTGATGGTCTACGTCTTTATTTCCATCCATGGCCTGAGTAAAATTTTGGCAGAAACAAGACAAAGGATGGGGAGGTCCATGGTTATCAATTGTCCATTTCATGCCTGATTTTTTAGACTAATCTTTGTCCATGTAATGCTCTCTGTTCTGCTTGCAGACAAGGTCACATGGCAATCCTGCATATGTTTACTCAGAAGTAAATCCTCCTGCATCCAGTAGTTCTTCAGCTGTGCAGAGGATTGTACTGCTTCTCTCAGAAACTTTAGGGTTTAAAGGAGACCATCCCAGCACAGTTACTGGTTGAGGGGAAAAACTGCAAATAAAGTTAACCAACAGCAAATGATTGCCATAGAAAAGGAGGTATTTTCACGGACAGCCTCCTGCTTGAGCCTGCCTCAATTCAACTCCTACTAAAATTTACATTTTGCTTCTCAGCCATCCGGGCTCTGCAAAGAGGGGAGAAAGAGAAAGGGGGAGAAAGAGTCCCTTTCATGCTGATGAGCAAAAGTGGGGGGAAATCACAGATGGAAAGGAAAAGAGAAAGCTCTGATAACCTTCGGAACCCCGAAGCTGGTGCGTGCTCAATTAATTAAAGCTGTTAAAAATAAAGAAAAAGTGAGCAGTCTCTCTGGGAAGACATTTGAACGCCGGTAATAAAATATCACCACTGTACCCACTACGGTGGCTTTTTGAGGCTCTCATTGAAAAGACTTCAATTACAAAGTAACAATTTTCTATTGTTCGGAGTTGCCACTATTCTCTTTTTTTTTATTGATGTCATAAAGTAGGTATTTATGAGAGGAGGTTATTAAGATCAATAGTATAAGTGGAACACCTAATTCGGTCTTTTTTCAGGCCGGCACAAAGCATTCCTCCGGTGGAATCCGCCAGAATAAAAGGTGCCTGGTTACTGTCAGTTAACCCTAAGCCAAATGCAAAGAGCTCACCCTATTAACAATGAGTCATTTTTACATGTTCCTTAGATCTAAAACCATCTTGTCCCTAAGTAGCCTTTTATATAAAAAACAGAATTCATAGCAGGATGGGATTTGTCACACTTATAACTCCCAGGTCTTGAAACTCGGGGATTTTTATTTTCAAGTTTAAGATGGAGAAGATTTCGTTTTTTCAAAGGACGTTTACTTAAGACTTTTTGAAAGTATGATCCTTCTTTCTCTGGAAGGGGAGGGGGAGACTGGCAAGGGGAATAGGAATGATAAAACTAATGAATATGATTGTTCAGGAAATTGGGATTCTTAAATGACTGAGATGTTTGTCTGGATGCTGAAGTTCTCTCATGGGCAAATGACTTGTGGCAGAGGAGATCGCCTCGTGTGAGGGACATCAGTCTAGATAAGTATGAGCACAAATGTGAGGAAAGGATGCCTCCTTCAATGGAGTACACTGGCCAGGTGGAAATCCTTCCCCACTCATGGAAGTTGACTTGGGTCCCTGAGTTTATCCAGCACTAGATAGTTCAAATGAGTTGATGATCTAATCCATTCAGTTGTGTCTGACCCTTGGCGATTCTATAGGAAAGCTTCCGCCATGTGCTTCTGTCAGTGACTGCTTCTTTTAGTTGGTTCATGGTCATCAGCGGAGCCTTTGGCGACCACGTTTCCTTCTGCCGCTGACCATGCCAAGCATTAATGATTTTTCTAGTGAGTTTGATCACACGATGTGTCCAAAGTAAGGGAGCTTTAGCCATAATATCTTGCCTTCTAATGACATAGTTGGTTTGCTCCTCTCTAAAACTGTCTTGTTGGTAACTTTGGCTGTCCATGGGATTCACAGCATTCGTCTCCAACAGTTGCCCATTGATGATTATTCACACTTCTGTTGACCATAATGAATGTGGGTCTGGCTTGCCCAAAGAAGAGCATCCTCCCATATATGCCTCCTTGCATCTATACCCTTTCATATCAGATTTTTATAATAATAATAATAATAATTTCTATATCACTCCTCCCCATATGAGCTCAGTGTGGTTCACAGTGATAAAACACAATCAATAAAATCAGTTCCAATAGTAAAATTACAGTAAAATAGAATGAACTACAATTTAAAACCCTATCCCCACCCCCTTCACGCCCTCCGGCAGCGACCCCAGACTGGTGGTGATGTCAAATAGGGGGATCAAGAAGAAGGAGATGAAGGAGGAGATGCTGCAGTGCCACTTGGCTAAAATCAGTGGCACTGCAGCAGTGACAAAAGGGCAAACCCTGTGTTAGGGATTATTAGCAGAGAGACTGAAAATAAAACAGCCAGTTTTATAAGGCTTCCTTGGGAGGTGGTGGGTTCTCCATATTTGGAAATTTTTAAACACAGGCTGGATAGCCATCTGACAAAGAGGCTGATTCTTTGTCACTGGCAGTCTTCAAGCAAAGGTTGGATACACACTTTTCTTGGATGCTTTAGGATGCTTTGGGCTGATCCTGCGTTGAGCAGGGGGTTGGACTAGATGGCCTGTATGGCCCCTTCCAACTATATGATTCCATGATTCTATGATTCTGTGAAGGTTCAAGGGGGTGGCAGGTTACAGTGGATGAGCGATGGGATGTGAGTGTCCTCCGTAGTGCAGGGGGTTGGACTAGATGACCCATAAGGCCCCTTCCAACTCTATTATTCTATGATTCTATGATTCTTCTATGATTCTATAATGCCCCTGTAGAAATCTATTGTGTGGCCTTGCTTGGAATACTGTACGCAGTTCTCCTCCCTATATCTCTAAAAAAATACATCCCAGCACTGGGGATAGTAGAGGAGAGGGCAATCAAAATGCTAAGGGGGCTGGAGCACTTCTCCTATGAAGAAGGGCAGAAGAATCTGGGACTTCTCAGTTTAGCAAAGAGATGACTCGAATGGGGGATTTATAAAATTATGCATGGTATACAGACAGTTCACAAAGATAGCTCTTCTCCCACCCTCACAAATGCTAGAACTCAAGGGGATCCAATTAAGCTGACGGGCAGTAGATTCCGGATCGACAAAAGGAAATGCTTCTTTTCACAGGGAATTCGCTGCCAGAAGACGTAGTGATAGCCCCAGACAAAGACAGCTTTAAAACTGATTAGATCAATTCATGGAGGATTGCTCTATCATTCCTTCCAGCCATGGTGATCTACAGAAACATCCACATCCAGAGGTAGTCAGCACCAGGAGGCAACATCATGGGAAGCCTTGGCCTCTGCATCCTGTTGTTGACTCTCCTGAGGGATTGGTTGGCCATTGTACAAAACAGAATGCTGATCTAGACAGGCCATTGGTCAGATCCATCAGGGCTCTTCTTATATGTTCTTAGAAATGCTAAAAGAGGTGCCTATTATATTTGGGCATAATTTTCATGTGTCTCCTCCTGCAGGTGTACCTCATGGGCAAGAAACCCATTATTTTGTTGTCTGCCTGTCTGTCGATCTATCTTTCAAGATGTGACCTGGGAAAAGGTCTTCATGTCTGTCACATTATGATGAGTACAATGGAGACAAACGGATTCATGGAATGCTTTAGGCCTTTCATTCCGTGAGACCTGAATTGCCTCAATTGGGAATGGGGCTTTCTCATTATATAGAGCCTGCTCCTTTACGGCGTTTGTTCTCATACCACCACTGTTCTCCTGGGTACTTTTTACAAGTGAGACAGCGGCTCATGGATGAGCTGACCAGATCCCTCTTCCACCCATCCTATATATTTCTTGCCGAATATCCCATCAGGGAAAAATCCTGATAAATCTTTTTTTTTTGTAAAGCTGAAAGAAAACAAAAACAAACGGGGGCTTCGGGGACCTAATCTATCACAAGGCTTTAATTATACTAATTTAAGAAGGGAAGGAAATAAATATCAATGGGACGTTGGGGAGAACAATTGCTTGGGATGAAACATGTTCGTCTTTGGCAGCTTACCTGGAGATTAGCCCTGGGTGCTCAGACTTACCGAGTGCTTTCCTGAGAGCCTCATGGCACCTCACATTCTCGTTAATCCTTACAACAATCCTTTAAGGTAAGCTGCTATTATCGTTACCCTCCTGCAGGACCACAAAGGTGGGAAAGGGAACCACAAAGCAGGATGGTTTGGCTGAGACTGCAAGCATAAACAGAGTTGCAATCCAGAACAGAAAAGAGGCTGATCTGTAAGCAGGGTCTGACTATAAGGACATTGCTCTATTAAGATCAGTGTTGTCTATACCAGGGGTGACCAGCTTAGTATAGTGGACTTCTAATATGGAATACCAGGTTTGATTCTGCACTCCCCCACATGCAGCCAGCTGTGTGACCTTGGGCTCACCACAGCACTGATAAAACTGTTCTGACTGAGCAGGAATCTCAGGGCTTTCTCAGCTTCACCCACCCCACAGGGTGCCTGTTGTGGGGAGAGGAAAGGGAAGGCAACTGTAAGCTCTTCTTCTTCTTCTTTCCTATTCTTGCTCCTTGAGATCTTTTAACTGGAGACTGAATGGGCAGGACTTTTCTGTATACAAATCCCATGTGCTACCAGTGGCTTGCATTGAAGGCTGATATTAAAACCAGAGCATCATAGCCTTGTCACCAATGCACTAGAGTCCCTCTCCCTATGCTGACTTGGTGTAGTGGTTAAGAGCAGCAGTTTCTAATCTGGTGAGCCAGGTTTGATTCCCCGCTCCTCCACTTGTAGTCAGCTGGGTGACCTTGGGCTCACCACAGTCTTCTTAGAGCTGTTCTGACCGAGCAGGCCTGCCAGGGCTCTCTCAGCCCCACCTACCTCACAGGGTGTCTGTTGTGGGGAGAGGAAGGGAAGCCGATTGTAAGCTGCTTTGGGACTTCTATGGGTGATGAAAAGTGGGATATAAAAGCCAACTCTTTTTCTTCTTCTAATCTGGTTTGGTGGAAGTTGAGCTATCAGTACGTCATGAGTGACAGAGGTCGGAGGTGATCAGTGCAATTTGAAACAGAGATACACCAGCAGGGGTTTTGTTGACCTATTCTGTTTTACCATTACATTTCATTTTCAGCAAAGGCTGAGAAATGTGACATCATGCTTGACTGCAGAAAATTTAACATATGCTTTGGACTGATTGCTTTCCTGCATTCACTGAGCTGGTTTTCTGACATTCAATGCAGAGCAAGGATTTATAAACTGTTTCCCTAAAATGAGTGTTTCCCTTCTAAACTCATGATTTAGGACAGTCATCCCCGTGGACCGGTGAATGCTTGACAATTTTACTGAGGCCCGGGAGGGGGGTAGTCTTTTGCCGAGGGACGTCGCCGCTGCCACCTGCCACCTGAGCCCCTGCTCCACTTGCTTTCCCACTGGCCCCCCTGACTTCCCGCCGCCCACTGGGGAGTGCTGCCAGCAGCAGCTGCGCAGTGCCAGGCCGAGGGGGAGCCCCAGCCATGGCAGCCGCTGGAGAGCACCAAAGGTGAGCCAGTGGCAGAGTGGCAGGGCAGCCCCCGAAGCAGCAGCCAGGGAGGAGAACAAGGAGGAGCCACGGCCCAGTGCTGACTGATCCATGGACCGGTCCCGGTCTCCGGGCTGGAGGTTGGGGACCACTGATTTAGGACTCAGAGCATGATCTTGTGGTTAGGCATACTTTAATCTAGATTTGATACCCCACTCCTCCACATGCAGCCAGCTGGGTGACCTTGGACTAGTTACAATTCTTTGAGAGCTCACTGAGCCCACCTAGGGTGTCTGTTGTGGGGAGTGGAAGGGAAAGGTGTTTGTACGCCACTTTGGGAGTCCTTCAGGGAGTAAAAAGAAGGGGATAAAAACAGTTCTTCTTCTGCTTAGGACTCCAGAAGCGGATACCTTTAAAATATAATAATCTATAGCAGGGGTAGTCAAACTGCGGCCCTCCAGATGTCCATGGACTACAATTCCCAGGATCCCCTGGCAGCTTTCGCTGTCTGTCCAGCTTTCGCTGGCAGGGGCTCCTGGGAATTGTAGTCCATGGACATCTGGAGGGCCGCAGTTTGACTACCCCTGATCTATAGATTCATTTTATTGTAAACTGCCATGAGCCAGCTTGGCCCAGGAGTGGTGGTCAATAAATCAAATAAACAAACAAACAAACAAACAAATATAGAGAAGAATTTTCAACACCCCAATTTCACTCCCAACGCCTTTCCCTGCCTCTCTCCACAACAGACACTCTGTGCAGGAGGTAGGGCTAAGGGAGGTCTAAGAGAACTGGTCTGTGAGAACTGCTCTAAGAGAATTGTGACTAGGCCAAGGTCACCCAGCTGGCTGCTGATACATTTGGAATTCTGATACAGCATGATGGGCACAGCAACAAAATGGCTTCCACAAAATGGCTGTTGCAAGAGGCGGAGCCAGCCACAATACTGGTGGCAGGCAGAAAACATGCTGTCTATAAGACACTTGACCAGCTCAGGTGGACTTTATTAATAAAAGAAAATGTTCCTTTTTGTGGGGGAGAGCGAGAGAGAGATCCTGGTTAACATTTTCATTTGGTTCAGTATTCTGGCCCTGTCCTTTCCAGTGTCGGTACTGACAAGGTTTTTGACAAGCTGAAGTAGATTTACCGTGTTTTTGAAGAATTCTGATTGACATTGAGCATTTTATGGACATAATTTGGTGTCTCTGTCCTTGACAATGAGATATGTGATGCTGGTTCACACTTGCCGCACATCACTTCTCTCCACTTGATGATAACTGAAGGGAATTTCGCCATGCCTCAGCCGAGTAGTGCTCTCCACCCGAAACTGAACTATCAACAGTCTCTGAATCTGCTTGGCATGCAGAAGATCACAAGTGTAAATCTCCAGGTAAAGAGACCAAGAGGTATTCTGCATAGAGCCAAATAAAACAGTTTAAAAAACAACCAGTTTAGACCACTTTATTATATTAAAGTCGTTCTGCATTGAATATAGTCTGTTGAAAAACTGCGTTGCGATGCTCTCTGCATGAAACAATTCATAGCCCTGCCCCCTGTAGTTTTGCCAACTCCGCTTTGTTCTCTAACATAGTCACTAATCTGCATAACTAAGGAGCTTCTCTGCATGACTAATAGTCTAACTCAGGCAGGCAGGAGAGAAATAAATTGGTGAAAAGCATCTTTCAGAAACAAAGCTTAAAAGAAGCTTAAAGCACCGAAGAGGCAGTTCACCATGCAGAGCAAAATCAGTATTGCAGAGTAAATTCACTCTTCTGTGCAGAGATCAGAATGTAGTTAGTGAGTTTTCATCAGCTTATCCATCATGCTGAAGAGGCCCAAGTAGGAGAGGCCATAAAAGAAATGGGCCCAAGACCCTGGAAAGCCACTGTCCATCAGAGCAGGTAATGCTGACCTCCAGAAACCAAAAATCTGACTAATTATTATAAGGCAGCTTTATGTGTATAAGTGGGCCCAGTGGCTGTTCTGCATGTGCTGCAGCTGCCTGAATGCACGCTAGGGTTGCAACCGGTGGGTGATGAGGAGACTTCCCAAGAGGAAGAGGAAGGCACAGGCTCCATCACCAACATCATACAGGAAGTGATTCATCATGCTGAGGTCACTGTGACACTCTGGTATTTGAATAAAAACTGTATGGTAAAAACTGCATCTGCCATAGGTCTTTTGTCATGATAATGTCACTTCCTGTATGATGCCAGTGACATTGCCTGGTCTTTCCCTTGTTCCTCCGAGTTCCCTTTCTGGCCAGCTGATTGGTGTCTGGGGGGCAGGGTTTGGTGGCAGAGACACCTGTCTCCACTGTGGGGTCTGACAACCTTAATGCACATCTGCCTTGAAAGAATGAGCATTGAGAAGAGAGAGAATGAACTGCCACTGCCTCTGGGCCCGCGGAAACAGCAGATAAGGGGATAAAAACAATGAAGGGGACCTAAGAGGATAAAAAACAATGAAGGAGACCTATTCATGAAAGGAACCCAATTGATAGCATCTTGACAAAGAATCCCCCAAAACCAAGATCTGGCACTTCTCCCAAGCACATGACAAAGTAGAAATCTTTAACTAAACTCTATGGTTTTCCTATCTTTACATTTGGTACTTTGGAATAGGTAAGGATCCTCTTTTAAATCAACAGAACACCAATGTATGTGCTTCACATCTAGGTGAAGGGCATTAAATATACACACCTAATTTTACCCATTGCCATAATCCCAAGAGAAAACAAAGAAAACTATCCGCGCACCGCATTTCATCATCTAGTCAAAGAATAATTACTAAATTATTATACAGCAGAGTCGAAAATTAACATATATGGCTATTGTAAATCTTTTAAATTACACCTTTGCCTAGATTTTTAACACTTCCATTAAAATCTATCTGTCTGCCCAGGTTCATCACTTTCATCTCTTAGCACTGTAGGAAATTTGGCGAGGGGAGAAGAAATAAAATTACAATAAAACAGGACTACATTGTAGAACATTTGCAATTAAAATGATTTGCTTGCTGCAAAGTGCCGCGTAAAGGAGCCTCGAGCCTTCCCAAGGACCCCCAATTTAGTCCTGCACCTTCCATGGGCGTTGGTATTTCCCAAACTTTGAACTGGAGACTTGTGTCACTCTTAGACCCACCCCAGGGAAGCCCGTACCCTCTAACTCTGCAGAAGTCACTTCACATAAACCTGCCATACATTCAATTAGCCCATGATGGGTAGCTGTGTTTGCCTGTCTGGAGCCTCGTGTGGCGCAGAGTGGTAAGGCAGTGACATGCTGTCTGAAGCAGTCTGCCCATGAGGTTGGGAGTTCGATCCCAGCAGCCGGCTCAAGGTTGACTCAGCCTTCCATGCTTCCGAGGTCTGTAAAATGAGTATCCAGCTTGCTGGGGGATAAACGGTAATGACTGGGGAAGACACTGGCAAGGCCACCCCGTATGGAGTCTGCCAAGAAAACGCTAGAGGGCGTCACCCCAAGGGTCAGACATGACTCGGTGCTTGCACAGGGGATACCTTTACTTTAGCCGTAGAAAAGAGCAAGAGGCCAGTAGCACTTATAAGGCTAACAACATTTGTGTCCGGATAGTAGCTTTCTGAAGAGGTTATCTGAAGAAGTGAGCAGTGACTTACAAAAGCTCACAATCTGCCACATATTTTATTAGTCTTTAAGAAGCTTCTGGACTCTTGCTCTTTTCTACAGTGGTCTCTATTACTTATGTGAGATAGTTTTACCCTACTTTTCTTCCCAACGGGAGTCTAAAGCAGGTTATGAGCATAAAATTTAAATTAACAAGAAAACCCCCAAAATACAATACCCTGGGCTTGTTGTAAATACAGTGGACTACCTCATTCAAGGGCACTAGTCACAGTCTTGCAGTGTGAGAGCCAAGGATCAAGATTCTTTTGGCTCCTACCTGTTGATTCATAGCAATGGTTTGTGCCTCTGGACATACCCAGATGTTCGTTCATTCGTTCATTCATTCGTCCATTTGTTCGTTCATTCATTTCATTAGTTCATTGATTCATTCAGTCACTTATTTATGCAACTATTACCCCATTTTTCTTCTCAATGTGGACTTATAGCAACTTATAAACATACTTCAATTCCTGGGAGGCCACCAAGCAAAGTACATGCCCCCAAATTGGTACAAGACTTCCATTCACACTTCCCAGCTGTGCCAAGACCCAGCCCTGTGGAGGAGGGCTCTGGGGAGGGTATCATGCCTGCACCTGTGCTGCTCCTGCCAGAAAGCTCGGCTATGTCTGTGCCTGCACTGCCACTTGGTCATTCAGGCTTCTGACCTGACTCCTGACTCAGCTCCCAATCTCGGCATGTCCCTGACTACCCCTTGGCTATGCCCTTTGGACTGTGACTGCTCAGCCAGTAAGACTCGAACTGGACTTAACCAAGCAACTGGAAAAGGGTGCCATATGGAGGATGGAGCAGAATTGTTCTCTCTTGCCCCAGAGGGACAGACCAGAACGAATGGGATGAAATTAATTCAAAAGAAATTCCACCTAAACATCCAGAAGAAGTTCCTGACAGTTAGAGTGGTTTCTCAGTGGAACAGGCTTCCTCGGGAGGTGGTGGGTTCTCCATCTTTGGAGATTTTTAAACAGAGGCTGGATAGGCATCTGATGGAGAGGCTGATTCTGTGAAGGCTCAAGGGGGTGGCAGGTTACTGTAGATGAGCGACAGGGATGTGAGTGTCCTGCATAGTGCAGGGGGTTGGACTAGATGACCCAGGAGGTCCCTTCCAACTCTATTATTCTATGATTCTATGATTCTATGACAGTGATTTGGGCTCAGTCACTCAGCTGAGGCTGTAATAACTCGGATTCCCACATGGTATAGCAGGAAAAAAAAAACCTGGGGCCTCCACAACAGCCCCAACACCATGCTGTAAAATATGACAAGAGAATTCTAGACACATTTCACTAGCATTGCTTAAGCCAATGGTCACAGCGGTGTCGGAACTCTGCGTTTGTCATGCTGATACATGGTCCACTGCTCCTAAATCCAGTGCTGTCCATTCATTTGTCCAACATCTGAGAAGGGAAAGCAGTTAACTGGAAGTCTCCTCGAATGAAACCTGAAACCAATGGTTAGCAGTTTTTGCCTGACACATGCAGAAGGCATGGTGTAAGTGGATTGCATTACATCTCCACTGTTTATCAAGAATTGAACGCAGCTGTATTTCCATGACACAAATGAAGTGTAGATTTATATACTTGACTTCATACGGAGCTGCTGAATCAAGGTGCAGGAGGGTAAGCTGGATTTCCATCGCAACATATTTCTTTACCTAGATGAGTGTTCCCCGGAGCATTTTCCTCCCTTTTCAACTTCATGCGCAGAACTTGACTGGAATTAACTACATGGATTTTCAGGTGTTTTCAACAGAGACACATTAATAAAGAAGTATCCAGTGTTCGAGTGGGGAGAAAACAACATGGCCGCACACAGACATTGGGGGGGTCATACATTTTTGTCATGTACCGTGGTAAATTTCCCCAAAATAGGCAAACTCAGATCTTTGCCCCCCCCAAAAAAAAGACCCTCACCTTGACACCATTCAGGTTCACACAGGACGGTTCTTATCTTCAAGGATAGTTTTGCTTACATCTAGCACCTCTAGGCAGCAAGAAATAGCCCAAATATCTGAAGGCATGACAGTGATCTAGTTCACGTAGAAATGTACCATTTGGAGGATGTCCTTGCATTTGATTGCTGAGCTGCAGTGTGTGTGTTTTTTTCTCTAAGCTTCCTTACAATATCATTATCTGTTTGTTGTCTTTCAGTTTGGGCTACCAACTCTGGGTTGAGAAATTCCTGGAGATTTGGGGGAACCTGGGGATAATGGGGTTTGGGAGAGGGAAAAGACTCAATAGAGTATAATGCCATAGAGTCCAGCCTTCAAAGGCAGCCATTTTCTCCAAGGGGAACTTTAATCTGGGAGATCTGTTGTGATCCTGGGACCTCTCAATGCCCCACCTGGAGGCTGGCAAACCTACATCCCATGGTTTCCTCGTCATTAGCCTGTGCTTTCTTTAACCATCTTTCATCGGGAGAAAACATGGAGGAAGGATAAGGAGGCCACGGAAAGACAACGATTTGAAGAGCAATATCATGAGGGAGCTTGAACAACCCCCCCCCCCCAAAAAAAAACATTTGGCACACAACCACAGGAAAGCCTTCATGTGAAAGACCTCATTGTGTACTTTCTCAAACAAATGCCTTACCAGGAAGCAACTATAAGCTAAGACAGGTTCAATTGCTGTGCAAGTCTTAAAATAAATTATAAGCCCGTGCTATTGGACCTTGATAATCCTCAGCAGCACAGAGGGTTTGAATTTACAAATTTTCTTTTCAAAGGGAAGAAAAATCCCACTAATTAAAAATATCTTCTTTTTTTATGCAACCATCAAAGATCCACTTAAGTCAATAGGAATCTTTCTGCTGATTCTTCCAGCCAACTGAATTCAGCCTGGAGAGCAATAACTCAGGCCTGCATGGGGAATAGGTAAAAAGTGTCTTCTTAAGTGCTCTTTGCAATCAAGCAAACCCTACTCGTAAATGGTATCCTTCAACATATAGGTGACAATTACAGGATGAGGCTTAGAATCAAAATTTAAAGTACTTAGCTGGCAAGGTTACAATAGCTGAAGGGTTTTTTCCCCTCCCTCTGACTTTCCAGTATATATTTCATTTTTCATGGCTTCTTAACTTGAGATATTAAAAGTAGACATTTGGGGTAGACATTTTTCCAGAGACTTTTTTTTTTTTTTGCCTCGAAGCAAATATTTGTCATTTCAAAATCAAATGGCTGTTAAACAAAAATTTGGCAACAGCCTCTAAGGTTGCTTTCATGAGCTTCCAAAGCAGCCCAGAAAAGTGGATGGGCTTTAACTAAGACAATCCATTGCTGTGTAAATGAGAATTTCCATAGGATATGCCTGGCAGTGATATTGAAAGGTGTTGTGAATCTCAGAACGGTACCGACAACATCCACCAGGCCCCCTAAACCTGTCCCCACAAACTGAACCGACCAGCTTTTTGGATCCTTAGTTAACGGGTTAATTGTTACACAATAAAATCAGAGTCCAGTAGCGCCTTTAAGACCAACAAAGATTTATTCAAGGCATGAGCTTTCAAGTGCAAGCACTCTTCCGTAGTAGTAGTAGTAGTAGTAGTAGTAGTAGTAGTAGTAGTAGTAGTAGTAGTGGTGGTGGTGGTGGTGGTGGTGGTGGTGGTGGTGGTGGTAGTTGTTGTTGTTGTTGCTGGTATGTTTTTGAAGCCACTGTAGTGGTGTTGTCCTATTCAATACTGTTGCTGAATTGTATTGTAGCTACTCCTATGTTCTCATGTTCTATGTACCTTATGCTCTACCTTGTTCTATATAAACTGCCCAGAGTGGTATATAAAGATAAACAGTAAAATAAATAAAATGAAAGAATCAAAGGTTGGAAAGGCTGAGTCTAAACTGACCATTCAGATTTGATTGTAGATGTCTTTGAGCAGAGGAAATCTGGTATCTCCCAATATTTAACCTCAATGTACTTAATATTTTGATAGGATACATTAAAACATAGGCAGAACAATCCTAAAGAAACAGAGAAAGAAGCCTAACATGAAAGATGAAGAAGAAGAAGAGTTGGTTCTTATATTCTGCTTTGGTGTAGTGGTTAGGAGTGCGGACTTCTAATCTGACATGATGGATTCGATTCTGCACTCCCACACATGCAGCCAGCTGGGTGACCTTGGGCTTGCCACAGCACTGAGGAAGCTGTTCTGACCGAGCAGTAATATCAGGGCTCTCTCAGCCTCACCCACCTCACAGGGTGTCTGTTGTGGGGAGAGGAAAGGGAAGGCGACTGTAAGCCGCTTTGAGAGTCTTTGGCATATAACAACCAACTCTTCTTCTTCTTCTTCTTCCTCTTCTTCTTCTTCTTTTCTTTCCCCAAAGGAATCTCAAAGCGGTTTACATTCGCCTTCCCTTTCCTCTCCCCACAGCAGCCACCCTGTGAAGTAGGTGAGGCTGGTTTCCAAGTGGCTTTTGCTAATATTTATTTATTTATTTATTTATTTATTTATCATACTTATATACCGCCCTCCCCGGAGGCTCAGGGCGGTTTACATCATAACAGAGAACAATACATAAAACAGTCTGTAACATGTATAACTGATAACTAATAATTGTAACCAAAATAACAGCACAATATAACGGTATAACGGTATATGTTTAGGGGTGCAGCAGGTGCACTAACTATCGCCCTTAGATCCCAAGCCTAATTGATTGTCAGAATGTTAAATGATGGACACCATTATTTTTGATCAAAATGCTTGAATATCTGAATCATTCTATTTTTCTATTAATGACATATGGTTCTACTCCAGACCCTCCTCTTTAAGGTCTTAGTGTTTGTTCTTTATTTTAAAAAACATGAAGGTGCTTCCTGCTAAATCAAATCATTGGTCCATCAAGGTCAGTACTGTCTATTCAGACTGGCTGTGGCTCTCCAAGGTCAAACATTGTTCACACCACTTATCTGATCATTTATAACTGGAGATGCTGGGGGATAAATGGGGTTACCAGCAGGAAACTGCGAGGTGGGTGAAAAATGGTCAGGCCATCTTTGACATATGGAAGGTCACTCCTGGAGCAAATCTAGAGGTGATGTCATGACTCGTGGTGTAGAGAGAGCCAGCATGGTGTAGTGGTTAGGAGTGCAGACTTCTAATCTGGCAAGCCGGGTATGATTCCATGCTCCCTCACATGCAACTAGCTGGGTGACCTTGGGCTGGCCATGGAACTGATAAAGCTGTTCTGACTAAGCAGTGATATCAGGTCTCTCTCAGCCTCACCCACCCCACAGGGTGTCTGTTGTGGGGAGAGGAAAGGGAAGGCGATTGTAAGCCACTCTGAGATGTCTTTGGGTAGAGAAAAAGTGGCATATAAGAAGCAATTCTTCTTCTCTCACCAGAAAGGGCTGGTTTTGAGGGTGGACTGTATGGCATTATATCCTACCTATGGGCTGCCATTCACCAGGCTCTAATCCTAAATGTCCAGGAACTTCCCAACTCCAAACTGGCAACCCTACAAAATCAGGAGCCAAGACAGGAAACAGTGCAGCAAGCCAAATATCCATGGAAACAGCCAACAAGGGAACTATGTCCTATTTTGGAGACCTAGGTTTAGTATTTAATCTGATTCATTTGAATCAGACTAAGGGCATCTGCTCAGCACCCACAAATATTTTAGGCAGGTATTTTAAACTTTCAGATTAAGCATCTAAAGATGCATTGTCTATTACTGGACATTGACAGCTCCTGCCATTGATGCTCTTTCCCTCCCATACCATTTTGAGCATGTGTCCATTATTTATTTATTTATTTATTTATTTTAGAAGAAGAAGAAGAAGAGTTGGTTCTTATATGCCGCTTTTCCCTACTCGAAGGAGGCTCAAAGCAGCTTACATTCGCCTTCCCTTTCCTCTCCCCACAACAGACACCCTGTGGGGTGGGTGAGGCTGAGAGAGCGCTGATATCACTGCCCGGTCAGAACAGTTTTATCAGTGCTGTGGCGAGCCCAAGTTCACCCAGCTGGCTGCATGTGGGGGAGCGCAGAATCGAACCCGGCATGCCAGATTAGAAGTCCGCACTCCTAATCACTCCACCAAACTGGCTCTCTTTATACCCCACCTCTCACAACACTGTGACCTTGAGGCGGCTTACACAATAAAACCATCAAACCTCTGTTGGGTTGTTATTGTTGTATATTGACTGTTGTATGTTGACTCGTTCCATGTATCCCCTATGATGTTGTATGTAAACCGCCCTGAGCCATATGGAAGGGCGGTATAGAAATCAAATCAAATAAAAAATAAATAAAAAATAAATAAAATAATATATCCCATAAAAACCCATTAAAACAACAATAGCATTGATCACAGTATTGTTGGTAACAGAATCTCCCCAGTCCAACTCTGCTGATTCTAGCCAAAATGATCTAATTCTAATACTGGGATGCTCAGGTAGGGTGGGAGCCCCAGTTTGCATCTCCATTCATTCTCCCTCCAGCCTCAACCGAACGCCTGGCGGAAGAGCTTCATCTTGCAGGACCCTCAGAACCTAGATAGCTCCATCAGGGCCCTTAGCTCTTCCAGGAGCTCATCCCACCAGGTTGGGGCCAAGGCCGAAAAGTCCCTGGCCCTGGTCGAGGCCAGGTGGATATCCCAGGGGCCCGGGACAACCAACAGATTCCTACCCATAGAGCAAAGAGCCCTGCGGTGGGCATAAGCAGATAAGTGGTCCCTTAGATAGGTAGGACTCAGGCCACATATAGCCTTAAAGGTTAAAACCAAAATCTTGAACTTGATCCGGAAGCAGATCAGTAGCCAGTGGAGTTGTCTCAATACCAGCTAAATGTGGGCCCTCCAAGGAGTCCTAGTAAGGACCCCATCAGTCACATTCTGGTCAGTGTTCAGGCATCGGAACAGCTCTATCAGGACTGTAACTAGCCCAAGGTCATTCAGCTGGCTGCATGTGGAGAACTAGGCAATCAAACCCGGACCCCCAGATTAGAGGCTACTGCTCTTAACCACTACATAGTAAGTAAGTAGCCTCTTCTTTGGTGGTACTTGGTGTCTCATTAGTATCTCACAATAACCAGACTTTCAAGTAAAAGAACAAGTGTGGGGGAGCGAGTCCATGTGGTTCCCTGTAAAGTATCGACACAACTAGAGACATAAGCCTGGAGGGTTACTATAGTTCAGAGCCGCAGTGGTAACCCTCTCTGCAAGATTCTACAGCCAGTTCACCAAATGTGAACCTGATGCTGAAGCAAGTCAACACAAGCAACATTCCTCCCTACCATCTTAAGGCCACTTGAGCCCAGATGTTTAAGCCCAGGACGACTGTCCCGCCTCCCCTCCCCATGTTAATGAATCATGGACTATCCCATTAGTCATGTCTCTAGTTGCCAGGTTGGCTGGCCTTTGCAGTTGGAGCCCTTGTGACTTCCTGGGCAAAGAGTCCTAAGTGGTAAACACCCAAGACGGCACTGCTAAATCCACATGAAAACTCATGTTTGGGTTTTTTTGGAAACTCTATACATTCAATAAGAGACATAATTACGTGTTGTGCGTCTAATTAAAGTGCGCTATAATTGTTGAAATATTTTACTGAAACCTTTCTTTGGTTTTTCCCCCCCCCCTAAGCAACAGGTTTACCAGATGATAAAACTTGTCTTGTGGTTTCCATGTGCTTGCCAAAAACCTCGAAGCTTAGTACAGTGGGTGGGGTCAGTTGTGGACATTAAACTCGCTGTGAATGCCAGCATTTTTCACTAAGCTCTCCTTCTGAAGGCTTAAGCCAGGCTTCCTGCCAAACACTCAAGTCCAAGACAAATAGCCTACGTGGGTGTTTTGTGCACAAAGGCGACGGAGGCTCAGTTTAGCTAGACGGATAAACCTTTTGAAACCTTCCTTGTTCGAGCGGACTATATTATGGATCAGAGTTTAGTTGCCTATTGAAACAGCGCTGTGAGAAGAATGTAAATTGCCCTGAAAATTAATTCAGCTCGGAAACGAAGTGCCAGTAAATTTGATAAATGTGCCATCATTTATCCTCGCACATCATTTAAAAGGGTGTTGATTGTGGCGGATTTCTGCCCAGATTATTGACTTCCACTTAGGTGTATCTCATATGTCTGAAGTCTTGTAGAGCAACCCCATTTGTGTCCTTTGAAGAACTCCATAATGCAAATCCCATCAGGTTGTTCCCTCCTGCACGTTCTCCTTTGTAATATGCTTGGGCATCTCCCACCAATACACACTCTTCAGCACATAACTGGGCCACAACAAAATGCATTATGGGCCCAGGGAGTGCTCTCAGTGGCCAAACTTGTAGAACACAAACCAGAGTACCTGAACTTGATTTTATACTACGTGATCATTCCAGTGAGAGGAAAGGTAGAATGGTATTACCTGGTCCTGTCGGCACTCAGAAGCAAATCAGGGTTGGTACCTGGATGGGGGACTACCAAGAAAGATGCTGCAGGAGAAGGTAATGGCAAGCCACCTCTGCTTCTGTTCCCATTGGCTGTAGAAGAAAGGACATGCAGTAATGGGTTTAAACTACAAGTACAACGATATAGGCTAGATATCAGGAAAAAGTTTTTCACAGTCAGAGTAGTTCAGCAGTGGAATAGGCGGCCTAAGGAGGTGGTGAGCTCCCCCTCACTGGCAGTCTTCAAGCAAAGGTTGGATACACACTTTTCTTGGATGCTTTAGGATGCTTAGGGCTGATCCTGCGTTGAGCAGGGGGTTGGACTAGATGGCCTGTATGGCCCCTTCCAACTCTACGATTCTGTGATTCTATGATTCTCATTTGCTTTGAAACCCCCTTCCTGGTGACTTGATGGCACCAACATTTTAGAGTTCTTTGAGACAGTAAATGCATCTAGACAACAGTGACCCAGCAGACATTATGTAATGGGATTTTCAAAAGGTTTTTGACAAGGTAGCTCCTCAGACTCCTGAGTGAACTTTGCAGTCAAGAAATAAGAGGGCAGGTTCTATTATGGATTCAAAATGGGTTAAATAACAGGGAGCAAAGAGTAGGAATAAATGGAGGGAAGGAAAAAGTTGAAGTCCTAGGAGAATCGATATTTAATTTATTCATAAATGATCTGAAACTAGGGGTGGGTAGTGTAGGGGCTACTGGCAGGGGCTCATGGGAATTGTAGTCCATGAACATCTGGAGGACCACAGGTTGACTACCCCTGCTGTAATACACTACTTAGCTGCCCTGGACAAAAGCTACAGTGGTAGACATGGGCTGGATCCAGCAAAGGATTTCTGCTGATGAGAGAAGGTGGTGATGTAATGGATTCGTGCCAATCTGACGACCTTTGATGGACTTCTGGCTGTCCCAGTTTTTTGCCTTGTGAAAAACATAGTGACCTTTGAGTCTTTATTTCCATTCCCCGAGGGCCAGAGCTGTTATGTTTTTGACTGTGAATTGTCCTTCATAAGCCAAGAATAGAAGCATCTGTTTATTATGAAAGGCCACAGAAGAAGAGAGATAAGGGTCTTGAGTAAAGGGCTGTAGATAGAGTTGCCAACCTCCAGGCGGAATTACAACTCATCACTAGACAGCAGAAATCAGTTGACTTATAGGAGAGCATTATGGGCTGGAATAAGATGCAACACACCAATGTTGGGATAAACAAGGCCACAGATTTTATTACCTCCCCACGGGAGGGTTGGCACAGCATGGGAGAGGGAGCCTGACCTAGCAGTCAGCAGACTGCACCAACATCCCCATGGAGTCCAGAGTCTGCACCATTCCCCTCCGGGAGAGCATACCCCCTTGCCTACTGAAATACGCCACTAAGGGAAGCAACCTATGTGGGGGAGCCAAAGGGGGTAAACCTCCATTGGCTGACCCCAGGCCACCTGGCAAACGAGCCCTGGCCTCCCCGCCAGGAAAGCCGTGCTCATTTACATGCCACCTCTTACCGAGGTCCCGAACCCCATGGAGTCCGATCGCGCACCAGAATCCCTGCCAAGAGGCTCCATCCCATGTTAACCCACAACCGTGATGAAATATTAACAGAGATCATCCACCTCAAGCATTGACATAGGGTGGGAGGGAGGGAAGCGGCTCTGCAGGGTCACGGAGAAGAGGCTGGGACCCACACACATGGCCCCTTTATAGGTGCCACAGTCCCACCTCTCCTTTTTACACTGTCCCTGCTGCAAGCATATAACATGCCGGAGCCGCTGAGGCAGTCGCATCTGCCTCCAGCCAGCCCTCGGCGGCTACAATGAGTCTTGGCCGCACATTCCCCTGCAGAAAATATCTGTGAGGGTGACCTCTATGGCATTTTCTGCACACAATAGATAATGCACTTTCAGTGCACTTTAGAAGTAGATTTTCCTGTTCTGCACAGGAAAATCCAGCTGCCAAACCACATTGAAAGAGCATTATCCTATGTGTGCAGAATGGGCCCTGTTAGTCCCTCCTTTCCTCAAACTGTGCTATCTTTAGGCTTCACCCCCAAAACTCCAAGAAATTTCCAACCCTCACCTAACTCTAGGTGAGGTGGAACCTGAAGACTCAAGAAAAGAAAAAGGCAAATGCAGACTAGGAGATAAGAGAACTTTAGCTGCTGGGCTCTGTGCATACATATTTTTTAAAAACTGTCTTTCTTGAATCTATTAATTTTCATGACAGAACAAACATTCACCCAGAAGTGGTTCCCTTCCTTTGCCATGGGATTTAAGCCCAGACAATTGAGAGTTCTCCAACAGGGCTCTTATATCTGATGTAGACCTGTCTTTGGAAGGGCAATCGTCACCAATTCCTCCTTCCTGTGGCAGTTGTCCCTTTCTCGTTTCTCCCAGGAGCAACATTTCAAGGAGCATTTGGAGATGCCATCAAAAGGGGGAGGTGGGATAGTACTCCACTGACATAAATCCTTCAGTCCACCATGAGCCGTTCAGCAGGATCCAAGCCTACGTCTCCAGATTACGCTATAACTTTCCCCCCTCCTTCTTGCCATGGTGAGATTCTCAGGGATCATACAAATAATCCCAGGGAAACTCCCTACCAATTATCAGGCATATGAATTAAAGGCAATTAAAGCTCTCATTCGCACAGCAGGAAGAGACAACTGTTTGGCAGCCCAAGGAAGCGAGTAGTAAGCACAGATAAGATACGATCGATGCTTCCCTTTTAGTGGTGTCAAAGCTCTTGGCTGCCTTCAGAGCAGTTGATCATACAATCTTCTTGAAGTCCTTGTATTATACTGTTGGGTTAAGAGATGCAAACGTTTCTGATCCTATCCACTGGATCAGGTTCAGAGGTTTGTCACATGAGATTTGTGGTGGTGGGTCTGGAGTAGAAGGTTCAAGTCCCAAAGAAGAAGAAGAAGAAGAAGAAGAAGAAGAAGAAGAAGAAGAAGAAGAAGAAGAAGAAGAAGAGTTGGTTCTTATATGCCGCTTTTCTCTACCTGAAGGAGTCTCAAAGCGGCTTAAAGTCGCTTTCCCTTTCCTCTAGGGAGCTATGACCCCCAAAAAACTTACATCCTGGAATCCTTGTGGGTTTTCAAGCTGCCACTGGACTCTTCTAATAGCGATCTGAATTCTGCTACTTGGGATTTATCCAGTGGGGTCTTACAGGGCTTTTGTACTCAGGGGAGATGATATCACTTCTCATTTAGTGATGTCACTTATCAGTAGGATGTCAAGTACCCTGCCCAAGCCCCCCAAATTCTCCCATGACCCTGCCACTTAAGACTGGCATCCCTTGGCTGCCATCACCTGCCTTCTGTCACAGCAATCATGGCCTATGCTAGAAGGCTGTCTGGAAGCTGAAGATACCTGCCAGGACTGGGCTATCCGAGGTTGTCCACTGGACATGCCACATATCACAAGGGGCTGGCCTGGCAGGTACTTTCTCCCTCCATCCTCTAGGTCGTCAGTGCCTCACAGGGCCTAGCTGGTGCTGGAGAAACTGAACATTGTCTATGGCCCCCAAATCACTAAGACTGTCCTTGTCTGTACTATCACCCTTATGATTATGATGTAGTGGTTAAGAGTGGTGTCTGGGGAATCAGTTTGATTCCCCACTCCATGCAAACAGCTGGGTGACTTTGGGTTAGTCATAGTTCTGCCAGAGGTCTTCCAGCCCTACCTTCCTCACAGGGTGTCTGTTGTGGGAAGAGGAAGAGAAGGTGATTTAATCAGCTTTGAGACTCCTTCAGGTAGTGAAAAGCGAAGTCTAAAAAACAGCTCTTCTTCTTCATCATGAAGTCATCCAGAACACAAGAGTGTGATGTCACCAGTATCCTCAGGGCAACTAGCTGTTCATCTCTTTAAAAAAGACTGTGGAAGATGCTGTGTCAGTGTTCAACCAGGGCCTGGATGGTATGGTTGTTTTCCCTTTTCAGCTGTAAAGATTTCTGACACCTTACTCTCTGAAGATCAGTGAGGAAACAGAGGGCTATAACACACACATTTGTACAGTCCTGTGTGTGTCAAGGGCCATCAACTCATGTCCAACCTACGGTGACCCTATGAATTAATGATCTCAAGCACATCCTATCATCAACAGCCTTGCTCAGGTCTTGAAGACTGAAGGCTGTGGCTTCCTTTTGATGGAGTCAATCTTCTTTATGTTGGATCTCCTCTTTTCCTGCTACCTTCTAATTTTCCTAGCATTATTGTCTTTTCCAGTGATTCGTGTTCTCATAGTGTGACCAACATATGATAGCCTCAATTTAGTCATTTTAGAGAGAATTCAGGCTTGATTTGATTTAGAACCCAATCATTAGTCGATTTTCTTTTGCCCATGGTACTTCTAAAACTCTCCTTTAACCGTGCACTTCAAATTAATGAGTTCTTTTCCTGTCACCTTTCTTCATTGTCCAACTTTCACATCCACTAACAGGTCCACATGCTTCTGTTTTGCCCTCATAGAAACAGTGAGAGGTAAGCTAGCTTCAGAGTCTCCCAGACTGTTACCACCTGGAGGAAGCTATAATGCGCTGCAGCCTGGTGTTTGGTCAGGGGCTAATCACCCTGAGTCTTCCCATGAACACAAGGGGTAGCATTTGGCCCACTTCCACCTATCTACCCCAGATTTTCACTACCGCACAAGGTAGCTCAGGGGGGAGAGGATGAGGAATGCCCCACTGAGCCCAAATTTTCTGCAGACACACAGCCCAAGCCTGACATACGCCCTGTTGAAACTTCGGGATTTATCTGCATTCCCTTGCCATAGGCCAATGGAGGGCCTGAGTCGTGCCAGGCCTAGAAACCAGACCAAGCCCACTTCCATCTTGAGGTGGGAAGTAGCCCCAATCCCCAACAGACACTGAGGTCAGCCATATTCCTGATGCAGAAGGGGTCTCAGTGAACTTCATAGGTGAGTGGAGGTTTGAACCAGGAACAGCCCAGGCTATAATCTAAGCCAGTGGTTCTCAACCTTCCTAATGCCGTGACCCTTTAATACAGTTCCTCATGTTCCTCACTTCAAGAAGGACATAGATAAAATTGAAAGGGTACAGAGGAGAGCGACGAGGATGATCTGGGGCCAAGTGACCAAGCGCTATGAAGATAGGTTGAGGGACCTGGGAATGTTCAGCCTGGAGCAAAGGAGGTTGAGAGGGGACATGATAGCCCTCTTTAAGTATTTGAAAGGTTGTCACTTGGAGGAGGGCAGGATGCTGTTTCTGCTGGCTGCAGAGGAGAGGACATGCAGTAATGGGTTTAAACTACAAATACAACGATATAGGCTAGATATCAGGAAAAAATGTTTCACAGTCAGAGTAGTTCAGCAGTGGAATAGGCTGCCTAAGGAGGTGGTGAGCTCCCCCTCACTGCCTGTCTTCAAGCAAAGGTTGGATACACACTTTTCTTGGATGCTTTAGGATGCTTAGGGCTGATCCTGCGTTGAGCAGGGGGTTGGACTAGATGGCCTGTATGGCCCCTTCCAACTCTATGATTCTATGATTCTATGTTGTGGTGACCCCAAACCATAAAATTAGGCAAGTGTTCTTTCACAGAAATTAAACTGAAACTGGCCAATGGCGTGAAGATCCATTGTTCATGATTGTATATAAATTGTTTTTTTCCTGGGGTTTCTCAGTTCAGTCCTGCCTCTTGTCCCAGCATGCCGATCTTGCTCTTTTCCACTGCTCCAGACAGATGAACGCTCTATCTCAATCTACTCCGCAAGGCTGTTGTATAGATGGCGCCCCCTCCCAGCCAAACTGCTTGCCCTGCCGCAACCCCTATGAAAGGGTCGTTTGACCCCCAAAGGGGTCTCGACCCCCAGGTTGAGAACCACTGATCTAAGCGCTGCATTATATGGGCTGTCAAAGATCCATAATACTTGGGTTGTGATGATCTATTGATTTTCTTTCCTCTATGTACTTATCAGTTTCCCGAAAAGCTCACAATGCAATCCCTCTACTCCCCGGTATGGGAAAAACATCATATGGCCAATAATTCAATTGGCATGCTAATGCTACGGGGAAGGTGTCTGGAACTCCTTCTGCATCACCCCGTCATGCAAATTTCAGATGCTGACCCTGACACCAGCTATTGAGAGGGTGCTAAGTTTATTTCCTTATGCAGATGAGGCATCTGATTTGAATACAAAAGTGTAGGCTCATCAAAAGCCACCTTCCCTTGCCAGCGTTCAATCATGTCAACACCACCTCCCAAATAAAATTGCTGGAGGCCCACCATTGAGTAATGAAATGAAAGAAAGGGGAGAAGAGGGGTGAAGAGGAAGGGGGGGCCCATTTTCCTCCGTAAGTACCCTTATTAATAATCTAATTTTCTTACCCATTTCATATTCTCCCACCATAGGCTTCTTTCCTCCTCTCTCTTTCAAGACATAATTAGGAGCATATAAAGAACGACAGCAAGAGGTACAAATGATTTTCGGGGAGGCCATGTGCTGAACACATGATCAGATTCAGTGTCTCGGCAACGTCGCCAAAGCCAATGGGGTTGATCGGTGAAGAGCTGAGCAATGAGTCACGTCTTCGCTGTGTTTTAATTGCATCAATTTAATGGCAGTTTCAGGGCGAGTCTGCCGAGCAGCTGCCCAGTTTATGGCTTGTGCCCTACGGGAGAGTTCAGGCAGTCTTTGTTGAGGGATAGCAACATCAAATCAAGATTTGCACATGTCAAACAACTGGCACCGATCAAGACTAATAGATGTGGTTTTTCTGTACCCGGACACTAACTCAAACATTGTGGTGTGCAGAAGGTCCAAGGTTCAACCCTCAGCATCTCCCGTTAAGAAGAATCTGGCAGGAGGTGATATGAAAGATGTCCGCTTGAGACTCTGGAGAGGGGCTCTCCTTCTGAGTAGCTAGTGCTCACTTTGAGGGAACAAAGGCCTGATTCAGTTTCATGAGTTCATGTGAAAGAGTTCAAGTGATGCTACAAGAGTAAGTCGTACTATGACTAGAGGTTAGTCATGCATGCGTGAATGCCATCAAGTCACTTCTGACTTACTGCAACCCTCTAAATTGATGTCCTCCACAACATCCTTTCATTAACAGGTCTTGCAAACTGAGAGTTGTTGGGTCTTCCTCTTTTCCTGTTGCCTTCAACTGTTCCTGGAACCAGTCCCTAGAACTTAGTCATTGAAAGACCATTGTCAGCCTCCAAAAATGGCCTTTCTCCATCTCTTTCCCCACTGAGAGCCAGTTTGATGTCGTGGTTAGGAGTGCGGACTTCTAATCTGGCATGCCGGGTTTGATTCTGCACTCCCCCACATGCAACCAGCTGGGTGACCTTGGGCTCGCCACGGCACTGATAAAACTGTTCTGATCGAGCAGTGATATCGGCACCCTCTCAGCCTCACCCACCCCACAGGGTGTCTGTTGTGGGCAGAGGAATGGGATGGCGACTGTAAACCGCTTTGAGCCTCCTTTGGGTAGGGAAAAGCGGCATATAAGAACCAACTCTTCCTCTTCTTCAGTAATATCAGGGCTCTCTCAGCCTCACCCACCCCACAGGGTGTCTGTTGTGGGGAGAGGAATGGGATGGCGACTGTAAGCCGCTTTGAGCCTCCTTCGGGTAGGGAAAAGCGGCATATAAGAACCAATTCTTCTTCTTCTAATCTCAAGGGATATCCAACGCAAGACACCAATGTAAGTTTGTTCACTTAAGCAAGTGGCAGCTCATGACATTTAATAAGATATTTTCTGCGATCCGGTGTGGTGACAGCCAGTGAACATTCAAAAAAGATCTGAATGCATTCAGAAAGGGTAGATCTATGAATGGCTATTGTGTGTGTAAAATGCCATCAAGTCACAGCCGGTTCCTCAGTGGAACAGGCTTCCTTGGGAGGTGGTGGGTTCTCCTTCCATGGAACTTTTTAAGCAGAGGCTAGGTAGCCATCTGGCAGAAATGTTGATTCTGTGAACTGACGCAGATTGTAAGTGGGTGGGCAGAAGGGATTGTATCTGAGCTTGGGTCTTGTGGCCCTTTCTTGCATGCAGGGAAATGCTGGTTGTCACTTTGGAATTTCTTCCAGGCCAGACTGGCCAGTGATTCTGGTTTTGGAGGGAGCATCATCTGGGCATGGAACTGGAGTCACCGTGGGTGGGCAGGTAGTTTGGAATTCCCTACATTCTGGAGGGGTTTGGACTAGATGACCCTTCCAACTCTATGATTCTATGACTTATGGTGACCTTGGGAAGGGGCTTTGAAGGCAAGTGAGAAGAAAAAGTGGTGTGCTATAGCCTTTCTCTGCAGTTTTCATTATGGGTCTCCACTCCAAGTGCTAACCTGGTCTGACCCTGCTTAGCTAATGAGATCTGACGAATTCAGGCTATACTGTGCCACCTTAACTATTAGCCACTGAAATAACCTGGGATATGTGTTGCTGGGGCCAACAACCAAAAAAAGGAATGTTACTCACTGAAGAAATGAACGGTGATACACGAAAGCTACTTCACTGCCTCAAATGTTGGTAGTCTTTGACTGTATGCACAGCGGTGGCTGCACCAGGCTACTGCCAGCAGCATGCCACTATCCCACCATCATGGGCATGTAGGAATATCACATTTGGCTCCACAGCGCCATGGAGCCGAATGGGAAGGGACACTGTAGGTGTAGGAGAGGAGCCATCAAAACCCGGCTCTTTCTTTATGTACAGACCTGCCCCAGCTGGGCCCCTGCTGGCCGCCTCCACAAGACAGGCCATCAGAGGCCCTAACATGGGCCAGGGCCTGGAGGGGGCCGGGATGGTGGCAATGTTGTGTGTATGCAGGAATTAGCCCCTCTGCCCTGCCATCACAAGACACAGCCTTTCCATCCTGTGCATAATTGGTCTTTGAGGTGGACTTCTGCTCTGTTCTTCTCCACTCCCTATTTGTGGAGTTACTAGAAGGTTCTTGCTTACCACTACTAGAATCAGATAGCTGAACTAGTTTGAGCTTTGGTGTGATGGTGCAAAATTCTTGTAACCATCATATGAAATGAGGGCTAGTGGGGAGGGGGAGAGATGGGAGGCCCTTTCTTATGCATCCTAAGTTAGAAAATCAAGGGTGCTGACAACGTTCTCAGGACCTGTTTAGCAGCTTCAGTATTTAAAGATTCTTCTGGTAATACTTGTAAAGGAGGTTGAGACCTAATGGGGAAGTTACATTTGTAAATTAAAAGTTCAGAGAGAAATCCCAAAGGGGTGGAGGGTAGATAAAAACACAGAATGAAGAATGGGAAAGACCAACCCTGGAAGGAGTTATTTTGAGATGAACTGCATTTGCGACAGAAAATATGGCTAAAGGTTAACACATCTACTGGTTAGTGTAGATGATGAACATGAGATCATATTTGAAGACGAGTTGGTTCTTATCTGTTACTTTTCTCTACGAGAAGGAGCCTCAAAGCTGCTTACAATCACCTTCCTTTTCCTCTCCATACAACAGACACCCTGTGAGGTAGGTGAGGCTGAGAGAGCCCTGATATTAAAGCTGATATTACAGATGTATCAGTGCTGTGTTGAGCCCAAAGTCACCCAGCTGGTTGCATGTGGGGGAGCAGGGAATCAAACCTGGCTCGCCAGATTAGAAATCCACACTCCTAACCACTACACCAAGCTTGCTCACTACACCAAGCTGGATGATGCTCACAGGACAGAAATGTAGATGTCTTGCTCAGTCACAAGAGCAGCGGCTTTCTCAGACCAGGCTGCCTTGAAATTCAATTAAAGTTGGATACAGAGTCCCTATTCTGTAGGCTTTTAATCTGTCAAGCCAAGGTTAGATTCCCCACACCACCACATACAGCCAGCTGGCTGGCCATGGGCTATTCACAGTCCTGTTAGAGCTGTTACCACAGAGCAGTCCTATCAGAGCTCTCTCAGCCTCATCTACCTCGCAGAATGTCTGTTGTGGGGAAAGAAAGGAAGGTAATTGGAAGCCACTTGGAGACTCCTTTGGGTAGTGAAAAGCAGGGTATAAAAACCAACTCTTCTTCTTTAATCACTGTTTAGGAGCCAGGTGAAACCTGTCTTCCTTAGCCAAGCTTTTGGTGCTGGGACAATCCTTTAAGTCCCAGGCAATTTAAGGAGTCCTTATTTACAAGGCAGTTTGCCATGGCCTGCCTCTGTGTAGCCACTCTGGGCTTCCCTGGAGTTCTCCCAGCCTTATACCAAGCCAGGCTGACCCCGCTTAGCTTTGGAGCTCTGACAAGAGCCTGGGCCACCCAGGTCAGAGCGTCTGAGCTTTTAATGGCATCTAATCTGAAAGCGGCTGCTTTTCAAAAACCAAGCTCTAACGGGTGTCGTTGCTCAATCTAATCTGCTCGTCGTTTCTTCAGGAGTCATGAGATCAAGCTTGACGTAGAAGCGGTCACATAACATGGAGAGCAGCCCCCCAAATGCCACACTCTGTCTGCTGTGCTGTTTTTTCCTGCTTACGTATTTGGTTAGGAATAATAAAAAGTTGAGTAATCAAGGAATGAGGAATCATGGACCTGTTCACTTGAGTGTAAGACCCTCTCTGGCCACCAGCAGGGGATGAGGGGGGGTTGAGTAGCCCAATCCAGGTTGAGAAACTCCTGGAGATTTGGGGATGGAGCCTGGGGAGGCCAGGAACCTCAGTGGGGTACCATGCCTAAGAACCCACCCTCCAAGGAAGCCATTTTCTCCAGGGGATCTGATCTCAACAGCCTGGAGATTAACTATAATTCCTGGGGATCCCCAGATTCCACCTGGGGGCTGGCATCCCTAAGGGAACTGATCTTTATTGCCCGGAGATAAATTGTAATAGTGAGAGATCTCCAGGCCCCACTGTAGATTGGTAAAGGTCCCCTGTGCAAGCACCGAGTCAGTTCTGACCCTTGGGTTGACGCCCTCTAGCATTTTCTTGGCAGACTTAATACAGGGTGGTTTGCCATTCCCTTTCCCAGTCATTACCATTTTACCCCCCAGCAAGCTGGGTACTCATTTTACCAACCTCGGAAGGATGGAAGGCCGAGTCAACTTTGAGCCGGCTGCTGGGATCGAACTCCCAGCCTCATGGGCAGAGCTTTCAGACTGCATGACTGCTGCCTTACCACTCTGTGCCACAAGAGGCTCTTATTGGTAGATTGGTAGCCCTAAGTAATAAGATACAGACCACCCTTTGACAACAAAACCCCAAGTTGAGCCACCCAGTTTTTTCTTGCTTGAGCATATCCTCCGAAGTCTATTTCTACCTTGGAGACGGGCAGCCCTGCTTGGGTGTCTTTAAGGAAGCCTCCACGTGATCAGAAGCCTCCGAGTTACGGTAGCAGCTGTGAGTTTTGAAAGCTGATGCAAACCACAGAAAGACTGTAGCAGCTACCTGATCAGAAAGCTGCCGCAAGCCTCATCCGTGAACCCTCTTTCGGCCTCCTCTTAGTAGCACCACTTGCATGATCAGCCTTACATTTCAGCAACATCTCTGGCTGCTGCTTCTTGCAGCAGTGAGGAGCTTAAAAAAGGCTACCGTGACTGGAGCCACAAGTTTCAGAGGATCCCAAAGTAAGTAAGCAGACGGGGCTGAAAGGGAGTTTTTCCAGAGGTGACTGTAGCAGCGCTCAGAATAGAGGGTTGCTCAAATCGCCCCCTGCCTTGTGATCACATCCGCATCAGTCATTAATGGCCAATGTTTCTGTTCCATGGCCTCGCAGACCTTTTTAGAGCTTATAAGGACGAGGAAGGGTGGTTAGGAGTGCGGACTTCTAATCTGGCATGCCGGGTTCGATTCTGCACTTCCCCACATGCAGCCAGCTGGGTGACCTTGGGCTCGCCACGGCACTGATAAAACTGTTCTGACCAAGCAGAGCCTTTGAGCCTCCTTCTGGTAGAGAAAAGCAGCATATAAGAACCAACTCTTCTTCTTCTTCAGTAATTTCAGGGCTCTCTCAGCCTCACCCACTTCACAGGGTGTCTGTTGTGGGAAGAGGAAAGGGAAGGCGACTGTAAGCCGCTTTGAGCCTCCTTCAGGTAGAGAAAAGCAGCATATAAGAACCAACTCTTCTTCTTCTTCAGTAATATCAGGGCTCTCTCAGCCTCACCTCCCTCAGAGGGGGTCTGTTGTAGGGAGAGGAAAGGGAAGGCGACTGTAAGCCGCTTTGAGCCTCCTTTGGGTATTGAAAAGCGGCATATAAGAACCAACTTCTTCTTCTTCTTCTTTTTCTTCTTCTTCTTCTTCCTTCGGGGAGGTGCTATGCAAAAATCCTGCGGGGCTCTCCAAACCTGACGAAATTCCATAACCTGCAATCCAACAAGTCGTAAGCAATGGTCGGGCCCTGTATAGTCTTATTTTTAGGAGCAGTAAACTAATTCCAAAGTGTGAGTTATGTTGTTAAAGCCCACTAGCTTGGTTTGCTAATGTAAATGATTATAATTGACAGCACATTGTCAAGCCTATTACAAACCTGATTTAATTAGCAATGCCAAAGGGGTATGATTTGCGGGCAGGTATCGAAGCCGGCCTTTTTTTAATCTCCCCCTCTCCCTATAGAACCATCCACACTGGCACCAACGGCTGGAGGGCAAGAGAACAAAGGGAATTTTATGTGTCTGAATTCAAATTCTTTCCCTTTGAAATGAAGCGTCCAGAATGGGCAATAAAACTGTGAAAATGGATTTCTGGCCGCATTTGATGTTAAGCCTTCAGTGTCAAGAGCCAGGACTCTCTCTCTCTCTTTTTTTTTTTCCTACCCTTCTCTCTGAATGGTCTTATGGGGAATTTGTCCTATAAATTATTTCTCACCGTTTGTATGCATACTGTACCACTCTGTTTTATCCCATTGGAAGACTAATTAAAAAAAAACAGCTCAGAGGGGTTTTTTTTAATCTATATCTACCTATCTATATCTCTCAACCCAAACATATAAACGTGTAGATATAGATACATACAAAGAGAGAAATAAACAAATTTTGAACTGAAATGCTGGGTTTTGCTCTTATTTTTTCCCCGATTTCCCAGATTTTTTCCCCAGCTCGTACGTTGATTAAGCTGCCCTCTAGAAAAGGAACTTCCCGTGCTATTCTTTGTACACTTTCCCGCCAATGAGTTATAATCTTCTGTGTCATCTCTTCCCATTCCATCTTTGAAGATTGAAATACAAAGAGAAAAGCAGAGGATTAGGGCTAGTTTATTAGAATGATCTTACGGGGAGGGGGGGGGGGCGATCCATTTCAGTAGCGATTACAACCATTTTATCTTTAATAGTTATCCACTGATTGAAAGAGCAATGGAAGAAGAACCGAGCGCATGAAAGTGCTCTTAGCATATTGAAATGATTTGTTTCTTAAGCTGCGCCTGCCTATGGAAAATTGATATTTAAATATTTATTGGTAACAAAAGCGGTTGGGGATATTTTATTAAGGCCGGCTGTCGTTAATTTCGCCTGTTCCGGCATAATGGGGACAATATATTCAAATAGCGGAAGGGAAACCCTTTTTTTTTTTTAGCATTGTGTTTGTTTAAGAGAAGGAATTAAGTCGCACTTCATTTTTCATGTATTTATTTTACCTCAGGATGGCTCCCTCAGAAAGAAGGATCCGCTTGACAGAGGACATCCTACCTCCTGGCAGCCAATCTTCTCTTCAGCTAGTTGAAACTAGAAAGCATGGATACAGTTTGGCAGGCAAGATTGCAGGCGGCAGGGTCTCGGGCCCAGGAATTGTCCATTCCTAGGGTTTCGGAGTCTTCATTAAGGACTCAAATGCCCAGAGAAGGCCCACATCCTCAATGCTGCAGTTCAATAAACACCACAGCACCAGCCTATTGTTGCCAGTCTTCAGGGGACGGCTGGAAAAGTCCCAGTAGAATCATAGAATCATAGAGTTGGAAGGGGCCATACAGGCCATCTAGTCCAACCCCCTGCTCAACGCAGGATCAGCCCAAAGCATCCTAAAGCATCCAAGAAAAGTGTGTATCCAACCTTTGCTTGAAGACTGCCAGTGAGGGGGAGCTCACCACCTCCTTAGGCAGCCTATTCCACTGCTGAACTACTCTGACTGTGAAAAAGTTTTTCCTGATATCTAGCCTATATCGTTGTACTTGGAGTTTAAACTTGTACTTGTAGTGTTACAACTTGTCTCCCCTGGAGAAAATGGCTGCTTGGAAGGTGGACTTTATGACATTAGACCCCCCTGAGATCTCTCCCCACCCCAGCCTCCACTCCTAAAATCTCCTCAACCCAGACCTAGCAACCTTAGGTCTGTTTAGGGCTCATCTTGGTCTGGGTGGCCACCAGGTCTTATTGTGTTCCTCAGGGGGAGACATTTGTGAGGGGCTGGGCAAAGAGGCAAGATTGGGAAGTAAAGTGAATAGTTTAGTGTGGGGAGGGGTATTGGGACAGGGGATGGGCACTGTCCTGCGTGCCTCTAATAACCCCAGGCGTAAGGGGGCGGAGATGACCCGATCATATACCCCGGGGCCTCCTGCTTGGAGTATATTCTGATGCTCTTGAAGGGAATACCATTCAGATTTGCCATCTCCATTGAAAGTGGGCAGTGTTGGGGGGCAGATGTTTCCTACATTCAACAGCAGGGGGATCTGCTAGAGTTGCCATCTCTGGGATTGGAAATACCTGGAGATTTGAGAGGGGGGCTGGGAGGGGCCTCAGTAGGGCATGTATGTCCGTTATGTATGTGGCCATATTAACGATCCTAAAGAGGACTGAGCAGGATCGAAGCGAGCATGGCCACAACCAATGCACTGCAAGAATCCCCACTGAGGGATCCAATGGGTTTAAATCTATCACAAGGGATCCAGCCAATCGCATGCAGGTGATCCCTTTGTCCACTGTGTGTATAAATTGTGGGGGTTGGGTGGGGTTTCTTTAGTGTGTTCTGGGTACTACTTGTATCATGTTCTGGTGCCAATAAAGAGCTGCAACACTTCCAGGGACTGTGTGTTCCTGAACCCACAGATTTATCAAAGTCCACCTTCCAAAGTAGCCATTTTCCCCAGGAGAACTGTAATGGATGTTTTGAATAAATCAGTGGTTTATGGAATCTGGAGATCAGTTGTAACTGTGAGAGACCTCCAGTTTCCACCTGGAGGCTGGCAACCCTAGAAACCGCAGACATGCTAGGATACTCCTTATGTGCCTCTATGCAAGAATCATAGAATAGAATCATAGAATCATAGAATAATAGAGTTGGAAGGGACCTCATGGGTCATCTAGTCCAACCCCCTGCATTATGCAAGACACACACATCCCAATCGCTCATCTGCTGTAATCTGCCACCCCTTTGCCTTCACACAGTCAGCCTCTCTGTCAGATGGCTCTCCAGCCTCTGTTCAAAAATCTCCAAAGATGGAGAACCCACCACCTCCCAAGGAAGCCTGTTCCACTGAGAAACCGCTCCAACTGTCAGGAACTTTGTCCGGATGTTTAGATGGAATTTCTTTTGGATTAATTTAATACCATTCGTTCTGGTCTGTCCCTCTGGGGCAAGAGCACTATTAGGCGTGCTCTCATTCACAACGTCCTACTGGGAAGGGTCATCCAATGTGTCAATGGATCCCGATTAATGTAGATCTGGATTCCCCAGGTTTGTGGTCACTTCATCCACCCACTCCCCGGTCTGTCCTTCATGTGGAACTTTCTGCTTGGCAGATTCACACCGATACCCTATCAAATGCATGCAAAGCTGGAGGCTCTGGCTCCAAATGTACCAAGAGTGGAAAACTGATCATGCTGATGAGTTAGATAATTATATAAGCCATCTATCATATCCCTGGCACCAGAGTATGCAAATAATGCCCTAGCTTGCAATAGCTTGCCGAGATCCCTCTTTTCCAGCACACTGACCCGCTGTGTGAATCCTCATGCAAATTTGTGGCAGGTTTTTTCCTGTGACCTGTGGCCTGGCATTCTGGGAAACGGAGCCTAATCCTCCCGCGGTAATGAGGACGAGAGCCAATATGAATATACGGAGAAGTCAATAGGTACTTTCTCACAGTTCCAAACCTGTTCGACTCCTTCCCCCGGTGTGCCTCTGAATGCGCCGGCTGGCAGAAGCCAGAAGCTCATTATGTTTCATCTGTAAGCAATCACCAGGAATGGCGTTTACTGGAGATCACAGCAATTCACATGGCATATGATGTTTCTTAAAATGTACTTGATAAGGTGTCAGACCAAGGCAAGAAGCAAGGACTTCCCTTGCACCTTCCTCTCTCTGTGCTTACAGAGCATGAATTGAAGAATCATTTAGGACATGCATTTCCTATCAGGAGAGTTTGAAAGCCAGGCTGTTCCAGCGCATCAGAGAAAAAAGCAGGGGGAGCAGGATTCAATGCTCTGCTCGACCAGGAATCTCATGGGCTGGCAGGAATGCCACCCTCCAAGTGGGTCTCCCCACTGCCCAAGGCACATCGCATCTCCAGGCTACAGAATGTTCCCCCAAATAAAATGGATGCTTTGGAAGATGGACACTATGGCATTAAACCACACAAGAGGACCCTGTCCTCCTGAGGCTCCATCACCAAAGCTCTAGGAGTTTCCCAAGGTGGATCTGGCCACCTTACCCCCCCCCCACCCCCACTCTGCTGGTAAGGGGGGACCTGACAACCCTATTGGGCCAATCATTATCTCTCTCATCTTAAAATCTACCTCACTGGGTTATGGTGAGGCCACACGGAGGACACTGCTCTGAGCTCCTGAGAATATAGTGCTGCCAAAGGATGGAGTGATGGCCACAGGCATAGACAGCTATAAAAGGGGATTAGGCAGATCCATGGAGGATGTCTATCGGTGCCTACTAGCCATGGTGACTAAAGGGAACCCCCACATCAGAAGCAGTCAGCCTCTGAAGCCCAAAGCCAGGAGGCAACATCAGGGCCTTGGCCTCTGTGCGTTGTTGTTGGCCGTCCAGAGGAACCATTTGGCCATTGTTTGAGACAGGATGCTGGGCTAGATGAACCAGTGGTCTTTTTATGTTCTTATGTCAAATGTCAATGTGAAGTGAAAACATAATAGACTCTTGAGAGCCAGTTTGGTGTAGTGGTTAGGAGTGTGGACTTCTAATCTGGCATGCCAGGTTCGATTCTGCGCTCCCCCACATGCAACCAGCTGGCTGACCTTGGGCTCGCCACAGCACTGATAAAATTGTTCTGACTGAGCAGTGATATCAGCGCTCTCTCAGCCTCACCCACCCTACAGGGTGTCTGTTGTGGTGAGAGGAATGGGAAGGCGACTGTAAGCCGCTTTGAGCCTCCTTCGGGTAGGGAAACGCGGCATATAAGAACCAACTCTTCTTCTTCTTCTTTTGAACTTTGGTGTGAGATGCAAAGTCAACCTAGTTTCTAAATATTTCCTCATGTTGATTATGTGCCAAGATCAAGAAAAGGATTGATCCTATCTGCGGAACATAATCATTGACTTTATTATCCAGGGGGACATTTTTGATGTTTTCCCATTGAAAAGCTGCTTGTGGTCTTTATTTTTAAGGCTGCATCCACACAGGGACAACTCCCTGTTGTGAACTTATACCTGCTTATTGAAGCTCGGGCAAAGTAGCAAGCCCATGCGGAACATTATCTCATTTGACAAAAGGAATAGATTTGTGACTGCGGCATTTTCTGTAGGCGAGGGAATTGAAGATCCCTTGTGCAGAATCACAGAACCATAGAATCATAGAGCTGGATGGGACCTCATGGGTTTGTGAGAAGTAAATGAGATGGTCAGGTGAAAGTTGAAACACAGGGACACCCTCCCAGCAAGCAGTAAGAAATCAGCAAAGCTTGTTTAGAGCAGTGGCTCAGGGGTAGAGCCTCTGCTTGGCCTGCATCTGGTCCCAGATACAAGACCCAGGATCTCCAGTTAAAAGGACCATGCAACAGGTGATGTTGAAGACCTCTATCTGAGACCCTGGAGAGTGCAGGGAGTCTGAGCAGACAGTACCAACACTCGTGGACCAATGGTCTGATTCAGTATAACAACCTGAGAGACTCTTCAGCCATATAAACAAGTGACAGTGGCAATATGTCAAAAGTTTATTAGTTCTTCACCTAAGAGTCAAAACAAATCCAGGAACTGTGCTTTTTTTTCCCAACCAAAACAGTCTTCCTCAGTCTCTCTTGTATTTTCTTTAATAATACCAGTTCTAGGCTATTTCTTCCAATATATAAGTCTAATAGTATCAGTTGGATTTTACAAATAGAGTCTTCACAAATAGAGATCAAGTGGCCAAAGCCTACACAATTGGGCATGCAGAACTCTGGTGGTAGTGATGGAGATGGTGATGAGATGCAACATCTGTGGGCACCTGGCTTTGGTGTCTCTAAGCCCTCACATGAAGATGACAAAAGCCTTTGTTTCAAGAGCCACTGAGGCCATCTTTAAATTCTAGGCCTCAATGGAAGGATTTCTAGTTGAACCAGCCATGAAACTGTTCCAAGGTAAAGCCATCTCTCCGTTTTTATATGGTGCAGAGATCTAGGGTTTGTTATGTGTGGCTGGACCCCGCTCAATAGATTGGCATACTGTCCCCAACAACTAGTGGCACCCCTCAACTATCTAGACGTATGCCAAAGCCAGACCCTATTCATAGTCTGCCAAGACCCAGCTGGGCCAGACTTGCTCTAAGCCACAGATTTGACATGACAGCTGCCTTCCTCTCCCCCCCCCCCCCAATTGTATTGCCGATCAAGTGGCTGGAAGAGTCAAGTTTGTCTAGAGGCTTCTAGGCTGTCTCCTTTGTCTCTCACCTCTGACTCATCCTAAGCCAATCTGCCAGGGGAAATTGCTCCCCCACCCCAAAAGCTAGACCTATTGAGACATGATGGTTTCCTTTCTTTAAGCTCATCAGCACCCTATCCAGACCCAGCCAGGCCATTTTCCAACTTCTCACCCATGGAAAATTCCATGCCCTGATCACACCCCCATCATGTGCCAAGTATAGCACCCTCCTCTCAAAACGCTATAAAAATTCTGGCTTTGCCACCCAAAGTTGCTTCTGATCTGGGATCCTCTCAGATCACCCTTCACGCTGCTGGCTGGATGTGTCGTACCTCTGCCTCTCCACTCTCCGGGGCTGGTAAATATACCTACTGCAAGCCTTTCCTCTCTTTGAATTCCTATCTGATTGATTGTAAGTGTGCCCTATATATGTTTGTCTATTCGTTTTTTATTATTTTCTTACAAATAAAGACTGCCTGTTATTTTATTATTACTACTTGTTGTCTGCCTTGAGTTCTAAAGGGTTCAATTACCTCGTAAACATTGGCAAATGATCCTTTCACTATGTTACCAACCTCTCGCAATCCTTTCCCCACTATATAAATATACACATGTCTTGGACACATGTGTGTTTTTAGTAGCAGGTTGGAATGAACATCTGGTTTCAACCTTAACACCAATCCAAAATCTCTTTTTAAAGAGAATCCTAGCTTTGTCTCATGGCACTCCAGGAACTCTAGCAAGGGTTCAACTTGGGTTACCTTCTTTTAGAGCAGGTTTTCTCAATCAGGGTTTTATTAAACCCGGAGGTTTCTTGACAGCCCTGGAAGGGTTTCCTGAATGGGTGGGAGTTTTATATATTTCAAAAAATTCTTAAACATTTGTCAGCTGATATGACCATATAAGGTCATGTTGACCCACCCACCCCTCCCAAAATGGCCAACAGGGGGCCTGGAGGAGTGGGGAGGGGAGAGGGTCTTGGGTGGCCATGTACACAGCTATGCTTCTCAACCATATTCTTCTCAACCATATTCTTCTCAACCATATTCTTTGGGAGTTTCTCAAAGCTTGAAGAATGTTTCAAAGGTGTCTCAGCAGTTAAAAGGTTGAGGGAAGGCTGTTTTAAAACCCCTTTTGTACCTGGCCTTATTTAGATTCTGGAGAAAGCAATGGATTCTCTCCACTATCCCTCTTCTGAGGGAGAGAAATGCACAGCTGCAGTCAGATCCCATTTGCACAGCTAGCTTCAACAGTATCCTCCATCATCACTCTCAGGTGGATGACATTCAGGGTGTTCCCTTGCCCAGTCTCGATATATGAGACTCGATCGTTAAGATCAATGCTGCACTGGACAGAAGTACATTTCTGTGTTCCAGATTCTCTCCTTGGTTCAGCAGAACATCTTATTTGCCCAAAATCACCTTTCCTAGTCGTAGAATGGTTTTCAGAACTCAAACCATGCCTTCAGCCAGTCTAGATGGCTGCTGTGCTCAGTTGCTGATTGCTGCCTGTTGGATTTATGGAGCCTTAGACAACCAAAGACCTTTCACGTGACATCTTGTTCTGCTCTTTGTATGCAGAGCCCAGAAACAAATTCATTGGAGAAATGTTGAAAGATCTTGTTTTCTCCCCCATTGCTGTGAAAATGATACCTCCTTCTTTCCAATGTGGACTTGCATGCGCCTTCCAAAGTAGCCCAGTTTGCACGGATAGCTATGAAAATTCAGGCTTGAGCTGCTTAATGATTGAGACTCCTTCACCAGTACACAAAGAAGGGGCTAATTTGTTTTAACAAACCTTTACATGTTTTATACACTGTAGCCTTGTGGTTTGCTGTTCTTTGTCCATGTTTTATTTGTATGTTTTATCTGATCAATTGTGCTGGTCTTTGGCCACAAACAATACACTTTTGACTGACTGACTAGTGGTTGGAACAGTAATTAACATCACTTACTGCTTACAGCCTCCACAACCCATGGAGTTGTTGGAATACAAACAAATTCATGTAGGTGGTGCTATTGATGCCAATCCTGTACAGAAGAATTACCCAATGGATTTTGTTTCTGCGTTATTGAACTACGTTAATAATTATGTTACTGGGTGACAAAATAAATGTAACCATCTACAATGGGCATAAATGTCAACTTTCAGTGAAATGTGAAGGATGCTCCACATTTCACAGGCAGCTGGATGGTAGTAGAAAGGAAAGCCAAGTCGTAGCCCATTCATGGTAACCTCATAGGCTTTTCAGGCAAGAGACATTCAAAAGTGGTTTGCCATTGCCTGCCTTGGACTTTTTTGGTGGTCTCCCATCCACTCACTAAGAGTAATTGACCCTGCTTAGCTTCTGAGAACTGATGAGATCAGGCTAACCTGAGCCATCCAGACCAGGGCCTCAGGATGTTGGCCTCTGTTTTATGGTCAACAACCGCAGGCTGTCAGATCTCTTCAGTCTTGCAGGTTTCTTCTCACAATCCTGTGGAGCCAAGGAGATCTGAACATGCAATCCCCCTTCGATGCCTCTTCAGGGAAGGGAGTCACTCTGTTCTTCTGCTATCAATTGAGTTTTGGCTTCCATGGAGGCGTAAAGGCTAAAATCCCTGAGGCTAAAATCACCACTTCTAATCTGGTGAGTTGGGTTTGATCCAGCAGTCCTCCTCCACATGCAGCCAGCTAGGTGGCTTAGGGCTTGCCACAGCACTGATAAAGTTGTTCTGACTGGGCAGTGATATCAGGGCTCTCTCAGCCTCACCTCCCTCACAGTGTGTCTGTAGTAGGGAGAGAAAAGGGAAGGTGATTGTAAGCCACTTTGAGACTCTTTCTTCCTCCTCCTCCTCCTCTTCTTCTTGAGCTAGTAGCATCGCTTCCCTCCAAGCTCCCTTAATGGCGTAGTGCTAATTTTAATTGCCTGCTGGGCAATTACAAGGTGGCTGCAAGGTTGGACCAAAGAAGCAAAATTCAAGGGGTCCTGGACATCTTGGGACCCAAGAATCTGCACAAGTCTTCTGATTGGCTTTCATAAGCTGGTTGGCTTGGGTCTAGGAAGTATGAGGAGGGAACCTCTGTGTGTAGAACCACGCTTACAGGGGCCATGGTGGCTTTTGGCAAGGCTGGACCCCCTTCCCATTATTCCACCAAGAGCTGACCACTTTGATGCCCACTTTTCAGTCAACCCAAGGCCTGGTGGCCTCCAGAGACGTCATCAGTTCAAGCCACTGTCAAGCCACGTGAATTCCTCAGTGGTGGGAGGATGGCGTGCAGATGAGCAGCAGCTTCTCGTTATGCTGTTGCTGCGTCATATGGCCACTGCACTGGGTGTACTGTTATTATTTGACACTCTTCATAGAGATGGGAAATGAATCAACTGTGCCAGGCCAGCAATCTTTGGTGAAAGGAAACGCCTGCACAATAAGTCCGCTTGCAGCTATCTTCCAAACGTGTAATGAAATCTAACAGGATGTGGTCAGTCTTTGAGCTAAGCTTCACATGATATGCTCCTCGCAGGGGCCGCAGCAACAAACCCACAACATCACTGGAGGAACACTCACTCCGATGCAGCCCTCTCGACCTGCCGGCAAAATCAAAGTGGTTAGTCTCTCTCTCTCGCTTTCAGTACAGCCACGCGAAAGGCTTTCTGTTCTTAAGCGCACCTGAAATGTATTTGCCCTTTAGCCCTAGCGAGGTGTTGAAAGTGGAAATAACCCAGAAATCTAGTTATGGTATGAGTGATTTGGAGGGAAAGAATGAGAGCCAGTGTGAATATCAGCCTCAAATGTCAGGAGACCTAGCTTCGAAGCCCCACTCTGTCATGGGATTCTTAATGCATGAAGGTAGACCAGGGATAGTCAAACTGCAGCCCTCCAGATGTCCATGGACTACAATTCCCATGGGCCCCCTGGGGGCTCATGGGAATTGTAGTCCATGGACATCTGGAGGGCCACAGTTTGATTACCCCTGAGGTAGACTAACCGAATCTCCTCTCCATCTAACTTACCTCACAGAGTTGTTTTGAGGATGATATAGAGATAGGGATTGTGTTGTAAGCCATTTTGGGTTATCATTGGGGAGAAAAGTGGGGGTACCAATGAAATAAACCTCTGCTGGGAGCTACTTGGCATGATAGTTATATGGAACTTCCATCCTCAAAGGTTGTATGTACAGTGCTGGGAGGGGGGGGTCAACACAGTGTGAAGTTTTAGCCTCCATGTTCTGCGTGTAGGCCTCCAGTATGGTGCAGTAGTTAAAGAACAGTAGTGTCTAACTGGGTTTGATTCCCCACTCCTCCTCCATGTGCAGCCAGGTGAGTGACCTTGGACCAGTCACAGATCTCTCAAAGAGCTCTCTCAACCCCACCTACCTCACAGGATGTCTGTTGTGGGAAGAGCAAGGCAAAGGTGATGGCCAGCTGCTTTGGGACTCTTTCAGGTAGTGAAAACCCAGTTCTCCTTCTTGCAGAAGAAGAGTTGGTTTTTATACTCTGGTTTTCAGTACCCCAAAGAGTCTCCCAGCAGCTTACAGCTTACCTTGTGAAGTAGGTGGAGCTGAAAGAGCTCTGACAGAACTACTCCATGAGAGCAGGTCTAACAGGACTGTGCCTAGCCCAGGGTCACCCATCTGGCTGCATGTGGAGGAGCAAGGAATCAAACCCAGCTCTCCAGATTACAGGCCGCCACACTTAACCACTACACTAAGTTCGCTCTTCTTTGCTGCTCCTTTTTCCTCCATTTATAGGGCTCAGTACAAAGGGCACCAGTACAATCACCATGATGCTCCTCACTCTCAATCAACCATACCCCAGCTTTAATCCATGCTCTCCATAGTCTCTTTATATCTCTTTATTCAGAGTCCCACCTTCTACCATGCACATCTTGCAAAAGCATATCTACCTTTTCCTTTGCACTGGTCTCAAGGCCTAATTGGGGTTGCTAAGCTGCTGATTGTTTCTGTGAGAGACAAAATCAAAATTTGCACCAGCTCTGTGCTTGTACATCACTTCCAGGTCCAACCCAGAAGTGACAATGGGTCACTCTAGGAATTGCCAGACACTCTAGCTTTCCCGATGATTCCTACAGTTACACATTGCCACTTCCAAGTTGTACCTGGAAATGACATGGTAGCACTGGCGACATTGCTAATGCCCCATGCCCCATGTCCCTGCCCCCAACCTTACCATTGGTCGCCAGGCTCAATCTCGCCTTGGGGGGCATTCAGGACTTTGGGGAGCAAATCTGGGATTTTAAGCAACTCCCCCTTCTTGTCACATCGTCTCTTTTTCAGCGGCAAATTCTAATATTATGAAACACCTCCTCCAAAGAGATGTGAAGGGTCCTCCTGTGCTCTTTACTTTCTGTATTAAGACCTTTATTTTGATCTGGACCTTTTGCAGTTATTTTCATGAAGAGGGGATTATTTTGAGTGAAATTTGTATACCTTTGTGATTTTTTCTTTAATTTAAATTTTAAAATTGTAATTGTAGATCTGATATATGGGTCTTTTAATGTCAAGAGCCTCTTGTGGCGCAGAGTGGTAAGGCAGCCGTCTGACAGCTCTGCCCATGAGGCTGGGAGTTCAATCCCAGCAGCCGGCTCAAGGTTGACTCAGCCTTCCATCCTTCCGAGGTCGGTAAAATGAGTACCCAGCTTTCTGGGGGGTAAACGGTAATGACTGGGGAAGGCACTGGCAAACCACCCCGTATTGAGTCTGCCATGAAAACGCTAGAGGGCATCACCCCAAGGGTCAGACATGACCCGGTGCTTGCACAGGGGATACCTTTACCTTTACCTTTACCTTTAATGTCACCATGAACCATTATGGTTAATGGTGAAAGTGGCCTATAACTATTTTAATATGAAGATATATGGATGGATCATTCAGTGGAGATGACCATGGATTTCAGAACCACTGATTTAGCTCCTTCCCTTGCTGGAAATTTGTATGTGAAGCATGCTTGTAATGGAAAGTCTCTTGAAGACCTCACAGCTTTACTGATTCCTGTTTCTGTGTATGAAGAAGAAGAAGAAGAAGAAGAAGAAGAAGAAGAAGAAGAAGAAGAAGAAGAAGAAGAAGAAGAAGAAGAAGAAGAAGAAGAAGAAGAAGAAGAAGAAGAAGAGTTGGTTCTTATATGCCGCTTTTCCCTACCCAAAGGGGGCTCAAAGCGGCTTACAGTTGCCTTCCTATTCCTCTGCAGCAACATTTCCTGGGCAATGTAAACCAAGTGTCTACCAAGATGGGTGGTTAAGTTTCCCATCTCTTCTAAGAGTGCTGAATACCTAGTGATAGTCTATTAGGCTGTGAAGATACGTTGGATGGGCCAAAGCTCCCAACCCTTAATTCCAGAAGTTCTAGCACTTGAGACCAAAAACATTTTTCCTACGAATCTGTAAGAATAAACTGCTGACTCTTCATCTTGAGCATTGTCATGCTAATTTAATAACTCTCTGATAATGAGGGAGATTAGAAATCTGTACATTACCATCTCTTTAAACCAAATGAACTTGAGAACATCCAGAACTTTGTGATAACAGATGGCTACATCCAAACAGATATGCAAAAAGGAGCACACTGCTCTGGTTCAACGATGGACCCAATCCTTATGACTGCATGTGACTTGACCAAAAGTGGTGGTGGGGGGGATGTTATTAATCTGCCCTGGGATGACAGTGCTTTTCCATTCATTGTTGCCTGTGAGAGTTGCACAACAGGGAAGTAAGTTCTGCTTCTCGTCAAGTGAAATTGCATTCCTGGCACGTTAAGCTCCAGCTTTTTATGCCAATTGCCCTCAGGGAGGTAGCCCGAAATTACTACATTTGTTCTCAATGAGGCCTATCGACACCACTCCCTCCTCTCAGGTAACTCTATTTTCTGGCTCGATCTGGGCATTTGCCTGGGAGTGGCTCTAGAAGATCCCTTTATCTGAGCTGGACATCTCATCCCAGATTTCGGTACGGCTGGTGGTGGAATTAGCAAGAAGGCTTTGTTGGAGGTTCTTTCTGCTTTAATTTATGGTGAGAATCAGCAGCCATGAAAGGAAGAAGAGAGATCAGTATCTTCTTACTGCCTGAACAAAGATCTAGTTATGTATACATATATAATCTGCTCTTCTCAAGCTGTCAATTGTTCTCTGAGGACAGTAAAACCAATTAGCCTTGATGGGGGAGTGCAAAGACCAACATGGCCTTAATTCTGGGGCAGCTTCCAAAGCATCTAGGTTGGTACCATAACCACCAATCCAGAGTGCAGGAAGTGCCCTATAGCAGGGGTAGTCAACCTATGGGCCTCCAGATGTTCATGAGCTACAATTCTCAGTATTTTCTAAATATATTTGGGTCTTCAGGTGGCATCCAGGGATTTTTGGAATACCAGGAAAAGAGTTTTGAAAAATCCTAGAAATGTTTGGGAATAACTGGAAATATCGGGATCCAGCATTTTAAGCCCCTTCCCGGAGGAGGGGAATTGAGGGGAGGGGGGGTCCTTCCTTTATTTTCATAGTGTGCCTGTGTCTTGGTATTGTCTTGCCCTGTCCATTGGGATTTGGCTCTGTCATCTGAAATTGGCTGTGTCAGTTTTGCAATATTGTATTCTTGTGCAAGTTCCTTTCTCTCGGGTGTGCTGTTTGTGGTGGGTTCTCAGGTTCAGCATTGTTGCATCATGCTAGCCCCCCTGTCCCGTGGTTCTGCCTGGAATCCCTGGTCTTTGGCTTTGTTGGTTCGGTCTGCCGGAAGAGTCTTTTGGCCAGGGGTTGCTTTGCTTGCCCTGGTATCTTTGGTTATTCTTTCCCTGGATAAAGCATGGAATACCCCCAACCCCTTCAACAAACCCCCAGTGATGGCTGGGAGCACCTTAGACAGCAACTAGACTGATTGGGGGATTATCTAATTGTGGTGGTGCAGCTCCATTGCAATTCTGGGGGCAATTTGGTCAGAAAGCAAGCCCAGCCCTCCATAAAGATTCCCCAAACAAAGAATGGAGCTGGATAATGCCAGAATCTTGGGGGATGGGAGGGGGGACTGGATCTGAAGACTAAACCAGCATTTGGAATTGAGAAAACCAGAGATACCCTTTTTAATTTTTTGCCTCCCTGATGTATGTATTTTTGTATTTTAATCCCATCCTTCCAAGGAGCTCATGAAGGATCTGGATAATATCTGGATATGGAAAATATTGACTTATTTTGAGCAGTGCTTCCCTAGCTTGCCATCAAGTCTTCTGCTCTTGACTTTGCCCTTATTGTCTTCTTGGCCCCAGCTTCCAGGTCAAATCTTCAGTTCCAGGTCTTGAACCAGGAGATCTCAGGATCCTCCAGACCTCGATTCAGCTGTCACCACATATGGACATTGACATCTGGTGAACTGAGTGGGGAGGAGGTGACAGAATTGAGCTTGGAGGGGGGGAGCTTTGGGACACAATCTTTGCTTCCAGGCTGGAATTCATTTCAGAGCTCCTTCTTGTTCAACCAGAAGAGTGGAATTTGGGAAGAAGGAATCCACGGTACAATCAAGGCACAGGGCTGGGAAAACCTGTTCCCTTCTTGGCTGCTTACTTGGGTTTGTTGGTTGCCTGATAAGGAGGAGGAGATTTTTCAGCATTCCGGTAAACTAGAGAAGACAGCCAAAGCCTCTTGGCTACTGTAGATGTGTGCTCCAGATAAATGTGCAAACATATACCGCATAGTGCCAAAACCTGATTTTGGCGAGTCCTGTCCATTAATGTGCGGGCAAATACAGATGTGAGCATGACAGTTCCTTGATGGACTGCAGGTCCTTCTTGGGCAATCCCTTTTAAGAAAACGATACTCTGACAAAGTCTGCAAGAAGGGGAGATTGCATTTGGAGAAGAAGAAACGTGCATTTATACCAATCTTTTTCTCTTTTTTTTTGCATTCGATGAAGCAATTTGACTTGCTCCAAAAGGGAGGGCAGCCCTTTGAAGATTCTCATTCCGTGCTGTTTTTTCTTTTGAAGTCCTTTTCATCCTGAAGGCTTTCCCTCCCTCCCTCCCTGCCTCCCTGCCTCCCTCCCTGCCTCTTTCTTCCCCCACCCCAACAATTCAAGTCTTTAGGGGGTCTACAAAAAAAAAAAAAAACCTAAGAAAGGATTCCCTGAAGGATACCACCCCCCCTGAAGCAGCATCCCCCTTAGGAAGTTCTTCCATGATGTATTTTTGATTTTTCCCCAGCAGCAGGTAGTCACAATGTATTGCGGTTCAATGTCTCCTGGGCAGTGGAGCAATGCTTATTAGAAGCTTTGCCATTCTTCTCACCTAGCTTTATAGCACCTGCAGCACGATTAACTCCCATTTTCACACTCAAAGGCTCTTGTTTGCAAGAGAAGTTCACGCTCAGGTTTGCTAGGCTCAAGAAGAACACAGAGGACGTCTGGAGGCACCTGCTTTATAGACTGCCGCTCTTCATTCTCATCGTTCCAACTGGGTTAGAATGAACTCATTATGTTGGAGTGAAACGTTCCCTTTGGCTATTGGGGGACTGATGGGTTTTCATGGGCCAGGTGGGTTTTCATGCAGCAAGCAGGTCTCTTTTCCACTTTTCCAGAAGCAATGTTGGAATTCAGGTCTTCCTGAAACCCAGTTTAGAGCAGAAGATCCCTGATCAATCTCCAGCATACTTGTATTGATCAGGAGTAGCTGTGGGGTCCCAGATTTGGGCAAAGTGCAAGTGGGGGCACAGGGAAGAGAGCACATTTTTCTCCTGCACTGTTTATCCCGACCTCTTAATGGAGACACCATTAGTCCCACTAGGGAAAACATAGACCCACAAAGATTTATTCAAGGCGTGGGCTTTCGAGTGCAAGCACTCTTCGTCAGATGAAGAGTGCTTGCACTCGAAAGCTCATGCCTTGAATAAATCTTTGTGGGTCTTAAAGGTGCTACTAGACTCTGATTGTATAGGGAAAAGAGAGGATACCTTTTTCTGCTAGGCGTTTCCTCAATGAGGCAAGCTCAGGGGGATGATACTGGAATCATGAAGAAGAAGCAAAAGGAGGAGGAGGAGGAGGAAGAGGAAGTTCAATGACCCATCCCCTACAATCTCCTCCTGATTTCAGTTGCCCAACTCAGCTCCACCTACCCTCCCACCCACTGCTGCTAGGAACAACAAAGGCACTGGAAATCCTATTTCACATCTCCCAGGATCTCGCCCACTTTGGCCCCCAGACTCTGGGGCCCAGAGGTGTCATTGTGACACTGTTATTTATCATTTTATTTATTTACTGTATTTCATCGCTCGCCTTTCTTCCCAGTGTGGCTTATATCATTCGCCTCTCCTCCATTTTATGTTTGCAACAATTCTGCGGGGTAAGTTAGGCTGAGAGGGTGGGACACGCCCATGGTCATCCAGTCACCTTCCATGGCACTCGATCCACTCCACCACAGGTGAGGAAGGTCGGCAAAAAGATGGTTCTTACCAGAGAGATGTCTATCCTCCACAGTTGCATCTTTTTCCAAAGGAACTAATCCCTAAAATCTGGAGATTTGTAATTCTGGACATTCTCCAGGCCACACCAGGAGGTTAGCAACTATACCCCCAACACGCTTCTGTAATTAAAAAAAACAAGATTGAACATACATTCGAGGCATATATTTCAGTGCTGTGTCTGGTTTTTCTCCATTTTTGTTTGAATACATATTTGTGTGTTTTTTTTTTTCTTCTTGAATATTTCCCATTTCTTGTTTTTAAACTCTGCTTTGGGCACTTTTTGACCTCATAATCTCTCCATGCATGACATCACAATTGGTTGCCATGGAAAGGCCCACAATATCAAACAAGAGCAATGGGCAAAGGTTACCTTGCAGAAGAGAGATAGAGATTTCATGGGAAAAATCCATTAATACTTAAATATAGTGCGATAGGAAATATCATAGTATCTTTACCAAAATCAGTTACATAACTTTAAAGAAACACATTCAAGTCAGATGAGACCATATCTGGTCCCCATATCTTCCATTTCAGCGGTAATTGAAGTTTTATACACATGCACAGAGTTTATGCACACACATAGATTACACAAAAAGCCATGGAACGCTATTGTGCATTTCCAAAATCATTCTCAGTTTAATCCAATCTCAGTTTGACCCAGTCTTGCAATTACAAGTAATAACAGGGTTGGCACAGATGCAGCACTTTAGCTCTGAGAATCCCCAAACCCTTTACAAAACAAGTCTCCTTTCCCTCTTCGTTGCTTATGATGTTAAAGACAGAACTATGCAGCTCCTTTTGAAAAATGCAGGCCGTTCGGTTTCCCGTACAACCCATCCTAAGACTGGGCAAGGGACAGCTAAAGAAATCGAAAAGCTGCATGAAAATTATAGGGCCATACCTAAATCATTTTACCGACCTCGGAAGGATAGAAGGCTGAGTCAACCTTGAGCCGGCTGCTGGGATTGAACTCCCAGCTTCATGGTCAGAGCTTCAAACAGCATATAGGCTGCCTTACCACCCTGCGCCACAAGAGGCTTGCTGGGGGGTAAAATGGTAATGACTGGGGAAGGGAAAGGCAAACCACCCCATATTGCCAAGAAAACGCTAGAGGGCATCACCCCAAGGGTCAGACATGACTCGGTGCTTGCACAGGGGATACCTTTACCTTTACCAAGCTCAAGCTATAATGCATGACGGCATTTGCTCCTTTCCTTAGTGGGATTTGCATGTTCAATGGTGGCCATTAAATTGCAGCTGGTTTACACTGAGGCTGCCGAGTTTTCCAAGCAAGAGGTAACAGAGGTGGTTTGCCCTTGCCTGGTTCTGTCGAGTTCCTTGGTGGTCTCCCATCCAACCACTAGCCAGGGCCAACCCTTCATAACTTCTGAGCTGTAACAAGATCACGATGGCCTGAACCATCCAGGTCAGGCTTCTGTGGTCATTGCTAGTAAACAAATAGAACTGAAAAGGGGGGGGGGGAGAGAGAGAGAGACTAGTGTATTGGTAGAAGAAGAAGAAGAAGAAGAAGAAGAAGAAGAAGAAGAAGAAGAAGAAGAAGAAGAAGAAGAAGAGTTGGCTTTTATACCCCACTTTTCTCTATCAGAAGGAGTCTCAAAGCAACCTACATTCACCTTCCCTTCCTCTCCCCACAACAGATTCCCTGTGAGGTATGTGAGGCTGAGAGAACTCTGACAGGACTGAGGCCCCATCCCAGCTCCACCCCCATGTTCTCCAGGTATCTCCCATTCCAAAGCTTGCAACCCTAAGGAGCCTGTTATGTAGTTTTTGCACTATTTAATGTGTCATGTTAATACTTGTGGTATGCTTCCATGTAACTATTAGCTTTCCGGTTGGTTCCAGATTTCTACAATCCTAGTGCATTGTTGGTTGAATTTTGTCTATTGACTCACTGTGACTCACTCCGTGGACTCCACTTTGAGTTCCTGTGAGGCAGGTAGACTATCATTAGTGTCAACGAAACAAATGAAATAAAGGAATAGGCACCGCTTCTCTCTTTTTCTCCCTAATCCCCATTTTCTGATGGTATATCTCCAGTTTCTTCTTCTAAAAACAACATTCAGGAGGAGGAAGGACAGAGAGAGGCAAACAGCCTTGCAGGGCTCCAGTTAGAACATGGAAAGAGATCTGTGAGCTGGCCTTCCAGCTTGAGAAAAATAAGCCAGATACATAAGTTTAAATACATGTAAGTAAAAGCTCCCCCATTATAGTGCGGTTTAAAGTAGAGATGGCTGCGAGATGAGATCATACTTTTAAGCAGGCATTTGGAATCTGACCTTAAATGTTGTGTGTCTTTTAATACCAGCTAAAGGAAGAGTCTTCATTTTTGCTTCACTGGCTATCCTTCTTGCAATTTATACAGACTCTCAAAATCAGATGTTCCCACTGCTCCTTCTCCCCGCAAAGGAAAGTGTGACGTAATGGCTAAGAGGAGCAGACTCTAATCTGGAGAACTTGCTCTGATTCCCCATTCATCCGGTCATAGCCATTTGGGGTGACCTTGAGCCATCACCGTTCTCTTGGAGTTGGTCTCAGAGCTCTCTCAGCCCCGCTTGCCTCACAGGGTGTCAGTTGAGGGGAGAGGAAGGAAATTATATTTGCAGGTTATTAAAAAAAGCAGGTTATAAAAAAATCAGCCCTAACTCAAAACTATTTGGAGTTGGGTTTAGTTGCTGCCTGGTGCTCTGAAGTCCCACCGGGAAGGATGGCGTATGGGGCACAGACACCGAAGCTGGTGCAAGAGAAAGATCATAACACGGAGGACAGGGAGGAAGGCAATTGCTAATTGCCAAGGACAAACGACAGCCATCCATTGGCCAGAAGGAGTCAGTAAGATCAGGGGTAGTCAGCCTGTGGTCCTCCCGATGTTCATGGACTACAATTCCCATCAGCCCCTGCCAGCGTTTGCTGGCAGGGGCTGATGGGAATTGTAGTCCATGAACATCGGGAGGACCACAGGTTGACTACCCCTGGGTAAGATCATGTTGTGAAAGTGGTGATTCATTGGCACAAGATCTGGGGCACAATTTGGCTCCTGAGAAGGTAGCCAGTGCTCAGAAGCAGAGCCATGCAATTTCAAGGGGCAAGGGAAGGTCACATTCCCAAAACATGCAAGGGAGGGCCACATTCCCCAAACAACACAGGCTCCCAGTCTAAGATTTCCACTGATTTCCACTGACCAGATAACATCTTCCTATTTCCCCTAGAATAGTATCACCCCAATAGCTAATGAATAATGTTAGCATTTTTCAATATACCAACACAGTGTCCTCCATTAGCATCCTTTTTCAATTGCAAATGTATATATATTAATGCTTGTTCAGATGCCATGAATGGGGGGGGCTTAAATACCCCAAGCCTAAAAGACAAACATCCCTTAATTTTTTAATAATGGACTCAAAAGGTCTAGGCAGGTCATTTGCATGGGTTGTTCGACTGATAAATCCCAGCCAAACTAACTGCAATCCTTGCTTTACATGGGCTTTTTTTGAGATGATAATGCTACAAAGGGGATAAAAGAGGGAAATTTTAGTGGTAGACACATACACATCCCTGATCTGTTCTCATAAGGCCCTGCCAGTAGCAGAGTGGCAGACATGTGACATTGCAGCTGACCAGTCAATGGAGGAATTGCCCCCCCACACACACACACACACAAACATACTATCTGCCATGGTAATCACCCTATATACTTGCGTATAAGTCTAGTTTTTCAGCACCTTTTTTCACACTGAAAAAGCCCTCCTCGGCTTATATGCGGGTAACTGAAATAGGAGCCTGCTCCAGCCAGCCAATTGTTGCTCTGGCAGCTCGTAGGGCATCAACAGTTTGACTGAGGGACTCTGGTCTTTTTATCCCTTTTGCCTTCACTTCTTCCTCTTCTTCCAAAATATTCTTTTCATCTCTGTGGGTGAAAAGCGGGGTACAAAACCCAGCAGCTATTCATACTCATGACTTTTCTGTATTTGTTGGGGGGGGGGAGGCTGGATGGGAGATGATGGAGCATTTCCCACCCTCGGCTTATATGCAAGTCAATAGGTTTGCCCCGATTTTGTGGCGAAATTAGGTGCCGCGGCTTATATGCGAGTATATGCGGTACATAGTCATTACATAATCCTTGCAGAAAAACACAACCGTTTAAAAGAATGACAATTCAAAAGGGTCAGCATGCTGGCTATGATGAAAACCTTTACATGCCGTGTTTTAAAATTTGTTTTTTAATGTATTTAATGTTTTTAATGTATTTTTATCGTCATGGCTTTGTTTATACTGCAAGTCACCTCGAGTTCCCAAAGGTAGCTAATAAATGTGTTAAGTTAGTTAAATATATCAAATCTGGGCTGGGTCAAACAAGTTCTTACCATACTGAAAAGGAAGACGGGGTCTCCACTGACCACCCAAAAAGACGGATGTTCAGTGCATGCCAAACAGTTGCAAATGTCTCTGGTTTTCATAGAATTATGCATGCACAAGAAGGCTGCCAATTCAAAACGACTGGAAGCCATTGGCAGGCATCACAAAGGACTACTTGGAGTATCACCAAACAACCTTTATTTATGACTCGCTTATATAATTTTTGAGTGATCTAATTGTCTAGCGATCTTATTGAGTGATCTAATTAAATCTAGTTAGAGTGATCCAATTGTCGGTTGCCTAGTGAGTGGACAGTTGCATGGTATGAACGGGCAGGGGGGTAGTAGGACTGGATCAGACTTTATTAGAATGTGCACGTATGAAAAGCCAGTTGTGCTGTACTGCATAGTTAGGGAAGAAGACAATGATAGAAGACGATGCAGCAGACCATCAAAGGCCATTGAATAGATTGATGTATTATTGAACGAATTGTTGAAAAATCAGGTCCCTGTTCAGGACATAAGCTTTTGGAGGGGAGCTGGGGCTCTGTGGTAGAACATACCCATGGCGCACGGAAGACCCCAGGTTCAATTCTCAGGTCATAGGATGTAGGAAAGACCTCTGCCTGAGGCCTTGGAGAGAGCCACTGCCAGTCTGAGTAGACAATACTTACTTTGATGGACCAAAATTCTGATTCAGTATCACATAAGCATAGAGTTGGAAGGAGCCATACAGGCCATCTAGTATAAGGCAGCTTCCTGTGTTCAAGCTGAACTGGAGGGTTTTTGAGCATCCATAGTTGGAATCCCAGCCCTGCCCTTGATGGCCCAGGCTACCCCAACTTTGTCAGATCTTGGGAATTAATCTGCGTTGGCCATAGTTAGGACTTGGATGGGAGGCCACAAAGGAAGTCCACGGAGGTTGCTGCACAGAGGCAGGCAATGGCTAACCCCCCTCTGATTGTCTCTTGTCTTGAAAGCCCTACAACATGACCAATTGGCAGAGGCACATGGTCAATGTAGTCCATGGACATCTGGAGAGCCACTTCTACAGGGTCACCATAAGTCAGTTGCGACTTGATAGCCCTTTCCACCATCAGTATGCCTCCAACCTGATTGTTTTTTAGCCGACATTACTGGAGCACAGGATTGTGCTCAGAAGTATTCCATGGATTAATTGACCAGTTTAGAGCTTTTCATTCATTTAAGCCCCCATAAGGAAAACATAACTGCCTCTTTTCTTTTTTTTATTTTTTGAAGACATGGAAGAGGTCTAGAAACGACGAGGATAATAGGGATGATCATGTTTTCCTTGTGAAGTCTGCTCTTGTTAGAGGCAGCAATCACTAAGTTGCCATGAATGGAAACTCCGACCCAGTCTATAAACATAATGTTGTTTACATCTTTCACTTATGATGATATTTCGAATAAAAATAGTTATAAAATTGCACAGCCGACTCACTGTGCCATAAAAGTGGGAGCATATATTACATTAAGCAGGAAGGAGCTGTATCTCATTTAAAGCACATAACCACATAATTTTGTAGATATGTATCTATAGAGAGATATATCTATCTATGAACAATGAAATTGCCCCAAAATTAAAAAACCTTCTGGCGATATATTTGTAAACATAATCAGCCTATAATCCAATAAAGAGACTCTGCTTTGAATTAATGTGAATTACTCCACTGTTCAGCCTTATACATGTAGAACTTTTCATTTCAACTCTTTCGCTTTTTTTTCCGCCTTTGTTTTGTGAAAATGCAATTTTTGACAATTCGCACCCCCCACCACCACCACCAACTCACTTATAAACAGAAGAGATGGCTACTTGAAAAAGGAAGACGAATAAAACATAGCTGCAGAAATATTTTTTAAAAATACATAATTCTTTCCTACCTGCAAATAGGTTTGGAAGTGGGGGGGGGGGAAGCAAATCCCATTTCTCAGAACTTCTGGCATGAAACACTTTGCATTTTAAAAAGAATCCATCACTTCAATCTTTTTTATGATTCTGATAATGAGAACGAACGCTGTGTTGTTAAATGGAAAGTGCAGCGATTTTATACACACATAAAAAATAGAATGAACCATTTCTTTAATTTAGATAATTTAAAACAAAAGTTTCCCAATGACAACCTTTTAGTTATAATTCATTAATCTATCATTTGACAATGGTCTCTCTCTCTCTCTCTCTCTCTCTCTCTCTCTCTCTCTCTCTCTCTCTCTCTCTCTCTCTCTCCCTCTTTCATATAAAAGCAAGCCTTATGATATAAGAAGACAGATGAAACGCTTTGAGGTTTATCCTGGAAAAGACATGAATCTGCAGATAAATGTTGGGTTTGTAATATTTACTGGAGGAACACGGAGTGAGTCATATTTGTTCAGGTCGAACTTTAAAAGAGTGCTTCCAGGAGTCGTCATTAGTATGACGTGTAAGAGATCAGGGCCTTTGCTTCAGGGTCCTTTGGCCTGAACAATATTTGGAGGCTGGGCAGGTCAGAAGGAAAGATTGACCGCCTGGCCCCTTACAAAGTTGGTAGCACCATGCTTGTCTCCCTCTTGAACCTCCGTTCCCCCTATCCATCACTGCTTCTGCAGTCCTCACGTGACATTCATCTCTTTATGGGCAATATCAGCTGCCAGAACTACCCCACCCACCAGGCATCCCTAGGCCTAAGCACCAGTCTGTCCTGGAACTGGAGGGTCATCATAGAATCATAGAATCATAGAGTTGGAAGGGGACACTCAGGGCATCTAGTCCAACCCCCTGCTCAATGTAGGATCAGCCCAAAGCATCCACGAAGCCAGGCCTCCTGTGGCATTGGGGGACCAGCTGTGGTGCATGGCAATACGTTGTGGCATCTCAGGGATGAGAGTGGCCTTTCCCCATAGGCAGGTCCATGGCAGGATGGCAGGCACGGCATCATGGAAAGCAGCAGCCCTAGATGTAGGGTTGTCTTCTCTGGGTTGGGTTGTGGATTTTTACCCACAAGGCAGTACCCCAAGGTGAAAGTGACTCATTCCCAGCATTTCTGGAATGGTGTGTATACTTAAAATATATACCAAATTGCATGTATTCTACTTTACTGGTAATCGTCATGGCTTCCTCCAAAATGACACATAAGTTAGAAAAAAACTTTATTGGAAATCTTGAAAGAACAATCCTAAACAAGTCATTTGGAAATCCTACTCAGGTCTATTCAATGGGCTTTACAGTCAGGAAAGTGTTTTTAGGACTGCATTGCTGGACACCCATACTCCTGACTAAAACTGAAATAGGGTTGCATAGGAAGGGGAAATGACTCTATTTGCCACTTAGTTTTAGTGGCCTGATTGCAACCCTAGGGATACCTGTTTCCAGTTGTGACCTGGGAATCCCCTGGAATCACAGCTCATCTCCAGAGTACAGAGATTAGTTCCCCTGGAAAAAATGGCTGCTCAGAAGGTGGACAGCCTGGCATTATACCCCACTGAAGCTCCTCCCCAAATCCGATCCTCTGCAAGCTCTGCCCGCAAAGTCTTCGGGTTTCCCCCAGTACCAAGCCAGCAACCCCATGCATCCCTGAACTGTTTACATTTTTTTTGAACTCACTATAGAATCATAGAATCCTAGAGTTGGAAGGGGCCATACAGGCCATCTAGTCCATCCCCCTGCTCAACGCAGGATCAGCCCTAAGCATCCTAAAGCATCCAAGAAAAGTGTGTATCCAACCTTTGCTTGAAGACTTCCAGTGAGGGGGAGCTCACCACCTACTTAGGCAGCCTATTCCACTGCTGGACTATTCTGACTGTGAAAATTTTTTCCTGATATCTAACTTATATTGTTGTACTTGAAGTTTAAACCCATTACTGCGTGTCCTTTCCTCTGCAGCCAATGGGAACAGCATCCTGCCCTCCTCCAAATGACAACCTTTCAAATACTTAAAGGTATTATCCAAGGTACTATACAAGAATGGCACCTCTGAATTACTCTGCCTATTCTTGCTGCCAGATATCTGCTTTTCTGCTAGTGTGTGATACCATCAACTCACTTCTGACTTACAGCAACCCTTAATATCCTCCATCCTATGATTAACAGCTTTGCTCAGGTCTTGCAAATGTTGGCTGCTCTCCAAGCTGTGGCCACCCCTGTTGGGCAAGGCAAGAATGTTCTTTGGCCAAGACCTTGTTCGAGGGCCAGAAGATCAAGCCCTCCCTTTGGCCATCCAAGCGGACTTTTATCCCAGAGCTAGTGAATTATTCAAAGGTGGTTTTTAGTAAATTCGTTTTAAAGATTGTTACAAAGTTAATCAAGGCTGCAAGTTGCTTATAGCCAGCCATAACATACTTGATGGATGTCACCATCAATAATTTGTGTGATGCCCATCTCTAAGATGCTGATTTCCAGCCATTAAAAATTAATTCTTCCCTTTTCGATTGGGTAGCTCACCTCGACATTAAAACATGACGCAAAAGCATGTACTTGTATAGACCTTTCTGAGTCTAGTACATTGAGTACGGTCATTTTGGGATGCAGTTTTGTCATCGCCATGACCATTGCTGAATCAGACTGAAGGACTGTTTCCAGCAATCTCTGTGAATGCTCACAACTAGCTCTCCAATATTTTTGAACATACAGGACCGTGCAGTGGCTAGGGTGTCAGACTAGGATCTAGGTCAGGAGATGCAAGTTTGAATCTCCATATTGCCAAGGAAGTTTTCTGGGCAACCCTGAGCCAGTCGCATTCGCAGAAGAAGAAGGAGGGTAGGTTTTCATACGCTGCATTTTTCTACCTTAAGGAGTCTCAAAGCAGTACAGAATCATAGAATCAAAGAGCTGGAAGGGACTTCAAGGGTCATGTAGGCCATACTCCTGCACAGCAGGACACTCACAAATAACATTCATTTACTTATTCACTAATTTATTTATTAGATTTATAGACCACCACTCTCGGCCCAGCCGGCTCATGGTGGTTTACATAAAAATATAAAATCAACATAAAACCCAATATAATCCATGGCAGCAGCAATCAGCAACCAAGTCTCCCCTGCGGACCCTCAACTCTTCTGCTAGCAGTCATCGTATCCGGTAGATCAGTGGTCCCCAATCTCCAGTCCGGAGACCACTGCCGGTCCGTGGCTCAGTCGGTACCAGGCCATGGCTCCTCTGCGTCCTCCTCCCCAGCTCCTGCCTCGGGGGCTGCCCTGCCATTCTGCCACTGGCTCACTTTTAGTGCTCTCTGGCGGCTGCCATGGCTGGGGCTCCCCCTCGGCATGGCACTGTGCAGCTGCTGCTGGCAGTGCCCCCCAGCAGATGGCAGGAAGTCAGGGGCACCAGCGGGAAAGCAAGTGGAACAGGGGCTCAGGCAGCGGTGACATACCTCAGCAAGACTACTCCCCCCCCCCCCGCCTCACTAAAATTGTCAAACATTGCCCGGTCCCCGGTGATAAAAAGGTTGGAGACCACTGTGGTAGATGACCCTAGGTGATGTTAGCCTGAGGGGAAGCACAGATTGCAAAAAAGGAAGGGAGGGACCCATTCTTACTACCCCAGGCTCCACCCCGGCCTCAACCAAATGCCTGGTAGAAGAGCTCCATATTACACCATTGAAATTCATTTTTTTTAATTTTAGCTCAGTTTTCTAGCCTGTCAAGATCATCCTGGATTCTGTCTTCTGCTGTTTTCTCACTCTCCCAGTTTTGTACCTGGAAAATTGCCTTTTCCCTTATAATCCCCCAAGAGTGTTATGATCCTCAGGATACCTGCTCAGGGACCCCGGCATGAGAGAAATTAAATTGGCCTCAACCAGGGCCAGGAGCTTTTCAGTCCTGGCCCCAGCCTGGTAGAATAAGCTCCTAAGAGAGACTGGGGCCTTGAGGGACCTCAATAAGTTCTGCAATGCCTTCAAGACAGAGCTGTTCCATCAGGCTTGTGATCAAGGCCCATAATAACACCCAACTAACAGCTGGCCTCACCACTAGGAGAAAGAGAAATTAGAAGATTGGCTTCTAATTATTATTGTTATTTTCATTATCATTGTCATCATCATCTGCAAATTTAATAAGCACCCTCTTTATTCCTTCATCCACCTTTCCCTTCTTCTTCTTCTTCTCACATCAGGCTCCTTGTGAGGCCCGTGCGGCTGAAAGAGTTCTGAGGGGACTCAGACAGGCCCAAGGTCACCCAGCGTACTTCATGTGGAAGAGGAGGGGAGAGTCAAAACCAGTTTTCCAGATTAGAGTCCACCACTCTTAACCACTACACCGTGCTGACTCAGCCTAGCTTACCTCACAGGTAAGCTGTTTTGAGTTCCCACTGGGGAGACAAGTTGGGTCTTTGGACTAAGGAAAAAAAGACTATGAATTTGCTTATCAGGACATGCAATGAGTTCTATGTTAAGACATGGATGTCCCAAAATGTAGTGCAGGGCCAAAAAGTCACCCCGGATATACAGACAAGGAAGAGGTGAGAAGAAAAGGGAAGTTTGAAAAAGGGAGTCTAGTGACTCATGGGTGTTAAGCCTAGGACCGAACCTGACTGCTGTATCTTTATGAGCATAGATGAGAGACTCCACCAGTTGTAGCCTTTCCGATCACAGCAGAATTGCAACCTAGCAACCTAAGGACCAAGAAGCATGGGGCAGGGGTTCTGCGTTTTGCATATTGATTTGAACTAACCAGCCATTTCCTTGGCTGCCGACTTCAAGTTTTTCTTCTATTCATTCCCTCCGCACCGCTCATGATTTTGTAATTGATTTCTCTCCTGATGACTTCCAAATGGGTTATCGAAAGAGAGGAGAAAGAGAGTGACTTGTCTTTCTTTCTTTCTTTCTTTTTTTTAAATTCTCCATCTAGATTGGTTGCAGGCCTCTGGGAGTCTGTGGTCAAATCTAAAGCCAGGGAGAATTCCCGTAACGAGGGCTGCTCAGAAGGCACGGTTTATTTATACAGGGGAAATTATTGAAATCATGTTGCCCGAGACTGGCGAGGCCTATTTACAAACAGTAATTCTGAGATGAGCAACACACTGGGACACTCCACGGTGTCTTTAAAAGCTCCCCAACCCCTCCCCCTCCCCCTCCTCCATGTAAAAGCTCTAGCCCCATGAGACATGCCACATGAAAGATACATTCCTTTCTCGTTAAATTAAAATCTAATCATACTCCACAGTAAACAAGGCACAAAGAGCTCGCTCGAAAATTGTGGGATGAAAACCAGCATCGCAAAAGGCCAAGCTCTCCCTTCAGATCTATACTACAGATCTCTCTCACAAGTGCAATCAGTTAAATGTTTGAGCGCTTGACAACAGCTGCCCCGCTAGACTTTTGATCTGCTTGGGATTTCGGCTTTCCTCCATAAATTATGGATCCTCAGATCTGCATGTCCTCCATGTTTGCTGTGGCAGGTCTCCAAAGAGAAGATGGCTTGGGAAGCCATGGGTATATTCTCTCGAAATTCTCAAGTTGTTTCTCTTTTGCAGCCTCCACAAAGCGGATCTGGAACCAATTAGACATGCGCCAGTGACACACAGCCGACTTTGAAAGGAATAACTTTCACTCTTGATCCTCCTCAGACATACAGCCAATGAGAGGCCATCTGGTTTCCATGAGCTTTCACCAAGACCAGGAATCCCAACACTGAAACTTATCCCAGTAAATAGTGGATTGGGTGGCTAGCAGTCCCTGAGGGGGCCGAGTTCTGAACTTGTTGCCCTACAGGCCTCTTCCCACATGTGGCTTCATTGCTAACTACTCATCACTTACAGCAGGCTTTCTCAACCAGGGTTTTCTGATGGCCCTGGAAGGGTTTCCTGAATGGGTGGGAGTTATTTTTTAATATAATTTTTAATTTGTTAAACATTTATCAGGTGATATGACTACATGTAGTCCTGTTGACCCACCCACTCTCCCGAAATGGTCAACTATGGGCCAGGAGGGGATGGGAAGGGGAGGGTTGTGGGCGGGCATGCACCCACCTATGCTTCCCAATCATATTCTTCATGACTGCACCACTTCTGGGTTTTCCCAAAGTCTGAAGAATGTTTCAAGGGTTTCTCAATGGTAAAGAAGTTGAGAAAGGCTGATTTAGAGATTTGTATGGACCATCACACAACTGAAAGAATTTTGCCATTGCCTCACAAGCAATGCTTTCTAAAGGAGACCATTCCCACATTTTGCCTGAAAGTCAAGTGATCAGCAAAGAAGAGTGCCAGTTTGGTGCAGAGTCTAAAGTGTTGGCCTGGTATCTGGAAGGGGCCAGGGCCAATGGTGGAGCATCTGTTTGGCATGCAGAAGGTCACAACTTCAGTCCCTGGTATTTCCAGTTACAAGGATCAGGTAGTAGGCAATGTGAAGACCTTCACCCAAGACCCTGGAGAGCTGCTGCCATTCTGAGTAGACATTTGGATGTTCAAGTGGTCTGGTTCAGCATAAGGCAGTTTCATGTATTCATGTGGGAGACTTGGTTTGACCCTGGAAGCTCACTGGGAGAATTTGGGTCAGTCATGCTCTTTCAGTCTAGCCAAGAGGTGGCCAAACTGTGGCTCTCCAGATATTCGTGTACTAAAATTCCCACAAGCCCCTGCCAGCATGGCCAATTGGCAGGAGGTCACGGGAACTGTAGTACATGAACATCTGGAGAGCCAGAATTTGGCTACCGTGGTCTAGCCTATCACACAGAGTTGTTTGCGAAGGTATAATAAAGGAAGACAGAATGGTGTGTGTGTGACCCTCAGCTCCTTGGAAAATAATAATTGACACCTTATTCCCACCTCTTAAAAGAATGTGACTTCTCAAGCTCTTTTCAGCCATTCATGGGAAGCTGTTTATAAACTTCTCATCTCAGCATGCAATGAGTGCTGTCATGCCACAACCTTGAGATAGTAAATAGGCATTATAAGCCTGGTTTAGAAGATGAAGAAGATTAGGTTTTTATTCCCCGCTTTTCACTACCCAAAGAAGTCTCAAAGCGGCTTACAATTGCCTTCTCCTCCTTTCCCCACAACAGACACCCTGTGAGGTAGATGGGGCTCTGTGAGAACTGCTCTAGCAGGGCTGGCATGAGCCCAAGCTTGCCCAGCTGGCTGCATGTGGAAGAACTGGGACTCAAACCTGGGTTGCCAGATTAGAAGCCGTCACTCTTAAGCATTGCACCAAGCTAGCTCTTAAATGAGACTTAAGTGGTAGAATGTTGAACTGGTAGGGTAGACTGTAGCATTTAGGATTGCAGGTGTTGGATGCCAGTTTTGAATGCTCTTTTACATTTTAAAAAACAAGCAAATGGGAAAAACAGGCTATCGGGTGTTTGCATAAAGTTTTACCAAAGGGGAGCATTCCCAAAGGAGATTATGCATAGTCTGATGCAGTGTACCTCACTCTGTCAGTTTGAACAGCCAGCCAATCGGGTTTGTTTGAAAATGCCCAGCAGTTATAGGATGTAGCTAATAGGAGAACTTGTGCCATGTTGCTGGGTCCGGCCTAGGATTGATTTGAGTTTCTAAGAGACCTTGCTGGAAAATTAAACTCACTTTGACCATTTCTGCACTGGGAACTTCGCTGCCACAGCTCCCATTAGTTGTTGTTCTTGTTGTTAGGTGCGAAGTCGTGTCCGACCCATCGCAACCCCATGGACAATGATCCTCCAGGCCTTCCTGTCCTCTATCATTCCCCAGAGTCCATTTAAGTTTGCACCTACTGCTTCAGTAACTCCATCCAGCCACCTCATTCTCTGTCGTCCCCTTCTTCTTTTGCTCTCAATTGCTCCCAGCATTAGGCTCTTCTCCAGGGAGTCCTTCCTTCTCATGAGGTGGCCAAAGTATTTGAGTTTCATCTTCAGGATCTGGCCATCTAAGGAGCAATCTGGGCTGATCTCCTCTAGGATTGACCGGTTTGTTCGCCTTGCAGTCCAAGGGACTTGCAAGAGTCTTCTCCAGCACCAGAGTTCAAAAGCCTCAATTCTTTGATGCTCGGCCTTCCTTATGGTCCAACTTTCACTAAGCCGGCCAACATAATCTCCCAGCTGAGCCACATGGCCTAAAGGCCAAAAGCCAAGAACATTTTGGTTGTTGCCCTTTGACTTCCACCCAAGGATTTTTGTCTCTATGAGACGTTGTACAGCTAGCAAGAAGTTCCCTAACAATTCCCCACCTTCTCTCACAATTTGCCATCTAATTGTAAACTAAGCAGAAGACTAGCAGTACATCACAGGTTTCCATGGAGCTGCTGTAAGGCTACAGGTCAAGAGGTTCCACCCTTGCTAATGAAGGAAATATAAAACTTTCACTTCTATAGTGACCCTCTTTGCTTCATAGAATATTTGGCTGAAGCAGTCAGTTGACCATATTGACAGATGAAGGGCACGCCAACTCTAATTCAACTGAACTATATCAAGAGAGCTTTAGGATGCTTTGTGCTGATCCTGCGTTGAGCAGGGGGTTGGACTAGATGACCTGTATGGCCCCTTCCAACTCTATGATTCTGTGATTCTGTGAATTGAGGTTAGAGCGAATTGGGATCCAGGAGACCGGGGGCCAGCCACTCTCCCTCAGTCTAACCTATTTTACAAGGTAATTAAAAAGAAAACGGAGGAAGGGAAATAATGTAAATCTCTTTTGGTTCACATGAGGGAGAAAAGAAGGGCATAAATGTCTAAATCAATAGATAAAATTTGGCACTCAAAAGTGGTGGGACTCACTGGGGGGGAACTGAAAGGGTTGTTCAAAGTGGCACCCATAGAGTTGGCATTCATCCTGTAAACCATAGAGTTTCAGATTCCATCAGGTCAAGAACATAGACTCTGTGGCCTTTCCCAGAACCTGGAGGACTAAGCTATTGGGGTTCACCTTTTGTGAAAGACCCTTTTCTTCTGTTTTTTCTGTAGCCTGATGCAAACATCTAGAGTTCACTCAGGTTAAACTAAAAGCGGAAACTGGACCTTGGAGATTTCCCCGGGGAAACAAGTGTTGTGTGCAGGCAATTAAGAAGACTAAAATAAACATTTGGTCACCGTTGACTCATGAGCTGAGACACACAGTAGTCAATTACAGCTTTTAGCAACAATAATTAATATGGTGTTAATGAAAACTGTATTTTTCACTCAACATACAAGGCTGTTCCAGGTAATTAAATGTAACCCCATATACATATAATTTGCCTTTACTTTATGCATACCAGTGCATCCAAACCTGACTGACATGGCTTTCATAAGCCCGTTTAACATCATTTGTGGGAAAGTTTCCAAATTGCCTGTGATCCTGCAAACAGTAATGCGTGTATAAAATTCTTGCACGTTGAGATCTCTGTTGGGCGGCCAGGATCCTCACAGTAACACCGTGGAGGTCCCACATCCGGCCCATTCTCCACCAACTGCAGTGGTTGTCAGTCGAATTCTGGATCAGACTAAAGGTTCTGGTAATTACCTTCAAGGCCATACGCGGTCAGGGCCCAGTGTACCTGAGGGACCGTCTCCCCGCCTATCCCCCCAAACGAGCTCTGCGCTCCACCGCTACCAATTGGCTAATGGTCCGTGGCCCTAAAGAAGTTCATCTGGTCTCAACCAGGGCCAGAGCATTCTCTGTTCTGGCCCCCACCTGGTGGCACGAGCTCCCGGAGGAGATCAGGGCCCTGAAGGAGCTTAAACAGTTCCGCAGGGCCTGCAAAAAGGAGCTCTTCCACCAGGCATTTGGTTGAGACCAGGCATAACCAACAGCGACTGAAGGGCCCCTGCTCCCCCCCCTCCCTCCCAGAACTCCACCAGAGCGTTCTGGACTTGTTTGCACTGTTGCACTGTTCAGTGTTTATATTGTTTATACTGTTATATTGTTATATAGTTACAACTATTAGTTATTAATATTATTGTATGGTTATTCATATGTTATAAACATGTACTGTTCTTGTGTTCTTATGTTCCATGTAAACCGCCCTGAGCCTCCGGGGAGGGCGATATAAAAATATAAATATAATAAATAAATATTAATTATTTATTTATCTAGAATTTATACAGGCTGCATAAAAAGGAACGTTTCAGCCTAGCACCTGGAAGTACAGTAGGATCCAGGTGACACTCATGGAGAAGGGCATTCTAAGGGCAAGTTCTCATTAGTCCCTGGCTGCCACCCATCACAGCTCTGAAGGTTGCCAGCCACAAGGTTGCCAGCCAGAGATCTTCCAGAATTATAACTGAACTCCAGAGTACAGAGTCATTCCCGTGGAGAGAATGACTGCTTTGGAGGGGGTACAGTATGACATTATACCCTGAGGTCCTTCCCCTCCCCAAATCCTCCCCGGACTGTACCTTCAACTCTACAGGAATTTCCCAACTCGGAAATCGCAACCCTACAAGATGGGAGCACAGAAAATACGGCTTCAGAAGATCCTAAGAATCATAGAATAGAGTTGGAAGGGGCCATACAGGCCATCTAGTCCAACCCCCTGCTCAATGCAGGATTAGCGCTAAGCATCCTAAAGCATCCAAGAAAAGTGTGTATCCAACCTTTGCTTGAAGACTTCCAGTGAGGGAGCGCTCACCACCTCCTAGGGCAGCCTATTCCACTGCTGAACTACTCTGACTGTGAAAAACTTTTTCCTGATATCTAGCCTATATCGTTGTACTTGAAGTTTAAACCCATTACTGCGTGTCCTCTCCTCTGCAGCCAGCAGAAACAGCATCCTGCCCTCCTCCAAGTGACAACCTTTCAAATACTTAAAGAGGGCTATCATGTCCCCTCTCAACCTCCTTTTCTCCAGGCTGAACATTCCCAAGTCCCTTCATAGGGCTTGCTCCCTTGGCCCCAGATCATCTTCATCGCTCTCCTCTGTACCCTTTCAATTTTATCGATGTCCTTCTTGAAGTGAGGCATCCAGAACTGCACACAGTACTCCAGGTGTGGTCTGACCAGTGCCGTATACAATGGGACTATGACATCTTGTGATTTTGATGTGATGCCTCTGTTGATACAGCCCAAAATAGCATTTGCCTTTTTTACCGCTGCATCACACTGCCTGCTCATGTTTAGTTTACAATCCACAAGTACCCCAAGGTCTCGTTCACACACAGTGCTACCTAGAAGCGTATCCCCCATCCAGTAGGCATGCTTTTCATTTTTCTGACCCAGATGCAGAACTTTACACTTATCTTTATTAAATTGCATCTTGTTCTCATTTGCCCATTTTTCCATTGTGTTCAGATCTCGTTGAACTCTGTCTCTATCTTCCGGAGTATTTGCCAGTCCTTCCAATTTGGTGTCATCTGCAAACTTGATGAGTAGTCCCTCCACCCCCTCATCTAGATCATTAATAAATATGTTAAAAAGTACCGGGCCGAGCACTGAACCCTGAGGTACCCCGCTACTCACCTCTCTCCAGTCTGATGAAACACCATTGACAACAACTCTTTGAGTGCGGTTCTCTAACCAATTCCCTATCCACCTAACGATCTGGAAATCCAGATTGCAGTCCTTCAACTTATCCATCAGAACATCATGGGGAACCTTGTCAAAAGCTTTACTAAAATCCAAGTAAATGACATCAACCAAATTTCCCTGATCCAGCAAACCTGTTACTTGGTCAAAAAAGGAAACTAGGTTGGTCTGGCAGGACCTGTTGGAGACAAATCCATGCTGACTTCCTTGGATCACCAAATTGTCCTCCAGATGTTTGCAGATCGCTCCCTTTAATATCTGCTCCATTATCTTCCCCACAACAGAGGTCAGACTCACTGGTCTGTAGTTTCCCGGGTCTTCCTTCCTCCCTTTTTTGAAGATCGGAATAACATTTGCTCTTTTCCAGTCCTCCGGGACATCTCCAGTCCTTAAAGAGGTTCCGAAGATGATGGACAAGGGCTGTGCAAGTTCTCTGGAAAGTTCTTTGAGTACTCTCGGGTGCATTTCATCTGGACCAGGGGATTTGAACTCATCCAGTGCAGCTAAATGCCTCTCGACAACCTCTCTATCCATGTTAACCTGCCACCCAGACACTATCCTTTGGCTACAGCCATCTCTAGATGTGCCTAAACACTTTGACCTGTGGGAAAAAACAGATGTAAAATAGGCACTAAGCCTTTCTGCTTTCTCTGCATCTTTCGTTAGAGTTTGTCCATCCGCACCCAACAGCGGGCCTATTGCCTCCTTTACTTTACGTTTGCTCCTCACATAGCTGAAAAATCTTTTCTTGTTACAATGGGCTTCCCTGGCCAATCTTAGCTCACTCTCAGCTTTGGCCTTTCTGATGATTGATCTACAGTGCCTAGTAACCTGTAGGTACTCTTCTTTAGAGCTCTGTCCTTCCCTCCATTTCCTGAACATTTTCCTTTTCTTTCTTAGTTCCTCTTGAAGTTCTCTGTTCATCCAAATAGGCTTCTTAGAGCTCCTGCAGTGTTTTCGTATTTCTGGAATAGTCATTGATTGAGCATGCAATAGCTCTTGTTTGAATAGCGCCAACCCTTCACATGCTCCCTTCCCTTCCAGCATTCTCGTCCATGGTATGACACTCATCATGTCTCTGAGTTTATTAAAGTTTGCCCTACGAAAATCCAACATCCGCGTCTGGCTACAAGCTTCCTTGGCTCCCCATCTCAAAAGGAATTCTATGAGGACATAGTCACTTCCCCCTAGGGTCCCCACCTCCTTCACCTCATCCACCAACTCTTGCCTGTTGGTCAGTATTAAGTCCAGTATGGCTGAACCTCTTGTGGGTTCTTCTACCATTTGATAAATGAAATTGTCAGCCAGGCAGGTCAGAAACTTGCATGACTGAGGCCGCATCGCAGAGTTTGTTTCCCAGCACACATCTGGGAAATTGAAGTCACCCATGATGACAAGGTCCTGCCGCTTGGATATTTTCTCAAGCTGCTCACAAAGTGCAGCATCCACATCCTCTTGTTGGTCAGGCGGTCGGTAGCAGACACCAACCACCACACTGTTTGTTTTCCCCTCGCTTATTTTCACCCAGATGCTTTCCACTGTAGATATGCTCTCCTTCACTAGAATTTCCTGACAGGTAAGCCCTTTCTTCACATACAGTGCCGCTCCTCCACCTCTTCGATCTATTCTGTTTTTTCTGAACAGTTCATATCCATCCACCATTACATTCCAGTCATGAGAATCATTCCACCAAGTTTCAGTGATGCCTACTAGATCATACCTTTCCATCAGCATGAGAAGTTCCAGCTCTTCCTTTTTATTGCCCATGCTTCGGGCATTAGTATAAAGACATCTGAATCCTTTTACTTTTGGTTCCCTATAAGCTGGCCTTGCCGGTTGGGCTGCCTCCGATAGTTTTCCTTCTATACACTCCCTATGTTGATCGTCTCCTTCCCCTAGTGGCTTTAGACTAACTTGTGACTTGGACAATGGAGGTCCTGCAAGTATGTTAATCCCAAGCCATTTTGGGCTTGATCAGTAAGAACCAGCTCTTTGAATTGTATCCAGTTTTGTCTTCAGAGTTTTGTCTTCAGAGTTTCGTTCAGCAACACACTATATGCCAGTTCTATAACAGTTTTGCAATTCAGCCAGATGCGTATTGCTTCAGGAACTGCTGGTTGCAGCTTCTACTTTCAGGACACAGGAGAACATAGGCCAGAAAGAGAAGTCAAAATAAAGTATTTTGTTGTTGATTGCACCAGTCTGTGGAGTCTATGGAGGAGTGTGGAGGAGTGGGGAATCAACCCTGGCTTGCCCAATTAGAAGTCGCTGCTCTTAACCACAACACCAAGCTGGCACTACCTGATTACTGGTTAAAACCTGGATATGACATAAAGTAGCTCTCAGAACCACCAAAGAGTTTTGCCACCAGAACAGCAATTAAACCATGGAATTTACAGCAGTTCCTAGAGATACCTTATGGCAAAAAGCCAAGATTGGACAGATGGAAAATGGAGGAGGGGTTTCCCATGAGGAGGGCTGCAAACACGAGGTTTACCATCCCATGTTAGCAAGCAGGAAGCCACTCACATTTTACCCCTCTGTGCAGAAATGGTCATAGAGTTACCTTATATCACTTCTGGGTTTTTACCAGAAGTGACATAACATGGCATCCAGTGTTTCAGACTCTCCAGGTCTCTGCCAACAACCCTCCTGCCAATTGCCAGGCCCTTCCTGGAAACCCTAATTTGCCAGGCATGGGCACCTGAAAATTTGCTTTTACAGGGACCTAATTCCCACTTGGATTAATTATTTATAAAGCCAAGCTGGAGTGAATTCAGTGAAAAGACATTCTCACAGATTTTGGTCTGCTGTAACAAGCACACAAACCACACTCCGAACAAACCGCTGTAGATAGTTGGTCTTTACAAAACTGTCCTACAATGCCTAAGAAAGCATATACTATGATGCGACAGCTTTTCTAAAAACTCCATTCCAAAGTGTCTGTGAACTATAAAAAAAATAGCTTTGGCGGTTATTTTAGGATCAAAGGGCTTCAATTTAAAAGAGGAGTTAAGCCACTTACAAATTCACCTCCACAAAGCATTGAAATGGTAAGTTAAACCAGGCCTTCATATCCATGGCCTGTAAACAATAAACATGTTGTACATGTAATATTGTATTTTGGGGTTCGCAGATGAGAACTACCAGGATGGTGATTTCTATAAAACAACTGTAATATAAAGAGCAACTAAAACATCTTTAAGCCTTGCTCTAGTCCGCAAGTCCACAAAATACCAGGTCCTTAACACGCTATGTACTGGACTGTCTGTAAATTATAAACACTATCACTACAGTACTGTCACATGTTGCCAGAGGGGGAAGAGAGTGCCAGTCAGGATGCTGAGGAAACTGCAGCTAATACCTACCCACTCCTTTGATAGGGTTGCCAACCTCCAGATGAGGCCTGGGTTTTTTCCAGAATTATGGCTTATCTCCAGACTACAAAGATCAGTTCCTCTGGAGAAAATGACTGTTTGGAGAACGAAATCTATGGTATATCATAGATTCTTGGTGAAATCTCTCCCTAGATTCCTCTCTTCCATGGGCACCACCCCAAAATCTCCAGCAGTTTTCCAAGCCGAAGTTGGCACCCCTTATCTGCTTTGAGGCCCTAGGGGGAGAATTGTTAACTCATGCCACATGAGACTTTTGGTGCCGTTTGTTTTTAATGTGATTTTTTTTCTAATTGTCAGCTGGCTTGGGCCTTACTTTGTGGAATAGCAGCAGAGTAAAAATAAATACATAAGATATATATTATCCTTGCATAGACAGACTCTTTGAAGCTGTAGCTTTCCTTGGCCTGTCATCTAGACATTGGGCTTGGAGGATGCATCCAGGCAGAAATTCAACAGATACAACTGTTGTGTCCACACAGGGCTGAGCTTGAGGTCTAAGGTAGGATTCTAGCAGCCTCAAAACCAGCCAATGTGCTTCAAGGCTTCCAGTCATGGGACCCAAGCGACTCAGAGCCTATCGGGCTCAGCTGAAGGAGACACTACTGTTTAAATGTATATAAGTTGGGCTTTGTTCTTGGGAGTTTCAGTCTTGTTGTTGCTTCCTTCAACATGTACTCACCGTTGGGATCAATAAAGAGCTGTGTGTTCACCCAGTAGGATGGCCTTCATCCTTGTGAACCCACATATTTCACAACTACTTCCCCCAGTGTTTGTTCCACTGGGGCACCCATACAGAATCACAGAATCATAGAGTTGGAAGGGGCCATACAGGCCATCTAGTCCAACTCGCTGCTCAACGCAGGATCAGCCCTAAGCATCCTAAATTTGGAATCAGGAAGCAAATTTCCTCCAGGCCAGAATGGCTAGCGGGCTTGTTTTTGTTTTTTTTTGGGGGGGGGATTCTGGGCATGGAATTGGAGTCACTATGGGTGGTCAGGTAGTTGTGAATTTCCTGAATTCCGCAAGGGTCTAGATCCCTTCCAACTCTATGATTCTATGACAAGCATCTTAGACTGCAAGGTAGTCACATTTCAGAAACTTTTGTAGCAATACATTCAGTAGGGTTGCCAGCAACCCAGATGCAAAAGGTTCTGAGGAACCCCTCCAAATTAGTCATCCATAACTTTAATTTAGACAACAAATTAGACAATTAACAACACCCCTGGATCCTCCCTGAGGCACTGGGGAGGAATGTCTCAGTATACTCCTCCTCTAGAGAGCCAGTTTGGTGTAGTGGTTAGGAGCATGGACTTCTAATCTGGCATTCCGGGTTTGATTCTGCACTTCCCTTCTTGCAGCCATCTGGGTGACCTTGGACCTTCCAGATATTTAGCCAAAACTTCTTTTAAATTAATTTCAGCCCTTTGGTTCTGGTCTGACCCTCTGGTGCAACAGAAAACAACTCTGATCCATCCTCAGTATGACAGCCCTTCAAGTACTTCTGTCAAATTTCATAATAACTGGACACACTGTCTACATTTAATGAGGAGCTTTCATCATGGGTGAACTCTATGAAACTTCAAATGGGTAGTCATGTTGGTCTGAAGTAGCACAACAAAATCAGAGTCCAGTATCACCTTTAAGACCAACAAAGATTTATTCAAGGCATGAGACCAGCCTTTAAGACCCACAAAGATTTATTCAAGGTGTGAGCTTTCGAGTGCAAGCACTCTTCCTCAGACTATGAAACTTGTGTCACTTGATATACATTGTCCCAGCTATAGCTGTGTATTTCTGTACCCAGGAAGGCAATGGCTTGAAGACAAGGAGGAACATGTAGGCAATGGCTTGAAGACAAGGAGGAACATGTAGGCAATGGCTTGAAGACAAGGAGGCCCATGAGAATGGATAGTGATGGGATCTTCTCCTACTTTTGTCTCACACCCAAGCACTCCTAACGCTCTCCTGATTATTGTAGAGTTGCCAGGTCCTTTCTAGCCTCCAGAGGGGATAGGATGGTAGAGTTGTCATGACCATTTTGGGAAACTCATGGAGAGTTAAGGATGGAACATGTTGCAGAATTCTCTTCTGGAAGTTAGCTCTGATCAAGGTGGCACCAGAACCAACCAACCAACCTTCCTTCCTTCCTTCCTTCCTTCCTTCCTTCCTTCCTTCCTTCCTTCATTCATTCATTCATTCATTCATTCATTCATTCATTCATTTACCACCCTCCCTGAAAGCTCAGGGCACTTTACAGGAAACAGGAAAAAGATAAAGATAACATATGGTAACAATAGATGACAATAACATTATAACAACAATAAGGTTACTAGGCCGAACCACCATGGTTTTACCATAGAGTTTCGAGCAATTCCTAGAGCTACCCAGTTTCACTTGCGGGTTGCAGCCAGGAGGCTTCCACCATAACAGCAGGCTTGGTAATACCAAGTGAGAAACAAAAGGGTTACAAGCAGAAATGTGTTTCCTTTAACGACCAATGGACGTGAAAGGCAAATGATAGATAATACGAATGAAGAAAAAGAATCGAACGTACTGGCAATTGCTAGCGTAAATCTTTAGCAGGTATTCTGGAGAAGGATTCTTGGCATGAGGGAAAGCAGAGGAGAATGGGCTGAGTCATTTTAAACATCCAGAGATCAATGGGAGCTGATTCTGCCACATTTGGGAAAGGTGCTGATTCCTGGTAACTCCAACACACCTGATACCATCATAGCATTTCTTGAATTAAATTATGATCGTATGCTGCCACATTAGTCATTCCTTTGCACATGGACCACATCATTGGCACAGTGATGCATGGAGTCAGACCTTATAACTATATAAACCCTGTTCAGTCTTTAAGTCTTGGTTTCAACATGTGCACTCTTAAGCAGAGTGATAATTGTGTGTTAAATTAATACCAATATTTATTGAGGTTTGACAAGTAGACGCAAAATATGTATCACTTAGTTTTATCTACATATCTTTTACATGGATATTAAATTTCAACCTCCCTACCATATGATTTTAATAATCTTTAATTAACACACAATAAGTATCCTATTAAATTCAAATCTTTAGTTTTGGGAAGTAATTATTCATTTATGACATTTAATTGGAATTGTTACTGCAGATCCGTATCTGTGGAAGCTAGATTGTAATATTTTTTTTCAGGGGGAAAAAATGTTATAGTTGGTCTGTTTCAGGGGGGAAATTCAGAAAGTTGAAATTCTGCTAGCATGGGCAAAGAACAAAGGCAGAGAACTTATGAATGTAACATTGATAGGTAGGGAGATAAGGAATGACCTTGAGTGAAGTTGAACAAATACTAATTAAAATGTGTTAAATATGACAGAATGTCAGTGGATCTTAACCTCTTTGAAGCAGACCAAGCAGCCAGCCTAGTTCTCGATCTATTTTTAAGTTAGCCCTATTAATTCCAACAAAATGTACTTTCAAATAAGTGTGCTTGGGTTCCTAGGTTGGATGACATCTGCTTATGAATTAGAGAGAGCCAGTTTGGTGGAGTGGTTAGGAGTGCGGACTTTTAACTGGCATGCCGGGTTCGATTCTGCACTCCCCCACATGCACCCAGCTGGGTGACCTTGGGCTCACCACGGCACTGATAAAACTGTTCTGACCGAGCAGTAATATCAGGGCTCTCTCTGCCTCACCCACCTCACAGGGTGTCTGTTGTGGGGAGAGGAAGCGAAGGCGAATGTAAGCCACTTTGAGACTCCTTCGGGTAGAGAAAAGCAGCATATAAGAACCAAGCCTTCTTCTTCTTCTTCTTCTAGATCATTGGTCTATCAAGGTCAGTATAGTCTACTACTGATCTCCCCAACATGGTGCCCACAGGTTCTGTGGGACAAGTAGCCACTTCTCCGGGCACCCATCATTTAGGAAAATAGGAAGGGCCATTGTGACTGGCTTCCTTCATACAAATAAAGTGGCTTTTCATTGGGATCCTCCCCACCATTCACAGATCCCCTTTGAGGTAATGGCCAGGGAATGCCATAAACATGACAGGTTACAGTGGATGAGCGATAGGGTTGGGAGTGTCCTGCATAGTGCAGGGGGTTGGACTAGATGACCCAGGAGGTCCCTTCCAACTCTATGATTCTTTTATGATTCTAGGACCCATCAATCCCCTTTGAGGTGGTGGCCAGGGAGCACCAGAGCAGTGGGATTTTGGAATTTCCCTTTCCTGTCTAACAGGCAGCCATTTTTTTTTCTTTCCACCCCTTTTCACCCCATCACCATCGGAGGCTTTTTCTTAATCATTAGTTTAATACCATTATAATGTTATAACAGCCAGGTTCTCTGAATTCTCAGAGGTCTTTTTAACTAAGTCTCAACACCTTTTGTCGCAGCGATATAAGGGGAAAGACATGTCTCCACAAGAAAGGACTCAACACGTGTGTTCGTGTGTTTGTGTGTGTTGTAATGAAAGCTGGAAACACAGAATGTGACACACATTGTTGTAACATTTGTTGCCAGTGTGGGCATAAACAGTGGCTGCTGCTGGAGGAGTGAGGCAGGGAGTCAATGGGGGAACCTGCCATGGGGCTTCCCCATGGCCACTGCACTGTTGTGCTGCCGCCTGGGCCACATACAGGGAACAAGTAAATACACCCTCAGCCGGGATGCCAAGACCAAGTCACTAATCATAAGCAGAGTCCAAGAGGGTCCAAACTGGGGGGGGGGAGTCAGTCCACAAGGGGGAGCAAGGGGAGAGAGAGCAAGAAAAAGAGTCCAGACACAGTCCAAGGTCACTGGCCAATCAAGTCAGTCCAGTCGGTGGGGTGAGGACAGGGGAAAAGTAAGCCAGAAGCAGTGCAGGAGCAAAGCAGAGCTAAAGTTAACAGGCCTGGTCCCACAAGTGTGATGGTTCCAGACTGCTTAGGCTTCAAAAGTCATGACCGGGGCTCCTGGGAATTGTAGTCCACCGGCATCCAGAGAGCCACAGTTTGGCCACCCCTGCTTTACAGGATCGCTGCAGGTTGGCTGCCGCTCGACAGGTCTATCCACTGCCAAAACAGACGGGCAGGAGACAGCATGGCAAACCCTTGCGGCTTGCCGAAATTCCCAGTCAGACACCTGTTTCCTGACCTGTGTTTGTTTGATAGGCACATATCATTTAGGCATACAATGTATGAATTGGCTGATCTACCCTTGTAGATAGCCCCAAATCCCTTTTTTGGCTGAAGTGTTTACAGGGATGAGAGGCACGTTGCCTCTGTGCCAGAAAGCCAGCGCAAACAAAAAGACCCAAAGAAAATCCGTCCAGAGCTGACATCGCTGCTGAATCAAGAGAGTTCTTTTGGAAGCGATCCGACTCTGCTCATCTCACGACAGAACCATTCTCAAATTACAGCGCATTTCACACTACATAAAACTGAAATCCCAGTGCTGCAAAACAGCTTAAAAACTCCTGTATCAATCCCTAAAATATATTGACACAATTTTATTAAAATGTATTTATTCATTAAGGCCAAATCAGTGACCTTCTGGAGCTTTATGTGTAAATAATCTATTCTTTTCCCTTGATCACATTAATCTGACTAATGACAAATTACCATTCTGCACATACAGTTGCGAGATTTGCGGGGAGACTGAGAAATCAGCTATGCTCACTAAAGCCTCTGTGGATTGCTTGACACATACCGGGTTTTTATATTCCTTTTTAAAGCATTCAGCTTGTGCGAAATAATTTATAAATCTGGCTATCACTCGCACTTATCCTCTTACCGCTCGAGGGGGGAAATGGAACAAGATCAAATTGGGAGGATTATTAACAATTTAACAATTTTATTTGCTCCGGTTTACCCTTTGCGGGTGGACAGCAATTTGCAGTGCCTACAAATGAGCGGACAGGGACCGTTAAGATGAGGGAGCAATAGCAGCTCTCCTACAAATGGAAGGACAGTGAACTTTTCTTCACAAAAGATACAGTGGAGTAGCAATCCCCAACCTGTGGGCTGCGGACCACATGTGGTCCGTTGACTAATTGGAGGTGGGCCGCGAAGGACGCCTTCTCCCCCCCCACCCCAGCCCTTTACTTCATCCCCCCCCCAGCCCTTTACAACACACTTCGGGTGTCATTGTCTCCCATCACTCCCAGATGGGACTATCTCGTTGCAGAGAAACAAGCTCATGGTTCCCATTGATTTGTCATTGTCATGAGTTAAAATTTCCATGAAAATAAAATGTTCCTTATGCTCATTTTTGTGGCGTGTCTGTATCTTATTTTGAAGGGATGTTTAAACATTACCATAGCGAGCAGAGAGCGTTAGGGCAGTGGTTGAGAGTAGAGGAGCAAACTACCCCCCCCACCGGGCCTCGGTAAAAGGCGTTGAGTGGTTCCCGGTGAGTGGTCCCCAGCGTTGAGTGGTCCCCGGTGATAAAAAGGTTGGGGACCACTGCGGTGGAGCATGAAGAATTCTTCGCATGGTAGCACTGTATCCATCACATGATAGCTGCCCTGTGAGGTCTAATGGGGTTTTTGCCAGAGTCTCAGGACTGTGCCTAATCTCCTGGTGCCACCGAATCTAGGAATATCTGTAAAGGGAATAGGCCTTACAGATCAGCCGTTCTGGCTTGTTATTTTGTTTACTGTTTCAGGGTCAAACGATACAAGATGTTTTTTTCATATCAGAGTAGGGTTACCTCACAGCCACTCAGCAGCCGCAGGGAACATTGTTTCAAGAGTCTGTGCTCGGGACTGTGGTACTTCTGCCTTCCCTCCCGTGCTGTTTTCCCAAGCCAAAATGGCCCCGACTAAATTATTTGTTCTATTGTTGAAGCTTCATCTCACAAGCATGAAATAGAGGCCACGTAGCTCCATTGTGGAGTAATAACTCCCCTGGGACTACTTTAGCGCAGGAGAATGGCACAATAGGAAGGCAGGAGCCTCCTGTCCCCTCATGTTGTGATCCTAATTAGGCCCCATAGATACTTAAAACAGCCTTCCCTCTGGTGGCTTTATGACTGCAGGTAAAATGAGTTGGGTCCTGGAGAGCCAGCTCCAGTTTGTTTAAAGAAGGGGTGGCCAAACGGTGGCTCTCCAGATGTCTATCAATAACATTGATAACTCTAACAGGTACAACAGAATGCTATGATGGATTTCTGGGAGGGAGGGAGGGAAGGAGGGAGGGAGGGAGCAGGGGTCCTGTGGGTGTTGCCCATTTCGCTTTGTCTCAACCAAATGCCTGGCAGAAGAGCTCCCTTTTGCAGGCCCTGCGGAACTGTTTTAGCTCCGTCACTATACACTATAGAGCGAAGGGAAATTCCTAAATCACCTCAGTCCTTTGGAAGTGGGAAATTGGGGCGTGAGGGCAGATGGGAGACCTGACCTCATTATAGTATTAAAAAGGTAAAGGTAAAGGTATCCCCTGTGCAAGCACCAGGTCATGTCTGACCCTTGGGGTGACGCCCTCTAGCGTTTTCGTGGCAGACTCAATAAGGGGTGGTTTGCCAGTGCCTTCCCCAGTCATTACCGTTTACCCCCCAGCAAGCTGGGTACTCATTTTACCGACCTCGGAAGGATGGAAGCCTGAGTCAACCTTGAGCCGGCTGCTGGGATTGAACTCCCAGCCTCATGGGCAGAGCTGCATGTCTGCTGCCTTACCACTCTGCACCACAAGATGCTCACATTATAATATTGCACACTCCTAATTGAATCTTTTTGTCAAGAAGAGCCAAGTGGCATGATCTAAAATCAGGTCTGAATCCATCCAACAGCCTGGAGACTTCCCAGAATTCCAGCTGCTCTTGAGTACAGAGATAGGTTGCCCTGGAGAAAACCGCAGCTTTATCAGATGGGCTGTATGGGCATTACACCGCTTTGGGATCCCTCCCCTCCTCATACCCCACCATCACCTGGATCTACCCTCAAACCCCCAAGAACCTCCTAATCCCCTAGAGTTGGCAACCCTATGTTTGAAACAATTTTGGAGTAATTGGGAGTACAGCACAGAGAAGCAACCAAACTATCGACCGAACTTCTGGAACATGCCCCAAAGTGGAAGAAACACGTTTCCTGACAGGATCGGTGAACGCCAAACTTTTAAAGAACATTTGTGTTTGGAACAGCTGAGAATGCTCAATAAAATATCCACGGGGCTGGGGGGGGGGAGAGCAAAAGGCTGAAAACCACCAAGGCTGAAAGGAAAAAAAATTATTACCCGACCCCCCCCCCCCCCAGCAATAGCTTACTAAGCAAATCAGGCAATATCATAGCCACATCTGTGAGACGGTATCGGAGGAAGGAAATTTGCAGATCAAAATGGTGTCACAGCATCCTAAGGAGGACAAGGGTGACAAGTCCCCGGGTCTAACAGAGACCGCAGGAGTAATCTTGGCACACTGCAGCCAATCGACAGAGGCCTCCTTGCCAAGCTGAACAGGAAACCCGCATTGTTTATCAGCTCTGTCTCTTCATCAGCAAAATGTCACTGCACTCCATAGAAGGGAGCATGTTGTTAATTTTATCGGCAAACTAAAAGCAGAATAAAAACACAGCTCGCCATCCTCCCTCGAGTTGTCTGTTCCTATGTTGTTGTTTTTTAAACTTTCACCAAAAACAAGAGAAGGGAATAGCTAACAGGAAACAGGGTGGGAAGTCATCGTGTTAACCAGAAACGTTGTTTTCTCATCCTCATGAGAAGGTGGGGGAAACGTTTTACTTGCAGAGGTTCCTACTTTCAGACTCTGGCACCTCCTGTTAAAAGATTTCAGGTAGTCAGTGCAAGGAAAGTCCTTTCTCTGCCTGAAATCATGGAGAGCCTCAGCCAATCACAGGAGGCCAGCCTTTCTTGACTTTTTTTTTACCATTGAGAAAACCCTGAAACATTCTTCTGGCTTCGAGAAACCCCAGATCATGCAGAATATGGTTGGGAAGCAGAGTTGGGGACATGCCCACCTGAGGCCCCTCCCCTCTCCACCCCTCCAGGCCCCTCATTGGCCATCTGAGGAGGGGGGTCGACATGACCTTATATGGTCATATCACCCAACAAATGTTTAATATGGAAAAAATAATTCCCACCCCTTCAGGAAACCCTTCCAGGGTTATCAAGAAACCCCAGGGTTTCACGAAACCCTGGTTGAGAAGGCCTGCAGTAGACAATACTAAGCTAACAGGACCAACAGGTTGGCTCAGTATTAGACAGTTTTGTTTGCCTGTAACGATAGTAGGAAAGAAAAACTTTGTAAGCCCCCCCTGAACCACAAGGAGAAGTGGGGAATAAATGTTTTAATTAATACATTAGATGAGCGCAAACTAAAAGAGGGGGAAATGCTGACGGCTGGCATGATGCCATGGCTAGAGTATCAGACTAGCACCCAGTTCGAATCCCCACCCTGCCATGGAAACTTGTTTGGAGACCTTGGACCGATCACACATGCTTGGCCTAACCTACCTCACAGGGTGGTTGTGAAGATTAAATGGAGGAGAAGAGAACTACATGAGCCACTCTGGGTCCTCACTGGGGAGAAAGACAGGATATAAGATTAAATGTAGCAGGGAAAAATAACAAATTTAGGAATTTAGAGCCAGGGGATTATTAAGGCAGGGCTGGGAGCTGTTGCTAAGATACCCTTCAAGAACATTTATTACCCATTTCTCCTTGTGGTTCAGGTGGGCTTACAAAGCTTTTCTTTCCTACGATCATTAGTAAAGGTAAAGGTATCCCCTGTGCAAGCACCAGGTCATGTCTGACCCTTGGGGTGACGCCCTCTAGCGTTTTCATGGCAGACTCAATACGGGGTGGTTTGCCAGTGCCTTCCCCAGTCATTACCATTTACCCCCCAGCAAGCTGGGTACTCATTTCACCGACCTCGGAAGGATGGAAGGCTGAGTCAACCTTGAGCCGGCTGCTGGGATTGAACTCCCAGCCTCGTGGGCAGAGCTTTCAGACTGCATCTCTGCTGCCTTACCACTCTGCACCACAAGAGTCTACGATCATTACAGACAAACAAATCTATCTAATACTGAGCCAACCTGTTGGTCCTGTTAGCTTAGTATTGTTACCTGCGGTTACTTCTCAGGAATACCTATATTTTGGCCCATATATTGTTAACACACAGTCTGAGAGATGGTTGCGATAGATCGGTTATACACAGAGTCGCTCTGGGTGCTCTCCCTGCTTAATGTGCACAAACATCTTTATTTCAGTGTCATCTGTGTTGATAACATTTTCATTTTGAAAAAAAAAGAAGTCAGAACAAATGCTCTTCTTAAAACACACTGCTTCATTATTTTATTTTATTTTATTGGAACTGACGCTCGAATCCAGCGAAAAGCAAGCCTGCAAACCTTACTCAGGGTCTTTGCCCCTGCATAAGTCCCTCGTGCGAAATCTTACTACTCCCACCACCACCCATCACCATTGAGGCATGGTTTAGTAACACGCTGCTCTTTGGTGCATATACAAGCAATGTAGTCAGTGCAGAATGAAAGGCTGTTGTGGAGCAGACTCATAACTCACGATGCTGCCGCACAAAATAACCTTCGAGAACCACCTAGTGCAGGCAATCGCTGGGAGGTTGCCATGAATGGATGTGCTGCTGTCCAGTTTTGACTGATTCCGAGGAAATGTTCACGGCACACAATCCATACACTGTACATCAACGGATGCTTTGAAATATGGACAGGGTTGAAGCAGAAGACCAGTGCAAATAATGGGAGGTTGTACACCACCAGTTTCAATAGGGTATGTAGTGATGGGCTACAGGGGTAGTCAAACTGTGGCCCTCCAGATGTCCATGGACTACAATTCCCAGGAGCCCCTGCCAGCGGTTGCTGGCAGGGGCTCCTGGGAATTGTAGTCCATGGACATCTGGAGGGCCGCTGTTTGACTACCCCTGGGCTACACTGTGGCTCAGGGTTGCCAGCTGCCAGCTGGAGACCTCTTGGGATTACCACTGATTGCCAGGAGACAGGGATCAGTTCACCTGGAGAAAATGGCTACTTTGGAAGAATCATAGAATCATGGAGTTGGAAGGGAGCTCATGGGCCATCCAGTCCAACCCCCTGCACTATGCAGGACACTCACAACCCTATTGCTCATCCACTGTAACCTGCCACCCCCTTGAACCTTCACAAAATCAGACTCTCCGTCAGATGGCTATCCAGCCTCTGTTTTAAAATTTCCAAAGATGGAGAACCCACCACCTCCCGAGGAAGCCTGTTCCACTGAGGAACCGCTCTAACTGTCAGGAACTTCTTCCGGATGTTTAGACGGAATTTAGAATCATAGAGTTGGAAGGGACCTCATGGGCCATCTAGTCCAACCCCCTGCACTATGGAGGACACTCACATCCCTATTGCTCATCCACTGTAACCTGCCACCCCCTTGAACCTTCACAGAATCAGTCTCTCCATCAGATGGCTATCCAGCCTCTGTTTATAAGTTTCCAAAGATGGAGAACCCACCACCTCCCGAGGAAGCCTGTTCCACTGAGGAACTGTCAGGAACTTCTTCCGGATGTTTAGACGGAATTTAGAATCATAGAGTTGGAAGGGACCTCATGGGTCATCTAGTCCAACCCCCTGAACTATGCAGGACACTCGCTCATCCACTGTAACCTGCCACCCCCTTGAGCCTTCACAGAATCAGCCTCTCTGTCAGAGGCAGACTCTATGACATTCTACCTTACTGAAGTCCCTCCACTCCTCAAACACTGCCCTCCTTGGGCTCAGGTGTGTTGGAACGTGCAGTTTGTAGTGCACATGATTCAAAAAGTGCATCAGAGGAGTTAGATTAGGAACTTCTTGCTCTAATTATTCAAATCATCTTCCCCTTTGTTCTGGTTACCTCAATTGAAGACTTCCTGTCCACTTGCCAACAGACCTAACAGAATGAACACAACAGTTAGACAGACAATTAGGACTCTCTTGTCTCCTCTTCCTATACAAATCTTATTTCTCTTTTAAATAAAACTATTTTATTCTTTTAAGCACCCTGGTGCTTCAGCACTCTCCTGCATGTTTAAACTCTTCCAACACATATGAACTGCAAAAACATCACTCAGAAATAAAACTTTTATATGAAACCTTTGTTGCTTTACATAAAGTCTTGCATTCCAACAGCGTGCTGAACCTAAAACCTCTACGGGGCAGGCTTTGATTTTTTTTTTTTTAATGCTCCAGATCTGTGTACACTCAAAAGTATCTATGGGATACACAGTAATTCTCTGCAGATTGTGCTTGTTAACTGTCCCATTCTCTCCAATAAAGGAAGCTGTAAAGAAATATGTATAAAGAACACATAAAGCTGCCCTTACATTGAGCCCAATCAGAGGTCTATCAAATTCAGTGGATCGCTGACGTCTCAGGTTGAGCAACAAAATTTGAGTCCAGTGGCACAAAGATTTATTCAAGGTGTGAGCTTTTGTGTGCAGGGACACTTCAGAAACGCCGGTCAAAGTTTTTGCCAGCCTGAACATGAAAACTTTGACCAGCGTTTTTGAAGTGTGCCTGCACACGAAAGCTCACACCTTGAATAAATATTTGATGGCCTTAAAGATGCCACTGGACTCAAGTTCTGTTGTGCTACTTCAGACCAACACGGCAACCCACCAGAATCTGTCTCAGGTTCAGGTCTTTCACATCACCTTCTGATCTCACCAGAAAAGCCAATGACACTGGGAAAAGCTGGAGACAGCAGGGAAAGGGGAAGACCCAACAGGAGACTCCATCAAGGAAGCCACGGACCCCAGTTGGCAAGTCTGCTGATGACAGGACGTTTTGGAGGTCATCCTGAATTCAGAGTTGCCATAAGTCAGAAGCAACTCCTATCACATACACAGACACATGCGCTACCCGATCCTTTGAACTAGAGATACCAAGAGATGAACGCATGACCTTCTGCATGTAAAGCAGATGCTCAGCCACTGAGACACGCTCCCCCCCCTCCCAAAAGAGGAGACCACAGTCTCCTCCGAGAATCAGTGGAACTGCAGTTGTAGCTGGGGTCAGGAGCTCCTCCCTTTGTAAGAATGAGAATTCCCTCAATCAGGCCAAATTTAGTTTTGCTCTTACTCTTTTTTTCTCTCTTGTGCACAAATGCCTATATCCCTCAAAGAGTCTTATTTTATTGCTTTATTTATTGCTTTAGGATGCTTTGGGCTGATCCTGCGTTGAGCAGGGGGTTGGACTAGATGGCCTGTATGGCCCCTTCCAACTCTATGATTCTATAATTATGCTCCACCACCTCCAACTGGCTGCGGATCCCTGGCCCCAGAGAAGCACGTCAGGCCTCAACAAGGGCTAGAGCCTTCTCGGTCCTGGCCCCCACCTGGTGGAACGAGCTCCCTGAGGAGATCAGAGCCCTGCCCGAACTTCCACAGTTCCTTAGGGCCTGCAAGAGGGAGCTCCTTCACCAGGCATTCGCTTGAGGCCGACCGACTGAGAACACTTGCTGACCCCCCCAGACGCCCCCGTCCATGACTGAAAGAATTAACCTCCCAATGTTACTGTTAATTGTTATTTATATATTATAAATGTGGTTTTGTAATCTTTTGACGCCTTATTTGAAAGTTGTTGATGTTAAATGTCTGTATATCGTTCTGTGTAAGTAAGTAAGAGAGCCAGTTTGGTGTAGTGGTTAGGAGTGCGGTCTTCTAATCTGGCATGCCGGGTTCGATTCTGCGCTCCCCCACATGCAACCAGCTGGGTGACCTTGGGCTCGCCGCGGCGCTGATAAAATTGTTCTGACCGAGCAGTGATATCAGGGCTCTCTCAGCCTCACCCACCCCACAGGGTGCCTGTTGTGGGGAGAGGAAAGGGAAGGTGACTGTAAGCCGCTTTGAGCCTCCTTCGGGTAGGGAAAAGTGGCATATAAGAACCAACTCTTCTTCTTCTTCTTCTTATATAATGTTCAGTGTAAACCGCCCAAAGCTGCAAAGAAATGGCCAATATAGAAATATAAATAAATAAATAAATATAAACAAACAAACAAACCAAAAAAGGGGGGGAATTACAAGGGCCCTTCCTGCTAACCAATTCCTTCCATCATAGAAGCCTAACAAGAGCTGGGACACGGCAGCATTAAACACGCCGTACTTCAGATTTGACCTGGGAAGGCGGGGGGGGGGGGGGGAAGAGTTCACGAAAAATAAAAGAACTCACCGTCGACAGGGAGCCATCAAAAAAAAGAGCCGATAGGAATCAAATTCCGCCGTGCTCAAATCGGGCTTGAATAGCTTTTGCCTACGATGATAGCATCGAGCAGATAAGGAATGAACAGTTAGGTTCTTGGCGTCCTAATTAAAATGTTGTGCTTCGAGGACAGTAGCTATACATAAAAACACAAGGTCTCGGTGATAAAAGTTTGTGCTCCCGAATACCGACCGTTGAGTCAATTAATGTTTACTTGAGAACGCCTGTCATCCGAGGAAGGAGCCGAGAGCCACGATCAACAGGACCGAAAAGACGGTGACACCAATTTGCATCCAGTTCCAAGTGCATGTTTTATTTATTTTCAATCAGGACCAATCAGAAGAGAAAATAATCAATGAAGTCGCCGTGGCGAACCATCTGGGGGCCCCCGGTATTTCTCGGCCTGCTTCAGGAGGAAAGGGGGCTTTCTTTTTTTTTTTTTCCTTTCTCCCCCTTTCCCCCTCCAAGAGCACGGAGGCGCTCCATATGGTTGAGATCAAAGGTGTTGCTGGGTGCATGGTTCTGCTTTATTGCCAGGCACTGCTGTTAATTAGAAAACAAGATCAGAGGCAGTATTAAAATCCAATTAAATTGATATGAACAGATTGCCAAGTGATGTTCACTAATGTATAATTGAGCACCATGCAAATTTCGGTGGCTGGCTTTTGTTTCCTCCCCCCCCCCCCCCCCACTCTGGAATGAATGATGAAGCTATGAAGTTTTTTTTTTTTTTCCCCTCCCCTCGCTCTCTCTCGTTGTAAAAGATAAACAAGTTAATGCACTGATCTAGGGGGTATTGCTTCGGTGATTGATGAAAATGAGAGCGGAATATTAAAGTGTGACTTTTGGGGACTTCTTTTATCGTCTTATTTTTTGTTTGGTGTTCGTCTCTCTCTCTCTCTCTCTCTCTCTCTCTCTCTCTCTCTCTCCCCCCCCCCCCCAAACTCTCTCTTTCTCCACACACACACCCCACCTCCAATCGGGGAACATGCTTAAAGGCCTTGATATTCCATCATTTTCGGAAGTAGAGGACGTTCTCCCGTAGATGGAGATTTGATTTGCACAATTACGAAAGCATGAATATTTCAGGTGACGAGGCTGCCATGGGTCGAAAGGAAATGCTCTTCCCCATGAGCGTCCTGGATAGATCCGTGTTTGGGGGCTGGGACGGCTATTAAATTTAATTACTTCTCCATGAGGCTTTATATTGAGGGAGGCTTCCAATGAGGGGACCATCTATTAAATTTAATTACTTTGCCTCGTGGCTTGCATAGGAAGGTGCATGGTTGAGGTGCCGCAAAACTGAAGGAGGGGTAAAGCGGCAATAGAGGAGCAGGCAGGACAGCAGAGTTCGTGGCAGAGGCTAAGACGATCCAAGTTGCCTACGTTTTTTTAAGTCAACAGAGCATTAGGTTGCAATCTGGTGTTGGAGGAAAGTTCTGCGGAGATTGTGAACCACCAATAAGTGGGTTCCAGGTCAAATCAAGCCTGGACTCTTCCTAGAAGTTAAAATAGCTAAGCTGAGGTACTTTTGGGCATGTTATAAAAAAGCAAGAATCACTGGAAAAAGACAGTCATCCTTGGAGAGGTTGACAGCAGTAGAAGAGGAAAATACATCACAAGATGAATGGATTCAGCAAAGGAAGCTACGGCCCTCAGTATGCAAGGTCTGAACAGAAGAAGAGGACAAGCTGTTTTTCCAGCAAGACAAAGGTTTTCAGTTAAGATTCTCGACAAGATCCTTTTCTGTCCTGGCCTCCACCTGGTGGAATGAGCTCCCTGAAGAGATCAGGGCCCTCACTGAACTCCCACAATTCTGTAGGGCCTGCATTTGCCTGAGACTGATCAACCTAATAACATACACAGGTCCCACCCACCCCCCACCCCCCAGATACCTCCTCCATGGTCTACACCAGTCTGACCTCTCTGGATGGATAGATAGATAGATAGATAGATAGATAGATAGATAGATAGATAGATAGATAGATAGATAGATAGATAGATAGATAGATAGATAGATAGATAGATAGGTAGGTAGGTAGGTAGGTAGGTAGGTAGGTAGGTAGGTAGGTAGGTAGGTAGGTAGGTAGGTAGGTAGATTAGGTAGGTAGGTAGGTAGGTAGGTAGATAGATAGATAGATAGATAGATAGATAGATAGATAGATAGATAGATAGATAGATAGATAGATAGATAGATAGATAGATAGATAGATAGATAGATAGATAGATAGATAGATAGTAGATAGATAGATAGATAGATAGATAGATAGAAAACATTTGCAGAAATATTGAAGGTCCTTGATGTAGTGGTTAGAGCAGTGGTTTCTAGCCTATTGAGCCGTTTTTGTGATTTCCTGCTCCTTCACATACAGCCAACTGGGTGACCTCAGGCTAGTCATAGCGCTGATAGTGCTATTCTACAGAGCAGTGCTATCAGAGCTCTCTCAGCCTCACCTACCTCACAAGGGCGCCTTCTGGTAGAGAAAAGTGGGATATAAAAAAGAACAATTCTTCTTTGGAAAAATCTACTTATAAAAGTGACTGACTTCCACAATTGTCATTTATTTCATTCAGAAGTGGTTGGGTTTTGTTTGTGGGATTTTTTTTTTTTTTGCTAAAACCACAACACCAACCCAAAAGCTCATTTTCAAATATGCTCTACATTCAAAACTCATAAAAGACCAATAAATCATAAGGGGAGAAGGGGAGGAGATAATGGCCTGGTGTGATTTGCTTTCCTTCTTTCTCCTGAAGCATTTGAGTTTGGGGAAACTATTTAAAAACCTTTTAAACAAAAAAGTTGTCCAGTCAAATCAAGTCAACCTGAACATCTGACTGTTTAAGTGGTCCTCTGGAGGGGAGACAGCTTGGCATAGCCCCATCTCATCAGATCTCGGAAGCTAAGCAGGGTCAGTACTTGGAAGGGAGATGGCTGAGGAAGACCCAGCAGAGAAGGATGACAGCAAACCCCCTCTGCTTCTCGCTTGACTTGAAAGTGCCCTGGCTGGTGTGGCACATACAAGTTGTGATCCTCTGTTTGGCCATTGTTCTATATGGGCCTGGTTTGGGAAACCAAATTACATTTCGACTCACTTGGTAAAACAAGGACAGAAGGTTGCAATGGAGAAGAAACACACAGGGCAGCGAGTAAGGTTGTCAACTTCCAGATAGGGCCTGGAGATCTCCTGGAATTATAACTGACTCTTAGATTAGAAGAAGAAGAAGAGTTGGTTCTTATATGCCGCTTTTCCCTACCCGAAGGAGGCTCAAAGCGGTTTACAGTCGCCTTCCCATTCCTCTCCCCACAACAGACACCCTGTGGGGTGGGTGAGGCTGAGAGAGCCCTGATATCACTGCTTGGTCAGAACAGTTTTATCAGTGCCGTGGCGAGCCCAAGGTCACCCAGCTGGTTGCATGTGGGGGAGTGCAGAATCGAACCCGGCATGCCAGATTAGAAGTCTGCACTCCTAACCACTACACCAAACTGGCTTAGAGACCACTTCCCCTGTCACACTCTTCCCAAACCCTCTTCTCCCCAAACCCTGGCCTCCCTGGACTCTGCCCTTAAATATTCAAATATTTCCAGACTAAAACTGGCACCTCCAGCAGTGAAGAGTCAGCAAATATTTCCATCTCTCACTCAGATATGAAGCTGTCTAAGCAATCCCAGCTCTGTTACGTGACCACATATGATTCTAGGGATGCCAGTCTCCAGGTGGGACCTGGGGATCCCTCAGCTTTACAGCTCATCTCCAGGTGACAGAGATCAGTTCCCCTGGAGAAAATGTCTACCTTGGAGGGTGAGCTCTATAGCTTTATTCTCCATTGATATCCCTCCCCACCCCAAATCCCGCCCACTCCTGGCTCCGCCCACAAAGTCTCCAGGTATTTCCCAATTCAGAATTCTAGAGTCACCAAAAGACAGCACATATTCATATTCAAACAAGCAATAACGAAGAACATTAATAATGCAACTGTGCTTGTGGGGCTGCATTGCTAAGAATATTTCACTAAAATGGGACTGGCCTCTGATCTAGGCCCTGATTTTGCCCCTTCAAAGGCCTTTCACAATTCAAGGATGGACTGGCCACTCCCTTGTACCTGACCTTTTGCTTCAGGATCGGGGCCAGAAAGCCTCTTCCACAACATCAGTTTTCCTTGAGAATGCGTCTGTCGTAAGCATTCCACTCATGCGCTGGATAGCTTCTGGCAGAACGGGCTGTTAATTTATTAGCTGGCTTTGCTTTTTTAAAATCCGATTGCTGTTTCTAATTGTCATTTGCTCAATTTATGGCTCGAAAGTATTGTTAAACGGAGCTCTATTCTGAGAGTTAAATATGTCCCCATCACTCGTTCTGTTGGGATGACTAGAACAGGATGTTCTGTTGCGCTCTGAGCACAGGAAACGCTCCCAGGAAACACCTTCCATAAATAAGGAAGTTTAAGGCTGCCATAACAGCCAGAGAAATGCTGGCTCAGCTGGGCTCAGCCAACTGGAGTTGCCAACCTCCAGGTGGTGGCTGGAGATCTCCTGGGATTCCAACTGATCACCTGGCAAGAGAGATCAGTTTTGCCTGGAGAAAATGTCCACTTTGGGAGGTGAATTCTGTGGCATTGTACTCAGGGCTGGATTATGGCCAGTTGACGCCCTAAACACAGTCCAGCATGGACCCCTAAGTATGCACTGATCTTCTTAATGGTTAATCCAGGGCTAATCGGACACCACTGAAGTGCCTTCCTCTCTCCAAACCCCACCCATCTCTAGTGTCAGGAATCAGGCTGAGCCCAGCCTGTGGAGTCCAAGTGAAAGCGCATCAAGAATCCAACAGTCGGTTGCAAATTCCAAAGTAGAGCTTTATTAGGCAAAGTCCACAGTTAGCTAAGCATTGCCAAGATCTTCCTAAGCAAAGATCTTGATAATAACAAAGTACATGGGGGACAGGCAGGGCAGATATAGGGGCCCACCAAATAAGGGGAGGGGTGCCCAGCAGGTTTCGGCGGGAGAGCGGATAGAAATGACAAAAGGGGTCCTGTTCCCAGGCTGCCAGATGGCCAGGTGTCTTATCGGGAGGTTGGCACATTGTTGAGACTTAGCTGTCTCCGCAAGGACACTTACAGTAAGATTGATACAGTTGTTGGGGCACCTCACCCGCTGGGAAAGGAAGGGAGGGAAGTTCTCAGAAGACAGGTTTATTGCTTTATGGCCTTGGGTTGCCCCGGCCGGAGAAGGCATGAGAGTGTGAGAATATGCAGGCTCAGTGGAGGACAGGATGGCATGAACCAGGGGGGTCATGACATCTAGATCCACACCCAAAATCTCCAGACATTTCCCGGTCCAGACAACTTCTGACATACACAATGGGACGTGAATATAAAGAACCAGTGTGGTGGAGTTGTTAAATCAGCCTTTCTCAACTTGTGTACTGCTGAGAAATCCCTGAAGCAATCTTCAGGCTTCAAGAAACACCAGAAGTGGTGGGGTCATGCAGAATATGGTTGGGGAGCATAGCTGTGTACTCGCCTACCCAGGGCTCCTCCCCTCCCCACCACCACCCCAGGCCCATCATTGGCCATTCGGGACGACAAGTCGACATAACCATATATGGTCATATCACCAGATAAATGTTTAACAAATTATAAAAATAAATTTAAAATAAACTCCCACCCATTTGGGGAACCCTCCCAGGGGCATCAAGAAACCCCAGGGTTTCATGGAACCCTGGTTGAGAAAACCTGGCTTAGAGTACCAGACTAAGACCTGGAAAACCCATGTTCGAATCTCCCCTCTGCCACTAAAGATTTCAGAATGATCTTAGGCCACACCTCTGCTCTCAGCTAAACTTAACCACAGCTGTCATGAGGATAAAATGGAGGGGAGGAGAACAATAGAAACTGCTCCGTGCCCTCATTGAGAAGAAAAGTGGGGTGTACATGAAGTTAATAGATAAATTAGGTGTGTGCAGTTCATGAACCAACTAATCCAATATGACTACTCCACTTAGATGCAAATAACCGACTAGCATTTGACAAACCCTCCAGTTTTGTTGCCTGAATGAGACTGCTGACAGAGAGTCTGGGTATCAAGTAAGTGAGAGGCTACAACACAGGGCTCGCGAGTAGCTTTCAGCTTTTCACAGGACCTGTAAGACGGAGCTCTTCCAGCAGGTCTATGGTTGAGGCCAGTGCAAAGATAAGATCTGTGGGGCCCCCCATAGGAAGGAAGGAAGGTCTTCCATCACATTCTAACAGTGATGGCCAGCAGTTTCTCCTAGGTGGGGGGTTGGGAGTTAGGGGTTGGGAGGTCAGGAGGGGTTGGGAGGCTGGTTTTTGTATCCTATTAATTGTCGTGCTTTTAGTGGGGTTTGTAGGGGACTTGTATTTTACTTATTTTATTTTGTAACCCACCACGAGCCGGCTTTGCTGAGAGTGGTGGGTAATACATTCAAAATAATAATAATAATAATAATAACTTGAAATAATAATAATTAATTGATAATAGCTTGAAAAGGAGGCCATTTGAATTAGGAATGCGGTCACGAAACCCCTCCCCATGAAGCTAGTTGTCTTCCCTTTCCAGAACTCTTGAAGGTGATCTTTCTTGGAGAAAAGTCTTAGCACTACAGGGTTAAGCCTGCCTTCAGACTGGAATGCTAACCAAAATTAGAAACGACGGATCTTGAGCCTGCCATCTTGTTGCACTCTAGAGTGTGAAAGAACCCAAGTGCTGTCTTTTCGCTGTTGTTCTTGTTGTGTTAAAAAAAAAAAGAAGAGATAAAGTTTGTTTGTTCCATGAGACGCACTGTTTTAGCTCTTGTTCCAGTCCCCATTGTCTCGTACATGGTGATTTTGTAACAGCAGACTCGCTTCATGGACAAGGGATAATTTGCCAACATCACAGTTATATCATCTACAATTTGCATACACGGCTCTGCAGCGATTCACTCTCCCCATGACAAATCACCAAAATAAGCATCTTAGCTGATAGACAATTTCTCCAAGCATTACAGTGTCAAGAATAGGTATATGCTCAGTCCGGATCCTAAACATTACCATCTGTCCTAAAGAGGTATAATAAACTCCAACACAATAACTGACATTTAAAGAAAGGTACAGTCCTTTCTAAATTCACCTTCCATCTGTTCACTCTTAGAGACAAGGACTCTCTCTCTCTCTCTCTCTCTCTCTCTCTCTCTCTCTCTCTCTCTCTCTCTCTCTCTCTCTCTCAACTACATGTTTCTGCCATCCCTGAAGGGTATCCTTAGAATTTGCTAGAACAATAACAAAATAATAATGGAGTCGAAACAAATCCAAGGGATCTATTTCAATGCAAAATTGTCACATCTGAAACTGCCAAAGTCATGAAAATTCTGAGCAGCAGAAATTTGGAATCTGAGAATATCTGAATTTTGTCACGGCGTCAGGTCCTTCTGACATTTCTCATGTAGAAAGATTCAAGTTTAGGCAAGGGGGAGAGGGGGGCGAGATGAAATCTGCCTCCGCAGATACAAATATCTTGTCTATGGAGGCATTCTGAAGGATTTGCCAACTCTCTGCTCGTGAGAATTTTGAATTGTAAATTATTTTGTTTTTTTAGGTTGATTTTTCCCATGGCAGAAGGTAGCTGGGAAGCAATAAAATGCACCGGGGCCATCATTGTTCTTACATGTTTGCTTGTAGTAAGCATCACGTGATATATTGTGGCTCGATGAGAACTTTGTGGATGGAAGCTCATACCTGATGAGGTGAACTGGTCAGCCATTTCATACAGGACTGGTTTTGAACTCAGAAAAAGCACTAGGACTGAACTGGCTGTGTATTGAGAAGTGGGCACATTATGAATAAAATAAACCTATGTACAGAAGGTGAAGAGCCTCTTGTGGCACAAAGTGGTAAGGCAGCTGTCTGAAAGCTTTGCCCAGGAGGCTGGAAGTTCAATCCCAGCAGCCGGCTCAAGGTTGACTCAGCCTTCCATCCTTCAGAGGTCAGTAAAATGAGTACCCAGCTCGCTGGGGGATAAACGGTAACGACTGGGGAAGGCACTGGCAAACCACCCTGTATTGAGTCTGCCATGAAAATGCTAGAGGGCATCACCCCAAGGGTCAGACCTGACTCGGTGCTTGCACAGGGGGTACCTTTACCTTTATGTACAGAAGGTATCTAAAGAGACACCAGCTGAGTTTCCAAACTTGAATTTTCCAAGTTTGGCATGCCCTTGAGTTATCTCCTTCAGGATGCACATCCATTTAGAGCTCTATTAGGCCCCAGGCTCATGGGTATCCCAGGAGATTCGATAGCTTCTCCTATTGTGTCCTTTTAGGGTTCACAGAGCTTCTGAAGCTACATCCCATCACGGTTTCTGCATCCCACATGGAAGTTAATGAAAATTTTCAAGGGAGTGTCAAACAAAAAGGAATGAAAAACAGAAATAATGCATACATTAAACTACATGAATTGTTTCAGTTCAATCTTATCCTTTTTACTATTTAAAAACATAAGACCAAAAAAGACAACAATGGATGTGGTCTTTCACAAATAACTGAGGGTAGGCCGAAGGAGGAGGAGGAGTTGGTTCTTATATGCCATTTTTGTCTACCAAAAGGAGTCTCAAAGCAGCTTACAATCTCCTTCCCTTTCCTCTCCCTCCAACAGACACCCTGTGAGATGGGTGAGGCTGAGAGAGCTCTGATATCACTGCTCGGTCAGAACAGCTTTCTCAGTGCTGTGGCGAGCCCAAGGTCACCCAGCTGGCTCCATGTCGGGGAGGAGCAGGGAATCAAACCCTGCTTGCCAGATTAGAAATCAGCATTCCTAACCACTACACCAAGCTGGCTCTCCTGCATGCCCGGATGCCTTTAGCTGGATTGAGATAAATAATCACAATATCTAAATTATAAGCCTTTTTTTTCTTTTTAGCACATGCTATAGCCTCATAAATACTATTCAAAGAGCAAAAAAAAAAATCTATTCATGCCGATGATGTTTTCTTCAATGTTATTGGACCCTCTGGTTGCAATTAATGTGAATTAAATTGTGGGAATTTGCTAATTTCTCTTTCTCCCCCCCCCCTCCATTTTTTCTTTCTTTTTTATTCTGAGAACTGTGTTTATTGACATCATTGGGCACACAGTTTAGAATAACTGGGAAGGGTCAAAAATTAGTAATTTCCCATCCCATCTGAAACTCTTCCTGGACAAGAGTCCATAAGCAAAGTGACTTCCTCTTAAAGCTGAAGAAGCTTTCTTATTGACAAAAAGCCTGCTTAGGAGCTTCCAGAAATCAACTGCACTTTTCATGCTATCCACGGCTAGAAGCCCTGCAAGTGTGATTAGTTTTCTTATTAGCCATGTGTTCTTTCAGAACTTTATATTGTTGTTGGTGCATTCACTTTCTGCCCTATCTTGTGAGATTCAAAGCAGATTACAGGAGAGGTTTAAACATATAGAATTGCAATATAAAATAGAAATTTAAAATAAATTAACTGAATTGTATGTATTGAAGCATGAGCCTCTTGTGGCGCAGAGTGGTAAGGCAGCCGCCTGAAAGCTTTGCCCATGAGGTTGGGAGTTCAATCCCAGCAGCCGGCTCAAGGTTGACTCAGCCTTCCATCCTTCCGAGGTCGGTAAAATGAGTACCCAGCTTGCTGGGGGGTAAACGGTAATGACTGGGGAAGGCACTGGCAAACCACCCCGTATTGAGTCTGCCATGAAAACGCTAGAGGGCGTCACCCCAAGGGTCAGACATGACTCGGTGCTTGCACAGGGGATACCTTTACCTTTACCTATGTATTGAAGCAAGAGTTAGACTAATTGCCTGCTCCATCTATCATGGGAAGGGTAGGGTGGAATCATAAAGATGGCCATTTGAGCCGGTTGGTGGATTCTGACTGGGAGGCCAGCAGATTAGAAGTTTTTGGACCTCGACCACAAGTCTGGCAGAATAGCTCTGTCTTACAAGTCCCTGCGGAACTGCCTAAGGTCCTACATGACTCTGATTTCAATTGGCAGAGTCTTCCACCAGGCTGGGGCCAGGGTGGAAAAAGCTGAGATTCTGCTTGAGGCCAATCTGGTTTCTTTAGGACCAGAGATGCTGAACAGGTACTGCTGACTAGACCTTAATGTTCTCTGGGGACATAGTGGGGTCACTATTCAACATCAGCATCATTCAGAGCATGGTTTCTCAACCAGGGTTTCGTGAAACCTTGGAGTTTCTTGAGAGGCCTGGAAGGATTTCCCAAATGGGTGCAAGTTAATTTATTTTGAAAATATTTTTTTACATTTCTTAAACATTTATCAAGTGATATGAAAATACATGGCTGTGTTGACCCACTCACCCCTCCCAAAATGGCCAGTGATGGGCCTGGAGATGGTAGGAAGGGTAGTAATGGGTTTAAACTACAAGTACAACGATATAGGCTAGATATCAGGAAAAAGATTTTCACAGTCAGAGTAGTTCAGCAGTGGAGTAGGCTGCCTAAGGAGGTGGTGAGCTCCCCCTCACTGGCAGTCTTCAAGCAAAGGTTGGATACACACTTTTCTTGGATGCTTTGGATGCTCTGGGCTGATCCTGCATTGAGCAGGGGGTTGGACTAGATGGCCTGTATGGCCCCTTCCAACTGATTCTATGATTCTATTATTCTAGTACATCTGTCCAGAACATCTGAACCATACCCTTCCCCTGTTGAGCTCATCATGCCATCATGGTGAGAGCCAGCATTGTGTTGGGATTAGAGGACTGGGCTAGGAGCTGGGAGATCCAAGTTTGACCCCCCCCCATTTTTCCATCGAAGCTTGCCAGTTGACCTTGGGCCAGTCACACACTTACAATCTCACCTGGCTGGTTGTTTGAATAAAATAGAGATGAGGAGAACGTTGCAAGCCACTCTTAGTCTCCACTGGGAAGAAAAGTGGGGTATAAATAAATGAAGTAAACAAATAATGGCAACATGAACCCCCCACATACAATTCCTCACAACAACATGGATGTTCTGGTTACAAAACACCCCAGCTATATATTACAGATAACTCAGAATTAAAATGTCCCTCATTTTCTTTTCATTCATTTTTAGGAGAAAGGCAGCCTCTTGTATCTTGTATCTTTTCTACGTTTTATGTAAACCACCCTGAACCTCTGGGAAGGGCGATAGGTAAATAGAATGAATGAATGAATGAATGAATGAATGAATGAATGAATGAATGAATGAATGAATGAATGAATGAATGAATGAATGAATGAATGAAATAGTTGTAAATAAATAAAGGCCTTTGAGTTTTTAATGACACGTCAGCTCTGTTTAACGGCTTATTTGGACAATTTCTTTCCCATCGTTCAAGGAGAATGTATGTTTGTGGATTTTTCATCAAGATCTATGAGCCAACATGGCAGAGTGTTTTAGGCACTGTTGTATACCTGTTGGTTCAATCCCAGTTCTGCCGTGGAAGCTTGCTTTAGGTGGCATTGGGCCATCACATTCTCTCAGCCTAACCTTCCTCACAGGGGGGTTTGGGGATAAAATAGAGGAGAAGAGAATGATGAAAGGTCGGACGAAGTAAATTATATAAATATATTGACATTTGTTGAATATGATGAATATGTTGATGATTGTATTGTAGAAATTGGGGATTTAATGTGATTTCTAAGTGATTTTATTGTGTTTTATTGTATGGATTGTTCTGTGTAACCCTCCATGAGCTGATTCCAAGATCAGCCGGCTATAAATCCAATAAACAAACAAACAGATATAATGTATCTCAAGAAGAATAAACACGTAAATAAAACTACCAAGTCAGACCATTGTTGTGTACAGGGATATTGGCCACGCATGGATTGTTGATTCTTTTTTGTCAGATACTGTATTCATGTGCTCCTGTGCTGTTCCTCTTAATGCCATGGAGTTAACCCTCTAAAGTAGCCATTTCCTCCAGGAGAACTGGCCTCCATCTGTTATAATAGCAGGAGGCCGCTAGGCCTTGCCTGGAGGAGGCAACCCTTACATCACCTATTGTAGAAGTGGTTGTCCTACACCACCTACCATTCCATCCTTTTAAACGGGGACTAAACCTGTAATGTACCCCCAAGACACGGCCTTTTCCTCACTAGGGAACGTCAACAAACTCATCGGTGCTTACTTCTTAGAAAGAAGCATCATACCAGTCTGCTTTGTTTCGTTCCTTTTCCTTTTCCCTAAAAATGAAGTTAAAATTTGTTAAGAACCCTGTCAGAGCAGTTGGCCTAAACTCGCCTAGTGACAGAAGGCTAGCTGCTGCTATTCATCTTCGGAAGCAGAGATCAAGAAGGTCTCTGCAGAGTTCACAATCAGCTGTTCTCTGACGGCCGGAAGCCATCCCGGAAAAATAATAGCAACGTTTTTGTAAAAAGAAAGAAATCATTAGTTTTCTGCCTGGTAGGCTGCAGCTGACTACAGCCACAGCCATGGCCTTCAGGCCAGCTTTTTGTCAGGATTAGCACTTCCCCACACACACACACACACACACACACATTTACCAAGCGCCAGCAATATCATGTTTGAACCGTATCTCTTAACACTTGATATGGCTTACATGACGGGGCACAAATTTGATCTCACCTTATCCCCGCATCAGTCACTAGGAGGGGAAAGTAGCCATGAAAAACCTGGACTTATAGACTTCACGTCTTAATCACTGGATGCTTCCTGTTTTGTTATTTTTACATGGTTTCCCCAGATTTTGAGCTCTTCATATTTCTTTGGCCAGTGACACCCAAGCTCCACATTCAGAGACAGCAGACCACTGAATACCAGTGCAAGGAGGCAGCTTCGGGGGGGGGGGGGTCTGAGTCCCTTGCCCTCTTGGTTGGCCCTCCAGGTTAACTGCTTGGCCCCTGTGTGAAAGGAGATTCTGAAGTAGATAAAGGATTGCCAGCCTTCAGGTGTTGGCGGGAGATCTCTCCGAATTACAACTCATCCCCAGGTTACAGAGATCACTTCCCCAGGCGAAAACGGCTGCCTTAAAACAGTGGTCCCCAACCTGCGGGCCGCGGCCCGATGCCGGGCAGCAAAGGCCATGGCGCCGGGCCGCGGCTCCCTCTCCCCACCCCCCCCCCCGCAGTAAAAAACTTCCCAGGCCGCAAGCTTGCGGCCCGGGAAGCTTCTTACTGCCAGTCCCCAGCCTCAGAAAGGTTGGGGACCACTGCCTTAAAAGATGAAGACTGTGGCATTCTACTCTCTACAGAGAGCAAGTTTGGTGTAGCGGTTAGGAGTGCGGACTTCTAATCTGGCATGCCGGGTTTGATTCTGCGCTCCCCCACATGCAGCCAGCTGGGTGACCTTGGGCTCGCCACAGCACTGATAAAGCTGTTCTGATCGAGCAGTGATATCAGTGCTCTCTCAGCCTCACCTTCCTCACGGGGTGTCTGTTGTGGGGAGAGGAAAGGGAAGGCGACTGTAACCCACTTTGAGCCTCCTTTGGGTAGAGAAAAGCGGCATATAAGAACCAACACTACTGCTGCTGCTGCTTCTTGCTTCTTTCTTCTTTCTTCTTTCTTCTTTCTTCTTTCTTCTTTCTTCTTTCTTCTTTCTTCTTTCTTCTTTCTTCTTTCTTCTTTCTTCTTTCTTCTTTCTTCTTTCTTCTTTCTTCTTTCTTCTTTCTTCTCCTGGCAGTCCCTCTCTCCCCAATTCCTCCCCTCTTCAGATTCCACTCCCAAAATCTCCAGGTATTTCCCATTCCAGAGCTAACAACCCTATCCAAGGCCACTGGTCTGATCCAGCAGGGATCTTCTTAAGAGCAATGGTGCCTCTTAAGGGATGCCAGTTCCAAGGTGTGGTCTGGGGATTCCTGGAATTATAGTTCATCTCCAGGTGAGCCGCTTGTGACGCAGAATGGTAAGGCAGCGACATGCTATCTGAAGCTCTGACCATGAGGCTGGGAGTTTGATCCCAGCAGCCAGCTCAAGGTTGACTCAGCCTTACATCCTTCCGAGGTCGGTAAAGTGAGTACCCAGCTTGCTGGGGGGTAAACGATAATGACTGAGGAAGGCACTGGCAAACCACCCCGTATTGAGTCTGCCATGAAAACACTAGAGGGCGTCACCCCAAGGGTCAGACATGACTCGGTGCTTGCACAGGGGATACCTTTACCTTTACCTTTACCTCCAGGTGAGAGACAGTTCATCTCCAGGTGACAGTATCCTTGGAGAAAATGGCTGTTTTGGAGGTTGGGCTCCATTGGGATCCCTCCCCACCCCAAATCCAACCCACTCCCAGCTCCACCCCTAAAGTTTCCAGATATTTCCCAAACCAGAGCTAGCAATCCTATCCAGGGCCACTGGTCTGAACCAGCAGGGCTCATCTTAAGAGCAATAATATCTCTTTGGATGGTATTAGGGATGCTGGTCCTCAGGTAGGACCTGGGGATCTCTTGGTTTTACAGACAATTCCCTTGAGTTTTGGAGGCTAGACTCCATAATATTATATTTCATTGGAGTCCCTGTCTGTCCCAAACCCTGCCCACTCCTGGCTCTACACCCAAAGTCTCCAGGTATTTCCCAACCCAGAGAAGAAGAATTGGTTCTTATATGCTGCTTTTCTTTACTCAAAGGAGTCTCAAAGCAGCTTACAGTCGCCCTCCCTTTCCTCTCCCCACAACAGACACCCTGTGGGGGAGGTGAGGCTGAGAGAACCCTGATATTACTGCTCAGTCAGAACAGCTCTATCAGTGCTGTGAGGAGCCCAAGGTCACCCAGCTGGCTACATGTGGAGGAGTGCAGAATCGAACCCGGCTTGCCAGATTAGAAGTCCGCACTCCAAACCACTACACCAAGCTGGCTTGTCACCAAGCTGGCACTCCTGTTTACTGTTTTATCAGAGGCATTAAAACACTCCATCAACCCCACCCCATCCCACCCCACCTCTTGAATTATTCTGTGGTGTGCTGCACATGCTTAAGTGACACAGGAGCTTCTGGCCCCAAAACATGTTGATTTGGTAACATTTGAAGAGGGAAGCCAACTGCTTTTTCTTCCCATACCAGCCTCCTCAGCTCACTGAGAGAGATGACAGGAAATTATTTATCTGAGACCTCTATAGCCATCTGGCCTTTCCAGCATGTTCAGCATGGCTTGCGTACAAAAGATGGAAAAACAAACTTTCAGATATACTACACACACCCCCTCCCGATATATTGTTGTAGCCCCCTCTGGGTTGGGAAATCCGTGGAGGTCAAGTCCGGGGAGGGCAGAGGCTCATGGGTAATTGTAGCCTATGGACACCTGGAGAGCCACAGTTTACCCTCCAAAGCAGCCATTTTCTTCAAGAGAATTCATAGCCGTGGTCTAGAGATCAGGTGAAATTCTACAAGATCTCCAGGCTGTACCTGGATAACACTAAAGCAGCTTTGGCCTATATGTGTCTTTTATGTAGGGTCCCCAGTTCCCTCCTGGCAACTGGTGGGGGGACAGACGGAGACTTACCAGGAGCAGAAGGATACATAATATCTTGGGTATGGTGGCCAGGGCACACAGCCTGGCTGCCATCCTGGATGGGGGCTCCTCTGGGTCCCATCAAGCCCCTGCTAGGAGGTGGAAGCTGTGCACACCAACTGGCTCAGATCTCTGACATCCACCTAGTGGATGGCGGATAGCTCGGTGGTGTGCACACTGACCACAGGCAGCCTAGCCCCCTGGATGTCACGAAACTGTGGCTGGGCATGACAACTGTACATGATGGTACAATGACCAACAGCTGCCCAGTGCAAAACCCTGAAACTTTCCCTCTGGTTTGCCACCATCATGCAGGTCAGTGTGGGCTAGCCCAAATGGCCATCAGTCCCATGTTCTCAGTGATGGGGACAGGCCAAGGGTTTCCCAGTCCCAGGCAGCTGGTCCTTCGCCACTACCTTTGGTGGGGATGGTGGAATGTTGGGCGCTGGGGTGGGTCTGGTTCACAGGTGGGTATTTCTCTGCAGATGTCCTGCCCCCAGCTCCTGCTTTACCCTGCCCCCAGCCCAACCACCTGTCCCAGGGTAAATACACCACTGGTGCCAGTAACATGGCAACATCACCTCCAGTGTGTACCAGAAGTGATGCCAACGACTCTGTGCTAAAAATGGCTTCAACCAGAGAGTTTTTGCCCGGACACCGGAGCATCACCCAGATGTCACAGGTATGATGATATCACTTTGGGTACAAGCCAGAAGCGATGTTGCCATGTTGCCAGCAACATTGCCGGACCTGCCACCTGCTCCAGGAAAGTCCCTCCGTCTTCCAGCTGATTCAGGGTGACTTAGCTGCTGTGGGCTGTAAGCTGGGGGATGATCGGAGGGCAAAAACAGAGTTGAGTGGATCAGCACAGGTTAAGAGCAGCACAGTGAGCAAAAGGTGTGAAGGTGGGACATTTGTCCTGGGCAAGGGAGGACTTGGCAGATGGTCAGGGAAAGGAAGCAGTATGAACTACCCTGAAGACCTTGAGTGTTGCTAAACCTAAATGAAGAAGTTAACATCCACAACCAGCTCTGCCTGAATGATTGCAGGGCAAGGGCAAGGGCATCGGGATTAAGAGCAACGGCCTCTAATCTGGACAGCCGGGTTTGAGTCCCTGCTCCTCCTCCACATGCAGCCAGCTGAGTGACCTTGGGCTAGTCACAGTCCTGTTAGAGCTGTGATTGCAGAACAGTTCTTTTAGAGCTCTCTCAGCCCCACATATAAGAAAAAGAAGAGTTGGTTTTTATACCTATGATGAAGCAGGTCTCTGTAGTGGGGAGAGGAGGAGGAGATTGTTGTAAGCCACTTTGAGACTCGTTTGGGTAGTGAAAAGTGAGGTACAAAAAAGCCCCAACTCTTCTTCTCCTGTCCCAAGTGGGCATGGAACCAGCCCCACAGCTACAACCAGCCCCTCACAGTCATTTGCACGTGGGACTCTTGCCACATTCAGGATGTGGGCTATAGCTTGTTCAGTAGAAGCTAAATTCAATGCACAATGGAAGATCTGCACAATGCTATCCACACTCTCAGCTTGCCGTGGACAAACAACCAGCATGACAAAGGGGTTGAAATGTTGACTCGGATCTGGAAAATGCCACGGAGGCCTGCCAGGTGGCCTTAGGCCAGTCAACATTTCTCAATCTAGCACATAGGATGCCTGAGCCAGTGTGGTATAGTGGCTAAGAGTGGCAGCTTCCAATCTGGCAAGCCAGGTTTGATTCCCCATTCCTCCACATGCAGCCAGTTGGGCGACCTTGAGCTCATCACAGCCTTGAGAGTGCTGTTCTCACAATGCAGTCCTGTCAGAAGCTCTCTCAGCCTCACCTGCCTCACAGGGTGTGTGTTGTAGGGAGAGGAAGGTGATTGTAAACCACTATGCGACTCCTGGTAGAGCAAAACGGGGGTATAAATACCAACTCTTCTTCTTCTTCTTCTTCTTCTTCTTCTTCTTCTTCTTCTTCTTCTTCTTCTACGGAGACAAGGGAAGGGCAACCATGCATTCTGTCCTGAGTTCTCTGTTGGAGGGGTGGGGCAAAAACTGCTGCCGCCACCAAAGACAAACTCCTTCTGTTCATCTCTTGCCTTGCAAGGTTGTCTTAAGTCAGCTGCAATTTGATGGCAGAGAGAGAGAGAGAGAGAGAGAGAGAGAGAGAGAGAGAGAGAGAGAGAGCGACTCAATCATGCACTTCCCTGCCGGCTGTTAGAAATCTTACCGTCCAGGGAAGGTTTTGCTCTGTGATCTTCTATTCCTGTTTGTTCCTCTGTAGCACTCTTGTCAACCTCAGGGCCTCTGGGTACATAGCAATCTCATCCTTGGTAAAAAGAGATGCCAAAAGGCCCATCTCCGGACCACATTACAGGATCAAGGAGAACGACCTTCCGATTTCATGGCACTTAAACCAACGCCGGTATGTCCGTGGCTCTAATCCAGTTTCAAGGCAAAGGTGCCGGTTTTGAGAGTTTGCTGATTCTTTTTTTCCTGTCGAGGAAGTACTATTGGATCAGGTTCTGCTGATTTCCAAACAGCTGAAGTGTGACTCTACTTTGTCAAGGGATTGTGGGACGGGAAGCAATAGCTTCTGCGGTGACATTTGTCTCGAAATAATCATCACCTCTCGGGCTTCGATCCGTACTTTATTTACTTTGGAGTAATTCCATGCAATAATTTGAGGATTGCCAGGGGCCTGCTGCCTTGTTTGCATGGCAACAGTCACTTCTACTGATATCTTTTTTTCCTTAAAAGAAAAGGGGCTGTAAAGGTAAAGGTATCCCCTATGCAAGCACCGAGTCATGTCTGACCCTTGGGGTGATGCCCTCCAGCGTTTTCATGGCAGACTCAATACGGGGTGGTTTGCCAGTGCCTTCCCCAGTCATTACCGTTTACCCCCCAGCAAGCTGGGTACTCATTTTACCGACCTCGGAAGGATGGAAGGCTGAGTCAACCTTGAGCCGGCTGATGGGATCGAACTCCTAGCCTCATGGGCAGAGCTTTCAGACTGCACATCTGCTGCCTTACCAGTCTGCGCCACAAGAGGCTCCAAAGGGGCTGTATAACGTAACAAATGATAAGAAGAATGGAAGCTTTTCCTGCTATAGAATTATTTCTAGGAACGAAATAAGTTGAGCAGCCCATTTCTGGAGTCTCCCTAAGATACTTGAGCTAGGAGAATCTTGACAACATACTGGGGAAGTGATGGGTTCGCCTTCCTTGGAAGATTTTAAGCAGAGTCTAGGTAGCCATCTGACAGAAATACTCATTCTGTGAACTGAGGGAGGTTTGCAGTGGGTGGGCAGAAGGGATTGTGTCCGTGCTTGGCTCTTGTGGCCCTTTCTTGCATGCCCAGAGAAATGCCAATGACCTCTTTGGAGTCAGGAAGCGAATTTCCTCCAGGCCATACTGGAGATTCTCCAGATTTGGGGGGAGGGGGGTTCGGGGGGCAATCTTAATGGCATGGAATTGGGGCCACAGTGGGTAGGTAGTTGTGAATTTCCTGCATTCTGCAGGAGGTTGGACTAGATGACCTTGGAGATCACTTTGTTGTTGTTGTTAGGTGCGAAGTCGTGTCCGACCCATCGCGACCCCATGGACAATGATCCTCCAGGCCTTCCTGTCCTCTACCATTCCCCGGAGTCCATTTAAGCTTGCACCTACTGCTTCAGTGACTCCATCCAGCCACCTCATTCTCTGTCGTCCCCTTCTTCTTTTGCCCTCAATCGCTCCCAGCATTAGGCTCTCGAGGGAGTCCTTCCTTCTCATGAGGTGGCCAAAGAATTGGAGATCCCTTCCAACTCTATTATTCTAAGATTCTACTAAAATATTACAAAAGTAACAAGCAATGAACAATGACAATTAAATTTAAAATCAATACAGGTGTGTTTTGTCGGACTAAGTCTATCTGTCAGTTGGCAATCCTAAAATCCTACTCAAGTTTAATCCATAGGGCTTTCTCCCAGGAAAGTTTCCTTAGGATGGCGATGGCAACCTCCTCAGTCCATATAAACTGTCATGAAAACTTGCCGTGTCTTTTTTATGGCCGTTCTAAAATGTCAAATAGTCCATCCAGTTCACGCAGCTCAAACTGCCATGATGGCCATTGCTATTATCTCTTCATTTATTATCTTCGTTATTTAAAACTAGCACAATGCTTGCCATTATGATGGGAACGGGGGGCTGCAGGGGCCGTCTGTTTATTTCAGAGGCCTCTGGCAACAGTATCTGGCCTGGGTGGCAGGTGACCAATTCAATTATAGCTTGTTTACTTTCCCCCAAACTGAACCTGCTTCATTCACATAGCTCCTGCTTGGGTTTCACTGCTCTTAGTCATACTGAAAGGCAGTATTTTCAGATTGAAACATGTTTATCAATGTTCGTGTGGCTGTTTCTATACATCCAACCCTGGGCAGTTATACCTCTACATTGCCATGCCTTGTCTTAGAACTGCACTGCTGTGAACACTACAGCAAGGTACCTCTGTTGTCCTTGGGCTTCTTCAAGAGACGGTGTTACTGACCTGGGGCCTTCATGCTTTGGAAAGAAATATAAGGCCGTATCTACTTATAGGAAGTTTTTACCATAGAGTTCCTAGTGATTGCTAGAGCTGCCCAGAAGTGAAATGGGTATCTCTAGGAATAGCTGGAAAGTTTTTACTGCATTTTTGCTAGAGTTATCCTTTTCACTTCTAGGAACTTAACAGTAAGAACTACCGGTTAGTAGACGAGATCTTGTTTTTTTCCTTTTAATTTTTCTTTCACTGCTGGTTCCAGATGCAGCAGGCAATGGAATTTGGTGGAAAGGGATCCCTAGACCCCCACCATGGGCTTGGCTACATTACAGTTATGCATACCAGTCACTAGCAGTCTTCAAGCAGAGGTTGGACATATACTTAATCTGAATGTTTTAGGCTGATTCTGCCTTGAGCAGGGGGTTGGACTAGATGGCCTGTATGGACCCTTCCAACTCTAGGATTCTAACCTCATGTATCAGGAGAAAATGTTACTCATTATCTTCCTGATATGGCTGTCATGTTGTGTGACCAGGAACAATGTGCATATTGCCATACATGTACTGAATTATTACACATGAATATGAAACATAAGAAATCCACATGTGACAAAGTTGCACATGGATGCTAAATATGCATGCTGCCCCTGTTCACACAGAACAAAAAGTATCAGGAGAATCTTTGTACCGTTCAGGGACGCTAAATCTCCCATCCTGTGCCTGCTGCCATTAAGCTGGAATGTGGGGGGGAGACGCTATGGGGGAAATGGGTGGGGCAATCAACATCACCACAGCACAATGCTGTCATTTCCTGATTGCACAGGAACTGAAGTCACTGCATTACAAGCAGTATCAGGATGTTGCTGGCAGGACGCCCTCCCAGGTGAGTTTTCTATAACCCTAAGGAGCTGATAAGCTCCCCCTCTCTGGCGGTCTTCAAGCAACGACTGGACAGATCCTTATCCTGGATGCAAGGCTGATCCTGCACTGAGCAGGGGGTTGGAGGAGATGGCTTGTATGGACCCTTCCAATTCTATGATTCTATGATTCTATGAACCATAGCACAGTAGGTTGACTCCCAGTACACATGGTTAAGATCCTTCTCAACCTCAATACCGATTTTGAAATTAGTCTCATTTCTCCGACATATGAAAGGCACAAATCTCACCATAGTGTAATAAAGTATTCACTGACAAAGGATGTTCTAAGGCCCAAGATCACAACACTTGCTAAGCTTACTATGAGCATCTGAAAGCCCAGTATCTTCTTCCCCCACCATCTCTCTTTCAAACTTTGAGTATCTCCTTCTTTTTAGATACATCCAGTCCTAATCTCTGCTCTCCAGCTTCAGGGCCCTTCCTCTTGTGTCCTCCCCAAGGATCATGTTTGTCACGTACTCGTTTGGCTCTCACCCCCACACCCTCTGCTCTGTCGGTACTGCCAACTCCAGTGTCTTGCTTGTTTGCTCTCCCGGCAAATGTCTTTCTGTTGTGTGTGTGTTTTTTTCTCCTCCTCTTCCATGCTGATTGTTCGGGATGCCATGCCCTCCTTGAACTGATCCATATGGCTTCGGTGCTCTTTCCTCTCATGCGTTTCTTTCCAAAGCAGCCTTCTGCTGTGAAGGCCACAGGCCAGTAGAATCTCCTCTTGCACAAGCCCAAGGGAAATAACAGCAAGTCGCTGAAGAGCGCTCAGCAGACAATGTTCCGAGACAAAATTTGTCGGGTGAGCCCTTTTCAAGGTGGGACGATGATGGACAATTGCCCGGGCCTCACACACAGAGAAGGACACCGTTACTATTGGCAAGAAGTACTGTTTTCTAGTGTCTGAAATGATGATGAAAATCCTTTTCCTTCCAAAGCAGGGGCACTGATCAGTAAAAATGTGCCCCCAGGGTCAGGGTATCATTTAGTTTGGATTAGCCTTATACCCTATTTACTGGGACATTAACTCTAATGGCGTGATCTGTTCCTATTGTCCCATTTGACCAGCAAATTTAATCAAAATAGACCTCGTTAATGCCTTTCCTCCCCCTCGTCTCCAGAGCCCTAGGCAGACCAAGAAGAAGAGTTGGATTTTGTACTACCCTAGCAGGAGTCTCAAAGCAGCTTACAATGGCTTTCCATTCTCCTCCCCACAACAGGCACCTTGTGAGGTAGGTGGGGCTGAGACAGCTCTAAGAAAATTGTGACTGGCCCAAGGGCACCCAGCAGGCCTCAAGTGTCTCAAGGCAACTCAAGATCAACCCCTGGACTTATATTATCTAGGTTATACCTAGACTCCTAGGCTGGAATGGTGGAGCTTGGACTGAGAGATTCTTCATGAATTTTGAGCCACCGTTCATTGTTATCTTTAATGTTTAGTCATTTTTATTGGGGAATTATGGGGTTTTATTGTGGTTTTCATTGTTTTATACTGTAAGCTGCCACAGGACGGCAATTGCCACGTATTTCTTTCCAGCTGGGTGGAAGACAGAAAGAAGACGACAAATGAATATTCAGATTCAGGTGGGTAACTATGTTGGACTCAAGCAGCAAACCAGGTTCAGGTCCAGTGGCACAGATGACGGACGGATGGACGGACGGACGGACAGACAGACAGACAGACAGACAGACAGACTTTGATCCTGTGGGCATATAAGTGCTGGGGCCAAGGAAGCACATAAGTTCCATAAGGCCTGTAAAATGGTGTTCTTCCACCAAGCCTACAGTTGAGGCCAGTATAGAAGCAAGACAGAACTATGCCCCCCCCCATCTCAACATCCAAGTATAACAGCTATTTCCTGCATGGAAAGACTGTCCCACCATAAGCTTAGAATTCCTATATGAAGAAAGACCAGTGGACTGATGTATAATTTTAAACTGCGATGTTTTTAAAGATGTTTTATCATGTTTTATGCTGTATTGCTGATATATTGTGGGCCGCCCCAAGCCTGCTGGAAGAATGGGGCAGGTCACAAATAAAATAATAACTACAATAATAATCGCTAAACATAATAAAGCTCAAGTTGACAGCTCACTCCCTACCTGATTGGCTCTTCCTGGGAGTGTGCCACCAGTAAAGAGAGAGCACTCTGCCAATGAGGGCCAATCAGTTCAAATTGCACTTTGCTAATGATGACAAATCAGTTCAAACTGCACTCTGCCAATGAAGGCGAATCAGCTCAAATTGCACACAGACACCTCACCCCCTACCTGATTGCCCCCCCCTGGAAATATTCCCCCAATAGGAAATGGCCCTCAGCCAGGAATGGCCCACCCTGGCAGTTTAGCCCCAATCAGGAGGGAGCACTTGGCTAGGAAAGGCTAATAAGGAATCAGCTCTCCACTTCCAACATCCCTTTCTGTGCTCTGTTCATCATTTCCTAGGCTCCACTTTCCCAGCCTTTGGTCTTCAAACCACCTTGTAGTGACTCCCAACTATAAGCCACCTGTTTCCTAACAACAGTATAAAACCTGTCGCACACTGTGTGTGATAATTTTTTTTCTCCCTCATCCAAAGTGTCTCTTTACTCAGATCTGCTCTGCTGCTTCTCACACCTTTCTCCTTTACAAAATAAGAATATTTGTGAACATTCTGTGACGCCGCAAGAGCTCAGTCAGTGGATGGGAAAAGTACTGCAGGTAGACAGAAGACTGATTCTAACCCATGGCATGAAAAAGTGTATACTCCAGCCCCCATGCGCAGTTCGTTTTTCAGCTTGGCTTTGGATTGAAATAAACTAGCTTTTTGTTAGCTCCTAGTGGGCAGTTTCCCTTCGCCTTGCCTCTCAGCATTTTGCAAAGAGCGTTGCTCTCTCCTCACTGAGGCACCTGCCTGCTTCTTACATTTGATGTCTCATTAAAAATGCCTTCTTACATTTTGGCACGTAAAGCCTGATAAAGTTTCACCTTTTAAAGAAATAAATGACTCAATTAACAAGATGAAAAACAGCAGTGTGGTGGCAGACCCTCTTGGTGGCCAAAAAAAAGGATAAAAAAGAATTATCCCAGCAGGGTGTTAATACAGGGAGCGCCACAACAATCAGCAGGCGCCCAATTTGACTGACAGCCACCCAGCAAAGAAGACAGATTTGTCAGCCTGCTGACCGCTGGCTCCAGTCCCTCTCACCACCCTAGGAATAAATTGTTGCTCAGGAATGGTGGGGCAAGCAGTTGCTTGTCGCTGCTAACCTAATTGAATTTCTCTCTCTCTTTTTTTTTTTTTGGTAATGCTGTTTTCATTATCATATGCAGATACAGAGAAGTGCTCTTTTAGGGAATGCTGAAGCACTTTGCAGGTCAAAATGGGTACAGATGTATGGCGGGAAGGAGGGAGGGAGGTGCAGGATTGTACTAGCAGCCTCTCCCACAGGACCCCCATATGTTCTAGAAGAAGATGTGTTGGTTCTTATATGCCGCTTTTCTCTACCAGGAGCCTCAAAGTGGCTTACAGTCGCCTTCCCTTTCCTCTCCCCATAACAGACACCCTGATATTACTGAAGAAGAAGAGTTGGTTCTTATATGCTGTTTTTCTCTACCCGAAGGAATCTCAAAGCGGCTTACAATTGCCTTCCCTTTTCTCTCCCCACAACAGGCACCCTGTGAGGGAGGTGAGGCTGAGAGATCAATCCTTCTTGCTGCAGAAGGAAATTTTAAATCGCCCCAAATCCAAACGGAAATCGCATTCTGTGTAGAGGGCAGGGACTGAATCGATCTGGGGTTGGAATAAAAGCTCCGTGCACTTTACACCCAGATTAGAAGTCCACACTCCTAACCACTACACCAAGCTGGCTAGGACTTGCCAATGCTATATATTCAGATTTGCAGCTACCTGAGCACCACCACGCACATATGGGCCTGGCATGTACAGGATCCTTATCCTGGATCTGTCCAGCTGCCAGTGAGGGGGAGCTCAGCACCTCAGAAATAAATTGCCCATTTGAGGCTTTTAAATGCCAGCAGCAGCATCACTGTGGTAGACGTGAGGATGCCATCACATCTAGGCTGTCCCAGAATCTATGCATATCAAGATGTCTGTATCTGTTTGAGGCAGGGTCACAAAACTGGGGAGGATGGGGGAAACCCAGCAGATGCAATCGCCTTTTTTGTGAGTATTTCTCTGCAAGCCTTCACTATCTACAATTTCAGGAGAACATTTGTCCCAACTGATTCATCAGAGGAGTTTTTACTCTCAAAGGAAGGAGGCTGCGTTTATTTGTTTGTTTATTACTGCTGCAAGTCAGCAGCCTTTGGGGCACGTTGGAATCTCTTTTGCACGCAGCACCACTGAATCCATCTAAACTTGCAACATATCCTGTATTCATAGAATCATAGAATCATAGAATCATAGAATCATAGAGTTGGAAGGGGCCATACAGGCCATCTAGTCTAACCCCCTGCTCAATGCAGGATCAGCCCAAAGCATTCTAAAGCATCCAAGAAAAGTGTGCATCCAACCTTTGCTTGAAGACTGCCAGTGAGGGGGAGCTCACCACCTCCATGATGTCCATGATGTCTCTTCAGACTCCAGACTAAGAGCTTCTCCTTCATACACTGCAATGCCTTTTTCATCTGCAGCCTCCTTTGTTAGCCAGCCAGATGAAATCTTCTGGAGATAGGGATGTCGGTCTTAAGATAGGACCTTGGGACCCCCTGGTTTTAGGGCTCATCTCCAGGCAACAGAGATCAGTTCCACTGAAAGAAAAGGCTACTTTGGATGGTGAAGTCCATGGCATTCTACTCCATTGAGTTACTCCTCCCCCCTCCCCCTAAACCTCACCAATTCCCAGCTCCACCCTCAACGTCTCCAGGTACGTCCCAATCCAGAGCTGTCAATCCTATCTGGAGAAGTCAAATGTTTGCTTATTGATTTTTGTGATATTTGGGACTGTTTCCAATAGGAAAACTTACCTGAGCATAACTGTTTGGGAAACTCCTCACCACCCCAGACCTACAACCTTGGTCTGTATCAGTTTGTTGTGTGAGTGCATTGTTTGCTGCCATCTTTAATGGAATAATCTTGGATGCCATATAGACTTTATTAGCAAGAGGCCATATAGATTGTATAGAGAAGAGAAACACTGCCCAATCATAGGTTTGTCTCGAGAGTCCAAAGCATCACAGATCATAGCAGGTATTGATGATCCCGTGGCATTCATGAGTCTAGGTACTGGTGACACAGTGTCATTGGGAGGTCCATGTACTGATGACCCAAACTGGGCCCAAAGAAAGGAAAATTAGCTTTAAAAGGAGTATCCCAGGACTTGCTTTGTATGCACCAGAGTGGATCTCGGAAGGGGGTACCCCCTATATAATTCATTGCTTTTAGATGGACACCATATTGGGTAGGTTGGGTGGGAATGGGTTTTAATGCTTCATGTTTATACCCAGGGGATAAATCCTGGAGTTGTCTGTGTGCATGCACAAATCTGGGGTGGGAAGGGTCTGCTGCTCCTTGTGATCCTGGCGGCAGCATGGTGGCAGGGGGTCCCACAGTATAACGGTGTAATAGTGGCAAGCCACCATCATGGGAGGTGTACAAATGCCCATTCAGATCCGCAGCACTGCGAAGACAAACAGAGCATTTCATGTCCCTGCAGGGACACTGTAGGTGGAGGGAGGAGCCTGGCCTCAAAGTTCTGGCTCTTCCCTTGTGCATGGACCAGCCCCAGCCAGGCCTCTGATCGATATTCCACATTCCCTGTCTTGCCTCAGCATCCATCAGAGGCTCTAACACGGGCCAAGGCCAGGGCCAGGAGGGGGCCAGGACGGCACTGGCATCATGCGTAAGGGGGGATTAGCCCCACTGGCATGCAGGTACTGACTCGCCTTTCCCGGTCCATGCATAATCAGTCACACACACTAACAAGAGACTATATTTCTAAAAGATAGGAGGACATGAGAATCCATTTTCTCAGGAGCCCGACTGGTCCAAAATATAAACCTTAAATCTCACTGCCTGGTGAAAAGTTAATGTCTGTCAAACTTTGTTGGGGGGGAATGGGTGAAATACCTTGAGTAGGCTACTGTGAGACAAACCTGCATAGGCACAAAGAGCCCGGGGGAGGTAACTTGATTAACATTTAATTAGGTTGAAGTGATCCAGATCTGCACTGACACAAATGCCTGGGTGAAGAACTGGGCACTGGTTAATATTACAGCAGCTTCCTTGGTCCTGGCAGATACCTCTGGGACATGCCAGGATAATCCAGGGTTGAAAAGTCCTCTGTTGTTGAGAATGAAGTGAAGAGAGAGAGTGAATGAAGTGAATGAAGAGAGCCAGCTTGGTGTAGTGGTTAGGAGTGCGGACTTCTAATCTGGCATGCCGGGTTCGATTCTGCACTCCCCCACATGCAGCCAGTTGGGTGACCTTGGGCTCGCCACAGTACTGATAAAACTGTTTTGACCAAGCAGTGATATCAGGACTCTCTTAGCCTCACCCACCCCACAGGGTGTCTGTTGTGGGGAGAGGAATGGGAAGATGACTGTAAGCCGCTTTGAGCCTCCTTCGGGTAGGGAAAAGCGGCATATAAGAACCAACTCTTATTATTATTATTGTTGTAGGGAACCCTGAGCTAGAGGAGATTGCACTTAAGCAGTTTGTGATACCAGCACATCCTGCCTCTTTCTTCGGCTGTCATGGCTGTATCCTGGTGCCTTTATGAGACTCTCCAGGTTTCAGGTCCCCTTGGCATTTAGGCTGCAAAAGGGTGTAAGTCTTAAAACAACTGAGTCCAAAATAAGATGGGGAACCCACTAACCAAGGGGAGTCTCACCTGGAGGAGGGGGAGTGGTCCTCAGACACTGGTGGTTCTAAGCGTTTGTGACTCTATGGCATTGGTATGTCCAAGTACTGGTGACCCATAACATTCATGGGTTTAGCTATGAGAATCATAGAATCAGAGAGTATAAGGGATCTCCTGGGTCATCGTCCAGCTCCCTGTAGACTAATGGCCATATGACACTGGTGGGTCCAAGGTATTGGTGATCACATTGGAGGGTCCAGCTATTGGTGACCCACATGAACCTCTTGTGGCGCAGAGTGGTAAGCGGCAGAAATGCTGTCTGAAGCTGTCTGCCCATGAGGTTGTGAGTTCGATCCCAGCAGCCGCCTCAAGGTTGACTCAGCCTTCCATCTTTTCGAGGTCGGTAAAATGAGTACCCAGCTTGCTGATGGGGGGTAAAACGGTAATGACCGGGGAAGGCACTGGCAAGGCCACCCTGTACTGAGTCTGCCATGGGTCAGACATGACTCGGTGCTTGCACAGGGGATACCTCTACCTTTAAGATACACTCCTACAGCCTTCTGAGCTCCTTAAACCACCAACAGTACTGGAAAGGTGAATTTTGATGTTCCGAAGCATCACAGCCTTCCAATCTTGTCATATGCTGGCATTAAGCAGACATAAGAACTTCTCCCTCCCCTCTTATTCAAGCCAAAATTTTAATTTGAAATCAGCAGTGCACTCTTCCACTTTTGCACAGGTTGACAGACTCCGTAGTCAATGGTCTTATGCAACAACAACAACAAAATCCAAAGTTTATTTTGTTTTTTTCAACGACCAGTTGGCCCATGGCATGTAAGGTTTTATTTTCTCTTTCTTTTCTGCCATCACATAGAGCAAGCCAAATTCAAACAGTTGCGAAAAGGCTAGATCATTACTAAGTGCCAATGGGACTACTCCAGAGTAAGTGGTGTGTGGCTTCCAGCCAGAACCCGCAATCATTAAACCACTTAGTTGCCTATAAGAGGAACACTCAGGATTAAGTGGTTTAAGGCCTGCAGCCAAATCGACCAAATTAGCATGTGTAATTCTATTCACTTCACTAGTTCTTGGGCTGATTTATACATAGATAGCAATAAATGTAAGCACACTGGTTTTCTTTTGCTGTTCCACATGTACGTAATTTTGTGCATGACATTGATAGTTCTTAGATACTTGGTACAGATTGCACAGAATTCAAACTTCATCATCATCTTCATAATTTGATTTTAAAACAATTGCCCAGTGTAGATTTCCTCGGGGAAATGCATGGACTGTTATCCAACAACATGTATGTTTAGTAGCTCATCTTTATAGAGCATATCGTGAACATTCAAAGCAATTTATGTGCCTTTCCTGAGCCAGTCATACAAGGGCTTGGAAAGACAGCTGGAAACCTGCAAGGACCTACAGGGGTCTCCTCATTTCCCCTTCTATCTTCCTCCCCAAGCTATTTCCTTTTCCCCTTGTCCTGGCAGCTTCTACATCCCATCCCCTTTTTTCTTTCCTTCTCTCCATCTCATCCTCCAGCCAACTAACCAACCTTCTTTATTTAGTTCTCCCTAAGGGAGATCCAACTCAGCTACATGGTTCTCCTCTCTTCCATTATAGTCTCACAGGAACCCTGAAAAGTAAAGTAAGCTGAGAGTGAATGACTGAAAAGTAAAGGTTCTTAAAAGTGGGTTGGAGTACTGTAACCAGAGCTGATGAAGGAGGAGAGTGCAAAAGTTGGCTTGAAACTCAACATCGAGAAAAAGAAGATCATGGCATCCGGCCCTCTCAATTCCTGGCAAATAGATGGGGAAGAAATTGAGGTAGTGAGAGATTTTATTCTCCTGGGCTCCAAGATCACTGCAGATGGGGACTGCAGCAAAGAAATTAAAAGACGCTTGCTCCTGGGGAGGAAAGCTATGGCAAATCCAGACAGCATCCTAAAAAGCAGAGACATCACCCTGCCAACAAAAGTGCGTTTAGTCAAGGCTATGGTATTCCCAGTTGCAGTGTATGGCTGTGAAAGTTGGACCGTAAGGAAGGCCGAGCGTCAAAGAATTGAAGCTTTTGAACTCTGGTGCTGGAGAAGACTCTTGCGAGTCCCTTGGATTGCAAGGCGAACAAACTGGTCAGTCCTAGAGGAGATCAGCCCTGACTGCTCCTTAGAAGGCCAGATCCTGAAGATGAAACTCAAATACTTTGGCCACCTCATGAGAAGGAAGGACTCCCTGGAGAAGAGCCTAATGCTGGGAGCGATCGAGGGCAAAAGAAGGGGATGACGGAGAATGAGGTGGCTGGATGGAGTCACTGAGGCAGTCAGTGCGAGCTTAAATGGACTCTGGGGAATGGTAGAGGACAGGAAGGCCTGGACGATCATTGTCCATGGGGTCACGATGGGTCGGACATGACTTCACAACTAATAATAACCAGAGCTTAACTCATCTAAATGTACTTTTTTGCCCTTTCCTTCTGCAGCCTCAAACAACAGGAGCGCACAAACACTAGTTTGTGTGTACATAGGTGTATGTAATAATACAATAATATGTAAATTAAAAATTCTAAGTCCTGTTTATTATCCAGTCCTTAGAAACCAAAGGAGAAATTCTCTATAATGCATGTTAAACAGGTTTCCGGTATAACAAAGCCTGTTTCATAACTTTCTTCATCAGCATTAAGCCAGATATCAGGACATAAGCTCTCTAAATGGCACAGTAGCTTGTGTTTCACCACTTAACTGAGCGACTGCAGGAGGTATTTTTCTAGTATCTACTGATGGGTACTCTTCTCCACCTCTGCTTCTGATGCCCTGAGAGTCATAAGGTGAGCCCAAACAGATATCATGCCGGGAGGGGCAGGGTACACATTGAAAGATAAATAAAATAAATTGAAAGGTAAATAAATTTGTGGGAGAGTCAAAAACATACATTTTTGAAAATGAATGCTGAGGATGAAAAGTAACCACCTTGGGCTGATGAACATCTCCAATCTATCATGGGCATATCTTCTTTCTCTCACTCGTTCCCCTTCCTTTCCAATATCTGTGAAATTCATAACAAGGCTTCACTGCCATGGGAGCAATGCAATATAGGACACCATCATATTTTGTCTCATTTCTATAGCCCCGTCTAATGTACATTGGTGGTTTCTCTGGCCAAGTGCTATGTCAAGAATATATTCGGTGTAAGAACGGAACGGCACTTACAATCAGGGCATCCGAAAATAATGGAAAGATGTTCTGGACCACACATTCAATCTTCAGGTATCTCAAATAATAGACACAACAAAGATGAGACCCTGCAGAGATGGATTTGTAATAGTAAAAAGCAAGAACTACAGAACTAAAATTAGCTATTGGGCTGACCAAAGAAAGGGGAACTTCTTTATCTCAGAAGTTTATCAATTTCACATCTTCTTCCAGTTTCCAGATGGAAGGTAAAAGAGTTCAGTACAGACATCAAACACAGATGTATATAATATGTAATTTATTATATCAAGGGTAGTTGTTTTTCCCTGTGATCAAGGGAATAGCTTAAAGAAAAAAGGTCAAAGGGACTGGTGCTGTTAATACACAATTGATGAAATCCTTGAACACATATTGATCCACTTTTATTACATTTTTAAACCTTCATCTCTGAACATTTCCCAATAATCCAATAAGTATAACAAATGTAATTTGCTGTTCTCAGTCATGGGAAGTACTCTTTGCCCCAATAAAACTCAGCATACAAGAATGGTTTACATTGGGAGAACAATGCCCATATATTGATTTTTTTTTTATTCACTGTGTGCTGCTTTTTCATATGCATTTCTTAAAGTTTTCATGTCTTTGGTTGACATTATCTGTAGTAATCCATTTTAGTGGCATAGGGCTGTCAACTTTTAACTCAGCAAATTATGAACCATCCCACCGCTCACCGTGAAAAGACAATATTGAAGCGTCCCTCATCCATTACATTCAAAGCCGTGACTGACCCAAGCGGTAGGCTTCACAATGTCCAGGTGGGGCCTGGAGCTCTCCTAGAATGGCACCTGATTGCAGAGAACAATTCCCCTGGGGAAAATGACCACTTCACAGAGCAAACTCGGTGATATTCTGTAGATTCTAGGTGAAACCCCTCCCCAAATTGCCCCTCCACAAGTATTGCTTCTAAATTTCCAGAAATTGTCCAGGCCAGAAGCTATTTGTTTTTTGTTTTTGTTTTTAAATAATGTTTCCTCTCCAGAAACCTGCCTGAAGAGCAGTTACAAAATACAAATTAAAAAAAAAATTGTCCTGAGAGTCTGACTCTCAGATGGTATGTGAGATACATACCTTCTCTGGAGTGACTTTATCAAGGCCCCCTCTCTCCCTTGCAAATGCACACATACACGCACACACAGATATGCCTTTCCCTCCCTTCCCGCCAGTTTCCCCCTTACCTGTTGGTTTCCCAACCTCCTTCCTGCTTCCTTTCTCTTCTCTCACACGCAAAACCACACAGATAGACTCCCCCCTTCCCCTCTCCTGTTTCCCCCTTTGCCTATGGGTTCCCCAACCTACCTCCCTCCAAGCAAGCAAACACACACATGTGCACACACACTCACTCCCTTCCCTTCCCTTTCCCCCTACTGCTTACCTGCTCTTCCTCTGTTGCCTCAACCCCTGAGGCTTGCACAAGTACACATGCATGCGCGAGTTTGTGGGCACATGTACATGAATGCACACACATGCAAGTATGCATATGTGCACTCATTCAATCCCTTCCCTCCTCCCACTTACCTGCTCCTCCTCTGCTGCCTCGGCCCCATGGGTTCCACAGCAGCTGCCCAGGAGCCAGCACAGTCGCTTCTAATGCCTTGAGGGTGGGGCAGCCGCTGCCTCGGCCCCTCTCAGTTTGTGCAGAGACTGCCCCAGCCCCTGGGTCTGCTGGCCAGGCCTTCCATCTTCTGGTGCTCTTTGTGGGTGGGACAACGGACGTCACATCCGTCTACATTTCCGTTTGATGAGGCACACCAGAAGATTTGTCCCACATCAAAAACAAAGCATTACAAATTATTAATCAAAGTCTGATATTAAAAACATAGGCCATAAAAACAGACCACTGACTACTTAAACTAACAGTTTCAGACTAAAATAGTGTTTTTGTTTTTTTTTAAATCAACCCCTTAATTAAAAGCTTGGGTGAAGAGGAATGTTGTTGCTAGGGGTGAAGAAAAAGAAGAAGTAAAAGAGCTGGTACCACTTTTTACTACTCGAAGGAGTTTCAAAGTGGCTTACAATAGTCCTTTCTTCCTCTTCCAGCAACAGAAACCCTGTGAGGTTGTTAGGGTTGAGAGAGCTCTGAGAGAACTGTAACTGGTCCAGAGTCACCCAACTGACTGCATGTGGAGGAGTGGGGAATCAAACCTGGTTCTATATATTAAAGGCCACTGCTCTTAACCATCAGACCAAGTAACTGTGTAAGTGCCAGGTAAGCCTCAAGGGGAAGGGCCTTCTGTAAATGAGATGTCACTACTGAAGAAGCCCTGTCTCTGGTTGCTATCCACCTTTAGAAAGCAGGACTTTTGAGGCAGATCTTGAGGCAACCTGGCTAGACAAAATAGGAGAAGATGTCCCATCAGGTTGGCAACTTTACTAATTGCCTGATATGTCAGTATATTTAGAAGATCTCATGAATTCATGAGGTGTAAATGCATCTAGATTCCTTGATGCATGAAGAAAGTAAACTTTGGAGAAATAATGTTCTAGGATTTCCACTAATTTCAGTGGTGAAGAATATAGAGTTGCAGAGGAATTTCTAGAGTGCTACTGTGAAGATAATTTTCTGGCCTTTTTTCCCTCCTCATTTTCTCAAGGGTGGAGGACTGGAGCTGGGGCTTTCCTGCCACAGGTGGTCAAAAGACAAGACTAGGAGAGCTCTTATGCTGCTTCTCTTCAACATTGCTTGAGGGGAAGATATTGTACAACCCCTCAACTCAACAAGGTCACCATTTTTGTCATGAAATCCTAAACCTGACATCTGCTAATTGGCTGTAGGGGAAATCAAGGCCCAGTTAGCCAGAACAGATGTCTGTGAAAGCTAATCCTAGAGCAAGAATTTTCAAAACCTCTTCCTAAGTATTTGCTTACTTTCACCTTATTTCCTATGACAGGATGGCCCAAACAGTACATGCCATAGCAGAAAAGGGATGGGTTCTTGCCAAGGAGGTCTGAACAACCCTGGACAGAGGAAGGTAGGGAAGGAAGAGTTAACTGGAAGAATGTTGCATGAGTTCATACATATTTTTTTCTATTTCTATTTCATGTTTTGCTCCACACCTTCAGGAACATGGTCCCAAAGACCTTCACAGTTTCTACACTACAACTTTGCAAAGGCAGCCTGCTCCCCTGGCATATCCACCCATCCTGACACAAAACTAATATCTGGAGGCAAAGGGGAGAGCATCCCATGGCATCAGTCATATTGCAGAATTCAGTGGGATGGCGAACCAAAACAATTGCGTTCCAGCCGCCTCCCTTTGTTACCCTATCAAGGAGCTACAGACCCCAAAGGTATTTGTGTCTCTAACCCTTTCTCCTAAGGTACAAACACTAATCTTGTTTTTTTCCCCCCCTCCTGTTTCCCAAAGAAGGCTCCAGCCTATCTACCTACCATGGAAAAATGCAGAAACTCATTATCATGGTTCAGCTTTAGAGATTTACATTAGAAACAGGGAGCCTTATTTCAGCACAGTGTATACAGTGAGCAATATGTTAAGAGCAGAACTGAATTTATTCCCCAGATAAGTCATTTATTTCTCTCCTCAAAGAAAAAAAAAATCCAATATCCTCAGATCAGATGCATATTGAAGCTCGACGGAAGGGGAATAAAACCTCAGACTTGGGCAGGATTAACGTGTTCAAAATTGGACATTTGCCATCTGTATGCTCCACGGAGCTTGGTTTGTACATGGTGCTTAGAGTATACAATGCAGAAGTCTGGGTGAACTTCTTTTTTTTCCCACCAAGCACGGCGTGTCTCTGTTGTTTCGGAATTATTTGCCTAGGAAATTATTTATGAGCGCCTTGTGTTTCTTGTCATGTCGAACTTTTTATTGTCTTGTTGTTTAATGCTTTTGTCAATGACGGCGCGGATAGAAAGGGGCACATTTCATGTGTTATGTATAAATGTGTGCCACTGGTTGCCCACCAGCTCTTATTTTTAGCAAAGAGAGAAACTATGGTAGGGGCCACTTGGGAACAAAGGAAAGTGAGTAAATAACCCTTTCTTCACCAACCTCGACTCCATTTCACGTTCCCTCCTCCTTTCTGCCCCAAATAGGAGGAATTGAACCAGAAAGGAGGAATTGAACCAGAAAAGTGGCAGGAAGAAAACAAGTTTTCCTACCCAAACCAACCCTCTCTGGGCTTTTCAACTCCCGTGCATGTAGCATTTCCAAAACATTTTTCATCTCGCACCTCAGTGTGAACATTGCTCTTCGTTGCTATGTATAATTGGTTAAAAACAATATAAATGCACAACAATATGTAAGCCGATTACTAGCTGAAAAGAGAAAACAGCAATAAAGATAATCACCAACACCGTTAAAACACAACAAACAAACCACATCAACAGTTCTCGACAACAGCCTGGCCCATGGTTTGCAGCAGAGATCCAGATAGGAACGTCAGGCAAGCCAATGGGGCTTCTCAAAGAGACCTCTCTTCAGCATCTGGTAGAATGACAATAAAGATGGAACCAGATAGCTATTGGAACTGTGGATTCAGCAATGGCACAGACCCTTCCTCTCCAAGCAACCAACTTGAAGAAGAAGAAGAAGAAGAAGAAGAAGAAGAAGAAGAAGAAGAAGAAGAAGAAGAAGAAGAAGAAGAAGAAGAAGAAGAAGAAGAAGAAGAAGAAGAAGAAGAAGAAGAAGAAGAAGAAGAAGAAGAAGAAGAGAGTTGGTTCTTATATGCTGCTTTTCTCTACCTGAAGGAGTCTCTTATAATTGCCTTCCCTTTCCTCTCCCCACAACAGACACCCTTTGAGGCAGGTCAGGCTGAAAGAGCCCTGATATTACTGAAGAAGAAGAGTTGGTTCTTATATGCCACTTTTCTCCACCGAAGATGTCCTCAAGTGACTTACAATCACCTTCCCTTTCCTCTCCCCACAACAGACACCCTGTGAGGTAGGTGGCAGTCTTCAAGCAAAGGTTGGATACACACTTTTCTTGGATGCTTTAGGATGCTTTGGGCTGATCCTGCGTTGAGCAGGGGGTTGGACTAGATGGCCTGTATGGCCCCTTCCAACTCTATGATTCTATGATTCTAGGTGAGGCTGAGAGAGACCTGATATTACTGCTCGGTCAGAACAGCTTTATCAGTGCTGTGGCAAGCCCAAGGTCACCCAGCTGGCTGCATGTGGAGAAGCAAGGAATCAAACCTGCCTTGCCAGATTAGAAGTCGGTGCTCCTAACCACTACACCAAGCTGGCTCTTTACTAAGCACAAGAACACTGAACAAGAACAAGCAAAATTAGAGAACTTATAAATATGTTTGAGGCTCACACCAAGACAAGCAAACTGAGGAAAGATTCATTAAGTTGTCCAATGACTGCTTAGGAATCGGGGCTCAGTGAATCCCTGTGCAGGATCCAGGACCCCAGTCCCTTGCTCCAAGCTCTCTGCATTAGATTGTCCACATGCACAACAGTAGCGCCATAGAGTTCTGATAACATTACTCTCTCGAGCAGATAAGACTCACTGGAAAAGATAATAATTCCAGAAAAAGTCAAAGGCCACAGAAAAAGAGGGAGACCCAATGTGAGATGGATTGAGTCAACCAAGGAAGCCATGGCCCACAGTTTGCAAGAGCTGAGCAAGGCTGTTAACAACAGGACATTCATGGGAGCAGAAAGTGCTGCCTTGCTGCAGTTGACTGATGGGGACCCTGTAGGATGTTCAAGGCAAGAGACATCCAGAGGTGGCTTGCCTTTGTCTACCTCTATATAAGGACTATAGATTTGTTTCCATCCAGGTACTAATCAGGGCCCACCCTACTTAGCTACCAAGACCTGATGACATTGAGCTACCCAGACCTTAATTAGTTCAAAGGGTCACCATAGGTCAGAAGCAGCTTAAGAGCACTTACTACACAAACACACAGCCATTCATCATAAGGGCGTGCAAAGAAGTACCCATGATGATACCAGGTAGGACTGCCAATCTTCAAGTGGATCAGGGCATGTCACTAATATTCCAGATGAGATCCCACCATTCTTACCATGTTGGCTCAACTTCAAGTTAAATGATCTGATGATAATGTGAGGAGCAAAAAAGGGTAAGGAATCAAAGTTAAAGCCAAGACCATGGAGATCCTGTCTCCATACAAGCCACAGGAATAATTCTGCTCTGGTTTCAGCTCAGTGCGCACATATACACTCACTATGACAAGTGTAATATAATCAGAAATCGAAGTAGGGTATATGAGTTTTGTATATCCTCTCGTGCCATGTTCAATAGTCAGGAATAAAACTGATGCTGTTTATTGTATTAGTAAATAAGGGGGAAACAAATTCTCCATGGCTCTAAGTGTTTTCATTAAAAACACAGATTTTAAATCATAGTGCTCAAAAGAGCTCTCAGTAATGGAACAACAACAACAAAACAGAACAGAAAAGTCGAGGTGGAAAAATGGATATTATTTAAAGGGCTGTTCCACAGATGTCATAATTCAAGTTTGGAATATTAGTGACATGCTTTGCATAGAGGAACTGAGCTGGCCAAGAACTTTCTAGGGAGGTGTCCGTGCAGGTTGCTAGTGTTGAGTGATTACTACCCATCCAGAAAAAACTACACAAGATATTGTTGGGGAAGGTTGACTGAGAAAGGCTCAAAATGGTCGAACAAAATCCATGCAATACCGTTTATTAGGACCAACAAAAAGCATAGTACATCCTTTTGGATAATCATAGAGATATAGAGTTGGAAAGAGGCATACAGATCATCTAGTCCAACCCCTCGCTCAATGAAGGATCAGCCTAAAGTGTTGTTGTTGTTGTTGTTGTTGTTGTTGTTGTTGTTGAAATGTATTACCCACATCCCCCCCGAAGGCTTGAGGCGAGTTAAAACATTAATAAAACCCCAATAAAAACTCCATAAACAGACGTAAGAACAACAGTACAAATATACTCAAACCTCCCTTGGGGATAAGATGTGGTGGTAAAACACGACCCCTACTAACAACCATCCCCCCCAAAATATTCTAGAGGGAAGGGTGAACAGGGTGCTATTGAAATTCACTACTGCCACTCCTGTAGGGGGGGGGCTGATCTTCCTTGCCACCTGGCCTCAACCAATGACCTGGCGGAAGAGCTTCATTTTGCAGGCCCTGCAGAATGCTGAAAGTTCCCGCACGGCCCATAGCTCCTCCAGGAGCTCATTCCACCAGGTTGGGGCCAGGACCTAAAAGGCCCTGGCCCTGGTATCCAGGATAAATATCTGTCCAGCTTCTGCTTAAATACCACCAGTGAGGGGAAGCTCACCACCTCCTTAGGCCGCCATTCTACACATAGTTTCAATCCATTACTGCAGGTCCTATCCTCTGCTGCCAACTGGAACAGCTCCCAGCCCTCTCCAAGTGACAACCTTTCAAATACAGATAGCAATCCTGTCCCCTCTCAACCTCCTCTTCGCCAAGTCCCTCAGCCTTTCCTCACATTGCTTGGTCCCCACAATCACCAAAACCCTTCATCGGCATGGATATTATGCATTTTTACAAGACAAACAACTGAAAAGCAGATTTTTCAGGCCATGAGTTAAGGTCTTATCTAGCTCCGTTCTTGTCACCCTTGATAATGAGCTGGTTTCCCATAGTAGAGTCAATGTATGGAGCTCAGGCAGAAGAAGAGACTCCGGAATACTCCGGAAGATAGAGACAGAGTTCAACGAGATCTGAACACAATGGAAAAATGGGCAAATGAGAACAAGATGCAATTTAATAAAGATAAGTGTAAAGTTCTTCATCTGGGTCAGAAAAATGAAAACATGCCTACTGGATGGGGGATACGCTTCTAGGTAGCACTGTGTGTGAACGAGACCTTGGGGTACTTGTGGATTGTAAACTAAACATGAGCAGGCAGTGTGATGCAGCGGTAAAAAAGGCAAATGCCATTTTGGGCTGTATCAACAGGGGCATCACATCAAAAACACAAGATGTCATAGTCCCATTGTATACGGCATTGGTCAGACCACACCTGGAGTACTGTATGCAGTTCTGGAGGCCTCACTTCAAGAAGGACGTAGATAAAATTGAAAGGGTACAGAGTAGAGTGACGAAGATGATCTGGGGCCAAGGGACCAAGCCCTATGAAGATAGGTTGAGGGACTTGGGAATGTCCAGCCTGGAGAAAAGGAGGTTGAGAGGGGACATGATAGCCCTCTTTAAGTATTTGAAAGGTTGTCACTTGGAGGAGGGCAGGATGCTGTTTCCATTGGCTGCAGGGGAGAGGACACGCAGTAATGGATTTAAACAAGTACAACGATATAGGCTAGATATCAGGAAAAAAATTTTTTACAGTCAGAGTAGTTCAGCAGTGGAATAGGCTGCCTAAGGAGGCGGTGAGCTCCCCCTCACTGGCAGTCTTCAAGCAAAGGTTGGATACACACTTTTCTTGGATGCTTTAGGATGTTTAGGGCTAATCCTGCGTTGAGCAGGAGATTGGACTAGATGGCCTGTATGGCCCCTTCCAGCTCTATGATTCTATGATTCTAAGAACCATGTTCCACTTGCTAGGAAATTATAACTAGGAACATGGAAACAGACAAACACATCAAACACTAAAGCATTTCTATTCTGAAAAGAATGGCCACATCTATAGATAGTGAACAAATCACGAGCTACCTATAGAAAGGAGACTTTCTAGAAACTGATGCCACCCCTATTCCCAGACTTGAAGAAAAAAGTAGCTCCCATTCAGAATTCTCCATGCTTCCTACTTTCGTAACTAAATATGTGACAATTAGAAATGCAGTTTGCGATAGGCTACATCTACGAAGGCTGTGTCGAACTTAAGAGAATTCTGCCTCATGTGATCTGTCTGATCCGATCAAACATTGAGTGATGCATGTCAGATACTGTCAATACCGACGGTCCCTGCTTGTCAGCTGTTCAATTTTTAGCAGTACGGAGGGATGCCTGCCAGGTGCTGTCAAAAAGGGACTACTGATGCCAAGTCCTCGGGTGTTGAACGCTGCTTGTTAGTGGCATCAGCAGGGAACCTTGTGTGAACGTTTACCATCAAGATTTGTAGGGGCCTGGAGAGCATCTTGGCATTAGTGTGACCTGTTGTGTCTTCCTAGAGGAGAGGGTAGAATGGGTAGACCTTACCATGATACCTGTTTTGTGATGTTATCTGTTAATGTCGCTTCAGAAATCAATTATGGTGCCTGAATTGTAAGTATGGGGTGGCCATATGTAAAAACTCCTGTTGCAGGCTTGTCCCAGGCCCAGAGAGAACTGGCTTAGGCCTTGCGTCTTCCTATCAGAGGGGGTATTGTGGGGACCTGTTATGAAAGAAGTATATTTCAGAATTGGACAGGCTGGCTTGATCTTGTCAGATCTTGGAAGCTAAGCAGGGCCAGCCCTGGTTAGTATTTGGAGGGGAGACCATCAAGGAAGCCCAAGGTTGCTATGCAGACCACCTGTGTTCATCTCTTGCCTTGAAAATCCTACAGGGTTTCCATAAGCTGGCTATGAATCAACTTCACCTATAGTTTCTAGTCTCCAGGTAGAGGCTAGAGATCTCCCAGAAATGCACCTCTTCTGCACACAATAGATAATGCACTTTCAATGCACATTCGAAGTAGATTTTCCTGTTCTGCACAGGAAAATCCAGCTGCCAAAGCACATTGAAAGTGCATTATCCTATTTGTGCGGAATGGTCTCCAGGATACAGAGATCATTTCCCTCTAGGAAATGGCTGCTTTGGAAGGTGGACTTTATGGCATTCTATCCCTTCTCTCCCCAAACCCCATCGTCCCCAGGCTTTCCCCCCAAAATATCCAGGAATTTTCTAATCCATAGTTGCCTGCCCTACATTTCACTCACATACACATTTGAAATAGATTTTTTTTAAGGAACTTTATCTCAGCTACTTGAGTATCAGTGATTACAGTGCAGGCTACAGATCTGCTGTTTGCATATTAAAACAGGCATCTCAGCACTATCTTGCTGAAGTCCTTTTGATTTCAAATTACATATTCATATATTTACCATAAGTACACTCCTCGTTTCTGTACCTTAAAAAAAAAAATCTCCCCTTCCCTCCAATATCCATGTTTCTAATTTACATTCATGCAAACAACCTAGTCAGATTTAATAAAATGTCTCAGTAGCGTGCATCATGACTTCATTCCCCCTTCGGGATGGTCAAGGGAAACGACCTTCCATTTTACCAAAAAAAAAAAAAAAGATTAATTTTTATTGTCTGCCCATGTTAATGTGTGTTTAGACATAAAGGACTCATCAATATGATGTACATCGCGATTTCACTTACGGTAGTTTCTAAAAGGACATTTCTTTCGAATCCATTTTTATAAATCACTTTAAAGGCCTTATTGATCTTTAATTGAGAGCACCACCTAATCACTCTGGGGGGGGGGAGACTTCCAAATTTGGGTACACCCAAAGAGCTCTGATGGCAGGGTTCAAAGGCCATTTCAGATGGCCCTGGCTTCTGCAGTCACAGTACCAAAATGGACCTGAACACATTCTGCAATGCACATTGCTCAGCACATCTCTAACAAAAGAGAGGGGCCCCCAAAGTGGGTAACAATTTTCTTGGAGGTGATATGCTGGCCAAGAAGGAGAAAGAAGAGAGTGATTTGGGAGAGAAAAGGCTCAGGAAGCTTTGGGGGCTAATCTGAAGAAGAAGAGTTGGGTTTTATACCCCTCTCTACCCAAAGAAGTCTGAAAGCAGCTTACAATCACCTTCCCTTCCTCTCCTCACAACAGACACCCTGTGAGGGAGGTGAGGCTGAGAGAGCCCTGATATTACTGAAGAAGAAGAGTTGGTTCTTATATGCCGCTTTTCTCCACCCGAAGGAGTCTCAAAGCAGCTTACAGTCGCCTTCCCTTCCTCTCCCCACAACAGACACCCTGTGAGAAAGATGAGGCCGAGAGAACACTGAAATTACTGCCCTGTCAGAACAGCTTTATCAGGGCTGTGGCAAGCTCAAGGTCACCCAGCTGGCTGCATGTGGAGGAGGAGTGGGGAATTAAACCGGCTAGCCAGATTAGAAGAAGAAGAGTTGGTTCTTATATCCCGCTTTTCTCTACCAGAAGGAGTTCTAAAATGGATTCCAATTGCATTCCCTTCCTCTCACCACAACAGACTCCCTGTGAGGTAGGTGGGGATGAGAGAGCCCTGATATTACTGCTCGACAATCAGGACAGCTTTATCAGTGCTGTGACAAGCCCAAAGTCACCCAGCTGGCTTCATGTGGAGGAGGAGCAGGGAATCAAACCCAGCTTGCCAGATTAGAAGCTGCCACTCTTAACCACTACACCACACTGGTAGGGACTGATGCTGCCTAATCCCATGGAACAGCCATGAAGTGCAGCCTGTAGATCAGTGGTAGCACAAAGTGGCACCAAGTTGCAGCTGACTTGTGGTGACCCCACAGGGCTTCCAAGGCAAGAAGTGAACAGAGGACCATTGCCTGGCTCTGTGTAGCAACCCTGGAATTCTGTGGTGGATTAACCAGTGGCAGCCCTGCGTAGCTTCCGAAACCTGATGGGATCAGGCTATATGGGCTGTCCAGGTCAGAGCATAGATCACAGATGATATATATTCATAAATATTCAAGATAAATGTATGAGCCAGTATGGAGTTACTTTGCAATGTGGATTCTGAAAAGCAGGTTTAACAATTGATCCAGTTTCAAAAAATCAGAGGAAATTCAATGATGCTTATTTTACCTGTTCATCCTGCAGTGTTCCAATTGACAAGGTACCTAACGTCCTTATGCTACAGTACTGGATATGCAGGTAGCTGTTATTTGAACTAGCCTTTGGATACACTGTTAAACCCATTCCATATCAGCACTTTGGGTTTCCATTACAGTTTTAGTAAGCAAAAAGAGCAATCTTAAGGAGGTCTACTCATAATCTTACTCAAGTCTATTCAGTTGAGCGTAATTCCGGAAAAGTGTCCTAAGGATTGCACTGAAACTCTTTGGCTTGGACCAGAACCAGTGGGCTGAAATTAATTCGAAAGAATTCTCGACTAAACATCCGGAAGAAGTTCCTGGCCATTAGAGCGGTTCCTCAGTAGAACAGGCTTCCTCAGGAGGTGGTGGGTTCTCCATCTTTGGAAGTTTTTAAGCAGAGGCTAGATAGACATCTGACAGAACTGCTGATTTTATGAACTTAGGTGGATTGTGAGTGGATGGGCAGGAAGGGATGTGCCAGTGTTTGTCTCTTGTGGCCCTTCCTTGCATACCCAGGAAATTGCTAATTGCTGCTGTAGATAGGTGAATTTCTTCCACGCCAGGCTGGATTCTGGAGATTTTTCTTGGAGCTATCACTTGGGCATGAAATTGGGGTCACTGTGGGTGGGGAGATAGTTATGACATAGTGCAGGGAAGTTCGACTAGATGAGGACACTTCCAACTCTATGATTATATGATCCTATGAACAAGTACCATGCACACTATATAGCCTCTGACATGGAGTGATCTTCCACTTCTGCTGAATTTCCATGAAAGGCCAGTACGCTGTGAGCGGTCGTGTATAAATCGAAAAATAAATCAATTGATATTGCAGAAACAGAAGTTTCAGCAGAACATGAAATGCTCATTGATATAGGGATGCTAGCCTCCAGCTGGGATCTGGAGACCCCCCAGGATTATATCTTCAAGTCATCTCCAGATTTTCTGGGTGCTTTGGAGGGTGGATTCTATAGCCTTTTATCCCCTGAGGTCCCTGCCCTCCCTATATTCAACCTGCAAATTTCCATGCATTCCCTAACTTGGAACAGGGAACTCTGCTCCCACACAGATGCTGGTGGCCATGGGAACCTACCAACCCTACATCTATAGGATCCAAACCACGGGGTCTAGGCTGAAAATAATCTAGACTATACTGAATTATTTATAGTCCACCTCAGTGGGAGAACACAGGAGAACTTTGTAGTTCTCGGGAAACAATTGCTGGTGCTGTTCTTCGCCATAACTCTGAATATCACTTGTTTGCAATGATTCAGTGGCATCCTTTCATAACATCAAGATGCCAGAGGGTTGAATTGTCAACCAGAGGAGATGTATGCACCTTAATAAGACACACAGAAAATATAAAATGGGATTCAGAGTTATGCCCTCCCCCCCTCCCCTGGTACATTTCTATAGCACAATGGTACATGTGGACACTTAAGGATACTTTCTATGTATATATCTATATTATGCAGATACAAGAGCTAGTTAAAAAGTAGTGTTATTAGGGTTCGAGCTCAGATTTATTCCAAACAATGTTTATTCCAAACAAAATTATTTTCTCAAGGGACCCAGGATGATCACAGGGCTCATGGTGGGAAAGTTTCTTAAAAATTGAAAACTGCATTGGTGAGAAAAAGGCCAGTAAAGTTGCACTGAGGAATTTTTTTCCATCGCGAAATTGCACCTGCTCATTCTTCGTGGATAGCATGGGCTATACTATGAGAACTTTGTTGGGAAACAGCATCCCACCCACCCTGCAACCCCTTCAGACTTCTTTTTGTTCCCCAAACTCAAAGAACATGTCCAAGAAACACGATTTGAGACCCTTAAAGATCCCAAAACTTCCATTTTGACACGGTGTGAATCAAAGAGAGCAGAATTCTTCAGGGAAGGGTTAGAAACACTGCCTTCAGAAGTGCACAGATCTACACGAAGGATATGTCGAGAACAATTGCTTCACATTTTGATATTTTTGTTGAATAACGGTTTCTATGATTTTGTAGCAATATCTTTTTTATTTACCCTTGTATATAGCGTAATCCCAGATCCAGAATCTGTGGGATTCCCAACGCACCCAGCCAATGTTTTAGTCTTTGTGAATGTGCATACATAGGCAGCAAAGAACGCCTATAAAAAAAATAACATATATGTCACATTCTATTGTGATGACATCTTCATTTCCAAGGGCTTCTACCAACCGGAAGGTCAACACAGCAGAGCACCTAATATAGAGGGGAATGCTTTCACCATAACAGGGAGACAGACTGTAGAGCAATTGTTAGTTTCCACCTCACATTTCTATGAATCTCTGATCACCAGAGCTGATACATGTTTCTCATGTTTATTAAACATCAACAGCAGAATTTGCTTGTTGGAATATGGATGTATGTCTGTGTGGAGATGGTGATGGCAGATTTAGTTCATGAACACCTACATTGTGAATCATGGGCCAGATGCCCATCAATTACACAGGCAGTGGGGTTTCTTCTTCTTTATCTGTCCACATGTATCCTAATTTCTGTCCCTGAGGCTCACTGCAAGGGCTATTGCGTTAAGCAGCAGTTCTCAACCTTCCTAATGCCTTTAATACAGTTCCTCATGTTGTGGTGACCCCCCACCATAAAAGTATGCAAGTGTTCTTTCACAGAAATTAAACCAAAACTGAGTAATGGCGTGAAGATCCATTGTCCATGATTGTATATAAATTGTTTTTTTTTCAGGGGTGTCTCAGTTCAGGTCTGCCTCTTGACCCACCATGCTGATCTTGCTCTTTTCTGCTGCTCCAGACAGACAAACGCTCTATCTCAGATTGTTGCGTAGATGAAATGGAAGAGGAGTGATGTCAGCCACTTTGGGACCTCTTGTAGAGAAGGGCTGCTCGCCCTGCCACGTCCCCTGTGAAACTGTTGTTCGACCCCCAAAGGGGTCCCGACCCCCAGGTTGAAATCCACTGGTGTAAAGTGATGTGAAGAGGCCTGGAAGCAAGGAACACTGATATTGTTTTAATGGGTGTATTGATGTTTTTCAAATAATCTCTTCCTGTGTCTTGATTGGCTCAACTGGGGGCTTCCTGCTCCTTTAGAGTGCACTTCCTCTCTGCTTGCCTCCAAAATGAACCCCGAGTCCGTTAGGGTTGTCTCTCTCCTCTTCTCTTTACAAAGTTGTTTCTGTTCTTTAAAAAATTCTTTATTCTTGAAGCAGCACCAGCACTGGACCTTCAAGACCAGCAAAGTTCACAAGTGCAGACTCAGCTAGATTAACAGCACTAGAATAATAGAATCATAGAATCATAGAATCATAGAGTTGGAAGGGGCCATACAGGCCATCTAGTCCAACCCCCTGCTCAACGCAGGATCAGCCCAAAGCATCCTAAAGCATCCAAGAAAAGTGTGTATCCAACCTTTGCTTGAAGACTGCCAGTGAGGGGGAGCTCACCACCTCCTTAGGCAGCCTATTCCACTGCTGAACTACTCTGACTACTAAAGGACACTACTAAAGGACAATAACCTGGAGAAATATTATGAACAGTGGACACCTTTCTGGAACTACACGAAGAAAATCTTTCCAGACTCTGCAAAATTTTCTAAAACATAAAGTGAAGCAGTAGGTAATTCTAATTATTTTTTCTTAGCACAGGAGGAGGGTTTATTTGCCCAGGAGGGTGAGCTGGGTGAAAAGTCAATTTTTAGGTTGTCATTGTGATGTTTGTGTTATTATTGTATGTGTTTTATGTTGTTCTTTTTGTTCAGTGGTGATGTTGTTATTTGTAGATGTTCATAAGCATAATAAAATGTAAAAAAAACCAAAAAAAAAAAAAAGACCAGCAAATTCAAGGGGGTCGCCGTGTTGTTCAGAAGTAGCACAACAAAATTAGAATCCAATAGCACCTTTAAGACCAGCAAAGATTTCTTCAAGGCATGAGTTTTCATGGACTCTAATTTTGTTGAGTAAAACTTTGTTGGCCTTAAAGATGCCACTGGACTCACACACTGTTCTGCTGCTTCAGACCAACATGGCTCCCCCACGTGAATCAATATTGTCGATAGGAAACATCTGCTGAGGGAGAATGGATGGCCTACATGAATTTGTGGCTGAAGCAAGACTCGAACCGGCTGCCTACAAGGTCACAACACCTCCTCTTACCTACCGTCCCAAACCATCTACTGACTTCCATGCAGCATGGGCGTCTCTTGGGGTTTCAGACCCTTGTTCCTAACATGGTTGCAGCAGGGCCTTGTGCCTTGGAACAGATTCTAGATGCTGCCTGATGCAGCCAACGCATCCGACAGCCCCCATTAAGACTTCTCAATCATCCTCGACTTGGGAAGCGTACATGAGCAACTATAAAAAGATAGCGTAACAAGCCAACTGTCCTATGAACCCTTGCAGTCAGATTGCAGATACTGACAACAGACTAGTCCTGTGATGAAAACAATGAAAAATTTGTAATGTATAAGCTGTCAAACACTTCAGGAATCTTAAAAACAGAGCCGGGGGGGGGGGGAATTGATAACTGTTTTTACTGTTGTCATTATTACATATTTTCTCAACATTCCAGCCCTTTTCAGATGTTACCATCCTGCATATTAGGGAGCCTGCCAACAATGCTCATTAGGAACTCATGCTACCCATAATCCTCCTAATAGGCACAGTGGCCATGTTGTCTGAAAGGAGCAACATGCAGATCTTGCATGCATCTGCCCAGGGTATATGCAGGCCTGCAAAATGGAGCTCTTCCATCAGTCTTTTGGTTGGGGTCAGTAAATCAGTGGTCCCCAACCCCTGGTCCGGGGACCGGGACCGGTCCGTAGATCAGTTGTTACTGGTCCGCAACTCCTCCTCATCCTCCTCCCCGGCTGCTGCCTCGGGGGTTGCCCTGCCACTCTGCCACCGACTCACCTTTGGTGCTCTCCGGTGGCTGCCATGGCTGGGGCTCCCCCTCGGTGTGGCACTGCACAGATGCTGCTGGCAGCACCCCCCAGCAGGTGGCGGGAAGTCAGGGGCGTCAGTGGGAAAACAAGTGGAGCAGGGGCTCAGGTGTTGGTGACACCCCTCGGCAAAAGACTACCCCCCCCTGGGGCCTCAGTAAAATTGCCAAACGTTGACCGGTCCCGGGTGATAAAAAGGTTGGGGACCACTGCAGTAAATGACTAGTGATACCATCAAACGGGCTATTCCCAAGACTTATCTCCATCCCAGGAGATTTGGGGGGGGGGGGCAGAAACTAATGGCTTTTAGCTGATGCAGGTTGATGTATTTTTAACTTGCTTTTAAAGGGTTAAATATTTAATTTATTGCTGATTTTAATGATTTAAACTGCCACAAGCAGGTATATACCAGGAGAGGCGGTATCTTTACAACGCTCCGCGGGAGCGGTATAAATAAAACAGTAAGGGGTGTGGGGGAGGGCTTGGTCCGGGATGGGGGGGGGGCAATGATTGGTCCCTTGACCCCAGACTTTCTTCCTACCCTCCCTCCCTCTCAGCAGGGCAAGGGGTCCAGGGAGGGGAACCTCCTGCGCCCACCCACTGCCCGCTAGCGCCCGCTGTATTTTTCAAGTGGGCTAAATTTCTAGTATAAATAAACAAAGTTTTTTGGGAAACAATAGGACTGAAACCTGGTACATTGGTAGGGGGGATTGTTATTTATCCTCTTCTTGGACAAAATGGAGAGGGTTTAGAGTAGAGGAATGAGAATGATCCGGGGCCTGAGGACCGAGCCCTATGAGGAAAGGCTGAGGGACTTGAAAATGTTCAGCCTGGAGAAGAGGAGTGGACATGATGGCTGTCTTTAAGTATTTGAAAGGGAGGAGGGCAGGGAGCAAATCCTGTTAGCAGCAGAGAAGACCCGCAGGAATGGATTTAACGTACGTGGAGGCCAATATCAGTTGGATATCAGGGGGGAGGGGGAATTCACAGTCAGAGTAGTTCAGGAGTGAAATCGACTTCCTAAGGAGGTGGGAAGCTCCCCCTCACTGGCGGTCTTCAAGCAGCAGCTGGACAGATCCTTCTCCTGGATGCTTAAGCTGATCCTGTATTGAGCAGGAGGGTTGGATTAGATGGACTGTCTGGCCCCTCCCAACTTGATGATTCTGATTCTTCAACTATGTGGCTTTTATTATTATGGTGATTTGTATTGAATAGTGCAGAGGTTTGGAGGAAGGACATGCAGATATGGCCATTCCCATTTTTTTGTGATACGCATGTTATCCTTGCCACTTATTTTGGTTCACATTATATTTTGTTGATGATGATTCTTTTTTCTCATGGGCAGCATTTCACACCACTGCTCTGCCTTTTCTACGCATCTATCATTTAAAAAAAATGTGTACATTTTTAACAGGGAAAAAAACTGACGCAAGGAAACCGAAAATGATTTCAAAACAAATGACTCACGGGCTCATTTCTCTCAAAAGCAAGGGAAAAACAGACGATATTTGACTTGAAGCTGCAAGCTTGCAAAATTCAATCTCATCTCTGCTCTGGATCTCTTTTGAAGTTTTCTACATTATGTACAAGGCTGAATGGCATATCCCCTTATATCTCCTTAATATTTCATATGCCTTTTGTCTATATATCTACTCCTGGCTTGGTATTGGTATTGACCTTCAAAGCCCTAAACCAGGGGTAGTCAAACTGCGGCCCTCCAGATGTCTATGGACTACAATTCCCATGGGAATTGTAGTCCACGGACATCTGGAAGGCTGCAGTTTGACTACCCCTGCCCTAAACGATCTGGAACCAGCATATTTGCCTCTCACATTACACCCCCCAAAGGGCCTTATACTCAATGGACCAGAATTTGCTTGGGGTCCCCGGCCCCAAGGAGGTGAAGCTGGCCTCAACCAGAGCCAGGGCTTTTTTTTGCCTGGTGGATTGCTCTGCCAACTGAGTTCTACAGACTATCACTTCTAGGGCTCTAAGCCCTCATTGCCTGACTGGGAAGCAATGAGTCCAGGCAAACCAAAGTCTATGAGAAAGCGGCAAAGAGTTACTTGGGAAGAGAGGAGGCTGGTTTTGCCAATCAGAGGCAGGCAGTGATGTCCAGTTTAATCTCAGCCTTGCCATATCCACTCCAGAGGTCTCTACCTAGGGTTGCCAGCATTGTTGAGAAAGACCTGAAACCACAGAGTTTTGTCCAAATTCTAGAGTATTGAGTATCATAACAATGACATGACATCACTTCCAGGTAGTCAAAGGAAGTGATGTTTCCCCTTTGGTGCAACACTGCTTTTTATAAATAATGGTCTCCTGCTGGCCCACAATGGGCTGGTGGGTGACCGAGAAGGCTGCCAGGCTGCAGGCTAGAGTTTGAGTTGGGGGAGGTTGCCCCGCCTCTTCCTGCTCCTGCACAGGGGAGTATTTGGCCTGGTGCACCTCATCCGCCCTGGATTTGTGCTCCCGCATGGGAGCCAGGGCAGCAAAGTTCCCAGAGCAGAAACGGTCCTGGAGTCCTACCTAATTACCCATCCCAGCCTTCCTCATTATAAGCAAGTATTATAGGAAGGTCACTTTAAAATTCCAGTTCATACCAGCTAGGACCAATGTATTCTCTTCTTATGGCAATAGGGTGCCGCTTTTTGCCTAACTGAGGAAACAAGTTTAATTCACTTCTATGGGGTTCCTGCAGGCATCTTGTACAGCATTAAGCCTTGCTCTGTTGACCTTTCGTGACAGACCCATGCAACAAATCTGCCAGCTCCATGGCTTCACTCAGAGGATCCTGGTTATTGTAGTTCGATGAGAATGCCAAGTGTTAGAAATTAGGGCTATCACAAGACTACAGTTCCCAAGCTCCCCTGGGGAGAGCGAATTAATGACTGGCTTAAATTCCTGGTGCAAATATGCTCTGGGTGTCTCCACACCACAATTAGAATGGGTGTAAAATCAGAAGGGAATTTAACCCCGACTCTGTTCAAGAATGCAAAATGGTGCCATGCAAATTGGTCTCACAGTCCATAATGCTTGGAGCTCCATGGCAGTGAAAGAAGTGACAAATGAAAAAGTGGGAGAAATATAAATAATAGAAATGACTAATTATAATGAGGGGAAGGGGAGGGGAAGAAAAGAGCCGAGAGAAAGAAAAGCTCGCAACAAAGACCTCTAATATTACTGGTTAAAAACCAATTGGACTGTAAACTTTAATTCATCTACTAAATGTCAGGCACGATTGGATGTAGCAGCGGTCGCCTCACCTCTCTACGTTATTAATACATGCTTAGCTACAGTGGAAATTAGAAGGTCGGTAATAATAGCCTTCCAAAAACACTTCAGATGGAAATTTCAGTTTGAAATTTGCCGAGAATTCTATGACTGTCGTAACGAGCTCTATAAAAGCTAAATGTTAGGATAGAAGGCCTTTCATTTAGATCAGCTTAGTTTGTGACATTATACGTTTGTGTTCCTTTTTTCCCCTTTCTTCCTTTCATGCTCCTTTCTTTCCCCCACCCCCCAGGAACACCGGAGACATTGAATTTCACCAGTACGCAGTCCAGTTTGACAAGAAACATTTAACCCAGGGGTCCCCTTTTCTTTGAAACCCGTTTCATTTCCTTAATCTACGGCAAGGAGCTGTTTGACATATGTGCCATACGGCTATGTAACAGCCACCTTTTGTGAAACATGAGCCAAACATTACTGTGGGTATATATATATATATTCTCGCCACTATATTCTCGATGTCCCCTCATCCCCCCCCCCCAAGCCCCCAAAAGGTAATTGAAAGCCACCTAAATTAGGATCGGTACATAAAATTCTCCGCAGTCTCCACAACGGCTTGGGTTTGGGTATCGTGGAAAAGAGGCAGAGACAAGGAAAGCTACGTGTTGATCCAGAATGGATAGCATGCCAAATAAAAATAGTTTCTACGACGTCAAGGTCCCCGTCAGGTTTTTAACCTACAACCTCACAGATTGAAAGAAGATGGTTGACGGAGGTCGGAGGAGGAGGGAAGGGGCCCCCTTACAGCCTCAGCCATAGAGCTGCTTAATCACATCGCAGTCATTGACAGATGGCTCCAGAAGAGAGGGAAATAATAAATAAAAATCCCCTAACTAGAGGAGAGGTAAACAGCATATTGTTTATGATAACTCAGGCATAAAGCAGACCAAAGGGAATATTTCAATTTCATATTGAGGACCGTGCGATGAAAAAAAAATAACCTCACCGTGAAGATCAAACCGGAACAGAAAGATGACTGGAGAGGTGAGCATTTCAATTTTGCACTGTGGGCATGCTTAGGGTTGCCAACCTCCAGACCGCACCCGGAGATCTCCCATGTTACAATTGAGCTCCAAACAACCAATCTGTACCCTTGGAAAAGATGGCTGTTTTGGAGGGTAGACTCCATAGCACTGTACCCTGCCAAGATCCCTCGCCTCCTCAGGATCCACCCTCAAAATCTCCATATATTTCCCAACCTAAAGCTGTCATCCCTGCATATTGGGGAGGTGGGTGATTTAGCACAAGACTACCCTAGGAGCTAGAAGGGGTAGCATTGGCTGTGGTGAGTAATTGCTGTGGTGGGCGATAATAAACCCATTCCTGTGGCTCATAAACTAGAAGAGAATCATGAGGCTGTTACTACCAAAGCAAAGAGCAGCTAGGAAGAGAGACACATCAGAACGAAGTCCCATGGAACCTCTAAGACCAACAATTACTGCTAATTTAATCTCTCCTCATATATGAAAAGGGTGGTTTTTTATACCCTGCTTTCCACTACCCGAAGGAGTCTCAAAGAAGCTTACAATCACCTTCTTTTCCTCTTGCCACAACAGACGCCCTGTGACATAGGTGGGGCTTTGAGAAAACTCTGATAGAACTTCTCTGTGAGAACAGCCCTATCAGGGCTGTGACTAGCCCTGGGGCAGCCAAACTGTGGCTCTCCAGATGTCCATGGACTACAATTCCCATGAAGAAGAGTTGGTTCTCTACCAGAAGGAGCCTCGAAGCGGCTTACAATTGCCTTTCCTTTCCCCACAACTGACACCATGTGAGGTAAGTGAGGCTGAGAGAGCCCTGCTTGGTCAGAACAGCTTTATCAGTACTGTGGCAGGCCCAAGGTCACCCAGCTGACTGCATGTGGGGAAGTGGGGAATCAAACCCAGTTAGCCAGATTATAAGCCACTGCTCCTAACCACTACACCAAGCTGGTTCTGCTAGCATGTGCTGGCAGGGGCTCATGGGAATTGTAGTCCATGTACATCTGGAGAGCCACAGTTTGGCCACCCCTGCACTAGGCCAAGGTCCCCCAGCTGGCTGCATGTGGAGAAGCGGGGAATCAAACCCAGTTCACCAGATTAGAAGCCACTGCTCTTAACCACTACACCAAGCTATGCAGTCTAGTGATTTCCATTTTAATTGTTTGAAGGAGTGTGCATGCACATGAAAGCTTACACTTTGAATAAAACTTTGTTGGTCCTAATGGTGCCATTGAATCCAGACATTGTTCTGCTGCTTCAGGCCAACATGGCAACTCACCTGAATCAATGAATGCATCACTCTGATAGTGGCAGTGATTTTTTTTCACTGAGTTGAGAACAAATGTATGGTTCTGGGGCAAGCTGTATTAAAAACACACACACACAATTATTTAGGCTTCCAATGCAGTAGAAACGGAGTAGGTCAAGTCTACCTGTGAAGAGCACCTCTTGGTTGGTGTCCGATGATGTCTCCCACCCGAGTTTGACTCAAGGGATTAGAGTGCCTGAGCCCCTGGAACTCACCTTGAACCAAGGTGTTATGGTGGCAGGACAATTTTGAGATGTGACAATGGGCATAAGCCACGTTCATTGCCTTGTCCTTTATATGCTGCCCACCACCCAGTTGTGCCTCCCCAAGCAGCCAGTTGGATCTTTTGTGCAGTGAACTTGCCATACCTGCCAGTCCGCTTGGTGTAGTGGTTAAAAGCAGTGGTCTCAAATCTGGAGAACCAGGTTTGATTCCCTACTCCTCCTGCACATCCAGCCACCTGGGTGACCTTGGGCCAGTCACATTTGTCTCCGAGCTTTCTCAGCACCACCTACATCACAGGGTCTCTGTTGTGGTGAAAGGAAGACCATAGTAAGGTGCTTTGGGACTCCTTCGGGTAGGGAAAAGCAGGTTTTGAAAGGATTGTCAGTATTTTGTTTGTTTGTTTGTTCGTTCATTCCTTCGTTCGTTTGTTTGTTAGATTTTTCTCCCACCATTCCTCGCACAGCTGGCTCACAACCCTAAGATCAATACAATCAATAAAAACTATTTCAAATAAAACAGTTCCAATAAAACATCTGTTTACATTTAAAAATATGACATTGGATTCTTAAATTAATAATATATACCATAGTCTCTAGAATCACCAATGATGTTTTGTAACAGGGGGTTGCCGTTATATAGCAAAGGGCCATTAAATGGTGACCCCATCCTGGTCTCAACAAAATGCCCAGCGGAAAAGCTCCATCTTCCAGGCCCTGTGGAACTCAGAGGGCATTTCCGCACAGTGGTCAAAATGGTGACAATAGCGTTATATTAAATCACGCTATCCCCTCCACACTTCAAAGTCTTCCTGACGCATCTTCCCCTCCCCACATGCTGCACAAACAGCAAATGAGTGAGCAACGCACTATTTCACTCACAGCTCCTTGGCCTGTCAATCAACAGGGCCAACCAATCAGTGGTTTGTTGGTCTCGCCCCCCCCTTTTTTTTACTTGAGACTTACATATAGCAATGCATATTTAATTCTATGAAAACACATTGCTGCGTTATTTAAAGCCCCCCCCCGCATGGGGGGAGGGGTGAGTTGGAGAAAGAAGGCATCTAAAGGCAGGAGTAGGTGTCCAGGCAAGATAGCTGTCTGGTCTTGTCTGTCCTCCTGTGATGCAAAAGGTGTGCAGTTTTATGAAAGATTCAAACCTGTTTTCTTTCAGGTGAAGGGAGAAACCCCGGAATGCCGTCGCAATTAGCAGTAGCGCTGAAATTGCATAAACCCTTGCAAGAAAGGCCATAAAACGAAAACCGCACTGACGTTCTGCTTTTAGGGAATAACACCAGCATGGGTTGCAATAATATTCGGGAGCCAGGACTATAATGGGCGATTACATAACGACCTGAAAGCAAGGACTATAGCGATCTGGAGATGAAGTTATGCTTTAGCCCTTCCTGGCCTTCCGAGGCACTGAGTTAATCACACCCACACACTCTTCTGGAGGCTGCATTCCTGCCACATGCTCTCCTTTTCAGAGGTCAACCCCCCAGCCTATAAACATGTGCCAGGAGCTGTAGCTTGGCACTCACAATACTAGCGCAAGAGATGGTTCAGATTATTTGGCAATATTTTTTTGAGGTTACAAGAGTAGCGGGGGGAAAAATGCAAAGCCTTGTGGTTTCACACTTTTAAAAACTGGTTTCGCGAGAAAAATTGCATTTAAAGCCATGTATGTATGGAGAGTGAGGAGGATGATCTGGGGCCAAGGGACCAAGCCCTATGAAGATAGGTTGAGGGACTTGGGAATGTTCAGCCTGGAGAAAAGGAGGTTGAGAGGGGACATGATAGCCCTCTTTAAGTATTTGAAAGGTTGTCACTTGGAGGAGGGCAGGATGTTGTTCCCGTTGGCTGCAGAGGAAAGGACACGCAGTAATGGGTTTAAACTACCAGTACAACGATATAGGCTAGATATCAGGAAAAAAATTTCACAGTCAGAGTAGTTCAGCAGTGGAATAGGCTGCCTAAGGAGGTAGTGAGCTCCCCCACACTGGCAGTCTTCAAGCAAAGGTTGGATACACACTTTTCTTGGATGCTTTAGGATGCTTTGGGCTGATCCTGCGTTGAGCAGGGGGTTGGACTAGATGGCCTGTATGTCCCCTTCCAACTCTATGATTCTATGATTCTATGTTCTCCTAATGTATTGTCTGGTTATTAAGGAGGCTGGATGGGGGAATGGGGAAAACCTGCGTCATTTGCGCCAGGTGCTCCTAAAGTCTCTCTGGTAGGAGTGGATTTTATGAGAAAAGCGGGGCTACCCCCAAAAAGGGTGGTCCTGTGTCATCACTCTCCCCTTCTCTGCTGGGATCAGAATTGCATTAGGCCGTCCACATCACCAGCCCCATTTCATATGATTTGTTCTTGATTGCAGGGGTGTGAAAATAGCCCAAATAATGATACCAAGACAAAAGGTCACCTGTACATAGGGCAATCCTATTTTATGCATTACAAAACTCTGTCCTCTCTGCCCCCATTTGTATTAGATTTCTACAATGCATTCTTAGTGGGGCTGCCCTCCAAAAGTATTGGGAAACTTCAATTTATACAGAATGAGGTCCTCAGGATGTTGAGGGGTAGGTAGTGAGGACCAGTCTTGGTCCCTCTATGGAGGTTCCCAGTTGGTTTCCAGGCCCAATTCAAGATGCTGGTGCTGACCCTTGGAAGTCCTATTCATCTTGGGACCTAGATAGACCATGGTAGCCCTATCTCATTAGAGCTCAAAAAGTGAGCAAGGTCAGACCTCGTTAGGGATAGGAGACTGCCAAGGACATCTAGGGTTGCTACACAGTGGCAACCAATGGAAAGCCACCTCTGTTCTTCTCTGCCCTGGCCTGGATAAGCCCAGGCTAGCCCAGTCTTATCAGATCTAAGAAGTTAAGCGGAGTCAGCCCAGGCTAGCAGTTGTATGGTAGACCACCGAGGAAGTCCATGGTTGCTTTGCAAAGGCAGGGAAACCAGTGTACCTTCAGGACCATCTATGCCCACATCAAGCAAACCAACCCCTATGGACATCTTCCAAGCCCATTCTTTGGGTGCTCCTCTTTTCTGAGCTTAGGCAGGTGGAAACCTGATAGAGGGCCTTCTCGGGTGTGACACCTGGAACTCCTTTCCCACAGGTCCAGTCATCCATGCCTTCTATCACTGTCTTCTGCCAGTGAGCAAACACATTGTTTCACCTGGCACGGCTTCAGCCACAGCAGTTTCAGAAGGCTTCATGGTATACTGCAGGTGAAATCCTCCCCTGAATTGCCTCCACCACAGGCACCACTCTCAAATCTCCCAGGCCAGAGTTGACATCCCTTTGACATAACCCAGTGATCTTTGAACCCAGGATGCTGCTATAATAATGCTCAGCAATGTCAGAAGTGGAAAAAGCTTTGGGATGTATAGCTGTGAGGACTTCAGGCATCCCAACGCTTGCCTACCTCCAGCTCCACTGGTCCAAGCGAAGGTCCCCAAGCTTACCTCAAAGTGGAAGAACACCAGGTTTAAATTATGTATTGACATCATCTAGAAGTGTTGTCAGCACATTGTGTGTGTGTGTGGGTGGGGGGGATGAAGCTCAGGTTTTGGGGCAAACTCTATGGTTAGAAGCAAATTCTACCACAGAGGTTTGCCCAAAAGCTAGAGCGTCAACTCTCAACATCTCCAATGTGCCAACATCACTGTTGGGTGATGTCGGCATAGCACACCATTCCCAGAAAGCTCCCCCCCATCCCCTTCTAGCAGTGTTGATGGACCTGCCAAACTTACCTCTGGAAGGGCTGAAGATCTGGAATTACAACTGATCTCCACACTACATATATACTTGCTTGTTTATTATTGATTGAAGCATTTACTCCTCTTCTTTTAGGGCAAATGACTAGTTTGGAGGGTGGACAGCCCTACTGAGACCCCTCCCCTCTCTAAACCCCATTCTCCCAAGCTCTATCCTCAACCCTAAAGGCATTCCAAACCCAGAGTTGGCAACTTTTAATATCCCTACCAAATTAATCTCTGTTGTATTCCTAATTACGTCCCTGGGAGCACTAGATAATGTCTAGATTTCAGAATGGCCTTGGATCTAATCTGTCTTAGTTTGCATTGGCAATGCCTGTTCTGAATCAGGCATTTGTCCATCACTAGTAAACCTTTTCAGATATTATGCTACAGCAGGGATCCAATTGTGAATACCGGAAGGGCACACTACCTGCAATGCTCCTGACGCACATGGTCACCCAAATATGGAAATCCGGGTTTGATATGTCCACATCTGTTCCCTGGGGGGAAGGGGGGAGGAATAAGGGTAGCTTATTCCAAAGTTTGAAAATATATGTTTCTACTGTCAAAATGGCAATTGAGTAGGGGCAGCTGGATCCCCCACAGATGTAACAACTGCAAAGGTCTACTGATGTAGAGAATAATCCCCAATTTGCACTGAGAACTGGAGAGCCATTTAAAGAAAGGACACACACAAATATACTTGACAACTGATATATTGCATGACCATTGTTCCAGACAATTAGATGGGCTTACATGATGCACGGGCTTGTCAAAGATGCAAATTCCTTTTGCTTAAAAATAAAGCCATGTCATAAACAGTACTGTAGTTTTTATAAGAAACAAAAGAGAATAACCAGGACTAGTGCAAGAAGAAGAAGAAGAAGAAGAAGAAGAAGAAGAAGAAGAAGAAGAAGAAGAAGAAGAAGAAGAAGAAGAAGATTAATAATGATAATGATAATGATAATGATGATGATGATGAAAGATGAAACATATTATTTATGTTCATTGCTTTTTTTATATATATCATAGAATCATAGAATCACAGGCCATCTAGTCCAACCCCCTGCTCAACGCAGGCTCAGGCCAAAGCATCCTAAAGCATCCAAGAAAAGTGTGTATCCAACCTTTGCTTGAAGCCTGCCAGTGATATATATATATGTTATATATATATATATATATATATATATATATATATATATATATATATATATATATATATATATATATATATATATATATATATATATATATGTTTTAAAATAATCTTGAATCTATCCACAAGTGTGCCCTTGCTGAGTATCTTAATCTCTGGCCATGTGCAGAAAACTTTTTAAAAAACCATCCTCCTGACTGAGAGATGGTAACAAGGGTCTCTTAGTGCATGAAAAGAGCTGCCGTGAATGGCACTATGCAGCAGCCTGCATCCGGTGATGTCTGCGTGCCCCGAGAATATTCTGGAAGCTCCTGTCATATAAATGATCTTCATTAACAAGCTGAGGTTGACACTCTGTCCCCGAATTCCACCTCCCTCCCTCCCTCCCTCCCTCCCGCCCGCCCGCCAAGTGAGCATTCTCTCACGCTTTTGTTCCGAAGGCAAAAATAAACAACGAAACATGTTAGTGTTTCTTGGCATTTCTCTCACTTGTAAAAATGATTTCAATTTATGGAAGGATTAAAAACAGATCCGCGAGTCTTCTTCTTCGGAGCCAAGGCGTTTGGCTTGCCCTTTTTGTTTGTTTCTTCCTTTCTTCTCCTCCGACCCCTTGTCTTCAATTATTACCCACACCACGAACAATAACCAATGAAGCAGCAGCAATTCAGTGCAATTGACTGGAAAGAGGCAGGCCGTACTTCGAAGGAGAGCAGGCCGCAGCGTCAACCACTGCACTGCAACTTTATCAACATTTGGAAAAGAAAAAACACACACACACACACACACACAGCCTCCCTGACCTGTCCTCTGGGAAAAGATGGTACGGCTTCCATGTCGTTTTAAAAAACGAGTGCGCGAATATATGTAAAGGTGAAGGCTGAAGAGAGACGGTGTTGAACATCTGGGTCACCTCTGCAAGCGAATGTTCTGTACCATCAGGGTTTGCCTTGTCTCAATTGTTCGAAGTGCGCAGATGCCGAAAGCAAGGCGTAACAAAAGCGGATTGATTTTTGTTTTTGAAAAATATATGTATACTAAAGATCTCAAAGGAAAACATGAGATCAATAGATTCACATCTAAAACGCCAAAGAAAACAACAGGCTAGCATTCCTGTTCTTTCTCCTTGTCTTCTTCCTCTTCCTCATCTACCTCCACCGGTCAATGTTCCTCATTAAGCATAATAATCCTGAGGGGAGAAAAGGTAAGGTTGTTTCGCTGAGGCACAATCTGTGTTTATGGGTCTGGCCAATCTGCGAAATGTCGGGACCTCTCGCTTCAGGATCCAATTGGTTTGCCAGCAAGCCATGCTGATGGTCTTTCCTAAGATTTTTCAGGGTCTCTTTGCACTGCAGCCTTCTAACAGTGGACAGTCAGGTCAAGTGAGTAATTGACATGAGGGGACTACAATTCCCACAAGGCTTTGGGAAGGGGGGATGTGCATATACAAAATAACCTTGATTAACACAAACTTAGATAGTACGATGTTTCTAAAAGACACAGGGTTTACAATCACTGGCTGGCTGGCTGACTGGTTTGCTCACTCTTTATTTAAATGAATGGCTACTGAATAGCAACCGGAAATAACAGCTAGGGATTCAGACTCCAACCTAATGTGAAAACATGCAGGCGTGGAGCACTGATAAGCAAGTCAGCCAGCCAAACAGGCTTCAGCTCCTCACAAACTGCCAAACCTCAACAAGAACCTGCTCCCTGGTTTGCTTCTGGTGAGCAGAAAGTGAGCTGAATTGACAAGTGTTTGGAAATTGTTAGTTGGCCACAGATTAGAGAAGGCGTTCTCAACCAGGGTTTTGTGAAACCCTGGGGTTTCTGGATACATGTATATAAAGGTAAAGGTATCCCCTGTGCAAGCACCGGGTCATGTCTGACCCTTGGGGTGACGCCCTCTAGCGTTTTCATGGCAGACTCAATACGGGGTGGTTTGCCAGTGCCTTCCCCAGTCATTACCGTTTACCCCCCCAGCAAGCTGGGTACTCATTTTACCAACCTTGGAAGGATGGAAGTCTGAGTCAACCTTGAGCTGGCTGCTGGGATAGAACTCCCAGCCTCATGGGCAGAGCTTCAGACTGCATGTCTGCTGCCTTATCACCGTGCGCCACAAGAGGCTCTTACATGTATATATGTATATGTATATGTGTGTGTTTATGTATATATGTATATGTATATGTGTGTATATATATATACATGTATATATGTATATGTATGTAGGTATGTAAGTAGGTAGGTAGGTAGGTACGTAGGTAGGTAGGTGGGTGGGTGGGTGGGTGGGTAGGTAGGTAGGTAGATAGGTAGGTAGGTAGGTAGGTAGGTAGGTAGGTAGGTGGGTGGGTGGGTGGGTAGGTAGGTAGGTAGGTAGGTAGGTAGGTAGATAGATAGATAGATAGATAGATAGATAGATAGATAGATAGATAGATAGATATGTATATGTATATGTGTGTATATATATATACATGTATATATGTATATGTATGTAGGTATGTAAGTAGGTAGGTAGGTAGGTACGTAGGTAGGTAGGTGGGTGGGTGGGTGGGTGGGTGGGTGGGTGGGTAGGTAGGTAGATAGGTAGGTAGGTAGGTAGGTAGGTAGGTAGGTAGGTAGGTAGGTAGATAGATAGATAGATAGATAGATAGATAGATAGATAGATAGATAGATAGATAGATAGATAGATAGATAGATAGATAGATAGATAGATAGATAGATAGATAGATAGATAGATAGATAGATAGATAGATAAAATGTATTACACATTTATTGGGTGATATGGCCATATATGGTCATGTCAACTTCCCCCTCCCAAAATGGCCAGTGTTGGGCCTGGAGGGGGTGGGAAGGCGAGGGGCATGTACACAGCCATACTTCCCAGCCATATTCTGCATCATCACACCACGTCTGGGATTTCTCAAAGCCTGAAGAATGTTTCAGGGGGTTTTCAGCAGTAAGAAAGTTGAGAAAGGCTGGATTAGAAAAACAGTCTGGACCTTGCTCTTGTGCTTATAACAGTGGCTTTGCAAGATTTGAGACCAGTCACACCTTAAAAGACCAACAAGATTCCCAAGGCATTTTGAGAGTAAAAGCTGCCTTCGTCAGATAAAAGTGAGCTTTAATTCTTGAAAGTTTAAACCATGGGAATCTTGTTGGTCTAAAGCAGTGGTTCTCAACCTTGGGGTTAGGACCCCTTTGGGGGGGTTGAATGACCCTTTCACAGGAGTTGCATCAGGGCAAGCAGCTTGGCCATGGGGGTGCCATCCACACAACAGCCTTGCGGGGTAGATCGAGATAAAGCGATCATCTGTCTGGAGCAGTGGAAAAGAGCAAGATCGGCATGCTGGGACAAGAGGCAGAACTGAATTGAGTAAAAATCGGGGGGGGGGGGAAACGATTTATATACAACCATGAACAATGGATCTTCACCCCATTGGTCAGTTTCGGTTTAATTTCTGCAAAAGAACACTTGCATAATTTTATGGTTGGGGGTTACCACAATATGAGAAACTGTATTAAAAGGTGACAGCATTAGGAAGGTTGAGAGCCACTGGTCTATCACTTGAACTTGTATCTTGCTCTTTGATCGCAGACCTGCAAAACAAACAGTGGTCTGATTCGGAATTATTGAATGTGTCTGTTCCTCCCACAGTGGTGACCCCTGTCACATATCAAGATTTTGGTATCGAGCTGACATTCAAGAGACAACTTGAGCAGCCCCCCCCCCAAAAAAAAAACAGTTAACAATGTCTCCCATTCTGCCGGTTTCATTTTTCATCTCTCGAAGCCAGAAAGCAACACCTTTGGCTGTCTCAGAAAACAGCCATAGCAAGATCTTTCTTAAAAACTCTATCTTTTTGACATTCTTCTTGCTTGTGCTTTTCAAAACAAGATTTTCCTCCTAATAAAGTCTTTTATTAGTATTATTCACCTGTCATTACACAGCATTAGACAATTACGCAACAGAGAATGAGTCCTAGAAGATGAAAAATTCCTTTTCTGTTCCTCTTCAGAAAAGGGGGGGGGGGGTAGATGTCAGGACAAAAGGAAAGCATATTTCATCCAAAACTATGGATGAATCTCTCTCTCTCTCTCTCTCTCTCTCTCTCTCTCTCTCTGTCTCTCTGTCTCTGTCTCTGTCTCTCTCTCTCTCTCTCAGAATTGCCAATGCTGCCACCTATGCTTTTAAAAAGTTTGCCATCCGAAGTCATTGGTGTGATCCAAAAAGAAGCAGGGCTGGGGGAAGGAAAGGAAATGGGCACGAAACAATCTCCCCTCCCGTTTTGATTGCCAGGCGATTGACAAAATAATTTGTACCCGTCGATTTTCATGAAGGATTTTTTTTTTACAATGGATTTGCCAAGCAGATTTTTAATTTTAATCGGTAATGAAAAAAATGACAACACGGATCACAACAAGGCATCAGCCGCTAAATGGGCTCCGGCAACTGCTGTCAGCAGCGCTCCATTAGGGAGCTGTACCTTTGCGGGCATCAATCACGTTCTTCAAACTCCCGTACATCTTCGAGATCTAATTAGACATTTAAGTTCTTTACTAGCAATTTGCAAAACTGTCACTTGCTAACGGTGCAAGGCACTAAAAGAAAATAGATACGTCTGTATGTTTCTTAAGAGCCCAGGGAGAGATTGTTTATCTCACTCCCCTGAAAGTTTTCTGAATTAGCATTAGCATTTACAAAGTACCTGACCAGCGATGGTGAAGATTACGTTTATTGTGCTTCTGCTTACTGAGGACTTTCCATGCTGATCTCTAGAGATCTGTGCAGAGATCTGGCTAACACAGGCTATTTCAACCAGGGTTTCCTGAATTTTAAAAATTTATTGGGGGGTATGGCCTCTTATATAGAGCCTCTTGTGGTGCAGGGTGGTAAGGCAGCAGAAAGGCTGGCTGAAGCTGTCTGCCCATGAGGCTGGGAGTTCGATCCCAGCAACCGGCTCAAGGTTTGACTCAGCCTTCCATCCTTCCGAGGTCGGTAAAATGAGTTCTCAGCTTGCTGGGGGGTAAACGGCAATGACTGGGGAAGGCACTGGCAAACCACCCTGTATTGAGTCTACCAAGAAAACGCTAGAGGGCGTCACCCCAAGGGTCAGACATGACCCGGTGCTTGCACAGGGGATACCTTTACTTTTACCTTATGGCCATATATGGTCATGTCGACCCACCCTCCCAAAATGGACAATGATGGGCCTGGAGGGAGTAGAAAGGGGAGGGGTCGTGGGTGGACGTGTACACGGCTATGCTTCCCAAACATACAATCACACCACCTGGGTTTTTCTCAAAGCCTGAAGAATGTTTCAGAGGTTTCTTAATGGTAAGAAAGTTGAGAAAGGCTGGGCTAAGAGGAAACACTGGGAATCAAGAATCTATGACTTACATTTTTATGCTGCTGTTCCTCTAAAGAGGTGGCCATTTGAAGTCAATAAGGCTGTAGGATGGAGCTTGGCCGTGGTAAGCCTTAGCTGTATGTCTAAGCAGGCATCTGAATGGGTCTCCAAGAACCATGGACACCCTAACCATTATACCGGTGGTCTTTTGACTTTCCAGACCCAGGACCCATCCTACATTGGATCCATTGAGATGACAGGATGTTACATGACTTCCTGGAACATCTGATCCATGAGAGAAGGAGGCAAGACACTAGAACTATGACCTCCGCAATGTCACAGGCCCCGAAACCACAGCCAGAGGCAGCAGGCATAGAGAGCTGTGGGCAGCACTGTGGTGAGGAACTAATTGACAAATTTCAGCGCATTTTGCTACTGGATTTTACAGTGTGGAATGCAAAATCCACTTGCAAACAGCCACTGAAGTGAATTAAAACTGCAGTATTTAACATGTGTGAAAGCGCCCATAGGAACGTTGAGGGACTATGCTCTGGTTTTGGGACAAAACTTTTATGGTAGAATTAGCATCTACCAAAAGGTTTTGCCCACCCCCCACCCCTACACACACACACACACACACATTCCTATATCAGTTTTGGGTCACATAGGCATGCCATGTTAATTTCCAGGGTTCCTCCCTTTTGGGAAGAAGCAACCCCTCCCTGCTGGCCAGCTGACTGGCAGTGGAGAGTTGGGGGCAGAAAGTGGGAGATCCCTACCCCCACTATGGAGATCTGGTCTCCCTAAACCCCACTCTCCTAAGGCTCCACCCCCCAAACCTCTAGATATTTTCTTACCAGGAGCCTAAATCTAACGATTAATGTTTGTTTCAGCTCTTGATGTCTTCTGCAGTGACCTAGTACAAGGTACTAGCTAGGGTAATTCTGTCGCTTACTGCCCTTGAGGGAGGGCGCCCAAACAATCAGAAACCAGCTGTGAGGATTCTGCAAGATGTTTCACAGATAAGGCCTCAATGCTCCACCACAACCTTCTCCCTATGCTTGATACAGTAATGGAACTGGAGGCCCCTTGGCTGTCACTGGGAGAGTATTTGATGGCTTCAGGCATCTTTCACTGGCTGAAGTGGATAGGTTATTAAATAGTTGAGGCTGACCACTTGTCCATTAGACGCCTGTCCCTTTTGGCTGCTCAAAATCAAGTGATGACAGGATAGGAGGCCCTCTCCAGGAGATAATCAATCTCTTCCTATCTACCTATCTGGGGTTTTTCCACCTGGTGGAATGAGCTTCCAGAAGGCCTCAGGCCCTGTCGGAACTGACTCAGTTCTGAGGGGCCTCCAAAATGGAACTCTTCTGCCAGGCATTTGGTTGGGGCCGATTAACTTCATTGATAATACCATCTAGAACTTTGCCTGGGTCCCCTCCACGTGGATACCCCCCGCCCCAAACCTGATACTTGAAATATGAGATCTGAAATAGAGAAACCATAATCAAAATTAGAACTATGCTGATAAACTGCAAACCAGCTAGGGCCATCAGCTGAGTTGATTGTTTTTACAGGCTTCAATATTACTTTAATACAATGCTGTTTTATTGTTTCCTGTTTCTATATAGATTGTATACACGAATGTTGGAAACCGCCCTGAGCTGGCTATGCTGGAAGGGTGGTGAACAAATCGCACCAAGAAACTGAATAAATATAATAAATCTATAATTCTCCGCCAGGTGCCGTAGCAATGTCTACTAGTTAGAAGCCTTTTGCAAAGTATTACGCAAATCTCCATGAAACGTCCTCCGGTATAGCATTGGCTCAGACCCTAATTCTGCACAAGCAAACATGGAAGTATAATTCATTTTCTTTTTATGGAACTTATTTCCAAATCAGTGTCCGTAAAAGTGTAGCTTGGCACTGTAATCATAAATGCAATTACTTGGAAGTAAGCTCAAAATTGTCGCTACGAGCCCCAAAGGAACAAGATCAGTTTCTAGCATATTTCATTTCAGAGTGTTCTAGAGACAAATTAATGACCATTTCTCAAGTGTTTAGGATAATTGTCTAGCACATTTAGTCAATCAATTTTCTGCTAGTGTAATAATTCTACATTGCTGTCTTCTTTGTACTTGATTTGTTCACGTCGTGATCTGGACACGGAAGATGACCCCATCGTTTCCAATTTCCTTTAGGCCCAAACTCAGCGTGAAGCTACCACATGTCCAACAACAACAGACAACAGCGGCAAACAGTGTCTGACTTCTCCCTTCCCTTTCCTAACTTCTGCAAGTAGACACGCGTATCACAACGTCTTGCCATTCCTTATATATGATATTAGAGCAGCCTTTTTCAAATTTTTAACCATGGAGGGGCCCCTGAAATAATTTCTCAAGCTTTGAGGAGCCCCGGAAGTGATGTCAGCTGACCACACCTCCCAGCTACACCTCCGGAAGTGACATCATCACCCACATTAACAGATTCAAGGAGGACTGAGTGGGGGAGAGTCAGGAGGCAATTTAAGATGGAGTAGGCATGTAGGCACGTAAACCATGAGAGAACTCACTTACGCTTAGGAGGGGATGCAATGGAAGCAGAGGACACGCAATAATGGGTTTAAACTACAAGTACAACGATATAGGCTAGATATCAGGAAAACATTTTCACAGTCAGAGTAGTTCAGCAGGCTGCCTAAGGAGGTTGTGAACTCCCCCTCACTGGCAGTCTTCAAGCAAAGATTGGATACACACTTTTCTTGGATGCTTTAGGATGCTTAGGGCTGATCCTGCGTTGAGCAGGGGGTTGGACTAGATGGCCTGTATGGCCCCTTCCAACTCTATGATTCTATGATTCTATGAGTCCTCTAGCTTGTGACTGAGTCCATTAAGGCAGAAGGGAAATGGCTGCAGACCCCCTCCAGAGCAACTGCGGACCCTTGGGTGGAAATCCCCGTATTAGAGTATTGTCATATCATAAATAAATCCTATTAGATGACACTAAAGAGGGGGGGGGTCCTCCCCATTGACCCCCCCTCCCAATTTTTAATGGCAGCCATGCAATTCTGTGCCACATCTAGTTTGAAATTAGGACTTTGCTGTAGGGCAGAAGTGTCCAAACTGTGGCTCTGCAGATGTTCATGGAATACAATTCTCATGAGGTCCTGTCAGCATGGCCAATTGGAATTGTAGCCTATGAACATATGGAGAACAACAGTTTGGCCACCCCTGCTGCAAGGGATGTATCTCTGACAGGCTTTAATACATGTTGTTCACTTTTTGGTACAACCAAGGTTTGGATCCAAGCAAGGGTTGCTGGTTCCATGTTCAGAAATACCTGGAGATTTGGCAGTGGAGCCTGAAGAGGGCAAGGTTTGGGGAATGAAGGGTATTCATTGAGTACAATGGCATAGAGGCCACCTTCCAAAGGAACCATTTTCTGCAGACTAAAGATCTGCTGTTGCCTAGAGATCTGCTATAATCTCAGGAGATCACCAGGCACCCCTTGAAGGCTGGCAACCCTAATCCTAACGACAGAAGACAGGGGGAGGTGATTTAACATTTCAGCTGCTGCTTGCTTTTGAGAATCAAAATTGGCCTTCTGATGCTTTCACAAGCATTTTAAGGGAGGGGGGGAGTGTACAAGGACAGTCCAGCAATACCAGTTCTAATCAATGAAACCAAATGGGTTTAAGACACTAAGCTGTCTTCTACTGCATCAAACCGTTGCTCTATCAAGGCTGTCTAGGGTCTCCGGTTGGGGTCCTTCTCATCATTTACTACCTGAGTCATTCAACTGGAGATAGCAGGGATTCATCTTGGTAATTTCTGTGTGCAAAGCAGAAGTTCTTTCCATGCCCATGCCCTGGTTGGTGCTGACTACATTTTGTCAATATAGATTAAATCAGGGGCAGTCAACCTGTGGTCCTCCAGATGTGCATGGACTACAATTCCCATGAACCCCTGTCAGCGTTTGCCACAGGTTGACTACCCCTGGATTAAATGGCTGGTCAAATGGTAATGTAGGTCCTGACTGTATATCCAGATCCAGACACCGCTATCCCTATCAACAATATTTCAAAAGGAATCGTGGTGACATGGTAACAAAGCTGTTTTACCATAGAGTTTTTGCCCAAGTACAAGTGCACTGCCCAGATGTCAATGGTGTGATGTCACTTCCTGTGCAATATCCACAATGAGGCCTCATTGTTCTGTTTCTAAAGCATATAGTACTAGATAAAGTATCGATGATCATTGCTGAAGAGCAACATTATTTTTAGGACAATCCAAAACAATACAAAGAGTAGGCAAGTTACAGAGTTCTCTGGAGTTCTTCATCAGGTGGGATGTTAAAAGGGGGAGAGCAACAAAAAAATATCAGCCTTGATGCTAAGGCCTGTTCCCTACAAATGATAAAAAAATGTCCTACAAATATGAATAGAATAGTGGCACTTGGGGATTCCAGACCCTCCTCAGAAAAGAGAGGAATGCTGGAAATTAAAGCGATGTGCATACATGACCTGGAAGTGATGTAGGCATGATATGGGTGACATTCTAGGTTTTGTACAAAAACTCTATAGTAGGAGCTAATTCACTTCCTGGTCACATAGGCACATTGCTCAAATGCTCGGCCTTCCTCCCTGCTTGTGGTAAACACACACACACACACACACACACCCTGCTGGCTAACCCTAGTGGCACTGGATGTAGCTGTTATCAAGCTGAACATCTAGGTTTCTGGGGAGAAGGCAAAATGGCAGCTTCCAATTAAAAGTATAAAACCCAGCCATTGAACAAATGCATCTCTTCTAGCACCAAATACAACATACAGATCCCTTAAGAAGGAGTTGCTTCTCTCACACTCTTTACCCTAATTGGAACAGCTGTTGTTCTTTAGATGCTTCTTTTTTCAGGGAAGTTTCTCAAATGCTACGGATGATAAGATCAAAATGAAGGAAGAGCATTGTTGTGGCTTGAGAAATTGATCAATATCTAGTGTAGGTTGAGAAAAGATGGGGTTAATAATACTCTTACACACTTCAGATTCAGTTCAAAGGGGCGTGCTCTTTTTATTTTTATTTTATTTTTGAAGTGACATTCGAGAAAAGGAGACTTGTAGTTCAGACCTTAAAGTATATGTTTTTTGTACTGAAGCATCAAAGCTCAGTTGTTGGCATCTCCAGTTAATCTCAGATAATGTTGTTGTTGTTGTTGTTGTTGTTGTTGTATTTATTGCCCGCCACTCCCAGAAAGGCTAGCTCTTGGCGAGTTACATACAAAGTTCAAAACAATAATACAATCCCCAATTAAAATCCCCATTAAAGCCTCATAAAATTACAAAAAATACAAAACCATCCAGAGGAAATATATAAGATCGGAGATTTGACTTGTGTATGATTCCAACAGCCACATTCCTGTACTGAATATGAAATTTCTCATCATCCCTAGCAAGCCTTAGGACATCTGCCCCAAGAGAGCTTCTACTAGTCAAAGCAGAACTTCCAGTGAAGGTCATATTGGCTCCTCCTACAAATGATTTGTTTCACAGCAGCCAGTTTGGTGTAGTGGTTAGGAGTGGGGACTTCTAATCTGGCATGCTGGGTTCGATTCTGCGCTCCCCCACATGCAACCAGCTGGGTGACCTTGGGCTCGCCACGGCACTGATAAAACTGTTCTGACCGAGCAGTGATATCAGGGCTCTCTCGGCCTCACCCACCTCACAAGATGTCTGTTGTAGGGAGAGGAAAGGAAAGGCGACTGTAAGCCACTTTGAACCTCCTTCAGGTAGAGAAAAGCGGCATATAAGAACCAACTCTTCTTCTTCATGTTTGCAGAATTAACCACCAAGAACTCTCAGCAAGACCATACTGGGAGAGTTGCCCACTCTAGGTTGGGAAAAACATGGAGACTGGGGAGCAGGGCCAGAGGGAGGTGAGGTTTGGAGATAGAAAGCAGGATATGATACCATGAAGTCTATCCTCCAAAGCAACTATTTTCTCCTAAGGAAGTTATCTCTTGTAGAATCATAGAATCCTAGAGTTGGAAGGGGCCATTCAGGCCATCTAGGGCAACCCCCTGCTCAACGCAGGATCAGCCCTAAGCATCCTAAAGCATCCAAGAAAAGTGTGTATCCAACCTTTGCTTGAAGACTGCCAGTGAGGACGAGTTCACCACCTCCTTAGGCAGCCTATTCCACTGCTGAACTACTCTGACTGTGATTTTTTTCCTGATATCTAGCCTATATAGTTGTACTTGTAGTTTAAACCCATTATTGTGTGTCCTTTCCTCTGCAGCCAATGGGAACAGCATCCTGCCCTCCTCCAAATGACAACCTTTCAAATACTTAAAGAGGGCTATCATGTCCCCTCTCAACCTCCTTTTCTCCAGGCTGAACATTCCCAAGTCCCTCAACCTATCTTCATAGGGATTGGTCCCTTGGCCCCAACCAAAAGCCTGGCAGAAGAGCTCTGTCTTACAGGTCCTGTGGAATTGCACTAACTCTGCCAGGGCCCTGATGTAGTCTGGGAGTCCATTCCACCAGGTGGGGGCCAGGACAAAAATGTCCTGGCCCCCACTGAAAGTCAGCTGTAATTCCAGGAGATCTTCAGGCCCATCAGAAAGCTGGCAGCCCTACATGCAGGGTTGTTAGTTTCCTTGAAATAGAAACTTAGAAAGATCCTCAAGGTTCCTCAAACAACTGATTCCCTAGTCTCCATGTGCTCTTATCCTGCTCTTATCCTTGCTCTCGAAACTATAACTGCTCCAGAACGCGGCAGCCAGGGTCCTCACAGGTACACCCTGGAAAACACATATTCAAGCCATGCTCCAACAGCTGCACTGGTTGCCAGTTGAATTCCGGGTCAAGTTTAAGCATTAATCCACAAGGTCAACCACAGTCCAGGTCCTGCATATCCGAGACATTGCCTCTCTACCCATAGCTCCTGAAGAATGCTTCGTTCTTCAAATATCAACCAATTGGTGGTCCCTGGCCCCATGAAGGTACATCTGACCTCAACCAGAGCCAGGACATTTTTTGTCCTGGCCCACACCTGGTGGAATGGACTCCCGGACTACATCAGGGCCCTGGCAGAGTTAGCCCAATTCCACAGGACCTGTAAGAACAGAGCTCTTCTGCCAGGCTTTTGGTTGGGGCCAAAGCTAACATCCATCTATCTATTTACCTATTTACAGCCCCACCCACGCATCGGTCCATCTACTCTTCACTGACCACTCCCAAATCACCTTGAATTTCTCAGAGGATTCAGTACTCGTTGTTGCTGTTTCAAACCTGTTCTAACTCGCTATTGTTTATTTAATTTTAAATCTAATTTTATTGTTGATATTGTATATTTTAGATCTGTGCACACCGCCCTGAGCCAGCTTGCTGGGAAGGTGGCCTAAAAATCTAATAAACATAAACGTGTGGTAACTTGCAGTCTTACACTGCATCACATGCAACTTAGGCCTACAGGCCTATGATCACTCCAGCAGCCATCTTATGACATCGACTCTGGGTACTTCCTCTCAGTCCCTTCTAGGGGGCAGGGCGTTTATTGACTCTATAGTCTGCTAGATGCTGTATATTTACCATGCCTAAGTAAAGCTCCTACGAGTCAAAGCAGGTGATATGCAGCTGGGGGGGGGGGGGGGGGACAATGGTCTGACTCGGGCAGGATGGGACAGCATCCCATGTCCCAAGGTCCCCATTGATCAAAACGGGGTCAAATGACAGCCAGGGAGACATGGAAAGAGAAAAGAAATTTGGCTTATCACCAAATCATTCCAATCCCGCAGCCTGTGTTTTAGGATAGATAACAACACAGATTGTAGCCTCACCAATTACTTTTGCCAGCGTTTCTCAGAATGGATCGTCTTCCCATCAGACGCATTTTCCAGGCAGCGAGGCCTCCAGCTATGAACACAATCCTTAATTAAGGCCTCTTCCTAAGCAACACATTCCAGTTTTACTGCTGTCCCTTCAGGACAGCCAAACGGCTTTCTGTATTGCAAAAACTAGGGAGGTTCTTCACTCAGCAATGAGTGGCACATGTAAGGGGCCCAAAGCCGTTGAGGAACATTTGCAGAAGAAGGACACAAAGAAGAGGCGCTGGTTTTTCGTACCCCACTTTTTACTACCCCAAGGAGTCTCAAAGTGGCTTACGATCGCCTACCTTTCCTCTCCCCACAACAGGCACTCTGCGAGGTAGGTGAGGCTGAGAGAGCTCTGAGAGAACAGTAACTGGCCTGAGGTCCCCCAGCTGGTGGCATGTAGAGAAGTGGGGGATCAAACCCCGTTCTCCAGGTTAGAGGCCGCTGCTCTTAACAACTACACCAAGCTGGCTCTCTCTTAATAAAGACATAAGCTTCTTATGTACCTGATATAACTGGCAGCATTTGCACTGTGTTGACAGTCAAAATAGAGGGAATAGTCAAGCGCTCAGGTGAAGAAAAGATCTAAATACATGGAATCCCCACCTACATGGTACGGTGTGAGTTATGCAATGTGTAATGATGGAAGTTAGAGCTGGGTCAATAGCCTTTCAAAATGAAACAGCCAAGAGCCAATCCAACTCAGAAGACAAGGTCAGCAAAATGGCATTTTGTATTGCTGAAGATGCCCAGTTTGGGATCACTGACATGCTGATTAATAAGCCGTGAAGTTTCTGCATCCCAGACATTGGTTGTTTATTAATCTTTATTAGGAAGTAAACACTTGGGATCTCTCAAGAATTAATAAAGATACACTGGCTAGGCTTGGCAACTGGCAGGACAGTTGGGGGCGGGGCCATGGTGGGGGCCAGCGTCACAACCATCATGATAGCATGCCAAGAAGCAACAGCAGCTGCTCTAGGAATTGCTGGGATCTCTATCATTTTACCAGAATTTCCAGCAATTCTCAGAGCTACTGCCACTGCTTCCAGATTCTCCCTGGAAGTGACATCATTATGCTCAGAAAACCAGTGAGCTTTCTACATCACACACACACACACACACACTGTTGCTTGGACCGGAAGTGGGTAACTGAAACTCGGGGCAAAGGATTCACCACTTCAACAAGGGAATTGCAGGACTGACCTTTTTAAAATGGTGTAAAACCACATGGCTAGCACTTAGATTATTAGCAACCTGTGTCATTCCTTTTCTCTAAAGTTTCTCTAAAGAGCCATATTTGGTTCCCTACTGAGCTACAATCGACTCTGGAGCCACCGAGTTGAGCTTTGAACTTAGGGTAGAGTTTGAACTTAGATGCAGGTAAAAAGTAGATTCAAATTCAATGCCAGAAAACTGACTTGATAAGCCTGGATCACTCACATCACAGTTTATATAAAGTGTTTTGTTTTAATCCTCTCTTCCCTTAGAATATCTCGCTTGCATGGCACTCCCTTCCACACCCATTTTATCTTTAGACTAACCCTATGATGTAGAATAGGCCGAGCAAGAGAATGACGGGTTTGAATCCAGCCTGTTAACTACTGCCACCAAAATGGCTCTCATCATGGATCGGCTGGGAGGATAATGGTGGTTGAGGTCTATGTCTACTGCCTGGGTCAAGAAACAACATAAATAAATGAAAGGCATAGAATGTCTGGCATATTATCTACATTTCTTTCATTTGGAACCCTGAAAGCATGACCAGCATTCCCTGGGCATACGGGAGAGGATCCCCATAAGGTACTAATGAGCCAACCTTACGGGGTCACTGTAAGAATGTGTGCGTCAAGTTGTGGAGACTTCAGCAAGAGGCTTTCAAGGCAAGCCAGGAGACAACTGAGAGGGGATCTGATAACCATCTTCAAGTATTTAAAAGGGTGCCATATGGAGGATGGAGCAGAATTGTTCTCACTTGCCCCAGAGGGACAGACCAGAATGAATGGGATGAAATTAATTCAAAAGAAATTCCATCTAAACATCCGGAAGAAGTTCCTGGCAGTTAGAGCGGTTTCTCAGTGGAACAAGCTTCCTCAGGAGGTGGTGAGTTCTCCATCTTTGGAGATTTTTAAACAGAGGCTAGATAGCCATCTGACGGAGAGGCTGATTCTGTGAAGGTTCAAGGAGGTGGCAGGTTACAGTAGATGAGTGATTGGGATGTGAGTGTCCTGCATAGTGCAGAGGGTTGGACTAGATGACCCATGAGGTCCCTTCCAACTTTATGATTCTATGATTCTATGAATCTATGATTCTAGAAGCAGAGGTGGTCTGCCATTGCCTTCCTCTGCAGATTGTTTCTTGGTGGCCTCCCTTCCAAAAATTGACCTGGCTTAGCTTCTGAGATCAGATGAGATCAGGCTATCCTGCACCACCTTCCACCGCTGTAAGGATTACAAGATAACATGCGTGAAAACAGTTGACATGCAAAGAGCACTGTATGAATGCCAAGTGTGACTAACCATCTCCTATCTCCAGGCTAGGCTGATCTCATCAGTCCTCGTTTCGTACTTGGATGGAAGGCCACCAAGGAATCGAGGGTTACTACACAGAAGCGGGGAATGGCAAATAACCTCTTCAAGTATTTAAAGGGTGCCATATGGAAGATGGAACAGAATTGTTCTCTCTTGCCCCAGAGGGACAGACCAGAACGAATGGGATGAAATTAATTCAAAAGAAATTCCATCTAAACATCCAGAAGAAGTTCCTGACAGTTAGAGTGGTTTCTCAGTGGAACAGGCTTCCTCAGGAGGTGGTGGGTTCCCCATCTTTGGAAATTTTTTAAACAGAGGCTAGATAGCCATCTGATGGAGAGGCTGATCCTGTGAAGGCAAAGGGGTGGCAGGTTACAGTAGATGAGCGATAGGGATGTTGATGTCCTGCATAGTGCAGGGGGTTGGACTAGATGACCCATGAGGTCCCTTCCAACTCTATGATTCTAGGATGTTTCTTGCCTCGGAAGCCCTATGGGCTTTCCACCAGAATTTCCAACAAGAGGCTTATCCATTGTCAATACTTGCTTCTGTATTGAAGGTATAGGAAGAAGCATGGCCAGCCCAAACTGGCCTTTCAAGAGACCGTGGGGAGATGGCTCAAATGCCAATGGTGTATGAAAATGACTTCAAACCAAAGTGCATTAGTCACTGTGGGAATGTCCCAATTCCATAAAGCCATGCTAATAGGTACATTCAGAGGGAAAGGTGATTCTCAACCCTTTCCAGACTCTCAGGCAGCTGGCGGAATGTCATGGCCTGATGCAATGGTGTGTCCACCCTTTGGGCCTTGTGCTTCCATGGCCAAATCCTGAAGTCCCAAGAAAAATTCCCCTTGAGTCAGTAGGAAGTTGGATCTGAATCACAGGCTGAATAAGGTTGTTGAGAAACCACCACACCTTTGGCTTAATAGACTGGTTGACCCTAGAAGGCCCTTCCTTCTTGGTTTTAGTGGGCCAGGGGAGGAGGGCTGGGAGAATAGGCTGGATTATTTGAAAGGCAAGATAGCAATCAAGGTGAGGTGCCTCTAGGCTCCAAGTCATTTGAACATCGTAATTTTTGTTTCTCCACCGGCACTGGGAGGGGCGCATTAGGAAGCAGCATTTTGTGTCATCTGAGAACAATTCCACTCAGCAACGTTTTCCTAACAGATGGCCATTGCTTCAGCCCACACAGATCCAGCTCGTTCTCTCTGTCAAGGCCGCAGGCAATTTTGGACAGCTTCCCTTCCCTGACATTGCAGTTGCACCTTCATTGCAAACTCGGTTGGATGCTTGTGATTCACCCAGGTCTTTCGGGAGCCAGCGTTCTGTCACCTGATTTCGGAACCCTGGAACAGGCTTGCTTGAATGGTTTAATGGTCAACTGGCCACAAGCAGTACCACATTGAAACAACCCTCCATTGTGCCTTTTTATATTTAATCACCGCCAAGAATTTTTTTCCCTACTGACAACATGATCCTGCTATCCGTATCTAAGAGTAACATCTGGATTAGGCTGCGAAGAAAGATAAAATGTTTAAGATAAGAACTGCCCTAAATATTTCTTCCTCAAATCCTCCCAGAAACAACAGAATAGCAACATAGAAGAAGAGTTGGTTATTATATGCTGCTTATATTCACCTTCCCTTTCTTCTCCCCACAACAGACACCCTGTTGAGCCTGAGAGAGCCCTGAGATTACTGAGGAAGAAGAAAGTTGGTTCTTATATGTCGCTTTTCTCTACCCAAAGGAGTCTCAAAGCGGCTTCCAATTGCCTTCCCTTTCCTCTCCCCATACCAGACACCCTGTGAGGGAGGTGAGGCTGAGAGAGCCCTGATATTACTAAAGAAGAAGAATTGGTTCTTATAGGCTGCTTTTCTCTACCAGAAAGAGTCTCAAAGTGGCTTCCCTTCCTCTCCCCACAACAGACACCCTGTCATGAAGGTGAGGCTGAGAGAGCCCTGATATTACTGCTCGGTCAGAACAGCTGTATCAGTGCTGTGGAGTCCCCAAGGTCACGCAGCTGGCTGGGGGAGTGCGTAATCAAACCCAGCTTGCCAGGTTAGAAGTCCGTACTCCTAACCACAACACCAAGCTGGCTCTCTCTGCACTCACACACTCCACACTCACATACAATCATCTCCACACTCACATCTATCTGAACACGAAATACCCGCATACCCACCTCGATGGAAAGGTGTTTAGCCTAGGCAGCATAAACACCCTTCTATAATGAGGCACCATTATGTAAAAAAAAAAATCCTTATCCATTGTTGTTCCTCTACATATTTATGAAACAGCCTAGGGGGTGGGACATGTCCAGCTGTCCAAGTTGGAATAGGGCCAATCAGGGTGCAGCCAGCTTTGCCCTGATTGGCCCTGTCCCTTCAGCTCCCGCCCTCTGTCCCTGGACTCTAGCCTCTTTGCTCTCAGACGCCTCAGTTCCTGGAGCCAATAACAGGTAAGGGGAGAGGGCCCTGGGCAAAGGGTCATGGTGGAGGGCTTGCTAATGAGTGCCTCCTGGCCTGCTAGGCTGGGCCTGTTGATGAGGGCCTCCCGGCCTGCTGACTGCCTGCTAAGGAGCTCGGCCCTGCTAAGGAGCTGCCCCCCCCCCGCCTGCCCAACTTGATTTGGCTGCGAGCTGCAGCCCAAAGCCACCTTAAGCTGCCTGGCCGGGGGCCTAGGGAGGGGGCCCTTTCAAGGCTCCTACTTAGGAACGGGCTTTGAAGCTAGTTTTGGAATAAAATTAAAAGAGATTAGCTCCTGTCTGGCTATTGGGCACACCGATCATGCTTTCTCCTGTGCACATCTAAACTCCAGGGATCTCACCACTAGCTTCACTGCACATTTGAAGACCGGCTGTTTAATGTGTGGACAAACATCATGGATCTCAATCAGTATGAAATTTAAAAAACTAAGCTGAATGCATGCACAGTTGTCATATGGATCAGGTTACATGGGAAGGGGGGACTGGATTGAAACTTTTTAGCCCCCACTTGGTCTCACTAATTAAACCAAACATTATGTGTTTTCTAGGTGGGAAAAAAGAACCTGTCCTTTTTTTTCCTGCAATAAAGTGCTGGGTTTGATTGGTGAAACCCAAGAGGGGATAAATCCTCTCCTTCCTGTGTGGCCCTGAAAGCATAACCTGCATGAACACAGAATACCTTCTCCAAACTGAAAGATACCCGTGGTCTTCATCATGTCTACTTGTGCCCGGGAAAGCAGAGCCTCTGATGAAAATCTCACATGTCTCCATGACAATCAGTTTACCACTTAATTTTGCAAGACCTCAAGTGAGGGATATGTTTTCTTCGACCATCCCATAACCTGGACACAGTATGTGTTCGGTGAAATGGTCCATCAGAGCATTCTACCACATGTTCCGATTTGCATGCACGATGCATTCTAGAACAGGGGTAGTCAACCTGTGGTCCTCCAGATGTCCATGGCCTACAATTCCCATGAGCCCCTGCCAGCAGTGTGGTCCTCCAGATGTCCATGGACCACAGGTTGACTACCCCTGTTCTAGAACACATCTTGAACACATCAGAGTTTCGGAGCACATTTAAGCCCTAGAGATCTATAGGGAGCCCCCACACATGCACACAAACAGATAAACCAGCATTGCACCTGAGAGTTGACACTAAAAAGGTACTCTCCCAACCCCCTTTTCTCCTGTAACATTCACGTATGCCATTTCACTCTCCCTATGAATAGTGGCCAGTGTGTTGAAGGACAGGCAGGGAAATGACTTGGCAAAATCAGGCAAGAGATTATGAGAAACTGCCCGGAACTTTATTCCCTCTGTAGCGGTGGGCAACGGGATCAGGGTGTGGAGAGGATATCTTGGCAGCCCTGATGCTTCCATACCTTCCTCATTCCCGTTCTGATTCTTTTCTGAAGTCTTGCTCTTCAGTCTTTGGTAGTACAGATCTTCAGCCACTCCTTTGGGGCAGGGGGGGGGACCTCAGTGGACTACAATGCTATGGAGTCTACCCCCCAAAGCAGCCATTTTCTCCAGGGGAACTGATCTCTTTAGTCTGGAGGTGAGCTATAATTCCAAGGAATCCCCATGTCCCACCTGGAGGTTGGCAACCCTATCAGCGTCAGGCCAGCCACTTGAGATGATACTGGCCCCATCTGCTCTGAAACTTCTATGCTAGCTAGTACCTGGAGCAGCCCTTGGGCTCTTGTCCTTCTCACCATAGCTGGAAGGTATCAGCTGAATCAAGCGATACCGTGTGTGCTGAATGCAGGCTCTTGCTGATCTCATGAGATAAAGCTCTGGGCCTTGATCAGGTGTTCAGGGAGAAGACAGGGCGGAAGACATTCATGTGCCTGAGACTTGACTCTAATCTCATCCCGCCTAGAGGTTCCCAGTGGTAGGTGGAGCAATGCCTGCACAAGTTCTGAAGGCCCTTGTTCCATCACACTGACCGTCTCCACGGCTTCCAAAGAAAAACCCCGGAGGAGATCCGGGAGGAGTGAGTTTGATGACAAAGATTGCTGTCACTGGAGTATGAGAGAGGTGAGCATGGTAGTAATAAGACATGCAGTCTCCATCGGTAGAGCAAGGCAGATTGTGTACAGGTGAGAACAAGTCATATCTCTGAGGGTGTAATTGCAAAATGTGAAAGAAAAAAAAAAACTTCCTATGTCAACTCAGACCGGTGACTAATAACAAAATAGCCCTAATGCTCTCCTGTCTGAAGTTTGATGCACCAGTTCTTTGTGCCAAAGGGCCTGTATGAAAGTTGAGAACCCCTCTCCTTTGCCTCGCCATGAAAGAGGGAAGGGGGAAATCGCTTCTAAAGGAAACCTTCAACTTGAAAATAACTCTGAGCAGTGCATCTTCGCCTCGGGCACATTTTTTCAGAGTTGAGTAATGGTGTTTCTCACAATCCACCTTTCATATTAATTTCTATACGGTTACACGGCATGCCAAAGTTCCCTTAAAGGAGACAACAGCCATTGTTCCCTGGAAATATTCTAAGCCGCAGAATAACCATTTCCTTAAATGCGTGAATTAGAAATGAGCCCCAGTGTTTCTGCGGCATTAAGGTCCAAGTCATATTTGTAGGATTTCAGTTACCACAGCCAACAAAGAGCTAAATCTGAGTCCAAGAAGCATCTTAGAGACGTACAAGATTTTTGGAGGATAAGCTTTTGAGACTCAAAGCACCCTTTCTCAGAAAGCTTTGACTCCAGGGCCAGAGCTTTCTCCGTCCTGCCCCTACCTGGTGGAACGAGCTCCTTGAAGAGACCAGGGCCCTTCCGGAACCCCTGCAATTCCTCAGGGCCTGTAAAAGTGAGCTCCTTCATTTGGTTGAGGCTGACCAACTCAGTAACATCCAATGGCCCCCCAGACACCTCCTCACAACCCGAATCCAGACCGGACCTCCCTATGGGTTCATGTTTAGAAAATAATGTGAATTGTTGTATTAAAGGTAAAGGTAAAGGTAAAGGTATCCCCTGTGCAAGCACCGAGTCCAGCGTTTTCATGGCAGACTCAATACGGGGTGGTTTGCCAGTACCTTCCCCAGTCATGACCGTTTACCCCCCAGCAAGCTGGGTACTCATTTTACCGACCTCGGAAGGATGGAAGGCTGAGTCAACCTTGAGCCGGCTGCTGGGATCGAACTCCCAGCCTCATGGGCAAAGCTTTCAGATGGCTGCCTTACCACTCTGCGCCACAAGAGGCTCTGAATTGTTGTATTACCATTATCCAATTTTGAATCCAATTGTCATGGTTGTTGTTATTATGATTATTCTGGTTCGATGATGTGTAAACCGCCCTGAGCCTTGTGGGAGGGCAGTGTAGAAATTAAATAAATAAATCGTACCTCTGAAAAATTGCTAGTCTCTAAATTGCTGCAGGGCTTGAATCAAGTTTTCGACTGCAGGATCACATGGCTACCCTTATGAAACACTCTTTGGGGGTGGGCCAAAAAATCACAATAAATATCATCATCGATCTCTGTCAGCCTTTAGTATTATTACTGTTATTATTATTAATAATAATAACTAGAATGATTGGCCACCCCTCCCTAAAATAGGCTCAATAAAATATATATACAAAATAAATAAGCTTTCAACAGTGGTTTTTAACCTTCTTAGCCTATAAACCCACCCCAGCTCAGACCAATCCAGTCAGAGTAAATCTAGCGCTGATTTTAAATCCAGTTTTCAGGATGGGGTGGGGGAGCTTAGTGAGGCGATATTGTGCTTACGTTCGCCTCAATTGTATGCCTGGTGGAAGAGTGCCATCTCCCAGGCCCTTCAGAACTTTGTCAGTCATTCAGGTGTAAGTTGGATCAGGGCCCCATGGGAAAGGGAGAGATGATCTAACCCAGGGGTAGTCAAACTGCGGCCCTCCAGATGTCCATGGACTACAATTCCCAGGAGCCCCCTGCCAGCATTTGCTGGCAGGGGGCTCCTGGGAATTGTAGTCCATGGACATCTGGAGGGCCGCAGTTTGACTACCCCTGAACCCCTCAAAAAAAATACACAAACAGAGAGCACATAGCTCAGTGGCGGAACATCTGCGTTCATATGCAAAAGGTCCTATGTTTAATCCACAGTATCTTCAATTGAAATGACCAGGTAGCAAATGATAGAAAGGATTTGTGCCTAACACCCAAGGGAAATGGGGGAAGGGGGTGTTTGAGGGAAAAGGGTGTAGGGTTTTTTTTTAATCACAGGTGATCTTTTGGAGGAATGGTTCCAATGCCAAAGAACACAACACTGATTTTAGTAGACCAATGAGCTGGTTCAATACAAGGTATTGTATTCAATATCAACCCATAAAGAGGTTTGTATAAGCCCATGGTAGGGCTGCCAATATATTTGAATCACTAACCACTTTTCCATTTAAAGTGTGTCATCTTGTGTGTGTGTGTGTGTGTGTGTGTGAGTGAGAGAGAGAGAGAGAGAGAGAGAGAGAGAGAGTATAAAGTACCATCAAGTTGCAGCAGACTTACAGTAGACCTAACAAAGCCTTTCAAAGCATAGTGGAGGTGGTTTACCATTGCCTTCCTCTGCAAAGTCTTCCTTGGTGGTCTGTCTCACAGCCCTGCTTAGCTTCCAAGATTTGATAAGATCACTGTCAGTCTTTAAGCAGCTACTTATCCTGGATGCCGATCCTGCACTGAGCAAGGGATTGGACTAGATGGACTGTATGGCCCCTTCCAACTCTATGGTTCTATGATTCTAAGGACATTCCCTCCTCTGGCATCACATACTCTGGTAAGAGTATAACTGGGGGAAGTTTTTTCTATTGCCAGTCACAAACTGTGCAAATCCTCTCCTTTAGATCTGAAGTTAAGAATCATAGAATCATAGAGTTGGAAGGAATCTCCAGGGTCATCTAGGCCAACCCCCAGCACAATGCAGGATCTCACACCTCCCTGCCCACCCACAGTGACCTGTAATTTCAAAGTTAGCAACATCCATGGAGACATCCCAGACTGGGTTTTTAAAAAAATACTCTTTTCTGGAAGGAATTCAGTTTGGATTAAGGTTGAAATATCTGGGGTTGTTTGTTTTTTTACTGATTTTGAACTGCTGGATTATTCCTGTGGTTTCACAAACTGGTTTTTGATTAATTTCATACGTAGTGTACAGATTTATACCAACTTTGCATGTAATGGGAAACTTACATTTCTATGCCAATTTGAGTGCCAGTTCTGCTCAAGCAAATCAAACAAAATAATCTAGATTAGTGATCACCCTATGTCAGGACCCACAATACACAAAACACCCTCTATCCATTTTTAGGGATTGAATGTGGTGAGCAAATAAACAATCCAATCATTTTAATAGCTCCTCACTTTTTACTCCTCTGACTGCCTTTCCCCCACCCCCATCCCAGCTACAAAAGATCCAGCTATTATATATGCAGAACCAGAACTTCTAGAAAATGAAGCACAAAGCAGAGCTGAATCTCTAAGGCCAATTACCACCCCTCTGATTCTAAAGGATTACAGTGAAGCTGACTTTGTGCAATAATTTCCAGACTAATTACAATTGAGGCAGCATCTTCATTGTTGTCAAAAAATGTTTAATGTGCCTTGGCATTAGCAAATAATCTAATTCATTTTTTATTATTATTTTATTTTACTTGGTCACACAGCATGATCACATACAATTCCCAGAGCTATTAAACAAGAGAGAACGTTTTCATTTGCAACTGTGATCTCCTGCCTTGTTCAGCGCCGGTAATCAAACGCGATTATGATTTTGCCGAACTTCGGCAAGTCCGCGTTCGCTAGCCCGCCGACGGGAGTGGACCAATCCCGTCATGAATTGAATCCAACCGGAGGGAAAGGGGGAAGGGGAGAAATGACCTGTCTTTAGTAAGGATTATTTGCCGTCTAATAGAGGTCAGCGCCCCAATATAGTTAAACAATATAACAGGAATGTACCTAAATGGATATGTCAGCTTTTACAGTATTAAATTATTTAGCAATAATTGCCCCAGCATGTTGGTACTATAAAATGTAGGTCTTAGGAGGATAAGAAAACAATCTGCTTTGTTCATTCAAATTGATGTTTGCCAACCCAGTTGTAAAAGGCAGTGAAAGACAGGAGGGACAGCCAGGCGACAGACCCGGACTCTCCATCTTAGCTTAAAAAAAAAAGCCCTAGAAACTTGGAGATATTTAAATTTAATTAGTGGAAGTCAAAATTATCAGTTCTCATTTCAGAATCTCAGAGTACACACAGCCCGCACAAATTCATCTAAACAGGTTTTTTTTTTTTAAAGGTGGCTTGTGTTACAACGTGACAACTCTCTGGCTCTTCTGGCAAGCCTCCCCCCCCCCCTTTACCCTGTACGCTTCTCAGAACTGTCAAGTAATTGGACAACCGTTGCCCTTTCTTCATGTTACAAGTTTGATTGAAATGGCACAGGCCAGACGCCCGGCTCCCTCATAGATTCTTTAATTAGAGGGTCTCCTGAACCTCCGAACCACTAGCATAAAAAAGAGCAATTAACACTTTTCCAGGGCCCCCTTCGTCCATCTGTCACAGCACAGGTGGGAAAAGAAAAAAAGATAATAGATCTTTTCTAAACAAAATGCTGGACTCCAAGTCTCTGTCCCCCCCCCCAAGCCCCCGCCTTCGTTCCTTTCATTCTTCCAACCGTCAATAGCACTCCTGCCTTCTCAAGATAGGGCATAAAAATTTGACACCATGCCCGTAGGTCCCCTAATATGCTAACTAAACTCAGTGTCATCTTTGGGAGAAACGTCTTGGGAAAGTAGAGCGTCCAGCACAAGTTTGTCCTCTGCCAGACAGGGGGAATCCCTACCCTGCTTGGAGAGATTTGATGTCTCAACATCTGCAGGCAGGCACTTGATGAAGAAGAAGAAGAGTTGGTTCTTATATGCCGCTTTTCCCTACCCGAAGGAGGCTCAAAGTGGCTTACAGTCACCCTCCCTTTCCTCTCCCAGATATCAGAGCCCTGATATCACTGCCCGGTCAGAACAGCTTTATCAGTGCCGTGGTGAGCCCAAGGTCGCCCAGCTGGCTGCATGTGGGGAAGTGCAGAATCGAACCTGGCATGCCAGATTAGAAGTCCACACTCCTAACCACTACACCAAACTGGCTCCTAACCACTATACCAAACTGATACCTCCTGCTCCCTTCTCTAGTCACAATGAGTGCCAGATGAGTTCATCAGCCTTAGCCAGATGATAACAAAATAATTTTGCAGGTCAACTGAGAGCAGCCATGGCAGTTCAATTAGATTAATATATTCTCCTGATCACAACACAAATGTATCGTCCCTGGCCCTTGTGAAGCCTGTGGACATTTCTTTTTCTGTTGGGATGTCTGACTCCAGGACACAAATCAATCGGTCAGTCAGAACCATCCTCAAAAAATGATGATAATAAAACAGTGATAAAGAAAGGACAACTATTTGGCTAGGATGCATAGACAAGTGGACGGTTGAAATTCAGACTGTGGATAAGTTGGTTCAAGCCATTCTCCTGGAAACATTGTATATAACCTTCCCAATATTCCCAATATTATTTATTATATATGTATATATCACCCTCCCCGAAGGCTCAGGGCGGTTCACATCAAACTGGAACAATACAAATAACTCAGCTTATAATAGGACAATAATAACAATAGCAACATTATGGAACAATAGAATACTGGGGAGACCAATAAGTCAACGCATACTGATGGCCCAGTGGGGTGGGTGAGTCTGTAGTGGTGGCATGGGGGTCATGGGAAGCAATGGTTCAGGTCGACCTCAACCAAATGCCTGGTGGAGGAGCTCCCTTTTGCAGGCCCTGCGGAATTGTTCAAGTTCCATCAGGGCCCTGATCTCCTCTGGGAGCTCATTTTACCAGGTGGGGGCCAGTACGGAGAAGGCTCTGGTCCTGGTTGAGGTCAGGCAGGCTTCCTTGAGGCTGGGGATCACCAGGAAGTTGGAAGTGATAGAAAGTAAGGCTCGTTGGGGGGTGTAGGCAGAGGCAGTGTACCCTGAGATACACTGACCCCAGACTGCTTGTGGCCTTAAAGAAGAAGAAGAGTAGAAGAAGAGTTGGTTCTTATATGCCGCTTTTCCCTACCCAAAGGAGGCTCAAAGCAGCTTACAGTCGCCTTCCCATTCCTCTCCCCACAACAGACACCCTGTGGGGTGGGTGAGGCTGAGAGAGCGCTGATATCACTGCTCGGTCAGAACAATTTTATCAGTGCCGTGGCGAGCCCAAGGTCACCCAGCTGGCTGCATGTGGGGGAGTGCAGAATCGAACCCGGCATGCCAGATTAGAAGTCCGCATTCCTAACCACTACATCAAACTGGCTTGAAACAAGCTTTTAAAATATGTAGTATAAAAATAATCCAAAACAATTAACACACATACAGAGTGAAAATGCATACACTATTAAAACATATGCACAGAAAGGAGGGTCACTGAACAAACACCAAATGAAACCATTTACCATTTACGCTTCATCCACTGGAAGAAGACAATGATAGAGGGGGACAGGTGGATGTCTCTGGGGAGGGGATTTTGGTGCCATTACATTTTGGAAGATCTTAATTATTGAGTAGTAGACAGCAGGAAAGCCCAAAGAAGGGACCTTGAAGGTGACCGCAGGAGTTCAGCAGGTTTATAAGACAGTAGGGGGGTCCTTAAGGCATGTTGGTCCCAAGTCACATAGGGCTTTCAAGACCAATGCCAACACGGCAGAGTGGCGATTCATAGAATCATAGAGTTGGAAGGGGCCATACAGACCATCTAGTCCAACCCCCTGCTCAACGCAGGATTAGCCCTAAGCATCCTAAAGCAACCTTGTTCAAACCTTGTTCTCATAAATCCTAGTCTAACCCTCTAGCTACTACATAACATAAACTTTCTGGAATAGGACTGAAACCAATACACCCTATCCATTGTTCAATCTTAGTCCATTGCTATCTTGGGTACCTTTTCTTAGAGCTTAAAGACTTCCGTGCTATAAAAGTACAGGATCGATGTGTAATGCAAATGTGATGATTAATGGAATCGGAAGACAACTCCATGGTTCGACAGGTCCAAGTCTTCCTGACAGAAGCATATCTTTGTCATAAGGTAAAAATTATAAAGCACCAAAACACTCCTCCAGCTAATATGGATTTCTCTATTCATACAGGCTTTGATCGGTAAATGTCACCTTAAGCCTCAACCTGGAAGATCTTAATTATCGAGTAGGAGATACAAGTACCTAACAATCTCTTAACAATTCTTTATTTTAGGGTTTCTTCCGTAACAGCCTTTCAAATCTCGTCATCTCAAAGGTTCCCCGCAGCCACTTGTAACCAGGTGGGATGAGGATGAGTGATCATCAGTAACCCTTGCCTCCATCCCTGCAATCGTCAACATCAAGCTTCACTCATAATTGAGGCCTTCCAGCATATCCTCCCAGAAATATCCCACAGAGAGCAGGATCCTTCAGCAGGCATCAGTAAGGGTTCTTCAGAAGCACATTTAGTCAACGGCACTCTACACTGTGTCAATCAGCTGACTTCCTTGATAATAAAGCCATATCTGTTTCCGTGACAGGGGACTGGATCATCATTGTGCTGTTTACTTATTCCTAGTTGGGGTCCATTTTGTTTTCTTCAATGCCACAGATCACCTGCCTGGGCATACTGAGTTGGAAGGAGGAGGAAGAAAGAAGCAAATCTTCACATTCAAGTTTAATCATTACGAGTCTTAATTTAAGAAGTAGATGATGGGGTAATCAGAAGAGGAAGTGGAGTCGCAGATGTCTCTTAAAAGAAGAAATCCTGCGATGACAAAAAAAAAAATTCAGCCCCCTTTAGTGTTTTGTGTCAGCCTAAAAGCCTGATCCTTGGATGTCACTGTGACTTCACATGTATGTTGTTGTTGTTGTTGTTGTTGTTGTTGTTGTTGTTATTATTATTATTTCGATTTATTTCCCGCCACTCCCAAATGGCTCGTGGCGGGTTACAGTGTCTTAAAACCCCATTAAAACTCCCATTAAAAGACTTTAAAATGTCCCAGCATGGCAGCACAATAATAAGATCCCCTCCCTACTCCCTTCCTAAAAAAGGGGGGGGTGGAGGAGAAGGAGGTCAACGATGTTCAAGAAGAAGCCCGGGGGCGAGCAGTTGATGTACCACAGCAGCCCCAGACTCAACCATAGACCTGGCGGAAGAGCTCCGTCTTGCAGGCCCTGCGGAACGTTGAAAGGTCCCGCAGGGCCCGCAGCTCTCCCGGAAGCTCATTCTACCAGGTGGGGGCCAGGACCAAAAAGGCCCTGGCCCTGGTTGAGGCTAGGCATGCTTCCCTAGGGCCGGGAACGACCTCAGACACAAATGTTCACCACTTCACCTCGGAATTAAATACTCCACTGAATTTGATCTGTTCCTCAACTGATACAACTGATACAGTGTGAGAAACTTCGATTTCTAAATAAGGAACCTGACAGAAAGAAAGTTTCTTTATTTCAGAACAATGGAATCATCTACAACAAAGGCATAGTCAGGATTGAGGTACAAAGCATAGAACAGGTAACGTAGGGGTTCATACCACCCTCCCCTGGGAATTCAAACCAGGCCCAGTTCAAAGGAGCCAAAATATAGAGATAACCATTTGGCCATTGGGAACACCGGGACCTACAGGACACTAAAAGAAGGGAGGGGAAGGAATGTGGAAGGAGGGTAAGGAGGCATAAAATATAGTGGCAGGAAATCAACCTTGGGCTGTCAAACTACAACATCTGTGTTACATCAGGGCAAAACCGATCACTCTAACAAGCAGCAGAAACAAACAGAATAAAATCATGGCATTTTAACCTGGGGATTCTGACATACAATCATATACATTTGTGTGCTGCAGTATATTCCCAACGGCTCAAATGAAGGGTCATATTCTTCAAATGTCTTCAAACCAACTCTATTGTGACTGTCAAATGGAAGAACTTTTCATTATCCCATGTTTTCTTTTACTGTCCAAAATATAAAGCAGAACACAGAGATCAGTTCCCTTGGAGAAAATGGCTGCTTCAGAGGGTGGACTCTATAGCATTCTACTCCACTGAGGTCCGCCCCTGCCCCAAATCCCACCCACTCCCAGAACTACCCCCAAAGTCTCCAGGTATTTCCCAACCCAGAGCTGGCAACTCTACTCCCAAATCCGGCAAGACCAGCTTCAAGGGTTATTATACACAGATCTAGACCTGTAAGATATATGTCCACCCCAGGGGTCCTCAAGTCCACAGCTGGATGCTGAAAAACAGTGAGCAGAGGCTACTGTTCTTCAGAAACAGCTGTCCAAACTCTTGGTATCTACACTTGGCCTAGGATTTCCAGCCTCAGGGTGATGGCTGGAGATCTCCTGGGATGTCAAATGATCTTCAGTTGAAGGAAATGGCTGCGTTGGAAGGTAGAGTCTACAGCATTATACCCCATTAAAGTTCCTCCCCTCCCCAAACCCCAGACTCCCTAGGCTCCACACACACACACACACACACGCACATCTCCAGGAATTTTCCAGTCTAGAGCTGGTTATGCTACATAAGTCTGAAGACTTCATACTTCTTGCCAGTTGCAGGGGCAATATGACAATTACTGTACTCCCTTCTGGACCGGAGGCCTACATATCACACAGTCCCTGAATTCACCAACACTTGGTGTCCTCTCCTTCTGTATGGATCTCCACCTGTTAAGCTATGATTGACAGTGAATTTCTAGCACAGCAATGCCAGAGATAACAGCCACTAGTTCAACAACAAGAGTTAGGTGGCAAAAACTTTAAAAACTTAACTGAGAATAAACACTAAAGGAAAAATGATTTGTGCACATACACGCTCAGTCTGGTTGTCCTTTTAGGAGTTATTTATAATTCCCCCTCCTCTGCCTAACCCCGCTTCTTATTTTTCCATCTGACACACAAATCCATGCTTTAGAAAACCACTTCAGATTGTTACAGGGCTTGGAGCTATGAGAACTGGGATGCGAAGAGTTCTATAAATGGCAGAAATGCTGATTGCTGATATCATGTGTTAATTGGTAATATCTGCATTCAGTAGGTTCCAGCAATATGTGTTATATCACATTAGCTAGCCACATGCCCATGATATCTGATATTAACTATTTGGGTGGGGGGGGATCAGTGTTCCTAAGAAGGTAGCATTTGGACCTGGGAGATTTGTTTAATTAGCCCTTATAAACTGTCAAAATGTGGGATGTGAAACAGCCTCCATCCAATGTGACAGACTGTCAAAAACAGGCAAAGCAAAAAATCCTCTTTCTCTCCTCTCAATCTTTCTTCAATAATATCCCCAAGAATCGTTCTTTTCCAACAAAGCTCTATCTTCAAGACCATCCGTCTCAAAGTTCTAACTCCAGGCTTGACCCAGACCTGATGGAACACTCTAGAACAGGGGTAGTCAAACTGCGGCCCTCCAGATGTCCATGGACTACAATTCCCATGAGCCCCTGCCAGCATTTGCTGGCAGGGGCTCAAGGGAATTGTAGTCCATGGACATCTGGAGGGCCGCAGTTTGACTACCCCTGCTGTAGAATCTTTATCAGAGCCTACCAACCCCATTCTCAAGAGCAAGCACTTCCTCGATGTCCTCTTCATTAGGCACAGCTGCCACATTATTTGAACAGGAGCAGTGCACATCTTCTCCTCGCACGTAAAGCTTTGAACTGAAATGTTGAACAATCCTGTGGTCAGGTTGTGCCGAGAGACTTCTGTGTAAAAACACACCTTGCCCCTGTTCACATAGCAACAAATTGGGAAGATCTATGCCCACTCAGTGAACTCCAGATTTGTATGATCGTAACATCTGCACAGAGCTTGGGTGGATCCCATTTGGGATCAGGTTCAGAAACAGATTGTTCTTCTACTACTACAAGTGATACTACAAGTACTTGTGGTAGTAGGGTAGTAGTAGTATTGCTCACTAATGAGAGAGAAGATAGGGCTTGTAGTGTCATCAGAAGTACACCCTTCGAATCCTATTGATTTTGATTCAATGGATGGAGAAGGGTATATTTCTGCTTAAGGTGGCACCATCCATGGTGGACTGGTGGACCTTTTCTTCAGCCATTTGGCTGGCCACAAGTTTTTGCCCTTAAGGCACTTGCTGAAAACATACTTCTTTATCCAGTCTTGCTCCTTCTGTTTGTAAAGTCACAGTCCCATTCTTTAATCTGATATTTCATAACTTTGTTTTATCTACTGAATGTCTTCTAACTTTGTTCTCAATATTTTATTAAGCTGATATAAGCTATATTAATATACATGATTATTTACTGCTGGGTTTAAGTGCATATTGGTTCAGCTGGTTATTGCAGTGGTCAGTACATTTGTACATTCCTGCTCTAGGGTTGTTTAAAAATTAGATTTGCTTTGTTAGCTGCCCCAAGAACCAGTTTTGGTTGAAGAACTAATACAGCAACCTGACGACTGTTTTAATAAAATCTTTTTAGGCTGCTGAATGCTGTTTTCTCCTGTTTGCATGTCCTGGCTTGTTTTCATGCTGTTGCTTTTATGCTTTTATTGTTTTTATCCTTGTGAGCAGCTTTGAGGATTTTGGAGAGGTAAAGTTTTTTCAACAAATAGAATATGCTTAAATTAATTAATTTTAAAAAACGTAAAATGAAACAGCATCCCCATTGGACCCAGCAAACAAATTAACAAAAAAAACTTATACAAATTCTCCACCTGGATTTGGGAGGAGAAAGAATAATACATGAAGCTTTTTTTTCCTTATCAAAGCAATTGTTCCCCAATGAATTTAGGAGAAGAGGCCATAACTGAGTGAAAGAGCATTTGCAGAAATATAGAAGGTACTTGGTGCAATGGTTAGAGGGGCAGTTTCTAATCTGGTGAGTTAGGTTTGATTCCCTGCTCCTCCACATGCAGCTTGGGCTTGGGTGACCTTGGGCTTGTCAACAGCTGTGATGATGCTGTTCTGACCAAGCTCTCTCAGCTTCACCTACCTCACAGGATGTCTGTTGTGGGGAGAGGAAGGAGAGGCAATTGTAAGCCACTTGGAGACTCCTTCAAGCAGTGAAAAGAGGGGTATAAAAAACAACTCCTCTTCTTCCTACTTGGGGCAGCCATTTTTTCTTGGTAGAGTCTCTTCTAAGTAAATACACCTCCACACTTTTAAGTAAATACACATCCCTTACTCAGAGTGAGTATCAAGAGCAGTTTTGACTGGTAATGGCTCTCCAAGATCTCAGGAAGAGATTGTACCACCATCGACCCAGGCCCATTAACTGGAGATTCCAGGGATGGAATCTGGAAACTTCTGCATGAAAAGCCACTGGCTCGGCCACTTCTCCACCCTGACAAGCCATGGTTGAATTATATTCCTGTAGCATCAAACCATGACTGATGCAAGAATTCATTGCCACCCTTCACTCTCTTGCATGGAAAATGAACATCCTTGAGGCATTGTTCCTTGCTGCCCTCCATACTCAGACAAAAACAGGAGTCAGAGATGGGGGGGGGGGATGTTAAAAACCTCACTGTCCTTGAGCTCAGCCCACCTCATTTTGGACACAGCTCTCTCTTCTCTGAATCTGTCATTCACTCAAGCACCTTTTGGGGAGTTGGGCAAGGAGGCCTAGCGAGTGAAAACTGCTTAGCACCTGCTGAACGTTCTCCAATTTTCCACTGTCTTTCAAATGTCTTTTGGTGTCAAAAGCAGACGCGCGAGGTTAAACCCTATCGAGCTCCGTGAGGGTATTAACATTTCATATAGCAGCTGTTTATTATGGGACTACAAAGGGGGGAGGGAAGAAAGGCAGACAGAACCTTGCGCCTTGCCAGCAAGAGTTAAGGTTTTACTCTGCGCATAAGCCTTATTTGCATAAGGACATGCTGTAGAGAAAGAACTCATATAACTACTCTTGTCATTCATCTTTCTATGGTTCAGCCCTCCCAGGTCTCTTTCTTCTTCCCCTCCCGGTGTCATTCCCCACCTCCATCAGCTCAAGCTGAACTAGAACTTCCACGTCCCTCTTCTCTGTTGTGATGCATGCCGCTTCCTTTGACTGTTGTCACACGAATTACCCTGCAAATCGCATCGTTCTATAACCATTTCCAATTACACATCGCTAATTCAGCTTTCCCCACGCTTTCCCTTTATTTTAAACGGCGCCAAATTAATTGTGTCTATTATCACTTAAAAAGATATTCACTTCCGTCTGCCAAGCTCACCAAATGTCTTTCAAAAAAAAAAAAAAAGTTAGCCGGATAATGTTATCAACATCTTAAAGTGTATTTAATACTTTGGAGGGGGGAGGGCAGAGGGAGAGACAACAAAAGTCAAAATAATTAATTGTGTGGCACAAATCTGTCTAATAAGGAGTTCAACTTTTCTAATAAGCTGATTTATTTGCCGCCTGATGGCTTTTGCACATCAGGGTATATCGTACAACAACAGTATTAGAAAACATTATTAAGAGCAGAACCGAAATCAAAGTGAAGCTTGCTGTAATGCCATTAACATCAATAATACTAATAACAGTGCTGTCCTAACCAGAGTTACAACCCTTCTAAGCCCGTTGACTTCAGTGGATTTAGAAGGGTATAACTCTGCTTAGGATAGCTCTGATGACTTATATGTTTCAGCATGTTCAAAACATCACACAGACATTGTCAAAATAGGTCTTGTAAGAGAGATTAGTCATTATTCTCCTGCCTGTTCTCCAAGCAACTTGGGAGTGGTATGTAGGGATTCCCCCTACAATGCCATCCTTACAACATGGATGTGTCAGGTGGATGACTTGGAGTCCTGACACATCCTTAGAACATAGATGGTGTATAGGGACCTCCCACACACCCAATGTCCAGTTCCGGGTGCTGCAGTTCAAGAAGGATATGGACAGCTTGGAACATAGAATCATAGAATCATAGAATCATAGAGTTGGAAGGGGCCATACAGGCCATCTAGTCCAACCCCCTGCTCAACGCAGGATCAACCCAAAGCATCCTAAAGCATCCAAGAAAAGTGTGTATCCAACCTTTGCTTGAAGACTGCCAGTGAGGGGGAGCTCACCACCTCCTTAGGCAGCCTATTCCACCGCTGAACTACTCTGACTGTGAAAAAATTTTCCCTGATATCTAGCCTGTATCGTTGTACTTGTAGTTTAAACCCATTACTGCGTGTCCTTTCCTCTGCAGCCAATGGGAACGGCATCCTGCCTTCCTCCAAGTGACAACCTTTCAAATCCTTGAAGAGGGCTATCATGTCCCCTCTCAACCTCCTTTTCTCCAGGCTGAACATTCCCAAGTCCCTCAACCTATCTTCATAGGGCTTGGTCCCTTGGCCCCAGAGAACATGTTCAGAGAAGGGCGACCAGGACGGCTGAGGGGTTGGAATCCATGCCTTGGGAACTAGGCAACTTCTTGTGGTTGCAACATCAACAACGGGCATTGGAGGAGGTGACTAGAGAGCTGACACATTAGTGCTGCCTGAGCCAATCGGTTCCAGTAATGCTGGAGGGTCTTGGCTCTGCTTGTTTGGCCTCCAGCAGCCCTCCAGGGCAGTGGCCCACCAGGAGTTTTCCTGGGAAGCTGAATGGTCCATTCATTCTGGATACAACCCACCAGGACCACTGCTTCCTGTCCCCTTAGCCTTGTCCCCAAGGACAGGCCTTTTAACTGGTGCGGTATAAGCCTTCCTCGGAAGAATGAAACATTGTTTTTAGAATAGGAAAAGCTCCTGTTAAAAATAATTGATGACAGCTGGCAGCGCCCAAAAATGGTAGTACGCCAAGCCACCCACCTGACACATCCAGTTCTACCCACTTGGAAATGTCTCTGGCTCAGATCGCGATTGCCCTTGTGATGAAGATCATTACAATGCTTATGACCCCACCCCCCACCCCTCCACACACATAAAAAATCATCACCGTTTGGCTGCTGTCTGTTGCAGGCCAGAATTCTTGAAGTGGGTGGCCACAATTTTGCCATGGAGCCAGACCCTTCCAGACCTTTATTTTATTTATTTTACCAGCTTCAAAGCCCGTTCCTAAGAACGGGCCTTGAAAGGGCCCCCTCCCCTGACCCCCGGCCAGGCAGCTTAAGGTGGCTTTGGGCGGCAGCTCACAGCCAAATCAAGTTGGGCAGGCGGGGGGGGCAGCTCCTTAGCAGGGCCGAGCTCCTTAGCAGGCAGTCAGCAGGCCGGGAGGCCCTCGTGAGCAGGCCCAGCCAAGCATGCCAACAGGCCCTCATTAGCAAGGCCTCCACCACAACCCTTTGCCCAGGGCGCTCTCCCCTTACCTGCTGCTGGCTCCAGGCACTGAGGCGTCTGAGAGCAAAGAGGCTAGAGTCCAGAGACGGAGAGCGGGAGATGCAGGGGTAGGGGCAATCAGGGCAAAACTGGCTGCACCCTGATTGGCCCTATTCCAACTTGGACAGCCGGACACGTCCCACCCCCTAGGCTATTTCAGAAATATATAGAGGAACAACAATGGATAAAGATGTTTCAATTTATTAGTCGCCGCTCTCAGTCAAGGCTGGCTTGCAGCGACTTACAATACAGAGAAATAGAGTAGAATATTATAATAAAAACCCCAATTAATAAAATTAGTAAAATCAAATGCCCCACAAGTAGCAACAGAATCACTACATCTCCCCCTCCCTCCCTGGTGATGGCTCCAAAAACATGGAGCTAGGCCTCTCCACCAGACCCCATGTATCAGGCGGATGAAAGATGTAATGTCAGATATTACATCATGTATGAGAGGGGGACCAAAAAGATCTTTCAGCCCCACCCTCAACCAAATGCCTGGTTGAGGGAGGGGGTCCTGGGCACACAATGAAAATCTTGCATTGTTCGAGGCCTATTTAACCTGTAACCTGTGTGAAATGGGAGCCTGATTATAAAGTGCTTCTGTGTATCTGCAGGCTCGCTGAGGCATATGTCTGCCTATTTGTTGCTCCAGGCAGTTTGCCTTAAAAAAAAGAAGAAATTCCCAACCCTGGGAAGAAGGGAGAGGGTAACAGGTGTGAGGGAGGGACATTGGAGGGAGGTGTAGCACTTTTTTGCCTCCGTACATTTCTTTTGTTGGAGGCCTGCTATCTGGCCAGACGTGGGAGGTTGGTGATGTCATGCAGACCGGCCACAATATAGCATCTTCATGAGGTAAGCATGATGCTACATTTATGGCATGCACAAAAGCCATGCATGTTGAATAGTACTAACCGAATATTGGGGGGGGGGGGTGGATTTCATAGTCATAGTAGTTCGGCAGTGGATCAGGCTGCTAAGGAGGTGGTGAGCTCCCCCTCACTGGTGATCTTTAAGCAGCGGCTGGACAGATACTTATCCTGGATGCTTTAGGCTGATCCTACATAAAACAGAGGGTTAGAACCAATCACTTGACTCCTTTATGCTGAGCTAGTGACCACCTTGCAATCTCTTAGGGTTAGGCTTACCTTTTGAGCTATATTCAGCATATCAGCACAGCCTGAATGGAGCTGGGTTTGCAAAGACTGGTCTCCTCATTCCTTCTCAGATCATTCTAAGAGTGAAGGCTGAGATGAACCGAAGCAAAACCAAGGAGTTGATTTCTGGACCACCTGATTTCTTCTCATGCTGCTCTGTAATCTCAGAACTGCAATGCATCAGGGACATGTTGCACCAGGCAATAATATATTGTTTGGCGCTTAACATTTATGAACTAACCAGAAGTAGGTGCACAGCTACACCGTGAACCATAATAATATATTCTTTCTCATTTTGTTTTTAATTAGAAAATGTATTTGTTGCATTTATTTTTATGTGTTTGTGTATTTTTTTATGGTCTTCCCTTTCGCCAGGGGAAATCAAGCTCTCAAACAAAGACTGATCCTGCACACTTCCTTATCGTGGGCTGGGGAATGAGTTGTGGAAGCGAAGCTGTAACAGTGATGAGGTTGTATGTACATGTTTCTTATGCCACCAACTTTCTTAAGAACTGTTATGGGTTCCCAGTCTATAAAGCGCCGTTGAGCTTGTCACATGGTGGTGGAAAGTGCCATCAAGTCTGATTTATGGAGATCCCATAAGGATTTCAAGACATGAGATGAACAGAGATGGTTTCTCACCGTCTGTGTGTAGCAACCCTGGACTTCCTCGGTGGTTTCCCATCCAAGTAATTATCAGGGCCAACCCTACAAAGTTTATGTGGCCTGGGTCATCCAGGTCAGGAAAAGACACTTGAGCAATAGCTGAATTGTTGGCAATCATAGGGCTTAGGTTGCTTCCAAATGGAGTTCTTGCCCCATGTCCATGTCCCCCTCTCCCGGGAAACAGCATTAGTTTCTTTTGGGGCTTCTTCATGATCATTCACTAGGTTTTCTACAGCTTTGCTCTGATGGTTTCTGAAATCTGCTTTAGACCCTTCCTGAAAGATCATGGCCAAAATGGGTTCAGGAGAAACTTGGTGGGAAGGTGCAGAATTTTTCAACTCCCAACCCACATGAGGTGCCTCACTGACCATTTCTCCATGCACCATCCACACCCATACCCAGGTTGAGCACCAGCTAGATTAAATTGTTAGTAAATATGCTGTTATTGTGTCCTAATGCTACAACAATATCTACAACAAATACAGGTGGTGCTGGGATGGCACATTCAAGGGGAAGGGGGGAATTCCCATGTGGAATTCATAGAACTGAGAGCCAGTGGAGGATCTCCCATTGCATTTTAGTCTTTATGTAATTGTTTAATGCAGCGATTCTCAGTGGCAGGGGCCTGGCACATTTGAAGGGGACCAGAAACTAAAAAATGTGAGAAGGGGAGCCCAAAGGATTTATGGGGGGCCCTGGTAACCGAAGTGAAAAAATATTTTTTTTGTTACATATGACATCATTAATTGCTAGAAAGTTCAACTTTCATCACGGGAAAGGAAACAAAATCATGCCATTCATTCCTTTGTGTGTGCTTGAATTAATGCATTTAAGAAAAAAAATGAATGCCTATGATTCTCTTGATCAAATGTTCTAGGAATCTGTCTCACATATAAATAAGACAAAGTAGCACCCTGGGTATAGTTAGCTCACTCTTAGCTTAGGCCTTTATTAGCCTCGCTCATTGTGCAAGTGGCCAGTCTACTGCAAGGGCCCTAGAACCTGAGAAGAGTTCCTAAAAGGGCCGTGGCCAAAAAAAAGGTTGAGAATGGCTGGTTTAGAGCGTTCAAAACATAAAGCTTGTCTTGCTCATAATAACTGTTTCTGCCATCTATCCTCCCTTATAATCAGACATTCGTAATTTGAAATGAGCGTTGTTGTTGTTGTTGTTGTTGTTGTTGTTGTTGTTGTTGTTGTTGTTAATTCGATTTATTACCTGCCACTCTCAGCAAGCCTGCTCGTGGTGGGTTATATGATAAAAAATCCATACATGAAACTCCCATTAAATTCCCATTAAAAAGCCCAATAAAATTATGAAACAACAGTAACAACATGGCGGTAAAAATAACCCAATCTCTACTCCAACCAACTCCCTGGCAGGCGCCACAGACAAAATGCTGGTGGATCAACAAGGCAGTATGTCTTCCTTTTGGCGAAACCTGTAGGGAATTTTTGGAGACTTAAACTGGGTAATGAAATAGTCTTACCTATTTTGCACCATCGGCCTTGGTCTGGTTTTTTCACACCCTATGACTGGTGCAACTCTTTATTTTCAAGATGCTGTTGCAGCCAAAGGGCCAAGCAGTCAAAGGGCCGGGTTGGGTCTAGGTTACCCAGGTTACCAAATTGGGTTTGTTTACCCAGACCCGGCCAGCATTCCTCGTAACCGTTTTTGCTCACAGAAACAGCACTGGGGTAAAGTTACTTCTCTCTTTTTGCTGCCCCGTGTGCACAAGTATTCCACATGGAACAGTAGAAATGAGAAAACTACCCCAATTCTCAGGTTGGGCAAGAGCTTCAGGGAGGGGCTAGAGCAGTGGTTCTCAACCTGGGGGTCGGGATCCCTTTGGGCAGGGGTAGTCAACCTGTGGTCCTCCAGATGTTCATGGACTACAATTCCCATGAGCCCCTGCCAGCAAGTGCTGGCAGGGGCTCATGGGAATTGTAGTCCATGAACATCTGGAGGACCACAGGTTGACTACCCCTGCCTTTGGGCATCGAATGACCTTTTCACAGGGGTCGCAGCAGGGCAAGCAGTTTGGCCCGAGGGGGGGGGCATCATCCACACAACAGCCTTGCAGGGTAGATCGAGATAGAGCGTTCATCTGTCTGGAGCAGTGGAAAAGAGCAAGATCGGCATGGTGGGATAAGAGTCTTTCCTTACCACAGTGGCATTCAGAGCCCATTTGTGTTTTGAAAGCTGCTGTGCGGCTTTTGGGACCTCAAGCTGTGTCTGAGACTCCACTTGTGAAAAACCCAAATATCTATAATCTCCCAAAGTTCATTTTGAATGGAAGTGTCTGCACATCACTGCTCCTCACGTCTTCTCTCAGTAAATCCCAGCAACATTTGTGTAAGTCAGCATTATGATCTCTATACTGCATTTGGGAAACGTCACCTGAGAAAATAATAGCTTATTTAAAGGCAGAAGGCAAATGTATAGAGGAGACGACATTCGAGCTGGGGAGCTCTGGGTTCATATCTCAGATGCATAGCCGTGCTTGTTTTTAAGAACAAATTAAAGTGCAGGAGTACGCTTAACCTTCGCACCATAGACCAATTTGAGCACACAATTCTTTAAGCCTCCTGTGTGAATATATACAAAATGTATATGCATAATACTAAGCAATTAGACACCCTGGGTGAATACAGCTGCCCCCTGCCTCTTCCAACAATGCCCGGGCTCAGATTGTTCCAGAAAGAACTCCGGGGAGCTGAATGCCTGGGCATATTGTTTTGCAGCTATAGATGCGCGGCGGATTGAATGGCAGTTCAAAAGCTTAAAGACACAGAGGGCCTTTTATCCCCGCATATCCAAGGTCAGAGCAGGGCTTTGCAACCACTCTTGGAGTGACAAAAAGCCCACCCATGGCCTTTGCACATTTGCATATGTAAATGCATGTTAACACGTATAGAGAGGTTTCAGAGCTTGCCGTCGAAACTAAGCTTAAGAGAGAGAGAAAACGTTGCAAAAACAGATGTGCATCTATCTAGCACAGCCTTTCTCCACCTCTTTTACCACTGAGAACCCTCTTCAGGCTTCAAGGAATCCCGGAAGTGGCACGATCCCGCAGAATATGGTTGGGAAGCCTAACTGTGTACATTGCCACCTGGGGGCACTTCCCGCACACCCACCCCCCCATGCCCATCATTGGCCATTTTGGGATGGGGGCTTGGCCATATATGGTCAGATCACCCGATGAATGTTTTGCCATTTTTAAATATGTGTATATAAACAGTTAATTAACTCCCACCCTTCAGGTCCGTCAGGACTAGACACGTGCACACACAAAAAGTCTTACCATTTCGGATTTAGTGTGAAAGTATTCAGGCCGAATCCGGAAAGTTTCAGGGTTTTGCATATGCATGCTTTCCCCGACTGCCTGAAAAGAAGAAGAGTTGGTTCTTATATGCCGCTTTTCTCTACCCCAAGGAGCCTCAAAGCTGCTTACAATCTCCTTCCCTTTCCTCTCCGCGCAACACACACCCTGTTGGGTGGGTGAGGCTGAGAGAGCCCTGATATTACTGAAGAAGAAGAAGAAGAGTTGGTTCTTATATGCCACTTTTCTCTACCCAAAGGTGTCTCAAAGCGGCTTACAATCACATTCCCTTTCCTCTCACCGCAACAGACACCCTGCAAGGTAGGTGAGGCTGAGAGAGCCCTGATATTACTGATTGGTCAGAACAGCTTGATCAGTGCTGCAGCAAGCCTAAGGTCACCCAGCTGGTTGCATGTGGGAGAGCACAGAATCTGACCCGGCTCGCCAGATTAGAAGCCGCCACTCCTAACCACTACACCAAGCTGGCTCCCCCCTGAGAAGGAGAAAGAGAAAGAGAAACTGTTGATAATAGCAGGCAATGGAACTGTCTAGTGCTTTCCCAACCAAATTCTTATAGTCAGAACTGAATTGTGGGCCAGACAGAGCTGGAGGAGACTATCGTGCATTGCCTCTTTAAGAGGCCATCTCAGAAAGCCTGAAGGCCAAGAAGGGGACTAGAAGAAAAAAAAACAGCAGTGCTTTGCTTTCTGGTAACCTTCAGGAGAGACAGTTCTGTGCAAAACTGTTCCAATGAATCCACGACAATCCTATTGAAAAAGAAAAAGAAAAGCTTTTAGTTAAGCATTGTTATTTTCTTTTCACGCCAAGTTGTTTTGCCCTGAAGTTTTCAGTGTTGTTAAAAATAAACCATTCTGTTAAGAAAGCTCATCGCTCCACTGTGGAATAAAAACAATGCCTCCTCTTCTCTATTTTAAGATGGGTACAGTACCAACCTCCAAAAGACTAGGGATGGGTAGGGTAGGCATTTCCTCCCTTTGCCCAGCTGAGCAGTGGCAGACAACAGAGTCAAGGTAGGGCTGCCGTTCCACTGTGGGAAACACCTGGAGATTTGGGGGGGTGGAGCTTAGGGGGGGGTAAGACTTCAATGGGATATAACATCATGGAGTCGATCTTCTACCGCAGGGGTAGTCAGCCTGTGGTCCTCCAGATGTTCATGAACTACAATTCCCATGAGCCCCTGCCAGCAAACGCAGGTTGACTACCCCTGTTCTACAGTAGCTATATTCTCCAGGAAAAAAATGATCTCTGTCACCAGGCGATCAGTTGTAATCCCAGGAGATTTTTCAGCCCCAACCTGGAGGTTAGCAACTGAGTGAGGGTCAGGGGAACCCCACCCCTAATGGGAAACTGAAAACCCTCCTGGCAAGACATACTCAAATAGCGATGACATGACATCACTTCCGGCTGTAGAAACAGGGGTCACATCATCATGTTGAGAGATTCTCTAGGATTCCCTGGAAACTCTAAGGCTTTTACCTTGGTGTAGTGGTTAAGAGTGCGGACTTCTAATCTGGCATGTGAGGTTCGATTCTGCACTCCCCCACATGCAGCCAGCTGGGTGACCTTGGGCTCGCCACGGCACTGATAAAGCTGTTCTGACCGAGCAGTGATATCAGGGCTCTCTCAGCCTCACCCACCCCACAGGGTGTCTGTTGTGGAGAGAGAAAAGGGAAGGCGACTGTAAGCCGCTTTGAGCCTCCTTCGGGTAGAGAAAAGCGGCATATAAGAACCAACTCTTCTTATTCTTCTTTTCCCCCTGTGGCTCAAAGAGGCATTTTCAAATGACCCTAGCCACATTCCGTATTCTTCTCCCTGCCCCTCTCCAGAACATCGATATTTTTGGCCCTGACTTCTTTGGGCCCTTAACGTCAGCATTTGTTTTGCATTGCTGCCATTTACTTACCGTAGATCATACATTGCTCTGCTTTTCAATGGCACCGTTTCAGCTCAGCCTAAATCACTTGAGATGTAATAGTTCAACCTTGCTGTTTATATTTCTTTAAGAAAATGGCTGAACCCGTTAAAAAGTTTATGACTCTCTCTACCGATCATAAACATTTCTAATGCCGCTCCAGCACTTCACATTTGGTTTAAACCACTTCAGTTTCAAAGTGATTAGAGGCTTGAAATGTGTAGTTTAAAATTTAAATTAACCAGCTTAAAATTACTAGAGCACTTCACACATCTTAAGCAAATAATTATAATTTTTTTAACAAACATCTCAGAAATCTCTGTATATATACATGTTTATTAACCATCTACTGGATAAAATATCCAGGAATGATATGCCAGAGCACTGAAGGGTATTATCTGGTAGAAAAAAAGTTCCTCAAGTTCTATTAGGGCAAAGATTGCCCCCCACCCGCCCCAAAAAAGAAAAAATGCCAGTAGATATGCAAAGATGAGATGCTACAGTTGCATAATTACCATGCATGGTTTAAGCTTCCATATTAAGATATTAATTTAACCTTCAGACTGTCAGCCCCCTTCCTTTAAAGATGTGTGAAGATTAGAGCAAAATGCATAAAGTCGCAAAAGGCCTGTGCATATATTATGATAAATGCAAGGAGGGGAGACCAGTGCCCATGGTCACTAATCCGTAGCTCCTCTCACTCAATTGGATGTCTGAATATTCAGGTATTAGCTATGTATGTGCCAGCATGGTGCAGGGGTTACAGAACAGCAACTTCTAAACTTGGTTTGATTCCCCATTCCTCCACCACATGCAGCCAGCTGGGTGACCTTGGGCTAGTCACAATCCTCTTGCAAAGCAGCTCTGTCAGAGCTCTCAGTCCCAATTACCGCGCAAGTTGTCTGCTGTGGGAGAGGGCGGAAAAAATGTTTGTAGTGAAAAGCAGGGTATTTTTTTTAAAGCTAGAATGATATGGTAGGTGAATTCCCTCCAGGCCAGGCTGAATTCTGGAGATTTTTTGGTGGGGCAATCACTTGGGCATGAAGTTGGGGTCACTAAGGGTGGGCAGGTACTTGTGAGTTCCTGCATTGTGTAGGGGGTTGGACTAGATGACCCTGGAGGCCTCTTCAAACTCTATGATTCTATATAATCAGAATTGGAAGGGACCTCCAGGGTCATCTAGGAAACTCACAACTCTTTTTCTTCTATGTGCATAAAGTTGCACATAAGACTACCTGGGAGTTTGGAACCGTATGCATAGCATAAACACTTTAGGATGCTTAGGGCTGATCCTGCATTCAGCAGGGGGTTGGACTAGATGGCCTGTATGGCCCCTTCCAACTCTATGATTCTATGATTCTATGATAACACCAATACCACTTCCTCAAACTGGTCAGTTCTGTGAGGCATTCGGGGCTTCCCAGGAGGAAAGAAGGCACTCCAGAACAGTCACAGCCAGGGTCATCTTTGCAACCTCGGATGACCCAAGAACACCAATTTTGATGACCAGAAGATCCTCAGGGGATGCCAGAAAACCACCTGAATCCATGAAACCTCCTGAGTCCATGAAACCTCTTGTAGAAGTGTCCCTGCACATGAATCAAACCTTGTAGGTCTTGATGTTGCCACTGGGCTTCAGCTTTGTTCTGCTGCTTCAGATCAATTCTCCTGCCCACCTGACTCTATAGGCAACTTTGGGAGGAGCTTTTCAGAAGTGGGTTTTTTTGTTGTTGTTTTATGACCCAAATCCCTGGCATACTTCTGTGCAGTAAGGGGGGGAAAGGCTATCAACACTTGGGGTCCCGTTTTTATGCTCTACCGTAACTTTTCTAATCAAGGTATGGCTTTGAGGAATATTTAATACTAGCCTTGAAAAAAAAAACCCTCCCCTGGCCATGCAGCTCGCTATCAGGGCCGAGACAGAGCTCCTTAGCAGGCAGTCAGCAACCGGGAGGCTCTCATCAGCAGGCCCAGCCTAGCAGGTCAAGATGCCCTCGTTAGCAAGCCCTCCACCATGACCCTTTGCCCAGGGCCCTCTCCCCATACCTGCTGCTGGCTCCAGGCACTGAGGCATCTGAGAGCAAAGAGGCTAGAGTCCAGGGATGGAGGGCGGGAACTGCAGGGGCAGGGGAGAATCAGGGCATAGCTGGCTGCACCCTGATTGGCCCTATTCCAACTTGGACAGCCAGACACGTCACACCCCCCAGGCTGTTGATAGATAGATAGATAGATAGATAGATAGATAGATAGATAGATAGATAGATAGATAGATAGATAGATAGATAGATAGATAGATAGATAGATAGATAGATAGATAGATAGATAGATAGATAGATAGATAGATGTAACAACTGTTTCTGTGTGTTTGTTTGTGATTGTGCTTGTATGTTTGTGTGTGTGTGTGTTGCGTGTCATCAAGTTGTTTCTGACTTTTGGTGGCCCTATGAACCGTTGACCCCCAAAGCATCCTGTTGTTAACAGCCTTGCTCAAGGCTTGCAAACCGAGGGCCGAGGCTTCCTTTTTGAGTCAATGCATCTCATGGCGGTTCTTCCTCTTTTCCTGCTGCCTTCAACATTTCCTAGCATTATTGTCTTTTCCAATGAGTCTTGTCCAGTGAGCGTTATCATCCCATAATATGACCAAAGTACTGTAGCCTCAGGTTGGTTAGGGAGAGTTCAAATAAAGTTTATTTGTGTTGCCTGTAAATTGTGTTCCCAGTTAACTCCCTAATTTGATTTTAAGGTGTACATTTCTCTCTTGTCAAAAACCCAAACTGACCCTATTGTGTCAAACTATTTCCCCCTCCCCGTCACTTTGATCCACAAGCCTTTCGTGTCTCAAGCACAATGCGATGCTCAAATGAAGCCACCATTCATTTTAAAACCTGAAAACTACCAGGTGACATTGCTTGGGTGTTTAGTGATACCTCTGATACCCAGCAAATGCTGGCAGGGGCTCATGGGAATTGTAGTCCATGGACATCTGGAGGACCACAGGTAGACTACCCCTGGTGTAGAGGTTAAACATAGGTGGACTCTAATCTGGAGAACTGGGTTTGATTCCCCACTTCTCCACATGCAGCCAACTAGGTGACCTTGGACCTCACAGTGCTTTTAGAGCTGTAATTGCAGAGCAGTTATCTTAGAACTCGCTCAGACTTACCTACCTTACAAGGTGTCTCTTGTGGGAAGAGGAGAGGGGAAGGCCGCTTTGAGGCTCCTAGTAGAGAAAAGTAGAGAAAAGCAGCATATAAAAACCAATTCTTCTTCATATCCTATGAGTACAAGCACATTTTGAAGCAATTCAGAACAATGTCCATAGGGACTCCAAAGAAAACCCAGAGTTCTGTCACCAAGGAACTGCACACTGCTTAAAAGCTCCACCCTAAAAACACAGACATTCAGAACAAATTATTATTGTTGTTATTGTTAGGTGCGCCCGACCCATCACGACCCCATGGACAATGATCCTCCAGGCCTTCCTGCCCTCTACCATTCCCCGGAGTCCATTTAAGTTTGCACCTATTGCTTCAGTGACTCCATCCAGCCACCTCATTCTCTGTCGTCCCCTTCTTCTTTTGTCCTCGATCGCTCCCAGCATTAGGCTCTTCTCCAGGGACTCCTTCCTTCTCATGAGGTGGCCAAAGTATTTGAGAAAACTCTATGGACATTTTCAAAAGGCAAATTATTATTAAAATCACATAAATCAATTTATGGGAAGGGACTGCATTCCTGTGCACAGTTAATTTCTGCTCTCTATGTTCAACTTGTAAAACACCTTTAGCTTCAGCAAATGATCTTCAGAGAACTGAAATACAGCTTTGACTTTTAATTAACAACACAAACTCTTTGTTTATGCCAGCCTCCTTCAATAGATTCCTCACCTTTGTAAAATGAAATGGAAATTGCTGGAAAGCCCTGAGGGTAGCCCCATATTTAACAGAACACCATCTTATGTGTTTTTAACAGATTCTTATGCCGTTTGTGATTTTGTTGCACTTTTACTAGATCCGTGCCTAATGCATTTGATACGCTGTTGTTAGCCACCCTGAGCCTCACTTAGGCAAAAGCAGCCCTAACACCAACTCCATGAAAAAAAATAATATATACTGTTTTCAGTGAAGAACTCATAGACCCATTCCACAGCAGAAAGGAACAGAGGCAGCAAGCAAGCAAAGCTATTTCCACAAGGAAACATAGGCCCTGCCTTTCCTCAGTGTTCCATTCCAGAAATGACATGGAATGATGACATAAATGAAAAGTAAAATAAAAGAGACACTTTCAGCCTCATTTAGAAGGAGAAGAAGAAGGAGAAGGAGAAGGGAGAAGGGAGAAGGGAGAAGGAGAAGAAGAAGGGAGAAGGGAGAAGGACAAGGACAAGAACAAGGACAAGGAGAAGGGAGAAGGGAGAAGGGAGAAGGAGAAGGGAGAAGGGAGAAGGGAGAAGGGAGAAGGGAGAAGGGAGAAGGACAAGAACAAGGACAAGGAGAAGGACAAGGAGAAGGAGAAGGAGAAGGGAGAAGGAGAAGGAGAAGGAGAAGGGAGAGGGAGAAGGGAGAAGGAGAAGGAGAAGGAGAAGGAGAAGGAGAAGGAGAAGGAGAAGGAGAAGGAGAAGGAGAAGGGAGAAGGAAAAGGAAAAGGAAAAGGAAAAGGAAAAGGAAAAGGAGAAGGAGAAGGAGAAGGAGAAGGAGAAGGGAGAAGGAGAAGGAGAAGGAGAAGGAGAAGGAGAAGGAGACGGAGGAGAAGAGTTGGTTATTATATGTCGCTTTTCTCTACCTGAAGGAGGCTCAAAGTGGCTTACAGTCACCTTCCCTTTCCTCTCCCCACCACAGACACCCTGTGAGGTGGGTGAGGCTGAGAGAGCCCTGATATTACTGCTCGGTCAGATCAGTTTTCTCAGTGCTGTGGTGAGTCCAAGGGAGCACAGATTCAAACCCAGCTCGCCAGATTAGAAGTCTGCACTCCTAACCACTATACCAAGCTGGCTCTTAAATTTAGATGGGGGGGGGTTATTCCCTTGAGTACTGACTGAGCTGCATAGGTTCAAGTGGGTAGCAGTATTGGTCTGAACTAGCACAACAAAAATTGAGTGCAACAGCACTTCGAGGCATTCAGGGCATGAGCTTTGTTGGCCTTAAAGGTGCTATTGGACCCAATTTCTGTTGAGCTACACAGGGTAAGTCAAGGGTGGCTAAACATACCCAATGTAAAAGCCAGCCACGTAGAATAAATTTCAGATCTTTGGAACCACAAGACATGAACAAGTGCACATATTTTTAATCAAAATAGAATCATAGAATCATAGAATCATAGAATCTGTACCCTTTCAATTTTATCTACGTCCTTCTTGAAATGAGGCCTCCAGAACTGCACACAGTACTCCAGGTGTGGTCTGCCCAGTGCCGTATACAATGGGACTATGACATCTTTCAACAGTCCTGTGCGTCAGATGCGGTTGTAACTGAGTCCCGCTTGTGACTTTGTCAATATAGTTTGGCACGGGTTGATGGGGGGGTCAGAGCCCTGCCCCTAGTCAAACCCGGGGGAGCTCAAGCCCATAGCAAAGAGACATACACCACTTTGTTCCTAAATAAAAACTGAGAAACTGATCTCCATGGGCATTACAAACTGCACATTTACCTCTGTGGTGTTGAATGTTCTTTTTCTATCAAGAATTCCTTCTTTGCCACGAATAGTTACTCCACGACGGTACCCGGTTTTGAGTCGCCGTTCTTGTTTTCTGCAAAGAAACGGGAGTTGTTGGAATGCAGAGAGTCCGTATCCGATAGCTCCGTTTTCATTGCCTGCCAGTCATATCGATGGGCCTGTCAAACCAGAATCATTATTGGAAACACAATCTGACTAAAGGAGCACTGACCGATGAAAACCGATACTGGAAGAAATGCAGTTAATCTTTAAGGCGCCACTGGACTCCTGCTGGATTTTGCTGCAATGGATGAAACCCACAGATCTGCGCCTTTATTTCTTTTGTATGTATTTAAATTTGCATCCTCAACCCCTGGTCCGAAGGGTCAGAGAACAGCCTACGCAAAAACAGATATATATATATATATATATATTTAAAAATCTTTAAATGCTTCAGTCCAGTTAAATTGAGGCAACAATTTAACTCTCTCAGGGCTCTCTCAGCCTCACCCACCCCACAGGGTGTCTGTTGTGGGGAGAGGAATGGGAAGGCGACTGTAAGCCGCTTTGAGCCTCCTTCGGGTAGGGAAAAGCGGCATATAAGAACCAACTCTTCTTCTTCTTCTTCTTCAATGGGTGAGGGCAGAAATCATGCACCCCCAGCCCTTTGATGGCCTCACCAGTGCTGGTCATCCCAAATCTGAACAATGCTCCTGAAAAAATGCCGAGACATAGGCATTGATGCCTGGAGAAACGTAATGAAATTCTGGATATTCTAGTATAAGAGGCGTGAGATGTCACGTGACAACAGAAGTGTGCCCATTAATGACAGCCCTTCTTGACACAAGGAAATGTGTGCATCAAAAGCCTTTGACAGGGCCTCACCAGACCACATGGAGGAGCGTCTGGTTCCTGTGACCTGATCTATCTCATACCTCTCGCACAGCACATACCTATTTCTGCCCATCAAAATCCCAGAGGTATTAACCTTATTGAACCATTGCCAGCTCACTGACAGGAGCACTGTCTTAATGCCACTCTCAGTTCTGTTGACATTAATCTCGGCAGGGCTGAGATGTGGCTAATACTCACTTCCTAAGCGAGGTAACCCCTTCAAAGGCTGACACGCACCACCTCGCCATGTTCATCAAATATATAATCTTACTAAATGCTGTAATCTTAAATCCCAACCTAGAGTAACTACTAGCACTGCTTACATTATCTTCCTTTTAAAAAATGTGAAGTTCATCTCAAAGTCTGCGATGAGACTCCTTCTTAGTTGCCATCTTGAACTGTTGGCTCAAATTCAACCTATTGTCCGCCAGAACTCCTACGTTCCTTTCGTGTGTGCTACTATCAAGCCAGGTATCCCCCACCTTGTATTTAATATTGTTACCCAAATGTAAAACTTACACTTCCCCCTATTCAAATTCATATTGGCTATGGCTCTGTTTTCCAGTCCATCCAGATCTCCTTGAATAGTAGACCCCAATTTAGTGTCATCTGCAAAGGTGGTCAATATACCCTCTACTGCAGCATCCAAATCATTAACGAAAATGTTAAGCAATACCAGCCCCAGCACAGAACCTGTGGTACACTGCCAGTCATCTCCATCCAAGTTGAAGCTGAACCATTGATAAATGCTTCAATCCAGTCAAGCTGAGGGAACAATGGGGGAGGGATTAAAATCCCTTTGGATTTTATCAATCAGCAAATTACATTTGGTTGTGACCTTATCCATCCCAGTTTTTACTAACTTTCTTACAAGAATATCCTTAATAAGTTCCAGTCTTTAAAGATAACCCAACCTCAACTGTGGAAGGCCTTCAAGCTTTATAAGGCCCTCCCCCCCCCCCCGAAAAAAATAAGCTGCTCAGTTGGCATCACCTTCCAAGTGTCATGTAATTAATTAATATCCATGTAATTAATTAATATGCATGCATGTTCAGCAACAAATGTCAACAATGTCTGAATTGAACTGTAGTGTGATTTTCAACTCTTGACCTGCCTTTCCAAGAATTCCGTCCAAACCTTGATGGAGTCCTTTTAGTTATTAAGGCCTGCTATGGGACAAGCCCTGTTGGCCCCAGCAGTGGGCTAAGGGACCATGGATTCTCCCATGTTCCCTTAGCTTGGGCCAACTGAGTGCCTGATTTACAGCAAGCCCAGAAGGGGGCCTGTCCAGTGGCTGTGTCATGTGGAACCAGGGATTTGCCCTGATGCCGCATGACCACCCTCTCGGCCTTTTCCGCCCAAGCGGAATCAGCCCAACTCTTCCAAATAAACTTGAACAGTCAGCATGCCAGGGAAATGCAATATATGCTCAAAAGGAAATATATGTGTGCTATAGAAGTAATATAGAAGCAGTATATGCTGCAGAGGGAATTACAACAATGGCCTCTCACAGCCAGTGTGCCTCAATGACAACGCATTTTCTTGGGCCAATCAGAATCATAGAGCTGGAAGGGACCAACCTCATCTAGTCCAGCTCCCTCCAGAAAGCAGGAAATGGCCACAAGAGCCAAGCCCTCTGTCCACCCACTTATATTTTGTCTAAATTCACAGAATCAGCATTTCTGCCAGATGGCTATCTAGCCTCTGCTTTAAATCTTCCAAAGAAGGAGAACCCACCACCTCCCGAGGAAGCCTGATCCACTGAGAAACCACTCGAACTGTCAGGAACTTCTTCCGAATGTTTAGCCGAAAATTCTTTTGAATTAATTTCATCCCATTGGTTCTGGTCTGACCCTCTGGGGAACAAAATTAGAAGTGATTGTCAGTGCAATCCTAAACAGAGCTTCAGCCTTCTAAATCCATTTACATCAGTGAGCTTAGAAGGGTGAAACGCTGCTTAGGATTGAACCAGGCAGGGCTTACCCAAACCTCAGGCCAGCAAAAGTTAAGGTAAAGAAGTAATCCTATTAGCCTATGAAGGACAAGAATACCAGTTACTCACTCCGTTCCTAACACAGGTTGACAGAGTAAATCTAATTATTGTCAGTGTTTTCTCCCAGTGATGCCCTTGGCACACGGACTCTACCATGAAGTCAACCGAAATCCCATTTTAAAGCACTGACCATGATGGGCCTCCTTGGAATCATCCTGATCAGATTAGCAAAACTACAGCAGGGGCAATTTCTTAGTAGAGGGTCCGCTCTTGCTTTTTGACCTCTGACTTATTTCTGCAGCCAACAGGTCCAAGCGATTGACTCGTTCTGGGACTGAACCACTTCTGGCCACTGGCGTGGGTGTGCGGAAGCTCTCCCTACAAAAGGAAACAAAAGACAATGGCCATGTCATACCAACTAGGATAGCAGAAAGAAATACCCAGTTCTCTTCTGACATGGTGTACTTTTTTTTCTAAATGCAAGAAGAAGAAGAAGAAGAAGAAGAAGAGTTGGTTCTTATATGCCGCTTTTCCCTACCCGAAGGAGGCTCAAAGCGGCTTACAGTCGCCTTCCCATTCCTCTCCCCACAACAGACACCCTGTGAGGTGGGTGAGGCTGAGAGAGCCCTGATATCACTGCTCGGTCAGAACAGTTTTATCAGTGCCGTGGCGAGCCCAAGGTCACCCAGCTGGCAAACATTAGGTGTACCTTTGGACATGATAGACTCTACCATTCAAAGCCACCATGTACTCTAAGGAAATTGATCTTTGTAGCCTGGAGATCAGTAGTAATTTCAGGAGAACACCAGATCCCACATGGATGAGAGCAACCCTGACTGTATCTAATGTTGTGAAGACATCACCAGTTTTGGCTGGACGTTTGGAGATGCAGCCCTCAGCGCAGCATAATCCCGTCCCTAGCTCCAACATAGTAAGGCAGGAGTAGTCAACCTGTGGTCCTAAATATGTCCATGGACTAAAATTCCCATGAGCCCCTGCCAGTGTTTGCTGGCAGGGACTCATGGGACTTATAGTCCATGAACATCTGGAGGACCACAGGTTGACTACCCCTGCAGTAAGGGATCATATCTCCTACTGATTTCCCATACACACAAACTTAGATTACAAAGACAGTGATGGAAACTCATGGGGCAGATGCACAGGTATGCTAGCATGGGCCCAGAACTACATACTCTTGTCGGAACAACCAGGTCCCTTACTTTATATCTGCATAAAGGTAAAGGTATCCGCTGTGCAAACAGCGAGTCATATCTGACCCTTGTGGTGACGCCCTCCAGCGTTTTCATGACAGACTCAGTATGGGGTGGTTTGCCAGTGCCTTCCCCAGTCATTACCGTTTACCCCCCAGCAAGCTGGGTACTCATTTTACCGACCTCGGAAGGATGGAAGGCTGAGTGAACCTTGAGCCGGCTGCTGGGATCAAACTCCCAGCCCCATGGTCAGAGCTTCAGCCAGCATGTCGGCTGCTTTACCACTCTGCAGCACAAGAAGCTCTTATTATATTTACATATGTGCCATAAAAAGGAAGACATTGAAGGCAAAGAATACTGCCAACAAAGGGCTTTGGAGAGGGGAGGTTATTTCTGCTGTGGATCCCTCCAAGATGTTTCATACAATCTCCTAATCAAGCAATAACTGTAATCATCGCATAAAAACCCTTACTTAAAGTAACATGGGGGGGGGGGAATGCCACTCTTTGCCTCTAATAAAGTTGCCTCATTACCGACTACCTAATTCATATTAAGCATCTCTGGTCTATTAACATGAAAACACATTTTGAATCCCAATATCTAAATCAATTGGCTTCCAGAAGGTTTAAGGGCTCTTCTTTGTGAGGATCCTTTGGTGGTTTGTTGCTTGAGGTCCAGAATAAAAGGATGACCTGATGCTATAGCCGTAGGAGTTATGTTCCTATGTCCTATGACAGTGGTTCTCAACCTTCCTAATGCCGCGACCCTTTAATACAGTTCCTCATGTTGTGGTGACCCCCAGACATAAAGTTATGCAAGGGTTCTTTCACAGAAATTAAATCGAAACTGACCAATGGCGTGAAGATCCATGGTTCATGATGGTATATAAATTGTTTTTTTTTCTGGGGGTTCTAAGTTCAGTTCTGCCTCTTGTCCCACCATGCCGATCTCGCTCTTTTCTGCTGCTCCAGACAGACAAATGCTCTGTCTGGAGCCAGTTTGGTGTAGTGGTTAGGAGTGCGGACTTCTAATCTGGCATGCCAGGTTCGATTCTGCACTCCCCCACATGCAGCCAGCTGGGTGATGTTGGGCTAATCATAGCACTGATAAAGCTGTTCTGACCGGGCAGTGATATCAGGGCTCTCTCAGCCTCACCCACCCCACAGGGTGTCTGTTGTGGGGAGAGGAAAGGGAAGGTGACTGTAAGCCGGTTTGAGCCTCCTTCAGGTAGGGAAAAGCGGCATATAAAAACCAATTCTTCTTCTTCTTCTATCTCAATCTACCCCACAAGGCTGTTGTATAGATGCCCCCTCTGGCCAAGCTGCTTGCCCTGCCGCAAGCCCTTTGAAAAGGTCCCAAAGGGGTCCCGACCCCCAGTTTGAGAACCACTGCCCTATGATGTCATTCTTGCTATGCTGTCCTGGTCTTTTGACACAACCTCCCCCCCCCCCACACACACACACACAGAAACACACACCGTTTGGACTGGCAGTCTTCAAGCAAAGGTTGGATAGACACTTTTCTTGGATGCTTTGGGCTGATCCTGCGTTGAGCAGGGGGTTGGACTAGATGGCCTGTATGGCCCCTTACAACTCTGTGATTCTATGATTCTATGATTCTATGACTGGGGAGTATTCCTTTGTCTATTCCTTTCTTCACACCCCTTTTTTGAGTGAGGGGATGTACTGAGTTATCTCTCAAAGGCTGGTCAGCTTCAGGTTCAATGTCACATTCTTTAGGGGCCTCAAGCTGGTTAATAAACATCTGGTCCCTGTGAGAACAATATGTGTTTTAGCAGTGGGTCTTCACAGCTCCCCGGAATCCTGGGAATGGTAGAGGACGGGAAGGCCTGGAGGATCATTGTCCAGGGGGTCGCGATGGGTCGGACATGACTTCGCACCTAACAACAACTCCACAGCTGCCAGTTGTTCTGAGCTAAAACAGATGAAAAATGGTATGCTACTAACCCCGCCTCTTTGTAAAGGAGCGTTTTTCTCCTGCCAGTGCAGTGTTCCCATCCTTCATTCAGCTCTGAACTTTCGAGTGTATTCCTGTTCACTGCATTTCTACGTATGTTCCGTCTTTTATTTCACCATGCTTATTATTATTATTAATTTCTTGGTTATTTGGGGAGGGGGTTGGTAGCATCAAATGTCTTGGCTGGTCAAATGATTTCTCCCCCTTGTTTTCTCAGCATAGGTTTTAAGTGGTGACAAGAGAAAGAAGCCAGATCTTTACACAGCTTTTTTGTTACAATGGAGCATGAGAGGCAAGTGTCATTTTGAAGGGGGGGAAATAAAGAGTTGCCTGCACCTTTAATAAATTTAATCCACTTCTGATTACAGAGGGAGAAAGCTCCCCCCTCCCTCCCTTAATCTTACAGGGATGGAATATTGCAATAACTGTTCCATCCGATTTTTTAAAAAAATAAGATTTGCTAAAGGTCATCTATCTCTTGGTCACATATGCAGCAACATTGAAATTTCTTTGGCCAGGGAATAAAAAAGATTCTATCATTAAAAATAAAAAGTGCAAGGGCATCTTGGAAACCCACAGGTTCCCTCCCCCCTCAGAAAGAGGAGACATTTCGTTATCAGCTAGCAATCATAAGATTTTTAAGCAATATCTCTAATCTGCTTCTTCCCCCCCCTTTCCCTCCCCTTTCCTTTTCACATCAAGGTCTTTTTATCTTTCAATTTTGCATCTAAAGATGAGGTGAATGCCATTAGCTCAATTCAACCTCAAGTGTAGTCAGATGTGCCTGTGATTTCTGAAAAGCACTGTCTAAGGTCACATTAAAATGTATAAGAGCTTTTTCTGTTCCTGAGAAGGGGGCTTATTATCCATCCATGGTGTAAGGAAGCAGTGGCAGTGGCTACAGACATGGGGAGAAACAAAAGGGATCTCGGGGCTTGGGGCGGGGGTTGTTGTTAGGACCCTTTTGGGGTCTCCTTTCACGGTTCTCTGAGGCCCTGCTGAAAACAGTAAATTTCGGCACTATTTTGGAGGAAATCATAAGATCAGGTTCTTCACCTCATTAAGATACAGGTTTATTTATGCTTCCATTTGAAGAAGAAGAGTTGTTGTTTTTTTATACCCCGTTTTACACTACCTGAATGCATTTTAAAGTGACTTACAATCGCCTTCCTTTCCTCTCTGCACAACAGACACTCTGTGAGGTAGATGGGGCTGAGAGAGCTCTGACAGAACTGCTCTGTGAAAACAGCACGATCAGGACTGCGATGAGCCCAAGGTCACCCAGCTGGCTGCACATGGAGGAGCAGAGAATCAAACCAAAACCTTCTCTACTTCTTCTTCTTTTCTTTTTTTGTGGAGCTGTCTGACTGTCATGCCATGCACAATCTGGTGTCATGCTGGGGGATCAGCCATAATATGTTCTAAGAAGAACACATTAATATGATCATCATTTGCCATCAGCAAACAATGAAAGAAGATTATGCTTCAGAATATTCTTGTTTAGCTACAGGAGGACAAGATAGTATGGAAAACTCTCCCTAAGTCCCACATACCATCCGGGAAAATTCAGCCCATTAGAGCAGGGGTAGTCAACCTGTGGTCCTCCAGATGCTCACGGACTACAATTCCCATGAGTTTGCGTTTGCTGGCAGGGGCTCATGGGAATTGGAGTCCATGGACATCTGGAGGACCACAGGTTGACTACCCCTGCATTAGAGGTCATCCTCAAGGACTAGCTGCAAATGGTTGAGAGATACTACCCCATAATGATCCCATAACATGCTTGGGGTTTTACTACGCGTTAGAGGGGATCAGGGTGGAACTGAATACAGAGTTTTCATTTTCTGTGGCAGCCCTCTGTCCTCCATAGCACAAATTCCATCCTAAGAGACGAGGCTGGTTCAAAGACTCAGTGAACGAGTTAGCACAGAGGATCCACTAGCGCAGAGATCAAAAAGATCTGAGAGGTAAAAGAAGAAGAGGCTGTGGGGCAAATCCCTGCTTCCACATGAGGCAGCCACTGGGCAGGCCCCCTCCTGGGCCTGCTGCAGATCAGACCCCCAGTTGTCCTGGGCTAAGGGAACGTGGGAGAATCCACGTTCCTTTAGCTACTGCAGGGGCCAACAGTAGCAGGTCCGTGTGGGCAGGGACGAGCCAGGACTTCAAGGCCTGAGCTCCTTCCTGCCCTACTGTGGCTCAGAGGGGGCAAAGAATGCCCCGGTCAGCTTTGCAATGCTTTGCTCTGCCACAGGGTGACCCGGGGCATATATTTTTATTGTGCAAGAAGGTGGGAGTGCATGGACCTCATTCCTACAAAAATAACCCCTGTGCGTCCCCCCCCCCCATGCAGTGGAACTACTCTGTCATAGCTTCTTTCCCCAGGGGAACACATTTCAGCAGGAACCCAGGTGTCCCACTGTAATGTGTTCCCTGCGAGGACATATTTCAGCACTGAAGCAGCAAATCTGTCCCCCCCCCCCCCCGATGGGGAAACAGTAAACTATGGAGCTTTATGCTCTGCAGCACTGAACCAGCAGAGGCCAGTGAAGCCGCCATGTGGAATGGGCCAAAGTGACTTACAATTGCCTTTCCTTCCTCTCCCCACAACAGGCATCCAAATTGTTTCCGCACTAAAGATATTGTTTGGATTTGCATTTTAAAAAAGGGTCAAGGTAAGATACCTGTGAGGTAGGTAGGGTTAAGAGAGCCCTGACAGGACTGCTCTGTGAAAACAGCACTATCAGGACTGTGATGAGCCCAAGGTCACCCAGCTGGCTGCACATGGAGGAGCAGAGAATCAAACCCAAGTCACCAGATTAGAAGCCGCTGCTCTTAACCCCCAACACCAAGCCTTCAGGAGTCAAAACAAACCAAGAATCAAATAGATACACAGCATCAGAAAAGACTTGTGACTTAATACAGGATACCAATGCAGCTGTTTCCTGCAGTCATTCTATAAAAAAATCACCTTCCCTTCCTCTCCTCACAGCTGTGAATTAGGTGGGTCCGAGAGAGCTCTAAGAGAACTGTGACTAGCTCAAGGTCACTCAGCTGGCTGCATGTAGAGGAGTGGGGAATCAAACCCAGTTCTCCAGATTAGAAGCTGCTGCTCTTAACCACTACACCAAGCTCTCTATCTCTCTCTCTCTCACCCCTGCAAGGTAGGCAGTGGGAATACAATGTTATGTGACCAGGTCTGTGCCTGCTTTGCATGTAGAAGGTCCCTGATTCAATCCCCAGCATCTCCACCTAAATAGATCAGGTGGGAGGAGATGCAAAAGACTTCTCCTGCCTGCCTGAGGAGAAAGTATTGATTTTGATGGGCCGTTTGTCTGCTTCAGTAAAAGGCAACTTTATGTGCTCAGCTGGGATGTCCCTCAAAACAGCCCTCCGTTCGGAAGTGAAGGTAGAGAAAACATCCATGTGGAAATTGACAAAAACTTACATATTCCTTTACTATATTATTTTATTTATTTTAATATACAGATATTAACCTCCCTTCCCTTGTGGAACTCAAAACAGTTAATAATATAAATAAAGCATGATTAAAAACACATTTTTACGAACCATTATAAAACCCATAAAAGTCAACAGTTTTAAAACTGCCAATCATAAAAGCTAAATCAATTAAAATCTAGTCCTCAGTGAAGTATAATGCTATGGAGTCCACCCTCCAAATCAGCCATTTTCTCCAGGGGAACTGATCTCTGTCACCTGGAGATGAGCTGTAAAACCAGGGGATTCCCAGGTCCCACCTGGAGGCTGGCATCCCTAAATTAAATTGCCTTCAACTACCTCTTGAAGTTCAACAATGAGGGGGCCAGTTGCGCCTCCCTGGGGAGGTTGTTCCATAATTGTAGGACCACCACAGAAAAAGCTCTCTCTTGTGTACTCCCCAAAGAAACATCTAATTCAGGGGTAGTCAAACTGCGGCCCTCCAGATGTCCATGGACTACAATTCCCAGGAGCCCCCTGCCAGCAAATGCTGGCAGGGGGCTCCTGGGAATTGTAGTCCATGGACATCTGGAGGGCCGCAGTTTGACTACCCCTGGTCTAATTGGTGGGACTTTGGCTTTGTAGAAATTCGGAAAGAAATACATTTCCAGTCAAGTGCAGGATAAGGCGTTAAGGTGAGATATCTCCCAGCTGCTTGCCTGACTGCAGTGAAGAATCTTACAAATGCGATTAAAAACTACAACGAAGAGTATACATGATGAAAAGGGAGTCTATTTTACTTTTCAAACATTTTACCAATAAAAAATTAGGTATTAAAGGCTAATGGTAACCCTCAGACCGAAATTATTTCCAAACAAGTCAGCGTTATGGGTTTTGTTTTTGTGGTTTTAAGAAAAACAAACGCCCGTCCAATATTGGCCAGCTGACTTTAGTCTTGATTCCTCTCCACCCCCTGCTCCGAGAGAGTGCTGGGCGGAGGGATGTAACAGCTTTCAGTCGGCTGTAGATTTCCCTTCAGGGCCAAGGGCATTGTTGAATTACAGAAGTCTGATGTCTTTAAGAGACTGCAGGCGTGCTCTTTCTACTATACAACTCTCAGCTGAACTCCTATGACCTAGCACAGAAGCAAGACTCTCTCGGTGATCATACAGCCCAAGTTAGCAGCAGGCCTTTGCTGCATAAAACAAAGGAGCGTTTTCTTAACTTTTAAGAGTTCCATCCCTCACTCTAAAGAATGAATAAACCAAAAGACAGAAAGAGATGGATTTTCTTCCCCTCTGACGGGGCTAGGATGTATAAAATTTTAAAAGGAGTTCTGCTATTGAGGCGGCAACTTCGTGTTAGGGAACGGATCTGGCATATGCAAAAGCAGCAGTCCCTCCCGTGGCTCTTCCTGCTCTATCCTATAGCAGTGGTCCCCAACCCCCGGTCCGGGGACCGGTGCCGGTCCGTAGATCAGTTGGTACCGGTCTGCAACTCCTCCTTGTCCTCCTTCCTGGCTGCTGCCTGGGGGGCTGCCCTGCTACTCTGCCGCCAGCTCACCTTTGGTGCTCTCTGGCGGCCACCATGGCCGGGGCTCCCCCTCGGCGTGGCACTGCGCAGCTGCTGCAGGCAGCGCTCCCCAGCGGACGGCGGGAAAGCAAGTGCCGCAGGGACTCAGGTGGCAGCAACATCCCTCGGCAAAAGACTACCCCCCCCCCAGGCCTCAGTAAAATTGTCAAGTGTTGACCGGTCCCCGGTGATAGAAAGGTTGGAGACCACTGTCCTATAGTACAGGGGTGGCCATACTGGTTCTCCAGATGTCCATGGACTGTGTCAGGGACTCATGGGACTCATGGTCCACGGACATCTAGAGAGCCACAATTCGGCCACCCCTGCTATAGTAGCTCTGCAATAAGCCACAGTGTGGTAGAGGCCTCGGGCAGCAGATTTGGGGAGATCTCACCAGTGCCTTCTCCTGACTTGCACCACTGAGGTGGCCATTAGTGAGGGTGGCCAGCTCAGGACTGGGAAATACACAGAGACCTTGGGGGTGGAGCCAGGAGTGGGTGGGATTTAGGGCAGGGAGGGGCCTCAGTAGAGTCTGTCACCTGGAGATGAGCTGTAAAACCAGGAGATTCCCAGGTCCCACCTGGGGACTGGCATCCTGGTTAGGGTTTCCAGCTCTGGGTTGGGAAATACCTGAGTAATTTGGGGGTAGAGTCTGAGCAGGGCAGAGTTTAGGAAAGGCAGGAACTTCAGTGAGGTATACTGCCATAAACCGCACCTTCTAAAGCAGCCCTCTTTTCCAGGGGAATCGCTCTCTATTGTCTGGAGATTAGTTGTAATCCCAATCACCACCTGGAGGTTGGCAACCCTGCCATCAGTGGTAGTTAAATCATTTCAGACTGAGTCAGTAGACTTATGGGGCACATTTGATTATCTACATGCTCCTATCAATTCAAAGAACGGTTCAGGATGGAATTTATACACAGGGATTAAATGGGATAAGAATTAAATTGAGATGCCAACTACAGCAAGAGAAATTTCTGGAGATTTGAAGATGAAGCATGGGGAGGACATGGTATAATGTCATAGATCAGGGATTCCCAACCAGGGAATTGGCCTCTGTAGTCTTATAATATTGGGAGGCATCCAGGCCCCATCTGGAAGTTGGCACCTCTGTGCAGGAGTTCACTTCTATAATAAGTAATTCTGTAGTCTCTTGCAACATTTATTGGACATATCTCCTCCTTTTCTTTACTGCAATGAACTCTACTTTTGCAACACCCTTTCTTTTCCATACCACATAAAGGGGAACTTGAGATCAAGGACGGCTCAGCAGTTAACCAGCATGCCCTTTGGTCCAAGGGATCTGCCCGGTAACTACTGACGAAATTGGACTGTCCTTTTTCTTTTATGCCTCTCTCAGGGCCAACTGCATCTCTTCCTCAGGATTCCACACACCCCTTCCCTTTAGGCCTGCTGAGAAGGAAGCCTCTGACAGCAACTGATTAAGGCAAAGAACATGTCTGTCTGTCTTTCTGTCTATGTCACACTGAGGTTCATCCATTGCTGCCGTTCTTTGGAGAGCAATGCAGGGGAATCTTTGGGCATGCATGTGCATGCCTTTCGAAGGGGCACACGTGATAGGGGAGAGCTTTCCCCTTCAGCCTAAGAGTCAGCAACCCCAGCGTGGGAAATATTCCTTGTGATTTGGAAGTAGGGCCTCAAGAGGGTACAGTGCCTCAAGAATCCAGCCATTTTCACCTGGGGAACTGCTCTGTATTGTCTGGAGATGAGCTGTGATGTGATGGCAGAGAAGAAGAATGGCCTACAGGCTGAAGTGGGTGCAGAAAGACGCAGGTGTGTCCTGTCTGAGAAATGGATTCCGGGCGGTCCTTAACAGCAACAGTTTTCTAGAGCCTGTTGTAATTTCTGCACAAAAGATTTTATTGCTAGTTATGAATAATGTTGTTCTTAGGTGCGAAGTCATGTCCGACCCATCGCGACCTCACGAATAATAAGTATTATCATAATAACGTGTGCCTCAAATGTGGAGCCTCTTGTGGCGCAGAGTGGTAAGGCAGCAGACATGCAGTCTGAAAGCTCTGCCCATGAGGCTGGGAGTTCAATCCCAGCAGCCGGCTCAAGGTTGACTCAGCCTTCCATCCTTCTGAGTAAAATGAGTACCCAGCTTGCTGGGGGGTAAACGGTAATGACTGGGGAAGGCACTGGCATACCACCCCGTATTGAGTCTGCCATGAAAACGCTAAAGGGCGTCACCCCAAGGGTCAGACATTATTATTATTATTATTATTATTATTATTATTATTATTATTATTATTATTATTATTATTATTATTATTGAATTTATTTCCCGCCACTCCCTTGCGGCTCGTGGCGGGTTACAACAGTATAAACCCCATAAAATACATTAAAACCAATTAACATGTCAATATTAATGACTACCTGGCAAGAGCGGCTAATCAACTACCCATTCCCCCTTAGCAAGTGGAGAGGGGATACTGATGGTACTCATGTCTAATCCCAATCCTCAGGTCCCGGGGGGGCGTAGGTGTTAAGCCTGGTCTCAACCGTAAACCTGGCGGAAGAGCTCCGTCTTGCAGGCCCTGCGGAACGATGCTTGCACCGGGGATACCTTTACCTTTACAAATGTGGAGCGAAAGTCTGGTTTTTTGTGCCCTGTCCTTACTTGAAGCAATGAGCTCATCCAAGGGATCCCCTTTCCAAATTTATTTGTTTATATTATTTATTTAAACCTTTGTCAGTTGCCTTTCTCCCTTACAAAACTCAAGGCGGCTTACAACATTATTAAAATTCTACGAAAACAACAAAACAATTATAAAGCTCGTAAAAATCAATAAATTGTACCAGTAATAAAAGCTACATGAATCAAAATGCATTCCTATATAAAACTGCCTTCAATGGCCTCCTGCAAAAAAAAATTATATTAGGGGAACCAGATAAACCATCCTGTGGACATCGTTCCCCTAATTTTGGGGCTGCCACTGAAAAGGCCTCACAATTTAAGACAGTTAGGAACAATTCCAATTCTTTAGATTGTTCAAATTCCTCTCACCTCCTTGTACTCAGTTCCTTGTGGCATTTTCCCGCCCAGCCCATCCAACTTCCCATATTCTCATCCATCTCACAAAGTAGGGGATAAGAGCCAGTGTGGTATACTGGTTAAGAGCAGCGGTGTAAGCTGGTTTGATTCCCCACTCCTCCACATGCAGCCAGCAGGGTGACCTTGGGCTTGTCATAGCCCTGATAGTGCTGTTCTCACAAACCAGTCCTGTCAGAAATCTCTCTCAGTCCCACCTACCTCACTGGGTGTCTGTGGCGGGGAGAGGAAGAGAAGGCAATTGTAAGCCGCTTTGAGACTCCTCCGTTAGGCAGCGAAAAGCGAGGTATAAAACCAGCTGTAATTCTTCCTCTCCATCTGCCATCTCATCAGGGGGTAGTCATACAACAGCCTCTGGAACTGAGGCTGCCATGTGTCGTCTCTTCTGCCTCCCCATCTCTCCAGACTAGGCCCTCAATTGCAATCCGTTCCGGCCTGTATCTTTGCTTGCACAACATTCCTACTGCCGCTTGGCTCAGATGCAGGAGACTGAGCTAAGGAGGTGGTCAAAGGTTTGAGCACCAGGAGACCACTTAGTTAGTTCGAGCAGCCGGCATGCCAAATACATGATCTAAACACCTTTCCTGTTTGTCATTTATGTGCTTTTGAAGTATAATGAATTGTTCTGGCTAGGCCTGCCAATTTCCTATATTCATAGAAAGCTGGCATTTCACAAATATCAAAGAGTATTGCAAGGCAAGCCAGGCTTCCAGAAATCCGGTTAGCATCCCGAGAGCTCCCTGTTAAGTTGCGAGAAGAGCTAAATACCAATTTGATGTTGTAGGTGTGGGAAGAAGATCCATCCTGTTATCGTTTTCCGATAATGTTGCGCTGTTCCGAGTCCACTCTTCCTTTCGGAGTTTATGTGCGCTGGTGGTTGGACTAAGTCCCACTTCCACCCCAAAGCAAACAATATGGGATTTTAAAAGCAGTGGGCCCCCATCCTGAACACAGGCATGCTCGCATCAAACTCCTCTGGGTAGCAAAGATCCCAGCCCCCATCCTTATCCATTGTTGTTCCTCTATATATTTATGAAACAGCCTGGGGGGTGAGACGTGTCCGGCTGTCCAAGTTAGAATAGGGCCAATCAGGGTGCAGCCAGCTTTGCCTTGATTGGCCCTGTCCCTGCAGCTCCCGCCCTCCGTCCCTGGACTCTAGCCTCTTTGCTCTCAGACACCTCAGTGCCTGGAGCCAGCAGCAGGTAAGGGGAGAGGGCCTGGGCAAAAGGTCGTGGTGGAGGGCTTGCTAATGAGCACCTCTTGGCCTGCTAGGCTGGGCCTGCTGCCTCCCGGCCTGCTGACTGCCTGCTAAGGAGCTCTATCCCGACCCTGCTAATGAGCTGCCCCGCCCCCGCCTGCCCCACTTGATCTGGCTGAGAGCTGCGGCCCAAAGGCACCTTAAGCTGCCCGGCCAGGGGAGGGGGCCCTTTCAATGCCCATTCTTAGGGCTTTGAATCTAGTTTTATATATTTATACTAGTTTGGATCCAAAGTTATTGTAAACACAGCAGAGTCCTTGGGAAAGATATTAGCTGCAGTTTTCTCCCTGCAGCCCCCTGTTTATGTAATGTAGGGTTCACATAGGACCTATTTGGGGGAACTCGAGCATGGTATGGGGTGCTTCATAGGAGCCTCCTATGCCTTAAACAGCGACCTGACACACCAAACTTTAGTGACCAACCATTTCTCATAATTTATCTCCCTACCAGGGCTTATTATGCATGTATCAGTTTTCAATGCAGTCAGTTTGCCAACCCTTTAAAATCATCCTTCCAAAAACATTTTTAAAGCGTTCCCATTTATTCATGAGCCGTGATACTGCATTGTTTTTCCCCCTCTAGCAATTATGCACCTTAAAAACTTCGTATAGTAACTCTGGGAGGGAGATGAGAGTTTAAGCAGGGAATCCCATTGCTAGGCAACATCATTCACATTCCAACTAACATTGTCCACAACTAGCATTTCCATTGCAGCCCGTATCTTTAAGACAGAGAGCCTGGGTCTGAGCAAATCAAGCTATGAAGGACTGATTTCTGGGGGAAATCGCTCTAAACTGGCTACCAGAGAGCCACTCGGAGTAAAGGCGAAGCCCCTTCCTTCCTATGAAAAAGCCACACAAAACACCCAGACTGTCCTCGGACATAATACACCCCGCGGTGAGTGGAGGGAACCTTCACGTGAGACATTTCTGTTTGTCTGCTTGCTAGTAGTGGTGGTTAAGAGCCAATATGACATAATGGTTAAGAGCAGGAGAGTCATAGAATCATAAAATCATAGAATCATAGAGTTGGAAGGGACCTCATGGGACATCTAGTCCAACCCCCTGCACTATGCAGGGCACTCACAGCCCTATCGCTCATCCACTGTAACCTGCCACCCCCTTGAGCCTTCAAGGAATCAGCCTCTCTGTCAGATGGCTCTCCAGCCTCTGTTTAAAAATTTCCAAAGATGGAGAACCCACCACCTCCCGAGGAAGCCTGTTCCACTGAGAAACCGCTCTAACTGTCAAGAACTTCTTCCTGATGTTTAGACGGAATTTCTTTTGAATTAATTTCATGCCACTGGTTCTGGTCTGTCCCTCCGGGGCAAGAGAGAACAACTCTGCTCCATCCTCTACATGGCACCCTTTTAAATACTTGAAGATGGTTATCAGATCCTCTCTCAGTCATCTCCTCTCCAGGCTAAACAGACCAAGCTCCCCCAACCTTTCCTCATACGTCTTGGTCTCCAATCTAATCTGGAGACGCGGGTTTGATTCCCTGCTCCTCCACATGCAGCCCACTGGGTGACCTTGGGCTAGTCTGATAGTGCTGTTCTGACCAAGCGGTCCTGTCAGAGCTCTCTCAGCCTCACCTACCTCACAGGGTGTCTGTTGTGGGGAGAGGAAGGGAAGGCAACTGTAAGCCATTTTGAGACTTCTTTAGATTGTGAAAAGGCAGTGCAAAAACCAACTCTTCTTCTTGGAAAGAACCATCAATTCACAGCTGACTGATGTTGGCCCTGTAGGGCAGGGTAGTCAACCTGTGGTCCTCCAGATGTTCATGGACTACAATTCCCATGAGCCCCTGGCAGCATTGCTACCAGGGGCTCATGGGAATTGTAGTCCATGAACATCTGGAGGACCACATCTGGAGGACCACAGGTTGACTACCCCTGCTGTAGGGATTTCATGTCAAGAGAGGTTCAGAGGTGGTTTGCCACTGCCTGCCTCCGTACCACAACCCTGGTAGTATTTGGAGGGCTCCCATCCAGACACCAGTTGGAGCCGACCCTGCTTAGCTTCCAAAATCTGACAAGAGCAGGGTGTCCTTGGCTATCCAGCCCGGGGCCGCTGCTAGAAACAGGGACTAGTAACGGAGCCTGCTGTTACCTACATGTAGAACTTACAGATGATACCTTGAAACTCAGACTGCAGCAATACCATTCAATGGTGCAATCCTAAACAGAATTATAATCTTCTGAACCCTTTGAATATCTCCTTATGAAGTAGAAGACAAGTGGCCATAACTCTTCCTGTCCAGCACTGTTATCCCTCTCCCACACTTCCTTTGCAGCATATGCAGAATCCTCCTGCCCAAAGAACATGGGAGAGAAGGGAAATGGGGGCAGGTTTCTCTGACAGAGCATGCAGGTTCAATCCCCGACATCTCCAAATAAAAGGATCGGGTAGGTGTTGATATGAAAGACCTTTTGCCTGAGACCCTAAGCCAGTGGTTCTCAACCTGGGGGTCGGGACCCCTTTGGGGGTCAAACTACCATTTCACAGGGGTTGCGGCAGGGCAAGCAGCTTAGCGAGGGGGCGCCATCTGCACAACAGCCTTGTGGGGTAGATCGAAATAGAGCGTTCATCTGTCTGGAGCAGTGGAAAAGAGCGAGATCGGCATGGTGGGACAAGAGGCAGAATGGAACTGAGAAACCCCAGGAAAACATCAATTTATATACAATCATAAACAATGGATCTTCATGTTCAGTTTTGGTTTAATTTCTGTGAAAGAACACTTGCATAACTTTATGGTTGGGGGTCACAACAACATGAGGAACTATATTAAAGGGTTGCGGCATTAGGAAGGTTGAGAACCATTGCCCTAAACCATAACTGCCCAGTCAGCATGGTGTAGTGCAGGGGTAGTCAAACTGCGGCCCTCCAGATGTCCATGGACTACAATTCCCAGGAGCCCCTGCCAGCATTTGCTGGCAGGGGCTTCTGGGAATTGTAGTCCATGGACATCTGGAGGGCCGCAGTTTGACTACCTCTGGTGTAGTGGTTAAGAGAGACAGTTTCTCATCTGGCAAGCCACATTTGATTCCCTGCTCCTCCTCTTGCCACCAGCTGCGTGACCTTGGGCTAGGCCCAGACCTGTTGCAGCTGTCCTGACCGAGCAGTAATATCGGGGCTCTCTCAGCCTCACCCACCTCACAGTGTGTCGGTTGTGGGTAAAGGGAAGGCGATTGGAAGCCGCTTTGAGACACCTCTGGGTAGAGAAAAGCAGCATATAAGAACCACCACTTCTTCTCCTGTCAGAGCAGATACTACTGACCTGCATAGGCAGATGGTCTGTCTGGAGGTCCCTTCCAACTCTCTGATTCTAAATAAATAAATGATGACACATAAAGGGCAAAGCAGTTTTCATTTTTTTTAAAAACTCAGGATTCCCCCATTGTTGAGTTTTACTGTTCCACTGCTGATTATTATTGTCTACCCATAGTTGCATCAAGGAAGCTAATTAGATAGTAGCCTGGTCAGCTTACCTTGGCCCGTTGGTCCGTTCCTGTAATGAAAGGCATCAGTCAGATAGCATGACCAAGCATACAGCACTTACTATGGCAGAGATGACCTCTGCAGCCTTGTGGGGCATTGATGTTTTGCATCAGACAGCCGAGAACACACAGCTGAAATCTGCTGATAATGGTCCATGCGGCAACCGCAGAGTTCAACTGTACCGTTTTGTTTGCATTTTTCTATCACCTACTAATTAAACGATTCGACTTCACAGGTCAGCCGGATAGTTATTTGGAGCTGTAAATAAAAGGCCTTCACTTTCACCGTGGTTTAGGTCTCTTTGAATGCGTGTGGTCCTCCTGCCTCACGTTTGTCATATAGCCTGCAGCACACAAAAACAAGGAGAAAACATCTTTGTTACTGCTAGAGCAAACAAAAGACGCTAACCAACAAGGAGTGTGAACAATTGCAGAGTGGCTATTTGTATTCCATGGAACAAATGTCAGGATGATTCCGAAAGCAGCCACATGCAGAGAGGGAGAGGGAAAGGCAGAAGGAAGGAGAAGGGGCACACCTAACCCCATGGACAAAAATTTCCATTCTGGGCAGATAGCAGAAGGACAGACTCATACACAGAATGGCTATTCGGGGATCTGAAATGCTTGGCAACCAGATTGAAGCAACCACCCCTCTGACCGCTCAACCAGTTCCTCGGAGAATGAATAGCTTAGGACAGAACTGTCACAGAAGTTGGGTAGGAAGAAGAACATTTGGTTTTAATACCCTGCTTTTCTCTATCTCAAGGAGTCTCAAAGTGGTTTATTATTGTCTTCTCTTCCTCTCCCCACAACAAGAACGTTCTGAGAGCCCTGGGACTGGTCCAAGGTCACCTAGCAGGCTTCAATGGGAAGACGAGTGGGGCATCAAACCCAGTTCTCCAAAAAGGCCCTGACTCTGATTGAGTCAGGTGCACATCCTTGGAGCTACAGATCACCTGCAAATTAGTGTTTGAAGAGCATAAAGTCCTCCAGGACCTGGGAGAGGTGGTCCTTCAGATACACGGGTCCCAGACCGCATAGGGTCTTAAAGGTCAGTACCAGAACCTTAAATCTGATCAGGAACTCCAGTGGCAACCAACGCAGCTGTTGAAGGACAGGTTGAGTATGAGCCCTCCAGGGGGTCCCCATGAGGACCCCTGACGCTGCATTTTGTACCAGCTGTAATCTCTGGATCAGGTCCAAGTGTAGCCCCCATCTTTGGTATAGTATCATTTGTTGCAGGCTTTCAAATAGATCAACCCTATTTGGCCTTCATAAGTCATGTAGCCAAGCCCTTGCCTCTCCCTTGCTCGTTGCTCGGCTATTTAACAGGAAAAAAAGCTGAGATTCACACAGATAGGTAATATTAATGGGATATGGGGGGTATTAGGAACTGGTTCCTATGCACGTGATGTTTCCCTCAGTATCGTAGCAATGTACTTAAAAAAAAAGAAATCTGACAGGCATTTGTGGTTGAGGATACAAGAAAACCATTCTGCACCCAAGGGTCAAAGGGCATTCCTGTCACACCACCATAAACCTTACAATGAATTTGTCAAAGTGGACTTTTTCAGCCCCATCATCCATCTGTGCATATTGAATCATACATTTGCAATTTACTGGCAGCCCATGAGAGAGAGAGAGAGAGAGAGAGAGAGAGAGAGAGAGAGATGCGCCAACTCCATTTACAGTGGAGAACGGCACACTCTGTTTTCCAAAGGTTTCCCCTAAAGGAGGGCCATCAAGTTGCAAGAGACTCAGGAGACTTACAAATTAAAGCCAACTAGAGTGCTGGTTCCAAAAGCTGAAATGATTAACATAGACCCTTCATAATATATTTATCGCGAAGCTTTGTTCTGCCAGCCCCAGCCATGAATTAGGAGCAGCAGAACACGCACAGAGATCTATACCCACCCTTGCCTCCGCTTAGCAGAAATGATGGAGATTTTCCTCCTTCGTTGTCCTCCCCTCTACAAATCCTTGGACTTCTCCACTAAAAGAGAGATTGAACCACTCCTAACAAGAATGAAAGTTAAAAAAAAAAACAAAAATAGAAAGTCGCCTGATCTATTTTTTTCAACAACAACAAAAAAACCTCTCTCCAAATGACTCCTCTGCAAAAGTTGCAGTCTTGAGGAACTTGGAAAGTCAAAACCACGGTCCCCATTGCTGTGACCCAAATAAGTGCCTTTTAGTAAGTATCGTCTGCAGGGGTTTGCCAACCATCAACGTTTTCAAACGCTTCCAGGGGCAGAATACAGAAAGAATGAGGGCCGGCGGGCCGGCGGAGGAATGAAATGAAGAGGGCATTTCCTGTGCCTGCGCCATTTGAAATTCACAAACGAGGCTCCGCGTACATCCACAGATTTCAAAAAGTCAAAGCTCCCTCATCAACCTTGACATTCTAAAGTCACAGTTTGTGCCTGGCTGACTCAGAGGCTGGCTACACATTCCATCCAACTTGTCAAAATGAGCCACGTGCAAGCCAGGCTTTCTTGCTCCAGTCCTTGTTTAGAGTGATGCCATCAATGTTTGCAATTACCAAACTAGAAACATGAACCTCGGCAGCTGATCATGCTTGCCTGTAATCTGTGGCAAGCTGGACGGCCTCGCAAGTTCTTGTCTGACTCAGAGCAGAAGCCAAGCCAAAGAATAAACTCCCCCTCGCTGTGCAGCCTTTCCCCAATCACAATAAGAAGGTGATGGCAGGGTGTGTCCCTGGAGGTCTCCACCCCCTTCCCTCTCTCTGGTATCTAGAATTCCACAAGAGCAGCAACCCAAGCAGCAGGTGAAATTCTCTGAAATTCTCCTGGAATTATAATGGATCTACAGGCTACAGGGTTGCCATGTTTCTCCTGGCAGCCAGCAGGTATGGATGACTTACCTGGAAAAAGAGAAAGGCCCAAGCCCCATTGCCAGCATTACATAGGAAGTGATGTCATCATGTCAGCAACTTTTGGGTGATGCTCTGCTATTTGGGCAAAAACTCTATGGTAAAACTGGCTTCTACCTTAGCCCAATAATAGAGTGTCACACAGAAGTGCGATGATGTCACTTCCTGTGCAATGCCAGCAATGAAGCCTAGGACTTCCTGTTTTGTTTTATTTATTTATCTATTCATTTATTTATTATATTTATATACCACCTTCCCCGGAGGCTCAGGGTGATTTACATAAAACGTAGAAAACAATACAAGGAACTTAGTTTTTCCATAGCATTTAGATAACCATAACATTAATACTATTAACACTGATAATTGTAACAATGGTAATTATAACACTGCAAGCAGGTCCTGGACCGAATGTTTTGATGGATTTCTGGGAGGGAGGGAGCAGGGGCCCTGCAGATGTTGTTGGTTACGCCTGGTCTCAGTCAAACGCCTGACAGAAGAGCTCTCTTTTGCAGGCCCTGTGGAACTGTTTTAGCTCCCTCAGGGCCCTGATCTCCTCTGGCCATGATCGAGGCCAGGCGGGCTTCTTTAGGGCTTTCTTCTGGTAAACCCTCCTGCCAGCTAGCTGATTGGCAGTTGGTAGGCAGGTCCTGGTAGCGCGGAACCCCAACCTCCGCCAGACAGTCTAGGAACACTGTCAGGCAACAATTATCAGTCCTCCTGGAGGAACCATACAGCATGGAAGAAACTGAAGCCCTAGTGTGTCTACACAGGGTAGACTTTACTGTAAATCATAGAAACTCGGAAAATCTGAGCCAAATATAAAACCACTAAAAGCCAGAGGTTGGTTGGGGACTCTTGGTTGGGGTACCTCCTATGGTTCTTAAGACTGGATTTTGATCATTAACTCTGAGAAAAATCTGAAGGCCATTTTGAGTGGTTTTTCACATTGAGTGATAGGAGGCAGGGAATTTAAATTTTGTTTTGGTGGAAGGAAGTGAGTAAATAGGAAGGGAGGGAGTTGGAAGATCCAACCTATACAGTGGATGCAAATTCACAGAAGTGACATCACCACAAATTCTACCACCACCACCCCTCCCCAGGCACTACTCCCAAATCTACAACAATTTCTTAAGTCAGCCTTGATAACCTTTGGAACAAGGTAACATGGAAGTCCTGTCAAATATATCAGATTATCCCAGGTGAAGGAGCCCCAGGAAAACACATTTCTAAGAATTATGGAACAAGGGGGTTGTTTCCTCTGTGTTGTAGGTGCCAGGAGGGGAAGAACAGGGAAGACAAAATCATCTTGTTGCTGTTAGATGAGTTCTCAGAGCCCCAGAGAGGTGTGATCTCAGGAAATCAAGAGAGTTGAGTGTATCCTCTTCAGGGCATCATCAGAAGACGATTGTAGAGTTTCAAACTTGAGTCCGGGTGAAAAAAACGTGTATGACGTCACACCATGTCCTATGCTGGCGTGTTTTTTTTCTCCTGCCATCTTTCCAAGTGGTGATGAACAATGAGGATGGCCAGTGAGAGATCTCTTGCCCTAGCACAGTGGTCCCCAACCTTTTTACCACCGGGGACCGGTCAACGCTTGACAATTTTACTGAGGCCCGGGGGTGGGGTAGTCTTTTGCCAAGGGGCGTCGCCGCCGCCACCGCTGCTCCACTTGCTTTCCCGCTGGCTCCCCTACTTCCCGCCACCCACTGGGGGGTGTTTCCAGCAGCAACTGTGCAGTGCCACGCCGAGGGTGAGCCCCAGCCATGGCGGCTGCTGGAGAGCACCAAAGTTGAGCCGTCTGCAGAGTGGCATTGCAGCAGCTGGGGAGGAGGACGAGGAGGAGCCGCGGCCCGGTACCGGCTGATCCATGGACCGGTCCCGGTCCCCAGACCCGGGGTTGAGGACCACTGCCCTAGCTGGCAGCCTGAAAACCCTTGCTGTACCACTGTTATCTGCAGAAAGGTTTCCATTTCTCCACATTTCAAACTTGTTGCCAATACAGAACTGCTGTGGGGTTGCTTGCCCTTGGTTGGTAATCCCTGGGTGTACTGGAGGAGGCAGAGACCAAGATGTCACTTCCTGTTTTGGAAAAGGAAGTGGCATCACGACACTCTAGAAATGTTAATATCTCTGGGATTTTAAAAATTAGAAAACAGAACATGACATCCAGGCACTGATCACTGCCATTCCCCTTCTTCTTTCTACCTGCCGCTCCATGGTGTAAGGCTAAGGATGAAAAGCATTGCCGATTGGTCTACCATTGTAATGGGATAAGTTGCAAGTCTTCTAGCTGTTCAATAAAAGGCACTAGCCTCGCTTGCCCTATGACCTAACAGTTATTTTTATATACAAAGGGTTTTTTGGAGGGGGATCATTACTGAAAATTACAACTTTATGCCAAAAATGTTAAAGCCACAGACCTAGGAAGTCTGAAAAGGTACAGGGGAAAAGCTAATGAGGCTACAGCATAGTTTGGGGAAGGTCTAAAGTAGAAGAATTAAACTCAAGTTTAGTAGCACCTTGAGACCAAAATGATTTTCAAGTTATAAGCGTTCTTGAGTCAAAGCTGTGACTGATTCCGCATGGAGGTGTAAAACTCGTGCCACCTCCTGCTTGCAAATGCGTGGATGGAAGTCATGCAAGCTTCCTGACGGGAGATCCCCTCCTGCGTTTTCCTGATGCTTCTTCACAGCTTTTTGTCTCCCAACGAGGCAGCAAGGGAAAACAATGCAAACTTCTTCCCCCACTCCTCAGCTTGTCAATCACTGCAAGCCACCAATCCCTGCACAGCAGTTGTATCAGGGACTCAGACTTCCTTCCCCCCACACTGAGCCCCCCCCCCATTTTTTTAAAGTGCGCTTCCATGTTGCTATGGAGAGACACCACAACAATGAAACATTCCCTCCTCTTTGGGGGATTCTTCGTGTAATGATCTCTATTTATGTTTGGCTAGATTTCTGATAGGCTGGCCACGGTAAAAGAAAGTTGGCAACAAACTGAAGAAGTGTATTGAAACAGCCTTTATTCAGAAGTCCATCTTTGAACTTTTATATTTTGGGTGCCATTCTTTATCAACAGCTGCAGTACCTTATTGTTATACAGCAGAGATACTGAAGAGGCGATTGTGCATTTGAAATCATACTATGTACAGTTTGAGGAATGCTCTTCCATCCTTATCCTTACTAAATATAATTGTGTGGTCATTATGTTTATGCCATAGCTCGTAATGAAATGACTTTTGATTTTGCCTAACACAGTGTTGCAATTTGTTTAGGGGTCTGATCGTAAGCTGCTTTGAGCGTCCTTCGGGTAGAGAAAAGCGGCATATAAGAACCAACTCTTCTTCTTCTTCTTCTTCTTCTTCTTCTTCTTCTTCTTCTTCTTCTTCTTCTTCTTCTTCTTCTTCTAAATAAGAAAAACAATGAGCAAGAATCCCATACAATATCGTTTTTAGAAAAATCAACCATTCAAAAAGCCAGATTTATTTTAAAAATTCAAATATTTCTAATTGCTCCGGTGCTTCTTGGATGTTCTATAGTACAAGTTGAGAAGGAACATCTCCGTTCGCCACCACCTCCCTCTTGAATTGGATCCACTATTATAATATGCCAAGACATAGATAGTAACTAGGATTCCATTGGTTCTTTTTGCTACACTGTCAAGACCAAAGGCCTGGATGGTTTACTATGACCTTCCCACAACCACGACACAAGGTACAAGTCAGTCAAGCTGCAACCAGTTGATTCTGTGCAAACGTCTGAGATTTTCAAATAAGACATTTTTCAAGTGTTGAATAATAGGTACATATTTGCATATACCACAAAAACAAGACTTCAGAAGAAAGCAAAGCTTGCTTGCTTTTATTCGATTTTGCATGTGCATGTCACAGCAGGTGCCTTCTTAGAAAAGGCATCACTTCCATCATTGGGAAACAAAACAGACCTTTGGATCAAAGGACAGGGACACCTGTTTGAGAGAGATGATTGCCATTGTTTTCTTTAAAACTCTGTAGGGAGTTGTTCCTGCTTTTGCCAAATGGGCACTTTTTAAAATTTTATTTTTATTTCTTAGATTTTTATACCGCCCTCCCATATGGCTCAGGGCGGTTTAGAAGAAGAAGAAGAGTTGGTTCTTATATGCCGCTTTTCCCTACCTGAAGGAGGCTCAAAGCGGCTTATAGTCGCCTTCCCTTTCCTCTCCATCCCATTCCTTTACATAAAACGTTGTGGGGTATTACATAGAACATTATAGGCATATAACACAGTCATAACATAACACGTCAACAACAGTTTCAACAGTGGTTCTAAGATTAACAGTATTACAATATCTATCCGGTACCAGCTTGGTGTAGTGGTTAGGAGTGTGGACTTCTAGTCTGGTGAGCTGGGTTTGATTCCCTGCTCCTTCAAATGTAGCCAGCTGGGTGACCTTGGGCTCCCCACGGCACTGATAAAGCTGTTTTGATCCAGCAGTGATATCTGGGCTTTCTCAGCCTCACCCACCTCACAGGGTGTCTGTTGTGGGGAGAGGAAAGGGAAGGTGACTGAAAGCCGCTTTGAGACTCCTTCTGGTAGAGAAAATTGGCATATAAGAACTAACTCTTCTTCTTCTTCTACCATTCCACTCATAGTTTAAACTCATTACTGCCAACAGGAGCCACTCCCTGCCCTCCTCCAAGTGACAACCTCTCAAATACTTCAAGAGAGCGATCCTGTCCCCTCTCAACCTGCTCTTCTCCAGACTGAACATCCCCAATTCCTTCAGCCTTTCCTTACAGGGCTTGGTTACCAGGCCCCGGATAATCCTTGTTGCCCTCCTCTGCACCCTTCGGTGTTGTCCATGTCCTTTTTTGAACGGAGGCCTCCAAAAGTGCTGAATTATGTTTTGCTCTACTTACAAGAAGAAGAAGAAGAAGAAGAAGAGTTGGTTCTTATATGCCGCTTTTCCCTACCCGAAGGAGGCTCAAAGCGGCTTACAGTCGCCTTCCCATTCCTCTCCCCACAACAGACACCCTGTGGGGTGGGTGAGGCTGAGGGAGCCCTGATATCACTGCTCGGTCAGAACAGTTTTATCAGTGCCGTGGTGAGTCCAAGGTCACCCAGCTGCTTGCATGTGGGGGAGCGCAGAATCGAACCCGGCATGCCAGATTAGAAGTCCGCACTCCTAACCACTACACCAAACTGGCTCTCCACAAAAACCACAAGTTTTAGCGAAGCCAATTCCTCTTAACTCACCAGGATGGACATGCCTTTTCTAAGATGTTACCTGCTTACAAAATGTGCATTCAATCTCTAAGTAAATATGGGGCTGTTTCCACCTTCAGGAGTATCTTTTTGTATGTTTAAATGAACACTTGTTATTAAAACTCATACGGGGAACTTACTACAGCTTCTTTAACTGGATAGCAATACTAAACTACAGTCTTTCCCATTACATCTCCCCCTCCGGGGAATGTTTACAGTTCTCCTCACCTCTGCCACCACCACCACCATCACTGGGTTATTCTTCCCATGGTTGATTTATTGCAGTGGTCCCCAACCTTTTTATCACCGGAGACCACTCAACGCTTGACAATTTTACTGAGGCCCAGTGGGGGGGATAGTTTACTCCTCTACTCTCAACCACTGCCCTAACGCTCTCTGATCACTATGGTAATGTTTAAACATCCCTTCAAAATAAGGTACAGACACGCCACAACAATGAACATAAGGAACATTTTATTTTCATGGAAATTTTAACTCATGACAATGACAAATCAATGGGAACCCTGAGCTTGTATCTCTGCAACGAGATAGTCCCATCTGGGAATGATGGGAGACAAAGACACCCGAAGTGTGTTGTAAAGGGCCGGGGGGGGATGAAGTAAAGGGCCGGGGGGGGGGAGGCGTCCTTCGGGGCCCACCTCCAATTAGTCGACGGACCACATGTGGTCCGCAGCCCACAGGTTGGGGATCGCTAATCTATGGGATGGTTCTGATGGCTCAGAAGCAAAATAAAAAAAGAATCCAATGTTATTATAGATCCGTCCAAGGAAAAAAGAACTGGGACAAGAAGAGGGATAAACATGTTTAATTATCCGATTAAATCCTTGGTGACATTCCGCAGATAGTCAGAAAGCTTGCAATTATGACAGTGAAAGCAGTGTCAGGCCACAATGGCCCGAGAGCGAATCTTATTTGTAGGACAGGAATATCAAAGTTTCTAATGTCATCGAGTTCTATCAAGAAACAAGGCACATTCTGATCTGCTCATGCCTAAATATTCCTTTAGAAATGTTAATTGGCATACCGAAGATTGAGACCGGGAAAGCTTTGTAGATCAGGCTTCAAAAGGGGGCAATTTGATCGTGGTCGTTTAAATGTGCAGACCTCTTCTACATCCCCATCTTGTGCTTTCTCAAAGGCTTCCCATACTTCATTCTCAAGGTTTGTTTGTTTTCCCATAATCCAAGTTAGACCTGCATGAAACTTCCTCCTTATATTATTCTTCACGGCGTTACTTGGACAGAAGGGTTAATTGGAAGCTAACCAGTTGTATATCACAAACAAAATGTTGACAATAAAACAAGAGACAGAAGATCAATATGATGTCAGACAAATTAATTATCAATGGTGTACAGAGTTAAAAATAATGGAATGAGATCATCCACTTAGTTCTTTTTGATGGACTGCATTTCGATGAGCCTGTCTTTTATGGCTTCCACAGCCTCTTGCTGAAGCAAGAATACCAAGCTAGGGGATTTGCCAACATCTCTCTCACAACCTTAGGTACAAGATGTTTCTTTTCAACATATACATTCCGGTATGTCTTTCCCAAACAGTCAATCATTTTGTATTTCTATAAACACAGGGGAAACTGTTCAGATTCTTTTAATTTGCCCTCTCTCTCAAACACATGTAGCATTGGGCTACTCAGCTCAGACATCAATGAAAAAACATGGAGTGGGGCTGTGGCTCAGTGGTAGAACATCTACTTGTAATGCCAAAGGTCACAAGTTCAACCCCCACAATCTCCACTTGAAAGGATCAGGTAGTAGGTGATGGGAAAGAACCCTGGAAAGCCACTGCTACTCTGAGTAGACAATATGATTTGCATTGACTGGTAGTGGCTTTCCAGAAGCTCAGGCAAAGATTTCAGATCATTGCTATGCCAGAACATTAAAGTTGGAGATGCCAACAACTGAATGTAGGGCCTTCTACATGCGGGACATAGACGACCAATAGCCTATAGCTCCTTCAAATTAGACTCCCTTATGAAGCTACATTCTGAAAACAGCCTAGAACCATCTACTGTAACTTGCATTTGCCTTTCAAGATGGCAGCCAGAGATCTTTCCCAGATCTACAAGCGGAAGTATTTTTCTGAACATACTGATGGCTTGTATAGTTATCATCTGAAGCTAATGGTGAAATTTTAAGGCCATCTGCAGTCTGGGCCTCACATACCTGTTGGACCGCCTCTTTATGCCCCTCTCCAGGTTCTTTGCTTGGCAAGTATGAATCTGTTGGAGATCCCTGACCTAATAAGAAGACTCTTGTAGAGTCTCTTGTGGCGCAGAGTGGTAAGGCAGCAGACATGCAGTCTGAAGCTCTGCCCATGAGGCTGGGAGTTCAATCCCAGCAACTGGCTCAAGGTTGACTCAGCCTTCCATCCTTCCAGGCCCAGCTTGCTGGGCGGTAAACGGTAATGACTGGGGAAGGCACTGGCAAACCACCCCGTATTGAGTCTGCCATGAAAACGCTGGAGGGCGTCACCCCAAGGGTCAGACATGACCCAGTGCTTGCACAGGGATACCTCTACCTTTACCTTTATGACCATATAGGGTCATATCAATCCCAAAGAATGTTATGACTGATTCCAACCGCAAATCTGTGAATGAAGATCTCTGGTACTGATACAAGATGTTGGAAAGAAGATGGGTCAGACGGTACATCTATGAAAACAAGAAATGATAGTGCAAGATGAGAACAAAGATCTAAACCACAGCTTTAATTTCCGGAGGGACTAAAAGAAGCAGTGGTGTGCCTGTTGTTGGAAAGACCATCTCTAGACTCACAGGAGTCACTGAAGCAGTCGGTGCAAACTTAAATGGACTTTGAGGAATGGTAGAGGACAGGAAGGCCTGGAGGATCATTGTCCATGGGGTCGCGATGGGTCGGACACGACTTCACACTTAACAACAACAACAGACCCACGGGAGCCTGACCACTACCGACCCATCTCACACTTAGCGTTTCTGGGGAAATTGGTTGAAAGGGCTGCCACGAACCAAACAACAGCATTCCTGGAGTAAACTTCTGCCCTTGACCCATCACAGTTGGGTTTCTGGCCTGGCCATAGGATAGAGACAGCTCTAGTCGCCCTGATGGATGACCACCATCGCCAGCTAGACCAAGGTGGGTCAACGCTTCTTGTACTACTAGACATCTCAGCAGCATTTGTCACAGTCAATCACGAGCTTTTAGCTCACTGCCTCATCGATGCCAGGATATGGGGGACAGCCCTCAAATGGCTGATCTCCTTTCTCTGGGGTCGCAGACAGAGGGTAGCAATATGAGAGAGAGCATCTAGCCATCATCATCTTACTTGTGGTGTCCCACAAGGAGCAGACCTCTCTCCTAGCTTATTTAACATCTTCATGTGCCCTCTGGCTCAGCTGGTTTGGGCTGGGATGTCACCAATATGCAGATGACACCCAGCTCTTCCTCTTGATGGATGGATGGCTCAAGCAGAATCGTCTGAAGCTCAATCCTTCAAAGATGGAGGTCCTGTGGCTAGGAAGGAAGGGACCAAGTGAGGAAACACGCCTACCCAGCCTGGATGGAGTGCAACTATCAGTAGCTCACTCCGCCAGAAACCTGGGTGTGATCCTTGATGCCTCCCTCTCTGGGTGATGTCTCTCCTGGCAGAGTGGCAGGAAGATGTATGGTCTGCTGACATCACTTCTGGGGGTTCTTGAAGCCTGAAGAATTTTTCTGAGGGTTTCTCAATGGTAAAAAGGTTGAGAAAGGTCTTAACAGAACAAATGAGTACTATGCGACCTTCTGAAACTCACTAATGTGTATTACTAAAAGCCCCATTCTATAACTGCAGGACAACCATAGGGAAGGTGCACCCAATGATTTGAACAGCCCTTTGTTTTAATGGGGGATAATTTCCTAAGGACATTGTTTGGGACAAAAACATTTATACATAGTATCCTAAGGACATAGGATAGGATACCACCATTTATAGATAGAGTCCTAAGGACATAGGACTGGGGGCAACCATTTATACATAGAATACTGAGGGCATGGGATGGGACAGAGCCATCTATAAGAGAATCATAGAATTGGAAGTGGCCATACAGGCTAAAGTCAGTGCAGGATCAGCCTAAACCATCCCTGACAAGGATCCCTACAGCCGTTGCTTGAAAACAACTGATGATGCCACCATAACATCTACAGGTCCCGTCCCCCCCCCCCAGACTGAGAGGTCGAACCTACCAACGGCGTGTCAAAGTTATTGTTGAAATACTGTTCTAGTTCTAGTTGGTATGTTATTGTTGTTATATTGTTATATTGATATTGATACTGTTCCATGTAAATGTTCCAAAATGTTTTCTGTAAACTGCCCAGAGCCATAGGGAAGGGCGGTATAAACAAATAAACAAATAAAACTGCAACTGAACGGAGCTCCCTAAACAGCTGATCCCAATGTTGAACTACTCTGTATGTAAAAACAATTGTAAAATACACTACCATCTTGAATCCAAACCAATTTGAAAAGAGGGAGTCATTTTCACCAAGAAGAGCCTTGCTGGATCAGACCAGTGGCCCATCTAGTCAGGCATTCTGTCTCACACAGGTGGCCAGCCTGCTCCTCTGGAGAACCAGCCAACCATGCATAGTGGTGAGGCATTCTCCTGATGTTGCCTCCTCGTACTGGTATTCAGAAATGTACTGCCTCTGAACGTGGAGGTTCACTTTACACCAGTACCCATGGCAGGTATCCACTGATAGACCAGTCCTCCATGAATCCGTCTAATCCTCTTTTAATGCTGCCTAAATCTGTGGCCATCACCACTGCCTCAGGTAGTGGGCTCCACCTTTAATCACCCAGCTCCCCGCTTGTTATCCCTGCTATGTCCTATTCCGGTCTGGAGGGTCTTTGTCCCTCAAAAGCAGAACATGGGACTGCAGTGGAAGAGGGAGGCGAGAAAGCCAGATTCCATGAATGGAACTGCAATTACCTAGCCAAGCTCCTATGTCCAACTCCTGTCGAAAGAAGAGTTGCAGCATCCCATACCAGCTGGCGCTTCCGGACAGACTTTTGGCCAGCCCTGGGTAGATCACCAGATTTTCTTTTAAGGCCCAACAACAACAAGCTCCTTCAAAACTGGTACTTTCTCTCTCCTCTGCCCAATCTCATTTATCCTTTTTCAAGAGGCAAAACTATTTGTTTTTAATGCCTATTATGTAAGCATGTTTGTTCCCAGATTGAGCGTTGGAGTGCCAACATGCACCCAGGGAACACAGAGACGCTGGCGCAACCTTAATGATCGGATGCATTTATATCCAACCCAAAAGAGTGGGGGAAGAAAAGCTTGTCAGTTAGCTCTCTTTTCAACATTTCCTGTAGCGCGCACCCATAAATCTCTGAATAACTGCTCACACGCGAGATGTGTCCTTTCAGCCCAGTTCCCAAAAGCTGGACAAATGGGTGCGAGATGGCACGTACCAGAGACAAATCAAACAAGAGCTTTGCATAAGATAAAAGGTAAAGGTATCCCCTGTGAAAGCACTGAGTCATGTCTGACCCTTGGAGTGACGCCCTCCAGCGTTTTCATGGCAGACTCAATACAGGGTGGTTTGCTAGTGCCTTCCCCAGTCATTACCGTTTACCCTCCAGCAAGCTGGATACTCATTTTACCGACCTCAGAAGGATGGAAGGCTGAGTCAACCTTGAGCTGGCTGCTGGGATCGAACTCCCAGCCTCATGGGCAGAGCTTCAGACAGCATTTCTGCTGCTTACCACTCTGTGCTACAACAGGCTCTTTGCATAAGATAAGCCATGCTTTATCAAACCAATGGCCCATTTAGCCCTGCATCCTCTTTCCAACAATGGTAGACCACAAACCCTGCCTTTCTACCCAGCAGTGACCCAGAGTAACTCACAACGCTGTACTCCATTTTAACCCAGTGGGAAAGGGTAGGTTTGAAGCGTGTGGCTGGTTCAAGGTCCCCCAACAAGCTTCCTCGGCTGAGTGGGGATTTAAACCAAGGTTCCCCAGATCTCAGTCTGATACCCTAATAACTACACCACAATGCCTTCCAATGCATCCAAAGTTCAATGTTCTAATAATAGCTTTAAAGAGGACCCTTGTGGATAGGGTTGATGATGAACGACATGGTTCCTTCCCCTGGAAACCTTATTGTTCCCTCTGAGATTGGAGGGAGGTAAGCAGTGGGGTGCCACAGGGCTTGGTACTGGGTCCCATACTTTTCAACATTTTATGATCTAGATGGAAGAGTGCGTGTGTGTGTGTGTGTGTAAGGACTCCTAACTACATTTGCAGATGACCCCAAATTGGGAGGAGAAGCAAACACCCCAGAGTTCAACAAGATCTGAACATGCTGGAAAAGTGGGCAAATGCGAATAAAATGCAGTTCAAAGTGCAGAGTTCTACATTTGGGTCACAAAAATGAGACGCATGCATACTGGATGTGAGTTACACTTCTGGGCAGCAGTGTGGGAATGAGATCTTGGGCTACATGTGGACCATAATAGGAGCAGACAGTGTGATGTGATCTTAAAGAAAGCAAATGCAGTCTTGGGCTTATATCAACAATATCATATCCAGATCACAAGATGTCATAGTCCCGCTGTATACCGCATTGATCAGAGTGTGTTCAGTTCTGGAGGCCTCACTTCAAATGGACAAGAGGGTGCAGAGGAGAATTACGAGGATGATCCTGGGAACCAAGCCCTATGAGAAAAGGTTGAAGGGCTTGGGAATTTCAGCCCAGAGATGCAGGGATATGATTACTGTTTTTAACTATTTGAAAGGTTGTAATTTAGAGAAGGGCAAGAAGCAGTTCCTGTTGGCAGCAGAGGATAGGAATAGCTTTAAACTACATGTAGAATGGTACCTAGATAGACAGGACAAAACATTTCATAGTCAGAATAGTACAGCAGTGAAATCAGTTGCCTAAGGAGGTGGTGAGCTACTCTCATGGGTAGTCTTTAAGGAGCAGCTGGAGAGATCCTTATCCTGGATGCTTTTGACTGATCCTGCATTGAGCAGGGGGTTGGACTAGATGGCTTGCATGGCCCCTTCCAACTCTATGCTTCTATAATTCTACGAGAAACATTCATTTTCCCATTTCATGATATTACAGATACTACTGACATATGGGCTCAAGTCACACGAAAATAACAACCTCACTGAAATGCTACCAAGGGAATTAGCTCGATGGTCAGTATAAGTCTTGTTTCAGAGGGTAGCCATATGTTTATGTTTAGATTCTCAGGAAACACACAAATGTTGACGTGCAGATTCTATTGATGTGCACAAATTTAGGACACCCATAAATATGGATGGGGGGTCTGTTTTATCTGGTGCCCTTTAAACCAAGAGGGCAAGATTAAAGGTGAGACATTATTATTTGAATAAATACACAAATATATAAATAGGTAACTTGTACATTTGCTCCCTTGCCCTAGAATATTTATCAAGATCTTTCACTGGAATATCTAGAATTAGGATGGGATCTTCCCACATGAATACCTAAGTATGTATATTCAAAAGCAAATTACACCTAACTGAACAATATATTTTAAGTTGGCAGCATTATTCCACTACATAAATAGGCACTTAGAGTGTGTAAAGCCTTATAACAGTTGTATTAAACGTAAGGAATATGTAAGGCTAATTCTAGGGTTGGGAAATACCTGGAGATTTTGGAGGTGGGGCCTGAGGAGGGCGGGGTCTTTGGAGGGGAAGGACCTCAGCAGGCTACAAGGCCATAGAGTCCACCTTGCAAAGCAGCCATTTAATATGTAATAATGGAAGATTGCCAGCCACCACCTGGAGGTTGGCAACTCTAAATAAGACTGAGGAGTAACAAAGTACTCATAAAGAAATAGAACGTACAGGATAATAAAGTAACTATGAGACATATTCAGTGGATAGAGCAAAAATACACACTATACGCTGAATATGTTGGCTTTTTACCCCCAAAAAAGGGGGGGGAGGGAATTAACATTTTGAATTATATAGATTGTCTTGATATTTGTTTCCGATACGCATTTCGGCACTCATGAAAATGAAGGCCTGATCCTCAGCTGGTTTCGATCAAGTCAAAAGCAAAAAGGGGACATGATAGCCCTCTTTAAGTATTTGAAAGGTTGTCACTTGGAGGAGGGCAGGATGCTGTTTCTGCTGGCTGCAGAGGAGAGGACACGCAGTAATGGGTTTAAACTTCAAGTACAACGATATAGGCTAGATATCAGGGGAAAAAATTTCACAGTCAGAGTAGTTCAGCAGTGGAATAGGCTGCCTAAGGAGGTGGTGAGCTCCCCCTCACTGGCAGTCTTCAAGCAAAGGTTGGATACACACTTTTCTTGGATGCTTTAGGATGCTTAGGGCTGATCCTGCGTTGAGCAGGGGGTTGGACTAGATGGCCTGTATGGCGCCTTCCAACTCTATGATTCTATGATTCTATGATTCTAAAAAGGAAGCACTAAAAATAGGGCTAGGCAAGGCGAGAGAGAGGAAAGGGAGATGCCTTGAAGTTGCACGCTATGATCCAGCCCTGTCAGTTTACAGCTCTGAGGCTTACTGCTTATCGGAGACAAAGGCAACCTCCCCCCCCCTAAAAAAAAACCCAACATTCCTCCACTTCTCCTGATCATTTGAGCAAACAATTGTGTTTCATATTAGAAGTCAGCTCCTCACGCGGTCGTTTAGGAAGGAGCAACGTTCCTTGATGCCCTCCGATACATGCCAGCCAGCTCCGGGATGTTTTGTGCATTCGACTTGAGCTGTTTACCAGGGTCTGGAGTCCGCAGGAACATGACATTGTAATCTTGGTCATGTTTTATTTATACGGAGCGGCACAGCCGATAGGGTGTGTGAACAAACAAAGATGATTGCTTTGGGGGCAGGCTCTCGTCCTGAGGTAATTAAGACAAAGTAGCTTCCCTGGCTGGGGGAGACCCACAGCAGTCTGCCGAATTTCTCCCCCCCTGTTCAGAAATGATTTGCCTCAACCGGGCCGGGAGGGTAAAGTCAGAACTTGGTGGCATTTTCATCTTCTTCTTTTGTTAAAAGGTGCGTCGCTGAGGCGCAGAAGCGTAAATTGTGCTTTCACAAATCCACGTCGCCTTAAAAAGCCACTGAGTTGATGATGTCAGACAGGCTCCACGGTAGGGATACATTTGCAAGAAGGAAAACAGTCAAGTAAATAAATAAGAGAGAGAGAGAGAGGGAGAGGGAGGTGCGGTAGCTGGGAATCCCCTCAATTAAAACCACTAACTAAGGTCACAAACATCCTCACTGGGTAACAAACTGCAAAATGTGGTTCTCTAAAGCAGGGGTAGTCAACCTGTGGTCCTCCAGATGTCCATGGACTACAATTCCCAGGGGCTAATGGGAATTGTAGTCCATGGACATCTGGAGGGCCACAGGTTGACTACCCCTGCTCTAAAGCTCACCCACGTGCTTCCTGGTTAAGAAATCTTCCTTTAGAATGGGAGAGTAATTTAATGGTTCCTGGGAGGGTTGGCATCAGCATCCCCTGTGGTGTGGCAGATTCTGGATCTCAGCATTCCCTTGCCCACTCACTTGCTAATGCTGGATCACGCATGTTTCCTGCTGTGTGCACTGTCCAGTGTCACTGGGGAAATGGCTGCAGACTGCTGAGAGCAGGGGCAGTGGGAATCCTTTTGAGAAGACAAGAGAGGGAAACATGCACAGAGGTAGGAGAGAAGGAGGGACTGAATGCCTGGTGGCCGACCAAGGGGAATTGGGGGACCCTGAAAACTCTCTGCCTGGGACCCTGAAAATCTGGAACCAGTCCTGAATTCAGGATTTGTAGGCACATGATTATTTGCGCATATGATGTGTTATGGATGAAGCCTTTGATGCTTCCCCCAGTGCCTTCTAGGAAACCTGTCAATCTCAGGACTTGACTATGCATTATGGAAGCTCTTGGTGACCTGCCTCTCCTCCAGGAGAGGGATGGGAAGCGAAAAAGGCCCTGGAGGAATTCAAACTAAGTGGTCCCTGCTGTGCTATTAGCAAGTATTGGAGCACTACTCAGCTCAATGGGGCCAACAATGAAGAAGAAGAAGAAGAAGAAGAAGAAGAACAAGAACAAGAAGAAGAACAAGAAGAAGAACAAGAAGAAGAACAAGAAGAAGAACAAGAAGAAGAACAAGAAGAACAAGAAGAAGAACAAGAAGAAGAACAAGAAGGGTTGGTTCTTATATGCCGCTTTTCCCTACCCGAAGGAGTCTCAAAGCAGTTTACAGTCGCCTTCCCATTCCTCTCCCCACAACAGACACCCTGTGGGATGGGTGAGGCTGAGAGAGCCCTGATATCACTGCTCGGTCAGAACAGTTTTATCAGTGCTGTGGTGAGCCCAAGGTCACCCAGCTGGTTGCATGTGGGGGAGCGCAGAATCGAACCTGGCATGCCAGATTAGAAGTCTGCACTCCTAACCACTACACCAAATGGGCATTAGCTCACTCATTCCCCTTAACTGGATGCAGTGCAGGAGGAGGCAATTGGTCAGCTGACTAGGGATGGGCACACACCAAACCATGGAGCAAAATTCATTGCAGATTTTGTCCTCTTTGTGGTTCACTAACTGAAGTTCGTGATGGGTCTTCCATCACTCTTTGACCAACTTTTAAAGCAGTTTAAAGGTTGCACCCCACCACTCAGCTGTTTTTTTAGGCTTTCTGCAGACCCCTTTGAAAGTGACTGTGGTCCCTTGCAATGGGATTTACATGGCCACAAATGAGTTCAATTCAAAAACGAACCTCCTGGTTTGCGGTTTGGCCCCAAACCACGAACCAGCACGAATTGCATTTTTCTAGTTCGTGCTCATCTGACTGCCTGTCCAGAGATGGCCCTCCTTCTGGACTGTTCCCAAGGATGACCCCTAGGGCCCCCACGATTGACCTCTACTGTGTGTAGAAGTAAGTCCTGGGATCACTCTTGATGCCATTGGCCAGTGACAGAAAACAGTGAGGGAAGGACTGATTGGGGGGGGGGGGAGATGGGAAAAAGAGGCAGACCTGGGGATGGTGAGAGGGGCTGAGAGGGCGAGGAGTCCATTTGGGAGGGAAAGGCAGCACCTGCAGGGAAAAGAGTGGCAAGTACGGAAATAGGGCCAGTGGGAGGTGGAAAGACACAAGAGGGCCTGCCACAGGCTTGTTGGAGGCTGAGCTGGGAGGAGAAAAACCCACAGAGACAGAGGATTATAAAAAGGGGGATTCTATTACTGGCTGGGGAGCAGTCACAAAGATGATCCAGTCCTTTGGTCACTTCTGCTGCCTTTTCCTATAGCTTCCTGTAAGTCCCAGATTCAAATGTTCACTCAGCCATGAACCTAGCAATATGACCCTGGGGCAGCCCCTCTTTCTCAGAAACATGGCACAGGGGCCACATTGGGGAAAGGGGCTCAGGAATGTTAAAGAGCTACATTTGGCTCCTAACCCAATGAGTGACTGTGGGGTAACCCAGTTCTGACCCCTCATCTGATGTCATTATGCGATCCACTCTGAAAACTAGTGTAATGCAGTGTAAGTCCCCATTCAACCAGAAGCCTCCCTGGATGATCTTGGGCCAGTCACCCTCTCTTAGCATAACCTACTTCACAGTGCTGCTGAAAGGATGACACGGGCAGTGAAGAGTTATGTAACACCCTGGGCCTGTTGGGAAAAGACTGGCCAGGAATTCTGGGTTTTTTGGGGGGCCAGGGATTCTGGTTTTTTTTTGGGGGGGAGGCATCATCTGGACATGGAATTGGCGTCACTGTGGGTGGGCAGGTAGTTGTGCATTTCCTGCATTCTGGACTAGAACACTCTCGAGGTACCTTCCAACTCTATGATTCTACGATTCTGATTCAATGAAAATGCATTGATACGTAGAATGTCGATGTGAGTCCAAGGCCAAGGGAAATGAATCCATCTGTAATGCAGCTACCATGTTCTCAGTGCCTGGGATCAGGCGGATGTTTAACTATCTCAGCAGAACAGACCATGATTCCAATTACAAAACATGGTTGAAAGAATTCCATACTTTCCCTGGTATGCACCACCCATCAATCTGGACTGTTTGAATGTTAATTGGGTTTCAAATGGACGATGGGCCATGGTGGAATTAGTTCCCCTATGACGGCAGAGATGGGACTGGTATCTTCTTCTAAAGCAAGGTAATAAGCTTAAAGCATATTGTTTTCCTTCCCACCATCTGAGGCTGGGATAATGGATTTGGAATTCTCACCACAAATTGCTTGCTAAAAAATCACTACTGGCAGATGTGAAAACATAAGAAGCTGATGGCTATTGCTTTCCATGAGTCCTACAGGTCCATCAATGGCTGCTAGGCAAAAGGACTAAAGGAGATATCTGCATGCAAATGGGAATCACCACCAAGGGGTCTTGGCTTCTATGCCATTGGTTGCTCCGACTGGCCACTGGATATGGCAGGCTGCTGGTCTGGATAGACCACTGCTCTGATCCACTAGGTTGTCCCTTATGTTCCACTTTCAAATGCTGGATATAATTGCCTTTGTCTAGATGCCAATTTGTTTCGGAAACAGCCAGATGGAATGGCGTGGCATGCATATGAGAGAGGGTGTTTGCTTGTGTATGATGGTTTGGAAATCAGGTACAAGTTGTTTTCGTTTTGTTTTTTTTTTAAGAACTGTGCAAGTTCACATCTGATCCTGATTTTAAAACTCACTCCGTCATGGGGATATGAAGCTTACCCAGAGTTCCTTGGAGAAATACATGCAATTACAGCCTGGTACCTGGGAGGAGTTTCTGAAATCAGCAGTGCATTCTTGCAGTCCACCCCCTCAGGACATGGCATCATCAGCTACCAACATTGCAAACTTACCAGGTACACGGTGACCCGCACAAATCATCTTCTGGTGAGTCAGCTGATCTCTGACAACCAATTTCACATGTAACGAAAATTGCACACGATCCCTATGTACAAGGTCTTAAATTAAATCCTTGGCTATTACTCTTAAGGGTTCAAGTAGCAGGTGATGTGAAAGACCTCTGTCTGAGACCCTGGAGACACATTGTCCATCCATCTAGTGAATATTGAAATAGAAAGATCTACAGTGTGTCAATACAGGGCAGCTTTGTGTGTGTGTTAATTATTCCAAATGGTCACTATGCAAGTGTGGGTTGATTGACTTTGACAAAGGTTTACGGCTACTGAAAATAGACTTAATTTGTTATGATGGTCTCTTGACAAATAGATTCAAATGGGTAGCCGTGTTGGTCTGAAGTAGCACAATAGTAGCACCCTTAAGACCAACAAAGATTTATTCAAGGCGTTTGCTTTTGAGTGCAAGCACTCTTCGTCATAGTCTGAGGAAGAGTGCTTGCACTCGAAAGTTCACACCCTGAATAAATCTTTGTTGGTCTTAAAGGTGATCCTGGACTCTGGTTTTCTTGGCAAATAGGTGATGCTCCAGTATGTACAAAGTGGAACAATGATTATATAGGTCCCTTGTTAGTATGTACCATCAACCCATGCTGGTATTTCACTTGCAGCATTCAGGCTGATGAATTCAAGGTGTAGGGATCCACACAGTTCACTGGGAATCTACCACTGTCTATGTCCATAACTCAAGAAATATGAACCCAAGTCATGAACGTTTCTAAAGTGGAAGAGCGATGATTGAGATAGCATACAACCATATTGACCCAGGGACAGAAAGCAAGAGTTGGCCTAACAGATGACCTATGAGCCATCTGGCAAGAAGCAAAAATTAATTCTTTCTCCCCAACAGACTTATGATTTTTAACTGCAGTTTAAAATGCAAGAGGTCACTTTAAGCTTCATATTCTACAAAGGTTTGCTTGCTGATCTCTGTATACCAGACTAAATAGGCCAGGTGCTGTTTCTAGACAAAAGAACCATCCATGATGAGCCAAAGTCAGTGTGAGCCCCAGGTTCCTCTGAAGTATCAAGCCCTGGTCTTCAGATATTCTAGCTCTGTAATGGTAGACCTCACATTTTTAAGTCTTCCACAGCTATGGGACCACAAGGTCTCAGGCCCTTAGTTCACCTATACTTGTCCCTCTTCTTGAACAAACACTAGTAAAATCTCTCCCCCCAAAACAATTATTTCCACACCTGCTGTAGACAGCCCCCCACAAACACTATTTCGTGACCCAACTTTCACTCTCCACAATTCACAAGGTTGTACCATTCAAGTTCCACTAAGTTGCTACTGGTCACTTACCATTGCTGAAACCAGTCCACCGCATCTTGGGCTTTCTCATGGCTATTTTTTACCCCACCTCTTCCTGAAACATGTTCACCCACATAATGGCTGATACTGTGTAATCGGTACCCTCAGCTAGTAACTTTACCATATTTGAGGCAAGATGATAGGTGGCAAGCTTGTGATCCATCAAGAACAGATCCTTCTCATTGGGGACAACATATGTGACCCTGTTATGACCACTCATCATCCCCCCCCCCCCCACAGTACTTTTGTTCTGCCACACCTGGGCATTTGGTGTTACCTAACCCTAGATTCGCTATTTTGAGTGATGCACGATTGAGGGCCTTTCTTATTGTGGGCTTGACCTGTTGGAATGCATTGATTGAGGACTTCTTTTGAGTTCTACAGGGCAAGTAAGACAGAGTTATTCCACCAGGCATTCCACTGTCACTTTGGTGGACTCTTCCATCAATACTTTTGATTTTTTAAAATACAAAACATGTTAATTCGCTGTGTGTTGCAGTTTTAATTGGATTTTATTTATATTATGTTTTTATTACTGCTATTCTTATTGTCATGGTTATGTTGTTAGCTACTCTGAGGAAGGGGAAGGATCAATAAATGGAAATACTAATCAATAAATGGAAATACTAATTTCTGTCCAGGATGCTCCTAGTAGCCATTTGGATAAAACAGGACCGAGAATCCCATTGATGGTAAAATCTGCATTTTATTCCATGGCTACATCCACACATCACTGGACATAGCACCATCATGAGCAAGTTGGTCATGGGTTTGGCAAGAAAGGGACATGCCTAATGTTTAATCAGTCCTTGCAGTCTATGAACTCTAGTTCTGCTTTTTAAACAGGAGTCTTCAACCATCCATATAGGAATATTGTCTGGTTTTAAATGGCTCTTAGTACTCGTATGGAAGAAGAAATTACTTCACTAACTTGGAGCCTAACTGGGACCAAACTAGAGCAGCTTCTTTTTTTCTGATAAATAAAATGTCAGTCTTAAAATAATTCGAACTCCTTCTGATTCCAAATAAGCAGTAAAAGACAAATCTTTGGAGATCAAGTCAAATGTCCGATTTATTATTCTTTTAATATAACTCGAAACTGGAACAAACGTCGTTTTGAACGAGTGTACAAATGAAATGGTAGACACATGCTGAACTCAACAATGTGACAGTAAAGGGAAGGGGGGGGGGAAGAGGCCGAAAGTCTTGTACAGAGAATTAAAAGGAACAATAAATATTTCGCTATGTGATATTGAAATGACCTCCCGCCATCTCAACATTTTAATCCATAATAAAAAAAGTACTCCCTTTTCTTTTCTTTTTTTTTTAAAGCGGAGCACAAATACCAAGCAATAATAAATAGTTCCAAACTTGTAGTAAAAGACAAAACCTCCAAGTAAACAACGAAAGCTCATACAATAATAGAAAAAGGTAATAAAAATAGTTTGCCTTGCCAGTACAAATGCAAACAACCAAAATCAATGTTACTTTTGCTTTGCAGTTCTAAAGTACAAAGAGCACCATAAAATGAGTTTACCTGTGAAAAAAAACAGAACCTTGGACTGTATTGGGTCAGGACTAGGATGAAATGCTGAAGGGTGCAACTAGTTTTTGTTTTGTATTTAAACCTTACATCCTAAAAAAAGGGCAAAAATTAGAGTATCATCCAGTAATGTTCCAAATATTGATTTTGAGGCTCTCTTAACATTATTCAATTCTGCTGATCTTAAAACTGTAACAATAATCATGGAGGCAGACATAACTCTGGTAGATCTGCCACATTGTGCTTATGGCCTTGCAAAGCAGGTTTCCTAAAAAGCAGGAAGGATGGGAGGGTCATTGTGGTTTCACTAAACACAGTGTTTGTGCTTCAGAGTGATTTGTGTTGGTTTCTTGACAGCTGCTGGTGGACCAAAGCTTAAGTTTGTGAGCACACAAAAGGGCTGTGAGGATCTCTTAAGCCAATTCACTGCAATATAAAATGTGAATTGATTGTTTTGCTGAACTGGTTTTGGAAAAAAGGGGTATCTAAGGAGGATTGTAATTCTACACATGAATTTACTCCAGTGTATCCATCCTGAATTTTCAGGATTTATGCCAGGACAAAGGAAAGCAGTATTTGTATGATATTTTGGAATACGCCATAAGAAGCTGCGCTTGATATCTTAGGTCTCCTGATGCTTAAACACATCTGGACAGTAACATAACCTTATCCCAAATTTTGAAGAGCTGGAAGGGGGACAAGGTAGGAAATAACAATTCCAAGTTCTGCAACACACTCCTGACATTGGGATGAGTTCCATGCATTTGGCATAAACTGCCATTTGTTCAAACACCACATGAAAATGCCCCATTGTTTCCCACTTCTTTAAAATAATCAATAGTCATCATTGAGTTTTCTCATGCCTTGACCCTCTCTACCCCTCCCACCCCAAGCAAGCAAGCAAACAAAGGGTGTAGAGAAGTCGAAGAAGTGTAAATTAGCTAAAAGGCACAGAATTTCATCCCAGTCCTTCAAATATTCCGAAATTTATGGAATGTACAGTTAGGAGTCAACAGCAGCAAAGCAGACAGAAGAACATGGACTGGCAAAACCTGTACACGGTCCCATTCTGACATGGAGGGGGAGGGAAATCAAGGGATGCACCTGGACCAATTTTTACTTCAAACCAATTTATAGTGGTAACAACAGTACCTTGCAGTAACTTCTCCCCTCCCCACCATTATTTTAAAATTGCTTCATCTGAAGGGGAGAAGGGGTAAAATCAGTAATGGAGCAAAGTCCTGGGCCTATTCTGCACACAATAGATAATGCACTTTCAATGCACTTTAGAAGTAGATTTACCTGTTCCGCACAGGAAAATCCACCTGCCAAAGCACACTGAAAGTGCATTATCCAATGAGTGCGGAATGGGCCCTGGTCCAGCTGGAGAGCTCCAGTCTGAACTCTGCTTAAGCAAAGGAGTGTGTTGTGCAGTACAAAACCTTGCAGGACAGGGTACCCCAACAAGTGGTTGGCGCAGGAAAGGATGACATGGTGAGTCACCTGTTTGTCGGTGGTGGAAAGACTGAATGCACAACCTTCCACCCTTCAGTAGGTGATCAGATTTCTCAAAACCAGTAGCGTTGTGAATTTTGGGCACAAGGTGTGCAGCTTTCTGGATCAGGGCTAGGAAGCTAACATTTGTTGAGAAAAACCACCTCCCTGTCTCTATGAAGGGGCATTTATGGAATGTCAAATGTCTTCACAAAATTTTAATTTCATTGAACAATAACAGGCAACAGCCATCCATCCTAGTTCTACTATACCTGGGAAGGCCTTGATACAAGGGGTCCAGGCAGCTTCTAAGTAATGACTGCCCTGTAGGAACAGCACGTTTTTTTTTTGTAGGCCATTTCTAACAGAAAATATATATACATATACACAAAACTGAAATTGTGAACAAAAACCTCAAAACAAAAACAAAACCTGACAACCCCCCCCCAAATAATAATTAAAAAATCAATTATTGTTTTGTTTCTTTTACTCAAAGGTCGTTAAACAACCCATTTATTTTTTTTTCTTCTTCTGTACAATAAGGTCTTGACATACAAATTATTTTTTTGCACTATTTTATCCTGCCAAATTAAAAAAATATATTATGGCAGCCTGTTTGTTTGTTTTTATTTTTATTTCCAAATTCACTAACAAAAAAAGTACATTAAATCCCTTTAAAAGGACAAGCGTACAGTTAAAAAATTACAAGTTCCAGTAAAAATACAGCAAGTGCCTACATTATAGGAATCAACCAATATCAATATCCATTCCAGAAGAGGGAGATGGGAGGAGGGAGGGGGGGGAGAGAAAGAGATAAAAATAGGTACAGGTCAGAAATGTGATTTTTTTTTAATTCTGCAAAGCAATAACAATATTAAGCACTTTTTTTCTACATACTTTTTCTACATGGTGTAGCAGTCACCTTTGAATCCCCAAATACAAGTTTCTATACATTTTTTCTTGAAATAAAAATTCAACACCCAAGGCAGAAAAAAATTTACTAAAACTCAGACTTTACAGTTACAGTGACAAGAACAAATTTATAGACCCACCATTTAAATTTTACTGCAACATTTTCAAGAAAAAAGAGAAAAAAGGTTTTTTTTTTCTTTCTGGTTTTGTAAAATGCCCAGGCATTCTCCATTATTACAAATACTGGTCCACTTTTACAGTAATCAAGAAATTTTAATATATATAATATATACTAAAACCCCGTCACCAAAAGAAAACAATATACACATGGCCATTATGGCATTTTTAATAACCTATTAAGCAAACTTTGAGGGGGGGAAAAAAAAGAGAGATTGCTCAAACACACAATACACACAATGTTTTACCCTTGTATGTATTCAATACTGTAAACGTATTTTAAGACAGAGTGCACTAAATTTAACTTTTAAAAAAATTAACCGTTGTTCCTGATTTTTTTTTCATTCAATGATAACCACTTGCAATTTTGTGTCATTTGAGTTTTAATTCAGCAGTAAATCATTTCCATTCCATTTCCTAAGCAGCGTTGTCCTGAAAAGAAAAAGAGAGGCTGAAAACAATTCAGCAAATGGACGTCCGAAGTTGTGCTGGGTATACATCTTCATCTGATTGGGTCTTATGTCATTTTCATGTCCGCTATCTTCAACCAGGATTTTTTTTTTTTTTAAAAAAAGCAAATGTGGCTCTTTTGTTTGTTTTTACCCTACAGAACATACTTTTCCTTGTTCTACCTTTTCTTTAAAGTCTTTTCATTTCACAAAAGGGTTTGCATTTGTCTCACGAGACTCAAATAGGAAGATCAGTTTTCAAGGCACTCACATCAAATTGAATGGCAGTAGAAAAACTGTCCAATAAATTATTATTATTATTATTTTCTTTATAGTGCCAGTATTGTGAATGCCACGCTTAGCAACACTGACACTTAATCTCAGATGTCCTCTTTAACCATTTCACCCACCTCTGGGCCAAGCAAAGACAAAAAAAAAACAAAAACGAAATGCTATAATTTCTTGTTCAGAAGCCGCTGGTCTTAAATGCAAACAAAAACATTTCTTTTTTAAAGTGCGGGTCAACAGAACCAAAATGTATAATTCTTAAGTTGTCTTGACTTGATAGACTAAACTGGCAGTTCTCAAACCAGGGCCTAATAAAGATTGATCTGGAGGTCATGAACAAATACATGTATCTGGGCTTCTCTAAGATCAACAAAGTTGCAAGGAAAGACGGGCAACTCAGATATGGGGCACCTACTCTGGTCTGGCAGATTTTAAAAATGGAAAGAAAAAGAATCAGACTTATATAGGCCTGCAATATTCTCTAAATGCATGAGAGCTAATGCCTGTGAAGAACAAGAGTCCAATTAGCCCACAGCATTGTCAAACACATTGCAAGAGAAATACTGAATTCAGAGAGCCCACCTGATCAATATACTCAGAAGTGGAAGAAAGTTCAGAGAGACTTTGTGCCTGATGCTTCAATTAGTGTGGGGAGGGGGAATAAGAGCTCCCAATGAACTCCACAAATCAAAACAGTCGACTGCTGAACCCCAAACTGGCCTTCGCTGTAACTTTCTAGAAACAACAGAAACAATCACAAAAGGAGAAGGTCAAAAGTGAGGAGGCAGCTGACATGAGAAAGGTATTCATATCCTTTCTAACTTCTGTCTCCTTAGGGATGGCCACTTCACACTCTGACGCATATGAATTCCTGACAATAAGAGCAAGTTATTAGGATTAAACTATTTGCTGTGAGAAGGTTCAGAATGCAGTGGGCTGTCAGGTGGCAATTTCTACAAGAAGAAACACGGATGCTCTCAATCTTTTATGAAATTCAAAAGACTTTGAGCATTCCCTGTGAAGGATGGTCTGTCATGTTATAAGGGGTGCAAGCTACTGTCAAAAGTGATTCTATTTAATGTAAGTAAGGGATGATCAGGAACCCTAAACAACAGTGACTGGTGTTTAATTGGAACTGAAAATATTATTTTCAAAATGCTAAATTCATAAACATCCAGAGGAAATTCAAACTTTCAAAATCTCTTCACTCTGTTTTTAGTCTAAACCAGGGGTAGTCAAACTGTGGCCCTCCAGATGTCCATGGACTACAATTCCCAGAAGCCCCTGCCAGCAAATGCTGGCAGGGGCTTCTGGGAATTGTAGTCCATGGACATCTGGAGGGCCGCGGTTTGACTACCCCTGGTAACCTTTAGTAGGTTTTTGCAAAGAATACCAGGAGGTTGGAATGAAATGATCAGCCCCGGAATATCAGTTCTGAGACTGTTATGGGACTCAGATTCAGGAATTTCAAAAGCAGAAAGAATGTGTGCTTTATATGAGGAGAAAAAAAAAACATTTCATTTCACTGTCAAAATGCCTGAAAATATCTGGTCTAGCACCTAGCCTATGTATAACAGCTGTCACTGTTTCTTTTTCTGGAGCACTGTTTAAATAATTGGTATGCATTGAATTAGACTAAGGCCAGGTTCCCAATTATGAAGTAAGGAAACTGCACACTGGCAGCGTTCAGATAACAGGCTAAACTACGATTTGATGAAACACCAGTTCAATGTGATGTTTGCAAGCAGAGAGTGTGATAAACCAGATTTGATGGTCGGTACCCAACTGGAATTTCAGTCTAGGGTCCGTAGTTGTCCTAAATGGTTTGCTATGATGTCTTAATTCACTAACCAGTCTGCTGAGCTCAAAGCTGCAGAGTGTAAGGAGAATATTCTTTTTGGATAGACGAACCTGGGTTTAGGCACAAACCAGGGTTTATACTTCTGCCTGATAAACTAGAACTTGTTTCAGAAACTCCAGTTTACTGTAATGCCTGAATATACCTGCACTGGTATCACCCATATGACCCGGCATGCAATGACAAAGGAAAACATTTTTTTATCCCGTTCACATCTGTCTAATATAGAGCTAATATTCCTTAAAAGATTACCCATGGAAGTCCAAACTACAGCAGCCACCTATCATCATTGTTGGCCACTCTGGCTGATATTAAACTTTAAGCAGCAGCATAGTTGTGACCAACCAGCTCAAGGCAAATTGCCGCACATGGATTGTGGACTGCTTAGGTATTTTTTCACAACACTCATGACGTAGCCCCATTAAAGTGGCATAAACAGGTCTGCTTAGCCCTTGATAGAACACCATGTTCCATTTGTTGGCAGTAAGGCAACCTTAGGCATGGTATGTGTCTAGCAGTAGGATGATAGCAACCACATGCTCGCCCTTTGCAAGGAGTGGCCATTTGAAAACAAATGTAATGAGGAAAAATCTACAAGTAGGTCACAGAACAGTGCTTGTGTTTGGAGAATTGGTACCAAGAACAATGGATAAAATATCTCCTAGGACTGCATTTGAAATGATCTCATACAATGACAATATTTGGCATTGGGAAGGGCAGAATCAGCCTAAGGAAATATAGTTTGGCTTACTTGACTTAGTCATCTGGACCCGCCTGTTCAACAGGCACTGTAGTAACTTATTTACTCTCCATTTGTGGCACACCACAATATGGATTTTGTGAGTCTACTGGGATGGCTTAGCAGTGTACTGGGAAGTGGCCTTGATGCATTTTAGGACCTCCCAACCAGAGTCCCTTGTTCTATGGTTCTGAACCACAGTAACAACATGTGGATGCAAAAACAGCTGAGGAGGTTTTGATACCTTAAAATCATCAAGATCTTTATGGTACCATAAGTTACTTGTCTGTTTTTGCTGCAACATAACTACATCTGTGGGGCTCAGCATGATAAAAATGTATGATTATGCTAGCTAACCACATAGAATTCAACAAGGAATTCTGAAATGTCTGTTTATAGGGCCATTGAGAGTTCTAGGGCTGCCAGTCATCCTGCTAAGGTGCGTGTCCTCCCATTTGTAGTCCTAGTTACTAATCACCACTGGCAGTGGGGGAATTTAAAGAATGAAACAAACAAACAAACAAACAAAATCCAGCATCATCTGCACCACTACATCACTACTGAGAAACACCTCGAAGTTATGCAGGGTACCTCTAGGAATCACTGAAAATTCTATGGTTTTACCACAGATTTTCCAGCAATTCCTAGAGACACCCTACGTCACTTCTGGGCTTTCCCAAAAAGCGATGTAGTGGTGAAGATGATGTCAAGCCCTCTCATGTTCCTGCTATCAACTCTCCTCCAGTCATCTGGCTGATCTAGCAGAGGAAATCCTTAGGTACATTTTGCCCAGTTTAATATGTGATTAGAGTGTCAACTTGTGATAGAATGAACATCTCTTACTATTGCCTAATTGGCTGATATGACATAGGAAGCCCAACTATAGTAATCTATCAAAATAATCCTTTAACCTATCAGGACTACAGAACTACAAAACTGTATTTATGTGTGTGTATGAACAGCCTTTTTACAAACAAACTAACATCCAATGGATAACATCAGTTACTCTTATTGTTGCTCTTGCTCTGGGGTAGTCATAACAATTTCACAAATCCAGGTAATCAACTGGTAACTGCAGCTATGTGCGCATTACATTTTATGTGAACCAGATCTCAAATAAGTTGATGTATGTGTGAAAAACAAGCAAAGCTTAATTTTAGTTGTATTTTCAAAAATCTGTGCATGCAGCTGTCCGGCCTCCCAAATTGTCTTAAGGAACTGTTTACTTTTTTTAATGGCAGAAAGGTGAAAATACACTACTAGTAATGGGAGCAAATGTCCTTAGTAATCATGCACAACTGTTGCTATTGCATTCCTGCATATAGCTGCCATCAGAAAATACCTGTGCCAGTTTTTTTTTTAGCTCTCATAATATTAATTCTGAAAGTTTGCAAATAATTTTTTTAAAGGCCTCTGTTTTTAGTGGCAGCCTCAGTGCTACATATTAGATCCAAATCCAAAAGAAAGTGCTACAATGTTTAAGATTGTTATCCGCCATACTACTTCATCTTCTCTAATGTCCAAATGGTTTTTTAATTTTTAATTTTTTAAAAAAGGGATACCCCAAAGGGGCAAAAATCAAAGGAGAAAAAGAGAACAAAATTATTACATAAAATGTTGGCTTCTTCACAAGAAATTACAGATGCTTAGCGTAAGATTCACCAAAGCAGCGGCCTTTTAAAATTATAATTTAAATTGATATGCATCTCCCCCTGTAATGCAAATAATCTCAGGTTACTACTGGGGGAAATTAGAATGGGATACCTAACAAAAATGTAAAAGGAAATTTAAAACAGAAAAAAAAGTCTTTAAAAAAATACCTGCACATGCCAAAAAAAAAAAATACAAAATAACCCAATAAATACAGAAATTATTGCACAGTTAAAAGGCTTCACAATTTTTACTGCCTTAACCAATCCTCAGGTTTACTAGATCTTTGTAGACACAGGTTATATTTAAGTGCCAAATTCTGGCACCTGCCATATTTATCCTAAGTTACGTTTATGGAGGCAAGTTAGGTCAGCTTTTCTCGGTTGGCAATAGTTAAACTGTACAACTTAAATGTTACCTAGACCCCTGATTTTAACCCGGTGGGGGGCCTTAGCTTCTTTCTGCCTGCTCAATTTTGACATCATTTGTCAGCAAATGTTCGCCATGCCACTTTTTCATGTGTTTCTCCAGGGTGCTGTAAACACTGAAGGGCATCTGGCAAATGTCGCAGCGGTAGACCTCCTTCCCTATCTGGCCATGTGTTTTCATATGACGCGTCAGCTTACTGCTCTGGGCACATGCATAGTTGCAGAGCTCACATTTGTAAGGCCGCTCTCCCGTGTGACTCCGGCGATGCACCGTTAAGTTGCTGCAATTCTTAAACACCTTGCCACAGTACTCGCACGTATCGCTCCGCCGCCCTTCCTTTGAACTGGGTCGACCGGGGCCTGGTCCGCTGATGTGGGGTGTACTGCCACCGCTCGCCGTCCCGCTGCGCCCTGAGAGACCGCCATCCAGCATATCACCTGGTGGAGTGGAGAAACGCAGGCTTCCATTTTCTGAGGAGTGCTCAGAAGAAGTAGCAAAGGGGGATTGTCGGGAGTCTGTGAATCCTAGAAACGGATCCTTCATGAAGTGCCTTGATGCTGCATATCCTACCAGCCACTGTGAGTAAACATTTTCGGAAGGTATTATTGTTGCTGGTGGTAAGTCCAAATCTTTTTCTATCTTTATTCGCTTTGATGAGTTGTTTAAACTGGGGCTTGTGATAGGGGTTGGCTTGCGAGGGAATAGGCCTGGAAAGGGTTCGCCAGGACCAAAGTTTCTCCCATTGACTGTCCCTTCCTCAGTGCGGTCAAGTTCTCCCACTACTGAGTCTTCATCACCAGTGTCTCTCTGACAGAGGTCTCGAGGACAGAGGTCTCGTTGATCAGAGGACCTTTTCATGAAGACACCTCTTTTCTGCTTTTCGGCCAGCATGTCGTTGTATTGCTGGATGGTACCAAGGCTTACATTCTCTATCACTTTTCCTAGGACAAGGGACTTTTCATCTGGCAGCGATTTGGAGCCGTTTTCTCGGTTACGACTGAGTTCCGAGTCCATGCTGAAGCTTGACTCAGGTCTACTTTCATTCTCCAGTTCCTCTTCTTCCTCCTCCTCCTCCTCCTCCTCTTCATTGTCATGCCCTAGGGAAGGATCACTCTCATTCCTGAAATCAGCCTCTCTAGACTTTAGTCCTTCTCCAGTGAGCTCACTTGTGCCAGGCTCAGGGGAGCTTGTAGCAGACAGTCCATCATCTGACCTCCCTGTCATGGACCCAGCTTTGTGCATATGTGTTTTCATATGGCGTTTTAACTTGCTGGCTTGGGAACAAGCATGGTCACAGAGCTGGCATTTATAGGGCTTCTCTCCTGTGTGACTGCGTCGGTGAACAATGAGATTGCTCTGGAACTTGAACGTTTTCCCACAAAATTCACAGGACTTACTTTTCGCCTGAGGCTGGGGAGGCGTAGTGCTGCTTGGGGGCATCGGTGGCAGTGGTGGAGTGCTCAAAAAGGGTGATTTAGGGCTTGGCTGGAAAGGATTCAACAAGCGATGCATAGGGTTGTTGCGATTGGGAGAGACTGGCGGAGGGGTGGAGTTGTTCCCTGCCAGTTCTCGAAGCCTTCTAGAGAAATCCATCGCTGGCGACTCGATTGCCATGGGGTTTAAACGCATGACTCTATCAAAGGCACTGGGATGCTGGGCAACTAACCCCATTTCTTCGGCACTAAGGCGATGTGGATCCAGATGATGACGAGGTGGAGGGCTGAAGAGGGGAGGTGTGTTGGGGAGCCGACCTTCACCAAAGCCAGGGTGATCACGCAGGATGGGACCTGTCATTCGCAAGAGACTAAAGGGGTTGTTGTCGCCAAGGAAATTCATCAACGGGGACTGTGCAACAGTCTCGGGTCCCAAAGGAGGAGGGATGGTGATGCGTGGAGTAAGGGAGCTATTCGAAGGGCTTGTTTCCAAGTAGATGCGGAATCCATGTGTGTTCTGGGCATGCTGAAGCAAAAACCAAGCGCTATTAAAAGGCTGCTTGCATGTTGTGCAAATATAGCTTGAAGGCTCATCTTTACCTAGAAGGAAAAAAAACAAAGAGAGAGAGAACAAACTATCAAAAAAAATGTCACACACGAGAGCTTCTAAATACCATTTTTTCCTACATGGTCTTTCTGAGTTAAAAAAAAATACTAATAAAATATTTCCTGCCTATCCACAATCTTTTTTATGATATAGCAAATCAGTGAACTATGGTTCACTGGAACCCAGCAAATCCGCTCCAGTAGAATTCCAAGTTAGTTTCAGAATTATTTGTTCAAATCCTCAAACAGCCATCAAACTAAGTGGTGAGCTTGAGACGGTGACTTGAATATACTTCATAGGGTTGTTGTGAGGATAAAAGAAGGAAGGAAAGAGGATCACTTTGTGGAAGGGGATGCAAAAGCTTAACATATAGATAACTGGGGAAAAACTGGAGATAATATTGAACAAAAATTTATAAACCACCAACAGCTTGCTTTTTTGCTAGAAATTATTTCAATAAATAAAATTAACTAGAAGAGCTTAAGCAGCATGTGGGAATTCAACCCACTGAATTCACTTAATTCTATAGGTCATCAACTGATGAAAGAGAAGCACTGGAAATCCCAACTACATAGGAAAAAGGCAACCTAAAAAGAATTTGTCCTTCAATTCTTTAGGTCTGACCATGAAGCCATCAAAATAGTTCAGTTTAACTTGTGAAAAAGCTATTGTGAGTATCTACCAAGTACCAGATATCTACCTCATCCCTTAATGGAGAAATTTTAAATAACGGTAGAATTTTTTCCTCCCCCCCCCCTCTGTTTCTCAATTTCTCTGCTCGTTTCTGTTGCACATTGCTACAACAGTCAGGCGCAGGCAAGTTGCAGCTACGTTTGGGATCTTGCTAACTTTAAAGACAGACATTACACAAACTTATTTAATCATCTTCAATATGCATAGTCCTACTATGAGCTTTAGTCCTGAAAAATTCCTCGAGGTTTGGGGAGGGGCGGGATTTAAGGGGGGAATAATTCCACGGGGCCTCCCTCTAAATCAGAGGTTCCCAACCTTTTTATCATCGGGGACCAGTCAACACTTGACAATTTTACTGAGGCTTTGGTGGGGGGGTAGTCTTTTGCCGAGGGATGTCACTGCCTGCTACCTGAGCCCCTGCTACACTTGCTTTCCCGCCAGTGCCCCTGACTTCCCGCCGCCCACTGGGGGCCCCTGCCAGCAGCAGCTGCACAGTGCCACACCGAGGGGGAGCCCCAGCCATGGCGGCGACCGGAGAGCACCAAAAGTGAGCCGGCGGAAGAGTGGCAGGGCAGCCCCCAAGGCAGCAGCTGGGGAGGAGTACGAGGAGGAGCCGCAGCCCGGTACCAACTGATCCTGGACCGGTCCCGGTCCCTGGACTGGGGGTTGGGGACAGCTGCTCTAAAGCAGCCATTTTCTCCAAACAAACTGATCTCTGTAATCTGGAGATTAGCTGCAATTCCAGGAGATTTCTATACCCTACATGGAAATTGACAACATGTAGGTTAGATCCCTCCCCCTCAAAGAAAGGCACAGTGGTGAGCAAGATCCAAAATCCATGGATATCAATGGACATCACTCACTTAAGGGAACTACTCCCCCCCCCCGCCACATACACACACAAACACAATACTAATGCACTGATATTGTGCAAGAACTCTCTCTTTGTTTTGATATCATTTTGTTCAACAATAATTATGGCTACTTATTGCAAGCCCAGAAGAAAAGATGCAATTAAAAATTTCTAACAGCAATGGCTACCCAATTTATATGCAGATGCTGCAAATAAGGATCTGTTTAGGATGAGGCACTGGAGAGGAAAGGAATTCCTGTCAGTACGTGGATATGTGTAATATTCTAAAGACGGATCAACAGCCAGTGATCCCATTATTCCTTTCAATAGTTAATATTTTTCTTTCTTGAAACTAAACGTGACAAAAAAGCCTAGACCTTTAATATTTCTTAAACAATACCATGTGTAATATAAAAAGTGACAGGTCACTGAGGCAGGCTAAAATATAGAGCACATTCTGTCAAAATCTCTTTTTTTAACAATATGTTTTACCTCAGCTCACCCTTGAACGGACTTTCATAAAGCCCTTTCCTGAAATATGAACTAACAGCAAACTAGGAGCAACGTTTTACAAGGGCATACAGCTTCAAATTCCAGAGTGCTTTTACCTCCATTTTATCCACATTTAATTAATTGATAATCCAAAACTGATTGAGTCTTCCATTTTTACAGTTTTCCTTCAGCATTTTCAAAAACTAGTTCACCTAATGAAGGAATTTCCCACCACACACACAGTGAGAACAACTTCTAACTTTAACGGGCTGCATCCAGAAATCCAAGTTAGTATAAAGTGTTACAATTTAGGATGAAGACCAAGTTCATGGGGGGGGGGGGTTGTGGTTTAAAAATGTTTCCTTAAAATGGTAGCTCGCTGGTCATTGGCGTTTGCGTCATGGAGCAGGGACATTTTGTTTTTATTCTTGACTCCCCCCAAATTTCACCTCTGTGAGAGAATAAGTCTTTTTTTTCTCCTGCTTTCTGATTCCCTTTCAAAACCAGCTTATTAGGGTGTATTACTGGCACAAGATACTGATGTGACAAGTTATCGGTCATAACAGTAGCGATTCTTTTCTCTCTCTCTCTCTTTTTGTTTTACTTTGCTTTCATGCCCCCAAACTCTTCTGTTCGGCTGCCCCCTGTTCACAATGGCAAAATTGTCTGCAGGCTACTCGGCTACGAAGGCTCTGACAGAATTGCTTATTTTCCTCCCCTTTTTCTTCTTTTTTCCCCTCACTTCACTTTCACAGCCCTCAAAGGCTCTCCCTAGACTCTCCTTTATTATTTTTTCTACTTAAATAAAAAAAATAAAATAAAATGTTCATTTCCATATTATCACTTCATGGTTATCTTGCCGCGAAGTTGCCCTGAGCAGTGGAGATGCTCACTTTTAAGAACAGAACAATGTCAAAAAGTCTTTGAAATTACACTCTGAACATTTTATATATTCTAAAACTTGCTAAGTATTTTCAACCTACCCAGGAATGGTCAGATGTTGCTATAAAGTGATCCCCATAGCTAATAATGCAAAGCGCCTATGCTTGAAAATACTTTTCTCTAACTGTAGTTTTATGTAAGGCCACCTTCTTCGGAGGCTCACTGTACGATCCTAAATGGAGTTACATCCTTCCACTCACTGCAATGGCCGTAGAAGGGCATATAACTCTGGTTCAGATGACTCTGCCAGTGTGGTACACACAAATGGAGGGGGGGGACTTCCTATTGACCGTTTATGCACTAGATGTTTCATGCCGGGCTGTAGGGTAGAGTTTTAGTCGTGGCAGGTTGCCCCACCTCTTCATGAACCCACGTGGGGGATCATTTGGCCTGGTGCACCTCATCCGCCCCCAATTTGTGCTCCTGCACGGTATCTCGGGCAGTGAAGTTCCAAGTACATAAACGGTCATTGTCACACTTTCTATAGCAAGCCAAAATACCACAGAGTTGAAGCATCTAATCCTGTGGAAGATGAAGGGGCGCACATCTAAGGGAGCAGAGCCTACAACATGTATTTCAGTCCCTCCCATATTTACTCAACCCCCAACCACAACTAACTACTCATATTAACAACTCTGAGGGCCTAGCTATTTCTCAGGGATATACCCAAAATTGCAATACAGTTTTCAATGTGTTGCTATATGTATACACCAATACGGGCACACACCCACACAAATATCCATGTACTCAGCCCTTTGACCTATGGAGCATACAGGAGTATATTTCCCAGCAGGCTCCAGAAACCCAACATAGCAGCAGACAATTTTTCAAATAGTGTAAATTTTTTAAATCTTTATTTTTCTATACGAGTAAGTTTAGAGTCTCGTAGATGTGAGTCTTAAAGACCATGAAGATTTCCACTTTGACTAAAATGGCTACCTACCAGAAACTATTTTCCGATGTTTACGCTCCCCAGCTCAATGTTTTTTAATCTCTCTCCCAGTCTTAAAAAGCCCCCCCCCCCATTTCAATGTGTCTCTCCTAAAGCTTCCCCTTGTTCCCATTTATTGGATCAGAGTGAAAACATTAAAAAAGGCAAGATGAGTCTCTCCTCAGTTTTTGTAATGTACAAACCTTCTTTTGCCTATAGAGGAAACATCTGTCTAAATTATTTCTCTCCAATAATTAAATTTGCAGTTGCTTTATCTTTTATATTACGTGTTTTAAAGTTCTAAAATACTTTAAAAAATATTTTCAGTATTCTTATTTAGATCTGGGATGGTAACTCTAGGTCCCAACCATATTACAGAATACACACAACACAGTTCTAGTATTTCCCCAAGACTTATAGATGTTGTGAAGAATAGGAAGGAAATATCGAATACTGTTCCAAAGATTCAAAGAGACAGAAATATGCATAAGCCACAGTGAGTTTGGTCAAGGATTCCGCAATGTTCTTTTCTTCTAGGTGCTGAATTTGTTAGACCTCATAATATAATCATCATTAAAACTGAGTGCTGTCAAATCACATCTGACTCACAGCGATCCCATGAAATTCCACTTCACAAGGTTTTCACGGCAAGATGTGAGCAGAGATGGTTTCCCATTGGTTTCCTCCATGTAGCAGCCCTGGTTTTCCTTGGTGGTTCCCATCTAAGTACTAATGATGGACAACCCTAGTTATCTTAACTCTGGCTAGTCAGCAACTAGGTTCACTGGCAGGCCACTAAGAAAATATGGAAACTGATGAACCAGGTTGCTCTCACACCCCCAAAGCACTCATCTGAAAAACTGCATGAGTACTTCTACACACCACTCTTGCATTCAGACTGGCATACTGAGTGACCTCAGGAGGTGGAACTGTCATAGGGGAAGTAGCTGCTTATCTCTACTCTATCATCAGGATCAGTCACTCCTCCAGATTACTTTATCCTCCTGCCCCAAGGCCTTTCCCACCCAATTTAACTTTTATAACAGACACCACTAATCTGTACTGGCAGTACTTAGAAGTCTAACAAATGGATCTTGCTAGATTCAATAATGAGATCTTGAGTATCCCACATTTTAAACCGATGCAAGTAATTATTGGCTGAACCCACCTGCCTATTCTTAGAGTAACCCCTCCCCCGGGGAAATAAATATTGCTCTCTCTCTTACTTAGTGATGGACTACAGTGTGTTCATAATGGGAATGTGTGTATGTTTCAACTATGGAAAGCATAGTTGAAGTGGGTACTCCCACACATGGTAATTTCTCACTGAGACTTTGGCCTGGATACGAAATGTTTTTTACAACAAGGACTCATTGAAGAGGGCAGGATACATTTCACCCTTCAGAGTTCCCACTCCAGTTAAATGTCTTTCTTTCTACTGGGGGACCCAAAGTAGTGTTAATGTTCTGGTTGACATGTTATGATTGTTATACCTGTTGTAATGTTCTATGTAATTACCCCATGATGTTATATGTAAACCACCCAGAGCCGTATGGAAGGGCGGCATAAAAATATAAATAAATAAATAAATAAATTCCTGCTGTTGGTCCTCTTCTCTCTCTATGCTCACCCATCACCCCTCCCTGTGCCATGCATCAAGGTCAGTCTATTTCATACAATTAGAAATAATTACCATAATATCACACACATATAGAAAACACTTCAAAACAAATAATCCCCAAGTACTTTATATGGAAATTTAAAACAGACATATATAGTAAAGGTAAAGGTATCCCCTGTGCAAGCACCGGGTCATGTCTGACCCTTGGGGTGACGCCCTCTAGCGTTTTCATAGCAGACTCAATACAGGGTGGTTTGCCAGTGCCTTCCCCAGTCATTACCGTTTACCCCCCAGCAAGCTGGGTACTCATTTTACTGACCTCGGAAGGATGGAAGGCTGAGTCAACCTTGAGCCGGCTGCTGGGATTGAACTCCCAGCCTCATGGGCAGAGCTTTCAGACTGCATGTCTGCTGCCTTACCCCTCTGTGCCACAAGAGGTTCGTGTGTGTGTGTGTGCGTGTGTGTATGTGTGTGTGTATATGTATATATATATGTATGTATGTATGTATGTATAGATTATATCTTAATTTATTATATTTTTAAATTTCATTTTTCAAACAAAATTGCTACCCAGATCCATTCGCATCAATGAAAATGCAATATAATGGTGGTATGCCTTTCATCTCACCACACACGCAGAAATCATAATTTTTTGTTTGAGACTGTGAATTAGTTGTGGTCATTCTTTTGTATAACTGGACCAGAAGAACAGTCTTTGTCAATGGTGTGTTTTGTTGAATAAAAGTGAGGCCAGATTGAATATGTTTAAAATGAATGTAAAAACTCAGCATCTCATCAACACATTGCTTATCTCTGCAGGGAGTTGGGGCAGCACTGTGGGTTAGGAAGGGGATATAATCCATTGTGTGTTCTTGCGTGCCACACTTCCTAGTCTCCAGCTTAAAAGAGAAAAACATAAGCTGGAGTGGAGAAAACTTGCAGATGTACCCTATCTGTAAGTAAAACTGGATGTTATGGAAAAGATAGATCAGGAATTACAATATCCCATGAGACAAAAGTTCCTTTAGACAATACAACCTCTTGTACCAGGAATCCACCAACAGGAGCACAATGCTATATCCAATGCTCCCGATATGCAATGTTCTAGAAACGGATCCTTTATGAAGTGCCTTCCACATGCATACAGTTTTAGTACATACAAGCATCATGGGTAGCATATGTTCCTGATAAACTTTGTTGTAACATCTCCAAAGGATTCAAATAATGTGCAATCATTGATTTAAAAAGACTTATTTTTTAGCCTGGTATTAAATTACCTGTGCTCACCTTTCAGTGCTTTTCACTTAAATGCGATTAATTTCTTATAATTTTTTAAAAAAATTTCCTCTTTAAAAGGAAGAATGGAGATTAGCGTCTCCCACTGTCCTCAGAGCTATTAAAGGCATTACCTTTTAACAGCTTGGGTTTTGTTTAATGGCCTGTTTTTTATACTGTGGTTTTTAATTGTAAGCCGACTCGAGCAGAACTCTGAAGAGGCGGCACAGAAATATATTCTAAATAAATAAATAAATAGCACATGTACAATTAATTCTAATACCTAAAGAAGTGTGCTTGTACACAAAAGCTTTTACCTTGAATAAAACTACTTTGGTCTGAAAAGTGCTACTCATCTCAAACATTGTTCTTTAACTGCATTATTACGGAATTAAAATGCTTTAATTAAAAGCATTGCTTTAACACGTCTTCTATAAGATTTAATCATAACATCCAGAGATGTTAAGAGAAAAGAATTAAACAATGAAAAGGTGAGGAAAATAATGGAACACTGAACCAGAAACCGCTGTAAACATAACTTCTGCTCAATGAGAGACTGCAAAGTAGATGTAGCATTTGCCAGTATCAGACATTTTATAAACAGAAAGTACAATCCACAAACCTAAAAGAATAAATTTCAAAACTAATCAAGACTGAATGATACAATCATAAAGTTAGCTATGCCTTTATACTCCAATAAATGCTTTATACTCCAATAAAGTTAGCTATGCCTTGAATAGATATTGAAGATTAGTTACCAGGTTTCAAGTTTTGATATTTTAATTATTATTTAAAATCCACCATTGAATTGTAAAACAAAGAAGTTGTGGCTTCTAATGCTAAACTTGTCTTCTATGTTATCAGACAAGTTTACTTGTAGGGATACCTGAAATCTCCGGGCGACAGAGAAATGGGGAAAAATGGCTGCTTTGGAGGGTGGGCTCCATAGCATTATATCCACTGAGGTCCCTCCCTGCCCCAAATCCCACCCACTCCTGGCTCCACCCCCAAAGTGTCCAGGTATTTCCTAACCCAGAGCTGAAAACCCTATTTACCATTCCATACCTTACCAGAGAAATACCACTCATTTATGTTAATTTAACTTTGAACCCATGCTGAGCAATCCTTGTACATATTAAAAACTGGGAGAAGGATGAATCTCGGCTCATGAATCTAAGATCAATGGTAGAATCGGAATGGTATATCAGTTACACTATCAGACTAGGGCTCAGTCTTTTTGACCCAGGCTGAAATTCCCACTCAGCCATGAAGTTCACTGGGTGAAAATGGGTCAGTCAATTTCTCTACTTTGCAACATTATTATGAGGATAAAATGAGCAAGGCGATGCCATTTCCCACTAACGGGGAGCAAACCCCTCTGATTTGACATGTACAATAAAATAAATTAAACATTTATTAATTGCCTAATCCTAATCCTGGTCAAACCAGCAAAAAAATCTCACTCACTCACTCACTCACTCACTCACTCACTCACTCACTCACTCACTTTTATACTGCCGTCCCAGCGGGCCAGCTCATTTAGAACTGACCCAAAAACACAGAATATGCTGTAGTGTGGTTATTATTATCATTATCATTATTATTATTAATTAGATTTGCATAACCAGCTCTCGGAGAACAGGTTCAAAGCGGTTTACAATATTTCATGCACAAATCAATACATTAAAATATTAAAATTCCCCATTAAAACCCACACAACAATAATTAAATAACAATGGTGATACAATGTTAATAACTGTTTCCCATACATGCTCACTGGATGGTCCAAAGAAGCAGGAAGATGGCTTATTGGACATAGGAAGGATTGATCTGGGGATCCGGGCTAGTCTAGTACTGGCCTCTGTCCCTAGGAGAGGGGCCCCCGATCTTAGCCCCTGGGCCCCCACCCGGCCTCAGACAAATGCCTGGTGGAAGAGCTTCGTTTTGCAGGCCCTGCAGAACTCAGCTCCGACAGGGCCCACAGCTCTTCAGGGAGCTCATTTCACCAGGTAGGGGCCAGGACCGAAAAGGCCCTGGCCCTTGTCGAGGCCAGGCATGCCTCCCGGGGTCCTGGGATCATTAGCAGATTCTTACCTGCAGAGCAGAGTGCCCTGCGGGGGCATAAGGAGGTAGGCAGTTTATGCAGTTTATACTCCTGAACATTGGTTGTATTCCACTGGTTTGGGTGATATGGATTCTGGTGGAAGATGTATGTGTGTGAGTGGGACATGAAAGATCAGGGAAGACCTAGTGCAGTTCTATGATTCAATGTTTTTGGAAATGTTTCGTGATGGAGTAGAAACAAGCTATAACAAACATCTGGCACATTGCTAGTGAAGCACTGGAACAGGCGTGTGCAACTTGTCATACAGACCCAGCAAGCCAGCCCCCTGACAATTTAGAGTGACACATAAATTTAAAAAATCTGAGGAACCTAGGTCTGCAAGACTGAAGATGGAAGAACTGAAAAACAGGAGCAGAGAAAATGCTTAGAAAGAGCCATGATGTGTAACGGTCGTATAAATTAAAGGAAATGGAAAAATGGAGATCTTGACATGGATGAAGCATTGAAACATGGGGGCTTTTGGCTAACCCAAATGATGCCAGAATACATGCATGTTTAGTCCGATCCACCAGGGGTCTTTTGCTATTCACACAGATTTGGAAGGCATGTGGGAAATGAAAGAATGCAGTGGGTATAAGTAAAAGAGAAGAGTCCACAGGGTATCATGATTCCGGAACAATCCAAGTGTTGTGGGTTTGTACAACAGGACATGCAGCTTTCAAATAAAAGAAATAACACTACTTCACTCAGATGCAAAGCAAACCATTAGTGGTTTCATAGCCCTTCACTCACAGACTGATTAAGCACTGGGAACTTCACTGCCCCAGCTCCCGTGCAGGAGCACAAATCGGGGGCGGATGAGGTGCACCGGGCCAAATGCTTTCCCATGTGGGTGCATGAAGAGGTGGGCAACCTGCCACGATTAAAACTCCAACCTGCAGCCCGGCATGAAACCTCCAGTGCATAAACGGTCACAGTGACTGGTATATTTATTTGTGTACCTAGCCGAATCATGGCCTGAGCTGAACTGTGTACTTTGGCATGAAAGAAGAGGGACAACTAATGGCATTATAGTCTTCAAAGTCCATGAAATCTTTCTTTTAATTGACTTTGGTGGAATGAATGCAACCAGCAATAGATATTTATTTAATTTCTATACCGCCCTCCCGGCAAGCCAGCTCAGCCTGATTACGGTGTTCTTACAGATCTTTCTTTTATGATTGCCAACTCCAGGTTGGGAAATTCCTGTAGATTTGGGGTGGAAACCCAAGGAGGTTGGAGTTTGGGGAGGGGAGGATGCTCAGCAGGGATGTTATGCCACTAAGCCTACCATACAAGACTGGCATTTTCTCCAGAGAAACTGATCACTGTTGCCTGGAGATCAGATGTAATTCCCAGAGAATCCAGGCTGCACCTGGAGGTTGGGAACCATACTTCCTTTCTTAATGACCATTAAAAACAAATGATTTACTCTGCGGTGTTGAAAAATAAAGGTATGGGAACACAATTCTGTTATTTCTTAGTCTGAGTTGGGCATTTGGATGGCCACTGTACTGTTACTTCAGTCCTGGTTAGGACAGTGAGTAAGAATAAGGACAACAAAGACTGGCTAACCATACCAAATTATCCTCTCTGTCCTTGTCATCACTTATGAACCCTACAGATGAACCTATGTGACTTTGAAGGGGAAGAGATCCTAGTAGAGTTACAATTCGAGGCCTGCAATTCTAGCTGCCCCATTTACCAAACTGTAAAAGGAGGACTTGCGTTTTTGAGAACCCTGAATACTGAGACATTTAAAAATGTTGAGCAAGTTTGGAAATGCAACTACATTCCCCATATCCTTTCAAGAGGAGGAAACTATGAATTCCATTTCATCTTCATAGATCCCTCTAATCCATTTTAATTGCCAAATTCAACCTTATTCTGAGAGAGAGAAAGATTCAGAGGAGCAGGGAAAGCCAACATGTAATAAAACAATGAGCTAACTTTCTAGTGATTCTTTTGCTATCTAATAATTGTGACCAGATCCATATAATTAATTCCCACATAGGTTGATGGTGATGAAAGGTGCCGTTCTCAACCAACAGAAGACAGATAAATAGATAGGCCCTATAAAGCAGGAAGAATAATCAGGTCAGTTTAAAAAAAAATAAGTACCTTAATATGAGGTGGAAAAAGAGGTGCCCATTAGTGAAATGAAAAGACCATAAGCTGTAGTGCACCTTTGGTATGGTGGTTTTATACACAGAACCACATTTATACCTTTGAGATGGAACGCCACACTTCTCAAGGACGTTTCAGGCTTCTTCTTTGCATAGGGCATTCAAATGCATTCGAAATAATGTCAGTCTTTGCTACGCTATATGAAATAAGCCAGCAGCTTGCCTTTAAAATCCAGCTCCTATACAGGAGTTTGTTTGAAAGCTGGCAAAAAAGATTTTTCCCCCCTTCTGTTTTTCTTCTCTTCCCTCTACCCTTTTTTTGTCCAAGCAGTTTATTCCTGAGATTTTGATCTTGCAGAATTGAACCACACTTCCAGGTTTCTATAGTTAGAGGAGAAAGTGAAGGAAGGGAGGAATATTAAGGGGAAATGTTTTGAATCATGGAATGGGGGGGGGGGAATGCAATGTCCATTTACATTTTTAAAAAACCTATAAAAGGTAGCATAAAGCAGGTTTTTCTCCTTGGCTTTTGTGCACGTGTTTATTTTAACAGAACATACTCGGGGGGGGGGGATATTAGCTATCTATTCCCAGTTAGTAAACGGAGAGAGTGGTTTTTGTTTATTTTAATTCATTATTTCTTTTAACAAACACCATCCCTGCTTCTTGAAATCCATGAAATCTCTACGTTGAAGCTGAAGAAGTATTGTAAAGACTGTAAATCTTGTTTTAATGGAATGTACATTTAGCTATGAGGAGATAATTGACATTATGGAGAGCCTGGATGCTGAATTATATAGGTTATCTAATACAAAGGGGACTCATTATAGAAGCACTACAAACAAGCAGTAATATATGTATATTGTTCGGAGTGGCGTTATAGCAAAAGTGTTCAGGTCCACTGGGATTTATAAAACACAGGAAAACAGCAGACATGCACTTGTAAATTTGTCTCATTTGTTTCTGAAGTTAAAGGTTATTCCCTTGATCTGAATTTGTAATAAAAACATGCTAGGCTAAGGTTCGTCGGGAATGTTTGAATATGTAAATCGTGTGCAATGATAGGAAATTACAGGTTAAAAAATTGGATCTTGAGAATTTGCTCAGGATTGAGGAGATCAGACTTTTCCCTCCCCCACCTTTTAGAATAAATGCCGCGTTTTTAAAACAAAAACGTATGTTAGCAGCAAGATTTTAATCAACTTATTTGAAGGGGAGTTAGTCCTACCATTAAAACATCCTAGCCCTGTTTATTCTTTAAATACTGGAGTGTCTTAGGTATTTATAAAATAAATCCCTTGAATGAGCAAGTGTATAGTGGTGGATTCTCAGAAACAAGTTACACTGATTTTGATCCCCACCGATCAATTATAGGCAGAAGAATATTCATAAACATATGATCTAAATTAACAGTCTGAAAGACTGTGGGCCAATCTCCTCTTTTATTTGGAACAAAGAATGTGCTGCTGCTGTTTTTTTCTCCCCCAAAAAATGTCCCGTGTCCACATTACTGCCCCCTCCCCAAACAAGGAAATACAGCACTGGGAAGATGTTGTACTTTATGTGGCTGAAGATAAGGTTTTTCCTCTTTCTCCGAGCACCACAGCCTGCTCAGGTTAACCAACTGCAGTGTTAGAATAACTCCAGCCGACTTGTCACAGAGTACAAAAGTCATCGGCGACTGAATGTTCTTTTCTGCACCGCAATTAAGACGAATCAATACGACGTGCCACAAATGGTATTTTACTCTCAATAAGAACTCGGGCTGAGTTTATTCAGAATATTTTAGCGCTTCCCCGGGGGATTTTGGTCCGACGCAGATGGCAAATAAAGTACTCAGCCTAGGGCTAGAGCACATTATGCTAATTCTAATGTCAGATGTACTTTAATATACAGCTCTATTTAATCACCCCATTATTTCACATTTCCATATGAAAAAACCTGCGGCACTTCTGCAGAGCTTTCACTCTGCCACAAAGCCAAGCTTCCTTCAACTAGCTCTCTGTGAAATGGGGGGGGGGGAAGAGGGGGGATGGAGAGAGGGGGAGAGAGAAAGAAGAAGAAGAAGCCTGGTCATTCTTGCCCGTCAAAACGTTACAGTTTCAAAGTTGCAGCGGTTCTCGTATTTAAAGTAGACCCCCTGATATAATTAGCAAAATCATTCTGCTTAGGATGCTGATGATACACACAATGTGAAGGAGGTCCCGGAATCGAAATGCAAGATAGCTCCCCCCCCCCTTTCTGTTCCATATGTGCATGTGTGCGCACACCAAAAACATATGCAAAGAAGGGGGAGGGGGAAATGCTGTCACAGTGCAGCGTAACCAATATTCACAACACTGTCACTAACAAAAACACGGAGGTTCTTGGCTTTGCCGATTCTGTTATCTGACATGACTGCCACAGCTGCCAACCTACAGATGTCTCAGAATAAAAACCTTCCTACAGGACTCCCCCCCCCCCCCGGCTATATCAAACTGCTGTAATTAAAGTCAAAGCCTTCAGTAAAGATTATTAGCCTTTCTTTTTCCTGCGTTGTAGGATACCCAACGAGGACCCTGATGGTTTAAATGGGTTTAGCCACGTCCTTGGTCAGTTGGGAGCATGGTGTAAATCTCCAAGTGATTCTCCCTGTGCCCCCCTCCAGCCCCATGATACGTCACTACAGAATGTGTTTGCACGCTAACCTAAAATGGCATATTCCAGATCACTTAATATGGATTAACTGTTCCTTAACGACGCTGACATAATAATCACAAACAAGATTGTTAGATGAGTCCACCCTTTTGATGCTTGTGAATATTCTAATCTGCATTAGTGACTGCAAATAATGAACCACAAGATGCTACAAATTAGCACAAAATACCAAAGTGTGAATATATGTGTATAGCAAAATAATCCACGCACACGGAGGTTTATCATGCTCACACTTGCATAAAAGAATGATGATCTCTATTACTCCGTAACCCAGAAGGTACCCAATCTACTACTTTACATTTATAATGCAGAAAACCCAGTATGGAGGAGATCGGGCCACAATTAGTATGTCTTCCACTTTCAACAATACTGGCATGTTACTGGCACTTCAATGATACTCAAGTAACCACTACAGATTTCATTGGAACTTGCATCCAAGCCAGTATGCTTAGGCCTGCAGCCAGCATGGGCTGCATGACAGATTTGGGTTTGAATCAATACCATGTTGAAGTCCAGCTTCTGTCATGGTGTCATATCATTGCCTTAGGCAAGCCACTGGTCCCATTCAGATGTTGTAAAAATCTTCCACACCAAGTGACCTGGCGCATACAGACGGCTGTAGGAACTAATATATGAACAGGTGCAACTGCACTAACAAGAGCCAGGCACATGTTTATCTTACAGACAATGGATTGGATGGTTTTATCTGGGGGGTGAGCAGTCAATGGCAGCACCTCCACCCTGCCTTTCTACTGACTGACTGTCTGTCTCTGATGACACCTTAGAAGTAGGCATCAGGCTAACTTCACACAAAGGTGGTCTGCAATGTGTTGTTTGAGCCAAAGACATCTACTTTAAAGTTGTTGTGAAGATCGACGCAATGAAGACTGTCACCCCCTTTAAAGATACCATGTAAACACTAAGTAGTCGTGGTCCCTTTTATAGTCAGTGGGCAGTTTCTCTTCTGAGTTTTGTTAAATGTCTAGCAAATCCCTTGCAGTATATAACCATTTCATAAAATAATAAACCATTTATGCATTCTCAACCATTAGGGCCTTTCTATCTTTCCGTGGTGATAGGTTGGCTCCCAGAAGATAAAGGAGATCTGGGTCATGGAATGCAGTTCACTGATGTGGATACATCTGATGTCCTATCGAGTCGCTCCATATTTTGTTGTTGACATTAAAATCCACCCAAATACATGAATAAAAAGGAAAGGCCTATTTTCCCTCTGTTCTTCAACCTAACCCAATATTCGTACCTTAAAATTGCTCAGTAACGCATGCAACAGCCAGCACCTGGGGCCAGACCTCACCTGGTTCCATTGCCATGCATCAGTGTTTAAAGATGCAGATCTCTATTGCTGTGACAAGGCATGGCATATGTCACACAAATTAAATGCTTTAATATGAACATATTGGGTTGCAGTCCTCACATTTGAAGTAGAATAGGTTATTCATCAAAGCTATCTAATGTAAAAAAATATATTAAAAGACCAGGTTGCAAAAAGCTAAGTTAGGCACACCCATGAGTTTGTGCATGCCCAGTGGGATCCCCCCCCGCCAATAGTCTCATCTTTTTTGAAAGCAGTTTGCTGTGTGATATAGAGGTATGTTGTTTGACAAAGGCAAAGCCAAAGACCCCTGGGCCACATGGCAATAGTGGTGTGGTGTGTTACATTCCAGCCAAATCTGTATTTTGCCTACTGCAACCTGGCTGAGATAGTATGGAACGGATCATGGACTATAAAGCTTTTACTTTTACCATCCATTCACCCAGCTCTTCAGCCTGCAACCCTTATTCTACTTGTAAAGGTAAAGGTATCCCCTGTGCAAGCCCCGGGTCATGTCTGAACCTTGGGGTGACGCCCTCTAGCGTTTTCATGGCAGACTCAATACGGGGTGGTTTGCCAGTGCCTTCATTGGTCATTACCATTTACCCCCCAGCAAGCTGGATACTCATTTTTCCGAACTCAGAAGGATGGAAGGCTGAGTCAACCTTGAGCCAGCTGCTGGGATCGAACTCCCAGCCTTATGGGCAGAGCTTTCAGACTGCATGTCTGCTGCATTACCACTCTGCGCCACAAGAGGCTCTTATTCTACTTGTAAAGTAAAGGTAAAGGTATCCCCTGTGCAAGCACCGAGTCATGTCTGACCCTTGGGGTGATGCCCTCTAGCGTTTTCATGGCAGACTCAATACGGGGTGGTTTGCCAGTGCCTTCCCCAGTCATGACCGTTTACCCCCCAGCAAGCTGGGTACTCATTTTACCGACCTCGGAAGGATGGAAGGCTGAGTCAACCTTGAGCCGGCTGCTGGGATAGAACTCCCAGCCTTATGGACAAAGCTTTCAGACGGCTGCCTTACCACTCTGCGCCACAAGAGGCTCTATTCTACTTGTAATGACACTTAAAAATCAATTCATGTGGCCCATGGATGCTACTGGAAATGTTGGCTTCATTGACTCAGGTTCTGCTGATGTTTGTAACACAAGAGCCAGCTTGGTGTTGTGGTTAGGAGTGTGGACTTCTAATCTGGCGAGCCGGGTTTGATTCCCTGCTCCCCCATACGCAACCAGCTGGGTGACCTTGGGCTCGCCAGAGCTCTGATAAAGCTGTTCTGACTGAGCAGGGCTTTCTCAGCCTCACCTCCCTCACAGGGTGTCTGTTGTGGGGAGAGGAAAGGGAAAGCAATTGTAAGCCGCTTTGAGACTCCTTCGGGTAGAGAAAAGCGGCATATAAGAATCAATTCTTCTCCTCAGACAGCTGGACACAGATGGGGGACGAATATTTCAAGGGTCTACCAAGGCTCATATGTACAGGTTAGCCAAAAGCTAACAAAGAAGTTTCTCATCTTTTTGTGCCTTTGCACCCACCCCCTATGCAGAGTTCGGTGTAACCTAAGAGTTTGCAAGCTCCTTTACCAACTTGGTGGTGCCATCAAATCTCAGTCAAGTTAATATGACACCATTGAGTATTCAAGACAAGAGACAGTCAGAGGTGGTTTATCACTGCCAGCCTCTGTGTAACAACCCTGGACTTCTTTGGTGGTCTCCCATTCAAATGCCATTCAGGGTTGACCTTGCTTGGCTTCCAAGATCTGATAAGAGCAGACTGGGCTGGGCCATCCAAATCAAGGTTCTCTCACTATCAGAAAATTCTATCACCTGTCCAATCTCTTCCTGTTTTTTAGGAACAAAATGGAAACAAATGCTCACACCAATGTTTTCCCCACACTCCCAATTACGTTATCCAACAATGCACTGAATTCTTAGCTTTGTTTAGGTTTTTTTGTACATTCCCCCGCTGTACTTATTAAATAGTGCCTCGTATAGTACATATTCTTCTCTTTGTGCTTACAGGTAGCCCCTGTGGACTGTTCCCGATGCAGATTACTGCTTATTGCCACATGTACCAATTTCAGATTGCATAGTACATTTTTGCCTACCTATTTACTTCATTTGTGCTCCGTTTTTTTCTCCCCAGTGGGGGCTAACTCAAAGTAGTTAAAATATTCTCTCTTTCTCAGTTTTATCCTCACAGTAACCCTCTCAGGTTAGTCTGAGAGTATGTGACTAGCCTAAGGTCACCTAGCAAACTTCCATGCCAAACTTCCACTGGATACACCACATCAAAGATCTTACCACTAAACTTTGCTGGTTCTTACAGCACTAAACCATCTTGTCCTGTGGGACTGGATCTGACAACTTTACTAGCCTGTGCTCAGTTTTTTAAGTTCTAATAAATTTTAGGTAAAGGTAAAGGTATCCCCTGTGCAAGCACCGAGTCATGCCTGACCCTTGGGGTGATGCCCTCTAGCGTTTTCTTGGCAGACTCAATACAGAGTGGTTTGCCAGTGCCTTCCCCAGTCATTACCGTTTACCCCCCCCCCCAGCAAGCTGGGTACTCGTTTTACCGACCTCAGAAGGATGGAAGGCTGAGTCAACCTTGAGCCGGCTGCTGGGATTGAACTCCCAGCCTCATGGGGCAGAGCTTTCAGACTGCATGTCTGCTGCATTACCACTCTGCGTCTTACCACTTTTCTCAAGACTACAGAAATAGATTAGATATGGTCATAGTTCTATTTAGATATTTACATTGGGTTTGCCTACCCAATGATGACCCAAAACAGGTAACATTGTTTTCTCCTCCACCTTTTGATCCCTGTTAGACTGACAGAGATGCTGACTGGATCAAGGTCACCCAAAGTGAGCCCTCATGGCACCATGGGGATCTGAACCTGGCTCTTCAAGACTCTAGTCTAACACTTTATCCCAGGGATTCCCAACCAGGGGCCCACGGGAGCTCCAGAGGGGGCCCGCAGCCATTCCCCTCCTGCCTTAATGGGCTTGGCCACAAGCTAGGGAACTGGCCACTGGCCATTGCTCCCCCTTCCCACCTCCAAAGCGTGAGTGAGATCTCTCATAGTTTCTACAAGTAAGAGGGGGTGGAGCCTGCATGCCTACTCCTACCTAAAACTGCTTCCTTGAGTCTGCCTGTTAACATGAGTAGTGATGTCACTTCCTGTGGTGTGTCACTTCTGGGGGCATGGCAGGGAGGTGTGGCCAGTTGACATAACTTCTGGGGCTCCTCAAAGCTTGAAAAAGTATTTCAAGGGCTCCTCCAAGGTCAAAAGGTTGAAAAGGGTTGCTCTAACCTATACACTATTTGAAAGATCACAAATACATCTGAGAGCAGTATTAGTTCTTGTGGGGGGGATTTGATGGGATAAACCAACCTACAGGAAAGAATGTTTATTTATTCATTTTTATTTATTATATACCGCCCTGAGCCTCCGGGGAGGGCGGTATATAAGTATGATAAATAAATAAATAAATAAATATTTATATACCGCCCTTCCTGCTTCACCTGTCCTGCCCTCCTTTCTCCAGAAGCTTTTCTCTGATCCATGTTCTGGCCAGAAACAAGCTTATCTCTGAAAACATTTGAGCTGAGATGTTGTGGGGAGTTACGTCATGGGAGTGAAATGGTTTCAGCACTTTCAGTTCCATGTTCACCAGTTTGCAGCTCCAAATCACTTGTTATCATAATATGCATGGAGGAGGCCTATTTTCCAAGAGAGGGGTCTACCCTGGTTACCTACAGCCCTCTTCTGAAACCCTTCTGCTAAGTACTTGGACATAACTTCAGTAAACATGCTGACTACAGAGAGAGTGGGAGAGAGAGAGAGAGAGAGAGAGAGAGAGAGAGAGAGAGAAATTAGGCTTGGGGGATTTTGCTGTCTTCTCCAACTACATTATATTCAGAAGAAAAATAATACTCTCAGCATCTCTTTTCTTTTCCTTCATTTTAGATAAATGGACAGTATTCCTAAGCCTCTCTTATTAAGTCTTCCTTGAATGAATAGTAGCTGAAACTAGCAAAACAGTGTATTTGTTTAAAAAAAGAACCCATACATTATTTATTCTGGGGAATAGAAGGAGAAAAACTGGAATCCCAGACATTCTCCATCATTATGGAAATTATTTGAAAGCCAGAATGCCAACAGTTGCCTGTTCTCATCAGATGCTGAATTCTGTGTAAGAATATTCATACAACGAAGAGGAAAGAACAGTCTGAGTAAGCATCCTTCCTACCCCGCCGAAAAAATTAAAGCTGTAATACTTTCCATAATTGTCCAACAGCACTAAAACCCCACGTTCAAAGGATCTGACCCTCAGGATTATAGCCTGAAATGAGAAACATTTCAAGAAAATTAGGGAGGAGGAAAAAACCCTTAAATTAAAAAAAACCTTAAATTAAAAAAAAAAAACTCTGTTCTCTCTGGAGGAAAATGCGGGATAAAAATGAGATACACAAATAGGTAAATTTCATTGCAAATTATGCACCTAAAAAACAGAATTTACCCACAATGCGTTTCCCAAAGGTGGAGGGAGAGAAAGAAGGGCACCCCTTGTTCCTGAAATGTAACATTTTAAAGTCGCCACACTAATGGGCAATAAAAACATATGTTGAGCAGGTTTTTAAAAAATAAATAATCTAAACTTTATTTCAGTATTACATAGATTAATCATCTCAAGTGAAGCATGATTAAAGAAAATGGCAAGCATCTCAAACTCTTGAAGAATGCATGGCCTGAAATTATTTTTAGAACAATTCTTGTAGCATTGCTTTGGAGTTGTAGAAACACTCCAAATCAGAAAGTCAATTTTTCCTCTATTTGCAGAAGTGTGCTGGTTTTCACTGGAAAGGCGCCTGTGTTTTGTTTGGCTGCTGTTCACATACTGCCTTGGCAGGCTTCCTTTGGAGAGCTTACAGTGGATATTTGCTCTTGCATCCAGTAGCGCTCCCATTTTAAGCATCCCAGCCACCCGTTTTCTAACAACATAAGAGGGAGAGAGAGAGAGAGAGAGGGAGAGAGAGAGTTGCAAGAATATAATCTCTCTTTGAGCATCATTCTCTAGAGCGTCAGCAAAAAAAGGGCAAAGCCTGGGGAAGTCTACCTTATCAAAGAGAGCTCTAAATGGACATTTTGAAGATCCAATTATTAAAATGAAAGATCTAAGAAAAAGGGAAACTCAAAATTAGCTGAGTCACTAGGTCCAAAGATGCTAAGTCTCATAGCTTTGGCTTCCTCTCCCTACCTCATTTGGCTTTGTGCCCCTGGTCCTGAGACCATAACACCACAAGGTCATATCCGTAGCCCGTATGGAATCCCCTCCTCCATCAGCTGCCTATTGCATACTTTTCTCGTCCTTCCGCCAACAAGCGGAGGGAAGCATACACGGGAAACATCTTCCCTGTCCTCCTTTTTATCCTGACAACAACTCTTGTATCTGACAAAGGGAACTTAGACTCTCAAAATCCGAAATCTTGTCCGTCTTTAAGGTACAACGGGAATCAACACTTGCTCTTCTGTGAGGCAGGGTAAGCCAAGAGAGATTAATTGGCCCAAGGTGACCTTACCGAGTTTCATGTCCGAATCTATGCCTCCCAAGTCCTAGTCCATCTCTTAACAATTACGCTACACTGATTCTCTCTTAATGATGTGTAGCAGTGATCACAGCATTATGTCATTGGGGAACAAGATCATTTGTACTAGACATTCCAATGGAGAGATCTCAAGAGTGGGTTTCTGCCTTTTGAGGGGCACAGTCTGGAAAGCTCCCCCCTCCAATATTCTAAGGTCTATTATCTGTTCTAAGCATCAATGTTACTTTTTCCAGCACACGGATAAGCACCAAGTTTGAGAGCATAACATTTTCCCCAAGCTTTCCCTTCACACGCTTTGGTTTTTGTTCTCTCTGTACTTCTTTCTTTCCCTTGTTTACAAAGGTTTCATTATGTTTTCAACTAATCAGGAAGGCCTGCTAATACACAATTAACATGTGATTATGAAAAAAAACAGCTTCCAGAAGAAGGAGAAGTAATTAAACACAGAACACTTTTCAATAAGTGCTCACTTTAACCCATTGTCAGAACACCGTCTAGGTTAGTCCACAATGGAAGGAACAGATGCCAAGGGCAAAATGTTAAAAGCAAATAAAAAGGACATTATTTTCTTTGGGAAAAATAATCATCAGCTCCACAAAAACCCTACAGAGGAACAACAGATTTCAGTTGTTTCTGTTCTGACCTCCTGCTCTTCCCCCCTCTTTGCTTTTCTGAAGTTTTTTTTTTAAGAAATATTTTCTTTTGTAAAGGCATTATTCATTCTACCCTCACGGCAAGGCTAAACGGGTGAATTGTCCTCAAAATGTAACGGTATTATAAATGATTCATGGGATGCTCCCATCACTAGCTCATCCGCTCATGGGGAATGGAGGAAACTTTGGCCTCCAGAAGATGAGATTATGGACACGGTTCATCTTTTGCTTCCTGCAGCGGACCATGGGGAACTTGTTGTCCATGCGCACCTGTGGAATCATGGCACCGTGGATAGGCTATGAAAAGGTCCAGGAATCCAAACTGTGGCCATTGAGGTGGCATGCTGGCTGCAAGGTGCAGGAGAGTTAATTGGCATGTATCCAACTTTGCAGTTCCTCAGACAGAAAGACATATTCATTAGCAGAGAAGGGGGTGGTGCTCTTCAAAGATTTCCCCTTTCTTTTGCCTGCTGTCTGATGTAGTGTGCATGCACACAAAAGCTTATACCTGGAATTAAACTTTGTTGGTCTTAAAGGTGCCACTGATCTCAAACTTTGTTCTACAGCTTCAGACCAATATGCCCACCCAACTGGATCTTTGCCTACCATATTATTCCTCAGGGTCGCCTGACCGCTCCCTCCCAAGAAAGAAATCTGGGAGGTCTGCAGCGAGAGAGAGAAGCTGGGAAGTCATCCTCTATGAAGTCCACGGATGGTTGGATGCACACAATTAACTGTAGGCTTTATATAGCTATCATTGACTGCTGTCAGCTGACCAAGCAGTGGGGAGATCCTGGTAATACTTTCCCTTGTAGGCAGCGTCTGTACGGCACCCCTCTGCTTATATGTTGCCACATGATTTAGAAGAAGAAGAGTTGGTTCTTATATGATTTAGAAGAAGAAGAGTTGGTTCTTATATGCTGCTTTTCTCTACCTGAAGGGGTCTTAAAGCAGCTTACAATTGCCTTTCCTCTCCCCACAACAGACACCCTGTGAGGTGGGTGAGGCTGAGAGATCCCTTATATCACTGCTTGGTTGGAACCGTTTTACCAGTGCTGTGGCGAGCCCAAGGTCACCCAGCTGGCTGCATGTGGGGGACAACGGAATCAAACCCGGCTCGTCAGATTAGAAGTCCGGGCTCCTAACCACTACACCAAGCTGGCTTGGGAATTTTTCTTATGCTGTATTCTATCTGCCATCTGTAGCACTGTTAATAGCGGAAAGGTTGCTTGCTAGCATTGCTTTCTTCCAGAGTTCAAAATCCATCTGTCTACAGTGTCCTCATCCCACAGGTTGAGGACACATCCTACAGACACAGGTTGGCAGCCTGGAGGTATTCTCTCTCCTTCTTCCTCAAAAAAAAAACAACCTCAGTGTTTTATCTAAATAGGTTTGGCCAGTTTGGATCTAGCAGTTGTCAAAACGCATCCAAGTGCACCCCATGTTCTTGATGCTTCCTGCCAACCTTCTATGGCAAAACTGGCTCCCGTTGGGAAAAAATACAGATTCCTCTCGATGTCTGCCCTTGAAGGGGAATCTTACAGTGGAGAGGGCAGTTCTCTTTGCCTTCCAAGTTTTGAATTAAACAAGACAAGCACCGTTGTACAGGAAATCAGCCAGTAAGAAGAATTATTGCATCACTGCCAAGGTGTTAGGGACTCCCTGAGAAAGATATGATCTGAAAGGCACATAGCACTGCAAAACTGCTGGGCTCAAACTGGGCTGAAGTTTCTCCCCAAGGAGACCAGAATGATCCAATGATTCACCTTCATATGTTAATTCATGTAAATGTATGCAATCATATAATGGCTTGTCCCTTAGCAGAGAAGCTAAGCTTTTTAAAAAGTGGTCAGGCTGGTTTAAAGCTGGCCAGATGACAATACTAATCACAACCGAGCACATACAGCAGGCGGTTCGTTTCCTTAATTTTATATTCCAAACTGTGCATCACATTGCACGGATTTTTTTTCCCAACCACTCCAAATCCCATTAGTTTCATTGGCAGTTTAGGTAATACGATTTGCATGGTGAAAATTCCATTTATATTAGATTGGGTCCAAAGGACTTGAAGGACTGATACTATTGTCAGCAGAAGGGGTGGATCTGGAGGGATGGTTCCTACAGAACGGTTTCATTCATTCCCCTCTTACAAAGCTGGTAAGAGTTATACAGCCAAATCCTAAATTCTTACCAAGGGCCAGATCAGAATCACTGGAATTAATCCCCTACTCAAGGACTGAATCTATGATGCATCCTCAGGCTGATTAGAGTGGGAATTGCAGAAGTAAGTTCTGCACAAGAGAAGCAAGGGTAGTAGGCAGATCCAAACCGGCATGCTTTTTCAGTGTAAAATGAAAGGTCTTGCTGAATAATATGATTTCTAACCCCCCACTCTCCAAGTAAGAAAAGATAGTGGGGAAAAAATAAAGCCAAAAAATACAGAAATCAGACAGTTTTGTTTTCTGACCTCAAAAAGAAAATGTAAAGCCTACTTAAAATATTCTCCATTCCAAAAATGTGAAATAGTTGAGGTTGCCGTATTTACTATGGGCACTGCAACATACTGCCAGCTAAAAAAAAGCCTGGAGCATCATGCATACGATGGTCAGCTCAGAGCTGGGAAAGATCTGGACATTTCGGAAGTGGAGTCAGGAAAGGGTGGGCTTTGGGGAGGGGAGAGGCTTCAATACGACATAGTTCTATAGACTCTTTCTTCCCAAGCAGCCATTTTCTCAGGTGAACTTATCTCTGTTGCCTGCAGATCACTGTTAAATGGTCAAAGATGCAACTGGAAAGGACTGGGGTGACCAGTGATCAAATCAGCCAGTGACTCCTTGGACTGGATTGGCCTACCCAGCACTAGCCTATACCTGCAGCAAAACAAGGTGATAATGGGGGACCACAATGCTAAATTCAATGATGAGCATGAACTACTTCAGGTTGCAGGTGAGGGATTATATTTATCACAAGGTCTTATTACGATAATTAAAAAATATCATAGCAAAACTTTTCTTTCTGATGTGGTAACCCGTCATTTGTCGGCAGTTTTAAACATGGAGGAAGCTTTCCAAAATATGACTCTCCATCAGCAGTTTGAAGCGATTCAGATATTCTACCACCTCATTTACTGGGTGTGTAGATCAGGCCTCAGGCCCGGACCCTAAAAATGAGTTCTGTGAGGACTAGATAGTCTCTGCCTTTCAACGTGCTTCCCCTTCCTCTAAAATGTCTACTTGCATAAGATCTATGGCCTTCAACGGGCCCTTGCACAAATGGAAGTTTTTGCAGAAGAGGAAGGGCATTCTGCAGCAGAGACCGTAGATACCTCATTTGTAGAATCCAAAGCCATGTTCCCACCTTCCAAGGAAATAAGTAATCTCTCCATCAGGATATAACAAGAGCAAGAGAGACTTTAAAGAGGGCGGGGACAAAACATATTTCAATCTCTATGCTCTGGACAGCCTTCAATGTAGAATGAATTGGCAATGATCCGCCACTTCTTCTGATCCAGAACCAAACATTCCTTTTCCTGTGGTTTTAAGTGATATCTGCTGCCTTCACACCATAAAAGATAAAGCTAGGCTTCAGAGTGCTTGGAGATGAAAAAGTAATATCTCAAAGTACTCCCTTATAATAGTTCCACAGAAGTTGAAAGGCAGGCCTATGATCTGCCAGGCCTATGATTGACCGTTTATGCACTGGGAACTTCACTGCCCCAGCTCCCATGCAGGAGCACAAATAGGGAGAGGATAAGGTGCATCAGCCCAAATGCTCCCCAATATGGGTGCAGGAAGAGGTGGGGCAACCTGCCACAACTTAAACTCCAGCCTGCAGCCCAGCATGAAACCTCCAGTGCATAAATGGTTATTGAGGCCCAACAAGAGCCAACATTTGATGGCTAGACCTCCCCACCTCTGTCGGCATCTGTATTAGTTAGCTGAGCAGTTGGCTATGGGCATCATGCCCTCCCAGACTAACATCTGAAGGGCAATATTAGTACAAACAGCACTTTGATTTTAATATAAAACAGCTTTAAAATATAATTGACATTGAATGGAGTTTTAAATTTGTTGTGACCCACCTTGAGATACTCGTGATGGGGTGGGGAAGAAATTTAAAAAATAAATAAATAAAATATGAAAATAAACCACACATGGGGAGAGGTAAATTGATGACTGAGACAGCTCTCTTAGCTATGGGGCTTTATTCTACCACTGACCCAAGACATCTAGTTCCCATGCAGGCCAGTTTCAAAAACTCGGCAGAGAAGTCAGTGGTTTTCTGTGGGGAATGACCCTTTTATTTTCATGACTGGCAACATAAGGAATGGCTGCTGTTGAACAGATCGCTTGCCTAATTCTAAAGTGCGAGAGGCCTTTCTTGTTGGAATGAGAACAGAGCAGGACTCGTATATGGACTACACTTAATTTCTCAAAGGTATACAAGAAATGTGAATACCTGATTGCAGGCAAAACAACAGCACCCCAGGCATCAGAGATGGGTCTAAAAAAGAACAAACCTGGCTACATTTTTGAGAACACATCATTTCCCTTCCACTCCATCCATGCAATTTTGTTTTAGGAGGTATTGCTACTAAAAGGTGCTAAAGTTAATAAGCGGGAACTATTCTGTGTGGCAGGGCAGTACATAAATTAAATTAATAATAACAGTTGCCACCTCTTGGTGGCATCATAGAAGGCATCCCAGATAAACATCTTGCAAGATGCGGGGAAACCATTAAAATCAAACCTGGAAGGTTATAAATGATGGAGCTGCCGAGAAAGAGAATTCTGGCCCAGTGCCCCCATCTTGGTTGATGCCTAAAACATATAAATCTGAGCCTCGCAAGAGGGCAGCCGGACAGTAGGGTTGTCCACAATAATATGAATGGGAATTAGATATGATCGAATGGGCTCATTGCATTTTCAACAGCGCATCCAATCTCCCCCCCCCCAAGTCCCCCACCCTTTTTCTAATGGAATATATGACAAGTGATACTGTAACCAAGCAACGGGACAGATGAAGGGTTTCAAAGTGCCAGCACGCGATCGCACTGCTGCGGATTATTTAGGTGAGCAGGATCCAACCAAGGAGGAGCCTGATATCCCTTTCCCAATGCACCCATGGGCTCATCCTCACCAGCTTCCCCACCCAGTGATGGAACAAAATTCTATACTCCTTCAAATTAAGTTTCGTTTTTGCGCATAATTTCACCTGTTCAATGACATATATGGCGGCTGACATTGGCTGTTAATTTTTTTGGCACCTGCTTCAGCAAAGGCCTTTTAACTTTTAATTCACCCGGCAACGCTTTTAAACATCTTTCTGCAGTGCTGAGGCTTCTAAAAAATCTTTCAGAATCATTCATGTTTGCACATATTTTTAGACTCTAGCAACGTATTCGACAATGCTTTCATTTTCTTTTTCTCACCGCTATTATTTCTTTGGTCCTTTAAAAAATTACTTCTTCCGGACACTTGAGGTTTCCTTTGCTGCTTTTAAAATTAATTTTATGGCTGATAATTTTATGTTTTGATATTGTTTGGTAATAGTTTTTAATTGAACCTTGTAAGATCCCCCAGAGCCTTTGGCAGGCCAGAGATAACTTCAATCAATCTATTGATATATAGTCAAAGCAGATCTGTCAGTCAGAGGTGTATCAGTAATTAACTCTACCCATCCCTCCTCCACCTCTTTCTCATAGATACAGTCCACCCACCAGAATGCCTGTCTCTTAGAAACATCCTCCATACATCTTTTTATCTGTACAACACCAGAAAAACAGAGTGATGTTCTAACTCATTTTGCAATTTAGTAACAAGCGCCATTTCAAAGGATAGGTATTTCACTTGGTTTGGGGTATGTACATTGATGGCAAAGCCTTCCTTCTAGACATGGATGGATGGATGGATGGATGGATGGATGGATGGATATAGATATATATATATATAGAGAGAGAGAAGGTTATTTTAATTATCTTTTCAACTCTTTTCAATTAAGCTTACAGCAGCGGTTCTCAACCCCCCTAATGCCCCGCCCCCTGAATGTCACTGTATCTGAAGAAGTGTGCATGCACACAAAACATAATACCTTGAATAAAACTTTGTTGGTCTTATTAGTGCCACTGGTCTCAAAATTAGTTACGTCTATTCCAACTCAGCGTGTTCCTCCAAGTTCAAATTCTAGCCCATTTCCCCCCAAGTTTTACAATATTTCTTAAAGATGCTCATATTTTGGCCAAATCTAAAGGGAGAAAGAGTGTCTTCCTATTGGGGAGATACCAAGAAAGCCTCTCTAGGTGCTTGCTAATTTCCAAACTCAATGTACAACCCATACTACAAAACAGTAATCCATAACTGGTATTACTGAGAGGATACTTTTGGCCGTTCTCAGGGACGGGAGAATGAATTTCATCTTGGTCTTAGTTATAGCAATGCTGCTTTACCACCTGGCACTTCTTATCTTACTATTTCATATTTAGCCATTGGCTTTCCTTCTTGCCAGTTCCACCTCAGGCAATCCCAGGTGTTGATTTCTTTTCAGTGCCATTTCATAAGCAAAGTCATTGATGAGTATGATGAACATGCCAAGGGAGCTTAATAACAGCAATACAGTGGTGCATCCTTCACACATCGCAAAACGCACAGGGTGTACATGTGTAGGGTGCCAGTGTTAGAGAGTGCCTGAGGGGGGGGGGGATAGCCCCAAGAGCCTCTTGTGGCGCAGAGTGGTAATGCAGCCGTCTGAAAGCTTTGCCCATGAGGCTGGGAGTTCAATCCCAGCAGCCGGCTCAAGGTCGACTCAGCCTTCCATCCTTCCGAGGTCGGTAAAATGAGTCCCCAGCTTGCTGGGGGGTAAACGGTAATGACTGGGGAAGGCACTGGCAAACCACCCTGTATTGAGTCTGCCATGAAAATGCTAGAGGGCGTCACCCCAAGGGTCAGACATGACTCGGTGCTTGCACAGGGGATACCTTTACCTTTTATGGTATAACCTCCGTCAAGCAACACTTGCCCCTAACCCAGGCCTCCATCTGCCTGTGTAGACCAATGACTTCCATTTGTTTCCACCAACACAATCTGTGCTGGAGAAGTTGAGAAGGTGATTCTATGTAGTAGTGTATTTTTGCGGCAAGTACACAGACCACAGGCATTTGCACTACAGCTATGGTTGCCAAATTCCAGGTGGTGGCTGGAGATCCCCTGGGATTATGAGTGGTTTCCAGGTTTTGGAAGGTGGACTCTGTGGCATACCCCACAGAAGCCCCTCTCCTCCCCAAGCCCTCCCCCAGGTCCCCTCCCCTCCAAATTTCCCCCATTGAAGTCCCTGTTCTCCTAGGGAGCCACCCCCCAAATCTCTAGGAATTTCCCAACACAGAGCTGGCAACCATAACTATAGCTACAAAGCTGCAGGAGCAAGCTGCCCATTTTGGTTTCGTTTTCAACACAGTCCAAAAGGGGTTGGACCCACAGAACTGTTCCATTAGGATAGGCATTTTGTGATGTCGTGGGGAAGACTGGGCGGGGAGGGAATGCCTCTGCTAGCACAACAGATCTGCTGGATCCAACTCTATTCCAGTATCCAAAATTAATGCAAATACCGACGTTCCAGAACTGGTTTTATCAGTTACGTTTTCAGCACAGGACAAACTTCAATTGCAAAGGGACTGATTGCTATCTCCAGACGAAGAGCCTAAAACCACCAAGATTTTGAAATATTGGCCAGTGAGGTGGGAGAGTAGGAGGCAAGTATAGAGAAAGATGGATTGATAATCTGAAGAGTTCATTCTAATCAGGGACTAAATTGGGATGTCAGAGGTTAAAGCGTTCCATGTGTGCATTCTCTCTCTCGCTCTTAAAAAAAATCCACATCTGCTTGCCTTTTGGAATTCGGAATTAGAAGCATGGAGCCTGGCCGCATGGCCGCCACAAGAGAAACTGGATTCACCAACTGCAAATCAGAACCTGTATATTTATTCTGATACCTGCTCAAAGGTAATCCCCCACTCCAATGCAAAAAGCAGAAATAGGTAAAGTTCTATCGCATGCACTGAAACTGCCTCATTCTAAGCAGGTCTTACCTAACTTCCGAAAAGTGCTCAGACTGGGTGCTGAATTACACCTCCAGTAATTCATGAATATATACCTGTATTATACACTAACCGTAATTGTGTGTAATTAACATGGATATTCCTTGGGGCACTTTCCTAATATTAGTTAGGATTATCATGCCTGCAGGTGATGAAGATATGCCTTGGGGGAGTTTCAAAAAGCTTATCACCTTAAAAAAAAAGAAAAAAAGAAGGCAGCCCAGATTTCTCATCTCAGTTGTGCCTTGCCAGGGAGGCTGTGACGAGGTTCATTTTTGAACATTTATTTCATTGCATTCATTCGCGTGTTCAACTTAGCCTATTTAAAAATTGGGGGGGGGAGGGGGCAGCCTATACAGCACTAGGAAAATGTATTAAAGCACAAATGCAATAAGTTGGACTGAAACAGGAATCCCATTAATCGATCTGCCCCACTGTCAATAATGGGTGAACCTGAACAGGTTATTAAAGGGGCTCACTTCTTTCCTCCCCACTATCTTGTTGTTGTTCTTTATTTAATGATCCTTGCATTATTTTCTACTGATGAAACAAACACATTGTATTTGCATTTAGTGTCATATTTTATATTCTGTGCTCGTTTCAGATTTCTGTGATCCTAGTCCTAGCACATGGCTTTTCAGATTTGGCCATGATCTATTCTATGCAGTGTAGTCCGCCTGTGAGTCTTCTTCGTGAGAAAGACAGGCGATAAATGTAGCTGAACAAACAAACAGGAACTTCAACAGCTTTCTCGATCCTGCTATATTACAGGGGTAGTCAAACTGCGGCCCTCCAGATGCCCACGGACTACAATTCCCATAAGCCCATAAGCGTTTGCTGGCAAGGGCTCATGGGAATTGTAGTCCGTGGACATCTGGAGGGCCGCAGTTTGACTACCCTTGTGCTATAAGAACCCTCTTCTTTAATTAATTACATTTTTCTACATTGTACTCCAAACACATAGTAGGATGTGTTTCTTTTTTCTTTAACATAACAAGCTCTCTTTGGTCAGTGCTGGTTGTTGTTGTTGTTGATGTTTTGTCTCCAGCATAAAAATACCTAGCCTCCCACTACCCTGTGGCAATGAGTCCCACAGACTGAGCTGTATGGATCACTCACAATTTTGTTTTATCTGTGAATTCAGTCAACCCTCCCTTGACTTCATGCTGTGTCGTGCTGTTTTTGAATGCTACGTTCATTAATGCTGCCCTCTTGCATGCATTCTCTCTCTCCCAACAATCCCCGTGAACCAAAAGGAAAAAAAAATCCGCTGTGTCACCTTGTAAGTAGGATGCAATCATAAGGAAATATTGCTACTGTGGATCAATATGTACTGTGCCAACTTCGTCGGGGTATATTAACAAAAAGCATTTCCAAAGAACAAACCCTTGTGGAGAGCAAAGGCGGGGGTTTACCTGTAAGTTAATTAACACAAACATTTCATGTGAATCTACCCTTTTGCCCTGCTCTATAATTGATGAGGCTACAGTGAAAGTAAAGCAGTGTTCTATATGATTCCCAGTGACCTTTGAGGATCTATTCTCCTAGAGTGGCTGACGTTTCTGAATGTGAAAGAGCCTGCTTTAATAAACATGGCACATCCTAGCTTTGAATCTCTGCAACTCGCATGTCCTCTGTTTTGCTGGTACATTTCCTGTTCAATTTGCAAACAGCTATGTCTCCCGGAGTGTACTATGAAAGCCGGGATATGCTGCATACTGAACGCCACTGGCCCATCAATTTAGCATGACACAAATTCGCCCAGTGGAATGATGTTTTGCACTGGGCTATTGTCCACAAACCATTATTTGTCGAAAAACAAACAAAAGGGGAAGAGCGTCTGCTGGTCCTCTAACACGAGACTTCCCCACTTCCTGAAAATGTGAGATAATGAATAAAAATGTTCATTACAGAATTATTCACTTTTCTCCATGATTCACGTCCCGGTAATTACCATGACCAGTCTAATAAAAACTGCTGCAAAACGAAGGTCAACTAGCAGTTAGAAATGTTCATTTTCATTTCAATGTATTCATCTCTGGCTCCTAATGGCCTCATTTTCTCCTATGCTCTTTAATAAATACCACTGAATTACAGGTTAAATAGCTAAATTAAATTATTGCAATTACAGCGCGCAGAGCGCTAAAGCTGGTTTACCTTTCCCAGTTCAATTAGAGGGGAAGTTTCAATGGCCCGAGAATCCTGATTGCTGACGATACACTGAATCGTTTGGAATCCACACTTAAATGGCCAGATATCTGGCTATATTTCCCCCACCCTCTTCCAGGACTTGCAACTCTGAATCAATAAAACAAAGTAGCAGGGCTGGTGGAACTCCTGATGGCGTTTGGGTTTTGACCACCATGTGACAAAGAGTGTGGGAGTGGATGGACCACTGGTTGGATCCACCACGACTTCTCATGTTCTTTATGATTCAACATCATCACTCTGTTCTTCAGAGTATAACCCAGCCATATTAGAGCTCTGGCTGCAAGATAATTAACAATGTAAAAAGGAAATGTGTTATTCTAGCACATTGTAAGGGATTTCTTTAGTATTTCCTGCGGCTCAGAATATATTTTCCCAGATCCTTCTCCACCAGGAACTTCAATGGAGCTTTGTAAGAATGACTATTTCATTTAGACCTAAGGCAAAAACATTCTGTACGCACACCTATATGTGCAGGGCTTTTTTCAGCATCCTTCCTCAGAGAAACCCACACTGACAAAGAAATCCTAACAGAGTTTTGGAGGTCAATAGATTTACTAGGGTATAATTCTGATCATGATTTTCCCCTGGGAACTTCATGATGTTTGGGATTGTGGCCAGTGCCTCTGTCACCTCCATAAAACAGAAATCAAGTTTCAACAGAAAGATACATTCTAGATTACCAATTCCGGATGGAGAAACTCCTGGATATTTAGGTGTGGAGCTTGGGAGAGAAAGAACTTCAGCAGGGTATAAAACTATAGAGTCTGTCCTCCAAAGCTGCCATTTTCTCCAAGAGATCTGACCTCTATAGTCTAGAGACCAACTGTAACCTTGGGGTATCTCCAGACCTCACTGGAGATTGGCAAGCATAGATGTATTTATATGGAATATGTTTTACTGCCTATTTTGATGACAAAGCAGAGTATAAATGTTTTTAACAATAATAATAATTTGAGGGTGCATGTCATCTGGACAAAATGTTGAGAAAACATTATGCAAATAATATATAAAAAAAACAGAATACTCTATGATTTTATAGAACAGATCAGGAGGGGGATAAAAAGGAATGAAAAAGATGGTGTATGTAGGATTTGTCTTACTTGAGTGACAACAGAGAGAAATGGAGCGTGTGCAAGCCAGTATGATGGCCATGGAGTTTGGGATGGGGAGAGCTGGGGAATTCTGTTCACTGAGCAATGAAGCTAAATGGCAATGGACCTTCCATTGTCTCTCCGGCAAATCACTACTTCACAGGGATGTTGTGAGGCCATCCCATCTGTCAATGGCCCACTTGAAGGAACAGTGGGACATACGTAAGACCTTGAACTTTTAACACCAACTTTATAGTGTAGTATTATGTATTCTGAAAATCGTTATTGGTTTTAAGCTACTCAATGATCCATGTTTTGATGCTCTGTCTGGGTTTTTAATGCTAGGTTTTCATGAACAACTTTAAATGTGTGGGATTTTTATAGTAATGCATAAGCCACTGTGGGCATGTTCCCAAGAGGAACAGCACAATTGTTTTGAATTTATATTAGGAAAGAATGCATCAAAGGACGTAACCTGGCTGTGTAAATGGTCTATTGGAAACAAATAATAGAACACAAGCAATCTAAACAACACGAAAAGGAGAAGGGGGGGCGGAATGCCTTGATCCGGCTTTGAGGTGGCACAACAGAGAGGAGAGAGGCGATCCTTACTCCTTTGGAAAGTGAGAGGAAAGAATGGCTTAATAAATTTGAAGGCTTAACCTGCCATCAGCCCACAATTATTTTACATGGGCAAATTAAAGATGTTCTTCATTATTTAAATATATTCCAGCCTTTGTTTACACTGCCCCCCTCTACCAGCTTAATTATTTAGCATCCTCTTATAAGAATGAATAACTTAATAATAAAGGGCTGCGGAAGAGAAGTTTATTCTTTTCTCTTTTTCTCCCCCCCCCCCCCCAGGGTTTGCTTCCAAAAGATCCCGTACAATTCAGCTACATTTGTTGTGGAACAGCTCCCCCTGACTACCTCACTCCTCCGTCTGTAAAATACAACACAAATACAGTGGAATGCTGAGAAGGGAGGGGGAGAGATTCTTTGTAATGTTATCACAGTCACACACAAACACCGCTGTGTTATTAATAGTAACACACACACACACACAGAGGTCCCTTTTTCCTCCAGGAATATACCTGAATTTTTCTGCTGTCTCAGCTGCTCCTTCTGTCTTCATCTGTAACCCACCAAAAGGAGCAAGCCTGCCCCAAATCAAATGTGGATTTAATTGCTTTCGTAGAGTTCTTGCACTTGGAAAATTGTGGGCGACTTTACCTGCCTTATTTTTTACATGTGTGACATGTGAAAGAATAATATGGCAACACACACTGTTTACAAATGCTAGCATTGGACAAGTACGCTTGTCAGGGATTCATGATTCATGCTGAAATTCCTGATGTTCTTTAGCAAGTAGGGTCAACTAACGCAAGAAGCTGGGAGTTGGTCAGTGAGGATTTTTTTGAAAAACAGGCATGGAGGGGACCAGTCTCTGTGACTGTAGCACAAGCAAACAAGAGGTCTGATCCCTTCCCTAGATGCTAACCTGGAACGGCAATAGAGAGCTGATACTTCCCTATTGAGAACATGTTCTTTAGCAAGAAAGGTCTTGCATCTATATAAAGGGTCACCCTATAAGAAATGGCAGAGCCTCTTGTGGCGCAGAGTGGCAAGGCAGCAGAAATGCAGTCTGAAAGCTCTGCCCATGAGGCTGGGAGTTTGATCCCAGCAGCCGGCTCAAGGTTGACTCAGCCTTCCATCCTTTCGAGGTCGGTAAAATGAGTACCCAACTTGCTGGAGGGTAAATGGTACTGACTGGGGAAGGCACTGGCAAACCACCCCGTATTGAGTCTGCCATGAAAACACTAGAGGGCGTCACCCCAAAGGTCAGACATGACCCGGTGCTTGCACAGGGGATACCTTTACCTTTACCTATAAAAAAATGGCAGCACAACTTAATCCTACTTGGCATTTTCATCTTTCTTATAATACCTAAAAGGACTTGGGAATTGTGAGAAAGTAAGGCCCAAGAAGGATATTTTTGCCTCAGGTTCAAAGCTCGCTTCAGACCGTTTTACATAGAATCAGAAACAATTTTAACTCGGCCCCATTTTGCTGTCTGTGGACTGAGAAGGCACATGGCGACATGATACTTTACCCTACTTAGGCCAACTTGGCTCAGAATCCTTGGCCCAGCATGCAGTTCTATAAAGATTCCAATAAATGACCGCCGGAGATCATTTCACACAACCAGTGCAAGGCGACCCAAGCTGAGTCTTTGGGTGGATACTTGGTATAGTGGTCTTGTGAATGTTCCAGTGTATGTTCAGCCCAAGCTTCATCGCACCTCGGAAATCCCTCTGGCAAAGAGGTCAACTGGACGTCATTGAGTGTGTTAACAGGAACAGTCAGGACAGCCTTTACAAAAAAGTCAGCTAAGAGTGCCGTCTCTACAACTCAAAGGGTTGTCTCAATATAAACCGGACCTGGCATGACAAAGGGGAAAGCCATTTTTCCCGCTCAGAAGGTTTATCACACTGTCCTTTCAAAGTTCGACACCAACGATTTGAAAATCGCAAGATTCACGGGACCACAGAGATCACAAAGGGACGTGATTAGAACCCCTGTTCTCTGCTCACTGGAATATATATCTTTCCCGCACAACAACCCATGGGGCTTTGTATCATACATCAAGAGTGGTTGATCTGCTAGCCTGATGCTGTCACAGCAATCTTATGTAAAACAGAGACGCGTTCCTGCCAAGTGGCCTTCCTAGACCTGTGCACGCAGATCCCACTGTGGAAAACAGTAACAAATCTGCCCTTGAGCCAGACAACGGTCTAGACTTGTCCGTTTGTACTCTCTCGAACTGACTCCCTATTCATTCTTTTTTTCCCCTCACCATGTCATAAAACACACCTGTTTATGAGCTTGGTGCAAAAGTGTGCTAGGGGAGAGACAGAGAGAGAGAGAGAGAGAGGAAAAGAGAGAAAGGGAAAGGGGGGGGACAGGTAAAATTTATTAGTTGTGCATTTCCCCCCCCCCCCCAATATTGTGTCGTGTGAGAGTCAGGTTCTCTACCTCTGTCATAGCAGGGGCCTGAAGATCAGCAGATGAATGGTTTGAGCCTCCTGCACATGTAATTCAAACAGAATAAACATGTCCCGGCTGGCACAGACCACTCTTGTTCCAGGCAAAGATGAGGAAGAGGAAGAAGAGCTGATTTTTATAATCCTTTTTTATACCCCACTTTTCACTACCTGAAGGAGACCCACAACGGCTTTCAAACACCTTTCCTTTCCTCTCCTCACAGCAGACACCCTATGACAGGGGTGGACAAACTGTGGCCCTCCAGATGTCCATGGACTACAATTACCATTAGCCCCTGCCAGTGAATTGCAGGGGCTCATGGGAATTGTAGTCCATGGACATCTGGAGGGCTACAGTTTGCCCACCCCTGCCCTATGAGGTATATGGGCAGAGACAGCTTTAACAGAACTGTAAGAACAGCCCTAAGAGAACTGTGATTAGCCCAAAGTCACCCAGGTGGATCCACAGAAAAAGAGAGAGAAATGGGTCACATGGACCTTTTGTTGCTGGAACACACAAAGTGCTACAGAAAAAAAATGGAATTGCTCCATCATTTCCCTGGACTATCAATCAACACCTGGAATGCTCATACTTGCTTAGGTTAAATCGGGATCTGGAATGGGAAAGGCACGCTAGTACTTGCCTAATGCCCCAATCTAGATATATATGAAATCTAAGTTGCCAGGTGGGTGGGTCAGCTCACACCTACTGGAGCAATTTCCCTAGGGAAATCAGCACTTGGAAAATGGGCATCCATACGCACCTTCGGTCACACCCTTGGCCACATGTGACGGACTTATCTGCACAGTTGTTCGTATACTTTTACATATATGCGCTCCAAATGCTATGATGTTCTGGACAGAGCACTGCGAATTAGGACCCCAAAGTGACATTCTGATAAACACATGGCTGGCATGTTTGTGTGCAGTTCTTCCCTGCCCCGTCACGTCTAGTACAATATATCTGCATTGTGTTATCTTCCACCACAGGAACCTAGGATAAGCATTACATGAACACCATGAAGCAGCCTTATAAGGAATCAGGCCCTTGGTCCTTCAAGGTCAGCATTGTCTACTCAGCCTGGGTCTCAGGAAGAAGTCTTTCACATTACCAACTGCCTCTTAAGTAAATCCTCCTAGATAGACACCTTCCACTTTGAGAAACATCCATCTGGCTGTCATGACATTGATTCTGAACCACTGTTTCTGCAAAGGAATAAGCGGCATGCGGATGGACCCTTGACAGCCCCTCCTCTTTTCATCGTGCTAAATAAGGGCCAAACTAGACACGATGACATCATCCCGGCCACCATAAGGATACCACCAGCATCTCGTTCAAGTCACTTAAAACTGTCATGAGGGCTAAATCCTGATTGGACCAACTGCATGTAAAGTACCAGAACAGGGCTTGTAAAGTACCAGAACAGCTGGAGGGGGGGGGCATGTTTCAGGGCAGCCACTTTGGCAATTGATAAGCAAGGGAGGGGGGAACAAGACTTTCCTCCAGGCCAGCCTGGATTCTAGAGATTTTTGGTGAAGAAGAAGAAGAAGAAGAGGAGGAGGAGGAGGAAGAGGAGGAGGAGGAGGAGTTGGTTCTTATATACCCGAAAGAGTCACAAAGCAGCTTAAATTCGCCTTCCCTTTCCTCTCCCCTCAACAGACACCCTGTGAGGTGGGTGAGGCTGAGAGAGCCCTGATATCATCGCTCGGCCAGAACAGTTTTATCAGTGCCGTGGCGAGCCCAAGGTCACCCAGCTGGCTGCATGTGGGGGAGCGCAGAATCGAACCCGGCATGCCAGATTAGAAGTCCGCACTCCTAACCACTACACCAAACCGGCGGAGGGAACAAGGCAGGAGACACCCTTTCCTCCCGAAAAAACACCAAAGGGTGGGGGGGGGGAGAAGGAGTGCTTGATAGGATTTAAATTTATCCTGCTCAGTCTCCAAGCGGACCTGACAGGCTTTAGTTGACCGTCAAACTCCTGCGGACCCAGCAGCGGACTTCGCTTCAAACACACCGTTACAAACTGAACCCTGCAGGGTTTGAACAGCTCTGGCCAAAAGTGCAGCCACGGAAGGAAGATGAGAGCGTGCTCTGTGAAAACTGACAAAGCCAGTTAGATCTCAGCCACAGCCAAGTGTCACTCACGATCCAAGGTAGGCTTCTTCATTTTCCTCCCAGGTCTACAAGGCCATCCTTCCCAGCTTAGGGCTCAATGACTTCTTTTCACATTGGACTCTGGACTTTCACATTCTATTTGCGTATCTAGCTGGAACGTGCAAGATAGAAGGCCGCGGTTTCTGCAGTATGCGGCTTTGTTCCATCAAATTAATAACAGTTTCGGGACATTTCCTTCGCGCAGCCTTATGTGCGTTTCTATTTTTTGCCAGATCCTATTGCAGACGCACACACAAAGAGCAAACTCCTACGTTCAGACAATATCCCCCCTCCCCCCCAGTTCAAGTTAAAAACCATCCAAGTGTTTTTGCTAACAAGGTAGGAGACAACTTTCACCCTTAAGTTCCTGTTCTGTAATGAGATTTACTTTATCTGCATTTATTGAAAGAGTGGGTATAACTCAACAGTGCTCTGTCCTAGATAGCCCAGATCAGCTTGATCTCATCAGATCTCAGAAGCTAAGCGTGGTCAGCCCTGGCCAGTATTTGGATGGGAGACCTCCAAGGAATACCAGGGTCATGATATAGAAACAGGCAATGGCAAAACATCTTTGAATGTCTCGCCTTGAAAACCTCACGGGGTCGCCACTAATCAACTGTGACTTAACAGTGCTTTCAGCCATAACTCAGTGGTGAAGAATGAGCATTCAGAGAGTTCTAGATTCTATCTCAAGCATGTCCAGTTGTGTAGGGCAGGCTTTCTCAGCCAGGGGTCCATGAAACCCTGGGGTTTCTTGATGGCCCGGGAAGGCCCAAATGGGTGGGAGTTAATTAATTTTAATATATTTGTTAAAATGTGTTAAATATTTATTAGGTGATGTGACCATATATGGTCATGTTGACCCACCCACCACCTCCCAAAACGGCCAATGATGGGCCTGGAAGGGGTCAGAAGGGCATGTGCACAGTTATGCTTCCCACCCATATTCCGCACGATCAAGCTACTTCTAGGGTTTCTTGAAGCCTGATGAATATTTCAGGGGGTTTTCAGCAGTAAAAAGGTTGGAAAGGGCTGGTGTAGGAGGTAATTAGAGCCTCTTGTGGCGCAGAGTGGTAAGGCAGCAGAAATGCAGTCTGAATCTTTGCCCATGAGGCTGGGAGTTTGATCCCATCAGCCGGCTCAAGGTTGACTCAGCCTTCCATCCTTCTGAGGTCGGTAAAATGAGTACCCAGCTTGCTGGGGGGTAAACGGTAATGACTGGGGAAGGCACTGGCAAACCACCCCGTATTGAGTCTGCCATGAAAACGCTAGAGGGCGTCACCCCAAGGGTCAAACATGACCCGGTGCTTACACAGGGGATACCTTTACCTTTTTAGGAGGTAATTTCTGGGGCCTCAAAGAGTCCCTTGTAGTCACAGCAGGTCATACTGGACTAGATGGCCCAGGCGCTTGATTCTACCCACGTATCTGAAGAATTCAGCCTCATTCGGAAATTAAACAAAACTTTTTGATGGCTAGTCCCACACCCTTCATTCACTTCAAAAGAAAACTATACAAATAAGTCTTGCTTTAAGCATTCTGGAAACACAGGTGAAATATTAAAACTGAATTGCTCCCTCTTGTATGTGTCAACTGTTTCTTACTTTCTATCTCAGCCCCTTGGCTTGGCATTTGTCCTACAGAGCTCTCCTTCAGCCCACTGTGCATGATATTGATTAGTACATATCCAATCCCTTGCAGGCTCAAGCAGCAATGTCCAGCAAAAGATATATATCACATGGACCCGCTGGAGCAGCGGTGTTGCTAGAGTTCTACAAGTACAAGAAGGTTCTTATATGAAGATTGAGGGTCTTCACACTCTTGTATTGAAACGGGTGAGAATGCAAGTTATGTTCCGTCCTGGGCCAGCTTCAGCAGCAAGGCAGTTGACAAGGCCAGCGGCATGTCTCAAGCAAGGGTACCAAAAAATGGAACATTTTGGATAGCCAAAAAGTTTCTCACTTATTTAGGGCTGTCATTGCTTTCCAAAATGAGATTTCCAGTCACATATCTCCCTTTCCAAAGAGCCCATAGCAGTGTTGGTGTGTAACATGTGATCAAGTTTGCAGTCAACTTCTGACATCACCAGCAAGGGTGCTTTCAGGCAAGGGAGAGGCAGAGGTGGTTGGCCACTGCCTTCCTCTGCAAAGTTTTCCTTGGTGGCCTCCCTTGCCAGTTCTGACCATGCTTAGCTTCCAAAATCTGATGAGACTCGGCTATAATATGTTGCTTCCCCTGGAGGATAATGGTTCTCCGTCCCTTTCTCTTCCTTCTCAGTACTGTTTATTTAGCATGATAGAAAGGGAGCTGGTGTAAGAGGAGAAGATTGATACACAGAGTAGTTAAGAGGCGAGGGGGCTTCTAATCTGGAGCATGGGGTTTAATTCCCTGTTTTTCCACATGAGGTCTGCTGAGTGATCTTGGGCCAGTCAGAGTTCTTGAAGAACTCTCTCAGACCCACCTACATTGCAAGGAAGGAAGGCAATCAATCACAGACTCCTCAAGGTAGAGAGAAACAGGGTATAAAAACCTGCTGTTCTTCTTCTCCAAATGCAAAATTGTGGATTTTGAGGCTCAGAAACCATTTCCACATCTGAGGCTTTGCCCTGGGCTGCAGGCTGAAGTTTGAGCTGGGGCAGATTGCCCCATCTCTTCCTGTTCCTGCACAGGGGAGCATTTGGCCCAGTGCACCTCATCCGTCCTGGATTTGTGCTCCTATATGGGAGCCGGGGCAGTGTAGTTTCCAGTGCGGAAACAGTCAGAGAAGCACTAGCATGTAGAAGCACTAGTAGTGACAAGCTTTGAAAAGTACTGTCTGACACTAAAGTGTTGGCTATATGACTGATTGCAATTTATCAGTGTCATGGAGAGCTTCCCAGCTGTACGAAAAATGCCCCACTCCACAGATCACTAGCAAAGGTTCGTGGGTAATGGATAACAAAACAAAACAAAACAAAAGTGTACCAGCAGCCTCACAGGGACAGCTGTTATTAAGTTATTTTTCCTTTCCCCAGCAATTGTAGGCTCAGTCTCCCCCCTGAACTAAGCAGCAATGCCGTTGTGTCAACTGTGCCATTGAGTCAACAGCCCTTAAGTCAACTGGGTCAGGATTACATTCTCCTGGCCTGCGTTTGGTTTGAGACATGATTCTTTTTTTAAAAAGAAAAGAGACGGCTTCCTTTTGGCAGTCAGTCAGGCGAGGTAACTTTTCCCCGGATCAGCACTGTCCCTGACAGAAAGGGAATAACAGGATCCCGAAGAAGAATTTTGAACAATATCACAGAGCGCTAACCTGGCTCAAAGAAAGGGTTGGCAGAACAGCACTGTTGAACTTCAAGCTCACGAAGGCTACCCCTAAGGCCAGGGGTACAAGAAAGAGTGACGGAAAAGTTAGGGGAACCGAGGTAATTGCATAAACAGCTGGCTTGCCTTGGGCAGAATTAGGGGGAAGCACTACCGGTAGAGGTACTAACCGGTTAAAAGGTAAAGGACGTTTTATACGGCGATACATAAGGCTTCTACCTGACTTTACGAAACTCCTGTCTTCGAGACACACTCCCAAATCAAATCCTGCTTAGCTATAACTTTCTGCAAAGCGTAAACGCATTCTGAGCTGTTTTTGTGATGACGGAACACTGTTGCTTCTGGATAAATGTGCAGCAGGAAGTTAGCCAAAGGCTCTGGGCAGCTATTTTGAAGAGGGAATGCCCTTGGGAGAGGTGCGCTCCAGACTTACCAAAAGGCAAGAGGCATTCGCACATTTTGTTTGTTTTAAAAATCAACATAAAGTAGCCGTGACTGGGGTTGGCAGGCGCTTTTAGATAACAAAGCATGCATCCTTCCATTCTTATGCAGAGGTTAGGGTTTCTTTCCCTTAAAAAAGCAAAAGGAGCTTGAGGCCTGAACTTGAGATCTGCTTTTCCCGTGTCCACCCTTGGAGTTGTTATTGGCGGGGGGGGGGGGGGGGGTGTTAGTTGTTTTATGTTGCCTCATATGTCTTGGATGCTGGATAGGATATTGTTGACTGTATATTTTTAGGAGCATTTTATTGGGATTTTTAATCTATTGTAACCTGCCACAAGCCTTCTTGGGAATGAATGAATGAATGAATGAATGAAGGAAGGAATATAAACTATTATAACAGGGTGGGCACTTGGGGAGGTATTTCAGCAGGGTATAATGCCACAGAGGCTGCCTTCCAAAGCAGCCTTTTTCTCCAGGGGAGCTGATCTCTGTAGTCTAGAGACTAGTTGTAATTCTGGGAGATGAACAGCTAGTACCTGAAAGCTGGCAACCCTAACAGTACTGCATATACAATCTTTATTTTAGTCACCGGGACACAGACTTCTAAACGCCCTTCCTTCCTTTCTCAATACCAAAAAGCACATTAAAACAACCAAATCTAACAATATCTCTACAACTCAGGAAATATTTGGAATGTAGTAAATCAAATGTAAATATAAATTTACATCAACCCGGTTTACCACCAAATTTATGACAGTTTAGTGCCAGTTTGGTGTAGTGGTTAGGAGTGCAGACTTCTAATCTGGCGAGCCAGGTTTGATTTTGCGCTCCCCCACATGCAGCCAGCTGGGTGACTTTGGGCTCGCTGCAGCACTGAGAAAGCTGTTCTGACCGAGCAGTGATATCAGGGCTCTCTCAGCCTCCCCACCCTCACAGGGTGTCTGTTGTGGGGAGAGGAAAGGGAAGGTGAATGTAAGCTACTTTGAGACTCCTTTGGGTAGAGAAAAGCGGCATATAAGAACCAACTCTTCTTCTAATTCCAACAATTCTGAGGTATAGTTAAGTCAATGCTAGAATACTGTTATTATGTTTTCTGCAGATTCAAATGAGAAGCTGTGTTGGTCTGAAGTAGCACAATAAAATCAGAGTCCAGTAGCACCTTTAAGACCAACAAAGATTTATTCAAGGCGTAAGCTTTCAAGTGCAAGCACTCTTCGTCAGACAAAGAGTGCTTGCACTCGAAAGCTCATGGCTTGAATAAATCTTTGTTGGTCTTAAAGGTGCTACTGGACTCTGATTTTATTATGTTTTCTGCAGTTTTCCTGTCAGAACTATTGTTGCGTCTTCTCATGATTTCAGAATAGGCTCATCACTTCTGACATTTTAGGATTCTTAGAATGCATCGCTATACAGAGCTACTCCAAAGTAAGCCTATTAAAGTCTATAGCCGTCTATAGGACTGCACTGCAAGATGTAGAAGCAGAATCTGAAACTTAGGCCAAGAATACCAACTTGGTGCTTCACACAACATCCCGTTTTTCTGTGCCTTATCACTCAGTGACTTGCAATAGAATATGGAAACTACCTCTATCAAAAAGTGCTGAGTTTTGAAGCCCCAAACAGGTAATGCAAAAAATCTCTCTGTGGGATTTGGCCTAAGAAGACTGTTTTGACACCTGCAAGTCATCACCTCAGCCTTGCTAAGATCAGACAAACTTACATGTTCAGGCTTACCCTGAACACAAAATATATGCACAAAGGAAGACAGTAGAAACAGATCACAAGCCATGCGCCCCGAATTCCCTTGCACTTACGGGAAGCACAACATCTCCTGTCCAAACCGAACAGTTGCAAACAAATGCATTTTATTGTTTATCTGCCCTCATCATTAGTCCTAATAAAGGCATCACAGTAGTTGCAGAACAAGTTCTGGGTGCCTGGCAGTGTGTGTTCTCCAGCTGTTTTTGCATGAGATTGTATAGCTTGAAATAAGAGAAATCTGCCTACCTAGCATGTCAGTGGCTTGCCAATTCCAGATAATCGCCAAGTTATTTACTTGCAGCTTATTATGCCAAAGCTGCCACTAGCCATTGGCAGCTTTTTCTGTTTATACCTTCAAAGATCCCTTAAAAAGACCGATGCAGGCCTTTTTAAAAAAGACATTTATCTCAAATTAAGGAGTTAGAATGGAGAATGGGAAAAGAATTATTGTGCCATCCCAATTATGGGTTTGCAACAGTCTTTACACAATTTGTGTCACAAAAGTCTGCACAATTTGTGTCACCTCTGCCACAGATTCCAGCTCCAAAAAGAAGAAAACTGCTCAAGAGAAGCACAATATTAGATGTGCAATGTTTCCCTCACCTACAGCATTTCTGAGGGTACCATATCAGATTTCACTGGAAGACTTAACTAAACCAGCTTGGTGTAGTGGTTAAGAGATGTGGTCTCTAATTTGACTCTCCGCTCCTCCAGATAGTCACAGTCCAGCTAGAGCTGTTCTCACAGAGCTGTTCTGTCAGAGCTCTCTTAGCCCCACCTACCTTTTGTGGGGAGAGGAAGGTAAGGCTATTGTAAGTCACTCTTGAGACTCCTTCGCTCAGTGAAAAGTGGGGTATAAAAAACAACTTCTAAACATGATGTCACCATGGAATCCATTCAAAAGCTAAACTGAGAACAGGGAAATCGTTCTAGATTTACAGTGATTCTCTTCTTTTACATTTTGCATTTCTTACAATAGCAGCATTATTAATGCAAAACAAACACACACACACATATAAGCCAACTGAAAGCAAAGCGAGTTGTACCTTTGGCATGCATATCTAATGTACATATCCCTTTCATTGTCGGTGACAGCCGGCACCAAGAATGTAGAAATAATAGCTAGGGACCTCAGTAAACACTCCAGAGAAATAATCCCGTATAATCTGGAGGGGATGCCATTGTTCCCCCATCCCAGTCACCCCTAAATAGCTGGATTAGAAACCAAGTATGAGCCCTTGGTCTGAAATCAAGCTGAGCATTTTCACTCACCATGTTGAGCCTGAAAGCTTGTGTTTCAACATTACTCGTTTAAGCGTTCTTCAAAGTCCCCCCAAGCAATGTTACTAGATACGCCCTAGAAAGATTTCAACTCAGGTATCAACAGCTCCCACCCACTGGATGCAATGACATCATGCTAAAGCAAAGGATTTTCCTTCATCTCGGCTATAAAGGGGCAAGGCAGCGAGTCTGATCTTGTCTCCTTGTCCCATGGGCTGTCTCTTAAGGATGCAGCATGTTTCCTCCTTGTTAGCCTGCTCTCAGACCTCCTAACATGCCCCTCAAACCAACAATCAAAGCCTCCAACCACCAAAAATTCCACTTCGTGCTTCAGAGAACCAAGATCTGCGAGGTGTACATTTAAAATTTATTCTTGACATTTGAAAACAGAGCTTTCATTACTCCTGTTGCTGGGTTAAAACAAAAAAAAAAACATAGCAAGGGACACTTCACTATCCAAACTTGTATTCAGAAACATCTATGTTTTTCAAAATCATCCTGTCAGGTTAATATATTCTTTGAACGGGAACTTTAAAAACCCAACAGGTAGCAGTTAGGACCTTCAAAGGCTGAATGTCTGCATTATTGTTAAAATTATATTCCTTTTATTGAGCACAAATTATAAAAACAGCTTTAGGAATTAAAAAATATATATCCAGCCCAGAGGCTACTGCAAACCAATATGCTACGCACTACGCAAACCAATAGGCCAACACATTTTGGCCTTCATAGGGCCTTCTTCAAAGGCTTGGTTTTACACACACCGGTTCTTATAACACATATAAAATATGTACAGCAGCCAATAAACGCTCCAAAGTAAGAGCTGTAAAGCATCAGAGTCACTCAATGAAAGATGTCTAGTTATCAGTCATCAGCTCTCTTCCAAAGGCTGCCCAAAATTTCCAATGGTGTGTTTCCTTATTAGTGCATGTATTGCAATGAGTGGGTGTGTTGCAATGAACTGGTGTGTGTAAAACCTGACCTGTGCAGAAGGCCCTATAAGCAGTGGTCCCAAACCTTTTTATCACCAGGGACCACTCAACGCCTTTTACTGAGGCCAGGTGGGGGGGATAGTTTACTCCTCTACTTTCAACCACTGCCCTAACCCTCTCTGATCACTATGGTAATGTTTAAACATCCCTTCAAAATAAGATACAGACACGCCACAACAATGAAGTGTGTTGTAAAGGGCTAGGGGGGATGAAGTAAAGGGCCAGGGGGGGGGGTGGAGAAGGCGTCCTTCGGGGCCCACCTCCAATTAGTCGAAGGACCACATGTGGTCCGTCGTCCACAGGTTGGGGATCACTACTATAAGGACTGAAATGCGTCAGTCTATTGGTTTGCATAGTGCGTAGCATACTGGTTTGCAATAGCCTATGGGCTGGATATATGTTTTTAATTCATAAAGTTGTTTTTATAAACCGTGCACAACAACAGGAATATAATTGTAACAATAATGCAGACGTTCAACCTTTGAACGGCCTAACTGTTACCAGTTCTAGTCCATCCCCCTTTTTCTTTTTGAATATATTCTTTGACCTTGGCATCTATAAGGCTTCCTCCCCCCCCCCTTTAACATCTCAATATATAACCCCACTTATTTCAATGAGCTAAGACTAGGAGGACTTCCTAAGATTGCACTGTTAAACGATGCCCATTGAGTAATCTAATATGATTTGCATGTTTCAAGTCCTAACCACAAGGACAGGGGTTCCCTTTGTGCTGCAAGCTGTGGACTACATGATTCAGGAGTCAGGCATATTTAATCAGGTAGCTACATCTACCTTCTTTGTGACTTCCATGACCTGCAGAGCACTGCTACAGTTGCCTTGCACAAGCTGAAAATTTGAAACACACTACAAGCCACTAGGGATGTTGAATAATGGTATGGAGATATGCTATATGGTATGAACAATCTACAAAGGCAGCTACTTTACATATCAGGACTGCTGCACTAAGCAACCAACATACAGAGATTATTTCATCCAACCTCCGGGTATTACGTAGCTCGCATGTATAGGACACCCCCAAGAAAGGCACATGGTACTATTTACAGTGGTGTTGTCAAATCACAGTTGACTTATGGTGACCCCAAAGGATTTTCAAAGCAACAGATGGACATCTCATATCAGCTCTGGACTTCCTTGGTGGCTTCCCAAACTAGAGCTGACATTATCTAGCTTCTGAGATGTGATGAGATTAGATTAGCCTGGGTCACTTATGTACTGTTTGTAGTGAAGCCGATTTTATTTATTTATTTGTTTGTTGGTTTGCTTATGATGCTTCCCTACTCATGGCCAACGGATCGCCTGTACATCACAGGGAAAAGCTGCAATTTCCCATGCCTTTAGCTCAAAGCCATGCAATAGTAAGGTTTATGCAGCTTCAGCCAGATTAATCAAGACCGACACATGCCTCATTTTCATAAGATCACAACTGTATTACTTGGAAAAAGATAACTAGGAAGGTATGAGCGGATTTTCTAAAGTTTCTTTTCCCACAATCAGTAGTGGGGTCTGTCAAGCACCAATAGCAGGGGCCACTGCCAAATTACCTTTCTCCTGTTCCATATCCAAAGACCGCTTCTTTGTCCTCAGCCTGCTTGACCTCTCTACTATTTGAGCATTACATTCTGCTTGAATCTCTCCCTTTATACTTTAGGTTTCTGTTCTCAATTGGGTCTCTTCCTGACTGTCCAATATCCTTAATTCAGTGTTTTCACAGAGGGATGATCCTCCTCAACTTTTCTTCTCTCCATTGGGATATTCAAAGGGATTTACCTTTGACCCTTTTCTGTTACCTATCAACTGACCTCATCACGTTCCATGGCTTTCAGTACCACCCATACAGGGATGACATCAAGCTCCACCACTCTGCTTCTAAACTTTCTCCTGCCTCACCCTTTGCCTATCTAATACTTCCTCTCTGATGTCTCATAATCATCTTAAATGCACTATGTCCAAGACTGAGTTTATCTTTTCTCTCAAGCCTACTTCTCCTTGTGTACTCTTCATAAACCTCTTGCAACCTCCTGCTGCTTTGCCTTCATCCTTTATTCTAACATCTGCCTCATCTCTTTTGTGGTTCTGATCCATTTACAAACACCCAGTTTTGGGGCTCTACACACAAAAAAAGAGGGTATTCTGCTTGAGAACCCAGAAAATAAAATCCTGGCCAATCTTTGGGCTGATCCTGCGTTGAGCAGGGGGTTGGACTAGATCAGGGGTTGTCAAACTGCGACCCTCCAGATGTCCATGGACTACAATTCCCAGGAGCCCCTGCCAGCATTCGCTGGCAGGGGCTCCTGGGAATTGTAGTCCATGGACATCTGGAGGGCCGCAGTTTGACTACCCCTGGACTAGATGGCCTGTATGGCCCCTTCCAACTCTATGATTCTATGATTCGTGAAAAAGTCTCAGGCAGGTTTCCAGACAGGGGGCATAAAGATGTTCTAAATAAATTGAATAAAACAAATGGAGCTAGATAAATACTGTTTCTTGGGCCAATCTCAAATGACCCCGTCCATATAGCCAAAAAATATGCAACCAACATAACTCACAGGGCAATCCAACATGGTTACTTCCAATCTGAACCTACTGAAATCAGAGCGCAGTAATTCGGCACCGGATTGCACAGTCTGTGACTGAGCTCCAGAACAGCAGATCCTTGCAGATAAACGTTGGCAATAAATCCAGGGTTATTTTTTTTTCTAAAGCCATTCATAGCTTTAAAAAAAAAAAAGCTGAGCTAAGCATTACCTGCTCATGTATATTCCACAAACACTAAGAAATAAAGTTGTGGGTTTTTTTTTTAAAGAAACGCTGGATGAAATTATCATTAATTGTTGTCTTGGCTTTTTGTCAGTGTGCGTATGAACAGTGTCTGGCACCAAATATCTATCTATTGACAGATAGCTATATCTCAGCAGCCTGAGCTGTCAGCCACTGCTGATGAGGTCTGGAAGACACTTTCATCAAAGTAACATCTGTTTTCAATTTTCATTTATAGATGTGGAAACTCTTCAGCTGGACATTAATCATTCTCAACAGCAGCAATTAGATATGTGAGAGATATCAGAACAAATCAAATTAGCCCCTATTTTTTTTTTCCTTTTAAGAAAAACCAGGAAGTAATGGGAGGGAAACATATGGTTTTCATATGTGTAACGGCACTTTTTAAAAAGAAAATTAAACTTCCATGGCATTAAAACTTTTAGACAACCCTTTCAAACACTAAACCTTCCTAATCAGACAGAAGAGGGGGTTCTGTTGCAGACTGCTGTTTAGAAATAAGCTACAATTGAATGGATTAACTCAAATGTACTGTTTTCCTTCAAAGAGAAATTCCAGGAATGCTCCACTGTGTTTGTATGACTCATGGTTTTTAACACTGGAACACAATTTCCACTTTGGAGGAATCTGGACTAGGGTACATCTATGCTTTCGAAAAGTGCTCTTTGCTTGCAAAAAAAAAAAGAAAAGTAGAAATCTCCCTCCCTCTTGCTGTGTGTGGTTAAAAGAATGGAGCCATAATTTAGGAGAATCTGGATTGGCTTAATTTCAGGCTATGGATATAGTGAATGCTGGCACAAGGGAAAGAGTGCTGTTTTAAACTAAAGAGGAAAGAACCAATTGGGAAAGCACTTTATAATGAACTCCTGTATGAAAAGTAAACCTTGATGAATGCTGTTTGGTTTTTCTTGCCTTGCCATAGCCAGCTACTGTCGACAAATAACATGGCAGCCGCAGAAGGGGGTTCAGAGAGGGTTGCCATTCTGATACGCGATGAAATCAGAGGTTTAATTTTGATTGATTTTATTGAAAGCGGAATGATTGTGGAGTCATTTAAGTGTCAAGCAGAGTGTCATTTCCATCAAGGGGGAATTCAAGGGCTGAAGGGAGCTTGGAAGATTAAGAAAAATGCAAAGCAAAACATTACAGAGGGTGCGTACAAAGAAAATACACACCTGCATTTAATATTAAACGACTGTTTTCAGCCAACATCACCTGAACTCCTATGAACTGCAATTAAACAAAGTTTGCACTTATCTGTAACTATTGTTCCTTGAGCATCTTCTGTGCAGGCACGCATTGGGACTGTGCATGAGCAGGCCTGCCATCAGAGAGGTCCTTAGTGCTAAAAGCTTCTGGGGGTACTGTGCCTCACATACAGTGGGACAGCCATCGCACAGGCAGGTGAGGCTGACACCTGGAACTGAATCAGGTGGGATTTGACCTGCTGGTAAATCAGCTTCTACTTCCACCTCCAAGACTGGGATCTTGGACTCAAGGATGGAGCTGAAATAGGCTCAGGAGTGTGGACTGGAGCACGTTGCTAAGAAACAGATTTGCATTTTTCCTTGTCTTTGGAATTGGTATTTGCCCTTTTAACTGGTGACTCCGAAGAGGAACGAAGAACCAGAGGGGAACATGGCCCTGATTGGGCCTGTCATGGCATAGATCGGGGAGGCAGAGCAGATCTTGTCGATTCTGAGGACACAGCAATGGATAATATTTCAAGGGCCAATTTGGCCAATGGCTCTAAAGCTGCGAGGGCTTTCTCTCACAATGCTGCCTTGTTTTTGACACCCTATCCCCTTGATCTTTAGGGAACAAGTGTTGGCAGGTCTTACATGGGGAGGCGTTATGCCCTTCATCGAAACAAAACAGACATAAGTCATGTTCGTATGTTTGGGTTATCGTCTCCCCACAACAGGTGCACTTATTGAAAAGTTCCTTCTGAGCCATTATAACTTAGAAGCCAAAAACTACTGAAGCAATTCTGAAAACTGAAGAAGCAATTCTTTACCACACAAATTACTGGGGATTCCATAAAAATGACCTCCTTTTTCAGCAGTAGAACGGAGTGTTCCTCAGTTTGGGAAGTACACAGTCCCTGGGTGGGAACAGGTTTGGGCCTCCAGTGTGCAGTGCCCTCTGGAGGCTTCTAGCTACAGGAACATCTCCAATGGCAGGCCCGATCATGCACAGTCCAATGGCACGTCTGCTCATGCACATGTGTGCCTGCACAGAAGATCGACGATGAACTCGCATGTATCATAGGAAGACTGAAGCTATTTAACTGAATCAATATTAAAAATGAATTATACGAGAGTAATAGCAGGGGGTGAAAAGACCTTGATGGTAGAGGCCAAGATCTGTAGATCTTACTCATGAGCACAGTAACATTAAAAATAGCGTGACTCTCATATAATGCAAAGCAGAAAAGCCCTCTTCAACCCACCCACAAGGGCATGTTTCAAACACCCAGCGCTACTTCTTTGAAAGTTCTCAGCAAGAAAACCCAGATGTCTGGAATATGCTATCCAGACGCAAAAGCAACAGACTGCCAATGGTCAAACAGATCTTCTCTTATTCTGTGTAAGAAGTTCGCCGACACCAATGATTGCCCTTAGCAGAGGGACAGCATTTTCAGTTGATCCCTGTGACTTTGAAGGCCTCAGGATCGGCCTTTCACCAGCTAAAGCAACAAGGTTTATACATGCATGATATCCTGACCTGGATGGCCCAGGCTAGCCTGATCGCTTTGGCTAGCCTGAAATACTTTGGCCACCTCATGAGAAGGAAGGACTCCCTGGAGAAGAGCCTAATGCTGGGAATGATTGAGGGCAAAAGAACAAGAGGACGACAGAGAATGAGGTGGCTGGAAGGAGTCACTGAAGCAGTTGGTGCGAGCTTAAATGGACTCCGGGCAATGGTAGAGGACAGGAAGGCCTGGAGGATCATTGTCCATGGGGTCGCGATGGGTCGGACACGACTTCGCACCTATCAACAACAAGCCTGATCGCATCAGATCTCAGAAGCTAATCAGGGTCAGTCCTGTCTAGTATTGGGATGGGAAACTTCCAAGGAATACCTGGGTTGTGATGTGAAGCCAGGCAATGTCAAACCACCCCTGAATGTCTCTTGTCTTGAAAACCCTACAGAGTTGCCATAAGTCAGCTTGGACTTGACAGTACTTTCCATCACCACACATGTGATGGAGTTGTGACCTTGTCAGACTAAGATCTGAGATACATTCCCATCTGCCATGGATAATTATTGGGTGACCTTAAGCCAGTGACAACCACTCTCAGCCCTCAGGGAAAAGCAGCATATAAATTTGAAAATTTATTATTAGTAGTATTACTGTTGTTATTTATTAAATTTCTGTATCGCCCTCCCAATATGGTTCAGGGCAGTGTACATGATAGGTCAGAATTAATAGTAAATTCAAAAGCAACACAATAATATCATCAACATTAACAATATAAAACGTAATGAAAACATAAGTAGCAAATTAGCAGCATTAAGCAATGGCAGCCTCCAGATATTTGCTGCCTATAAGTCTCCAGCCTAGAGGTTTCTCGGTGGGAGTGTTTTGTAGGGGAGGGCCAAAGATGTTAGTTAGTCATTGACCCCAACTATAAGCTTGGTGGAAGAGCTCCGTCTTGCAGGCCCTGTGGAACCATACCCGCTCCAATAGAGCCCAGATCTCCTCTGGGAGCTCATTCCACCAAGTAGCGGCCACAACTGAAAACATCCTGGCCCTGGTACTTCCTTAGGGACAGGGACCACCAACCAGATGGAATTTGTAGAGCAAAGTGCTCTTTGGGGGACATAAGCAGAGAGGTGGCCCCTCAGGTAAGGTAATTTACCTTACAGAAATGTCATGAGGAAGACATGGATACAGGAAGAATGATTTTGTAAATGCTTTTCGTTTCCCATTGAGAGAAAAGCAGGGTATAAATATCTAAATAAATAAATACAGTATGAGGTGAAAATGAGGCGGCAAAGAGTTGAGACGAGTGGACTGAACTACAAATAGTTCTCAGTAAGTTCAAAACTAGAATAATATACAAATAATTAGGCTAGAACATTTCCTCCCCATGGAAGAAATAAATGCCTTCAAAGTGGTAGGGGACACTTGGCTCTGTTCCTAGGCATCTTACACCAATTGTTCTAGGATAGTATTTTTCAAACTTCTGATATTTGGGTAAACCTTTTCAAGCCGATTTGACTGACAAAGAATTTGTGTATGTAGCGCACAATTTTTGACTACACTCTAGTGACTAGTCTTGGATCGTGTAAACCATCTGCCTAAGCACCACCCTTTATTAAATTAGATTTTGGGAGAATTCACCCAATATGCTCTACACTTTTGTATTTTAGAGGGAAATTAGAAAGCTTTCTCTCACAGCAGCTCTTCTGCCATTACTCAGCATCTGACTAGAGAACATCTGACAATTTTCCAAATGACTCCAGAGTTCCTAAGAAGCCAGTCTGCAAACTTCAGGAAAAGAAACATGCCCTTTACACAAGATAATGCCACCCCTAGAGAAACATCCCAAAGTAAGCCTGTGCCGCAAACCATCTTAGAAGTTGGCGGCCAACCATACAAAATTTGGTCTAGAATACACCACCCTTAACTTGTGCCCCCACGATCAGGTCATTGGATTTGCAAAGCTGAATGCAGTCATTCAACACCCACAAGTCTCTCTCATACAACAAGCAACCAACTGCACGAAAGCGTCTGCAGAGCATTTAAGTTAAGCCTTTTGTGAGTCACCAAAGATAGAAAATTTCATAACTGAAGAGCCACTACCAGGATCGCTTTTGTATACGGCTTTACTGTCAGGACTTGTTATTGCAGAGAAGGCAGTGACCTCCCCCCCCCCACCCACCCCCCATCTGTTGCAAGTTTAGACGGAAAAGTCAGCACCTTTTGCTGTACCCAAGAGTTAAAATGAAGCCTGTACAGACACCTGACCCCTACTTCAATCTGTTCCTGGTGACCCATTCATCTCAGGGGAAAGGTGGCCATCGAGAGAAAATCCACGTTGAAGAGATGACAGTAGACCATCCTTGATGTTACATGACGGCAACAATAGCAATTTAGATATGGGTGGGCTCCTCACTGGCTTCTTAGAGGTAGCTATAAAGTTACCTTGTGAAGTAAACCACAAAGATTTGGGCAGTGCTGCCATCATCGGAAGGGCAGAGAATGCCTTTGGGGGTTGTCTTGCAAAGGCAGGGACTTACCAATCCAGTTATTCCCCAGCAAAGAAAGAAGTTATTCCAATCATCTATCATTTCATGCAAGTGTTACATTCAGTATTTTTTATTTAATATTTAATAAATGTGACTTGTGGGAGGGGGGGAAAAGATATGACTCTGCTCTTAATTCTTAATTTCATCTGTTCCATCAGCCAAGAGAAATGCACTAATTTATAACTTGAAAGGAGCCTGGAGATATTGTCACCCACGACTCATCCAAATTTGTCACTCGCATCCCATTAAAGCCGTAATTATTTTTTAATTAAAACTAAGGAAACTGGCATGTATGTACCTACTTTATACATCTGTTATGGGTTAAAATAGCTTTTTTTTTTTTTAATGTTTTTTAGACCACACTCTTTTGTGGCCACAGCTCATGCCAAAGAAAACGCAAGCTTGCTTATTTTCTCTGTGGGGTGCAACTGTGCCTGTGTATGCCTGAACAGATTCGACTGGCCGTGAAAAGAATTCTAAATAAAACACAAACATGGAATTTGGCAACGCCACAGAAGCGAGCTTAAACTAATTCCAGCATGCGAACGATTCACACAGCAAGTCTGGCTCCACTATAAATGAAACCAGGCTCTGTAAAATATCCAGTAAAGTTTGAGAGATCAGATTTAAAAGGACAGTGCCCTTATATTTTTTTCCCCCTCCCTTCCCAAAAAACATTTTAAAAATCTCACTATAATAGCTTGTACTGGCACAGTAAGAGTGTTTGCATATGCGTGCATTGGAAAGCTACCCTGCCAGTCAGACACACACTTCCACGCCCCCCTCACTCCACTTTTATACAATTAAAATCAAACCGATTTTGTTCAGAGGCTCGACAAGTATGGAAACAAAATATAATGTACACATTTTATTGGAAAAAGCCAAAACAGTCTCAGTGAGGGGATGTTCTTCTAAGGTGAAAAAAGGAGCAATGGGGGGCTGAGGGCGGTAATGAACTGGGCAGGCTTTTTCGGGCCTCTCTTTCAGACAAGGCCTCGAACTGCTGGAGCAAGGTGGAAGTCCTGGACTAGGCCCTTTGGCAGTTAACTACCGGGAGACGCAGGAGCAAAAGGCCTCCATTACTAGCCAAGGGCCTCTGGTGGTGTGTCTTTGTTAGTGTTGCCAACCTCCTGGTGGGGACTGGAGTACACCCAGAATTATAAATGATCTCTGGACGATAGAGATCAGTTCCCCGATGAACAGGTGGCAAAATCTACAGTATACTGTGGACCAAGGGTAGTCAAACTGCAGCCCTCCAGATGTCCATGGACTACAATTCCCAGGAGCCCCTGCCAGCGAATGCTGGCAGGGGCTTCTGGGAATTGTAGTCCATGGACATCTGGAGGGCCGCAGTTTGACTACCCCTGCTGTGGACTGTAGGTGAAATGCCCCACCAAATTCCAGCTGCCACAAGCACCATCACCCCTTTCCCAGACTGGAGTTGGCAACCCTCATTTCTCCCCACAGAAAGGGGGCTTGATTTATTCTGAGAGAGGAAGAGTTAATGTTTTCCACCATACTATTTCCCCATCTTCAGGCCTATTCTGCAACAGATACTGAGTTCAAGCGGGGCACAGAATGGACTGGTTAGGACCTGAGAGGGTACCTTAGGACAAACGAACCATTTTCTCACATCTGCACTTGTCAGAAGAAGCTGTTCTCCAAGTTACTGATCTTCTTGATGTAGATTCTTTCTGTCAGAATCCAAAAGCTTCTCGGAACATATTTTCAACATGTGTGTGTCAGCAGTGAAAATGTACAGCGTGTACAATAGTCAATGCATGCACATATATTGAGGAGGGTTGACCAAGAGATGGTCACTGATCCTGGGATGCTTTGAACATTCAAAAAGATAGGGAAAGCAAGGCAAATCAGGGTTCACAAACCGTGAACATCTCAGGCAAGCAAAACAAATACACAAACATACATACAACCACCTTGATTTTGGAAGTCTAGCACTGGGATACAGGTGCCTTCCTCTTTGAAGCATTATGGCGAACCTTGCCAAAGGACTGGTTGCCTGACCTCTGTTGTGCTGAAGTGCCACCACTGCAGAAGGCCAGAAACGGGGATGTAGACACCATTCCAAAAGGCAAAGAACATACAAGATTCCAGTAGGGCATAATAAACCTGCCACTTTAACTCTGAGTAACTAATTGTTTAAAACACAAACTTTTAGTTTATAGATATGCCTGTCCCTGTTTATCTCCTTCACTCTCTGAACAGTTTTCAGCTCACATAAAAACCACCAATCTTCATAAAGCTGAGTGGGTCTAGTGGATCAGAAAACAATTCTGTATTTCCAAAAAAAAAAAAAAATTACGGATCCCAATATCAGTATGGTATTCAGATCTGGGATTTTTCAAACATTCCCATTTCAGGGATCCAATAGACCCAAGAAGAAAAACAGGTTTTTGAAAATTAAAGCCAGTCCGATCCTGCGGTTGGCTTGGCTTCTCCAGCAGCATGGTTTAAACTATTGCAAAAGAATCTGGCCCCAGGATCTTCATGCTGTGGGGAGATCATAGAATCATAGAATAATAGAGTTGGAAGGGATCTCCTGGGTCATGTAGTCCAACCCCCTGCACTATGCAGGACACTCACATCCCAATCGCTCACCTACTGTAACCTGCCACCCCTTGATCTCTCCTTGTAGCTTACAGACTTGGCTGGGATGGCTTCTCCTGCATTGTGGTTTAAACTGCGATGCTGGAGAAGCTGGTCCCAATATCTGCATGCCACAGGGAGGCGTCTCCCACCACACACATCTCAGGGTCTGCTGTGCTGTGGATAGTAGATTGTTCCCTGCAGTACAGCAGCTTCCAGGGCTGGCTTCTCCTGCAGCCCAGTTTATTTTTATTTGTTTATTTTTCAATTTATATCCCACCTCTCCTGACAATAGCCGACTCGAGGCGGCTTGCAATAAAACAATAAAACAGCATTCAATACAATCCAGTAGTTTAAAAATATACCCAACCCACAGTTAAAACATCCCAAGCCTTATCAAGATGGCGGTACGAACATAAAGAATCCAGCCCATCCCCCAATAACCCCGCTGTTCTGGCCACAATCGTTACTGTCTATATCAAGTGGTAATTATCCAGTTGTGATCTTCCATAACATAGGGTGGGACCCCAAGAATATAACTCTGGGCACCCTATCCTGGCCTCAACCAAATGCCTGATGGAAGAGCTCATTCTTGCAGGCCCTGCGGAACGTTGATAGCTCCGTTTAAACCAGGCTGTATGAGAAGCCAGCCCCAAGCTGAGCTGGTGGGAACAGTCTGCTCCTCACAGCACAACTGATCCTCAGACTATCTTCTGCAATCCTTTTAGACTTGAAAGGGACTGCAATAAAAGGCAAACGAGCAGCTGAAAGGTGGGAGTAATCTGCTTCCACCTCTCTGCTGTTTTTGGATCCACTGTAATTTTCAAATATATTTGGGATTTTCTTAGGATTTTTTTCTACATTTTCCTGAGAAAGCCTGGATATATTTGATAAGCTAAGACATATATATTTTCAGCCCGGGGACATCTAAATGTACACCCCTATAAACTACACAATAATTCAAAAGCAATAATAGTTACTGAAATTATTATTTGATACAAACTACTTCCAATATCAAAGGTCGGAACACACGAGTTATCCTGCAGACTCAATATTTAATGTTTTTTCAGACTTATCTATTTTTAGATAAGCCTTATAGTTCTGGAAATTATACTATGTCATCTCTGTCACATAGCATTATCTATGCTTGTGTGTGTACGCAAAGTGCCATCAAGTTGCAGTCAACTTATGGTGACCCTGTGGGCAAGAGAATAGCCGAGGAGGTTTGCCATTGCCTGCCTCTGCATATCGACCCTGGAATTCCTTGGTACCGATTCTAATTCCTGATTAATTAAAGTGTTTCATAACCCCGAGGGGGGGGGGGGCGTATAAGCAATGAACTGCTAGCCAATGGCCCTGCCAATTATTAAACTAAGAAATCCCGGATTGAAACAGGGAGGGAAAGAAATGCTTTGCTGAAGTTTATTATAGAGTGAAAAGCTTATACTAGGGAAGAGCTTATAAAATCTGGTAATATCAGTTTGTCCCAGCGTGTGAGTGAGGTATTTACACTTTCCACAAGCACTTGGAAAGTTGCGTCTGCTGAATCCCACAGGTCCTTTTCACATATGAAGAGCACCGCTTCTGATCCTCAGGTGCTCTAGCTGTGACCGTCAGAAAAATGGAGTAGACCTCTACAGCAGGGGTCATCAACCTGTGGTCCTCCAGATGTCCATGGACTACAATTCCCATGAGCCCCTGCCAGCGTTTGCTCAAGGTTCAGGTTTCTTCAGTTGTGAAGACCATGCCAGTTCTGAACACTCTCTCTATAAGGGGTTCTTTCCTCTACACATTCCCCAATGTCACAGGTACACTGTAAGATTTTACTGGTTTGAACTTTAGATTAGAGAGCCAGCTTGGTATAGTGCTTAAGAGTAGCAGCTTCTAATCTGGCAAGCCGGGTTTGATTCCCTGCTCCTCCACCTGCAGCCAGCTGGGTGACCTTGTCACAACATTGATAGACACAGCTACAAACAGACAGCAGCCATTAAAAGACTTATGCAAGCTGTGGCCCTATTTAATTTTTAAAAAGAAGGTGTTCTGGAATAAAAAGCTCTCGAGCTGACACCAGAAGGAACTGTCTGTAGCATAGAAGACAACAGGTTCCCAAGAGCAGATGCGGTGTCAAGAACACCATCATGTAGGTTCCCACTAATCAGATTTCTGTGTGTGACCAACTAAGGACTGAAGTTCACCTCTTCCAGAAAAGGCTGCAACTAGTGAGGTAGGAAAGCAGGCACCCCTGGCCTTCTCTGTCACATCTAGGGTCATCTAGGGTCAGTGATTGATTGAGTGAATGATTGAGTGATTGGGTTGGAAAATACCTGAGGATTTTGGGAGTGGAGCCTGAGGAGGGCAGAGTTTGTGAAAGGGAGGGACTTCAACGGGGTATAATGCTATAGAGTCTGCCTTCCAAAGTGGTCATTTTCTCCAAGTGAACTCATCTCTGCTGCCTGGAGATCAGTAGTAATCCCAGGAGATTTTCAGTCACCAGTTGGAGGTTGGCATCCCTAATCCGTGAGGCAGCCAAGCACACACCCAAATTGTGAGCTTGCTTCTTCGCAGGAGGTACAATCCAATCCATTGCAAACCGAACACCTATTCCCAGATTAGCTTTGAGGAAAGACACGTCCCTTGTTTTAAAACTGTCACAAGCAAATAAAACCTTGTTAGGTGAATTGGCAGTTGGCGCCTTTTCATAAAGGATTTGAGTTAATTAATCTGCCTAGACCTATTCTTTCTTTTTTCCCAACCCCACTCACGTTTTTAACCATGCTATATTGTAATTTATGGCTTTATTTGTAGATTGCTTTATTAAATAGACACACTTTACTCACGTCCTATTATGCTAAAACACACAAAACCAAGGCATTTTAGAAATGGGCATGTTATGAACAGGCTTCTGCTTATAGAAAGCCTTTTGCCACTACACTAAAGCTCAATAATTTGCAGTTTGGAATATATGATCATTTCCCAGTGTAAAGCTTTCAGAGGTATTTGGATTACCGGTGTGACATGTGGTTAAGCGCACATGCTGGATACAGTTCATAACAAAATCAGGGCTTGTAACCAAATCCGTGCTCCCACCATTTTGTAAAATTTTAGACTGATTTTAAGACATTTTAAAGCATTAATTTAAGGCACTGTACCTCCTAGTTATAGTATCCCTGCAAAGCACACTCATCCAAGCAGGTTGGTTCTGACTAGTAACTGTTTTGACTGCCCCATCTTTCCCTTGTAGATAAAAAGTACCATATAGATTAATAGAAAAGAATGACTGTAACTACAAGTAGAACTTGTAAACGGTAATGAATGGGGAAGGCACTGGCAAACCACCCCATATTGAGTCTGCCATGAAAACGCTAGAGAGCGTCACCCCAAGGGTCAGGCATGACTCGGTGCTTGCACAGGGGATACCTTTACCTTTTACAAGTAGAACTATATAAGGGTCTTTGGATGGATATCCTGCCAGGGGAGGATACTGCCATTCTCAATAAAGGTAAAGGTATCCCCTGTGCAAGCACCTAGTCATGTCTGACCCTTGGAGTGACACCCTCCAGCGTTTTCATGGCAGACTCAATACGGGGTGGTTTGCCAGTGCCACAAGAGGCTTGCCATTCTCTATAGGCCATTGTAATTAAAAACATTCATCGATCAAAGGCCTCAAATCTCACTGTGCTCTATTTGGGGCAGAGTATTACACAAGATAGCATTTTCCCTCTTCTTATCCAGAACAATGCTAAACTTAAATGAAGTGCATAAGGACTGGTTCACTAGTACCTTACTTTGCTTTGCTGTACTTGAGAACTGTGCACCTGAAAAGTACTGTGTCTGAGATACAATGCCATCTATGGAATATGACAGACCAGTTACATGTTATACCCACTGATTGATGAATATCCCTGTGTGAATTAGCCTTTACTTTCAACTAAGCATGTTGTTGTTGTTGTTGTTATTTATTTATGCATTCATGTATTTATGTATTATTTATTTCCCACCTCTCCCTGTAGGCTCGAGGCGGGTTACAATAGTCTCAATCCCATTAAAATCTTCATTATTGAGGCCTAACCCTGAATCAGTGGTAGGAAATGTTTGCTTTGCATGCAAAAGATCTCAGGTTCAGTCTCTTGACATCTCAAATAAAAAAGGTCAGGTGGTAGCGGATGTGAAAGGCCTTGACCTGAGACCCTGGTATGCCACTGCCAGTCTCGGTAGACGATGCTGGTCTTGGCAGACCAAGGGTCTACTTCAGGAGAAGGCTACTTAATTTGTCCAGAAGTGCAGAAAGTGACACCGGCTGCAATCCTAGGCACACTTACTAGGGCATAAGCTCCACGGAGCTCAACGGGACTTACTTCTGAGAAAGCATGCTTAACAACTGCACAGACGTTTCATTACAAAGACTCGGAACAGCGGTTCTGACATCTCAGATACGAATAACACAACACAGCGTATATATTTTGAGAAGAAAGCTTTGGGTTCCTAGGTCTCTCCTGACCACTGACAGGGTTGGGAAATTCCTGAAGATTTGGGGATGGAGCCTGGAGAGGACAGGGACCTCCGTGGGGTACAATGTCATAGAGCCCACCCTCTAAATAAGAAAGTCTGTTGCGCAAATGAGAAGTTCTGGGAAACAGTAATGTCAAGTAATGTCTATGATTCTAAGTATTACAAATTAGTTCGATGCAACTTGAGACCCATCAAGTCAAACGCCACCCACCAGCTGTGGACTGTGGCTTGCCCGGTGCCTGACAATCCCTCAGCTTCTTGTAAAGCCCCAAACAAACTGCCTGGATCAATTCTTCCGAAGCTGTGTTGAAATCTTTCTTAAAATAAAGATATCTGAGCACAAACTGACAAGAATACTAGTAAGCAAGAGCATGGATGAAAAATTAAATTTTAAAAAATATATATTCGTGGAAATAGCCTGCCTGACGCTAGGAGTGCGGCATCCAATAATCTTTATTTTTTTGCCACAAACATAAAAGGTGAGCCGAGGAACTTAGAACTGGTCGTACAAGACATGGGCCCTCCCAGTGGCTCGACTGCAGAAAAGCCAAATTTGCAAGGAGCTGTGTAACTTGGCTTTCTTCTAGACAGAAATCCAGACCTATTTCTATGCAGAAGGATAATAAGTTTTAAAGTGCAGTTTTCTGGAAGATTTCCAAAAGCCCTTGACACCTCAAATACTCAAACCTGCATTAACCTCTCTCCACAAGTCCCAAGACCTCTGACTTCTGCGAACAGAATTCATAAATAATGTAAGCCTTTCCCTGGGTCAGATTTGGACTTGTTCTCTTCCCCGTAGACATCTCGCTGATTGGTTTTTTCATTGTCCACCTCTCACACAGGCCTTCCCCCCTAAGATTTTAAAAAAAGGATTGCCTACTTTTTAACAGACCTACTAATCGAATACTAAAACAGCAGTGAAGCAATGATGGCAAAGAAAACAAAGAGTATGATCCACCCTCCTTAACAAAAAAGTAACACTGCAATATTACAAAATGTACCCACACATACACACACACACAAAAGAATCCACTGTGGTGCTTACCAGCCACTAAGATTTAATGTTTTCCTTTGCTGGGTGTAATATGAGGCCACTAAACATCCTGCCTTAAGGGAACCAATTCATCTTCCGTTTGCCTACATACCAACCACAAAATCTTTACCTTATACTGGATACTGGCTTAGGCTGTTTCTGTGTGTTCAGTGCTCTTTTGGCATGGTGGGCAAGATACTATTCAGGCTCTCACTTACCATTTCCCTTGAAACACTGCAAAGCCTGTAGTAAACCCCCAGGGTGTTTAAAAAAATCATGGCAGGTAAGAGATGAAGTTGTACCAGCCAGAGTCTGTATGCTAGGCTCACAGGTGACAGCAACCACCAGTATGTAGACATCTGCTGTGCCTTTCTGTTTCCGATGGAAATGGCCCCATGAAAACATGAATCCCATCAAACTATCCGACTGATTTGGAATCACAGAATCATAGAGTTAGAAGCTACCTCCAGGGTCATCTAGTCCAACCCCCTGCAGAATGCAGGAAATTCACAACCTACATACCTTCCTGATTCCTTTTAATGAGGCAATCAGGATAATTTGTTTTAATCAGACAATAACATAACATGCAGAATGCCTAAAGCTGCAATTCGACACACACTTCCCTGAGGGCAACCCCACTAAATCTACATGCCCTCACCCAACTGATATGGAGGTTTGGCCTAGGCTGTCACCAATATCTAGATGACTCCCAACTATTTATGCTAATGGATAGCCATCCCTCAGGTACACTGAGCCATGACTGTGTGTAGTTACCAGAACCTTTAGCCTGATCCGGAATTCAACTGGTAACCATTGTAGTTGATAGAGAATGGGCCGAATATGGGTCCTCCATGGTGTTGCTCATGAATTAAGACTGAATTCCCCCCCTAAAAAATCAAAACCTGAATTTAGTTGGGGGCTATACATAGCAGAATATTTTTACTGTAGTCATACTGAAGATTTTACTGTTATTAATTGTTGTTACTTGCTCTGAGCACAGAAAGGGCGGGATATAAAAATTACGATTATTATTCCTACAGTGGAAATTACTTGTGAGTAAACATACACAGGATTGTGCTCCAGCAGAAGTGCCCAAGTACCTCTTCTCACCCTGTTTATACGTTGTACTCCCTGGTCACTAAATTGCAGCCGGGCAAGCCCAATCTATGTGAACTACTTCTGAGCTTCTCCCTCCCGGCCTCAAGCTTACAGGTTCTTTCAGCCATGTTTTCCCGGTCAGTCATAATGTTCCATTTTATCATGATGCCCAAAGCAGCACAACCACAGTTACTGTGTATAACCACAGGGAAACGGAGATTTAACGGTGCTTTCATTTTCTGGTTTGAGAACAAACTATGGTTTGTGGTAATGATGGTTAAGGCTGGTACAGGTACTATGTTAAACCACAGTTGCTGAAAAAACAGGAAGGAGAGAAGGAAACATGGGCATGCAGAGGTAGAAGAACATGCAGGAAACTATGGTATCTGAGCTGGACAGTACATCTGACTTGGCCATAATAATATTGCCAGTTAAATGCTCTTTATTGCATACTAATTGAGCACTGTAGCCCCTTTACACGGGCATCTACACTTATCTATTTCTGCTACTAAGCAAAAATTGAATTGTTAACCCTGTAAGGTTATCAATTTTTACATTGTCTGCTCCGAACAACGTTAAAAGAGCCCTGCTGGATTAGATCCGTGGTTTCCTCTAAAACAGGGCAGAGAGGCCAAGGCTTTCCCCAAGGATGTCTCCTGGCTTTCAGAAGTTTGCTTCCTCTATATATGGAAGTTCACTTTACTCAATGAGGCTAGTAGCCATTGATTAAGCAATCCTCCATTAACCTGTCTCACCCCCTTTTAAAGCCATCACTTATATCCACTGGCCGTGAATTCCACAGATTACTCATGCAGTTCAACAGAGGCTTGACCCTCATTGCAGGAGAACCAATAATAATAATAATAATAACAACAACAACAACAACAATAAAAGTTGTCGCCCTATACACGAACTCATAAAGTTGCCTTGTAATGAATCAGACCCTGGGTTCATCAAAGAGGAAGAGTTGGGTTTTATACCCTGCCTTTCACTGTCCAAAGGTGTTCCCTTCCTCTCTCCACAAGAAGAAGAAGAGTTGGTTCTTATATGCCGCTTTTTCCTACCCGAAGGAGGCTCAAAGCGGCTTACAGTCGTCTTCCCATTCCTCTCCCCACAACAGACACCCTGTGGGGTGGGTGAGGCTGAGAGAGCGCTGATATCACTGCTCGGTCAGAACAACTTTATCAGTGCTGTGGGGAGCCCAAGGTCACCCAGCTGGTTGCATGTGGGGGAGTGCAGAATTGAACCTGGCATGCCAGATTAGAAGTCCGCACTCTTAACCACTATACCAAACTGGCTCTCCTGTGAGGACACAGACACCCTGTGAGGTAGGTGAGGCTGAGGGCACTCTGACAGGACTGTTCAGTCAGAACAGCAATGCCAGGGCTGAGACTAGGCCAAGGTCATCCAGCTGGCTGCATGTAGAGGAGTGGGGAATCAAATCTGCCACACTTAACCACTACACCACGTTGGCTCATTATTGTCCACTCAGACTGGCAGTGGTTCCCCAGAGTCTCAGATTGAGGTCTTTCACATCACCGCCTACCTGATTCTTTTAACTGGAAATACCGGGGATTGGACCTGGGACTTCATGCACACCAAGCCAGTGAGCCACTGCCCCGCCTCCCCATCTCTAACACATATTCATAGGGACATGAAATATCACTATGGTTGTGGGCAGGTTGAGGGGGCTATAACGCCAGCTACATGATTATAACACTTCCAGTAAAAAAAACAAAAGTGACATAAGGTAGCTCTAGGAATTGCTAAAAACTCTATGGTGAAACCTAGTGCTACCCTACATCACTTCTAGAGATTGACCAGAAGTGATGCTAAACCATACATAACACTACTTTTAAAAAATGCAAGGGGGGCAAAAAAGAGCTGAGGATGGAGGATTCCCCCCCCCCTCCATAAACACCTAGGGCTTGGCAGCCTTGAATACCACCTGGCTACTGTGCTAGAATTTATTTCAGGCAACACAAAACACTTTCACTCAGTTTTAGCCCCTGCCACGTTTTTCCTGCATTTTGGTCCAAAGACCATCCCTTTGCGCAGTACAGCCCTAGGCTGCCACTGCATTATAAAAACTAGCCACCACGCATGGTGTATAGAACAGGTAACATAGCCAAAGCTGTAACACAGCTTAGGGCAATGCCTCTTTTTCAAATACCAAGGGATGCTCCATCCTACCCATGCCTAGTGAGGTGAGGCAAACAAATGGATTGGCATACGTTATGCACAATTGAATGGAATTTTTATTGAGGCAATAAGAAAACAGTAGCAAACACCCAGTTATTATATGCACATGTATAAAAACCCCAGTGCTAACCGTTTGCGCTGAGCACAAGGCCAGCAAATGCATAGGCCCCGTGTCCCCTAATTTGGCGGTTCATTTCCTATCAGATTATTGCTTCGCACAAGCCTTCCTCCTCTCTGTTATTTTTAATCTTTTTTTTTTATGAAGTGTTTGCAAAGAGACATTCAGCTGACTGGCTGCATTTAGCGAAATTGAGGAGTTGTAGGAGTAAGTTAGCGTGGCTGATTTTACAACACAAATCATCCATGGTGGTTTACCCTGTTGCTAAGGTGATGCTGCTGCAAAAGATGGAAATTCCTGCTTGATTTCTGTATAAGGAAGCGCGGCGTGTTTACGTAAGAACTTGACTGCTCCTGCTACTGACTGGAAAATATGCTTCAGACCAGTGGTTTTTCTGCATACTTAACAGCCTGAACCTAAACAGAACCGAAAACAATTCCCACTTAGATCCAAATGACAGATGATGGCAACTCATCCTTGTCTGTAAAAGGGGGTCTGCCCGCATTGCATATAAAGCAGGGGGGTCTAATGCCATCAAGTTGCCAACATCCTAGGAAATTCCTGGAGATTTAGAGGCTATGCCTGAGAATGGCAAAGTCCGGGGAGGGGAGGGATCTTATCAGGGATTCATTGTTACTCTAGGACTTCCATTTATCCTAGACTCTATGGTACACCCTAGCTGCGGAGCTCTTGAATTGTCGCTGTCTCCAGGGGAACTTATTACTGTAATTTGAAGACCAAGAAAATCCCAAGATGCACCTGGAGGTTGGTAAACCTATGTTTGCAGATTGGGTCTTATGTCTAGTTCACACATGCATAAGAATGAAGAAGCACAGGCATGATGTGAAAATGTTTTGGGATACTCTCCTGTATGAGGTGAAGTGTTTGAAAACACAAAACCAGAACAGCAAGCAGAGGTGACAGAACCTTTGCCCTCCTGTGTCTTCTATAGGATTTATCTCTTTATTCATTTCTTTATTCTGTTTTCTATCTGCATGCAGTTTTTGGTGCAAAGGAGTATTTAAAACAGTGTAAAGTTTCATTGATTGTCTCAGATTTTTTAACAAGGCCCACGTGCAGAAGGGTTTGGAAATGCAAAGACCTATGTACCAGAGGATATCCCTATATATATAATGGCATGATTCAAGTCTGGAGCACCTTGAAGACCAACAAGGTTGCCATGAGTCAAAGCTTACATCACCTGATACCTTTTGTGAGCTTTGACTCAAGAAGGCTTATACCCTAGAAATCTTGTTAAGTGCCACGGGAGTCAAATCTTGCCCTTCTACTGCAGAGTATACCTCCCTGTATGGAAATCCCTACCTGCCCAAGATCATCTCAAGCCACCTTTTAAGCAGTGGCCATAGAACTGTCCAAAAGATATGACTGTGTACTTGCCATTCTGGCTTCAGGGAGGTCACATGGTGCCTCTTTAGTGAAGAAAGTCTTGGGATTAAGGTTGCCAACCTGGAATTATTAATGTAAAACAAAGGTCTGCTTTTGAAAGTGGACGGCATGTCATTATATCCTACCAAGGTCCCTTCCCTTCCCTTATCAAACCCCCACCCCCTCCCCAGGCTCCATCCTCAAATCTCCAGGTATTTCCAGACCCAGGTTTGACATCCCTGCTTGGGCATTAAGCACTTCTGGTTGTGTCCTTCTCTGAGATGCAAGTAGCCAATAATAGTTTTATTGTTGCTGTTGGGATACAGAATTTACTCCCAAGGAAGACTACGTGTTTCCCCCAGGTATGCAACACAGAAAGTTGCCTGACATTCACATATTAGTTACAGTCTCATGATTTTTTTGTCTTTCGGGGGAATTTTATTGGGGGGGGGAGGTCATATTCCTGATTATGCAGCTGCATTTTACAGTTTTACTGGTTTATACTTTTACTGGTTTTAGTGTTGAATTTTAAATCCAGAGAAACCTGGGAAAGGGCAGAGTAAAATTTTTTTTTAAGTGGGCGATAAACAAACAAACAAACAAACAAACAAATAATGCTGAAAAGCTGCACAAGCAGAGATGTCTAGTAAACACAACCTGAGAAGTCACATGCATTTTTTTAACAGTTGTATTGGCATTTACTAGGAGTGTTTTCTCCTATTTGTAGCTTTGTAATAAGAAAAGCTAGACCTGACAAAAATTCTGGTCTCAGGGCAGAGGAATTCTCTCAGGGGCTTGGACTTGACAGCCACCAGCAGAAGCTGTGCTAAACTACTCCTAATCATGGAGGTTCACTTTGTTTTGGGCCTCCTTAAAAACCCTGGCCTGCACTTAAGCCAATGTAGAAAGGGGGGAAAAAACAAACAAAGAGATTTGTTTACGATTTGGTTAATTATCAGCGCAAAAAGACTTCGGCCTCTTTCCAGTTCTTCGGCCTTCTGTCTTCCAAATTAACGGCACTCCCAAATATGAAGGGAAGGAAATTTGGCATTTATTTTGAGTGTAACCGACCAAAAACCACAAGAAAAGATGAAGGCTTTTATTATTTTTGAACAATTTTCCTGGATGGGACACGGAGTCTCCCCCCACCACCCCCTTTGTTTTCTTTTAGACTTGCATCTGAATTTGTGACTGACTTTTAATACACAGTGGTCAGAAGAAAGGAGGGGGGGATTTAACATTCTTTTGAATCTGAATTCTGCTGAGAATTTTTTTTCCACAGCCAACCGTCCTCTTAGCAGACTCTCCACTAAGAAGAAAAGAATCATCTTATTTATTTGTTAAACATTTATCTTGCCCTTCTTCTGAGGACTTTGGGGGTCGCCTTTTGGCTTCAGAAAAAAAACGGAGGGACGGCTAGCATTACTGACCCTTGCCAAGGCCACCCAGTGAGTTTCACAAGGAAGGGATGGAAGATTTGAACCTGTTTTTCCCTCACCCGGACCCAGCATTTTAGCCCCCCGTGCCACACTGGCTCAAACTATTATTAATCTATTTTTTAATCTGCCCTCCCCTGCACCTTACCCTGTTTTCGAAGGCCCAGGAGCGGATAGCTGACAACAGCCAGCTTTTCCTCTCCCACACCTTTTTTAAAAATGCAAAAAAAAAAAAAAATCAAGCCTTCCCTTTTAATATTTCTGATGTCGGCGACTGGTGTCGGCTCTCCCCATACAGTAACTGCTTTAAAGCGCTGCATAGAGCACCACATTAAAAATTAATTACACATGCTATTTTATTGATAGTGCATAATGTAATGAGCACCAGCTGTGCTAAACATCCAAACTCCTTTTTAAGATAGCTATAAAAAAAAGGGAGAAAGAAAGGAAAGAAAGAAACTACACTTCCAAATGTTTCTCCTGTCAGAGAAAAGAGGGGGGAAATACACACACACACACCAACATCTTGTATGGATTTGAAACAGAATTCTTTGATTTAACTTTACATTCGGAGCGTTTGAAGAGTTCAGACACTGGAGGCTCTATGTTTAGAATCAAATCCAGTTCACTCTCTTGCAGCCATTGTCTCTGCTATGTCCTTGGTTACCTTGGATCCTTTTGTGTTTCGATTGTATAATGGCATTTTTCCATCTCATGATATTGCAATTAGGGGTGTGCATTTGATGTATCCGAACTGAAAAAAAAAAACAGCTGAAAAATTACCGTATTGGTATTTTCTGCGGATTCTTTCGGCCAGCTATAAATTGGGGCTCGATTTTGGCTATCTGAAATGGCCACTTCTGAAAAATCCTGATAATATTCAAGATTTTTCAGTACTGCCAGATAGTCAAATTTAAAGGGCGTTTCAAGGGACGGCAGTACTTTAAAATGTCTTCCGGGTGAGTTCACGGCTTGCAAAAGGTCTTTAAAGGGTCAGTGAGCTCTTTAAACACCTTCCGAGTTTCAGCAAAAAATATTTAGAGGGGCCACATTCCCTTTAAATGCCTTCCCCTCTCAATTGAAACCTAAAGATGAGGGCACCTTCTTTGGTGGGGGGGGGGCACAGAATAGAACCCCCTCGTCCAATCTTTTTGAAACTTGGAAGAGTATTTCAGGACAGGCACCAGCCGCTATGCTGCAGATTTGGTGCCTCTACTTAAAAACAGCAGCTCCCCAAGAGCGCCGGATACCCCTGGATCTATTCTTCATTATAGGCATTGATTACAATGGTTCCCCTAGGGTATAATAGAGCTGGAAAAAAATCAGGTTTCCCAAATATTTACTGAATCTAAATACCATACTGGGATTCTAAAATATTGGGAAATACTGATACTTGAACCCAAGGCCCAAAAATACTGTGTGTGTATTGCACACCACTAATTAACACACTCCGGGGAATGGTAGAAGACAGGAAGGCCTGGAGGATCATTGTCCATGGGGTCGCGATGGGTCGGACACAACTTCGCACCTAACAACAACGACAACAACAACAACTAACACACACACACACAGACACAATACAAGGCTGGATATCTGGAAGTTGCAAACCTGTACTTTTCAAACATTTTCAATGCTTTTACCCCCTGCTGGTTCTTAACTTTTGATGATAAGGTTTTTACTGCTGTTACATCTATTTAAATGTCTTTCTAGAACAATGGCAACACTTAACTTAAATTAACAACACCAGAGGCTCTGTGAGAGAGGCAAGCCCACTTCCAAATGAATTCTAGCTTTCTATGGGACTTAAAATCTTCTGCCGGCTTCTCTGTAATATACTATAATTTACATGTCACTTACATATAAAATACAATGTCCAAAATATATATTTTTTTAAAGTCTGCATTTATTCACATCTATTTTTGAGTTTGGCAAGGACATAAACTGGATTGACAGATCCAATATGGTTTATAAATCATGCCTCTAGCTTTCAGAAGATATTTCCACAGAAGAGCAACTTTTAGGCCAAATTCCTCTCTTCCATATGCCATAAACATTTCATTCAAATCACTAAATGTACGTAACGATGGCTAATAGGGCTACTTCTACCTGAGCACAAACTTTAGCAACTTCCCACCCTGACAAAAGCAATGTTTTCACCATAGGGGAAAAGCTAACCATTTATATGCTGCAATACTTCTTTATCTTTGATGCATGGACAGCTTCTTAGTACCATTCTAACTCAATGGGTATTGAGGGAGATACGAAAATGTGTTTAGAACATGATTTTTGGTTCTTTCGCTTATATATTCCCACTGTCATGATGGTCAGTTCATAGTCTGAGGAAGAGTGCTTGCCCTCGAAAGCTCACGCCTTGAATAAATCTTTGTTGGTCTTAAAGGTGCTACTGGGCTCTGATTTCATTATGATTTCTTGTGTCTGCTTTACTTTGCATTCCAACCCTTCTGGGCACTGTACAGAAACGGTACCGTATCTGAAGTGTTCTTGATGATTATGAAGCTTAAAAAAAAAAAAAAAACAGGATGAGTTTGCATTCTTCCCTCTGATTACTGTTTTGTTTCCCCACTGATCTTCCAGTTTTAATAAAATCCAGTCTGGAATGAAACAAAAGCTTGCTTCTTGTTTGAGTATGAAATGTGCAGAACGCATACCATATCATTAACATAAACGTTTCTGAAATAATGCTTTCTAGACAGACTGTATTAATTGCATCAAGCCCCCCCCCCTCCCCTCTTTTTTTTTTCCTCCAGCAAGGGTGGTCTGATCTAGGGTTTCTCATTGGCTGAAGATTTATAAAAGTAACACGGGGGGGGGGGGATGGAGAGGAGAATACACAGACACCAGTTATTTTACTTACAGTTACCTCCCCCCCCCCAGGTTTGTATACTTCCTTTAACTAAACCAAGAAATCCCTAAATTAGCTAAACTATGCAGTAAACAGAAGCTAAGCAAATGAATGCGAAGGAACGAGATCACTCGGTGATTTTTTTTCAGAATGCCTTAACAACGAACACCAACCAAGAGAAATAGTGTTTCAAATTCTGAGAGCTAGGGCCCCGTGTTTTCCTCCGTGTTGGACCTTGAACTTTGCAGCCTTGACCATTAATCAAGACTGTCAATGCTCGCTTCTTTTAAATATGCATAATTCCTTCCATTAAAAAAAAATCTATCTGGCAATATGTTGGAAAGATTCCATTTCACCGCTTGGCAAAAAATGTATGTACATCAGACAGAATTAATTATTTTTCTACATGTGTAGCCGACACGAGGCTCATAAGGCCTTGGAAAAGGTCTGTATTTATCAGCGAAATCTTGTTCGCCATGAAAAGTAAAGAGAAAGGGCATGATCCGCAGGTGCACAAAAGCAAAACCTGCTTGTTCTCTCTTATAAAGAAGAAGGGGGGGGGGGGGAATCTGCTTTCTTAAGAGTGGTCCTCCCCACACAGACACATTGTCAATTGCTAAGTTTCCCCCTCTCTTAGAATAGGGATCAGCAACTGGAGGCACCCAAGGCCAAATCCGGCCCCCAGAAGGATGCCACCTGGCATCCAGCTGACAGCACAAAGACAAAAGAGTCCTGTCATTAGGTAAGGGCATCTGAATCTGCTTATTCTCCTCCTTCCCTCCTCACTCCTTTTGTATCATGTCCATTAGACTGTAAGCCATTGTTTTAAATCATCAACTGCCTTGAGTGAAGTGGATGACAGTATATAAATGCAATTAATTCATTAAAAGCATAAAGAGATTGGGGGCACTTGTGGAACCAAGAGCAGACAGAAGGCCAGACAGAAGCTTGCGAGGGCCTCATCCTAGCACCATTTCCACTCCGTTCTCAAAGTGATCTTCCACAAAACACTGTTGCACACACTAAGAGAACGGAATCATCGTAACCAGAAATGGGCCTTGTGATGAAAGATATTACAAGTTTTAACCCTCTCTACATTCTGTTTTTCTAGCCCTCTCTCCATCGGACAGGATTGCTAGTCTCCAGGAGGGACCTGGAGGGCTCCCAGAACTACTACTGGTCACCAGACTACAGAGATCAATTCTCCTGGAAGAAATACTATAGGATGGGCAAGACTTGTCTTGGCAGCAGTATATGTGAAAAGGATCTGGGGGTCTTAGTAGACCATACATTGAACATGAGTCAGCACTGTGACTCGGTAGCTAAAAAGGCAAATGGGATTTTGGGCTGTATCAAACAGAGTATCTTGTCCAGATCACGTGAGGCAATGTTACCACTTTACTCCACTCTGGTAAGACCTCACTTGGCGTACTGTGTTCAGTTTTGGACACCACAACTGAAGAAAGATGCAAAGAAACTGGAGCGTGTCCAGAGGAGGGCTATGAAGATGGTGAAGGGTTTGGAGATCAAGTCGTATGAGGAAAGGTTGAGGGAGCATGGTCTGTTTAGCCTGGAGAGAAGATGACTAAGATATGATAACCATCTTTAAATACTCGAAGCCCTGTCACATAGAGGATGGAGCAAAGTTGTTTTCTGTTGCCCAGAGGGTTGGGCCAGAACCAATGGGTTGATTTTTGGTGGAGAGATTACTGGGGCATGAAATTGGGGTCACTGTGGGTGGGCAGGTTGTTTGAGTTCTTGTATTATGCAGGGGGTTGAACTAGATGACCCTGGAGGTCCCTTCCAATTCAATGATTCTTTGATTTTATGAAATGGCTCCACTGGACACTCGGACATTATACTCTGCTAAAGTCTCTCCCCCTACAAAAACCTACCCTTTTCAAACTCTACCTCCCCCCGAAATCTCCAGGAGTTTCCCACTACAGGGATGGCAAGCTTACCAACACAATTCTATTTTGTTCGTTGCAACAATGATCTTAATTATTATTTGGTAGCGCCACATCCATTAGCAATGGCCTATTTATCACAATGGCAGAAGATGGTCTGTACATGCAGAAAAAGGCACATGAAGATGTGGTCCTGCCACTGAAATGAACTTAGCTGCTCCACTGGCCAGAAAATGACTAATGGGATCCTATAGCATTATGCCACAAGGTCTTAGAAACTGGGCATCTTCTTCAGGGTTGTTAATATAAGAATCTCAACAGTAATTTTGATGGGGTGAAATAGAGACTTCAAAGTAAACATTAAATCTCAATGATCTTCAGGAAGACAGTAGAGATAGGTTAACTAATTATCATTGGTAATTATTATATGCACTTATAGGCTCAACCAGGATTTTGTGAAGTTTTACTTACAATTACCTCCCCCCACCCCATTTTTACTGTAAATATTTCCACGTTTTGTTGTCTGCGTCACACTTGCATGATTTTACCATTAATGTAAAATATATGAATTACTTTGAACTTAATTTTCTTTTTTCTCCCTCCCTCCAGTTATTTTTTTTTTAAATATTCAGAGCTAGTTAATCAGAAAAAGGAACAACGTGTTGGTTTTGATCCATGGCACCACAAGTCTGTGAATTTTGTGACTCCCTTCCAGCTTCTAATTAAACAGATACTAAAAATGTTTAAGCAGGAAAATCCAAATCAGCAGGCAGAAGTTTCTCCTCTGAGGCAAAAAGGACATGGCAACAGACATGTCTGCAGATATTTAGAAGAACCACCACGCCAAAATTCTATTCCTTCTGCTGACTATCCAAAATTCAAACCTTGATCAAAAGGCCAACCTGCCCTCAGGAAAAGAAGAAAAATGGGCAACTGAGCTGCTAAATATGAACACTATTCCAAGTTCTAGATCAGTGGTTCTCACCCTGGAGGTCGGGACCCTTTGGGGGTTGAACAACCCTTCCATAGGGATCACGGCAGGGCAAGAAGCTTGGCCAGGTGAGCGCTCAACTGTTGCCGCTCCTCCTGAAAGCACCCACTAATTTATATACAATATATAACCAATTTATATACAATCATGAGCAATGGATCTTCATGCCATTGGTCAGTTTCGGTTTAATTTCTGTGAAAGAACACTTGCATAATTTTATGATTCGGGGTCACTACAACATCAGGAACTGTATTAAATTGTCCTGGTTGACTTGGAGCAAGGAAGACATCAACCATGCAATCCTAAACAGAGTTAGACCATTATTAACTTATTGACTCCAAACGGGCATAAAAGGTAACGGTAGAGGTATCCCCTGTGCAAGCACTGGGTCATGTCTGACCCTTGGGGTGATGCCCTCCAGCGTTTTCATGGCAGACTCAGTATGGGGCGGTTTGCCAGTGCCTTCCCCAGTCATTACCGTTTACCCCCCAGCAAGCTGGGTACTCATTTTACCGACCTCGGAAGGATGGAAGGCTGAGTGAACCTTGAGCTGGCTGCTGGGATCGAACTCCCAGCCTCATGGGCAGAGCTTCAGACTGCATGACTGCTGCCTTACCACTCTGCGCCACAAGAGGCTCTCCAAACGGGCATAGGTAGCTTTAACTCTGCTTGTGACTGCACTGCCCAGTTATTCCTAAACAAAGTTAGACTATTATAAACTCATTGACTCCAATGGATATAGAAAGTTGTAATTTTGCTTGGGATTACACTGGCCAGCTACGCATAAGTGTTAAAATTTCAGTTCATGAAAAGCGTACAGTTGTGGTCTGTGATGGTAAGTTATTATGGCAGGCAGGACCTCAATTCTTTTGGCTGGAAACAAAAATGCCATACAGTAACAGGAGACAGCTATAGCTACAGATACAGATCTCAATGTCCTAAATGGAATAGCTCAGTCAGGTCAGCTCTTGGAAGTTAAGTAGGGTTGGTCTTGGTTAGAATTTAGATGGGAGACCACCAAGTGAGTCCAGGGCCATGAAAGTCCAATGGGGGTTGACATAAATCAGCTGTGATTAAAGAGGGGAAGATCTCAATGGCATATTGTATATATGAGAACTCAAACGTGTGCAGGCAATAAGGAATACAGAACATTGACAAAAAAACTGCTCAAGGTTCAGGTTGCTTCAGTTGTGAAGACCATGCCAGTTCTGAACAGTCTCTCTGTAAGGGGTTCTTTCCTCTACACATTCCCCAAGTCTGCATATGTCACAGGTATGCTGTGAGATTTTACTGGTTTGAGTTTTAGGTTAGAGAGCCAGCTTGGTATAGTGCTTAAGAGCAGCATCTTCTAATCTGGCAAGCTGGGTTTGATTCCCTCCTCCTCCACCTGCAGCCAGCTGGGTGACCTTGTCACGACACTGATAGAGCTGTTCTGACCAAGCAGTAATATCAGGGCTCTCTCAGCCTCACCTCCCTCACAGGGTGTCTGTTGTGGGGAGAGGAAAAGGAAGGTGATTTTAAGCCTCTTTGAGACTCCCGGTAGAAAAAAGCAACATATAAAAAAACAATTCTTCTTAAATTCAAGTGGGCAGCCGTGTTGGAAGAGTGCTTGTACTCAAAAGCTCACGCCTGGAATAAATCTTTGTTGGTCTTAAAGGTGCCACTGGACTCTGATTTTGTTGTTCTTCTTAAACTTATTTCTTAGAATGTAATTTGGCCATTTCATATTTAAGAAACAGAATGTTCTAATGAGTAGAGCATCAGACTAGATGGGAGATCCAGGTTTGAATCCCCACTCTATCATGAACACTTGGGTAGAGGATTTGGGGCAGTCACTCTCTCTTAACCTAATTCACCTTACGGGACTGGCACGAAGATAAAATGAAGAAGGGGAGAATGCCACAAGGCACTTTGGTACATTTTAAAAAATGAAAAAATTAACCTAGGACCTTTTGTGCATTTGTGTGTGTGTGAAACTGTGATGAGCATGAAAGGCAAGTTCAGTTTTACAAATGGTAACCCCAAAATTGCTATTTTATTCCTTTCAATTTGGATTGCAAATCTGAATGCTGAAGGTAATGACCATTTACATTAAATGTGTACAATTATTCAAAGAACTTAATTATTCTAGAAAACAAATGTGACGTTTAAAAATTCTAAGCATGTTTATAAAACTAAGATGTTACCCAGTATAGGAAGTATAAAGAATAAGGCAACAGCCAAGAATTCCTTGGTGTTTAAAAACTCAGGTTGAGATTTGGTGCGAGAATTACTAAACTCTTTCTGCAAAATTTCTAGTACTAGCACAGACCTGCTGTGTGATTCTTAATCTTACTGCATTCGATATTAAAATTGTGACTTATTCTATTCAAAGAGAAGCCACTTCTAATTTTGATTTTGCTCCAAAATACAGCCTCAAAGGACCCATCTTCAATGTAATGTGCTTGGAATGTTACCTATTTCTTCTGTTCCGTGTGCTGAAGGTAAACTGCAAGGGGTTAAGCGCCTCCTCTCCAAGGGAGAGAAAACGTTTCTTTGAAGCAAAACTTGACCAACTACTGTCATAAACACTTAGCATGTGCTTTGATATAACCTGTTCTCTAAGTACTATAGACTGCAGCAACCACTGCAGGAAGCCATGATGCCAGGTTTAAATTCCAACATAGAACTTAAACCGTTTGTTCAGCAAATAGGTAAATCCAAAGGTTTAACAGTGCGCGGTGATAAATTGGGAAGGAAGAAGCATGCAAAATACAAGAGTCTACTTTACTCCAGTGTGTTCTAAAGTGAGTTACTCGTTCCTTACCTATTCTCAATTTTATTCTTCCCATTAGTGGTGTATGTTTGTCTTAGAAGTGGTGAGCAAACACAGTGGCATTTTCTTGATACACATTCCATGTGGACGACACTCTTGTCTATAATACACCAAATAAATGCTCTTGACTTGAATATCATAGGGAAAATATTACTAAAATAATTGCAAGGCTGTTTATTCACAGAGGGGGGGGGGAGAGGCTTTTCAAATAATACTTGATTCACTTCACCGCCTATCTCCTTATGCCCCTAGGAGGGCATTATGCTCTTTGAATCTAAACAGACTAGTGGTCCCTGGCCCAAGAGATGTCTGCCTGGCCTTGACCAGGCCCTTTTCAGTCCTGGTCCCGACCTGGTGGAATTGCTGATAAACCCTGTCAGAGCTCTCAGAGTTCTACAGGGCCTGCCAGATGGAGTTCTTCCACCAAGTATTTGGTTGACACTGGGTGGCGGAACATCTATCGGGCTCCCCCCTCGAACCACCCCACCTTTGGTGGGAAGTGACATTTCCAGCTTCTGCGTGGCAGAGGGGGGGATGAGGAGGTTGGTTGGGGTTGTCTGTTTTTTCTGGCTTGCCTTTAAATTGTATTTTTCATTGTTGCGAACTGCCCCAAGTCGGCTGGCCAGGAGGAGCAGTATATTAAGTCCAAAAAAATTAAATAAATAAGTAAGCAAGCACTGCAGGAAATATTGAATAGGTATTAGCTATTTTTTCCCTTTGAGATCGAGTAGAAACACGATCATGAAATTCATGAAACTCATGCACTCATCCTCCACAGGGCAGTGTTGTAGTAATGAACACACTGCTTGATGGAAGAATAGGCTTTTCTTATGATCAAAATATCTCCTGGGAAAATATAGCAAAACAGAAGTATAACCCCCCAGGGAAGATGCCTGGGCAGCCTGCAGCAGCTGAGTAAGAACTGTGTGCTTATTGCACCACACAGAGTGTCTTATAATAGGAGCGAAACTCCTGAAATCTGCACTTTCATTTGGCAGAAGTCTGTGAATTTGTTTATGCTCCAAAGTTTTTTTCCCAGCCTGCCACTCATTTCTTCCTCTTATCATTGTCCCCGGCTCTTTCTTTTTCTTCTCCTTCCTCTCCCCACAACAACTTGTCTTTTTCTTTGTGTCCCTCTTACATATTTCTCATCTGTGTTCAAGGAAATGTATAGATTAATGTTAGGCTTACCACCTGTTCCTTATTTCAAGGAATGGTTCTCTATTTATTATTATTTTATTATTATTATTATTATTTATTAGACTTCTAACCCGCCATTCCCAACGGCTCGTGGCGGGTTACACACGTCTGTATAAAACCCCAGTAAAATACCCCTTAAAACGACAGGCAAAAATACGATAAGAACAACAAGATGCGGCAAACCATTAGATTTCCAGTTCTGTCCCCATAAGAGAAGGCAAGTGAGGGCAGATAACCCCAAGTCTGCCATTCAGATAGCGATGTCTTTGTCCTAAGGGGGGTCAAACAGATTTTCCTTAGCGTGCCGGCCTCAACCATTTAGTATTAATGGAAATATTAATATTATATTTATTTAGTACTAATAGAAATATTCATGTAAAAGAACAAGTGCACCAATCGCTCTCAAAAAGCAACTTTAATATGTTAGAAGAATGGTATATTCTAAATTATGCTCAGATACATATCATACACAATTTTCTTACAAGGTATACCTGATTTTTTTAGTTCTTCAGGTAGCAGCTCTGGGTAAAGTAGCTGAACGGGATGTAATTTTGTTCTCATTTATATTGTGTACATTTGTGAAGAAAAGAACAAGATAGCAAGAGAAATCTGATTACCAGGAAAGGTTCTGGTTATAGCTGTTTCTAGTATCGGTATTATACTAAAGAAAAAAACGTGTAGGGTACTTGCTATATCCCTGCATTTTCAATCAAACCATCTCATAAAGATATGACACTTTACTCCAACATTTTGGACCATACAGAGCAGGGTACTTAACGGCCTGACCTAATTCTCCCTCAAGAAGAACTAAGTACACCTCAACTGTATTTCTGTCTCCTCTTGGACTTCGGCTGAACTGTGTGCCATTAGTGGCATATACTTTCAGCAGCTTTTGACATGTACCACGTATTCTCAGTCAAGACTGGTTTCTTTACATGGTTTCCCACACAAAGCACAGGGGGGAGGGGGAGATAGATGGAAGAAATTAGCAAGGAGCATTGTTTTTAATAGCAGAGGAGGGAAAGTGTATGGACCGCAAGCATGCCATATGCCTATGAGATCTGAAGAAAGACTTCTGTATAAATCATTTGGCAAGGAAGGCCTCAGATGTTAAATGTTATCCAATTAAGCTTAAACAGCCCAGAGAAATCAAGACTCGCGATCAGGATATCACATATACGCGGGGATTTTCAGACATTACTTCAAGAAAACAGAATGGCAGCCGCTGACGGCATCAACCGGGGCCCGCTAGGCCTCCCCCCCTCCCTCCCCCTCCCTCCCTCCTGCAAAAAAGAAAAAGAAAGAAAAGACCAGGAAGAGGAGAGTCATCTCCATTGCTTCATTGGACATGGCAAGGGGTTTTCACCGGCGCTTTGGCTGCTCCCCAATGGCGATGATGCTTCCGCGACAGAGTGCCGTGTTGGCCGCTGACCTTCAGATAGTGACAATAAAACGTTTCTATTACCTGACAACTGACAATGACATCCATATGTGCCTGACGTCTCAGTCTGAGACCCGCCAACTGAGACTGCGCGCGCACCACAGCAGGGCAGGCTAAGGCAAGGCGGGATTGAGGTCAGAGCACGGAGAGGTGGCGGAGCGATCACTGATGTGTGAGGGTGGGAGGAGGCAGTTATGGAGGCCGCCGGCAGCTTTGCAGGCCTGGACGGCCCTGAGGAAAAAACAATAGAAAAATCTGTCAGTGGTACCTAGGCCTGAAGGGAAAGGTGAAGAACAGGAGCAATGTACAACTGCCGGGCCTTATTCACAGAGCACAAGTTCACAGGCCTGAGGGGCTGAACGTTCCAGAAGAACTGAGGGGGGCAATAGTTTGCGGGAAACGGGGATGCCTCGAATATTTTCTTGGGCACAGCTCATCTGGCTTCTATTACCTCTATGATCGTATTTAGAAGAAAAGGATAACGCTTTTGGATCCCACTTTTTTCTACCTTAACAAATCTCAAAGCAGTTGACAATCCCCTTTCCCTTCCTCACCCCACAACTGGTGGGGTATGTGGGGCTGAGAGGGTTCTGAGAGACAACTGTGACTGGCCCAAAGTCACCCAGCAGGCTTCATGTGGAGGAATCAAACCTGGTTGTCCAGATTAATCACCACACCAGGCTGACTATTGATCAGGAGACTTTTTATTGGGTGGGATCTTTTCATGCTCACCCATGGCTTCTGGATGGAGTAGGGCATAGATCTAGAACCATAAAGGAATCAATTATCTATTTCTGGTGCCTCTCAAGCCTACCTCCTTATCAGGCTCCCTGGTTATGCAGCCACCTGGTTCATGGACTTTTATGCACTCTTTATATTTTGAGCTCTTTCTCTATAGTTAACAGAAAACCTGCTACAGAGAGAGTTTAGCAGAATAGTGTACATCCAGACAAACCTTCTGTTTCAGAAATGAGTGCTTCAATTCTGGAAGCGTTATCCAGCAGCACAAAACGTCCTTTTAAAAAAGCACAGGTTGCTTTGTAGAACTGTAGCTCATACTGTTGCTGTCAATGCTGAAAACCGAAACAACTGCATAAGGAAAGAGATCCTTTCTAGGAGCTAGTGACCTGTTTTTAACGACCTCTGATCACAAAAGCTCCAGGATGGGGTTCTCATCCTGCCCCACTGACACAGCAAATAATTAAGGCTGCCAGGATTTGCCCTCTGTCTTATAAAACAATATATGAAAATTATGCCACACTAAACCACGTGGAGTCCTGACACTTTCTTCTCTGCCTTTTCCTTCTGCTAGAAAGTGCTGCAGCTGCTTGCCTAGCTGCTTTCTGGAAGATTCAACAGGAAGGGGCTGGAGATGGCCAATGAGAGCAGTTATTTTATAGGCGGTGCGGGAGGAAAACCAGAGGAGACTGCTAGAGCCTGGGACACATGCTCGGGAACCGGATCGACAAGGGGGATTACAGGTTTATGACTGCCTTAATGCAGCCGGCCAATGGAAAACCGGAGACGGCTTCTTGCCGAGCTGCCTCTGAACCGGGCTCAGCACATCAGCGAAGGCAAAGTGCAGCAACTCTCAGCTCCAGCGACTTCGGGAAGGTGCCAGGAATCAAGCTCCCAGAATAAAGCATTCACGGGCTGCTGTGGCTGCATTCGCCTCTTGAGCTACAGCCAGATATGCATTTTGCATGCTCGTTTTTTACGTAGACTGCTTCCCTGTACTGAGCCCACGAAGAATAAAGCAATCTCTCCCCCAATAGTTCGGAGGGGGGAAAAAATGGATATTGTATTCCTCCAACTGTATTATTCATTCTTTAAACGCATCTAGAAATCATCTGTTATTTAAAACAGTATTTAGTCTCTGCTCCTGCTCTGTTGGAAGCATTTTCTCTCTTGCTCTCTTGGCAGTAGTCAGACTGGAGCGCTATGATTTAAGCAATTAAATAAAAGCATAAAAAAATGTGTACACAGACACACGTCGTATGAAGTTAACCTTCAGTCAGAGCTAATCGGAACCCAGCCCGGCTGCTGTACATCCTGGTTTTCAATCACGACAGCTTCCGTTACATCTTTATTTAAAGCCATTGTTTACCTGAAGCCTTTGAATTAGGGTAGTTAACAATCAAAAGGAGCTTGTGTCATAAATTTACAAGTCTCACGGGCGAGGGTGTTTATTTTATCAAGATTTCCATTCTAGCTCATTCACAGGGCTCGGAGAGAGCAACAATTAAATAAAAAATGTATATGAGATGAACAGATAAAATGCCTAGCAACACTATAGTTAAAGCGAATGAACATTTAGCTCCAACAACCAAGGGATGAAATAAGACATGTTTGTATACCAGGGTACCCAGAAAGCATCCAGCTCTTTGATTTTAGGGGATTGTAGAACAGTTACTGAACAGCACAATCGTCACAATGGCTTTCTAGGGGCAAAGTCCCACTGGATGGCCCAGGCTAGCTCAATCTCATCAGATTTTGGAAGTTAAGCAGTGTTGGTCATGGATGAAAGATCACCAAGGAAGTCCAGGGTTGATTTGAAGAGGCAGGCAATGGTAGATCACCTCTGTTTGTCTCTTGCCTTGAAAGCACTAAGCTTAACCCTAAAACTCTTGCCTTGAAAACCCTAAGCCTAACCCTAAAAACTCTTGCCTTGAAAACCCTAAGCCAGCTGCAACTTGGAGGAACTCTGCATACTTATATCAGCCCAACTGAACAGACCAGAGTGGGATTCTAGTAGAGCTGTTTAGAATTGCCGGGTACAATATCCATGTGCCACTATTATCTACCTTTAACAAAGAGTCGGATCCAACCACAGGTGAAAAAGGAAGCAAGAGGTCTCCTCAGCCCTTTGAGAAGACTCTGCTGAGGATCATGAAATCCACACGTACAGCTGTGTGGGTTGGGGGCTTAAGTAAGAAGGGTAATTGAGTGAGACCGAGAGAGAAAACTCACTGGATCCAGCTTACAGTGTGGCCAAGTAAACATGACAGGGGGCTGTTTGGGATATTGGAGAGAAGATTGTAGAATAATTTAGAAACAAAGCCATATTGCAGTGGCCACAGCACAGTACTTCTGACAAGTTTTCTCTGCCAACAAGGTTTCTTTACTATAATTCACCATCAGTTTTTCCATCATATTGTGCAAATAAACACCCTCCGGGCAAAAACTAGTTTCTGAACGGTAACAATTTTTTGCAAAGATAGAAGAACAAAAACACCAGCAACAAAAGATACCCTCCCCCCCCCAAAAAAAATAAACCTTCTCCCTGCATTTCAAAGCAGTACCTATTTTTCTGATGCATCCTATTCATATTGAGAGTCCCAATTCAAAAATTACAGTGAGCATGCTGAATTGACAGCTACACGTATAGGGGCACTTCAACTTTGGCAGAAGATCCAGTGCTCCAGTCTACTCGGACTGCGTGCGATTTTGTCATTTATCTTAAATGGATAAGAGACTACGAGGGCAAAACACTTGTGTGCAGCTGTTGCCAAGACCTCAAGTGAAGGGATCGGATTCCCCGGTGTCATTCCAAAGCATCAAGGAAAAAGAATTGTGTGCATTTTTGAAAAACCGCTTCTTCTTTCACAAAAGAGGGGAGAAATCGCTGCACTTGGGGGGATTCTCCCCCCCCCCTTTTCACAAATTTTTGATCTCACTTTGAATTTGTAACACAAATTTGTAACACTAAGAAGACACTGCAAATCAGAGAGCCAAGGTTTTTTGCACTATGTTAATGAAAACACAGGGCAGGTACTGGATGTCTGAAGAGACACCAACAAGTTCAGCTGTAGTTTGAAAAGCAAGACTGGAATGCCATCAAAAGCAGATCCTTACCAAAGGAAGCTTCCCAAAATTATTTTTCTGACACTCTGAGTTGTGGAGTTGCTTTTCTTAAGATATAAAGTAGGGTTAGCACCGGTGTGGTCGGTTCAGTTCGACTGCCACAAGATCTGGGAATTTGTATGTTGTACACGGTGACTGAAAAGCTTGAACACATCCATGTCTCCACATACACCACAATTAACTATACGCAACATTTGCCAGAGTTAGGGAAGACCACTAGGTCAGGGGTAGTCAACCTGTGGTCCTCCAGATGTTCATGGACTACAATTCCCATGAGCCCCTGCCAGCACGAACATCTGGAGGGCCACAGGTTGACTACCCCTGCACTAGGTGATCCATCAGATGCTACAAAGGACTAACCTTGGCTCTCGACAACCATAGAAAATCTTTAGGCAATCTCTTTATATATAATGCTAAGAGAATGTCATATGTTTCAGATGCCCACTAACAGCAGTAGTATAGTGCAATGATTCAAGAGGGCATATTTTATAAACCACTCCCTGCATTACAGTAAATCATGCCTTAGACAGTTCATAATCCTAGTCCTAATGCTTTGTTTACTTGATCTCTTAGGCTGTGAATTCTATTTTGCAATGTACTTTTGGTCTCTGCAAGAGGGACAGACTATAAAGTAGAGGAAATGGCAGGCACCGGATCAACTGCCTTCAGCAAAACCCTAGAAGGGACGCCAATTGTTACGATGTTCAAATGTTACTACATCTGTTATATAGACAAGGGGCTGAGCGACAGTGCCTTGCCTGAAGTCCACTTCAGTGAAGGGTGAAATGAGATTTTTAAACTTCCAGGTCACAGTTCAGTCTCCTTCCTAGCCAAGCCACACGGCAACATGAAATGTGGGTTGTGGCTCAGCCATAGAGCATCTGCTTGGCATGCAGAAGGTCTCAGGTTCAATCTCTGGAACTTCAAGAGGAACCAGTCAATAGGCAAGACCTCTGCCTGAGACAACACTGACCATGATGGACAGATGGCCTGATTCAGGAGAAGGCAGCTTCAAGTATGTACATGTATGAGAACCCCCAAAGCTAAAATGAAATTCCCTTCAGGCATGCTGCAACAGAGAGTAGGGAAGCAGAACCACAACCCATTCAAGTTTCGGATTTCCCCACTCCTTTGTAGCAAGGGACTAGGGAGAACAAAAAGCCTACAGGCCCCAACTCGTAATACAGCCTCTTCTGACCAAGGGCTGTGCAGGCTGTCTCCAACAAACCACACCTCTATTAAAAATGAGGGTGGTAGATATCTTCTGAGTCACAACCCTTAGGCTCTTGAGTGGATGCCAATCTGACCCAGAGAATATCACAGGCAAGGCAAGGCCTCCCTACATTAACCGAGCAATACCTAGTGAAAAAGACAAGGGAGAGTACGCTAAATAACAGGAGATTAGAGCACCAAATGAGGATACACAAACTGCAGAGTCCAGCATTCAGGGCCATCTACATGGTCCACTTGCACCAAAATTCTTTTCATTTTAGGACGGATGAGTGAAAGCCTACAGGTGGAGATCTTCTAGAATTCCACTTATCTCCACATGACAGAGATAAGTTCTCCTGGGGAAAATGGCTGCTTTTAAGAGTGGGCTCTGGCATTATACCTTCTTCCCAGACCCTGCCTCCTCAGGTCTTGTCTCCTAATCATCAGGAATTTCCCCATCACTGAGTTGGCAGCTTCAGGTCAATATGTAGTATTGCAGCATATAATAATCGGTATGATTGAGATGATACGGCTTTAAAAGACTTCAGAGTTTACTGCATCACAGCTCTTAGATTTCTTCTTGATTTTGAATAGACTCGTTATATAAGGGAATGGGAGAAGCGAAGGAGTAGGTTGGTGGAGGCAGCTAGAAGCTGACCTTTGTCTCTCTTACATTACATGCTAATGAATTCCCTTTCGTGTTCCACTGAGTTCTCCGCTGTGGCTTGCAAAACAGCACCACCTCAACTTCCGTGGATAAAGACAGACCAAAACACCATCCAAACAAACTCTGTTGAAATGCTCTGAGGAGACAACTAGTTTCAATTACATTTGCACCAGTGGATTTCTTGGTAAATGCGAACCCAGAACTCCTTCTGGTACTACAGCCTGCATGGCACTGCGACCCATCACACAAACCAGGTTGGATTCCTGGAGTTTTTAATCAAACCCACATCTCCTTGCCCCTCCACACAAAGAACTGCATCCTAATCCAAAAGGCATCTGGGAAAATCCAGAGTTGCTGAATGACTGGAATCTATCCCAATTATTGCATTATTACACCACTACAACGCAGACGGTAGTTTCTCTTGTTCATCGCTGTCAAATGCTGCCAGCTGAAGACCTTACAATTTTTTCCACTAAGACTGCAGGCTTTTTTTCTCATGTGTCAGATTTAAAAGGGGAGGCAAAACAAGGAGCTACTTACCAGTCCAAAAATCCAAACGGCACACATTAATAAAAGTTACGATCAAGGTGAACAAACATCATTTACTAACTAAACACAGAACGTAAGAGCTCCAAACAGTTTGGCCCGGAATTTATACTGAGTCTTCCAGCCCTGAATTGAGAATCTTGTGCCAAGACTGTCATCCTTATTCTATACAGATGCAAAGCGACAGAGAATAAAATCTACCTGTTCTGCATACTGCTGTCAATGAAACATCTAGGGCAACAATGACAAAAAAAAAACAGAATTAGATTGGCCCAGTATTTTCAGAACTAGTACAATGGGAGAGCTAGCTTTTAATGCTAAATTTCAGTCGGTGGCTTAGTTTTAATCTTTTCCAGAGAGACCTAAGACTTGGAACTGGAGTCCCTCACAGCAGGAGTTATCTACTATTCTTCTAAGTGCCCCTTGTTTTCATGGAAGAATGCCAATGTGTGGCTTGCATTTAAGTCTTCTTTTCAACATGTAACCTAATACTTGGATTTTCCATTTGGGAAAATAGGAGGAGATCTCTCTTTGAGTCATAAACGGTGTTGAACTTTACTGCATCTTCAGCCCTCATCCTAATGATGAAGCCGATTTCTAAGAAGATCAACTGGAATGTTAACACCAGAATTATTCCTATGATTTATTCACTGCATTTTATCCCACTTTCTAACAACCTGATGTGAATCAATAGAAAACAAACAGTCCTGGATTCAATAAATTTTCTGCAGATGGACGCTAAGGCTTTAGGATTGTAGACACTGATGAATACCAAACACATCTCAGAATTATTTTTGTACTTCCTCTCTCCCTACATTATCCCTCCTTCCAGAAAAGGGCAAAGAAAAAAACCACAGAACTCCACTAAAATTTAAAACACTACAAAACAAAGCTACATTTCAGGTATGGTCTTCATTTATTTTCATTTGCATTTAGGAAACAAAAAAAAAACAGTGCTAATGCACAACCATACCCACATATGTGTGTGTTTTTTAAAGGAAAACCTTTTAGTGTTTTAGTGTTCACTGTGGGGCATTTACACTTCATACGATGGTTCTTATTCAGGTATTTCTGATGTTTGGAGTGCCCAGCTAACAAAAGCCGCAGGTTTTTTCCTTGCTTAAATCTTATGCAAGAGGATTTACGGTTCTTGCGAAAACCATACAAGCTATACATTATTCCCACTCTACTGATGAAGAACTGTAGGCTGCCTCAATTCTTATGGCAATAACATGTGCCTACTTACACATGATGGGTCTCTGCAGCATTCTCTGCAATACTGTGCAAGTCCATTCTCACGTTTTTTGACATTTTATGAGCCAAAGTGACCCGTAATAACCCTGGGACTCTCAACATGCATAGAGTACAGACATATTGTTAAAAAGTGACAAGTAGTGTGTGTGTGTGTGTGTGGGGGGGGTGTTGGTACCAGAAATAAAGGTCTGGGTTAGGTCTGTAGTGACATATGACAAGGCCTTGGGTGTGCATCTGCCTTGAGACTTGAATCACTTCTGAACCTCTCTCTGTACCCTTTATTTTAATGTACGACCCACAGAAAATTCAGGAAACGAAACAGGAAGAACCCCTGGGTTCTGCCATCTTAAAATCTCCAGTTATACCAGTTCTCTCCACATGGAGATACCACCCACCACAGGTTTCTGAATAATGCACACAGAAATGCCACGATGCTATGGAAGAGTGGAATAGCAATAGAATTTTTAACTGCTATGTTTTTTAATGATGTTATTACCAAATATATACTGTAGGTTGCCCCGAGCCTGCTCATGGGGCCGGCTGGAAGAAGGTGGAGGTGGAGGAGGAGGAGGAGGAGGAGGAGAGGAAGAAGAAGACGAAGACTGGAATTTGGATTGTGAATTCACTTGCTGGCCAATGCATACTTCCTATTCCAACTGTCCACCGAAACAATAGCTGTTTTACGTGTCTTGTGCATGCAACTGCCCTAAGCACTACACAACAGCAGAAAACCCCAAACTATCCAAGGAAGCCATTAAAAGGAGGATATTTAGTGGTTCGTGGCATTCATAAACCTATGTTCATAGAGGAATGGTCATATGGTATATGAAATTTCTCAAGCCTTTACAAGCAGCATTGTCAATATCTGCCATCGCAAGACAAAGCTCAAAGCTGCAATTTGAACCTCTGCTTCCAGACAGAGCTCTGCGTTGTCTGTTATTCATAGTGAAGGGTTTTATTTTGTTTTATACATTGACCTTGTAATATGTCTACACAGGTGACTCACACAAGGAGATCATCCTTTTGCTAAACTCTCAAAGAAATGGTGTAAAGGCTTTCCAAAAAAGAGGCCGACTCACTTCCTTTTCCTGTAACCATTGTTAAACAAAACAAAAAAATTGTGTTATCATCTTTTTGTATCACACCGCAGCTTCTCAGCTGCGATCTAATACTTTCCCTGTGTCCCGTATCAAAGCCCAAATACAGAAATTGGTACATGTGTGGTAAAAAAAACAAACCCATCAGCAGAAAACACAATGGTTTGAACATTTGTAATATACACACAGTACAAGAAAAAAACTCAAGACACATACACACAAACGTTGCACGCACACAAAAGCAACTGCATGCACTACAAAAACCCATACACATTTAGCCCTTTTTGTGAATACCCAAGATCAAACCATGATTGATTTCGACTACTCTCTTCAAGTTGAACATAGCTTTAAACTTGCTTTCAATTTTTTTTTTTTTGGCGCAAGCATGGATTCCTACTGAATTGATACGTTTCTTTATAGACGGGATTTCTACTGATATTGCATAAATGTGTCATAGATCAAGAAAAGGAATAGGGAGAGCAAGAAGAGGAGAGAATCTGAGAGTGAGGGACATGGAATAGAAACTTGACAATCCCCTTACTCCCCCCCCCCCCACCAAGACATTAATTCTCACAAGTCGGAGAAAATTACTATGCATGAATGCAAAAAGCATGATCAGGAGTAATTAACATGGCTTCATATGCAAATTTTATTAATGCAGAAGTACAAAGTCATTATGCAAATGAAACTTACGTCAACTCTCTTGACAAATATTCATCTCTGCAGCTCAAGTTTCTCCCTTTTCTAAAAAAAAATGTACTTTGGATTTAAAAAAATAAAAATCAGGAGGGGGGAAGTGGACAAGTATTTGACAAGTTTGCCAAGTTTAAAAAAAAAAAAACCACAGAGAAATTTATCCTTGCATTGTTGATTTTGGGGAGGGGGGGTTGTTGGCAGGTACACGACAGCTCATAGAGAAAGGCGGGGGGGCGGGGGGAAGAAAGCTACCAGCAGCAGGCAGCCAATCAAAACGCCAGCGGCAGTAACGAGGGCGATTGATGACTGTTTGGCTTTACTGTGCAGGGTAATGAACTAGAATCCAGTCTGAGGAGGGGAAAAAATATGAATATTCATGAAGCTGTGCTCCTGCCTTTGATGATTAAAGAAATTTTTAATATTCAAATAAGCGCTTGCCAAGTGATTAACAAAGAACAAGCACGCAGGAATATGGAAATGGAGCTTGCAGAAGATTTGGGAGACTGTGCGGCAAAGTCGGCACCGAAATTTCACGAACGAGATCGGCAGATAACCCAATGAAAACTGTGCCGTTTTTTTTAAAAAATAAAATAAAATATCCATTGGTTTGATATTTTTATCCCTGGCTTTGTTTTCATAAAAGTGTAGGGTGGGGAAGGGGGCCTACCCGAGTAGCAAGATCTGGATCAGAGAAAGGGGAATCGTAATGAAATACACTGTTTGCTCACAGACTAAAAACCCATTCCTTCACAAAGCCTACCCTGAAAAGAAGATTGGGGTGTTTTTAAATTATTATTTTCTGGTTAGAAATGGATAGAGCTACAAAAGAAGAATTCTGCTGGGAGACCCGGATGCATTGCTTTCCGTAATGTGGTCCTGAAAGGTGTTAATTGCATCACGGAAGGTGTAGAGCAGGGGTAGTCAACCTGTGGCCCTCCAGATGTTCGTGGACTACAATTCCCATGAGCCCCTGCCAGTGTTTGCTGGCAGGGGCTCATGGGAACTGTAGTCCATGGACATCTGGAGCACCACAGGTTGACTACCCCTGGTGTAGAGGACTTCTGCTTATTTGTAACCTCAAGAAGTGGACCTGGGAAACAGCTTCATAGGCTACTGATCCGTCCTTGTACTCTGAGTAGAATAACTATCCAGACTCCCAGCCCTGCTGCCTGGGAGCTCCCTTTGGTGGAGAAGCCAGGGGCTAAATATGGTACCTTCAGCACAGAAACCATGGCAGATCCCTTTGGTGGAGAAGCCAGGAGCTAAATATGGTACCTTCAGCACAGAACCCATGGCAGATCCCTTTGGTGGATAAGCCAAGGGCTAAATATGGTACCTTCAGCACAGAAACCATGGCAGATCCCTTTGGTGGAGAAGCCAGTGGCTAAATATAGTACCATCAGCACAGAAATCATGGGCCAGCTCCTCAGATAATCCCTGGCATCTCTGACAAGGGGGAGCTTTGACTCTGAAAAGCTTATACAACAAAAATCTTGTTGGTCCCTAAGGCGTTCTTGGAGTTAAATCTCTCTAATCTATTATAGACCAACATAGCTACCCTCTGAGTTGCTAAAATCATGTAGTTGATAGGAAAGACCCTGTGACCCTGGAAAGCCAACACTGGTCAGAGTAGATAATATGGACCTTGATAAACTAAGGGTGAAAATCAGTACACTGCAGCTTTGTGCGTTCTGTCTTCAAGGGATGGGGGCATGGGTCAATGATAAGAGTATCGGGTTTACATGCAGATTATCTTATGTTCAGTACCTTCAAGCCCAGTTAAAAGGATCAAGTAGCAGGTGATGTGACAGAGTTCTACAAAGGCCCTGGAGAGAAGCTGTTGCTCTGAGAAGACAATGCTAACCTTGACAAACCAACAATCGGATTCCGTATGAGGCAGTGTAACCACGTGTTCACATGACACACACACACACAATGAATGACATGTTCTAACTAAACTATATTCTGGTCAGTCACAGATCTCTGAATAGCAGTCTAGATTATACACTACTTTACCATTTTCTACTGTGCAACTAACTGCATGTGCGTAAGACGTGTCCAAGCAAACGTGTTGCGTCTCCTTTGTGTAACGTGCACCAAGGAAATGAAGTGCTACAGCCCAGTCCCTGCCCCAGAAAGACCCTGAATTCTTCAAACTGTGTTGATGATCCCGCTTTTCACTTTGGCATCATGTCTATGAGTTTGCTAATCACTGGAGAAGTTCAATGGCAGAACACATCTTTGGCTTACAAAAGACACGCCGTCGGCAGCATGTTTAACTGGATCTCAAGCAGGCGGGCTACAAAGATCTCAGCTGAATGGGGACAAAAAGTCTCTATCAATGGGAAATTGGTGCTTTGCGGACACAAGCTAGCTCTTTTCAGCTTGTGACGATAGCCCGTGGGGAGAAGCTGCTTCAGCTCTCCTCCACACTTGCACACCGTTTTCACATCCTGAGATCGCCTCAGGAGTTGCTACTGGATCCAGGGTTACCAGCCTGCACGTAGGATTACAACTGGTCTATAGACATCAGTCCCCTCTGAAGAAAATGGCTGCTTGGAAGGATGGACTCTATGGTACTATATCCCACAAAGGTCCCTCCCATCCCCAACCCCACCCTCCCCAAATGTAACCCCCAAATCTCCAGGAACTTCCCAATCCATAGGTGGCAACCTAACTTGGCTCAGTTGTAAAAATTACCTGCGCTATGGAAGTAACATGATTTTTAACAGACAGTCCACTTGTCTCCTTCAGAATGACATTCAGCTGTCGTAGGCACATACGGGAAGGAAGGAAAGGGTGAAGCAGATTCTTTCCCATAATTTTCTATCTTCCCTCAGCCCTGTTTCCTACTTCACATAGAACGTGGCCATCTAATGAAGCTTTCCAGGCATATTCTTGGGGAGGCAGAGAAGACCATCACCTGCCAATCAATGTGTTCTACTTGTAACCAACATCTAAACACAAATGGAAGCAAGAAAGATGTTCTCCTTCTGAAGCAGTTTTCTGTACAATTTAACAACCACAACAACAACAAAAAAGCCCTATTAGCTTTACATAATATCTGATCAATTCAGGCTCTCACAACTGAACAACTCCACTAAAGATTCATACTGAAGCACATAATAATGGCATTAGCTGCCAAATGGTTCTGCAGTTCAAATACATCTAATTAGCAGCTGACGACATCAACTTTTTGGCAATTTTGAATGAGATAAATTGCGTCCCTGCACCTTCATTACGCCTTGTCGGGCTGAAGGCTCTTTGACGTTCTAGAGATGAGGAACAATATTTTGATCTTTTTCATGCGGGAGAAGAGAAAAAAAAAAGACTTCTCAGATTTGGGGATTAAATTTTGATGCTCATAACGGGGGAAAGCCTTTAACTTCTCTACACACAAAATGTCAAAGGAAACACACGGGAGACGCTCACAATGGCCTCCATTCCTCTGCTTTGCAAAGTGGAAGATGCAAAGTAAGTAACGTGTAGCAGTTCCATTTTGTAAAGGTGCACCAAGTGCCTCAGCCATGGAAGGCTGCTGCCTGATTTTAAGGACCATGCCCATTGTTTAATAAGGGAACAGGAGAATGATAGAATACAACAGATCTCTTATTCCCATCACCATAGAACTTGACAGATTAAGGCCAAAGCACATGTGATGTGCAACCATGTCTAATTATCCCCACAGCATGGTTGGTTGTATTACTTAGGAAGTATACTTGGATGAGGCTACAATCTGCACAGGAAGACCTCTCCCTCAACAGAAAGAAGATATGGAGACCAGTATGTCTTCCCCTGCAGGGGGAAAAGTGCTTGGTAAACTGCATCTTCCCCAATACAGTATTTCAAATTAGTTATTTCACAAATGCATTTTGGCTTTTTTGGTTTTTAAAAACAAACCTATACAAACTGCTGATTGTATGTTAACACAGTATTATTTCACAGCATATGTTCATACATCGTTCAACAATCTCTGCACGCAAAAGCCTAGTGGGTCACAGAAAAGGACTCTAGCCCATCCTTCTCCCTAGTATGTGAGATTTTTATATAAAGTATGTTTTTTGCACTGAGGAAGGGAGACACCATGCACCCAAACATGCCCTATACATGCCCTCCCCCATTGTGAATTGACACAGTCTGAGAATATTTTTGTCATTCAATTAACTTTTTCTCTGGATTGTTTTATGTTTCATTTTCAACACCCAATTTTTTAAAAAAATCAGCACTAGCAGTTGTGCAATTCTAGCAGAAGGGGCCTGAGACATTGGCTGAACATGATGGCTTACAATGTTTCTGCATACCCGTTCCTGTTTGCTGATGGGCCCTAAAGCATCGGAAACCCAAACCCAATCCCATTGGCTTAACAAGCGCGTGGATTGGCCTTTCTACCTTTTGCCTGATTTCCAATCAAACAGAATGGACTCTTTCGTCTGTTCCACATACATATATACCTATAAGATCATTTAACTCCAAAGTCCATTAAGTAAGTTACAATCCAGAGCAAAGTATTTTGAGCAATTACACTATACTGTATGAATGCCCGTTTCCATAAGAGAGGGAGATTCCTCCAGTTGTTTCTTTTGAAGAGACCTCTCCGTGCTCATTACCGGACCGTAATCATCTTTCAGAGGGTTCAAGGAGCCATGCTTTCTAGAGCACAGAAGCAATTTGGGAAGCATTAGGATTATGTTTTGTTAAAAGAAATCAGCTTCTCCACTTAAGCACCCCCAAACTATGCAGGGAAAATCCTCATTGCCCACCGGCAGGGAGATACTGAGTGCTAATTCATTAATAATAATTGATACCAATGAGTTTTTCATTTCTCTAATGGATTCCATTCAAAGATGCTGAAGTACAATATGAGTCTAAATGAACTTAGCTTTAAAACACCCGTGTGAGGTTAGTAAATGAAGCTGTTTTGAGCACGCAAACAATTTCTCGGCATGAACCAGTAGGGTACAGTGGTTGTTAGCGTTTTATTTATTTACTCAGATATTTATCCCCCATTTTTCTCCCCAATTGGGACAAGGCAGCTTACAACGTCATTCTCTTTATCCTCATAGCAATTCTGCGAGGTTGGGTAGGCTTGAGAGAGATAGCCAAGCCCAAACTAGGCCAATCTCGCCACAATCCAGAAGCTAAGTGGCCCTTATGAGTTTGTGGGTGGACGACCTCCACGAATGTCCATGGTTTCAATGCAGAGGAAGGCAATGGCAAATCAACTCTGTTCATCTCCTGCCTTGAAAAGCCTATGTGGTTGCCATGAGTCAGCTAAGACTTAATGGCGGTTTCCTCCACCACCATGAAGCTCATTGGGTAACTTTGGGCCATTCCCATCTCTCCACCTAATCTAACTACCCGGAATGCTACAAAGATGATTAAGGGTCTGGAGACTAAGCCTTACAAAGAAAGGTTGCAAGAACTGGGAATATACAGCCTGGGATGAGGAGACTAAGGGAGACTGTTTTAGTATTTGATGGGCTGTCATTTAGAAGAGAGTAAGGGGCTCTTTTAGTTGGCAGTGGAGAATAGGACTCATAATAAAATTAGGGTGGAGAGGTATCAGTGGCGTATTAGAAAAAAACTTTTAAAAAACCCAATAACGGCAATTTGGTGGAAAATTTAGTTGAAAATTTGTGGGGAAATTTGGTGGAAATTTTTTTTTTTTAGTAGTTAGTACTCTAACACAGTCAGTTAATCGGTGGAATAGGCTGCCTAAGGAGATGGTGAGCTCAACCCTCACTGGTAGCTTTAAACTGTGCCAGGACAGACACTTATGGATGATTTTGGCTGATCCTGCACTGAGCAGGGGATTGGACTAGATGGCCTGTATGACCCATTCTAATTCTACGATTCTTTGAAAGCTTATACCCAGAATAAAACTACTTTGTCTCAAAGGTGACACTGGAGTCAAACTTTGTTCTGAGCTATAAAAAGTGAATGACACCCTTGGGGTTTTCCAGAAGGGGAGATGAGTCCATCTATGAAAGATGCAACACCGAAAAATCCTGTGACCCATTAACTGCTAACATATTAATTATTATTATTTTTATAGCCTGCCTTTCCCAGTTGGCTCAGGGAGGTAACAACAAGACATATACAACTAACTGGCAGCACAATCCTATGCAGAGCTACTCCAGTGTAAGCCCAGTGAAATCAGTAGCCTGCAGTAACCCTGCAAAAGACTGTACTGTTATTTTTAGTGAAAAATTTTGGATGTTTAAAAAGCAGTATATTTTATATTATATTAATATATTGTATTTTTACATATTAATATATTTAATATATTAATATATTCTATTATATATTATATATGACTTCCATCTCCTTCATGGTGGATCTAATGAAATTGGACCAGTCTGCGGGGGAGGAATGGGGCCCCAAGGCACCAGCTTGAGTAAAAGTGTGATCAGATTCAGCAAGATCTGTTGTTGGAGGAGAAACCGTAGTCCCCATATTGGCTGCCTGTGAAGGCGAGCCTAAGGCAGCACAAGGACAAAATGGTGGTTCCTGCTCACTGAGTTTCAGCACTGATGGTGCGCTGATCAATTCCCCCTGCCACAATCAGGGCAGCCCTATCTGGGAACGTGCTGGTCAGGTCCACAGAAACGGCGAACATCAAAGGAGGGAAGTCACCCTCCGAAAAAAAGTTGTCTTGGTAAGGATTCACCGGGAAGAGGGGAGGCAGCTGAAAAGCTCACTGAAAGGAAACAGCCACCTGGCCACAGGAGCACCACTGAGGTGGTCACTCCACTCCATTTGTGTACTCCCTTAGCCTCCAAGAAGGGAAGGAGGGGAAGCGAGAAGGTAAGAAATAGGTCGAATTCTAAATAGAGGAGAAATGAATTTATAAATGTATAATGAAAAAGATCAGCCTATGAAGGTGTGCTCCCATTTAGAGACAGGAAGAGAACTGGTTCAGGGGAGTTTTCCCACGAAGGAAACAGGAAATGCAGAAGTTTTTTAGTCCTGCCTCCCAGAGTGAATGGTGGGAAAACCCAGTCAAGATACCCTCCGCCTCAGAAGGAGAAAGCATTATATCATAAAATTAATGAGCAACATAATGAGCCCGTACAATGGTAGTCAAATTGAGTTTCAAAGTTACAATTAACGTTTGTTCAAATTATTATTGTCAAGTAGTATATGGATCTTTCGCATACTGAAAAGGTTTAAAGTGTACCTTATTGATTTTTGTTCTCAATCCAATATTTCAGTTTGTACCCTAGTCTTGGCTTTTGGAAAACCTTGTAAAATATTCACTTTTGGAAAACCTCGTGAGATATTTACTCTCCAAATACAAACAGCTAGGTGATCCCAGGCCTGCGTGAGGTTGCCTGGCCCTGGCCCCTGCCTGGTGGAATGAGCTCCCGGGTAAGCTGTGGGCCCTGCAGGAACTAATAGAGTTCCACAGGGCCTGCAAGACAGAGCTCTTCCACCAGGCATTTGGTTGAGGCCTGGCTGAGGTGACATTGTAGACCCCTCCTCCTATAAAGCTTCCCAAAATCCCCATATGGGTAAAATCCTCTTCTATTGGATGGTGGTAGCCAGGGGGGGTGGAGAGGGGAATGTTATTGTTTTAATGTATTATGTATTACTATTTTAACCTTGTATTTTGGAATATTGAGGTTAGCCACCATGAGCCAGCTGGCTGGGAGCAGTAGCCTATAAATATAATGAAATAAATAAATAAAGATAATTAGAAAACACATGTAACTATTTTTGGATCTGCTTACGAAATTTAATCCTATAAACTTGCTAAATGCTAAATTGCAATTGATTTAGGGTGTCAGAAAACTCTCTGAAAGATGTACTGATTCGAAATCTCCCAGAAAGCATTCGTCTACCTAACTCCAGGTGTGCTGCAGAAAAATATAGGCATTACTGCATGCAGGAATTTGTACATGAGTCAGTAAACCGATGCTGTGGCTTACTAGTGTTCCTACATACTTAACTTCAGGGAATCCTTTCCAAATCATCTCCTGAGGAATTCCTTTGCAGCTGTCATGGAATCCTGTTCTTCCGTAAAGGATTCCAGCACTACTTCCGCTACTTCTAGGATTCACAGTCAGCCCACTACTTGTAGGATTCACAGTCAGCCCACAAAGAGCACCGGCACTCCTAGAAAACAAATCCTAAATGGGTCTAACTCAAAATCCTGTCCAGCTTTTTTCAGTACAGAACATGTACTTAGGATAGCAATTTAACTCTTCCAGTGTCGCAAGGAAAGATTCGTGATGATGGGCAAATAGCCTCTTTCAGGAAAACTTTCTGACATTAAGGAACATTTGATAATTTGGGGGGCAGGGGGCTACCGGGAGGGCCATGGCTCAGTAGAAGAGCATCTGCTTGACCTGCAGAAAGTCCCAGGTTCAATCCTTAGTTTAAAAAATCCCATAGCACATGATGCTAAATACTTCAGCCTGAGACTAGGGGGGAGCCAGTCTGAGTAGACCAGAGGTGAGCAAACTGTGGCCCTCCAGATGTCCATGGACTACAATTCCCATAAGCCCCTACCAGCATTTGCTGGCAGGGGCTCATGGAAATTATAGTCCATGGACATCTGGAAGGCCACAGTTTGCCCACCCCTGGAGTAGACAATACTGACCTTGATGGATCTAGGGTCCGATTTAGTGTAGCTTCATGCGTCTGGAATTTCCTCAGACACAGTCGTTTTGATAGCCTACCAAACCAATACTAATGCGCCAATTGTTCTTTCTGAGACTTCCGAGTTAATATGATGGCTGGGTTCAGCCCTCATTAGAAAATCCTTTTGAAAATGTCTCCAGTTCCAATGTAACATCAAGAGCAGCTTGTCAATTTTAACCACTGGTGCCATTTTCTATTCATCAGGGTACCAGAACCCCCTGGTGGCAAATTACTGGTGGTTACTGAGCATGTTCTGTCGTAACTGAGCATGCTCAGTGCTAGTTAGCAATGAAACCTGGACATGCCGCTGTTTGTGTTGCTACTCTGGCCAACACCATTCATGACACTGGATAGAAAGAATTTGAAGCAGAGCAGTGAAGTCATAAGGAATGTGCTGGAGGACGTGGAGGAAAAAGGATATGCTTAGCCTACACAGAAGACTTGAGAGATCATCTGATTAAGTACAGAATTGGCGGGATACATGTTGCCTGAATTGCACTGCTGGACTTTGATCAGGGACATTCAAGTTAAAGCCATCTCTCCTCTATAAAAACTCAGTAGCTGACTCTGGCCAACCACTGACCTTCAGACTACTATGGGGAAGATAAAATCATGGTGGAGGAAGACTATGGACTATGCATATCACTGCGAACAACTTCTTCGAGATAGACAAAAAAGATATAGTGAAATAAGTGGATCATTTAGAAGCATGTCAGACACAGAAATAAACAGTATTTATTACAAATCTCTTAGGGTCATAAGACACTATAGTTTGACCTGCTACTTTAAAGGAGGGCATTCTATATCTTATACACAATCAACGCCATAAACATTTGTGCAATGCTGGTGTTTATGGCTTACAAAGAGTATTTTTGTGTGGAGGTGGCACTGAAATGGTTAAAATAAAGATACAAGTATTCCCCATAACCACTTTGGACCCAAAAAGGAGCCATGGCTTTAAAACCATATGGGCCTAGATTTAAAGAAAGCCAGCATGGTGTAGTGGTTAGGAGCAGTGGCTTCTAATCTGGTGAGCCCAGTTTGATTCTGCTCTCTTCCACATGCAGCCAGTGGGTGACCTGGGGTTCTCCACTGCACTGATGAAGCTGTTCTGACCGAGCAGTAATCTCAGGGCTCTCTCAGCCTCACCCACCTCACAGAGTGTCTGTTGTGGGGAGAGGAAAGGGAAGGTGATTGTAAGCTTCTTTGAGACTCCTTCGGGGAGAGAAAAGCGGCATATAAGAACCAACTCTTCTTCTTCAGTAATACCAGAGCTCTCTCAGCCTCACCTACCTCACAGGGTGCCTGTTGTGGGGAGAGGAAAGGGAAGGTGATTGTAAGCTTCTTTGAGACTCCTTCGGGGAGAGAAAAGTGGCATATAAGAACCAACTCTTCTTCTTCAGTAATACCAGAGCTCTCTCAGCCTCACCTACCTCACAGGGTGCCTGTTGTGGGGAGAGGAAAGGGAAGGTGATTGTAAGCTGCTTTGAGACTCCTTCTGGTACAGAAAAGTGGCATAAAAAACGAACTCATCTTCTTAAGTGAAATAATAAAAAATACTAATCAACCAAGTAGCAAAGCTGCCTTTGGTTGGTGTAGAATCAACTTCTTACACTTTTTTCCTGGAAAAGATCGGAAAGCCATGTGAACTTGGATATAACTCCTTTGAAGAATTTATTTAGGCTAAAGTTATAGTAATTAATAATTATACACTTTGAACTAAAACAGACCCTGGCCTTTAACAACTTTATTTAGCCAATCACCACTGACATGGTATGTGATCTTTTTGTCTACAGCAAGTGGCTCTGATTATCTTACTGTTTATTTACATGTGTTTATTATTTCAATAACTCTTGACTTGCATTATTAAGGAAAATCCAACTTATGACTAAAGCAGCAATTTAAAAATTCAAAACATTGACGGAAGACAAACTCTTAAACCCAGCCTGAATCTTCTTTTGTTAATAAAACCCTAAAAAAACGGAAGAGTTCTAAACATTGGAACACCACTGTAAAAACAGAAAAACCTTCTTGACCTGCCAATAAAAGAGAGCAAATGTTATCGTTGCTGCACTTTGGCAAGCAGATGCCAATACATTTCTCGCTAGACGTCGACACACAACCGAAGAATAATTTCAAAATCATGAGGGTACCTGTCTCCTTCGAAGAAAGGTGATTTCTAGCTTTATATTCCACACGCTATCCTGTCGGCATCAAGCTTTATCATTTGGAATTGACTGCATTTTGGTTCCTTAGCCAAGATACAGGAACGTGTGTGCTGTCGGCTACTCAAAATCCAAATGGATGGATGGATAGATGGATGGACGGACAGACAGACAAGACAGACACACCAACACTAGCTAAATGACAGCGCTGTACTGACAGCGGACAAAGAACAGACTGGGATTCAGCTTGGAAAATATACATCCCATTCATCTTTCTAATCCTGATCAAATTAATTCCTCTTGGGCTTTTGTTTTGTTTTGCTTTGGCATTAAGGAAGATTGTCTATATATGCTGAGACCAGGAACCCGCGGCTTTATGTCACGGTGTACAAAAGAGAGGGAGAACGAGAGAGAATCTTTCTAGGGCCTCTTGAGTTGCAAAACAAGTTTATAAAATGTCACAGATTTTTTTTTCTTTTTTAAAGGAAAGAAAACTGAACAGGGCTCTAATTAGTTTCAACAACGTGGCCCTTTAACCCTGATTTTCAGGTGGTAGGTAGATGGTATCTCAAGGTAAGCATCATGGAACTTCGCTAAAAGATTAACAGGATCCGAAGGCAAAAAACATCACTAGCCTCCCAATTTAGCATTCTAAATAGCTCCCCCAGTTGTTCTTTTCCCCCTAACAGAATTCAATCCCCTTTTCAGACTTTGTAACGAGTGATAAGAGGAAAATGTGCAGGCATATTAGAATTCGTAATAAAAAAAACAGTAGCACTTCAAATTACTAATTTAATAAAGATTGTTGTAATACGTTACACTAGGCTAGTTATTCCTTATGATTCGATATTCAAGTAACTGGATTTAGCAGAGGTTTAGTTTCTACTGAGGGTTATACCACTACTTAATGTAATTAAACAAACTGGCAGGGAAAACCTCTATGGATATGTCATTTCTATTGCAAAGTATTCCCACCAGAAATTTGGGGGAATCATAACATATAAACTTTGATTTTTGTCTTAATTTCTTTACCGCAAAATCCCACTATGAAATTCATTGAGTATTTTCAAGGCTTAGTAAAGGGGAAAGGAGGAATTCATTTGGCCTTGGGAAGGCACAACGGGTCGTTGCAATAAATGATCATCTACGGCAAATAACTGGCTCATTACAAATGCATGCACAAGGCCCAAATAAAGAGGTTCAGGAGGGAGGGACTTTTTGTATTATTTTCACCACCAGGAATCTTGACGCCTGGGGAGGCATTTTGCTTCTCTCTGTCTTCGGATCATTCTTTCGTGTCTTTAGGAACACATGAACTCATGAACTCGCCTTGTAATGAATCAGACCATTGGTCCATTAAGGTTGGTACTGTCCCTTCTGCAGTTCTCCAGTGTCTCAAGTTCTTTTCACATCCCTTACTATCTGATTTTACCCCCTAATCTTTTTTAACTGGATATGACAGTGATTGAACTTGGGACCTTCTCCATGCCAAGCAAATGCTCTACCACTCAGTCACAACCCCTACCCATCTCTTGCTACCATCAAAGCTACCATCAAGTACAAAAGATTGTTGTAGGCCCATGACATGGACACTGAAGCAGCATCAGAAAATAAACACAGTAAGGATCCAAAGGATCAAATAAACCCCCCCCAAAAAAAGAGAGATTATACATTACAATGATATTGTATTTGGGATAGTATGATAAAAGGTAAAGCCAACTAGAGGCCTTCTTACATTCAATCTCACTGTAGGGTATCCCATGAAAATACTGCAAGTGTGTGTGTGTGTGTGTGTGTGTGTGGAGGGGGGACAGGCTATAGCTTGTACACATTTTGGGAGAAGCCATAATCAATCACTACTTCTCAACTGCATATCTACAACCCAAAACCCATGTGTTGGACTGTAAGTATGACCAACTAACCACATCCATTCCCATATGGAAAACTGTTCCACACAGAAATTGCCAATGCATCTAACAATTTGGAAAATTTAGCTCTTATGAAGCTTCCACTTTCTCCAGTTGCAGGTATTGATACATAATAATACTAACCATGAGGTGCTTATTCATTCTTCCTCATCCACAGGTTTCAATCTGATCCATAAACTGTCTATTTAGTTGTTGGATTGGTGAAAAGCAGGACAGTTTCCTTTACCTACCCAAAAAGACTATGCTGGGGATTATGGGAACCAAGTGTCCAAAAGCCATGTTTGACAGGGATGTAACAAAAAACAAAAAAACTGGGCAAGATTGAGCAAAAAACATAGCTAGATCCAAACTACTGGGGTCATAATGTCAACATCGGGCTGCCATATGTGAAAAGATGCAAATTGCAAGCCTACCAGTCCACCTACTGAAATATCCCTTTCTCTGCAATTTGTGGAGGCTCAGAACAGTAATCATATTGCGCCCAGTTACCCCTAGGGCTAGCTAACCTCGGTAATTATGTCACTCCCTGCAAGTCTATGAACCTGTGAAGAACCTGATTGCGGAACAGGCCCCACCCAGGCCCCAAAGAGTGTTGAAATCACCTCCGGGGACTCTACTTGTACAACTTTACAGTTCTAAGCTGTGTCCATCAACTGCTAGAAATACAAAAAGAGTGGACGGGTGGATCAAATTAAGAATACTTTAAAGTGATAAACAGCTCCGATGAAGGAGAACAAGGAACACATAAGCTAGTGCAAAAGGCATCACCAAGTGTGTGTCAAAAGAAATAAATTATTCATATGAGTACCCAACTTGCTGGGGGGTAAACGGTAATGACTGGGGAAGGCACTGGCAAACCACCCCGTATTGAGTCTGCCATGAAAACGCTAGAGGGCGTCACCCAAAGGGTGAGACATGACCCGGTGCTTGCACAGGGGATACCTTCACCTTTATCTTTTACTAACTTTTACAGAACAAAATCAAGACATGGAGCCACAGTTAGGACAAGACACAAGAAGGGGCACATTCTCCACACAACGGGGTTTTCTGCTTCCATCCACACAAGAAATTAGCTGGGGCAGACATACCCAAACAAGCCCAGGCCATACGGGAGACAACAGTGCAAAATTCAATGTAGCACAAGAAGTTAGGGGGTTATTACACCAAGGGCTTTAATCTAACGGCTGTGAGAGTTATTTGTACATAAAGCCCCAAATTTGCCACTTCTCTGGGAAGATAGAGGAAACAAAAATATCTTTGGTTATTACTGCCTCTGTGAGTCCTACAGCTGACACAAGTACAGTCACTCACAGGGGCTGAATCAATATTCTAATTTTCCTCTACTGATCTGAAAACGGAAAGTGGGGCTAATTCTCCTCTACTGGTATGACCGAGCATATCTTGTTATTTTTACCATTTTAGTGATTTTAAGGCCGTCACTTCTACATCCTTATTTCTTTTGTTCACACGAGGGGAGGGGGGGATATCTTTCAGTATCACTGGAAGAAAGGCGCTGGGTTTTCCAATCCAGCAGCTCACTTGGCAGAAGGAATTGCTGGCTGGCATAATCTACTTGCTCGACAAAAGTACTATTTCTGGGCACACGCTCAAAAACAGGTAGGAAGCAAACACTGAGAAATAAGGAAGTTAAAAACAGCCAACAGCTCCCCCCCCCCCTTCCGCTTTCCACTGTGAAGAATACCAACAGTAAATATGATTTATTCAGCCGTCTTCCCAGCGACTCTTACTGCACGAGACTACAGAAATCGGCTTGCGTTTAGCAAAGGAGAGTAGTGGAGAAAACAGGGAAAGAGGTGAGTTTTTTTTTTTTTTTTTTTTTTTAAAAAGGGAATCCATCACAGAGCTGCTTCCTCCCCACCCCTCCCCAAAGTGCTCACCCGGACAATTTTACCGCACGCAAGAATTTTTCATACCCGCCCCCCTTCCCGGCATACATTCCTGAGTCAGGAGAAAAGTGGCAATAATGTGCTGTTAATTAACAAGATGCCAGCTAATAAAAAAAAGGAAGGCCCCAATTCATACCAGCAATGTTTATATGGGCATTGTGTTGGTTTTTTTCCTCTCCCTCCTGCTCTCACTTGCCACCCCTCCTCCCAAACAAGAACACACACACACAATTCTCAATCCACCTCTTATGGGCATGTCATTCAATTCAAGAGCAGTAGCTTGTAGTCTAATAATATGGGGTAAAAAGGGGGAAAAATAAGTGTCTAACAGTGTAGAATACCCTGGTTTTGCTTTGTCCACAGCAATGCTCAATGTCTGGTCACATGAGTGCAAGTTAAATGTACTTAGATTTTTCTTCAATTAGGGAACCAGTAGCCATCTTCTGGCTGCAAGCCCAAAACAGCAACAAAGGTGTGGCGTTAAGAAGTGACACCCACTCCCCATATTAATGTAACTAGTGGAATAACAGCACGACTCCCATGGCTTTGAGGGGGGGGATGACACATGATTCAGCATATCTGTGCCACCTCCAGATTGCTCTGGGTTCAAAACAGCAAACAGAAATCAGAACAAAAGTCTAGTTGGGGTGTTTCTTTCTAGTTTGGGGGGGGGGGAACAGCATGCCAAAAACAAGTTGGCTGCCAGTGGCCACAATGTTACCCTTTTCGATGGTCCCGCACAACCCTTTCACACACACCCTTGGCCAGCTGTGCCTTCAATACTTGTGGTTTAGTATTAAATACCAATCAATGAATGGTGAAGAGACCACTGGCCACATGATTCCACAATTGCAGTGTGGCAACGTGAACTACAGTGAGAAATGCAACACCCCATCTCACCTTACACTAAAGGTACAACCACTGATATACCAGCTCTCTCCTGGCAGTCTAAATCATACAAAGCAGGTGCATGCTCCCCCTCCTCAATTCAGGCATACTTATGTTTCAGTAGGGTCATGGTGGTATAGAGTCCACCGGCCAAAACAGTCCTTTTCTCCCGGGGAACAGACTTCTATAGCCCGGAGGTTAGTTGTAACTCAAAGACAGTTCCAGATCCTACCTGGAGATCGGGAGGCCAAACCCTCCTATTCTGCAAACTCTGGTCATGCTTCTGATAGAAGAAATGCTTTCCAATTACAAGCCACAGGTCTTCCTCTTTGCCACGTGCTTACTCAAGACATTTCTTCAATTCATTTGCTTCTTCTAGACCAGGGGTAGTCAAACTGCGGCCCTCCAGATGTCCATGGACTACAATTCCCAGGAGCCCCCTGCCAGCAAATGCTGGCAGGGGGCTCCTGGGAATTGTAGTCCATGGACATCTGGAGGGCCGCAGTTTGACTACCCCTGGTCTAGACTGATTATGCAGATTGTGGAGAGCAAGCTTGGTGTAGTGGATAGGAGTGCGGACTTTTGATCTGGCGAGCTGGGTTTGAGTGTGTGCTCCCCCACATGTAGCCAGCTGGGTGACCTTGGGCTCGCCACAGCACTGATAAAGCTGTTCTGACCGAGCAGGAATATCAGGGCTCTCTCAGCCTCTCCTCCCTCATAGGGTTTCTGTTGTGGGGAGAGGAAAGGGAAGGTGATTGTAAGCCGCTTTGAGGCTCCTTCGGGTAGAGAAAAGCAGCATATATCAAACCAACTCTTCTTCTTCCTGTGTACCAACAAGGGAAGATTTCCCTTGCCGGACACAGTCTGCCCCTGCTTTTCATGAAGCCAGGGCAGAAAGGTTCCACCGCGCCATGCTGCAGTGGGAGCAGAAGGGTGTTGCAGTTCATGAAGGTGGGATAGCATTATGACACCCTTGTGGGAGTGGGGAAAAGCCTCTTTTGGTGCCCAACGGGGTGGTTTGTGTCCCTACCAGGACACTGTTGGTTCACTGAATTCATGGGCCCAGCATGACTGTCGATGGCACCCGCGTTACAAAAGGGAATGCTGAATACCGTGTGGCATTGGAGGCCCTAAAGCGGGCCAGGGCCAGGAGGGGGCCAGGCTGATGGCAATGTTGTGCATCAATGGAAATAGGCACCACTGCCATGCAAGCGCCAGCCCACTTATCCCTCCAGTGCATAATCGGTCTTAGTCCTCATCTTCCCTCCATTCACTCTAGTCTATCCATGCCATTTATGTGTTTCCAGCCAGCAATTTTTGCAAGGGTTTGACATATTTTTTCAATGCAAACTTGCAGGAACATGCATTAGCCAAACTCACAAAGTCACATTTCTGAGCAGGGTCATACTTTTAAAAACAAACTCTATGGCAGGCTTTCTCTACCCTGGGTTTCTTGATGGCTTGGGAAGGGTTTCCCAAATGGGTGGGAGTTAATTTTAGTTTATTTTTAATGTGTTAAACATTTATTGGGTGACATGACCACATATGGTCCTGTTGACCCACCTTGCCCCTCCCGAAATGGCCCATGAAGGGATTGGTGGGGGTGGGAAGGGGAGAGGGCCAGGGATGGGTGTGTACGCAGCTATGCTTCAAAAGATTCTGCACCATCATGCCACTTCTAGGGTTTCTTGAAGCCTGAAGAATGTTTCAGAGGTTTCTCAACAGTAAAAAAAGTGGAGAAAGGCTGCTCTACAGAAATATGTTTTTCCTTTGCAATCTATGGCTTCAAAAGAGACAGGGTGTCTTCTCCTGCCACGGTTTCAAAATGGAGCACAGCTGCGGGAGAATGCCGTCCATGTTCCCCATCCTGAATTGCTGCACAGTTGCTAACCACCAACAATAAAGGAAGGACATATGGAAGCATTAGAAGGTAAATATTCACATCCCACGGGGCACTCCAAAGAAATGCCCACCTGAGAACTGAAAGGCTGGGCCAGAGCTCCAACAATGCTCACAGCCATTCTGAGACCAATTTTGTTTTGCTTTTTACTCCTATTTTTGAATTTGAAATTGTCTCCATTTTTAAATAAACTTACCAATAGAATTATTGTTTTGTTTTTGTGTGTGGGTGTAGTTTTCTACTGGACATTTTCACTGATACAGCGGAGGAAATAAAGGGGAACCAGTTTTCTAAGAAACCTGAAGCATAACTGGAATCCTCAATATTCTGCAGTTGCCTCAAGATCTTGTAGCTTCATTTAAAAACACCCAACTCTGAACACATAAAATCCATCTCGTTCGGGTGGGGAAAGCATGCAACAGATGGAATATGACTTTACAACAGGGGACAGGTATATGTGGCACAAAAGCTGTGAAGTCAGGAGGGTGGGAAAAACTGCACCGACTTATTGAAAAATGTACCTCCGTACACACCTTAAGGCACTCTTGCTAATGAAGCATCTGTACTGTTACCTCATTCTCTTCCAACAGGACAGCCCAGGGCTAGGGAGAGGTTAGCAAGCACAGAAAGGAGAAGCAGTGGATCAGTCGCTAGGCAGATGCCTTGCATGCAGAAGCTCTCAGTTTTGGTTGCTAGTATCTACCCAATTAAAAGATACCAAGTAGCAGGTGTCGAGAGACCTATCCATGTTCCAGATCCTGGGCCTAATCTGCACACAATAGATAATGCACTTTCAATGCACTTTAGAAGCAGATTTTCCTGTTCCGCACTGGAAAATCCATCTGGCAAAGCACATTGAAAGTGCATTATCCTATGTGTGCGGAATGGGCCCTGGAGTACTGTTACTGCTGGTCGAAGCAGACAATACTCACATGGGAAAGCTTAGGGAAGACCCGAAAAAGGAGATGAGGATACTCTGTGCTCTCAGACTAGTCGCTCCTTTCTAGGATCCAGGCAAACTGGCAGGAGTTAAGGGAGTGAGGAATCATAGAGTTAGTAGGGACCTCCAACGTTATCTGGTCCAACCCCTGCACAATTCAAGACACTCACAACTACGTGGTTTGAAAACTATCGGGCTGAATCCTATGTTCCATGATTAGAAAGTTTGCAACAGAACATTTCCCACCTTCCTCTGACCACTGCAGCCTGCTGGCCTCTCTGAAATGGACTCTTGGAATCGTGTAGGTAGGGGAGGCCTCTAGGGCAGTCGTCCCCAACCTTTTTATCACCGGGGACCGGTCAACGATTGACAATTTTACTGAGGCCCGGGGGGGGGTAGTCTTTTGCCGAGAGACATCACCACCACTGCCTGAGCCCCTGTTCCACTTGTTTTCCCGCCGGTGCCCCTGACTTCCCGCCACCTGCTGGGTGGTGCTGCTAGCAGCAGCTGCGCAGTGCCATGCCGAGGGAGAGCCCCAGCCTTGGTGGCCACTGGAAAGCATCAAAAGTGAGCCGGCAGCAGAGTGGCAGGGCAGCCCCCGAGACAGCAGCCGGGGAGGAGGACGAGAAGGAGCCACAGCCCGGTACCGACTGAGCCACGGACCGGTACCGGTCCCCGGACCAGGGGTTGGGGACCACTGCTCTAGGGGACGAAGAAGCTGCTCTGTAAAAACCTATGTGCAAACAATAGCCCATTATGCGACATGAAAATTCATCGCTTCTAAATCCTACGGAGGAGGAGAAGCGTTTATTTCACACAGATGCAAAATTTAATTATACAATTGTAAAGGTTTCCATGCAGTCGGGGCCTAAACTATAGCATTAAGTAAGTTACAGTTAATCCAGCCCTGACATGAGATGATGCCAAAACAGCCAAATGTAGCATAATTACCATCACCTGAACAGGTAGTTATAACAGGGATTCCAGATTACGTGGCCGTTAAAGCACTGCTTCCTCATTCTTTCCTGATTATGGTCCCATTTATTCTAGAAACTGACCTGTATTTTTTTTTTAATTTTACCTTTTTGCTTCTATATGATATAGAAGGGCAAGCTTGGTGGGATGTGGATGGTCTTTACACTATTATTTCACCATTTTCTCATGGGGACTGTTATAAACAGTGCCAATAGTTATATCCACAGTCACAGTCACCATTCTTTTGTTTACTCATTTTAACACTGGCACTATTACCCAATTGGGAATCCACGCCATTTCTGTCTCCAACATTTGGCAATATTCCTGGTGTCGTGATATAACAGTGTTAATTATCTCAAACTGGATTTTTAAAAAGTAGAAAATTATACCTCCAACGGGATCAACAAATATATGGGGTAGTGGATTTGTGACCATAAGGGATCCAAACCTCCTGTGTTGGTAAGAAAATCTGCAAGTTCAAAAATTCAACATCTATCACCATGCAACTAATACCAAAACAACAATTTGATTACACACAATGTCCCTAGTGTGGGTCGACCTGTATAGAATTGCCTGGGTGTTAGAATAAAAGAAAGTAAGGTGAGAGCTATCCGAGTACAGGCTGCTAGTAAGTGCTAAGTAGCAGTCTTCAAGCAAAGGTTGGATACACACTTTTCTTGGATGCTTTAGGATGCTTAGGGCTGATCCTGCGTTGAGCAGGGGGTTGGACTAGATGGCCTGTATGGCCCCTTCCAACTCTAGGATTCTATGATTCTAAGTACAGGAGTGGTTTAAGGATTTGCGGGGCCCTAGCAGAGTACAGTTGTGGTGGGAGCAGCTGGACTGGGGGTAGAGGAGTCCCCCACAGCGGAAAGGGGTGTCACTCCGAGTGTCTTTAAAGAGATAAAAGGGGGAGGTGAGAGACTATGCCCCGGATCCCTGGGGAAGGGAAGGCACTGTTAGGGGCCCCTGGAAGTGGGGAGCCCCTAGCACATACTATATGTGCTACATGGATCAACCTGCCCGGGATAAGCAGTGGCATCCAAAGCATATATTTTAAATAGCATCTACAGGGCGAAAGCTACTAAGCTCCCAGGATCCAACTGAAACATTTGGACTTTTCATTACATCACGTTTACATTTTGGTCCACCTATGTAAAACAATTCCTATTAGAAAGAGAGAGCAAACAGTGCTAAATACAGGTGAAATCCATGTGAGAGATTTGCTTCTTCAGCAATACCCATTGATTTATTTCCTAAATATTCGCACCATCTTTCCTACAGTATCCTGGTTTGTGAGCATATAAATCGGTGATCCCCAACCACCGGGCTGCAGCAAATGCTGGCATGGGAATTGTAGCCCATGGACATCTGGAGGACCGTAGTTTGACTACCCCTGCCTAAGACTATTCTTCACTGGACCTGTTCATCCCAGTCTTCCATCATAGCCTAATACCATGCATGGTTTTCTTGGGGACATTTTTGCTTTCTCATTCCCTCAGATCACACAAAGCAACAAATGAACTTCTGGAGGGGGATGCAAGGAACCAGCTGAATGTATGACACTGTTTATCACAGCTAAAAAAGCATAATTTGCCTATGGCTGCCCAGCAGGATTAGGACTAAGGGCAAGATTTGAACATGAAATCTCCTAACTCACCCTTGTGGGCAAAGTTTAAATTGGCAAAGAGGTGCCAAACACCTGGATGCGTAAAAGAATACAATAGTTTTGTTGTGAAGAGAAACAACTTGGTATAAAAAGGAGAGAGAGAGAGAGAGAGCTAACTGTCTAACTGTTCAATAAAATCAGAATCCAGTAAAGGTGCTACTGGACTCTGATTGTATTGTGCTACTTCAGACCAACACGTCTACTCATTTGTGTCTAACTGTTGTTCTGCACTCATTCAGTCTGTTCGGGAAGTAAGCAATGAGGAAGTGTGTGCTGAAAGGAGCAGAAAGTGACCAAGGAGGACAAAGAAGAATAGGTTAACATAACACGACGTGATGGAGTCTCAAAGCGGCTTACAATCACCTTCCCTTCCTCTCTCTGCAAAAGACACCCTGAGAGGTAGAATGGGGCTGACAGCGCACCGGGAGAATTGTGAGTAGTCCAAGGTCATACAGATGGTTTCATGTGGGGATCAAACTCAGTTCTCAATTTAGAGTCCCCACACTGGCTCATAAGAGACTATTCGAAACATATCAGGATGTTCCTAATCCAACTATGCTAAATATATGTCTCCTCTGATGACCCCTGCAGGATATTCTTGAAATGTTTTAGAATCTTGCACACTCCAGATCTTGCTCATTCCAACAACCTCTACCACAATGGATACCACCAGTTCTCATTATCCTGCAGCTGGCAGCTTGCCTCAGTTTCTCCATTCCTGCTGGCTGAGTCTAGGTTTCTTCTACAACGCCCAACTTCTCCAGACAGTCATTTTGCTGCCCGGGGTCAAAGCCTGTGTTTTCACAGGCAGACAACTGCAGGGTTGAATAAGCAGATAATTGGACATAATGTTGCATAAACTTATTCCTAACATCATTATCATGATTACTATGTTGCTTATCTTTTTACACAGATATGTTCTTCAATACCAACTCTTGGCCAACTCAATCAAGTCAAAACAAGGGAGCTTAGAGATGCACCCAAAAAAGGAACGTCCTTCCGGGATTAACCCCGAAGGGTAATGTTCCCACTTATTTAAAAAGAAAAATTCTTGGCCGTTGATATTTTTTACTGTTCGAAATAATTTACTACTGTGACATCAAAGCGAGGCGTTTTACAAGATATATTTAAATTTTAAATATTCAGCAACAAGGCAAGGTCTGTGACGCTTGAATTCTTGGACACTCATCAATCAAAAGTAATTTAGCGGGTTTTTTTTAAAGGTGTCGCCTCGCTGGAATGGTGCCTCTTTTGTTTTCGCACACAGATGTTGAATCCTTCTTCCTGCTTCTCACCTCTTCCCATAAAAGGTCTACAAGCCTTTCAGATCAATGAAGCAGTCATTGGAAATAGATTCCTCACCAATGCCCCCAAAAGATGGTTCAAGGTATCTTCACAATTAAGAGAAGAAACGGACCAGGTTTTAAAAAATCCAATTTTCATGAACCCATAATTGATTCAGAATACAACCATCTAACTTGAGTGAGTGGAGTGGAGGCCTCACGTAGATAAAATTGAAAGGGTACAAAGGAGAGCGATGAGGATGCTCTGGGGCCAAGGGACCAAGCCCTATGAAGATAGGTTGAGGGACTTGGGAATGTTCAGCCTGGAGAAAAGGAGGTTGAGAGGGGACATGATAGCCCTCTTTAAGTATTTGAAAGGTTGTCACAGAGGAGGGCAGGATGCTGTTTCCATTGGCTGCAGAGGAGAGGACACGCAATAATGGGTTTGAACTACAAGTACAACGATATAGGCTAGATATCAGAAAAAAAAAATTCACAGTCAGAGTAGTTCAGCAGTGGAATAGGCTGCTTAAGGAGGTGGTGAGCTCCTTAGCAGTCTTCAAGCAAAGGTTAGATACACACTTTTCTTGGATGCTTAGGGCTGATCCTGCGTAGAGCAGGGGGTTGGACTAGATGGCCTGTATGGCAACTTCCAACTCTATAATTCTATGATTCTAACTTCAACTGCAAGTCGGCTTCAGGCTGGTTTATTGTTGGATATTTTTGGTTAAATTTCTATGCCGCCGTTCCTGGACCAGCTAGCCCACGGCGGCTGAAAACAAATACAGACTATAATAAAAATAACGCAACATAACCTTAAAATCCCCTCTCCCCAACCCCCACCTCCCAAAAAAACCCTTACCAAGCCAGCAATTGCTGCCATTTGTGCCCAGGAAGATGTCAAACGAGGACAGAAACACCAAAAGGCACTGGCCATCAAAGGAGGGGTGAGATTTTCACACCCTGGCCTCAACCAAATGCCTGGCAGAAGAGCTCCATCTTGCAGGCCCCAGTTGTGGAACTGAAGAAGTTCCATCAGGGCCCTCAGTTCCCCTGGGAGCTCATAAGCTCCTGAGGGACTGCCTCTCCACCTATGCCCCCCAAAAAGAGCTACACTCTGCAGGCACCAATAAACTGGTGATCCTTGGAACCAGGGAGCCTCACCTAGCCTTGACGAGGGCCAGGGCTTTCTCAGTCCTGGCCCCCACCTGGTGGAATGAGCTCCCAGAAAAGATCAGGGCCCTCCTGAAACTAAAACAATTCCGCAGGGCATGCAAAACGGAGCTCTTCCACCAGGCTTTCGGTTGAGGCCAATGAAGCTATACCTCAATCAAAGCCTGGAGACCCCTCCCACCACCAACTACATCACAGACAGGGTGTCAAACCACAGTGCTGGAAAACGCAAAATAACGAGCTGCAAAATCAGAACGCTATAATTAAACACTAAACGTTAAAAGTTAACGCTAAACATTCAGTTGTTATGAGCTTTACTGTCAGAAATATTACATGTTCTCAATTATTATATGTTCTAATGATGGTGTTCTTTGTATTATATAACGAATTTCACTGTAAACTGCCCTGAGACTTAGGGAAGGGTGGCATACAAATGTAATAAATAAATAAACTCCACCAGGCAGGGGCCAGGCGAACCTCACGTGGGCCAGGAACCTCCAACCTGTTCATACCCACAGAGCACAAAGCCCTGTGAAGGGCATAGGGGGTTAAACGGTAACCATCACAGCTCCCTAACAAGGATCACTTTCCCTTACAACTCCATGGTTAAGGATCTATCAAAGGATCTATCAAAATCAGCTTCTTTTTCAGGGAAAGCCATGATAGTTAAATGAGCTCCATACTTGTTGAAGCATATGGTAGAGGTGTGCTCATATCACTCCAATCCAGAAGCCCACGAGAGCAATTTATTCATCCATTCCCACTGCAGAACGGAGTGGGAGGGTCTTGGCTGCAATGGATCCCCATCAGGGGTTGGAGGAGTAAATGGCTTAAGAGGTATACAACTTTGCTCTACTGACAGTTCTAAGGCTGGGACAAGAACAGTTAACAAAAGCCAGTCTGCTGAGTACAGGGGATTTCCTGGAAAAAATACTGCCTGGCAAGGTAGCAGGTAATTTTGACTGAATCAAAGCCAGTAACTTTCCTCAGTGCCACCCACTGAGATTTGGGCATTTGTAAAAAAAAAACGAACATGGTTCTTCCAAATCGAGCCTAAATATTGTAAATCTTGAGCCCCACAGTCCTGTGTGGCCCTGCATAATCTATTATTGGCTTCTGGATGTTATCCCTCCTCTAACAAACGGAAAGTGGCCTTTCATGATGAAAGTGCAAATGAAAGTTTAATAATATCAGGACATGCTGTGGGAACCTAAGCAGAGTGATACCGTTCTAAGACCTTAGAAATTAACAAGCTTAGAAAGATACTATATTTACTCAAGACTAGTATTTTTTCACAAGTGGACTATAAAAATGGGTGGGGAGTTGTCTAACATTTACATACAAATTACAGTTATGCCCGATAACAATGAATGTGTGTGTGTGCATAGTTTCAAAGGGGCTGTGTCTCACATTCAGGGTCGTCTTCCTAAATACTTATTTAGGATTGTGCCATTAAGTCACTTTTCATCAAACATGCACTAAGTTGCCTGTGAAATTTCCAGGATCATCTTAGCATGCCCCCCCCCCTTTGCATAATCAAAGTTCAGGGAAAGCTCCGGGTTCAGCCAGGGCCCCCTAACTACCACTGTCATCAAAAACCTTGCCAAGAACAGGTTAAGTATTGTTTCTTCACTATGTTCTGGTAACACGATCTGACCCTGGCTGAGAAAATAACCGGACAGTTTATTGGTCCAAAGTTGGAAAATCAAAATAGATGCCTTTCAAATTGAATGTGGTTGTCCAATAATAATAGTAGTAGTAGTAGTAGTAGTAGTAGTAGTAGTAGTAGTAACTTAACATGTATTCATATGCACTTAAGAAGCCTGGAGTTTGCATTGGTTTGGCACTGCATTTTTCCTCTTTCCTCCCACAAAAAAGAATCACTAATTCTGCTTTTTAGACTTGAACAACTAGGAGTACAGTTTTGTGATCTTTAGCTATATTTACTGACATTCAAAGGTAGATTCTATCTTGTCAGATTGTTATAAATGGGACCCCAGGGATTCAACACACACAGCCTTCAGCAGATGTGAAAGCTGCTTTTTTTTAGATGCTCCTCTCTCAAGCTTTCAATAGGTCTTGAGTTTTCAGTGTGAAAATAACACACAGTAACTCTAAAAAATAAAATTCCTTTTACCAGATTATTACCGCCGCAGGATACAATCCTCCAGAATCCTCAACTAAACAAATTTCACAACATTCCTGCCTCTCCTCCATTCAATTTAATGGGACTTGTCGAAGTGACCATCCTAAAAGATTGAGGCCAAAAATAGAACAACAGTTTGGTTTCCCCAACTGATTTGTGGATACAACGCGTCCAAAAAAAAAGTTATAAGACTCATTCAGAAAAGAGCAGGGATTACAAATCATTCTTGGTGGGTTGTTTATTTTTTTTTTAAAGAACAGAAAATTCCTTGTTCCCATTATGTTTGAAACAGATTGTCTGGTCCAGACCTGTTTCTGTATACCGCAAAACATCAACACGCTTCTGACTATGCTAGAGTGTGTTCATTTCAAAAGGTAAACTCTGAAGCTGTTACAGGCAAACAGGGATTTTTTTCCCCCCCGGAATAACTTTGGAGAAATGTTTGAACAAGAATTTAAGAGCTTTGCGGTAAGGGCATATATGTTGCTTTATTTTTCTGGCTCCTGAAGTACTGTTTAAGTAACTATTTAAAAGATGAGAAAGGGGGAGTTGTGGTGAGGAGGGAAAGGATCGTAGACCCACAACAAAGAGACTATTTACATGCGTTTTTATTTCTGGTTAATATAAAAGAAATATGGTAATGATAAAACAGCTCTAAATTTTCAAGCCATTTGTCTTGATCATTAGCTTTCCTGAGGATCATTTGAAGAGGTTAAATTCGTCACCCTTTTATAAATCCTTGGATGCTTTTATTTTCTGTTTAAATAACTTGTAATTTCCCCCCAAGGTGCTTTAACAATCCAATGCGCTTTCCTTTTTCCAATACTGTCACTTAGATTTGGGATGGGTGACTATGTTTAGCATCAGTTCAGAAACACACTTTGAGTCAAATGACCTTAAATAAGTGCCCAGCCAGAAACCTGATCCTACCGGTGCCTGCAGGGGTCTTTTGCTGAACCAACATTAAATCCGGTACAAGCTAGTCAACTTTGTAGGTGAACCAAGCATTGTTAAAAGGAATAATTCTCAGCCATTTTCAGGACGGTTTTTTTAAATCCAATATACACTATTTCAGTAAACTGTTTACAAATAGGCTTTCGTTTTAATTGTTCAGTTGTATTTAGATATCTAGACAGCCTACTACCAGCATCTAGAGCAGTGGTTCTCAACGTGCAGGTTGCAACCCCTTGAAGGGTCGTTCGGCCCCTTCCTAGAGGTTGCCGGCAGTGGAGGCGGCCTCCACATGGCACCGGCCTCCTCCACACCGCCTCAGAGCTCATGGAAGCCTTGGAGGTGAAGAGCATCACGGCGAGTGCCGCAGCGACCAGGAGCGGCGGTGCATGCACATGCCTGCCCGCCCGCGCGCGCCACCACTGCCCCTGCTGCAGGGGACGCAGCATCAAGGGGGTTGAGAACCGCTGATCTAGAGCCTCTGTGGCATTCAAATACCAGAAAACTATCATTTTCACACAGGCTACAGTCATTCCAACCTGATTAATCTGGTAGATTTTGATGAATTATGGATCCTGTCACGTGTTGAACCGTAGGGATCGCCATTCCGCTTACTGAAGGAATACGCTCAAGCTGGCGTTGCTGAGGAAGAGGAAAGGCTACAGAGCGGTTATTTTGGAAGTTTTATTTTCACATGTGAAAATGCCGAACAGCTGTTCAAAGAATAATTTGCGTTCAGATGTCACAAACAAATAAAAGTTTGTTCGAGATGAGGACAATCTGGCTTATCCACATGGCTCCCACATTTCCTCCCTGGTTCCTCCTTCACATGCACTGCAGATGTGTAGACCAAGGTGGTACCATGGTCAAGAGCGTTAAACGAGGACCGGCGTTCTCAACCAGGGTTTTGTGAAACCCTGTGGTTTCTTGACCGCTCTGGAAGGGTTTCCAGAAAGTTATTTTTTTCCTGGGAGTTAATTTTTTATATGTATTTTGTAAATTATTAAACGTGTAAAGGTGATATGACCTTATATGGTGATGCCAACCTGAACTCTCCCTTCTAAAATAGCCAATGATAGTTCTGAAAGAAGTGGGAAGGGGAGGGGCCCCAGGTCAGTGTGTACACAGCAATGCTTCCCAATCGTATTTTGCATGACCGTGCCACTTCCGGGGTTTCTCAATGCCTGAAGAACATTTCAGGGGGTTCTCAATGGTAAAAAAAGTTGAGAGAGGCTGGACTAGGGTCTAGGAAACTCAGGTCTGACTATACACTTGCCCATGGAAACTTCGTGGATGACTTTGGGCCAGTCACATGTTCCCAACCTAACCTACCTCAAAGGGTTGTTGTGACAGAGGAGAGGGATGTAAACCGCTTTGGATCCCCATTGTATAGAAAGTTGAGATGTAAATGAAGTAAGTAAACAACTTCAAGTTGTTATGATATATATAAGTACTTCCTTAAACAACCTAGTGAGTGTGCGTGATCCAGAGGAGAACCCCGTCTTACCTCACCGATGTCCCCCCTCATATAAGAGACATACAAGCAGGGCTGCCAACTCCAGGATGGAAAATTTTTTGGAGGTAGAGCCTGAGGAGGGTGGGGGTTGGGAAAAGGAGAGAGGTCTGTAAGGTATAATGCCATGTAGTCCACCCTCAAGCAGCCATTTTCTCCAGGGGAACTGACCTCTGTCCTTGGGAGATTGCTGGGTGCTGGCAACCTTATTTACAAGCCTTCTAAGAAATTACTAAGGCAATTGTTTGTGACATTATGCTGAAATATTCGATTTCAAAGTCATAGGCCCAGTTTCAAGTCGCAGAATAATCTGATTTCTTTAATTTTGATGCAGATTACTTCAATGCTACCTTATATTCAATGGAATCACTCATTTCCATAAATTCAAGGTGAATTTGAGGTGACTGCTCAACTGTGGCCTATTATGCACGGGTGTTTTCCCTTGCTGTCACCATGCATGTCTGTCGGGTTCTCTCTGTCATTTTGCATTGATTTTCCTCCCTGCAGCACTCAGTTCACTTTCTGGTGACTGTTTCCTCGGGGGGGGGGGGAGGGTGTGTGCTGATTATTCCCTTTTGCTTCGAAACCAAAGTTAATTCAAAAGTGTACAGAATCCCTCAGATTACACCACCCTTTTGCTGCATCTTGAAGGTCACTCCCCCACCAATATCAAAGTCGTTCTGCCCCCTCTGCAGTTTCTCCCATCTTCCCTTTCATTGGTGTACAAGTTCAATTTCCCCCTCATTTTTACATTTTTTTAAAGTGACGTGAGTCCATCAATATGAGACTATCGCTAGTCTCAGATCGCTGAATTCACAAAAATTAAACAATTGGGGAAGTTTCAAAGAAGATGTGTGAAGGTCTCTACTGGGTTTTACTTGAAAGGGGGATCAGGGAGGCGGCAAATGGCAGCACCCGCAATGCAAAAAGATAAAAGGATTTCAGAATTTCATGCAAACAAAATTAAAAGGGGGGAATCGTCAGCATAGAATGAAATTGACATGAGATATAAAGAGAAACAAAGGGATGGGGAAGCCTAAAACTTTGAAAACATTTTTCCCCTTAATGCTTTTTGTAGGGGAATCACTGAGCCTCTTGTGGCGCAGAGTGGTAAGGCAGCAGGGATGCAGTCTGAAAGCTCTGCCCGCGAGGCTGGGAGTTCAATCCCAGCAGCCGGCTCAAGGTTGACTCAGCCTTCCATCCTTCCGAGGTCGGTAAAATGAGTACCCAGCTTGCTGGGGGGTAAATGGTAATGACTGGGGAAGGCACTGGCAAACCACCCCGTATTGAGTCTGCCGTGAAAACGCTGGAGGGCGTCACTCCAAGGGTCAGACATGACTCAGTGCTTGCACAGGGGATGCCTTTACCTTTACCTTTTGGGGAATCATTTGGCAGTCTTCAGAAGTGTAACATTAAAATGGTGGCTGAGCCACATGGACCTTCTGCAAACCACTAAACCAAAGAATCACTTGGGATTGATCCATTTGGAAGGCAGAATACAATCTACACAGGATAGGCTGTAAAAAAAACTGCCAAGATCGTGACAAGTGTGCAGGATCAAATTAGAATCACAAAGAAAAACACGTGCATTTGCAAGTATGTGCAATTTAGTGGCACAAGAATAAAAAAGCTCTCCAGAGTTTCTGCCAGGGGACTCCTTACAGATTGTAGCCCTCTGCATAGCATGGTGGAGTTGCATGTGATTTTGCACAGGCATGCGCACAAGCTCATGCACACACAGTGGCAATGATCACAGCTTCCAGTGTCAGTGTTAGTGAGTTTTACCATGCATTCTCTATACTCGATGTGTTTCCCCATATTATGAGATCGCAATATGAGTAAGCGATAACAGAGCAGATAATCTTGCAGTGCTCTGCAATACGGAATAAGGGGCTTCCCAGCTGCTTGTCAGTGAAAAAAAAAAGTCTGGTCAGTTTGAACATCGGGATTGCCCCCTTTGCCCATGTCCCTTTCTGCTTCCTTTTATTCAACAAACAGACACTAAAACGCATGCGCAAAACCTGAACCATGAGGATTGAAATGGGAAGCCTTTGCTAGATGCGACTGTGCAGCTGTGATAAGACAAAGGTGTGGGTTAAAAAACACAAAACAAAACTTTGGATGCCGCCTCCCGCACATCACAAGTGACATTCCACCCCGATTTAGAAAAGTCCGTTTTTAAAATTACAGATGTAGAATAAATACACCAGAGGGAAAAGACCTGTGGGTTGGGCAGGCACAGAATCCGAAGTCAAGATTAAACTCTCACCGCTCTGGAAACGTGCAGTGAGATGTGTGTGTGCGTAATGGGCCTACCTTGAAAGCGAAGCCCTTGTCAGGTGTCTGTCAAAAGTATGACCCTGTGTGTTCAAGTTACATTTCTGAAAACAGTACTTCAGTGTCCTTGCCCTTCGCCACCCTTTGCTTCCCGAGCTTCTCGGCCGTGTGTCTGAAAGTGCTTATTTTGTCCCACTGAGCACTCTGAGGAAACTCCGAGTCTCCCAACCTCATCAAGAGAAGAGAAACCGGAGGAGGGGGGGGGGGAGAGAAACGGGACCCAAAACACAGCAGCATGAAGCCAGGCGAAGAATTTACTGAAAGACTTCAGCCCTCAAGTGGCTGAAAAGGGAAAGAAAGAAAAGAAAGGGTTGCATGTTTTAAAAAGAGCGAGAGAGAGAGAGAGAGAGAAGGAAACCTGAAAGATAGAAGCGGCAACTGAAGGAGGTTTTTGCTTATTAGGAAAAGAGGCCGCACCGTGAAGAGGAGACGGAGGTGACCAAACCAGCCGAACCGCTTGCAGCATTAATCAGTAACAAAAGAAGCCGGGGCTGCCGGCGGGGTCTGGCCCTTGAACCTGGACTCTGCTCTATAAATTGCAACTTGGAAATGGCTCTCTCTCTCTCTCTCTCTCTTTTTTTGCTAGAAAGACAGGTTGGCAAGAGGCCAAGTCTAGCTGCCACAACTGCTGGAACAGAAAAGGGGGGGGAGAAAGAAAGAAGGGGGGAAAGGAAAGGAAACTATCCTATTCAGGAAACTTCCCCTCAGTTTCAAGAAGCTGTTTTGTTTTTAACGAGCTAATAACAGGCCTCTCCAGAAAACAACGGGTCGGGGGGCCAGGTGAAAATTAATTGGGCAAGGGAGTGAAGGGGACGGGGGGGGGGGCACATGCGTGTGTGGAAGAGACTCCGACAAAAAATGAAACAATTCAAGGGCTGTTTTTATTCCCCCCACGATGTCCCTCAGCCTGGACTCTGTCTCCACACAGAAGAAACATCTCCTTGCACCTCGGTTTGCAGACCCCACCTCTGGCCAAGAGTTCAAGCAGACGCGTTTATGGCATCAGCCTCCAGGGCAACATTGAGAAAATTAGCAAATGCCTTTCTTTTTGAGGGGGGAAAAGGGGGGGCGAGCCATGCATAAGCCCTGTCCCTCTTTCCTCGATTCCTCTTATCCCCACTCTTTTATGAGATCGCGTAAAAATAGAAACCAGCATGGCATCAAACACAGAGCAGCACTGTTACATAAAGTACTTTTTAAGGGGGGGAAGCCTGAAAATAAATCACTGTCTACCTGTTCCCTAGAGATACCATCTTATTTAAGAGTTCTGGGACACCTATTAATAGAACGTGAAGATGGTCATGATCTAATAGCGATACAGACAAACCTACCTCAAGAATCAAGAGTTCTGTGGCACTTCGAAAGTCTAGTAACCGTTCATACATCTGTATCTTCATCAGCAGGGGAACACTGAGATCCGTCAAGCTGCTGGTTTCACATAGGAGTGTTCCTTCAGTTCACGTGACTACTGTCCTCTGATACAAGTGTGATGCAGAAAAGAGATGCATTGCGTTCTTCCAGCCATGCACATGACAAACCAAATCTATGAGTTTGGGCTCTGAAAGTTATTGTGACACGAAATCTCAAATGCTAGAGCCTGCTTCACGAAGAAGAAGAAGAAGAAGAAGAAGAAGAAGAAGAAGAAGAAGAAGAAGAAGAAGAAGAAGAAGAAGAGTTGGTTCTTATATGCCACTTTTCTCTACCCGAAGGAGTCTCAAAGCGGCTTATAGTCGCCTTCCCATTCCTCTCCCCACAACAGACACCCTGTGAGGTGGGTGAGGATGAGAGAGCCCTAACAACTTGGCAATACTGGTGTACTCACCCAGATATTTTAATGCTTTAAAATATATGAGTTCCAATAAAATGTTTCCGTTTTTATAACTGCTTTCATCCCTAACCTTTTTGGTTCTCGCCTGTCTTTCGGGTTCGGTTTTTCTGTTTCCCTTTATGGTACCGGTTGGACTAGATGACCCTGGAGGTCCCTTCCAAATCTATGATTCTACATGCGAGGACTAGAACAGAGGGTGCCAAGGCCTCGGTTTAGTGTTACACCTCAACTGTCTTGCAGTGAAGACACATTCCTCAGACACATAAAATATGCCACATTTCTAATGCGCAATGTTTCTAAACCCTGGCCGGGACATTTTAGAGTCTCAGAAAACAGCAAAATGGTTCATTTTTCTTCCTGGCCCAAATCTAAACTCCCCTGATGTTTGTGGTAAAAAAGAACAAATCAAATTACTGATGGACATCTACCTGTCTGTGGCATTGGAATAAGCCGTCTCTGTTCCCAGCAGCAGGCCCAACCCCTTAACCAACAGTGTGGTCAAACAGAACATGCATACATCACCCATGAATATTTAATGCCCCTGCCAAGTCACTAGGGTCTTTTCATTTATTATTTATTTATTTATTTAGATTTTTATACCGCCCTTCCCTATGGCTCTGGGCAGTTTCGTGTCTCCCTGCGACACTTATGCGCCAAACTTTGCAGTATGAAGTGACCCTAAAAGTAGAGTGCTCCAGCTGGCCCTTTAACATCAGTTTGCTCTGCAGCCAATGTCCAGCGATGTAATCTGCTTTCAAGTCATGAAAAGTTTCCTCTGACCATTTCCACACATGAAGCCTTTTCTTTAAAGGGGCAGGAAGTTTTTCTCCTGGTCTGTTGGTAACCCTATCTAAAAAGCTTCGACCCGGGGGGGGGGGTGTATTATCAGAGGGACTGAGATAACTGTTTTTAAAGTGCTCTAAAATTATTCATATTGCTTATCGGTCTAAGCATCATTGTTTGCCCAGCACATTTTCAGCACGCACGGATGCTGTGCAAATCTTTATCTTACCTTTTTTGAACAACCAGAGAGTTGTGTTGTTGGGGCTTTTTTTTCAGAATGAGAACTGAAAAGGAGCGTGCTGAAGGAAGACAGTGTGCAGTGGGTAAAAAGGAAGGGGGAGGGAGCCACGGAGAGGGGAGGGGGGGGGAGGAGAAGGCTGAACATCTATTCAAGGACCAGGCGTGCTGACCAAGGTCAGCTGGGGAGACATGGCCCCTCACAGCAGCTGCGCAATTATGCCTAAATTATGCATGGCACTGAAATTCCAAAGATCAAGCCTGGTAAACCCAGACAGGAAGAACGCGACACAAGGCTTGTGGGATACCAGAAAAGGAGATGCTGAATGATTTTAATTGCTCGGCGATTTTCTAAAGGCTAGATTAAGACGCTCTCTAGTTAAAGGGCCTGATGCGCCATACAATTTTGCTGGCATAAACGCAAATAAAAAGATCCTAATGAGAAAGACGCTGAAGCGGTGGCCATGATCAAAAGGTTAAAGAAAAATACAAAACAAAACTAAACAAAAAAAAAAACCAAGCCACAATCTACAGAATGGAGGCGCCCCTATTCTTTCTTTCTTTTTTACATATGAAACAGGCATGCAAACTCAAGCCTAATTAACTTACTTCCCCCCCCTTCAGAAAGGTGTACTTTGTTTGTTAAAATTAATATATATGCACACATCTTATATTCGTAAAAACTATCTTTGATTGGAATTTCCTGAGTGAGAAAAACGTTTCCCCGTTCCCTCTTTTTTTTTTCCTGCCTCAAAGTAACGAACACGTTTTGAGTTACTAACAAATATAAAATAGTCCGGATGCAGGGACTGGGGCAAGTTCAAAACCTTTTTCTTCTTTAAAAAAGCCTGCAAAGGCATGAATGAAAAAGAACGGGTCGGGGGAGGAGGAAGGGGGGGGAGGAGAAAGACCAAAGGGCACACACACTCCCAAACCGAGCTTGCCCAGCTTGTAGAAGAAGAAGAAGAGTTGGTTCTTATACGCCGCTTTTCCCTACCCGAAGAAGGCTCAAAGTAGCTTACAGTCGCCTTCCCATTCCTCTCCCCACAGCAGACACCCTGTGAGGTGGGTGAGGCTGAGAGAGCCCTGATATCACTGCTCGGTCAGAACAGTTTTATCAGTGCCATGGGGAGCCCAAAGTCACCCAGCTGGCTGCATGTGGGGGATTGCCGAATCGAACCTGGCATGCCAGATTAGAAGTCCGCACTCCTAACCACTTCACCAAACTGACTTGTGGAGAACAGAAATTCCCCCTCCCTATCCATCACTGTAGGCTGCCCTCAGCCCCCCAGCAGGGCTTCAGAGAGCCCACAACCCTGCCGCAGCTACTGTCTGTGCTGCTGCTATAGGCATTTATTCCAGTTAAGGGGTTAACGATTCGTTTCCACTACTTCTCTCGAGAAAACCTACAATGAAAACATTGGCACACGAAAGCACTCTGACTGCCAGAATGCCACAGCGCGAGTGAAAAGTCCGTTTTGTTTTCATTACATTGCTGGGATTTCCGGCTTAGCTCCTTAGCTTAGATACTAAATCCCAAGATATTCCACCTACTTTTTATTTTTATTTTTTTTAAAGACTTTTCCCCTCCTTTTCTGGATGCATGCAACCCGTTTCGCTGATTTCCTTTTGGGTTGTTAATTTGCTTTTCCCTATTTTTTTTTTTTAAAGAAGGTAAAAGACAGGGAGAGAAATGTTTCTGAAAGTGTTTTGGCTGAAGTAGGCAGACGTGGTCTCTCAAGCTGCAGAGATCGGATATTTCTATTCAGCTGCAGCGTGGCTCAGTTGTGAAATGCAATTTCACTTAGGCTTGTCTGGAAAGGGTGGCTCCCCCACCCATTCTTGCTCCCCTCCCCATCTCTCGCTTTACAGGCCCCCTCTCCGGACCCCGCCCATCCGCCGAGGCAACATCAAAAATCAGAAATCCAGAATAAAGTGCTCCCAAACCCAAGCCCTTCCGAATCATACGATCTGAGATTTGAGCCTTCCTTATGCAAAATCATATGCGTGTACGTATAAAACCAAGACAGAAAACTGTTCTGATGTCAAAGACCTCTTGAGGGGGGAGGAAAGGGGGGGTCAATACTGTCTCATAGTGTATGCAGACAACGTCAGATCCCCCAGCACGGGTTCAAATGCGGGCTGAGAAATGAAAGCAAATAGCCGTAAAGCTGTGTTACAACAGCCTCTCCTTCCTCCTGCCACGGCAAAGGGGAGAGGCCAAGTACGCTATCCCCTTTATTTATTTATATATGATAAAGCCAAGCGAGAGTGACTTTTATTGATCAGGCTCTGGTCCCCAGCTGTCAAATCATTTGTAGTTGCAGGCCTGACTTTTCTGATGAGAGGGGGTGGCGAATGTCCTTTTCAACCGCTTTCCCATGTGACCTCGACTTCCCCGGCAAACCGTGTATGACTTGTCTCTTACGATCAATATTTCGCTAACGGTAAAAAGTAGCCAGCGTTTCTTTCTTTAAACTTACGTCCTGACAGATGCCCGTGCCTGTTTTCGTCTCCTTTTTAAATTTTTAAAATTACAATCACAACTTAATGACTTTTTTTTTTGTTTACGGTTTATTCATAACGGCACGGAGGAAAAGTTAAGCAGATTTGCCCCGTGCCAATTTTTTGCTGCTGTGTTTGTGTCAAAAAGAAATAGATTAACCTGTCAATATTTGAAATTACAGCACAGACTCTCGTACTCACAGACGCAAAATGAAAAGACTGCAGAAAAGGTCAGGAGTCAGAGCCAAAAATTTTGGGGTGGTTTATATACTGGGTACCCTTTTAGGGCTTCATACCAAAGTACAATCTCCCCTCCCCGTGCATAGAAAAGTAACATGTCAGGGAGAAGATTATTCTGCTGAAATACTAGCTCTTTTTATGCAGGGAGATCTTTTCATGGTTAGCACACAAACATGCCACTCGATCCACATGTATGCTCATATTTGTAGCCTGAAGTAGCATAATCCAGAAAAACCTCTATGACTTCATCCTATGCGTTCATAGGTTCTAAGAACCCGTGACATATCAAGGGGTAATTTAGGACAATCCCTCTCACTAAAGCAGGATTCACAGTATACCCCATCCATGACACACATTGTACTCTGATGATTAACCCATGCCATCACTCTGACTATAACCTGAATGGGAAACGACCATGAATGCCTATCACTATGTGACCCTCTCATGCCAGTGTCATGGGGCTCAACCATTAATGGTGATATCCTAAGCAGTTACACTCTTTGAAATCCATGTGATCCAATGGATTTAGGAGAATGAAACTCTATTTAGGATTGCAGTGTAAGAAAGCCTTGTTGACCTGGCCTATGCAGATCCTCCTTACATGAGGCAAAACCAACTGTAAACAGCAGGGTCTTTTCAATCACAGAAACATTTTGGAAGGCCTTCCTAGCAGAGGCTTGGATCTAGACTTAATGCACAAGGACTTCAACCCAGAGCATACATTTCCTGCCTTCCTCCCCCTGCAGCAGCCCAAATGACCCCAAAATCACATTCCTGGAAACTTCTAGGTTCCCCCCAGGAATAGGATTTCCCGGGTCATTTGAGGCTGCTGAGGAGATGGGGAGGTGGGAAATTTACATTCCATGAACGGAAATCCCTGCAACCACAGAAGCATCTAGTCTGGATCCAAATGTAGGTCAGAAACCAGGTTATAACCCTCACCTCAACCCTTGTAATGATTGCATGCAATTTCTAGGCTGCCCAAAATTTACCAAGGTTTGTTTAACCAGCTGGAAACTCTGCAGAACAAGGCAGTCCCCTTTTCCTTCCACAAAGCTCCTTCCAAAATTGCCTCTTGGGCATCAGCAGTCCTTAAGGAACAGCATCTGGGACAGACTGAAGGGAAAGGGGAAACTGATAGCCCCAAGGTTGAGAGGGGGCAGTATAGAAACGGAAAAATAGATAAATAAATGAACTGCTACCCTGTCTTCCGACAACAAAAGTGTCACTAAGTCTTCAGAACTGCATGGTTGGACACGTCGTATTTTATCACTGATGACCACTGAGCATCTTGGGCTTTGATTGCTATTTTTAAAATGTTTTATTATGTTTTCAACCAGTTGGATCCAAAGTTCAGTTTTCATTAACAGAAGGCACTTCCGCCAGTGGAACGGAAATTTTCTGCCTCTCTTCTCTCCCTGCAGCTCAGCAGTTTGAGTTCAGTCTGCTGCAGAGGATATGAAGACAATGAAAAGTTCCATTCTGCTGATGGCATTGATGACAATTAACAAATTTAGTCAGGATGCCTTCTGAACAAGCAATGGGGGGGGGAGACGATTCGGAAGGCAAATCTTGGCATATAGAAGTGAGGGCTTGGAGCACAGTCACTTTAGAAATGAGGGCAAAAATAAGTCTTGTGAGGGAATGGCAACCGGGAATCAGGCAGTCTTTGAACCAATCAGCGGGGAACCAGGCAGGGACCAATCAGCGACAGACTGCTTCGCTACGTCAGCATTGGAACCGCCGGGGAGGAAGGTAATTTGGCAAGGTAATTCGGAGATCTACACTTAATATTGGGAGTCTTGGAGCGGTTTTCTCAAATGTAGTGGGTTATATCCGCTCCTGGAAATAGTGTCAGTGCAGATGAATCAGATGTTACAGAGGGGAAATTTAAAGTGCTAAATATCAAAATGGAAATCAAATTAAATGTAGACGACTTTTTAAAAATCTGGAATCACCGGGGATAAAAGAGCCCAGTGCAGAATCAGCCCTGGAGAGCCATAGTTTGGCTACCCCACTTTTTCTCCTAGAGGAGCATACAATGTTCTCCTTTTCCCATTCTGCCTTCACAACTCTGTTACAAAGAACAGGATACCAAGGCTGATGTTCACAGAGAACCATAGAAGAAGTCTTCCAATTCCTTCCATATCACAAAATAGGCAGTCACGACTATAGCCACCCCTACATAACTGTACACTCTAAAATAAAGTTCACACTATAAAAAGTCACTCCTTTAAAGTTCTCAGACTTTCACACAGAAGCAGTCAACCCTCAACATACCCTCACAACAGGATCAAACAGAGTCACACCATGTTATTATATTGTTATTATTAGTGCGTTAATGTTGTTGTTTTTTTAAGAAGCCCAGCATGGGGAATCAGAGAGTGTTCAGCCTAGCGTCAGTGCCAAGTAGCAGGAACAGTACTAATCGCACACCACTCTGAAAGGTGAAGGGGGTGGGAGACAGGAAGAGAGAGAACAAGCTTATCTGCCAAGCCAGATCTCAAATCCTTGGTCAACAGAGGTCCTATTGGTCAATGCATCATACGGCTGAAGCATTTTGCTCATGAACGCATGAAGCTGCCTTGATTGGTCCATCGAGGTCATTGCTGTCTACTCTGCCTAGCACAGTTCTCCAGGGTCTCAGGAAGTGGTCTCTTATATGACCCACAGCATCAAGTGCAGTCAAGTCACAGCTGACTTATGGTGGCCCCTCACTGGGTTTTCAAGGCATGAGTCAAAGAGAGGTGGTTTGCCATTGTCGGAAGCCGTGAACTTGCTTGGTAGTCTGTTGTCAAAATATTAATGAGAGCCAACTCTGCTTTGCATCTGAGATGTGATGGCATCAGTCTAGCCTGGGTCATCCACTGAATGATCCTTTTAACTGGAGATGCCAGAGACTGAACTCGGATCGTTCTACATGCAAAGTAAATCATAGAATCATAGAATCAGAGAGTTGGAAGGGGCCATACAGGCCTAGTCCAACCCCCTGCTCAACACAGGATCAGCCCCAAGCATCCTAAAGCATTCAAGAAAAGTGTGTATCCAACCTTTGCTTGAAGACTGCCAGTGAGGGGTAGCTCACCACCTCCTTAGGCAGCCTATTCCACTGCTGAACTACTCTGACTGTGAAAGCTTTTTTCCTGATATCTAGCCTATATCGTTGTACTTGTAGTTTAAACACATTACTGCGTGTCCTCTCCTCTGCAGCCAATGGGAACAGCATCCTGCCCTCCTCCAAGTGACAACCTTTCAAATACTTAAAGAGGGCTATCATGTCCCCTCTCAACCTCCTTTTCTCCAGGCTGAACATTCCCAAGTCCCTCAACCTATCTTCATAGGGCTTGGTCCCTTGGCCCCTGATCATCCTCATCGCTCTCCTCTGTACCCTTTCAATTTTATCTACGTCCTTCTTGAAGTGAGGCCTCCAGAACTGCACACAGTACTCCAGGTGTGGTCTGACCAGTGCCGTATACAATGGGACTATGACATCTTGTGTAAATGTTTTCTCCCAAGCCATGGTACCTCCCCTGGGCCATACAGTCCATGGTTTAATCAAGTCTATCCAGTTTTGGCAATCTCAAGGACTGCATGAACTGTAGCCATGCCTGTTTCCCACTGTGACAAATGTCTACTGGTATAAGCCGCTGTCTGCTGTTATGCATATATAAAGGCAGAGTGGTGTGTTTTTGCTATTAAAGTGAATGCAAACAAAAGGGGTCAAAATATGTTTCTCTATTTTTAAACCACTTGCTGCAATTTTGCACTGTATTGCTGGCCCTTGTCTGGCATGATTCATCTGCTTGTCTGGATTTACAGAAGATCTATAATCGTCGAAGCCTGCATCTCCTTCTGGCTTCAGTGGAACTATCCAGGAAGAACTGCTTGGAGGATTTATGCTATTTCCCATTACCTATTTCAGGGGTGGCCAAACTGTGGCTCTACAGATGTCCATGGACAACAATTACCATATTGGCAGGGGCTCATGGTAATTGTAATATATGGACCTCTGGAGAGCTCCGGTTTGGACAACCCTGGCCTATTTCAGCTGTACATATGAGACTACCCAACCAAAGTTCTGAACTAGAAGTTTTGTCCCCGGAAGGTCATCACTGGACTATCATTCCAAGACCAGCCAACCTCTATTTAGCCAAGCATCTTCGACTTGCACTGTCAGCACCCTGGGACCCGCAAAAATCAACAAAATTCTTCCATAACATTAGTACAGTACAGCAGGCAAACTTACCTACTCAGTGGCCCACAGGAAGGGCAAATGAAGAGAGTAAAAAGAAAGGAGACAGGAGGAATATACCACCGGTTCCTGACCATCCCCATCTCACCCAAATACCCGCCCGCTAGCTCCCAGTATAATAATTAAGTTTATTTCAGCTCTGTTATGCGGTTGTTTAAACAGGACTGAGTTGAGTGGCCCCTGGGGTGCAGATAATGCCACTGAAGCCATTCAGTTCAGACCTCGATAATGATGACCCCCATTGCCACCACTGCCCTGGCCCATGTCTGAGCTGAGGAGCCCTCCCCCCAGCACTGTCTGCATCATGGGGACCACTCGGATGACCACCTATAGTAATACAAGGCAGTGCCCCATCGGAAACTTTCCCAGTAAAATTAGAGACCGTCTGCCTATGATGTTAGAGGACAGGCCTTCTCACCAAACTTTTCAGCTTGTCTCCTGCTGTGACATTCTACAACTGCATCCACACAGGGTTGGGAATTGCTCTAGCATGGCCATAAAGCAGCCTTTCCTCACCTTTTTTATCATCCGGAAACTGCTGAAACTATCTTCAGGCTTTGAGAAACCCCAGCCTGGAGGGTTGGGAAGCAGAGCTGTGCAAATGTCCACATGGGGCCCCTCCCTTTCCGACCCCCTCCAGGCCCATCATTGGTCATTTGGGGAAGGGTAGATGGGTCGACAGGACCATATATGGTCGTATCACCCGATAAATGTTTTAACAAATTTTTAAAAATATACAAAATGAGTTAACTCCCACCCATTCAGGAAACGTTTCCAGGGCCATCACGAAACCCCTGAGGTTCATGAAGCCCTGGCGGAGAAAGCCTTCCATAAAGTAATCATAGGCCTTTGGATTTTCCTGTGTGGGCAAGGTGACTGCACAATATCCTCCCATAGGTGCATGCAACCTCTTCCCAAAAATGGGGGTAGCTTATACCAAGGCCAGCAAATGCCATCCCCTTTCATCCCAGGCGAATTAAAAGAGAGAGCCAAGTTCTTCCTGGAACCATAAAGTTTAAATAACTGGCGAGTCGTGTTAGGTAGAAAGTAAATGCCAATGTTAATCTAGTTACCAGCAGAACCAAATTAAAACCCATGCCAGCAAATCGTGCCTAGGTTTCGCATACCCGGTCGACCAATTCTGTCATGCTGGCAGCCTTCCCAGCAATCTGTCCTCAAAGCTTCCCAAGCTCTGCCCTGAGCAAAGTGCCACTTGCAAGCCTTCCAGAGGAAAGGGGAGGGACACTGAAACCTCTAATCTCACCAAGATGTTGGCAGCTAAGCAGGGTCAGCCCTGATTAGTACTTAGATGGGAGACAACTCAGGACGTCCAGAGTCGCTACGCAGAGGAAAGCAGTGGGAAGTCACTTCCGTTCATCTCCTCCCTTGAAAACCCGACAACAAAGATACCCAAACAGGACTCTCTGGAGGCCCCAGTCTTCATCAGAGCCTTTCCAATATAAGAACTGGAGTGAGTCTCAAAGCAACTTACAAACGCCTTCCCTTCCTCTCCCCACAACAGGCACCCTGTGAGGTAAGTGGGGCAGAGAGAGCTCTGACAGAACCACTCTGTGTGAACAGCGCAGACAGGACTGTGACTGGCCCATGGTCACTCACCTACGTCACAGGGTCTCTGTTGTGGGGAGGGGAAAGGGAAGGTGAATGCAAGCCGTTTTGAGACTCCTTCTGGTAGAGAAAAGTGGCATATAAGAACCAACTCTTCTTCTTCTTCAGTAATATCAGGGCTCTCTCAACCTCACCTAGCTCACAGGCTGCCTGTTGTGGGGAGAGGAAAGGGAAGGTGAATGTAAGCCGCTTTGAGACTCCTTCGGGTAGAGAAAAGTGGCGTATAAGAACCAACTCTTCTTCTTCTTCAGTAATATCAGGGCTCTCTCAGCCTCACCTCCCTCACAGGGTGCCTGTTGTGGGGAGAAGAAAGGGAAGGTGATTGTAAGCCGCTTTGACCGTTTACGCACTGGAGGTTTCATGCAGGCTGCAGGCTGGAGGTTTAGTCGTGGCCGGTTGCCCCACCTCTTCCTGCACCCACATGGGGCAGCACTCGGCCCCATGTGTCTCACCCGCCCCCGATTTGTGCTCCTGCCCGGGAGCTGGGGCAGTGAAGTTCCCAGTGCATAAACGGTTTTTAAGACTCCTTCGGGTGGAGAAAAGCAGCATACAAGAACCAACTCTTCTTCTTCTTCTTCTTAACCACTATACCATGCTGGCGCAGTTGGCTCTCCTGCCTTAATGGACTCGACCACATTTCCAGCCTGGTCATGTCTCCTCAAAACCTGACATATATTTTAGGGGCTCTTCCACTGTCAAAAGCTTGAAAAAGGCTGCCCTACAGGGTCTCCATAATTCAACTAAAACTTCATGGCACTTTCTACCAGCACAAACACCCAAAGTTTGCAAACTAAGGGGTTAATTGCACTTAGATGGGCTGGGGGAATTTTTTTAAAAATCGCTTTAGGTTAGAATAAGATGAATGCCAAAGTAATTTAGATGCAACACTGAAGAGAAAAACTACCACAGGAAGTTAAAACGGCAGCTCATGTTCCGGGAGAGGGGAAGGGGGGGGCAAGCAACCTGTCCTTCTGCCCAAGTATTCTGTGTGGCTAAGTCAACATGCTATTGCTGCTGCTAATGCTTGCACAGAACTAAGAAGAAAATCACGAAGGAGGTGTTAATCACCAGGATAAGTGCTTGGTCTCCTCACAGCACGGCCAGGCGAAAGAACTCATTCATCATACAAACAGGCTGTTCTACTATGATGATACAGTTACACAGCCCCCTACGACCCACACCACTCCCACATGCGCACCTTCCCCGCCAGCCCAGGTAAAAAGCAAAGTTTTTCTGCAGCAAACTGGGAGACGAAAGCGCTTCCTCATGAAATGGAAACAAAAGCTACAAATCCTGATGCGGGAAAAGGCATTGGGTATGAAGTGAACAGTGTGGTAACTGATCTGGTCAAGATCCCTCCATTGGAAAGTGCTACAGAGGGGCGTTTTAGGAGGACGTTCAAGAAGGTATATGGTCACATGCCAAAGAACAAGAACGCATCCTATCCATGGGAGCCAGCACATGTCTAATCTGAAGAGCAGGGGTAGTCAAACTGCGGCCCTCCAGATGTCCATGGACTACAATTCCCAGGAGCCCCTGCCAGCGAACGCTGGCAAGGGCTCCTGGGAATTGTAGTCCATGGACATCTGGAGGGCCGCAGTTTGACTACCCCTGCTGAAGAGGGGGAAAAGCTGCATACAGATGCCAGTCCATACCATGGACATTTGCTTCACACACTTGTAGCTCACTTCAGCTCCAAAGAAGAAAAACTGGTTTGTCCAAAACTTGATTATTACAAAAATATTGTATATCTTAACCAGAAATGGTGTGACATCCCAGTGTGGTCATTATTCAGTGATGAATGTTGGGCTATATTCCAAGGCTACACCTGCACATCACTGGATATTTGCAACTGGATTCTCCAGCCCAGATAAAGCAATCCTCTTGAACGCATGAACAGCGAAAGCTGCTTTAAGCTCAGTCAGACCATGGGCCCATAAAGAACAGTATTGTCTACTCAACTGGCAGCGGCCCTCCAAAATCTCAGACAGAGGTCTTTCACAGCTCCTACTACCTGGTCTTAACTGGTGATTCCAGGAATTGGACCTGGCACCTTCTGCATGCCAAGCAGATGCTCTACCACTGAGCCATGGAATTGTTATAGTGCAGCAACAGTGCAATCTCCAACAGGCGGATGCAGCCCAGCTCTGGCTAGCGCTCTTTTTGCCATAGGTAGTTCAGAGACCTGTGGCAATGAAGGTCTACTGACATCTGTAGAAGGCAGCATCAATGGGGCCCCAATCAATAAGCAAACATCCCTGTATGCAGACGTAGGACAAGGACCATTTTTAGTGCTTTATTTTGAAATGATAATCCTGCTGCAAACTGCAATAAAAAAGGCAATAATTAAGAAGAAGAAGAAGAAGAAGAAGAAGAAGAAGAAGAAGAAGGAGAAGAAGGAGAAGAAGGAGAAGAAGGAGAAGAAGGAGAAGAAGGAGAGTCGGTTCTTATATGCCGCTTTTCTCTACCCGAAGGAGGCTCAAAGCAGCTTACATTCACCTTCCCTTTCCTCTCCCCACAACAGACACCCTGTGAAGGAGGGGAGGCTGAGAGAGCCCTGATATTATTGAAGAAGAAGAAGAGTTGGTTCTTATAGGCCGCTTTTCCCTACCCGAAGGAGGCTCAAAGCAGCTTACATTCACCTTCCCTTTCCTCTCCCCACAACAGACACCCTGTGAGGTGGGTGAGGCTGAGAGAGCCCTGATATCACTGCCCGGTCAGAACAGTTTTATCAGTGCTGTGGTGAGCCCAAGGTCTCCCAGCTGGCTGCATGTTGGGGAGTGCAGAATCGAACTCGGCATGCCAGATTAGAAGTCCGCACTCCTAACCACTACACCAAACTGGCTCTTAAAGATGCAGAGTGTTTGGGTTTTTTTTTAATTATCAAGCAAAAATAGCACACAGAGCCCATGCAGCTGTCACCCTTTTCTTCACCGGTTTCAAATGACTTGGTAATGAGCAATACTTGCACTAATAAACTTTTCAGTGGGTGACATATTCTGGGATGCACTCATCGTACAACAGCAAGGCCCAGATAAAGCATATTGAGGCCCTCAGCTACTTCGAGTTGAAAAGCGAGGTAGCATTACCCTCCCTGCAAAAGGTCATTTGGGGATTTTTAGAAACTTAAAAAAAAGAAAAACCTTTATAGGCCCCAAGTCTGAGGCTTTAACTGCAGCTTGCTTTGTCTACACATAAATCTGACTCTGAGAGCTCTTGACCCATAACTGTTTGTGGTCTGGAAACACAGAGGGTGGCCCACTCCCCTTGCCCAAAAAGTGTATCTAATTTCAATGAGGCTTGATAGAACAAGAGTCCATTGGAACCTTAATGGCTAGCAACATTAATTTCCGCATGAGCTTCGGTGAGTCACAGCTCACTTCCTCAGATATCTGGAAATGAATGCAGTTAAGTTTCTCAGTATTTTTGTTTTATTTTGTTATAAAGACTAACATAGTTACCCCCGTGCAATTACTAAGGGGGCTTGCAGGGAAGATATGCCGGGGCAAACTGTGCCTATTGTAACTCTCCCCTTTTTCTAGAGGGAGACTGGGGTAACCTGCAAGTGTGGAACAATTTCACTTAGGAGGTTAGAAGACCTATCTTCATTCATTCATTCATTCATTCATTCATTCATTCATTCATTCATTCATTCATTCATTCATTCATTCATTCATTGGACTTATAGCCCACCGCTCCTGCAAGGCTCCCAGCGGGATACGTATAATAAAAACGCATAAAACCCCTAATACAATAAAATCCTCATAAAATAACAAGCCCAATCAAGCAACCCACCGGTCCAAGTGGCGGCAAAAAGTATACAAACAAGGGGAAGGAATAGCGACCGCCAGAATAACCCTGGTGTGTGTGTGGGGGGGGGGGTCCCAATCTACCATCCATGCTCCAGCCTCAACCATAGATTTGGCGGAAGAGCTCCATCTTGCAGGCCCTGAGGAAATCTGGTAAATCCCACAGGGCCCTTAGCTCTTCCAGAAGCTCATTCCACCAGGTAGGGGCCAGGACCAAAAAGGCCCTGGCCCTGGTTGAGGCCAGACGCGGCTCCTGGAGACCGGGTACGACCATCGTATTTGTGCCCGCTGAATGCAAGGCCCTGTGGGGGCAGGTTTATGTGGACTCCTACTCAAATCTGTCTGACGGGGCTTAGTCCGCAGAAAGTGCTGTTGGATCGCCTGGTGTATCACCTTCCTGTGGCTGGTAGACTTTGCACAGAGAACATAAATCTGTTGGGGGGGGTGTGGGAGAGAGAGGCGCATTAGCCATTTCCAGCACTCCTACACGCAACTAGCAGTGGGCACTCAAATCTAAGGGCACAGTGGAACATCTTAAAAGGAGGTATTTTATCTTAGAACTTTGATCGCACTCTGATACCAGTCTGGGGAACGGCTTCTGCAACAAGGGCCATTGTTTTGCTTTCATTTTTCAGCTCCTCTCTCTCTCTCTCTCTCTCTCTCTCTCTCTCTCTCTCTTTATATATATATATATATATATATATATATATATATATATATATATATATATATATATATATATATATATATATATATATATATATATATATATATATATATATATATATATATATATATATATATATATATCCAAAGAGCCTCTTGTGGCGCAGAGTGGTAAGGCAGCGACATGCTGTCTGAATCTGTCTGCCCATGAGGTTGGGAGTTCAATCCCAGCAGCCGGCTCAAGGTTGACTCAGCCTTCCATCCTTCCGAGGTCGGTAAAATGAGTACCCAGCTTGCTGGGGGGTAAACGGTAATGACTGGGGAAGGCACTGGCAAACCACCCCGTATTGAGTCTGCCATGAAAACGCTAGAGGGCGTCACCCCAAGGGTCAGACATGACTCGGTGCTTGCACAGGGGATACCTTTACCTTTATATATCTCCATTTATGGGTGTGAGTATGTGTGTGTGTATATATATATGTATATGTATGTGTGTGTCTGTGTGTGTGTATGTCTCTGTGTGTGTGTGTCTGTGTGTATATATATATATGAGAGAGAGAGAGAGAGAGAGAGAGAGAGATGGTGTAGCACAGCGGCTAAGAGACAGCACGAGGAAACAAGATTTGAAGATAATCTTGTCTACTTGACGGGTGGTAGTGGATTAAGGGTTACGAACAACTGTCCTAAATGAACAGTCCGAGGGGACCCCAAAGGAAAATGACATTGTTAAAGGATATCCATTGGAACAGCTCTGGCTCAAGCACTGCTCCAAGGCAAGGTTGCCAGTCTCCAGGTGGGACCTGGGGATTCCCTGGAATTAAGGTCATCTCCAGACTAAAGAGATCCCCTGGAGAAGATGGCTGCTTTGGAGAGTGGACTCCATAGCATTATACAACATCGATATCCCTCCCCACACCAAATTCCACCTACTCCTAGCTCCATCATGAAAGGGATATGCCAGGGATATGCCAGGGATACAGGTTTGCAGAGTACAAAATCTGGCACAGAAGTTGCTAATTCTTATCACTCAACTATTACCATCATTTGAAAGCAGTGTAGAATTGCAACGCCACCAAATCACTTCCAAACATGAGCAAAGAAAGCTTTTCAGTGGCACAGAGAGCCAGTATGTTATCGTGGTTAGAACATCTGACCATAATTTAGGGAACTCAAGTCTGACCCTCTGCTCTACCATGGAAGTTTGCTGGGTCTTGGGCCAGTTTCAGGCGCTCCGGTTAACCTACATCCTGCAGGATTGTTCTGAGGATAAAATGGAGAGGGGAAAATGGAGATAAATGGCAGGGGATACATAACATCTTTTTCTGCCACTCGTACTGAACAGCAGCTGATAGGGGGGTAAGGGCATTTCCTTCCCAATGCCAGACCCTTTCTCAGTGTCATTTTGGTGCTGTTTCAACCCCCTGTGTCCAGCCTACCTCGTCTTGCAGGCAACCAAACAGAGGTTCTTTCTCTTGCAGTGAACCACCCGCCTGTCTCTGCCTCCTTCCCTTCTCCCACTTAAGATGCCACGGTGGCTTGTATGACTCCTAGTGTTAATATGGGGTGCCCGGATCTATAATGGTACATGGTGTAAGTGAATGTCTCGGGGTAGACAGCAATAATAATTAGCTGTCACGGTGTGAAGAAAGGATAATCCATGCCATTGAGTTAACTATCACTCACGCAACGCACACACGGATTTTAACTAATCTTAATTTGGAGGGAAAATAACAATTCTAAATATACCAAACAGCTTCTTTTCCCGGCCAACCTGCAGCAGTGTTTATCTCTCGCCTCTCTCCCTGGCAGTTTTACCATTTAAAAGGCCAAAATGAACATTCCTGGAGCAGGGCTTGCCATTTAATCCTCCGTCTGACAGGAAGTCACACTCATAGGCTTCCTCTACACACACACACACACTCATGCACCCCTTTCCAACTCCACAATGTGTATCAAGTTCAAGTACACGATGTACAGAAGGCCGCTTTGGTGGGCACAGCTGAATAGAGGTGTCAGCTTCAAATAATATCTTCTGCAACCTTTCTGGCAATTAAGACAGCTGCCTAATGAATTTCCATCGCTGCTTTGGTCACGACGTTTGAGATCTGCAAATGTGGCCTGGCCGTTTTGTTGCTGCTCCTGCCGCCCAGCGTTCAAACAGCACGCACAGAGGCAGCGCCAGGAGCGGTACAAAAGTGAATGCATGAAGCTGACCTTACACGGACTCAGAGCACTGGTTCCTCCAGCTCAGGACCATCGTCTCAGATGGGCAGCCGCTCTCCGGAGTCTCAGGCAGAGGGCTTTCCCATGAGCTGCCACATGCGCCTTTCTACTGGAGATACCAGGGACTGAACCTGGGACCTTCGGCAGGTGCTCTACCACTGAGCCACAGCCCCTCCTAAGTGAAACAACACTACCCCTCAGGTCTTAAAAATGCATTCTCCAAGGAATCACACTGCGGATATGAGGGCATTTCCGCACATCTTTAAAAATAGCATTATGCCAGCTGAGAGGCATAACGCTAAATACAATCAAGCCTCGCAGCCCCTCTTCATCTCTTTTGGTGTTTCACTCATCTCTGCCGTGGGAGGCCTTAAATGTTTCTTCAGCACAACAACCCTGTCCAAATTCTAAAGCAGCCCTTTCTGCCTGGGGAGCTGATCTTTATAGTCTGCAGGTGAGCTGTAATTCCAGGAGCTCTCCAGGCCCACCTGGAGGCTGGCTGTCCTTGGATTGGAAATAGTCCTGGAGGTTTGGAGGTGAGGCTTCAAAATCATGCAATGCCTCAGAGTCCAGCCTTCAAACTAGCCATTTTTGCCTGCAGAGCTGATCATTATATTCTAGAGATGAGCAGAGATCTAGAGATGATGGTAGAGGCTTGCAGACTGCGGTTGGGGTCGAGTGCTGCAGGTGTGTACTTCCTGGGCTATGGGCTTTGGCCAGCCCTTACCAGCAACTTTGTATTTTCAGGTGCAGACAGACGGACAGACCAGCATGAGTCCTGTGAGTCTGGAAAGTTCAGGAAGATCTAATAAAGAATATTTACACCCTGAAACTGTAAATAGTGAACACGTGAATGGCTAGAGACATGGGAACTGAGGTGACTTTTTTCAAGCTTAGCCTGGTAAATTTAAAAAACAGTATTTGCCAGGAATGTCCTATGAACTCAAAGGCATACGTGGCCCAGAATTTCAAGTGCAGATAGCTTTACAGGAAGACAGTGAGACCTTGGGGGGAACTAGGTGATCCACTTTTATTAGGCAACGACTTGGCCTTGCAGACAACAACAGGGACTGCAGTTGCCAGCAGTAGGCCTCAGTCTTCAGAAGGGCAGATATCACCAGCCAAGCAACCAAGGGGTGTCTGTGGCCATGTGTATTCCTTTTGAAGGGATGCATGTGAGGGGAGAGAGCTTTCCCTTCAGCCTAACTTCCTGGAGATGAACTTTACTTCCAGGGAATTCACAGACCCTACCTGGAGGCTGCCATCCCTAAACCTCAGTGGGATACAATGCTACACAGTCACCACTCCAAAGCAGCCATTTTTGCCTGCGGATCTGATTTTTATAGTTTGAATATGAGCAGCATTTCCAGGCGATCTCCAGGCCCCACCTGAATATTCGTCTGAACATTTTATCAACTGTAAAAAAAAATGGAGATGAAGGAGCGGGGCAGAGACTTATGTATTGTGACTACCCCATGTGTATTAGGGCAGGGGGACATTTCGGTGTCTGTGGACTAATTCACACAAGAAGGGAAATTATGTTGAAGACAGAACTGGGAGGAATTGGTTTCCATGTCATCTCCCTCTAAGAAGAGTCTCCAGTATGATTTTCCCTTCATATATCTGAAGACATGACTCTTGAAAGCTCATCTGTAACCACTATGCCACAATTCCCAAGGGTCAGTCATCTCCCACACTCAACGAACATTCCAAACCCATCTTGACACCCAGCTCTTGACACCCATCTCTCATTTGTCATCACACCACCACAACCTCCCACACAACATACACATTCAACCCCATGCCCTTACACACTGGACAATTCCTCCCCTTCCTCTTCCCACAGCCAAGCTCTCACGCCCGTTGTATTCCTGGATACAACTTTGCCCCTAGTTGTTAATATAATGCTAGTTAGTTACACTACTTTATAAAACATTTATATCCCACTTTTCCTAGTGGCTCAAGGCAGCTAGCTTGCAATACAAAATGCAAGTCACAATAAAACTCCAATTCATTCTAACCTAACCAAGCGTATCATGTTGAAATTATAAATATTACCAGGCATGCTATGGCAAATTAGAATGATCCAAGAAATTCAGTGGCGTTAGACAGCTATCACAACAACCATGTAGGGTGGGCCCGCACCATCATTGCTACGGTGCAAGTGGAAGCTGACGCTGAAAGAATTTTGGCTGACCTAAAACCAGTTTATCGAATTGTGACCGAATTCAGATTACAACCAGAGATTTCCTACCTCATGGTTTAGCCACTTCACTTTCAGCTACTACCCTGCAGCAGGGAACCACAAGGAAGCCATTTTAAATCGCTCCCCGGAGCAGCTAGTACTCTGTAATGCTGCAGCACACAACACCTGTCATATTTCACCAATTAAAGGCTCCCTGTTCTAAAATGTATGGAGGAGGATGGCTTCAACATAAAACCGATACCACTACTACTAGTAGTAGACATCACCAAGCCTATGGTCTGAATTAGCTTCATACGGTCTGCACTTCTTGGACAGAAGTTGATAAAATTTTGTCATCAGAAAAAAATTGGGACTGTTGTGATTCATGGATATGACTCTTACACATCTCCTGAAACTTCTAGGATATAATCAAATGGGTAGCCGTGTTGGTCTGAAGTAGCACAATAAAATCAGAGTCCAGTAGCCCCTTTAAGACCAACAAAGATTTATTCAAGGCGTGAGCTTTCGAGTCTGAGGAAGAGTGCTTGCACTCGAAAGCTCACGCTTTGAATAAATCTTTGTTGGTCTTAAAGGGGCTACTGGACTCTGATTTTATTGTTCTAGGATATAAGTTGTAGTAAGTGCTGATTCTCACAATCACAGTGGATAAGAGGCATGGGGCATACAGCCAGAATTATAAAGACATAACAGAGTCCCACGTCCCATAATGTCCCCTATCAAAGCACAGAGCCAATGATGGAGAGCAGCGTACAACAATTGCGAGTACAATCTCTCAAGCGGCTAGAGTTGCAGGGACTGTGCTGCTTCCCACTGCATGCCACTGATTTTATCCAAGATACAAACTACTTCCTTCTGTTTTCTGCGACTTCAAGGGGGCTAGCCAACAAAGACTTCCATGTTTTAAAAAATGAAAGAATCAAAACTGTAGAGGGCTGTCAATACATAACTGAAAATAAGGCCCAACTGTAAATCAAATGAATCCAAAGGGAAAAAAACAAATTCTGGATCATCGTAAATGAAGACTTCCAGAGCCCTGATATTACTGAAGAAGAGAATTGGTTATTATATGCTGCTTTTCTCTACCCGAAGAATTCTCAAAGCGGCTTACATTCACCTTCCCTTTCCTCTCCCCACAACAGACACCCTGTGAGGTAGGTGGGGCTGAGAGAGTTCAGAGCGAACTGTGACCAGCCCAAAGTCACCCAGCAGGTTTCATGTGGATGTGCAGTGGGAAATCAGACCCTGGGCACCAGGTTAGAGTCCACCACTATACCACACTGGCTCCTGTGACAGGTACCCATTGAGTTCTGTTTCACCTAGGATGCCCAAGATGGCTCTGCCCCCCCCCAACACTTTCCTTGCCCTCTTAAAGACTCTGCCTTGCACAGCCCAAGAGACTAAAGTCAGGGCATCAATATCTCAGCCAGGTTCATGGCTTGACTTACTACAGCTACATGCCAGCAGGATAGCTATGGTGCTGAGGCCAATCCTTGCCAGTGAAAAAGGTCACTAAGAAGAGAACAAAAGTAAAGTCTCTGGAAGCCACTCTGAGGGCAACTTGGGGTGGGGACGGGGCCAGGATCAGGATCAGGCAGTAGGTTTCTCTCTCCGCACCCCTTTCGAAAATGCAAAGGCTCAATTATCTTGGAACAGCTTGCTCTACACGCGAATTGACACATTTTATTTTACAGTAAAATAAGTGAAAGTTATCTGCGTTTCCTTTACTGTTAATCTACACCCAAAGAAATAATAAACAGAGCTTGTCTACAAAAAAAAATTGCAACGGCGGCAGTCCTCAGAATTCAATTAAGCTAAAATAATTAATGCTTCCGCCATATTAAATTACTTTTATACATTTGAGCCAATGAAGGTTTGTTTCGAAAACCCCCTCCCTTATTCTTTAATCTTTATTTCGCTTTCTCTTTTTTTTCCTGTTCGTTTTGTTTTTTTACCAAAAAAAAAATTGTTTCAAAGTGCTGGGGAAGGAAGGGAAAGAGGTTGATTGCGGGGGGGGGGGGGGGACGGGGGAATAAAATAAAAAGATGAGTATGGTTTGCAGTTCAAATGTAACTGCCTCCTTTTAGCTGACATAGCATGTTGGCTGTTTTGTCCCTTTGATTAAAATAACATTTTAAATGCTTTGAACAAACATATCTTCCTCCCATTTCTTCTAAAGGATTATTTTACATATTTCTTGGTGGAATAAAGAAATGTTCATTCTTCCTGTCGCAGCGCCAGGGAGAAGCAAAAAAAAAAAGAAAAAAAGAGTATCTTTCGTCACATAGAAAGTGAAAATATTGTATGCTATTGCATTATTACAAAAAAAAAAAGAGGTGGTGGTAGGAGGATGGGGAGGGGGGAGAAAGCTGCCTTAGAGATTAAGTTTCCCTTTTATGAAATCGTATTTAGACTCTTTTTTTAACAAATCTAACAACAATGCTCTACAGCCTCTCACTGGGAAATACCTTTAATGTTAAATACAGATTCTGATTTTCTTGGCTAATGCAGAAAGCCCTTCTATTGAAATATAAATAAGGGGCTTGGTATATCCCACTAAAGCCTTTGTGAATGACTTCTGTGGGTTTTTTTTATTCCATGGCTACCCTCCATGGCTGTAATACAGAGCTTTTATCCTACTATTGAAAACTATCACAAAACCAAAAAAAAAAAAGAAGAAGAAAGAAATATAGAAAAAAAGGAAAGGGAGGGGTAGTGGGGAGGCAGTCAAAACTCAACAGTAAACTAGAGGGACACTATAACCCCCTTTTATCTAAAAGGTCAATCTCTAATTTGAGAAAGTGTTATTACCACCATATTTACTGGGGCACTCCTAGCTCATGTCAGGGAGGAAAAAAAACATTCAAATGTGTGTCGTCGTTGTTCCCCCCACCCTTTTTCTTTTTGCCGATTCAAAATCTCTCCAATTCATTTCTTCTATTTGATCTTCGCTCTTGCATAGAAAAAGATTAAGAGCTCTGGCCTATCTGTCTTCCTTTTTTCTTATTATTATGATTGCTATTATTCTTGCCTTATGCTTGAATATTGGCTTGGCCTTTTTTTTTAAATAAGAAAAACAGTTTTGCAAGGCCAGAAATGAAACTAAGAACTACCTAAACCCAATGCCCAGGTGAAAATGGGGAGGGCAGAGGAGGGACCATAGTGGAAGCTCACAATTTTTCTGTCTACCTGCCTTTAATCTACTCACCCAACTGCTCATTGTTGGGACGATGAACGCATGCAGATGGAAGGTGGTGGGTTCCAAGAATCCACGGTAACCCTACTAAAACCACAGTAGGGCTAAAGCTGCCATGTTTCCCACTATGGCAGCACAAGTTGTCCACTGCCATGAGAGCAGCAGAGAGATGCCAGGTCTCCCACCAGTAGCCTTGTTTGCTTGCCACCACTATTGCAAGAACATGGCTACACCACGATGTCACTTCCAGGGAAATAGCGTAATTGACAAAAGGTAACTCTAGGGATTCCCAAAAACATTATGGTTTTCCAATGATTCCTAGAGCCACCCAACATTCCTTCTGGGCCTTTCCCAGAAGTGACGTAGTAGAGCCAATGACATTGCAACCCCAAACGCATTGGCGACACTATAACATCCCTTCCTGGGGAAACTTGGAGGCTTCATCACATCCCTCTAGGAATCACCAGAAACTCTATGGTAAACGGCATGAAAAATGTAGGTTTGGCTCTCACAGCCTCCCAAGGTCCATTATGCACACAGTGGGTAATGAACTTTCAATGCCCTATAGAAGTAGATTTTCCGGTTCCACACAGAAAAAGCACATTGAAAGTGCATTATTGAACATATGTGCATAATGGGCCCCAGTATAGCATTTTACTTTTTAGCCCACATGAAAGAATGTCAAATATTCATTTAGCCAGCACAATGTAGACTGCAGGAACAGGATTAAAATATGGGCTAAACCTGTATTCTGTTCTTGGTGACCATAATCAATAAGCCTGTCCCTATTTTGCACAGCCTGTATTCCAGGCCCTAGTCATGCTGGAGTGTTCGGGAAATATTTGACAAAGGGTGCGATTTCTCTGAAAGACAGCCAGATTTGAACAGAGGTTCTGTTCTATTGTGAGTCCCATAACTCCTGCAACACACTGAAAGCCGAATCCGAACACACTCTAGGAATATTGAGAAACCACAGTCTCCGTGTTTCCATCATGTGACAAACCTGACATCATGGCTTTGTTCAGAACCAGGCATGATTACATTGACTAAAACCCCAAAGTCTCTATCAAGGTATTCCAAACTATGTATCTATTTACCTGTGTACATCTTCAGGTATCTCCTTACAGTGCATAATCATATGTTCTGCTTCTGCTAGTCACTGGAAGAGATAAAGAGAACAGCAGTCTTTTCCCCTTACCACCTTCATGCGGAAATCATGTTCCCCCAAACCAAGCCTTCTATAAGCCTCCCTCTCTTCTGAGAGGCTGGGGCAAGGTCCAAAACCTGACTTTGTGGCCTGTGAGAATCAAAGCTGCAGTCCCCAAAGTAATTACACAACCATAATAACCCTGCAACTGATGTAACAACTTTTGTCTGATGCCTTAGGATTCTAAGATGGTAGCAAAAGGACAGATGCACACAACCACTTATCCCATGGCAGGAATTTTTTATAAGCCATAGAGCTGTGAAAATCCTCAAATGGAGCTTGGTGAATGGCTCAGCAAATAACCTGCAATGCCTGCAAAAATTTGCACCAGGTACTGATGAAACCACATGGTGAGCCATTCATAAGACCATGATACATTGAATCACCATCAAGAGATGACAGCAAAAATTCATTTGGAAAAGGAAAATGTGCCTGTGAAACTTCTACTTAAGATATGTTTTATTATTTCATGGACTTCATGATAGCAACTACGGACAAGTCAGTGTTCTAAGTCTAATGCTAAAACTTCCATCTCCACATATACCAAAGGTCTTCTTTTAAAAAGCATACCCCCAAACCCACTATCCACTTTTTCTTTTCAATCAAATTATAATAACGTGAACAATTTGTGTCCAAAGCAGGAACAGCCACGCTGATTATACAAAAAGTATGCCAGGTTCCAACCTAATGCCTTACTCAGTTCAAGTACTTTCGTCTTGGAGATCCATCTGGATCTTCTGTGGAAAGATCTGCATGCAGAGAACAGCAAGGAATCAATGTGTGCTTCTCACAGGCTTTCCCAACAAAAATTATGTGGGTTTTTCTGCCCAATAAAACATTTTTCACTGGGAGTATCTCATCCACAAGAGTCGTCCCAAAAGGACACATGTGGAAGAAACATGTTGCAGCAAAGGAGAACAGAGTAATCCAAATTCTGAACAACTGAACTCCAAATTCTGCACTCAGAATATACAGAATATAGAATATAATTGTGCATGATGCTTTCTTTGGCAATTTATTTCTATTTGCTTGTGTCTGAACATGGAGTGGCTGAAAGGTGTGGATGTAATGAGAAAATCGGAAGAGGCAGATGAGATAAGGAGTTACACTCTTAGACCTTAACTTTGGGGAGCAAGCACAGTGATGCCCAAGCGGGTATCCATGGGCAGCATGGTACCCATCAATGTGTTTTGTGGTACCCAGTTGATTCCTCCTAAAAACACCTCTTCCCAAAGCAACTGATAGTCCTCACCTCAATGGAGCACAATGTGCTGTAGAAAAACCCAGGAAGTATCATCTTTGGGTCTGCAGGGAGAAACCCCTGGAAAATAGCTTCCCGCATCAGATTAACATTTGGCTTGGAACTTCCTTGGAACATAACTGTCCCCTCTGGCACCCATTTTTTGACCGGCTCCTATTTCCCACGGCAGCCATGTCTTGGTGACACCTACTGCTTTTTCTCACCATTCCAGAAGTTGCCACTGGCTCATGAAGGTTGGGGACTCCTGTACAGCCAACTCTCTCTTTTCAACCAGCGACTTCCTACAAATGCTGATGTCCTCAAAAGTCAATGTTTAAAGCAAGAAGGTTTCCTCAGAGTGGCTCATCCAGAGGCATACAGTCCCCTTCCGTCATGCCCCTGTAATGAGGCCACTGATGAACTGACGTGTAAGTGCTGGCTATACACACTGAACGTTGCCCCTGGGCAGTCTTAACCTACACATCCAATCTCGCCAAGATGTCCGAGAGCTTTGGGAATTAAAACATAGTCTACTTGTCAAAGGCTGGCCTCGGAGTGGCATGCTTGCCTGCCTTCCCCCCCCCCTCTGCTCTCGCAGAAACTGCTTTATAAAAGTGAAACATTTCTATGGTGACCTCCTTTTCTCACTCTATATTTAAGAACATTCTGGGTCACAGAAGTTATCAGAACTGCATTTGCCCCTCATTGGCAGACAAAAGGAAAATGTCTTTTATTCAATACGTAATTATGTTGTGGAATTCACTCCCAGGGGATGTAAAGACAGCCAGGAGTATCTAAGTTTTAAAAAACAGAACTGAGCAGATCCATGGAGAAGCGGTCCATCAATAGCTACTAGCCATGGTTACTAAGGAGAGCCTCCATGTTCAGAGGCAGTAAACCTTTGAATATCAGTGCTAGAAGGCCTTGGCTCGTTGGCCTTCCAGAGCAACTGATTGGTTGTTGTTGAACTAAATGGACCCCTGGTCAGATTTGGCAGGACTCTTCTTACATTCCTAGTGAGAGCAACTGGGTCCAAGCAGGATGAGCTACGCATCTCTTAAAAGTCTCCCAGTTCAGTTTTGTATTGCTCTACCTACAATACAAATCTAAACCTGTTTTGAAAACCGATTTAGGAATAAGTGATCCCTGAAGGTGCCAAGAATCCTTTCTTAGATCCCTAGGTCCTTCAGGAGAACAACATCACCTAAAATTCACACGGAGAAAAGCTGAACCTGTTTTACTTTTGTGGTCTCTACACATTCTTTTCACTTCTTCCTTTCCTAGGCTTACTCCCACTGAAACTAACCACACTTCCATCCGATTGCTGTATGCAAGATTTTTGTTTGCTTTATCTCCCTTGCTGTTATCTTGTAGACCAAGGAAAGGTATCTAAATTAAGGGTCAAGATGAGATACCTCAAGATTTGGGTAAGATTCATCTTCTTACCTAATCCAGACATGAGTCTGCTTCGGCACTGTGAGCTGGCTTTTACCCTGAGGGGAAAACCTGAGCGATGATCCGTCTGTGAGAAAAGTTGCCTCAACCACTTCTATCACATCTTTTGGCTAAGGCCTAGGCCTATTCTGCACACAACAGATAATGCACGTTGAATGCACTTTCAAAGTAGATTTTCCTGTTCCACACAGGAAAATCCAGCTGCCAAAGTACATTGAAAGTGCATTATCCTATGTGTACGGAATGGACCCAAGAGAAGGAAAAGGAAACAGTGTTCCTTCCCCAGGAGCTCTATGGTTAGGTAATTCAAAGAAGAAAATTTGGCCCATGTTCCCATCTGGTCCTATGATTTGCCTGCAAATGCTAGGTTCGAAAGTGAAGAGTCAGGAGTTTGAGACTTTTTGCAGTCCAGACTATAACGGTCCATGTCTGCTCACACACCTGACAGACATCAATAGGAAGCTAAGGCAGAATGAACCATCTAGGCGGGTCGCATCACAGAATAATTACAGGATAAGCAGCCTCTTCATCCAGGGGAAAGGCCATTGTTTGTGTTGGAGGGGAGGGGGGGGTCTTGTTCTGCAAAATTTTGTCCTCCCAGAATAGCATCACGCTGGCAAAATAGAGGCACTAGAACCAGCTGATGAAACTGGATGTGTCCATACTCTGGTGGTTTCCCTCAAAACCGTTGGATCTACAAAGCCTCCTAACCCTTCCACAGAAGGGACTCAACTGAGGCCTACAAAGCAAGAGATTTCCTCACAGCTCCCTCAAGTTTCAGCCACGTGATTCCCCATCACCACTAGCAGCTACTAATGAAGGTCTGTGTTTTAAGAAGTGTCTTTCCAGCTTTTGGAAGAAAAAGAGGAGACAGATTGATAGACAGACAGACAGACAGACGCAGACAGACAGACAGATGGGCCATCCCGGCAGTTGACAACACAAAACACTCTGTACCTGCAAGGTTCTCCTGCTTGGGGCAAATTCCTTTTGTAGGCGTGAGAAGATGGTCTTCTTCATCGGGTGTGACTTGGATCCCGATTTCCACTGGCTCTGACACTTTCCTGAGCTCGGCGCGCGACGAAGGGGGAGGACTGCTCTTATCCAGGTTCTTCTCATAGCAGATGCCACCCGTGCCGTTGCACTGCTTCTTCTTGTGCTCTATAAAAACCAAGATGTCTCCCAGGGGGAAGTTCATCTGACACTGTCCACAGGTTAATAAGTCGGGGTCTGCTCCGCCCACCGCGATGCCAAGGCCGAGTGGCTCCCCGAGCACTAGGCTCTCTTCCTCGTGGCTGATGGCCGCTTCCACATGGTCAGCCTCTGCTTTAGGTGGGTAAGCAGAAGAACAGGTGAGGGGTGGGGGGGAGGGGTGGGGAGGAGAAAGGAGAGAGAAAAAAACAGGGAGAAGAATTGAGAGCCATTTTTATTTCAAGATCGGAATGACCTGAATGATAACAGGATTTTTATTTTTCTAAAAAAATATCTGATAATATCTGTACTCTGTTCCCCTCCCTCCGTCTCCACAAATGATTTAAATACATTTTGCAACCCAAGCCTGTCTGCAAAACAAAACAGGTAGATCTGATGTGGCTTTCCTGTCTGAACCTTCCATCTACCCCACAGCAATGCATACGTAAGAAGTAAAGACCTGTTATTTGTGCCTTGAGAACTGTAACCGGTAGGCGATAGGGGAGAGGAAAATACACAGGTTCAAGGCCTAACAGTTCAGAGCCATGGACCCTAACTGAGCGATCCCTACCCAAATCTCACATGCTTCCTTTATCTATGAAATGGAAATAACACTGATAGGAGTGTTGTGGGGGAAAACATGAGGAATTTAAAATGCCTTTTGCACTAGAAATCTCTAGTGCAGAAACCACCTGGGGTATCCCTGGAACAAGTCTTCTAAACAAGTCATTTTGCAACACCGTTTTTCTCCCTTTTAAAGCTGACAGCACAATCCAACACAGAGTTCCATCTTTCTAAAGCAACTGAAATCAATGAATTTAGAGGGGCATTAACTCTGATAAGGTCTGCAGTGTTAAGTCTTGTTCCACCTATTATCCTTTATAATTTGTCCCATCTTCCTGCTTCTGTTGTCTTTCCCTCTTGCTTAAAGGTAAAGGTAAAGGCATCCCCTGTGCAAGCACCGAGTCATGTCTGACCCTTGGGGTGACGCCCTCTAGCGTTTTCATGGCAGACTCAATACGGGGTGGTTTGCCAGTGCCTTCCCCAGTCATTACCGTTTACCCCCCAGCAGCAAGCTGGGTCCTCATTTCACCGACCTCGGAAGGATGGAAGGCTGAGTCAACCTTGAGCCGGCTGCTGGGATTGAACTCCCAGCCTCATGGGCAAAGCTTTCAGACAGCTGCCTTACCACTCTGCGCCACAAGAGGCTCTTCCCTCTTGCTTACCAATCCCAAAATTACGGTTGCTCTGGGTTGGGAAATACCTGGAGACTTTGGGGGTTGAGCCGGGAGCAGGAAGAATTTGGGGCAGGGAGTTACCTCAGTGGAGTATAATGCTATGGAGTCGTCGTCCCCCCCCAAAAAAAGCAGCCATTTTGTCCAGGGGAACTGATCTCTGTCACCTGGAGATGAACTATAATTCCAGAGGCATCCCTACCCAAAGGATCTGAGCGGGAAAGGCCACCTCTGCACAGGACAGTCATCTACGTAGGCCTCGATGAACAATACAGGCCACAGGCTTCTCTGCAGCTAAATAAATCCTGTCTATTTTCAACTTCAAGGCAGGCTGCTGTTCTATTTAGGCCTCAACTCACTGGACATGCAGGCCACATTCAAAAGGCAGTTCGGTCTGAACTTCCAGCTCGAGCAGAAAATCCCACAATGGTTTTGTGGCTGTCCGGGACAGCCTTTCCTCCCAGGGACAGAATCATTCACCACTACTGTCTATGCCACGGGTAGTCAAACTGCGGCCCTCCAGATGTCCATGGACTACAATTCCCAGGAGCCCCTGCCAGCATTCGCTGGCAGGGGCTTCTGGGAATTGTAGTCCATGGACATCTGGAGGGCCGCAGTTTGACTACCCCTGGTCTATGCAGATGAACCTGTGTTGTGGGAAGGTGGAGGGAAAGTCTCCTAGAGCTAGACTCTCAGTGCCGGGTCAGCTTCAGGAAAGAGCCCGTACCCAGTTGCCAGGGTGAGCAATCTCCGGACAGGTAAGAGGTGTGGCTGGATACACCTTGGGTGGGAAGAGAAATTATTTTTTATCCCTCCTTTCCCCTCAGACTACATATACACGAACACAAAGATAAGCCTGGCTGAACCAGCAGTCCTACCGTCTGGATGACCAAGAAAAATACCTGCCCACTCTCCATGGGCAGCAAACAGTGGCCATTTCAAAGTGTACCTCAGGAGAAGCAGCTTCTCACCCAGCTAACCTGAGTATTTTCTCAGCTGACAGCCAGGATGAAAATATATCAATCAAACTCTGATGGGCTCTAGACAGTCCAAATATATCAGCTGTTTTTTTAAATATTACAAGCACAAAGCTGCATTACACGGCCGTATAATATGCATATCACTGGTATTTTATTGGTACATTACATACAGCGACTTTTACGGGGAGAAGCTGCACGGGTCGCTGTAGGTCAGGGTTACCACACTCACACACACAGGACAATTATGCATATCCAAGAACCTCATCCAATGGCAAAAACCTGTTTTGCCATTGGATTCCATTCTCTAGACTGCGATGCAAAAATGAATGTTTAAGGTGCTAACTTCGGTCCAGATTGCAGCCTAAATTTTCAGTTCTGCGCATAATTGTGATTTTCAAGGAAATACATCTACAGAGTTTGTCCCATTGAAATCAGCGGAGCTTACTTCCATGTAAACATGAGGAAGTCAAGCTGTAGGACTGCAGGTATCTTTCAAGTGTAACAGCAGCTATTGGCAGTTACTAAGGATTTTTCTATTAGGCAGCAGTTCTGCTGTGTCACACAGTCGTCTTTTCCCCCACAGTATCTGCTGAACCCAAAACAGCGGCAGTCTCTCAGGCAGCCTTTCTTGGATTTTATTTTCAGTTAGTCTGCAGGCTACCCTGATGGCTCTGGAAGAAGTTAACTTTGAAGAAACAGCTGAAATGAGCAACCCCATTTAATCAACCGAAAGCAAAAAATTAACAAAAATGCAAACAATATTGCAAGCTAAACATTTCAAACAAATGGAATTAAGCCCAATTTCATTTGGCAAACCTACAGCCCGACCCTGTGCATATTTTAAGGGGAGGAATAAGTCCAACTGAATTCAACGCAACATAGAGATGACGGCCTGCATTTCTTAGTCACGTCAAATTATCTTGAGATGCACTGCTAGCAACACTGTTAATTTTGAGATCAAAACTGTCAACAGGTTTTTGCAAGATTTAAAAGTTAGGCAGAACCCCATTTACCTACAGGGTCTGAAGGGACCCCCAAAATTTCTATATGTTTCCTCTGGTCAATCTGTGTAAACAGTAATTTGGGAAAGCTCAGCTCCACATAACATATACAGCTTATTCACAGAACGCCATGCGATTAACTTTGGGTGGGGGGGTTTATTATTTCCACCACAGTATAATTGAAAAAAAACCTTCCGTCTTCAGTAAGGCAGGATTCCATTGCTGGCAGGATTTTATTTCAAATAAATACATGTATTTAAAAAAAAATTCTTTGGCTTGATCAATACACAGAGAACTAACAGCATGTAAATAGAAGACACAAGGCACCAAAGTTTTATCAGGAGAAGGGAACAGCAAAGCTCTGTGGGGCGAAAAAGCAACACATGGAAACACTGGCATGGGTGATTCGTTTCCAAATTTCCTGGAGACCTAAAAGCAGCGGGACAAAGCGAATTGCTTGTCATAATTCTGCACTGCCACTGCTGAAGAGAACACAGGGATTTGGCCCTAATATTTAAAAAGAACGGCATTATTTTTAAAGAGAGAAAGCTCCTATCTGACTGGGAGGCCAATTTCACAGTTCCAGCCAGAGAAAATGGTTAGAGGTCGAAACATATCCAGCTTTCCTTTCCGAAAGAAATTGTTAATTAGCACATGAATCATACATATCATAATCTGCCTCACTGCCCACTAAGCATATGCATTACACACACACACACACACATATATATATATATATATATGTCTGTATGAATGTATGTGAAGTATCAGATCTTGGCACTTGTTACATTCACAGCGGTTCACATTACGGCCCACGCCATCGCCCCTTACAATCCACAGAGGTGTACGAACCTACAGAATAGAAGACACACTTATACAAAGGCTTTTGAGTTTGCTGCACTTGCTTGCAGCCAAATTAATCCACTAGGTAACTCAACTCCAGGCATAATGCACGGTGTGAGAAACCCATTAATTACTCCCCCCCCCCGGTCCCTTCCTCTAAGTTTACTTTAAAAGCAGTCGGTAGACAATGTGACGTAATTAATTTACCAATTTATTTTATGAAAAGACGCTTTGCCATCGTGAAAATGTAATCATAACCCTGGCGCTGAGCGGGAAGTGAGTGGATTTCTGTGCGAACGGTTTGTCACAATGCAAAAGGTAATTATTTAGTGCTTCTGTTCCCTTTAATGATCTAACATTGAGCAATGCTGTTTATATTGAAGAGAGCTTGCACCTTTAATTACCAATTACATATACATAATTTTAGAGCCAAAAGGGAAAGGGAGAAAAAAAAATACCAGAGCGCCGTGAAAAGACTCCCTTAGACATCGTGCGCACAGATTCTCGAAAAGAATCCCTTTTAGGTGGAAGCAGACTGTCAAAATATTAAAACACACGCATACTAGAAGAGATAAGTAAGGTATGGAACTACAAGTAGAGTCAGCAATATAGCTGAACTGAGCCAAGGTACAGGCAAGGAACACAGCTGAGAGCCCGGAGGAGCCAGGGGGAGGGGACAAAGAAATCCAAAAAGGCCTCTTAGCAAGTTCCCGTAACCATCCCACCCTGCCTTGCAGTTAGATATGCATATCAAATTACAGTGGCTTGATTACAGCATATATATTGATAGTTTCGGGGTTATTTTTTAAATCCTTTTTTTTTAAACGACAGAATTATTTTTCTGTACAGGGAAAGAAATTCAGAGGGGGGTAGAACGAGCACAAAAAGAAACCCCGATAAAAAAAAAAACCCTTGCTAAGCTTCTAGACCCTCTCTGTGTGGAAACACCGAAATCTCCTTCACTTGTCAGCGACTGAATTGTTCCAAATTTTCATTTCTCTAAGTAATCATTTAAGTAGCCTCGGAAGGATTATATGTATAAACTTTTTTTAAAACTAAAAAAGAAAAAGTGCCTTCCGTATTTCGGAAGACAGTTCAGGAGTCGAGAATTCTTTAGCTCTCCAGTAGCTTTTCCCCCTCCCTGTATCTACCCAGCTTGGCATCTCGTACCACGATGGTCTCCCTCGTATTTGATCCTAATTAGTTAAGTCTGCCCGTGCCCATTCATATGGAATCCTCTCCTCCCCCTCTGCCCCCACCCAAGCAGTCTGCAATGGCTTTTTAAAAAAATAACATCTGGTCTCCTTTTCATTCTTTGGCAGTCTTCACATTTGACAAAATCAATTTTACATTTTCTCCCCGTGCAAAAACTCCTCAAATGGTAACGGCTGCTTCCTAAAGATTGCCCCTTCCACAAAGAAGGTTTTTTTTTGTTAGTTATTTTAATTTTGAAAAAGTTTAATTACCCCTTTAAAAAAACAGGCTGACGAATTAAGTTATAAGTACATGGTGTCTGTAGCAAAAAATTTTCGGTAGTCACAGAACCTGCTCAGACTTTGTTGGTATCGCTCTTTGATGGTTCTCAAAGGTGGATCTCCACATCAACAAGTCACCTGGACTTATAAAAAAAAAGGAGATCCATCTATGGGGAGGAGTATACTTGCACGTAGGTAAATACTTGCGCCCTTATACCCAAATTCCCATTAGTTAACCCTTTTGTATTCCTTCAGTCAAGCCACTGAAAAACGATGCTTTCAGATACAGACACAAAATTATCTAAGAGAGTATGAAGCATAATGGCTGAGTCCATTTGTCCTTTCATTACATGATTGTCTACTCTGTATAACAAGGGTATCAGGCAGAATAAGGTCTTTTCCCAACATTTGCTAGAGATCCTTTTAACCCAAGGCCAAAAACTGAACCTGGGACATACAGTATGTCCTCTTGTTTTCAACTACAGCCCGAAGAACACAAAAACCGGCAGGGTCATATGAAAAAAGCGGCACTCAATGATCTGTGCCCAAAAAGATAAGTCGACGCTGAAATCAAGATATCAAGTTTGGGGATGAATACACAAAGCTCACTACAATTTCCAACCTGGTAACCTGACTAGGAATAACTCTAACTTCTCTGGGCTATGAGCACAAATTCAAAGGTAGCAGCAAGCTTTAAAACTATGATCATGTCTGAAGGAGGACCTACTTCAGTTTTTCCTTCACAAATTTATAGACAGCTTGCTTTGGCTTCCCAGTGTCAACTAAAGTCAAGTATACTGTGCATTTATATTCCCCAGGGACCTTCAAGGGAAAATTCCCTATGGGTGGGGGTCCTTGACCTATGAGATCCTACATGCCATCCTTATATTCACGGACAGAGAAACAGGAAACATCTCCACTGTGCAGGTTCTATTATTTTGAAAAACTAATTGAAAATCATATACTTTCAAAAGATCTTGGACCACCTATGGCCCAGTCTGATAGCAAAGGAGTGGTCCTGAAGGAAATCTGGGTAGCCTTCCTATTGGACTAGGGCTCCGGACCCTGTCGACAAAGCCTCCCTCTTCCCTACAATAATTCCTGACAAACTCTGCGGCCACCTCTTGCGCAAGGAAGTATTAAGAGTCTGCTTTCTGTCGCAATGGATTCAAAGAGTATGCAGTTCAAAAGGTTAATCATCACAGCATTCTTCATCACAGGCTGCAAAAACTGGCAAGGGTGGCAACATGGTTATAATTAGGGTGAGGTAAGAGGACAAGGATCTTAGTAAGTGGCATTCGCTGGCAGGGGCTTCTGGGAATTGTAGTCCATGGACATCTGGAGGGCCGCAGTTTGACTACTCCTGCCTATTCTTCACTGGACCTGTCCAGTGAATTGTAGGGAATTGTAGCCCATGGACATCTGGAGGGCCGCAGTTTGACTACCCCTGCCTAAGACTATTCTTCACTGGACCTGTCCAGTGAATTGTAGGGAATTGTAGTCCGTGGACATCTGGAGGGCCGCAGTTTGACTACCCCTGCTCTGGACAATCCTGCTGGTCTTTAAGGCGCTGAAGGTGGAAAGTACCATCAAGTTGCAGCCACTTATGGTGGCCCCATAGGTTTTTCAAAAGAAGACACATTCAGGGGCGATTTGTTGTTGCCTAACTTTGCATAGCAGCAGTGGACTTCCTCGGTGAACTCTGACAAGACTGGGCTGGCCTGAGCCATCCAGGTCAAGGCAAGCTGCCACAATACCCAAATTTTGTTCTCTTGGCACAGTTTTGATCTCTTTCGCAGGGAACACACGGGCTTAAAGGGGCCACCAGCTTGGATAGCAATGGAAATATTCCTCTGGCTTCTACAGGCTTTGAATTAAGCTCCTGGGGAGCATTTCAAATACAACACAAGAGAAAACCGGCCTGTGCCTCCAAGCAAGCACTCAACAGGCAGCTACAGCTGATCGCAGGTCCGTGGCAAACATACCTGTACGATGCACGTGTTCATTGCTTTCACATTTTGGTGCATCCCTATAAATTGTGACATCTGTACCCAGGTCGAGTTTAGGTTTAAACATTCAAGCTATATCAGTGTGGTAGAATTTTAAATGGGGAAAAACAAGTTCTCTTTCCTCCCGTTTCTAACCATGTCACTAGGAACATGGTACGGGAAGGGGGGGGGGTAATTTTTTTTAAGGAATGGATCAAGACAATGCATTGTTGTTTTTTGGGGAGGGGCAATGTTTTGCAGCTTCCTCACCAAGGTCCAAGTTCTGCGTGGCATCAAAAGCATGCAAGAGGCCAGGCGCTGATAAGACGGCTGCTGCTACAGTTATGTGCTGCCATCGCCATGGGTACTATAAGGTTGGTTACCATGTAAATCTCTTCACAGACCCAGATGAGCCGGCTGCAGATTAACAGGATCTGACTGCGTTTTGTAATGATGAACTGATGAATCATGCAGCAGTTGCCAGCTGCACCCCTCTACAGGGAAATCCTAACTTCAAAAGGTATATTAGACGGTTTCCCGCTCTGCCCTACGCAAGGGTCTCCCGGTACACCCAGGATCTCCCAGATGATATGCCGAGAATTCTCCATTTCGGTAATGCAAAGAGACTAAAAGCCCTCTGTTGAAAAGTTTTACTCTGACACTCTCTGAGGGAGGAGGGAAGACACTGCCGAGTCTTTCTCTAATGGTGCCTTCCACCAGAAGAGGCCTCGCTCCCACCACCGTCAAATCTCTTTAGAATAACGCTGCTGAGCCTAAGTTACCAGTCGAGTAGTGACCATTCTGAAGGTATCACGACACTGATCATGGAAAGCTCTGATCCATCAACTGCCCCACCTGTACCAATATTCAGCTTGAAAATTCGTCTCAGACTGGAAAGTATCAACATTGAAAGATTTTAAGTCTGAACGTCACAATACAGTATGTGTCTCCCCACCCGGGTTATGTCCCCCAGATGTTGGGTTTTGGTTTGGGGGGGTTCTCTAGTTGGTTTATTAAACATTATAATCTGCCGATAGGGCCAATTTCCATAAATCGAAAAGAAAAACAGAAATGTCACCCACTAACAGGGTTATGCAAAACCAGGCTAAGATGCAATGCTCAAAATCGCTTCATGCCAACCGTGGTAAACCATGTGCGGAAGAGAACAGGTGTTTCAGGAGACTCCTGAAGACCAGACCGTCAGGCAGAGAGGAGTTCAAAGAGCATTTTGTTTCATGCAAGAATCTTCAACTGCTTAAAATCAGCCACTCAGTCACTAGCGGCAAACAAGAATCTTTCCCTGGACAACAGGAAAGAAGTTGTAGAAGAAAAAAAATTAACAAATAAATCACCTGACAAATTATTGACAACGGGCAGACACCTATTTCAGCACTGCCTACTCTTGTGCAGGCTAAAGGTGGTAACAATGGACACAACGCAGACACTGGTGCAAAAGCACCATCACAGTTCACTTCAACATTTCAGCCTTCGTTCACATGTGGCCCTAATCTGAGCAAGAAAGAGAGAGACTCAAATGCATGTCTCAGTGTCATGTGTGAAAACGGTCCAGCAGTACGGAAGGGAGGCAGTAGTTAGGTCTCCATCCCTTATGTATCCTCTGGGTCTTGCCCACGGATGTTATGCCATGCAGGTGCCGACCATTTCTCGCTTTTGAGGTGGCTACACATTAAGGCAGGCAATAATTCTGGCACAGTCCCTGCTTTGAGACTAAGCTGCTTTGCAAAGATCAGGCTTCAGATGTTAATGACTTCTAATTACTAAAGAAAGCCTATGGACCAACCAGCTTTTTTTTTTTTTTTGAAGGGACTGCCTTCGTCTTTCGATAGAAAGCATTTGCAGAGAATTGCACATTCCAGCACTCCTCTGCAAACCTGCAAATCTAACACCTTTCTGAAGAACAGGCCTCAATCTTGGGGTGGAGACCCTCATCCCCTCACACAACTGAATGTAAGATAAATGTTTCAAAAGGCAGAAAAATAACCTGGGGGGGGGGAAATTAAGACGAAGTAAAATATGCGAACAGGAAGTTTTAAAAAATTACCCACCGTGCGCCAAAATGAATTAGGATTAAAATTAAAATTGCTTTAGGATGCTTTGGGCTGATCCTGCGTTGAGCAGGGGGTTGGACTAGATGGCCTGCATGGCCCCTTCCAACTCTATGATTCTATGAATGTTTTAGAACAACATTGAAAGTCCAGGAGACCAAGTGGTGGGCTTAGCTCTGAGGAGTTAGTCTACTGCGGCCTCTGATTAACCCAAGATTACTCCAGCTCTGGCTCCCTGGATCTCCCGCCTGACACTTGTCTCTGCTCTTATTTAAATCACAATCTATAGAACATGCAGTGTAAACGGAACAAGAGTGATGTACATTTTGCGAAATGAACTAGGTGCTTAGCGGGGGGGGGGGGGTCGGGGAGAGAAAGAAAAGGAAGAGGGGAAAAGATTTATGGCGACAGAAAAACTAAAATGTATAGGTTCTCATATAGACCACGAAAGCCGTAAATCTTCACAGATAAATACGGGATTCAGATGATGCGATACAAAATCTCCCTTTGTTCCTGTATGAATACATTTGTTTTAGTTAAACCCAAATAGAGAAAGGAGGGAGGATAGATGCTCTAACAGGAGGAGGAATATGCATAAAGTGAGAGGAATGTCTGTGTGGTGCTAAAACAGGTTGCGTATGGATTACAGATTCTCAACAATATACGGGGAAGGGGGGGACCCTCTAAGAAATTCAAATGAGAACAATAAATGCATTTCGTTTCTCACTGTGGATGGAAGCACAGGTGGACCCATTTTGTCAAATGTCTGTCTCAAAAGCGGGATTCAGGGAGGTTGTAAATCACCGTTGTTCCTCACACCTCAATTCTCCTGGGCTGTTTTTCAAGTCCCACGGAAAGCCCTGAGTGTTCCACCACTCAATAGATTATGCCGGCTCATTCCAGCGCTGCAAAAGGTGACTTCCTACATTCAAGCCCCTCTGTATTCATCTCTTCTGCATCGTCTCACACACTGCCACACGCACACAAACACACATCATCCTGCACCCCAAGAAAAGCCGTCTCGGTGCTCCCCCCCCTCCCCAGGACCCAAATCATTAGCTCCTTCATCTAACAAGGAAATGGAATCTTTGCACGGAGGTCTGGCATACGCAAAACCGTTTTATAAAACCCCAAGCCATATCCAAGCCTCGGAATGCCATATCATTAATCAACTCCCCAATCTGGTGTCACTTGTGCCAGAAAATGATGGTATCTCTGCACACTGCTGCTACAACTGCCACCACCCGTCCCGTCCCGTCCCCCCCCATTACTGGTGCAGAGGCAGATTTAGACATTTAAATATATATTCCCTGGTAGAAGCAAATGAGGGGAGGGAGAGAAGAGAAGGAAAAATGCCCCGTTTCTAAAGACCCCCCCCCAAAAAAAATTAAAAATTATTATTTTAATGGGAGGGAAGGAAATCGAACCAATGACACTGAGAAACTGCAACTTTACTATGTGTCATTGGTTCGATTTCCTTCCCTCACATTAAAATATATATATTTTTAAAGCTAATGGAAGAGAAAGAATGTTTAGGGAGCGCATGAGGACATTTGATGGAAGTAAAGACACAGAGAGAAAGGAAGAAGGTGTTACTATAACCACCGCTGGATAAATCGCACATTTATCAGTAAGGTGCCCACTCTGAATTCTGAGGGTTTTTTTCCCTCCCCTCCACTCTGGTTTTGTTACAAAGATACAGATAAGCATACCCGTACTTTTCATGTTCCCATGTACTTAACTCCCACCAAAGTCCTAGCTAGACCCACATAAGTGAATGTAGGTCTGCCCCCCGCCCCCCGGAATGTGTCCACCAGGGAAGTTACCCTAGGAGGGGCCTACAGAAAGATATGGAAACCATACAACCAGAGAATGAGAACTTGCATCCACTGGTCTTTGAATTTGGTTACGATGACAACTATTTTGGCCTCTCTGGACTCTAAGATGTGTCATCATGAAGATGTTCTCTCCCCACCCCCACCCCCCAGATGTCCATTTTTATTTTTCGAGTCTGATTTGCCTCTTTAATTGCAACCAGAAAAGCAATTTTAAAAGAAAAAAAGAAAGGTCAGTGTCTCAAAACCACAATCGGACTCTCCAAGTCATAAGGGGGGGACACACACAGCATTCCAGAAAGAAAACGGAGATCCATTTTGTATACACGAATGCTATCTGAAATGCAGAATGATTCTTTCTTGATAATTAGGTGCTAGTTTTATTTATTTAGGATGCATACAAATGTTTGCATGGGAGTCTATACAGATAGGCAGGGCTTTTGGGGGGTGTTCCTCTCTAGTTCTGAATCCAGGCCCGGGGGGGGGGGAGGGGGCAGTATCTCTCAAGTCCCAAGAGGGGAATTGTTGGAAATTAGTGCAACCTCCTATTTGAATACCCTCACCTTATTGTTATGATTATTTTACCAAGAAAAAACACTGTAGATGTGCGTGTCTAGTTTTCACATGAACGGATCAAAGCAAACTAGTGGCCTAAGGTTGCAGGAGAGGAAAGTGAGTATTCTAAACTTCAGACTGGTTCATCCTTCCAGTTTGTCCAGCCAGCTGCCCACCCTCTGGACACGAAGACTGAACAAGGAAGAGGAATCATCAGATAAATTGCAGGCTCGGTCTAGTTGAGAGTGAAGTTGTTCCTTATATTGAGTGACAGGCCTCCTCTCTCTCTCTCTCTTTTTTCCTGACCTCATTTATTTCTCTTTCAAGTTCCAGTGCAGCCCTCTACCCTGTCAGGGAAGAACATCCACCCCCAGCCTATGCCCTAAACCGTGAACATCGGGAGAAGAGTTCACAGCGACGAAGTCCTTTATAAACATTTGCTCCTGGCTCCCATAGAAACAGGCCCTTCTCTAGAGAGCCCGTTCGATTCTAGGCTTCACGACTAGGAAGCAGTGACACTATTTAGAGATTTGATTTTTATCTGTAACTTTTTGCACATAGACAGATGTCCATTTCTTTTCTAGGAGAGAACGTCTATGTTCGGTTACGATTCTAGACTTGCACAAGGATTAAAGAAAGACCACTGGCCCCAAATCGGTTTCGAATGCATCACGTGAAATTTCTGACCTTCATAGCAAAGAGCGGCTATATGTGCGTACCCTTATCATGTACTCTAAAAAAGCTGCGTACATTTACTTCTCCGACTCATCCGACACCTATTTTTATTTCTTGCCGTATGCTCATCTAAATATGAAACCATAGCAAAAAAATTGTGTGTGTGTGTGTGTGTGTGTGTGTCGATTTGCATGCGAACTTTGAAAAATCTGGTGATGATATTTATAGATATTCGTTACTATGGATTATATTTGAATTGAGCAACAGTGAAATTCACACATGTAGCAAAATCTCCAGGCGCAGCGATTATGACAACTCAACAGTTAATGCATAGGCTTTGAAGGAAGCCGTTTCATCACAAACATTTCTACTGCTTGCAACATGCGTTGCTGATAAATAAATAAATAAATCTTTGCTTTTATATCCCACCCTTCCTGGATGTTCAGGGTGGGTAACAAGATGGGCATGTATAAAGAAATATCCACTCAAAATGGAGAGGGGGGGGGGTGCATCTACATATTTGTTAAGGGTTTGGATTGGCTGGCCTTTTTTTTTCCGGTTCACAATATCGCTATTTTATATCTTCCACTTTAAGAAATCTTGCAGGCAAAGCCTGGGAAAGAGGCAAATTAAAGATCGTATGCATCTGCCTTTTTTTATTTAGGCACCAGCTACTCTGTGCTCACAGCAACAGAGAGACTCCGAAATGAGAAAGCAAACAGAAGCCATCGACAGTCAAGAAACACCGTTAAAAACTAATTTTAATTAAAGGCATCTATCTTGCCGATGCCGCTTAATCAGTCATAATTTGCTTAGAAAATAGATTTATCTAACTTGCAATCTCTCTCATCTTGTAGCATATAGATCTCAGCATGAAAATCAATACCACAACTTTACACCTTTTAAAAAAAAACACACACACAAAAAAAAAACATTTTGCAGCAATGGAAACTGACCGGGTTCTACCTAGCTTATTTCCCCTCCTCATGGGTGCTGGGTAACCCACCTCGTCTATGAGACAGGCTATGAGCGCCCCCTAGCCGTCACAGAGAGCCACTGGAGGCGCCACAAGGCACAAGCATGACTTGCAATTCAGCTGAAAGCCTGCAAAGTTTATTTTGGAAAGTAGCTGGCATCAACAAACAAGGGGGCACAGGGCACCGAAGACAGGAAACGTTTTCTTTTGGGGGGGGGGAGAAAAGCATTGTGCAAAATGTTTTCAGCCAACAGGACAAGCTCCCAGCTCATTCTGTTCTGATAAGGGAGACAGGATAGGTGTCAGGTTCAACGGAGCCAGCCGCCGCTACCTCAAATTCGGCCTCCTCTACCTGGACCACGTTCATTCCTATCATCATTCTTCTTGCCTGCCCTACAAGACGGTCCTTTGTTCGACAACAGCCCTCCAATCCACTCTCGACGCACGACACAGGCTCCTGCCAAGGCTTGCCATTAAAGCACGACCACGTTGCAAAACAAAACAACTCCCCCCTCCCGAAAAAGGAGGGGGGGGAGAAGAAAGCTTTTTAAGCCATGCTTACTAAAATGCTTCGGCAAGCTTGACAAAATATGCTCCTCTGTTTGCCTACCACAGAAAAAAGCAAAGCTGTTTCTCTTATCCTGAGCAAATCAACTCAAAACAAGCGTTTTTAGAGTGGGCTGAAAGCTCCGAAGTGCCCAACAAGGGGGAAGGAAGGTTAAGACAGAAGGTGGGGGAGGGCACAGATCCAGGTTTAATCCTGCAACGTTAAGCTAAGAAATCTATGCCCCTGGCTTAGTCAGAGCATGCTCCCGTACAGAATGCAACCTTTTCTTAGTGCTTTCTTAGTGCTTTCCTGAGCCACGGTACAACACCTGCTGCATACCCTGGCAGGTAGCTTCCCCAAAACAAGTTCCCCATTCTTGACACATTTACATTCAGTAACAGAACCTATCTATCTATTGGAGCTATGTCTTTTCGTCTCCTCAACTTGCCTCTCCCTGGCAAACAATCGCCCTTCTGAAAGATGCATGGATGTTATGTAAAGAGAGATGGATTCTCACTATCCTGATTATCAGAACACATGGTGGATCGACAGAGGCAATTCAGGAATCCTAGCTTATAACCTGTTGTGTGCGGATTTGGGTTTGATTGCAGGGAGGTGGGGGGTCGCTGGAGAATGTCTATTGGTTTTCTCAATGGCTCCCTCCCCACGAAGTTTCTTCAGGTGGACTCCAGCCTCTTTTTATGAATGAAGGTGATTTGGCCAACTGAGAAGGGTTTGACTCCATTCAAAGACATCCTTTTACTCTTAAAATGCAGCAGCCGTGCTCAATCCTCCCTTTCCTTTCTAGCTGGAAAGGCCAAATGGTGAAACTAAAAAGTAAAATAAAACCTGTGGTGGAAATCAAACCAACATTACCTTCTTTCACCCAGCAAGGCCCTAAAGATCTAGGTCTGTTCTTCACACACAAGATTTCATTCTCGCTTTCTCAACGTTACATAATTTCGCTGTATTTTCCACAGCAACTCATCGCGGGAGGCAAATTTAAGTGTGCTCATTCATCAGCTTCTCGTCTATCACAAACAGGGCTTGATTCAAGGGGGGGGGGGTGGAAGCTGCAGAAGCCAGAGGTCTGCTCCATGAAATGTAAGCCATTACATTTTTAAAGCCTACTGTAAAATCAGAAAGCATCCCAGAGAGACCGTAACAAAAAAAAAAAACATCCTCTGTCAATCTGAACTAAATCTGGATTGTACCCTCAAGCCTGAAATTCTATGTTGCTTATGAGGGAGGAAATCTCAGTGAATGTAGTGAGACTTACTTCTGAGCACTCATGCACAGGGTCAGCCTTCCCCCCTTTTTGCTTGTGACCCCTTCAGGATCAGGCCTCTTTTCAGCACACACCCCCCCCACAGAGCCTTGAATTCCAATCCACACCAATTGAGGGTTTTTCTTTAAAGAATGGCACCAATTCGCCTCCCTGTGCCCCCATGCCACTTAACCACGTACCCTGAAAGACCAGGCGATTTCTCCTGGCAAGTGCCTCATACAATGAAGCATGCAAGGTGCTTGAAGATCTCAGGAAAGAAAACAACAGCAAATTCATTCAAAGGGGGTGGGGGGAAGAAAGGTGGATGGGTGTAATGTGGTGAATGACAGGAGATTTCCCATTTCATATTTATGGGGATCCTTCAGCTTTGTGCTTCTCCTGGAAAAAACTTCTGGGGGGGGGGGTTGTCTCTCTGCTTCCTTCCTTTTTTTTCCTTTTTGCTCAAACGGACTCCTCTGTAGATAATTTATCACTCCTTGCCCGGTGGAGAAGCCTCTCTCCCAGATTTCTTCCCATTCAAACCTGGATATTCGGTATCTCTGGATGGTTTTGCCAGGCACAAGCACATGGTAGCCCCATCTGACGCCCCACGCACCCTTTTAGAGATTCCCCCTTTTCCCCCCAACCACTGTTCAAGGGGGTGCCCTCTTGTACATCTCTCCCCAATAGAAAGAGGAATGGGAGAAACTGAGGGGAGACACCCCACAAACCAGCCAGCCCTAACTGTGCCAGCCACCCTATCGAGAGAGTTGCGTAGATCCATGGGGTACCCCTTCCCTCACACCCAACACCCTCGTCCCTGGGGGGTTACCCCATATCTCATCCTCTGCTCTCTCGTTTCCCCATGATCAACAGCCCCACCTGGCCAGTCCCAGCCTAAGTGAACCCAAATTTGCAAGTGTGCCTCTGCCTACCAGTCTCATCACTAAAGAGCCTCCCCCCCCCTTTATTTCCTCTCCCCCCCCCCATCGCCCCATCCTCTCCAAAGCCAAACTCCCCTTTGCCAAGGGAAGCAGGGAAGAAGCAACAAGGACCAGAGGAAAGGCTCTGGGTTTACTGAACAACACACATCCCTCCCCGAAAGGCGAGATCTTTTCCAAACCGGCTGGCTTTTCTAAGTGAACATTTACTGCGGGGAAGCCCCGAAAGATGTTTGTTTTCAAACGGGTTTTTAATCCACTTTCTTCGGCTGGCCTCAGGAGCAGCCCTGATTCCAAAGCGGCTGCTCCAAATCAATTAAAAAGCCAGCTACCCAAGGCATCTCCATTGGTGCCCGTGATGGTCAATAAGGGGGGGGGGGAGATAAGAAGGGAAGAAAGGAGGAGAGAAAAAAGAAATAACAATGAAGTGGCCAGGAAGGGGGGGGCAGAGGAACAGTCACAAGCCAACCTCCCCCAACCCGCGTGGAGCGCCTGCCTTCCCCCATCAATATAATTCCGATGGATCCTTTCTTTAAAAAAAAACATACATTTTTATCAGCTGTAACAAAGGCCAAGAAGGAGAGAGAGAGAGAGCTGTCACCAAAGGCTGCTGGCAGATGGCTGTTAGGTTTTTTTGGGAGGAGGGGTGCTTTTGAGACACTTCTTCTCCATATAGAAGTATTAATTTAATTTAAAATATATATATATACAGCAGGATTTCTTCCGCACAGCCTCGCCGATTCGGCCCCCTTCTCTCTGTGTCTCTCTCCCTCTGCCCCCTCCTGCCTCGGCCCCTCCAGCTCCAGGCGCGAGGGCAGCTTTGCAAAATAAATTAATAAAGGGCTGGGGGTGTTCTCTCTGGCGTTTTGCGGGGGTCTCCTCGGGCTGGCGATGCCTTTTAGCTTCTCCCCCCCCCCTCCCGTTCAAACTCTCCAATCTTGACCATCCCCACCTCGGATGTTTTCTCTGTTTTAATCAACCCCCCCCCCGCTAGGGTTTTTTCCCTCCCTCGCCCCCTTCGGAAGCGACGCGGTCCAGCGACCTGCAGCCCTTCTTCGTGCCGCCTCGAGGGCATTGCGGCGGGGGACGGTCTCCCCCCATTGCCCGGGCGAGGGGCGAAGGGTCGCGCCTCCGCTTTGATCCGCACCTCCGGCCGCAGCGGCAGGAGGCTCCGCGAAAGGGACCGGCAACTCCTGCAAACTGCCTGCTCCGACCCGGCTGTCCCCCCCCCAATAAAAAAAACTCGGCGGCTCTTCGGCTCGGCCTCTCCCGCGGGGCTCGCCCTGCTCTCCGGCCGCCCCAGCGCCCCATCCGCGGGACCCCGAGGCCGGCCAGCCCTGGGGCGGCTTCGCCAAGCGCGCGCGCTCTCCGGCCGCGCCCGAGGGGGCTCCGTGGCTCTGCAAGAGCCCCCGGCACGCTTCCTCGGGGAGGGGGAGACCCGCACTGCTCGGCATCCCCGGCCAGATGCGAGGACCGCGGGGGTCGTGGGAAAGGAGGAAGCTGCAGCCTGGCCGGCTACCTGCGCCTGGACCTCCCAGCCCGCGGTCCCTGCTGGACAGCCAGGGGGAGGGGGAGGCTCGGCCGCTGCATCGCTGCTCCAGCCGCACACAAGCGCTCCCCCCCCCAGTCCGTGCGCCTCCAGCGCGCCCCACGCCTCCTCGGCCTCCCCGCTCCGGCCTCGCCGCTCCCGCCCGGCCCAGCCGTCCTTTCTCCATGTGGTTCCCATTAGGCTCCCACCTCCAGCCACCTTTCTCTCCCCGGCGGCGGCGGCGGCGGCTACTTGTGCCGCCGCCGCCGCTCCTCGGCTCCCTTGCGCCGGCCAACTTTGGACCGGCCTTTTGCAACCAGCCGCCCCTGCCAGGCTGCCAGCCTCTGCCTCGCTCTCCCTCCCTGCCTCCCGACGCCCCTCTCTTTGCAAACCGGCTTCGCCGCGTCCTCCGCTCCCTCCAACGCCTGCCTGCAGAAATTCGCCTCGAAACTTTGCATTTTCCCCCCACCGCCACCCCCTTCTCGCTCCCCCCACTCTCCTCCTCGCCTCTCTCCCTCTCTCTCTCTCTCTCCCCCCACCGTCCTGCCAGCCAGCCAGCCAGCCTCACACACCCACCGGCACCCTCCCTCCCTCCCTTCTTTCTAACTCGGAGAGACCCTTCCTCTCGGACCCCCGCCGGCCACGCCACCTCTCCCGGTCACTTGCACACGCGACCCCCGGCTCTCTCCCCGCCCGCCCCTCCAGACAGTGTCCCTTCCGAGGCGGCTGGTGGAAGAGTTGCAACTTACGCGTGATAATTTCCCTTTGCGACAAGTGCTGCGGGTTCCCCTGCTTGCGACGGGACATTGCCCTGGCATTTACTTGGTCATCGCCCGGAGAGCTGGACTCGGCTCGGGGGGTGAGGCTGGAGGAGGGGGGAGCGATCTTCTTCCTCGCCTCCTCCTCCTTCTTCTTCTTCCTCCTCTTCTTCTTTTATTTTTTCTTCTTCTTGGCTGGTCTTGCAAAAAAGAAAAGAAAAGGAAGAACTTGCAAAAACAGAAGAAACTCTTTGCTGTTCTTTCGCCCCCCTCCTTTGCGTAGTTCGAGAGGAGATTCTGCCTTCAATTAAAAATCATCGTCGCAGGAGGAGAAGGGGGGGCTGCTTTTATTTTCGCCCAACTGTCTCTCTCTCTTTCTCTTTTTCTTCCTCTTTCCGCCGCTTCCAGGTCTTTTTCTTCAACTTCAGGAGAGGAGAGTGGTTTCCCTCCTTCCCCCTCCACCACGCACGGACACTTATTTTTTCCAAAGTGTTTAGCAAAAAAAAAAAAAAGAAGAAAAAAGAGTTTAAAAGAAAAAAAGCAAAAGTGCCCTTCTTCCACCAGGAGGGTTCTTTAAAAAAAAATTGGATTATAACACACAAGCGCTTGTCCAAAAGTAAAGGGGGGGGGGAATGGGATTTGCCCCACGCAGAGAGAAAAGAACGCAGAGGAAAAAAAATTACCCTTTGCTGGGTGACTTGGATTATTTAGGGGTAGCCCAAACTGTGTCTCCTCATCGCCAGTTCAAGTGCCACTGGATTGGTTGCTTTTTTTTGTTGTTGCTGTTTTTGCTGTTTTTTCCCTCCCCCCTTACCTATATATAATTTTTTTTTGCTTGGCTTTGCTCGCCCCCCACTTTGCCACAGGCTGCCCCCCACTCCGCTTGGCACAGGGTCTCTTGCTTGAGCAAAGAAGCACTCCCCCCCCCCCGCCAGTGCTTCTGGGCGAGCGCTGGCTATTACTAGGAGATATATTGCAGTGTGAAGATGGCGGAGCCCTGGTTCCCTGGGAGCGCTCTGTCTCTCTATGGCTGGGGCTGCCTCCGTACAATGGGATAAAAATTCAAGTTCAAGTGCGGACGTGACGTTTAATCTGCACTAGAGACAAAAAAGACCTAGAGAGTAGGAGCACTGGGGGCGACTAGCGGTGGCTTTTTAACATTGTACCCGGCAAGAGAACAAGAAGACGAAGAAGAAGGGGGGGGGAGGAAAAGAAAAAAAGGGGGGGGACCTCCAGCACACTCCCTGCACACGCGCGCCTCCGACTGCTTCGCCCGGGCTGCCTGCTGCTGAAAGGCAGCCAAAATGAAATTAACCAGGATTCAGAAAGGGGAGGGGGAGGCCAGAAAGCGAGGCGGGAAAGGGGGAGGGGGGACACCCATCCCGGGAAAGGTCTTGGAGGGGAGGGCACCCCTTACCCCGCCCACTGGAAGGACGTCGTGGGGATGGGGGTGGGGGTGGCGCGGGAGGGAAGGTAAGCGGGTTTGGTTCAGCCGGGCGGGCTGGCGCCAGGAAGGCAGGGAAGAGGGGGGGGGGAAGAGTTGGAGGGGGGGTAAGAGCGACTCAACCCGGGGACGCCGAGGTGGCCGCCCAGGAGACGCGGGATCCATCTGCCCCTGCTCGCTCGCGATCCACCTGGTCCGAGGTCTCCCGGGCGGCTCTCGGCGTCGCGGGGATCCATTCGCTGCCCCCTTTTGACAATTAGGCGCTGGCGCTGAGCTCTCCCGGTCGCTTCCCTGCACGCGGCGGCGGCGGCACAAATACCTTCGTGGTGCATTTCCAGGCGTTTGCACAGGCACACAAATATCTGCGCGGGGGAAGAGCGATTTCTCGTCTCTTCCAAACTCCCCCCCCCGTGCCCGTCTCTCGTTCGCTCTCTCCCTTTCCTTAATCTGAATCGCGATTGCAGGGGGAGCCACAAAGACGTACACTCTCGCTTTCTCTCCCCCCTCCCCACCCTTTTTCTCATGCGCCTAGCCACGTCGTGTGGATACGGATCCCTGGGACAATCGGGGCGGGGGGGGGTTGTCCTAAATGCGCTGCTACCGGTGGGACCCGGGCAAATCGATATGGGGCCAGGTTGGGGCGGAGGGGGGGGGTAAACCTAAAGGGGCTGCTTTCGCGATAAAGTTTCTTTTCGAAATGGGGAGGGGGCGGGAGAAGCCCCCTGGGCACGAGTTCTGGCGAAGAAACGCGACAGGAGCGATCTTTCCGGGAAGGTTATCAAAGATCTGTACACTTTCGCTCCGGCTTCAATAGCGCCCGGCAATCATCCCTCTCGATCGTTAATGCAGATTTGGAGTTGCCTAAGCTACTTATCCGGAGGAGGGGCGGGCAGGGGAGTGCGGGTTGGAGCCGACCTTCTGCCCTTCTTGAACCAGCCTAATCCTCGGAAAGGTGATGAAAGCTCTCTCCTGGTATCATTCCTTTGCATGCAGGAGAGGGGAGAGAGATGACGTTGACAGAAACCGGCCATCGAGGCAGGTAACTCAGGTGTGGAGTCGCGTTGGTCTGAAGCAGCAGAACAAAGCGAGTCTAGGGGCACCTTCAAGACCAACCCAGTTTGAGTCAAGGTATGAGCTTTGGGGTGCAGCTATCAAGGCAGTGAGGCGTGACTTTGGGAGACTTGGCCTACTCGAGAGTAGCCCCAGACCAGCACTTCTGGAAACCGGCGCCCGTGGGCACACACGGGCAACCCAAGGTCCGAGAGGGTGCCTCGTGTTCTCCGGTACCAGTCATTGCCCTCCCTCACCGCCTCCAAAAAAAGCGGGATGACCGAGCAAACTAGCCGCTTCTAGCTGGGATGAACATTGGAATCGCTCACAGGGACACGTCGCGGGACGACGGGGTTACCGGCTAGTTACTCTGGAAGATCCGAGCTTGGCCATAAAACCCGCGGTTTAGCATGCATCACAAAGGCGGGAGAGTTCCCTCCCCCAGAGCGGCTATTGCCATGAGCCTCAGCGGACCGCTGGTTTCATGTTCCCAAAGCAAGAGGCGTTCAGAGCCGGTTGGCCCCCAATCCCTGCCTCTGGACTCCCTTGATGGACGCCCATCCAAACACTGATCAGGCTAGTTAGCCTGGGGCAGGGGTAGTCAACCTGTGGCCCTCCAGATGTTCATGGACTATGATTCCCATGAGCGCCTGCCAGCAAACGTTGGCAGGGGCTCATGGGAACTGTAGTCCATGGACATCTGGAGGACCACAGGTTGACTATCCCCTGGCCTGGAGCATCCAGGCCAAGGGTCATAGTGAATGTTGGAAAAAGGTAGACGATAGATTGGCAAGGAATTCATCCAAGAGAAACTTCCTGGGGGCTAGAATTTAAGCTCCCCACCCGTTCTAGGCTCTGTACTAGACCACATGCGCTACAGCGTGCGTGCGGAGAACTTCCGCCCCCCTCTCCCGTTGGACTGCCTTAATCGTAGTAATAGGCAGAGGGCCCACGAGGGAAAGCGGACGCCCCCCAGCGCTGTGACCCTAGGCAACCGCGCACACCTCCATGTCTCCTGCAATGCCGATCCAGAAGAAGGAAAGATGGGGGCTCCCTAGTGGGGCAATGCGGTCCTCCCCCAAATTAATCACTCTCCCTTTTCCATGGTAGTCTGCATGCATACCTTCAGTTAAAGCCCTGCATGCATGACATAATCGGGGATTTCGGCAGGAGCGCCGAGTTACTCTTAGGGCTTGGCCTGGACTCATTGCCTAGAACTGCCCTGCTTTTTTTACACGTCGAAACCACGGCTATGCAATGCACGGGACTTGTGCAATATTCCACCGAGCAGCCAGCGGGGGTGTCCGCAGAAAAGCTGGCCGGGGTGAAGCACGCTCTCTCTTTCAAAATCTACTTTTTATCAGATTTTTCCCTTCCTCGGCGCCCCCTCCCTCAGGTTTCCCCGCGTCCTCCTGCCCCTCCCGTCGCCTGGGTGGGCGTGGGCCGAGTCCTTCCAGGGCAAGAGAGACGGGCCCGCGGAGGCTGGATTCTCATTAGCGGGCGCAGGGCCAAAGCCCCCGGGCCCTTTTCCCCGAAGACTTGGCCCGGCCCTCAGGGAGGGCCAAGGCGCGATGGAGTCGCCGCGGAAAGCTCTTCCCCTCTGGCCAGCCTGCCTGGGCCTTGACCCAAAGGGGAAGCCGCATCCCGACGGGAGCTGCCCTTTGCCCGTCGGAAGCCCGCGAACAGGAGAGAGGCATCTCTGCCTTTGAGAAACGCGGTTCTGGCTGCGAAAAAAGTTGCCTAAACCGTCCCAGCGGAGGGAGGGGGCGACATCCGAAGCCCCCGCGGCCGGATTGGCGTTGGGGGTGGCGTTTTCGGGGAACCGGTTCCCCCATCTCATGCCGCGGGCCCTTTTCCATCGGAGACGCGAGAAACGCGCCAGCCCCACCTGGTGTCCGCATGATGGATACCAAGGGGGACGATCAAGGTGGCCTTCCCAAAAGGGCCGTGGCAGGTACAACAACGACAGCACAAATGACTCGGGAGAACAGGCTCGGAGGAGACGTGTGGAACCGAAATCCCGGAGGCGTCCCGTCTTTCGAACGTGTTCGTGTAGATGAGCTACTTCGCTCCGGTTCTACTCCACTCCTCCTGATTTGAGGGCAGCTGCCAATCATCTCTAATTTCAAGATCGCTTTACAAGGCAGGCAAGCAGGCGGGGAAGCAATCTCAGCCTTTTGGGGGGTCAGAGCCCGCCTATGTCTCCCATCCTATGCACGTACAGTGAGGCGTGAGTCCTGGTTGCACCGTGGCAGGAGAAATGTGCCACGCTCTGGTGGCCAACATAAACTGATGCTGGGAGCAAATCCGGTTCGTGTAGCAAAGCTCCTGGTCGCCAGGAGACTCCTATAAAGCCAGCTCTGCAGCCTGCCTTTCTCTAGGCAGAGGGGGCCACAGGAGGTCGCCAAGGGAACCGGGGCTAGTCAATTTCCGTGGTGGGGGGGGGAAGGAGTCAAGAAAGCGCTTTCTCTTCGGGCCACCTCTCTCTGAGTCGGGGGGGGGGAGAGAAACCCGAGCCATCTTGCATTTCCACTCAAGGGGAGGGGCGCACACGTGCGTTTGGGCCCAGACCAAAGTCCACCTCTGCCCGTACTCGGGCAGGGCTCGTTTGGCCCCGCTGTGCAAGCCCAAGCGAAGGGGGCGATGCACCTTTATCTGGGGGGGGGGGGGAGGGGAGCAGAGCAGGCCTCGTCCCACAAAGAGGAAAGTGAATCCAGCACCGGGGCGCTTTGGACGTTCATTGCGCGCGTCTCCAGCGGCCCTTCCTCCGAAATGTCTTGACGGGGGAGGGGTGAAAGGGAAGGAATTGGGGGGGGGGGTGCCCCATTGGTGCCTGCGTCAGCTTCCCCTCCCCGCCTGCCTGCCGCGTCTGGCACTTGTGATCATTAGCCCTCGCGGCAGCCGCTAATGTCTTGTCGCACAGCTCCCCCTTTAGTCTCTCCGCGCTCCTCCGCCTGGCGTTCAAAGGCAGATCAATAGCCGACGCGGGCTAACCTTGACCTCCCCGCTCGACCCCGCCGCCGTCTGCAGCTGGCCCCGCTGTTTTGTTTTCCCACTCGGTCCCTCGCTGCCCCAGCCGTCGGGGGGACGGGAGACAAACGCGTGGGGGTGGCGGGGAAGCGGGGCCGGCTGGATCTCGAAGGGCGGCGGGGGAGAAACTCGCCCTCTGCGCGCCTTTTCCTAAAAAGCGAACCTCCAGGCCGCCAGCCACAAAGCCCTCGGAAGGGGAGAGGAGGGGGGCGCTAGGGAAGATCTCCCCCCTCTGATCTCAATGTGTTTTGCGGCGGGAGGGGGGTAATTGCTTTGTCTAATTTCACCTCTTTCCCCCACCGCCCACCCTTTCCCCTTTTGGGCTGCAAAGATCTATTCAAAGCGTGGGATGGATGTCAGTCGCTAGCGGAAGCGACAGGCGACTTTCACGTGTGTTTTCGGGAGAGATGCCCAAGATGCTGGGGCCAAAATAAATAACAACCCCCCCCCCCAAAGGAAGCTCGATCAATGGCCGCCTTGCATTAGACGTGTGTTTTTTATTTTATTTTTAAGAAAAGGGAAAAAGAGAAGGTCTCTAAGATTTACCCATGTCCACTTCAGACGGAAAAAGAAAATAACACTCTGGCGGGGTTTCCAATGCGGCTGGGACGCTTGTCCGTCGCGTCTTGGGACGGGGCGGCTTTGGCTACTGGAGTTCCCCCCTCCCCTTGCCTTGTGCCGGAGCGCTTTCCCGGCACCCAGCTCCGGCGTGGGAATTGTGGCGGTATACCTCCCCCCCCCCCCGAAATCAATGGGGCTGACTGTTCTCCCAACCTGGGGGGAGAAACCCGAGCTGCAGCCCCGCCCAGACACCGGGAAATGCACCGATTGATCACTATGGCATTCACCAGCAAGTAAAGCGGTTGGGGGGGGGCTCATCAGATTATTTCAAGGTGCGTATCGTTGTCCCCCCAAAGCAAGCCCATCTCCCCCCCCCCAAAACACACCCACTACATATCGCCCTTAACCGAAAGTCAACCTGTGGGCCTCCAGATGTCCATGGACTACAATTCCCATGAGCCCTGCCAGCAAAGGCTGGCAGGGCTCATGGGAATTGTAGTCCATGGACATCTGGAGGCCCACAGGTTGACTACCCAGGCTCTCTCCAATATGTTTCCGAAACGGACTGGCAAATATCCCTCTTCATTCACTGGCCGACTCTCTCGTGCCGTGTGAATATTCCAAGCGAGGATATGCACATTTGCACACTCCAAAACGATGCGGGCGCGTTTACTCGGAAAGGAGCCTCACGTCGGTTTGTTGAGACTTGCACGCAAATGAAAAAGTGTACATGCAGCTGCAGTTGGACGGAGCCAATTTTTTTTTTTTTTTTAGTATTATCTCCCCCCCACACACACACACACACTTTGCACATCCAAGATCTGGAGTTTACTTCCTCGGTGCAAGAAACCCGCCGGGGGGTGGGGGGCGACGACACACCGAATAGGGTTTTCGACCCACAAGGCTGCGGACCAATCGCCTTCTCGCGGGAAGCCAAATATCGTGGAATAGAAGGGCAGCCCAAAAGCGCGGCGTGTCCCGCGACGTAGTTTTTGTACCGTTCGGGTGCAAAGCCCGCGTGGCGAAGTTTTAACAAAAAGTTTTGCCACGCTGGGATTTCTGTTTGTTTCGTGCCGGTTTTCCACTCGCCAGCTATATTCCCTCGCCGGTGTTCGTGTGCCCGGACTATTAGCCCAAATGATACAGAAATATTTCAAGATTTTTTTTTAATCCTTTCGGAGCAGAATAAGGGACTCCAGCTTTTTTGCAAAGGAAACTTTCCGAGGATCTTCTTCACCTCTCTCTCCATTTAGCCCAGCCAGACTTACTTGGGAGTAAGCGTGCATACGATCGGGCAGGAGTTCTCTTGCGGGGGGGGGGGGTGCGTGCACGCATGCATGCCTATAGAGCGCTCTGCAATATGCAAGGTTTTCGGGCTATGGGCTTTGGAGAATCAAGGCTTCCTTGGCTGAGCGTCTCTGTCTGCCCGGGAAGGCGCCCTCCTTTTCAGTGCAACTGCCTTTTTTTCTTCTTTTTCCTCTCTTTTAACACGTTGGTGGCTTGGCCAGGAAGGGGAGGAATGAACGCGCAACCCGAAGCCAATGGGAGCCGCTCCACCTTGCGAGGAGAAGAGGAACCACAGGCCTGAGACGGCAGGAGCAATGCGCGGCCGTGCATCTCTCTTCCCAGAGCATTCCCCGGGAACTTCTCTTTCCTCTGACTGGAGCGCCCATTTTAAAAACAGAGATTGCGGGCTTCTTCACCCATCACCCCTTTCTGGTCTGTTTTCTGCAAGGAGCAAAGAAGAAGAAGCAAAACCCAAACTGGAATGGCACTTGTTTGTTTGATATATTTCTGTACCACTCTCCCTTTCAGCTCAGGGCAGTTTTCATAGAACATAGAGGTAAAGGTATCCCCTGTGCAAGCACTGGGTCATGTCTGACCCTTGGGATGACGCCCTCTAGTGTTTTCATGGCAGACTCAATACGGGGTGGTTTGCCAGTGCCTTCCCCAGTCATTACCGTTTACCCCCCAGCAAGCTGGGTACTCATTTTACCGACTTTGGAAGGATGGAAGGCTGAGTCAACCTTGAGCCAGCTGCTGGGATTGAACTCCCAGCCTCATGGGCAGAGCTTCAGACTGCATGTCAGTTGCCTTACCAACCTGTGCCACAAGAGGCTCTAAAATAGAGGTAGATACAGTATAATTCATGGCATCAAGGGGGGGGGGAAACAGTAATATTAGTGTTTTCGACTAATGATAAGTTTCTAGGACATTTCTGGCAAGATTCTCATAACAATTCCAAACAATGTTAACTTTACAAGTATGACTCCATAGGTAGATGGAGTCTGTATTCAATACATGGGTAGGGGTTTTGGGGGGCCCAGTAGGTGCTGTTGGATCGGTCGACCTCAACCAAATGCCTGGCGGAAGAACTCCGTTTTGCAGGTTGAGAACTTAAAAAGGTAGAGAGTACTAAAAATGTGTTTAGAGTAAATATATCATTTGCATTTTATTTATGGAGCTCAAGAATATTAAAAGGATAAGAACGATAAAAACAGCAGGGAGGGATACTTATTCCTGTAGGTGATGCATGTATGAGTTCATAAACCCAAACATGGTATATTCATGGAGAGCAAAAGTCACGAACAAGGAAATCCTAGAACACAGGTAAAGGTATCACCTATGCAAGCACGGGGTCATGTCTGACCCTTGGGGTGACACCCTTTAGCGTTTTCATGGCAGACTCAATACGGGGTGGTTTGCCAGTGCCTTCCACAGTCATTACCGTTTACCCCCCAGCAAACTGGGTACTCATTTTACCGACCTCGGAAGACATGTATCAAAGGCAAAAATCACAAAACTCCAGGTGGCTTATGTTGGCCATATCATGCGATCCAACTCAATGAAGAATGCAATTATACTAGGATTGGTCAGTGGGGAAAGGAGCCCGGGCTGCCAACACAATGTTTAGGCATTATCAAAAGGTTCACTGGCCAGAGCATTAGGCAACTAAAAGAAGCTGTGCAAGATCGAAAAATGTGGTGACTGCTGGGCCATAGGATCACCAAGAGTTGGACATCACATCAAACATCCAAAGACTGAGCATTTCAACCTACAGAGGTCTTCTTTAGAGGTCAGTATTAAGCACACACAAATAATTTAACACACACATGGGATCAGTGACACTCCCTCAAACCCAGTGGATTTTCAGGCCTTGATTTCCTGATATAGGACCTCCTTCCATTCCATAGAGAAAAATGAATCTAGTGAAAACATATATGTATATATTAGGATCCTTGGAGGTCATGACATCAATAGTCTCCTCTATGCAGATGATACACACTCCTTGCTGAACTGGAGTGTGATCTAAAGACCCTGATAAAGAGACTAAAAGAAGAAAGTGAAAAGATGGGCCTGTACCTAAATATCAAAAAGACCAAGACTTTGGCAGTAGCACGAAAGTCACGATTGACAATGAAAACACTGCTTGTGTTGATGATTTCATCTTTCTTGGCTCTATGATCTCTCAAAGTGGTGGATGTAGCCATGAAATCAGACGGCGTGTAACACTGGGCCGGAACGCAATGCTAAGCATGATCCGAATATGAAAGATAAGGATACCAGCCTTAATACAAATTGCCAGCTAGTCAACCCCATTGTCCTCCCCATAACAAGCTATGGATGTGAAAGCTGAACCCTGAAGAAAGAAGACAGGAGGAGAACAGATGCTTTCGAATTATGGTGTTGGAGACGAATGCTGTGAATCCCATGGACAGCGAAAGTGACCAACAAGATAGTTTTAGAGAGGAGCAAACCAACAATGTCATTAGAAGGCAAGATATTACGCCTAAAGCTCACCTACTTTGGGCACATCATGCGATCAAACTCATTGGAGAAATCATTAATTGTCAGCGGCAAAAGGAACGTCGCCAAAGGATCTGCTGGCTCGACACAATCAAAGCCAGTACAGGGATGACCATCAACCAACTTAAAGAAGCAGTCATTGACAGAAACGAATGGCAAAAACTTTCCTATAGAATTGCTGAGGGTTGGACACGACTAAACGGATAACATCATCATCGTATATTAGGATCCAGGCTTACCTTGCTGGTTGCCTCCCTGGGTTGCTGCTCTTGCAATATTATTTCATAGGGTTTCGACCCCAATGGACTCTGCCAGCTAGTCCAAAAGCCGAATTTAGCCTTGTTTTTCTCCTCTAATGACAAGTCTTTTCGAAATTTCTTTTGAAACCAAGTAACTATTCTTTAAAAGAAATCACATTGCAAATGTAATGGGTGTGTCTGCAGATGATTTGGGCCAGAATATGCCAATTCCTTTCTTTTTTGGCACGAACTTCTATGATAATCCTGAAGCTGGTGGTCAATTTTCAGACAACTAGCTTAATTTTCTTATGAGTTATGCCTGCCATAAATGGATGTATGGGCAAAGAGCCTGTCCTTTCAGTATAGATCAGAAGTCCCCAACTTTTTTGAGCCAGGTGGCAGATTGGGAATTCTGACATGGAGCTGCTGGTACATCAACAAAATGGCTGCCACAGCACCTGAGCTTAGCCACAAAATGGCTGCCAAGGCTTGGGAGAGTGGAAAGAGGTGCTTTTATAAAGTTTTCTAATCTATCCAGGAAAGAAGGCAGCATGATATAGGCTGATCTCATCGGATCTCGGAGGCTTGGTAGGGTTGGAACTTGGATAGGAGGGGACCAAGGAAGACTCTACAGAGGAAGGCAATGGCAAACCACGTCACTTGCCTTGTAAACCCCTTGCTAGGGTTGCCATAAATTGTTTGTAACTTGATAGCATGTAAGTATGAATAATTAGTTGAATAATTCTTGCGCTTAGGGCTTTTTGGGACAGTGGTTAAGAGTGGTGGCTTCTAACCTGATGTTCTGGGTTTGATTCCCCCACATATAGCCAGCTGGGTGATCTTGATAGTACTGTTCTCATCACAGTCCTGATAGTACTGTTCTCAAGGAGCAGTTTCAGAACTCTCTCAGCCCCAACTACCTGTCAGGGTGTTTGTTGTGGGGAGAGGAAGGGAAGGGGGTTGTAAGACTCCTTCTGGTGGAGAAAAGCATGATATAAATACCAACTCTTCTTCTTCTTCTTCTTCTTCTTCTTCTTCTTCTTCTTCTTCTTCTTCTTCTTCTTCTTCTTCTTCTTCTTCTTCTTCTTTTTGTGTTCCTTTATAATAGGGTTGTCAGCAGCCTGGGTAGCAAATATCCTGCCCTCTTAACAGAGGCTTAAAGGGATGTTATTTATCAGGCAACATAATTTACCTCCATGCCATGAAAAACTTCCCGTTGTCTATTTCCACAAATAAAGCCTCCCTTAAAGGGACCGGAGGACATTCAATTTTCTCCATGTTGTTGCTGACTCTACTTCCAAAAGGGACTGGGGCTGTTTCAATCAGCAATTTATCAGAGCCAGTCTTGGCAGTGGTTGAAGCATCTGGCTGGTTCTGGGAATCCAGATTTCAAATCCCAATTCTGCCACAAAATCCCAATTCTGCTTGTTGGGGGTGAACTTGGGCCAGCCCTTCTCAGTATAACCTGCTTTACAGGGTTAATGTTGGGAGGCTAGAATGGAGAAGGGGAGGGTGATGTTATATGCTGCTTTGGGTCCACACTGGGGGTATAAATCTGTAAACAACAAGAAGGATGTAGATAAAATTGAAAGGGTACAGAGGAGGGCGACTAAGATGATCTGGGGCCAAGGGACCAAGCCCTATAAAGATAGGTTGAGGGACTTGGGAATGTTCAGCCTGGAGAAAAGGAGGTTGAGAGGGGACATGATAGCCCTCTTTAAGTATCTGAAAGGTTGTCACTTGGAGGAGGGCAGGATGCTGTTTCCGTTGGCTGCAAAGGAAAGGACGCGCAGTAATGGGTTTAAACTTCAAGTACAACAATATAGGCTAGATATCAGGAAACAAAATTCACAGTCAGAGTAATTCAGCAGTGGAATAGGCTGCCTAAGGAGGTGGTGAGCTCCCCCTCACTGGCAGTCTTCAAGCAAAGGTTGGATACACACTTTTCTTGGATGCTTTAGGATGCTTTGGGCTGATCCTGCGTTGAGCAGGGGGTTGGACTAGATGGCCTGTATGGCCCCTTCCAACTCTATGATTCTATGATTTGCTGTCTACATATTTGGCTAAGGCCTTGGTGAGCAGAGAGTGGGCATGGCCAGGCCAGGTGAGGGCCCAATTGGGACGCACAAAGCCCTTATCCGGACTGACCAGGCCCACTCCCGCCCACCAAGCTGACCAGTGCCGCCGCGCCAGGCTAGGCCTAAAGGGAGCTTTCCGTGCTGCTGTTGCCGCGGGGGGGGGGGGGGGGGGCTGCACACTCCCTTTAGGCCCTGTAGCTCTCTCACCCTTATTGTTGTTGTTGTTGTTATACCAGAGACAGGGCTTGGTCAGTGGTGGCACTACAGTTTTGGAATGTCTTTGAGAGGCACCTTTGATGCCTACCTACCTTACTGTCCTTTAAGTGCCATGTCAAAACATTTCTTCATCAAGTTTTTAAGTGAGGGCGGAGTCCATCTCTTTCACAGGGCTACCAAACTGTCTGGAGAGGAGATGAAGAGCTGGTTTTTTATACCCTGCTTTTCACTTCCCCAAGGAGTCTCAAAGCGGCTTACAGTCGCCTTCCCTTCCTCTCCCCACAACAGACACCCTGTGTGGTAGGTGGGGCTCAGAGAGCTCTGAGAGAGACTGCTCTGTGAGAACAGCCCTAACAGGACTGTGACTGGCCCAAGGTCACCCAGCTGGCTGCATGTGGAGGAACAGGGAATCAAACCTGGCTCTGCAGATTAAAAAACGCCTCTCTTAACCACGACACCATACTGGATGCCCCATCCCTTTAACAGAGTCTTAATAGGATGTCGTCTCCCTCATGTCCTGGACTTCCAAGTGAAGGTGTGGGATAGAAATCCCTATATAAATAAATATAAACAAAGGGGTGAGAAGATTTTTCTCCAGGTTGTTGGCAATCCTAGGCTCAGTTCCATGTCCTCTAAGCCCAAAAAGATTTATGGATTTTTCTTTTCAGATATAAGAATTGTTCTCAGAGTTAAAATAAATGACGTGGGAGGAGGCAGATGTCCAGATTCAGTTGTCTGAAGACCAGTTTCTGAGTTGAAAACCCTTCTGCCCTAATCCCTGATTTGTAAGATATCTCTGGATCATTGGTGAACAAACAGCACTTTCCACTTGCTCAGGAGCCCTTTGACAGGTTGTTATTTTGTGTATTCCAGGACTGAGCTCCGGTCCAAATTAAGATGTTTCAAAACAGTCTGGCCCCCGATCACTAAAGCACACTCTTTAAACAAGGCAGGCTGGTGGGATTTAACACAAACAAATCCTGAACTAAACTGCATTTAGATTCATTGAAAACCCTCGCAGTTGCATTATTCCTGCCAACCAAGATGAAATGCCAAACCTACTGAGGGTACCTAGTCAGGGAGTGATTATTGTGGATAGAACATTAAGTGCAGTTTATTGTTTGCGAGGATTCAGCAGCGGGGCTTGCTAAGGACGCGGCCTGAATGAATTTAACAAAGGGAATATCATTGTTTGTGTCTTTTGGGGAACCAACGATTATTAATCTGTTGTATGGTGCTTTAATTGGGCAAAATGATTCAACAAAACTTATTTCTCTCATTCATTCTCCTGGATGCCTCTGGGAGCCCAGTTTATTGGGAACTCAGACAGTGAATGCGACTGGAGTAGAATCGCTAGCTCATCAGGAGAAAAATGTCCCTACCCCTTGAATAGAAGCTTAGTGTGTAGAAATGGACAGCTGGAGCTTTTCGTAGCATGGCAGCGAAAAATATCTCTAGGGGTGCCAGATCTCTGCCCCAGGTTCCGAACTCTGGTTGCTGGCCAGTAGAATAGCAGCTGCACGATAAGGGGGGAAACACCTTACAAACACCTTTCCCTTCCTCACCCCACAACATTGTGACACCACATCTATTTATGTGCTTGGAAATTATGTCACCCATCGATGCTTGTAGGAACTTCCAAAATCTCTATGGTTTTGCCATAGAGATTCGGGGAATTCCTAGAACATCACCTGCTCTGAGCTGTATTGGAAGGGTGGGCTAGAACGGAGATTCTAAAATAGAGATTTCTTAATGCCACTTTCTGGTATATAGGCAGAAGTGGCGCTGCTGCATAACTATGGATCACACCACAATATAACCATGCCACACACCCCGAAAGCTTCCAAGGGCTGCCCTCAGAGGGTGGGGAACCCAGAATATCAGGTGATAACAGGAACACGGTATTTGGATAGCCCAGGCTAGCCCAATCTTATGAGATCTGGGGAGCTAAGCAGGGTTGATCCTGGCTACTATTTGGATGGGAGACCACCAAAGAATAACAAGGTCAGATCAGGAGGCAGGCAATGGCAAACCGCCTCTGAACATCTCTTGCCTTGAAAGCCCTTTGGTGTCACTGTGAGTCAGCGACTTGAGAGCTAGCTTGGTGCAGTGGTTAAGAGCAGCAGCTTCTAATCTGATGAACTGTGTTTGATTCCCTGCTCCTCCACATGCAGCCAGCTCGGGGACCTTGGTCTCGTCACAGCCCTGATAGAGCTGTTCATAGAGAGCAGTTCTGTCAGAACTCTCTCAGCCCCACCTACCTCACAGGGTGTTTGTTGTGGGGAGAGGAAGGGAAGGCGATTGTAAGACTTCTTTGGGCAGTGAAAAGCGGGGTATAAAAACCAACTCTTCCTCTTTTTCTTCTGATGGCAAAAGCAAGAAAAAAGTCTTTATTAAAGAGGCAAGAACAATGTTTTTCTCTAGTTGCCTAGTTGACAACCCAACGTCTTTGCTTATGAAGAAGAAGAGTTGGTTTTTATACCTGCTTTTCACTGCCCGAAGGTATTTCAAAGTGACCTACACTTGCTTTCCCTTCTTTTCCCCACAACAGACACCCTGTAATGTGGGTGGGGCGGAGAGAGCTTCTGTCAGGGCTGCTCAGTCAGAGCAGCACTATCAGGGCTGTGACTAGCCCAGGGTCACCCAGCTGGCTGCATGTGGAGGATCAGGGAATCAAACCAGGCTCACTCCCGAGAGCCAGCTTGGTGCCGTGGTTAGGGGTGCAGACCTAATCTGGCGAGCCAGGTTTGATTCCCCGCTTCCCCACATGCAGCCAACTGGGTGACCTTGAGCTTGCTGCAGCACTGATAGAGCTGTTCTGACTGGGCAGTAATCTCAGGGCTCTCTCAGCCTCACCCACCTCACAGGGTGTCTGATGTGGGAAGAGGAAAGGGAAGGCGAATGTAAGCCACTTTGGGACTCCTTCGGGTAGAGAAAAGCAGCATATAAGAGCCAATTCTCTTCGTCAGTAATCTCAGGGCTCTCTCAGCCTCACCCACTTCACTGTTTTGGGGAGAGGAAAGGGAAGGTGAATGTAAGCCGCTTTGAGACTCCTTCAGGTAGAGAATAGTGTCATATAAGAACCAACTATGATTGATGATGATGATGATGATGATGATGATGTCCATGTCCGAATGGAAGGCCAGGGGAGGCAAATCACCAAGGCCTCCATTTTGCAGATACCAAACAGATTAGTTTACATTGTGCAGGAAGGCTATCCATGCCGTCTTATTCTTTTCCTAGCCAGAACCCTCTTGATGAGGACAAACAAATAGGCATAGACTTTAGGGGGTCCTATGGTGGTGGGTCATGACTGGGGAAGGCACTGGCAAACCACCCCGTATTGAGTCTGCCATGAAAACGCTGGAGGGCGTCACCCCAAGGGTCAGGCATGACTTGGTGCTTGCACAGGGGATACCTTTACCTTTACCTTTATGGTGGTAGGGGGGGGGATGTAGCAAACAAACATTTATGGCAGCAGTGTTAAGGTTAAAAGTGGGGCAGCAGTTGTTGTTTTTTTCTGGCAAAGTTCCTGTTTGTGTTTTTACAGTTGTATGTTAAGTAGCTGAAACCTGGCACAGAGAAAGGGCCACTCCTGGCTCTATAGGAATGCATTGAGAATTCACTGTTGTTGGAGACCTAGGAGGCATTCCTATGCATATTTCCCAGGAGTCAAGCTCCGTTGTGTTTAGTGAGGTTTCTTTCTGGTAAACATGTGTAGGGAGTTCACCCCTAGTTCTCCATCTGCTACTATCACATCTTGCCCTTCTGACATGACATTCTTCACTTCCACGCATTCATCGCAACAACTCTGTACATTAGGGTGAGAAGATGAGCTGAAGATGTATCCTGTTTTTCACTGCCCGAAGGAGTCCCAAAGTGCTGGCAGGAGCTCATGGGCATTGTAGTCCATGGACATCTGGAGGACCACAGATTGACTACCCCTGTACTACACCATGCTGGTTCTTGTGTAACTCCCTCCAGATCCATCAAGCTGGACACTAAGGACAAGGCACTGATGCATTATTCCTTCCCCCCCCCCCAAAAAAAGACCCTGGTATTCAGAATCTATGTACAGGTGGGGGGATTTAGTAATTGTGGCTAATATTCATTGACAAGCAGAGACCTGCAAGAGATTTGATGTATCTGCAAGAAACTTGCAGGAGTGGTTATACCCTTCCCTCCACCGTTGATTCCTCTTCTCTCACCTTCTTCCTCCCGCCACACTTTTCTTCCTCTCTGTCTCTTTCTTCCATGCCTGTCACCTTTTGCCACTTTCAGCCCCACCAAGCTTTCTCTTTCTGCCTTCCACACCATCACTCTCCCAGCCTCCAGCCTCCTTCCTTCCTCACCTGCACACAGCAGCAGTGACTGTGGTGCCCCCCCCCCCAGTTGCCCACCTGTTCCCTCCCCCCAGAGCAGCAGTGGAATCAAAAAGGATATCCCTACTAGAGATCAGTTCCCCTTAGGGTTGCCAGGTCCCAGTTGGGAAATTCCTGGGATTTTAGAGGTGAAGCCTTGGGAGGGTGAGTTTTGGGGAGGGAAGTGAGCTCAACAGTTGATAATGCCATGGACTCCACCCTCCAAAGCAACTATTTCGATCCAGGGAATAGATCTCTCTCAGCTAGGCCTAGTCTGCATACAACAGATAATGCACTTTCAATGTGCTTTTGTGGCTGGATTTTCCTGTGCGGAACAGGAAAATCTACTTCTGAAGTGCATTGAAAGTGCATTATCTACTGTGTGCAGACTAGGCCCTAGACCAGGGGTAGTCAAACTGCGGCCCTCCAGATGTCCATGGACTACAATTCCCAGGAGCCCCTGCCAGCGATTGCTGGCAGGGGCTCCTGGGAATTGTAGTCCATGGACATCTGGAGGGCCGCAGTTTGACTACCCCTGCCCTAGACCATAGTTGTAAACTCCAGCCTTCACCTGGAGATTGGCAATGCTAGTCCCTCTGGAGGAACAGGCTTCTTTGGTGGGTGGAATCTGTCATTATACTCTGCTGAGCCAAAACAACTGTTGGAGGACACTCCCTTCCTCAAAGCCCAGTCTTCTCAGGTCCCAACTCTCAAATCTCCAGGAATTTTCCAACCTGGAGTTGGCAACCCTATCTCCTTCCCACATTCCAGCTTTTATCTGCACCTCTGCCTTCCGCTTTCCATCTCCTCCCCCTAGCAGTCTCTTCCTAGGAAAGCTGTGTTCTTTCTCCACCGTAGGGACCACTGCAGTTCCCATGATTCTCCTCTCTTCATTTTTATCCTCATAACCCTGTGAGGTAGGTTAGGCTCAAAGAATGGACCTAAAGGCTGAACAAACAGAATAATAGAATAGAATACAACTATTTATTACCTCTGTATGCAGTTTTTAATCTTAATTATGGACACTAAGTAACAGATCATTGTATTTTATTATAATCTTTTGCTGTCTCAACCTTCAGGTTCCTGGCTTGAGTTTCCAGTTGGGTTTTGGTTGCCTTTTGGTTGATCTCATTGGGTAGAGTGTTCTACCAGACTGGGGCCAGGGCTAAAATGTCCCTGGCCCTGGTTGAGGCCAATTTAATTTATTTGGGGCCAGGGGTGTTGAGCAAATGTTGCTCACCGGGTTTTCTTGGGAGGATGTAATGGAGGAAGCAGTCTCATAGATACCTGGGTCCCAGACCATTTAAGGCTTTAAAGATAAGAACCAATACCTTGAACCTCATTTGGTCTTCAATCTGAAGCCACTGCAGCTGAAAGAACACAGGGTCCCTGGGAGCAGGGGTAATCAACCTGTGGTCCTCCAGATATCCATGGACTACAATTCCCATGAACCCCTGCCAGCGGTTGCTGGCAGGGGCTCTTGGGAATTGTAGACCATGGACATCTGGAGGACCACAGGTTGACTACCTCTGCCTGGGAGGACTCACGCAGTTGCATTCTGAACTAGTGGAAGCTTCCAGAGCAGCTTCAAGGGCAGCCCTGTGAAGAGCAAGTTGCAGTAGTCTAACTTGGAGATGATCACAGTGGCTGGGTCGGGTGCCAACAGGTAATGTTCCAGTGGCCATGCCTGGCAAAAGTGGTAGAAAGCCTGATGAGAGACATTTGTGACCTAGGCCTCCATAGGCCTCCATAGATAAAGAGAAGTCCAGGATCACACCGAGGCTCATGATGAAGACCAAAGCTGTTAATTGGACTCCATGAATAGCCAGGAGTTGCACTGACTCACTTAGGGCATGCCAACCCAGCCAAGGGACCTCCATCTTAGCTGGACTCAAGTTCAGCTGACTCCACTCAAGCCAGTCCACCACAAACAAATGGCTAACAAATTTGGGGGTATAGATGGATGGTCATCCATCAACAGATACAGTTGAGTAGCATCTGCATATTGATGGCATCCCAGCTCAAAGCTCTGGACCAGCTGCGCAAAGGGGTGCATGTACATGTTAAACAAAATTGGGGAGGGAACAGCTCTCTCTGCGGGACACCCTCACCTTTCAAAAACCTATCCTTCATGACCCCAAGATAGTTTCTGCTCCATCACTACAAGTTCAGACCCCCATTCCTCGAATATATTTAAATTTAGGCTGGTTGACCTCAAATTAAAGTTTGCCTTTAATTCACACTGAACTTCATCTCCAGCACAGACAACCCACTCAGTTTGCAAAAATCCTTTGGGATCTTCATTTCCAGTACAGTCAACCCACTCAATTTGCAAAGATCCTTTGTTCACCCTTGATTGCAGATCAGTTATGAAGAAATTAAGAAGAGCTGTTTTTTTGTACCAAGCTTTTGACTACTCGAAGGAGTAGTACTGTTTCCAATGGCAATCCCTGTGGGACCCCAGTGCTAACTTCCTCCATGGCAAAGCCTGTCTGTTTACTCCTACTCACTGCTCTTTGCTCTTTCTACAACACAAGAGGAGCCATCCTCCTAACTGTTAAATTTACCTTTGGCCAGAGTCTTTGTCAATAACTGTTTGGAAGTCCAATTGTATAAGATCTCAGGACCTTGTCCAAGAAGAGGCTACGGTAACCTCAACATGCTTGGCTTTGGCCTCCCACACAGGACAATTCGTTTTCCATCTTCGGACTTGTGGTTTGTTGCTGATTGGAGAAAGGAAAAGAGAAATCTTTGCTCTCTTTGCAATCAAATTAATCCTGCTAAGTGGAAAGACCAATTCCCCTAGTTTCTTTCAGCCAAAAGAAAGTTCCAATTCCTCGTTTCAAGGAAAAAGCAAAATCAGAAACTGATCACCTGGAAACGTCAGATAAAGGCCTGTAAATCTAAGGACTCCAGACTTTTCTAGCACCTGGCAAACTCAAGGTGAAAGTACTCAACAAACTCTCCCAGCTGTAAAATAGAAGAATCTGCTTGGATTCAACATTTTCCTGCTATTTTCTATGATTCTGGTGCAAATGCTGAGCCTGAAACGGATGCATCCATCTCTATCTGCCCTAACTGGTCTTCAGTCAGCCGTGAAGAAATTGAGGTTTTAATTTCATCTCTGAAAAATAGCAAAGAGCCTGGACCAGATTGTTGCCCTATGCTCCCCGCAGGGCTTTACGCTCTGCAGATACCAACTTGCTGGTCATTCCCAGTCCCAGAGAAGCATGCCTGGCCTTAACCAGGGCCAGGGCCTTTTTGGTCCTGGCCCCTACCTGGTGGAATACCTGGTGAGCTCCCCCTTACTGTCAGTCTTCAAGCAAAGGTTGGATACACACTTTTCTTGGATGCTTTAGTATGCTTTGGGCTGATCCTGCGTTGAGCAAGGAGTTTGACTAGATGGCCCTTCCAACTCTATGATTTTGTGATTCTGTGATTCTGTGAATAAGCTCCCAGAAGAGCTGCAGGCCCTGGGAGAGCTTTCAGCTTTACACAGGGCCTGCAAAATGGAGCTCTTCTGCCAGGTGTGCGGGTGAAGCCAGTGCCTGGGGAAAACTGGTTGGGGCTCCCCCCAGGAAGATATGATCCCACGCCAGCTCCATCATCAGTTGTCATACCCCCCAGCCACCCCAGCAGGTAGTTGGGTTGTCAGGATAGTCTTATTGTTTTTTCTCCCATATGGTTTTGTACTTTTTTGTAAAATGTTATGGGGTTTTAACAGGGGAGGATTGCATTTTATTGTACTACGTTTGTCATGTAACCCACCATGAGCCACTTTCCTGAGAATGGTAACAAATCAAAGGAATGAATGAATGAATGAATGAATGAATGAATGAATGAATGAGTTCATGAATGAATGAATGAATGAATGAATGAATGAATGAATGAATGAATGAATGAATTCTAACAAAGGCACCACATCTTTTTAATCTGTATATCTCGGAAATGAATAATGAAATATCTAAAATTAAAAACCACAACCCAAAGATTACATATTGAAGAGTGCCCCTTCTCCTGTATGTGAACGATGCTGTTCTACTTCCTTGCACGAAGTTGGCCATGAAACATCTCCTTCTGGCCTTTGCCTCCTACTGCAATGCAAATGCGGTTACGGTGACTTACGATACATCGAAAATTTTAATTCTGGGGAGATCCAGGAAGATATCAAACTGGAAAATGAACAACCATGAAATTGAGCAAGTACACTCTTTTAAATACTTAGGCCTAGTTTTCTACCATTCCCTTTATTGGAGTCATAATCTTAAACAAATTGTGAATTCCTTCAAATGCAAAGGTGGAACAGTAGCAGCTATCAGATTATACTCCGCCAAACTCCTTACATCTCTTTGCTTTGGCATTTCCATTTTGGGCTTTGATAGTTCTTCCAATATAGAGTCAATCCAGTCCACCTTCCTTCGCCATCTACTTGGAGTACCTAGATGTGTGGCATACATGGACCCTTGTCTTGAATACAGTCTACAATCTACCCTGGTTGAGAAAGCCTGGTATAGAGGATCATTCAAGTCTTGTAAACCCCCCTCTGCAGTTCAAAGCGGTAGAGCCCAGAATAGCAAATTAAATGAAAAGCTGGCTTGAAAGTTCTATTTCTTCAGAAGACTACAATTCCCAGGATTCTTTGGCAGGGAACCATAACAGTTAGATAGGTTTGGAAACTGGGTTCCATGTGAAGCAGACATAGGCCTGTCAGTCATTTTCTGGGATCAGCGTGTCAACAGCCCTCTTTGCCAACACAGGCGACCAGAAAGCAGCAGACCGTCGCATTAACCACGGCTTTGTGAGGAATGCCTATGGCTTTTCTGTCTTGGCTTCTCTCCCTCTCCCTCGCTTTCTTCAAACACCGAGAGTCCCCAGATACCATCCTTAATGTTGCTTCCTGGTTGTGAGCCGTGGGTCAAGGCCATAATTATAGATCAGCTGTTTGGCTCACCTCAGCTGACACTTTGAAATGTAATTTAGGATGATTAGGCAACCTCAGAGCCCGCTGGACCAGGGGAGCTGCTTAGGCTGTGGTAAATTTTTAAAAAAAGGAAAAAGAAAAGTCCACCCGGTTACAGCAGCCTTTTCTGAGCCAGCCAACTGTTCCACCTGGACCCCACTACAAATTATTGTTTTCAATTACCACCTGTGTACTCTTTCCCATGCAACTTATTGATGTCGAATTACAGCAACACTGGTATAAATAAGTTATGCTGCGCTTGTAAAATGGAAGGAAATTTTGTTGTAGCAATTACGTTCGGCAAGATGACAAAATAAATTTCCAGTGCTGCGTTTGCCACAACTTGGGGAATTTAAACCTCATAATTTCCATTCATTTTGGATAATTTGGAGTAATTTCTATATGTAATAACTTTGTAATGAAAAACGCAGCGGTGCTGAAGTGATTTCGGCTCGGCTCTTTTGTTTCCGTCGGCCGGCCGAGGCTCAGGTAGCATAATGTGGAGCTGAGGCAGGAAAAAAAAAAGAAGAAAGAAGAAAGAAAGAATAAAATAAATAATAACGATAATATTTCCCTTTCGTATGGGTTGAGTAATTCTTTCAGCAAAATCACAAACTAATACCAAGACTAAATCTCTGTCCATGAAATGAAAAATAAATTGAGTTAAAGAAAGTGAAAGAGTATCAGAGGCCTTGGATGTTTTATTGCGGCTTTATTGAATTGCAGCATCTCTATGTTCTATCAGATGTCCCGAGGGGTTCCTGTTCCAAGCAAGGGCATGGAGATGCAGTCGTATATGTCCCTAGATCAAAACCAAAGATGGCTGGACTAAATATTTCTGGAAAATTGCTTCATACTAATATTTTTTAAGAAAATGAGTGTGTAGATATGTTTATTTTGTAAATACACACACACACACACACACACACACACAAACAGGAGTTTCAAGAAAGTGCCAGTGAAAAAAATTGTTCAAGGGTGATTTTAAAAAAAGATCCATAAAGAAAAGCTTCATTTTGGAGGCTGGTTGGTTAAGCATTTCTTGAATCATAGAGTTGGAAGGGGCCACCCAGGCCACCTGGTCCAACCCTTGCTCAATGCAGAAACATTTATATCCTGTTTCATAGCCATTTCCTCTCAAGGAGGTTTACACTGAAATCAAGGTCAGATATTAACCCCCTCTTCCTGTTGTTTCAGGAAGTGCTTACTCATCTCAGACAGGGATGGTCTTAGCCAAAGGACAACTGTAGCAGCTGCCCTGGGCCCTGCCCTGGGGGTGGGGTGGCCCACAGCCTCATGCCTCCAGTGTGGGGGGGGGGGCAAGAGCAAGCCGCCACAGTTGCTACCATTCGTGGTTGTCCCGTTTAGAGCTCAGGCACAACATTTAGACTCTTTTAGTATAGAGAGTACCTATTCCAGTTTAAAGATTTAGAAAACAGAGATACGTAGTATTGAATTGTGAGTTTACTAAGGTGCGGAGACACTTGTGTCCAAAACATCAGCTCTTTTATTGGTTGCCAACAATTAAATAACTCACCACAGTTGAGGGGTTCTTGCCAAAGCCTGCAATTGGCCCTAAGCAGAGCCCCCTGATTGGACAAAACAGACAACCAATAGTAAGCGAATGGAATTCATACTCCTGGGTGTAAACTGCACGGAGCTTTTATTCCAATCCCAGGTCGGATTGGGAAAGCAGGCTGTTTTGAATCTAGGCTATGCTCCATGGTAGAGAACCCCTGATTGGCCAAAGCTCCTCATGTGCCAAGGTTGCCTTAAAGGAGAAGCCCCTAACTTCACTCAACTTCTGTTGGTCTTGGAATTTTTTCTCCCTCCTCTGCCTTCTTCAATCCTCTCCCCCCCTCCAAGAAAAGAAAGAGGCTCCTTGCTTGGCTCCTCCCCCCCCCCCCCCCGCTTCAAGAAAAGAAAGAAAAGGCTTGGCTCCCCCCCCCTTCTGAAGTACCCTAACCACGTGCAGAACACTTTCCTGTTTCAATGGGGGGGTGGAGGAAGACCCGAATTCAAATTGATCTGAATTCAACAGGACTGACAATGGAATAAACAAAGTAAGTGCAGACCACATAGCATGTGGTGTAAATTTTGAACTAACCTTCTATTTTACCTGCACAGCCCAAGTTGTAAAGTGGGTTCCTCAACTCAGAACTGTTCCAGAACAGTTTCTCCAACAATTTCTTTAGGAAGCTCCATCAGAGTCAGTGATGGCAAAGAACCAAGCAAATAGCCCTGTCTGAAGGGGTGACCAAAAGGAAATGAGTGGCCGGTCGGTGGTCACAGTCAATAGCAAATTTGGTATTGATGTTACTCTACTCTGCTCCTGTGGCCTAAATCAGCGGTAACCAGCCCCCGATCCAGACACCGGGACCAGTCCGTGGATCAGTCGGTACTGGGCCACAGCTCCTCCTCGTCCTCCTCCCCGGCTGCTGCCTCAGGGGCTGCCCTGCCACTCTGCTGCTGGCTCTCCTTTGGTGCTCTCCAGCGGCCGCCATAGCTGGGGCTCCCCCTCGGCGTGGCACTGTGCAGCTGCTGCTGGCAGTGCCCCCAAGCGGGTAGCAGGAGGTGAGGGGCGCAGGGGAGCAGGGGCAAGTGGAGCAGGGGCTCAGATGGTGGCGGCAACATCCCTCGGCAAAAGACTACCCCCCCCCCACCGGGCCTCAGAAAAATTTTCAAGCATTGACCAGTCCCTGGTGATAAAAAGGTTGGGGGCCACTGGCCTAAATGACTGCACACCATAGAAAGAGCCGTTCTCAACAAGGCCGCAAAAGTAATAGCATTGCATAACAGATGTTGAGGACCTCATTGGATGGGATGCACAGCTGTCATAGACACAGGCATCAGAACAACGTGTGGAAAGGAAGAGGGAAAGCCAGAGGCAGCTGAAAGGAGCTCTGCTTAAAACGGCCTGGGCAGCCTCCGTCCCTTCTTCGTGCTTCATGTAACTGCAAAGAATTAATGAGCTCAGGAAGAAATTTTCAACAATGACATGTTTCTTCCATTTAATTCCTTTTCTCTGCACTACCTAGTAATGACAATGCACGAAGACTTGATAAAATGAGCAAAAGCCTCTGAAATCACTGATTAATAAATTCTGGGGAGTTAAAGAAAGGACAGCAATTCAAAGGACTCCACATTATGGCCTCTTGCTTTCCCAGCAAAGGGTATTCAGCGATGGGAGGAGTTCTCTCCCCTTTATCTTCTCAACTGTATCTTAGACCTAGCACTCAAAAAAGTTCTGAAGAAGTGAGCAGTGACTCAAAAAAAAAAAAAAAAGCTCCTCCCCCACCCCAAATTTTGTTAGCCTTTGAAGTGCTCCTGGACTCCTGCACTTTTCTGCTGCTACAGAAGGCAAACATGGCTATCCATCTTGACCTAGCAGTTGAACCCCCCCACCCCCCTTGGAATGAACAGCAGCCATTGAGAGGGGAGGGGAGGGGAGGGGAGGAAAGGGCTTTACACAAGCATTTCAATTTCCTGAGGGCAAGAAGTTTGTCTCCCAGTCCCAAGCAGGCCAGTTAGGGGCTATTTCCAATTCCACAGATGGTAAAGAGAGCCAATGGTGTAGTGGTTAAGAGCGTCCGCTTCTAATCTAGAGACCTGGGTTTGATCCCCCAATCTTTCATATGCAGCCATGACCTTGGACTAGTCACGGTTCTCTTAGAACTGTTGAAGAGAAGTTCTGTTAGAGCTCTCTCAGCTCCTCTTACCTCACAGGGTGTCTGTTGTGGGGAGAGAAAGGGAAAGGAATTTGCAAGTCATCGTGGGAGTTCTTTGGCTAGTGAAATGGGGGAGGGTATTTAAAAAAAAAACAGTTCTCGGTTATTTTATCTTTATAATCTTGCCATTTTTCTCTCCTGCCACGGTGATACCAGTGAGCAAAACCTACAAGTGGGTGTGGATGTGTGCATATGCACATGCACTCCCATCAGCAGCCCTTTCAGTGGTAAAGTGCTCATGGGTGGTAGAAAGTGTCATCAAATCTTGGCCAACTTATGGCGACCCAGTAAGATTTTCAAGGTAAGAGACACTCAGAGGTGGTTTGCCATGGCCCACCATGGCACAGTAACCTACACTTCCTTGGTGAACCCATGAAACTGCCTTATGCTGAACCCTACCCATCACATCCAGTATTGTCTCCTCAGACCAGCAGTGGCTCTCCACAGTCCCAGGTAGAGGTCTTTCACATCGCCTCCTACCTGTCTTCTAAACTGAGATGCCAGGGATTGAACTTGGGACCGTCCAAATACTAACAAGGGCCGATCCTACCTGGTTTCCAAGATATAGCAAGATCAGGCTAGCCTGGGACATCTCCATCAGGGCAACAGAGAATCATAGAATCATAGAGTTGGAAGGGACCTCAAGGGTCATCTACTCCAACCCCCTGCACTATGCAGGACACTCACATCCCATGTTTATTCATTTTCATCATTTCATAGTGGACAGGAGGGGAGAATCTTGGGAACATCTCTGCCAACTTTCAAGATCTGGACTGAATGTCTGTTTCCCTTCCTGTATGGCCAGAGGTTTGAGCCAAAGGGTAAGAACCAAAGGTCTCTTGGCCCTTGGCTCTTAGCCTATATACTTTACAAGCTATTTACTGAGCCACCTCAGCCACTCCAGAACTAGCCTCGGGTTCTGTTTCTGGTACTATTTGTTTTTCGATTGGCTTATTTCAATAGTACTTTCGTAAGCTGCTTTGGATCCTCACTGGAGAGCAACGCAGGGTAAAAAGCGGGTTGTTTCCCCCCCCCCCCACAATTCTTATTCCCATTAGTCAATTGAAATAGTGAGGCCGAGCCTAGCTCTAGTTGCAAGTCCTGAGAATCTCCTCTTTTTCTTCTCCTGCAACTTATTCTCTCTTGATGCCTGCAGTGATCATGCAGGCTGTCTGATTTTTATCCAGGGTTGGTTGGGGAGCAAAGCCATTCGGAAGGTTAATTTCATCTGGATAAAGATTTGTTCTCAGGTTTCACCGAGGCAGAGCACAAATTGGTTATTGTCTAATCCTTCTTACCAGAAGTGCGGGAGAGACGAGTCGCTCTATCAAAACAGATGCTGGTTATTTGTGATGATTTCTCTTTTGTCCTTATTACTCCCCACCACCCCCCACCCCCCACCCCCAATCAGCATCCAGCTTCAGAACCAAAGCACCCTACTTAGTATACAGTTGTAGGGCCTGGATTACAGTTTGCGAAAATAAATAAACAAAGAGAAAATAATAAATCTTTAAAAACATGGGAACACTTTGAACTTTAAAAACAATGCACTTCGTGCAACTCCTGACAACTTTGCCAGGACAAAAATAGCGCGCTGGGAGTAATCGAGTTAGGCTTGTCAAGAAATGGATGAGGCACGTGAAGATGAATTTGAAAGTTCTTCCTTCCCTGGTGCTAATAGAAAGCCTCTTTGTGCTTAATGCTGTGAAGAAATATATGTCCGGGGGCAATCCGTCCAAATGTAAATACTGCACCCTGCCAGTACTGCCAAGATCAATGAGAAACTGGATTATCTGCCTCATAAACACCGGCCATTTGATCGGTGCCAAGGGCTAACTCGAAGTGCGCTCTTGACTCTTCAGCACATCCTCTTTCATCTTTCCTTTGCTTTCCTTTCCACTAATGAATCTAGGCTGTGTAGAAAAGTGCCGGAGCAACAGGCCCCAGAGGAGCCCCAGAGCAACAGGCTAGAGACGCAGGGCCCTGAGGAGAATCGCCCCCGACCCACAAGGACGGTAGCTTGTGAGGCACATGCAGAATCACACTCCACTGACACTAGATTTGAGGTCCGAGGCAGACAATGCGGCACAGTATGTGTTTTCCCAAACTGAAAGTGGATTGGAGAAGAGACCGTATACCACTTTCCGATGCACAGGAAGCTTCCAGGATCCATCTCCACACCACCCAAAATGATCAAGCCTTAATTCTGAGCTGCCAAGTTTAAGGCTGTCAACTCCCAAAGAGTGGCTGGAGACCTCCTGGAATGATAAGTGATTTACAAGCAGCAGAGACCAGTTCACCTGGGGAAAGGTGAACCTTGGGAAGGCTTTATGGCATTCTATCGCACTGAGGACCCTTCCCCTCCTAAAATCCTGCCGTGCTCAGGCTCCACCCCCAAAATCTCCATGTGTTCCCCAGTCTGGAACTGGACCCCCCTAGCCAAGGTCCATCTCCTGATCAGGCTGGATTGAAATCTGCCTTTCCTTTGCCTTTTGTCCCATTCCTGGCTTTGCCAAGTATTAAAATCAAAACTTGATTGTTTGAGCCAAGTACTTATTTCTCCTATTAGTAATTAATTTGGGGGACTCACTGCCTCAGCGTGAAGTGATTGCTGTTAACGGAAAAAAAACTTTAGAGAAGGATGAAACACATTACTGGAAGATCAGCCTGTTAGTCATTATTATTATGCCTTTTCGGTCCTGGCCCCTGCCTGGTGGAATGAGCTCCCGGAAGAGCTGCGGGCCCTGCAGGATTTACCAGCTTTCCGCAGGGACTGCAAAATGGAGCTCTTCTGCCAGGCTTTTGGTTAAAGCCGGCGCCTCCATAGTAGATCAGACCCCGCCCCCTTAGAGTTATGATTAAGGTGATTCTTACTCCCTCCTTGGGTTACGAGCTGGGTGGTATAATGTCACTGCCACTTGGATTGGTTGGGTTAGGTTGGGTTGTTTAGCTTTTCAGAAGATTTTATTGTATTAGGGGGTTTTATGGGGGTTTTATTGTCGTGACCCGCCACAGGCCTTGTGGGACCCCAGCCATAGAGTCCAGACTTCAAAGCAGTAATCTTCTCCAGGAGAACTGATCTCTGCCATTTGAAGAAGAAGAAGAACAGTTGGTTTTTATATGCCGCTTGTCTCTACCTGAAGGAGATTCAAAGTGGCTTACAATCGCCTTCCCATTCCTCTCCCCACAACAGACACCCTGTGGGGTAGGTGAGGCTGAGAGAGCCCTGATATCACTGCTCGGTCAGAACAGTTTTATCAGCGCCGTGGCAAGCCCAAGGTCACCCAGCTGGCTGCATGTGGAGGATTGGGGAATCAAACCCAGCATGCCAGATTAGAAGTCCACATTCTTAACCACTACTCCAAACTGGCTCTCAAGTGTAATTTGGAGCTCAATTGTAACTCCAAGTAACAATTAATTGTACCCACATCACAAGCTGGTATGGTCAACGTGTACACAAAGGTATAGCTGTGCTGGGAATAGCGGGATATAAATGTGTACAATGAATAAATAAAAATGCTCCTGTTCGCATTGGCTGCCTAAGGAGGTGGTGAGCTCCCCCTCACTGGCAGTCTTCAAGCAAAGGTTGGATACACACTTTTCTTGGATGCCTTAGGATGCTTTGAGCTGATCCTGCGTTGAGCAGGGGGTTGGACTAGATGGCCTGTATGGCCCCTTCCGACTCTATGATTCTATGATTGGGCATAACTGCTGCAAGAGCTTATGGGTTTACTGAATGCAAGCTGGCTCATGAGAGTTGTGCAAACAGAACCGACACTCCTCCAACGGGTTTCTATGCACACCATCTGCAAACGTTTATAGGGTCCTTGCAGAAATTATAGCAAAAGTGCAAAGTAACCATTGCAGGACCAAAAACTGACTGCACATGCTGGTAACATCTGTAGTGTTCCTATGAACGTAATAATTTTGTCAATATGGCTTAATAGTATTTCTTTTTCATTGATTGAGCCATGTGAAGGCAGCCACTTTCACTATCCCCCAAAGTAAAAAGAAAAGAAGAGCAAGACGGTTGTTAGAGCAGTGTTAGGATCTGGGTTCAAATCTCCAGCTGATTCAGAGTCTATTGGATGATCTTTAATGATGTGTGCTACCTTGGAACTGAGAATCCACAGACGCTCCCAATAAACAGATTTTGTTAGGAAAAGAAAGCACTTTATTGAGACATCAATCAGATCATCATGGGGTCCTTGCTAAGACTGAGGATCCTACACAAGTACCCCCTTATCAACCCAGCTCCACCGCTGCTCCCAGCACCAAACAGGCCTCTGTTGATGAAATGGATCGGCCCTTCAAGTCCTTAGAGATAGTTCCCTAGGCAATAGCCAGCAGGGGCAGGAAGAGGGCTTTCACACCTAAGATCTAAGGCAGGATGAAGCTACCTAAGAGATCAAAGATACAACTGCAAGATGGGCATGGGAACAGGCAGACGCATGTAAATATGACACTAAACAGACAACATGCAAAACATCAATCAATCACGGTTTTGACAGGAGCAAAGGCTTGAATAAAAATTTGCTAGATGAATCCAGCAAATATATTTTTAAACTCTAGGAAGATTTTGGGGGAGGGGATTCCTCATTGGTGTCTGTGGTATTTTCAGTGATTTTTGTCCTTTCTGAGTGCTTGCACTCAAAAGCTCACGCCTTGAATAAATCTTTGTTGCTCTTAAAGGTGCTACTGGACTCTGGTTTTACTGAATTAGCCCTGGTTAGCTAAAACATTATAATTTGGCATTGACCCAGCCTCTGAATTTCTCTTCCTTGTTAATGAAATACTATGGACCATAGAACATTTAAATGGTCGGTTTGTATACAGCTCACCAAATTTATATTGACCCTTCTTATGTTGGCCAGTCTGAGGTAAAAAGTTTATTGCCGCTCTGTAAACAAAAGTGACAGATGACCCAGAGTGTACTTAACTCTTTCCCTTTAGGAGAAAAGCATTCAGGAAGGGAAATATCGCGAGCTATGAACAAAAATTTAGACCAGGGTCTTATGTTGCTTGGATAGCAAAAGAACTTTCTCATATCCACCATGGATAATATGAGAAGTTCAGGACCACATGGGCCAATTCTCCTCCTCATCTGCCCTAAGAAAATTGACTTCCTACTAGCCTGAAAGGAACCCACTGTGTTAACACACCATGGGAACTGTTGCTAAATGAGCCCACGAGGGAAGGGCAATATAAAAATGTACTAAACATAAGAGAGCCAGCTTGCTATAGTGGTTACGAATGTTGACTTCTAATCTGGCATGCGGGGTTCGATTCTGCACTCCCCCACATGCAGCCAGTTGGGTGGCCTTGGGCTCACCACAGCTCTGATAAAGCTGTTCTGACCGAGCAGTGATATCATGGCTCTCTCAGCCTCACCCACCTCACAGGGTGGCTGTTGTGGGGAGAGGAATGGGAAGGCGACTGTAAGCCGCTTTGAGACTCCTTTGGGGAGAGAAAAGCGGCATATAAGAACCAAATTTTCTTCTTCTTCTTCTTCTTCTTCTTCTTCTTCTTCTTCTTCTTCTTCTTCTTCTTCTTCTTCTTCTTCTTCTTCTTCTTCTTCTTCTTCTAATTGATTGATTGATTGATTAGTATCATAGGATCATAGGGTCATCTAGTCCAACCTCCTGCACAATATAGGAACTCACAACTAACTGCCCACTACCTGCCCAACGACAATTACCTGCCCACCCAATTTCATGCCCAAGTGATCCCTCCACCAAAAATCTCCAGAATCCAACCTGACCTGGGGGAAATTCACCTAGTGGCAATTAGCAATTCCCTGGGTATGCAAGGAAGGGCCACAAGAGACAAACACTGGCGCAATATTTAATTGAGTAACAAAAACATAGAACAGGGGTGGCCAAACTGTGTCCATGGACTTCAATTACCATGAGCCCCTGCCTCAGAGCACAGTTTCAGAGGGTTACTATGTTGCTCTCCAGTAGAAAAGCCAGATTCAAGTTCAATAGCATCTTAGAGACCCACAAGATGTGGGCCGAGGGGGGGGGGATAAGCTTCCTTCATCAGGAAACACATGTGTCATGATACCTTTGACTGTTCTGAGCACGTTCCCCATTGTCACACCTGCCCGTGGTCCGGGAGAGAAGGCCCTCACTCAGTAGGGTCTGTGGTTGACAGTTGGTTTCCTGAGCTGCAGCCCTCAATTAAATGTAGCTGTTTTGACTTTAACTGTGAATGCGGACTGTGGGTCAGAGCGAGAGCATCTGTTTGGCATCCTGATGGTCCCAGTTTTAATCCCACCGAAAATGATAATTTAGTAGATGATGCAAAAGACTTCTATCTGAGGCCTTGAAGAGCTGCGGCTAGTCAGTATAGACTATATTGGTAGACTAAAAGATACAGTGACCAGAATTTAGGGGCCGTAAGGCGGAATGTGCTGCTGCATTGCTGCCGCATTGCTGCAGTGGCAGTGCAGTGGTGGCAGCCTCCCTCCCACCGACTGGCCTCATCTCGCTTCCTGCGCACCTCTCCCTCGAGCCTCCCACGCGCCTCTCCCATCCTATGCGCCTGTGCGGTGTCAACGTTGGCTCCGGCGAAGGAGTCTCAAAGCAGCTTACATTCCCTTTCCCTTTCCTCTCCCCACAACAGACAGGGGAGGCGAGGGAGGTGAGGCTGAGAGAGCCCTGATATTACTCAAGAAGAAGAGTTGGTTCTTATATGCCACTTTTCTCTACCCGAAGGAGTCTCACATTTGTTTCTCTTTCCAGACATAGATTCACAAGGCAAACAGGACCTGGGTGGATTGTGAGCCTGCCCTCCTGTGAAGCCTGCATCATCAGGATGAAGAAAGGGTTAAAATCCTTCCTGGCAAAGGGCAAGCCACGGGCAGATTGTGAAATCAGACCTGGGGATCTGGACAGGAACTAGGGATCATTTCAGAGGGTGCTCCTGGGCCACACCTGGTGCCGGGATCACATGGCCAAGGTGCTGATAAGAGGACTGAACTTTTGCGGAGCATATGGAAAGCAGGACAGCGAAAGGGAGGAAGATTCCAAGGGGCAATTCCTCAAGTGCCATTGAGCACATAACTCAGCCCCACCCAGAAGTGACAGTGCATGCAGATAGATTTTGATGGGTTGCTGCATTGATCTGAAAGGACAGAACAAAGTCTGAGCCCAGAAGCACCTTTAAGACCAACAAAATATAATTGAGCCAGCTTGGTGTTGTGGTTAAGAGTGGTGGCTTCTATTTTGGAGAGCTGGGTTTGATTCCCCACTCCTCCACATGCAGCCAGCTGGGTGACTTTGGGCCAGTCACGGTTCTCTTAGAGCTGTTCTCACAGACCAGTTCTGTCAGAGCTCTCTCTACCACACCTACCTCACAGAGTGTCTGTTGTAGGGAGAGGAAGGGAAGGTGATTGCAAGCAGCTTGGAGACTCCTCCAGGTAGTGAAAAGCAGGGTATAAAAATCAACTCTTCTTCTAATTCTGGGTATAAGCTTTCATGTGCACGCACATTTCTTGAGATAAACTGAAACAGACTTCACCAACCATTACATATGAAGAAGAAGAAGAAGAAGAAGAGTTGTTTCTTATATGCCGCTTTTCTCTACCCGAAGGAGGCTCAAAGGGGCTTACAGTCGCTTTCCCTTTCCTTTCCCCACAACAGACACCCTGCGGGGTGGGTGAGGCTGAGAGAGCCCTGATATCACTGCCCGGTCAGAACAGTTTTATCAGTGCCGTGGGGAGCCCAAGGTCACCCAGCTGGTTGCATGTGGGGGAGTGCAGAATCGAACCTGGCTTGCCAGATTAGAAGTCCGCACTCCTAACCACTACACCAAACTGGCTCTCACATATGTGGGGGTAGTTGCCAGGAAGGACTAATTGGAGTCACCAAGATAATATGTAACTGAGAGACCTATGCTGGGAGGAACAGGGTATAAATCGAAAAATGAATGAATGAACGAACGAACGAACGAATGAATGAGACCAATGTTGGGAGGAACAGGGTATAAATCAAAAAATGAATGAATGAATGAATGAATGAATGAATGAATGAATGAATGAATGAATGAATGAATGAATGAATGAATGAATGAATGAATGAATGAAATCATTATGGATTAAAGCAGTTGGTAAAACTTGTGAATAGCAGAAAATTAGCATAGCAATAATAATAATAATAATAATAATAATAATAATAATAATAATAATAAGATTCCAGGGCACAAGTGTGGATTCAAACCTGGATTTCCCAGACCCTAGACCACCCTTTCTCAACCTTTTTACCATTGAGAAACCCTAGAAGCATTCTTCAGACTATGAGAAACCCCGGAGGTGATGTCAGCAGGCCACACCTCCCTGCCACCCCACCCCCCCGCCCAGAAGTCACATGTCACCAGAAGTGACATCACCCAGACACTCCCACCGGGCATCACCAGGCCAGCAAAGATTTGTTTGGCCTGGGCCCCTTCCTTTCCCACCCCCTCCAGGTCTATCATTGGCCACTTTGGGAGGAGAGGGCAGGTAGACATGACCATATATGGTAATATCACCTGATTTTTTAAAAAATATATTAAAATTCGCCACAACTGGAGAAACCCTTCCACGGCTGTCAGGAAACTCCAGGGTTTCATGAAACCCTGGTTGAGAAAGCCTGCCCTAGTCTGACACTTTAACCACTTAATCCCCTTGTGTGTCATGGAGGCAGGCAACCTCACCTGCTAAATAACATCCCATTAAACTTCCACTGAAAGCACAGGGTGCTTTTCCCTGGCAGTCTTTAAGCAAAGGTTGGATACACACTTTTCTTGGATGCTTTAGGATGCTTAGGGCTGATCCTGCATTGAGCAGGGGGTTGGACTAGATGGCCTGTATGGCCCCTTCCAACTCTATGATTCTATGATTCCCCTCTAGGGTGTTGGCAACCCTGACCGGTCTTCCCTCTGCGCCTTGCATGATGACGTGACACCCTGAAACGGAGCCAGTGAAACATTTCCTAACCTTATCTCCTTGCCAATAAAAACTTCACCCACTCAGTTTCTGTAGGTCAGGTTGCTGGTAAAGGTGCAGGGCTAGTGGAAGGGCAGCAGGGAGCAGATCCACAGTGGCAGCCTGGATAGCCCAGGGAAGCCAGAGCTTGAAAGCTAAGCAGGGTGGGCCATCCATCACCTTGGATGGGTGACCACAGAAGAAGACCAGAATTGTAATATAGAGGCAGGCAATGGCCTCTGCCCATTTCTCGCCTTGTAAAGCCCATGAGCGGAGGCCACAGGTTGGTTGGAATGGAATGGCATGTTGTGATGATGATGATGATGATGATGATGATGATGATGATGATTGGTGACCTGATAACATAGGAAAATCATTCATTCATTCATTCATTCATTCATTCATTCATTCATTCATTTTATTCATATATTGCCCTCCGGGAAGGCTCACGGCAGTTCACATGAACAGAAACAAAATAGATAATTTAGATTAACAATAATGAATGAAGTGAAATAACAAGCAACATGGAACCGTGGCAAAATGTGGGAAACATTAAATTAACTCCTTCTGATAGTCCAGTGGGTTGGGCAGAATTATGGCGGGTGCCATAGGAGGGGGCTCAGGAGGTGGGCCCTTGGGAAGTGATGGCAGGGATCGACCTCAAACAAATGCCTGGTGGAAGAGCTCCCTTTTGCAGGCCCTGCGGAACTGTTCAAGTTCTGCCGGGGCCCTGATCTCCTCAGGGAGCTCGTTCCACCAGGTAGGGGCCAGGATGGAGAAAGCTCTGGCCCTGTTTGAGGCCAGGCGGGCTTCTTTAGGGCCAGGGATCCCCAGGAAGTTGGAAGTGCTGGGGTGTAAGGCTCTTTGGGGGGTGTAAGCAGAGAGGCGCACCCTCAGGTACACCAGGACCAGACCGCATATGGCCTTAAAGGTGATAACCAGAACCTTAAGTCTGATCTGGGATTCAACCGGTCAACTAGTCAAATGTGTGACTAGATCCTATCTCCCGGATTCAGTCAGTGTAAAGGGCAACTGACCAATAGTGCGCAGAGGCGGGAAGATCTGTTGTGGGGCTTTTGTATATAAGTTGTTGTGGGCTAGGGTTTATCGGTTCAGTTTTGACTCTGGTACCATCATGCTGGGGTCACAGGAAAGAGTTGATTGAACTCCCAGTGGTCCTGGCTCCCTTCGGACCCATGGATCCAACACTTCTGGTCACCTGGATGCCAGCTTCCAGGTGGGACCTGGGGATTCCCTGGAATTATAACTCATCCCCAGACGAGAAAATTGCTGCTTTGGAGGGTGGACTCCCTAGCATTGTACCCCACCTAGATCCCTCCCTGCCCCAAATCCTGCCCACTCCCAGATCCACCCCAAAAATTTCCAGATATTTCCCAACCCAGAGCTGGCAGCCCTATTCATATGTGTTCTCCAGTGCTGTAGGATTCAGAAAGAAAAGAAATGTGGCAGAAAATGTGTCCTCAGTGCTTGACGTGACCAAGAACGAATGTAGATTTTGCCCCAAACTTTGTCTTTTGGTTTGACAACCTTGTTACTAGCTTTGGTTACCAACTGGCAAGGAGAAAAGCTCCCTGTCCTCCTAAAAATGGTTTTGGGAGGCAGAATTGGGCATTTGCTGTGTTTTGAGGCTGAATCAATAATATCACCCAGCATAAGCTACATATCCAAGAGCTGTTTAAGGGCCCGTTGAGAAGTAGGCCCTTTTACCATACCATGCCATCCAAAAGGCTTACGATCCTGCCGTGGACCTCAGACTTGGTCCTCGGCTGAACTGCAGACAAACCATGTCATTTATCTTCATTCCCCCCGCAATTTCCCCCAACAGGGACTCAAAATGGCTCATATCATTCTCTCCTCCATTTATCCTCACAAGAACCCTGCAAGGTAGGTTAGGCTGAGAGTGTGTGAGCGGCCCACAGTCAGTCAGGCCGTTTCCACAGTGAGCTAAAATTTCACTCTGGGATTTCCTTTTGGATTCAGTTTTCAGTCTGGAGGAAAGGACTCTCTAGTACAGGGGTAGTCAACCTGTGGTCCTCCAGATGTTCATGGACTACAATTCCCATGAGCCCCTGCCAGCATTTGCCCTGCCCCTGCCATGGAAGTCCAAATTAAGGCTGAATCTCAACATCTCTCTATTTAATCCTTGGTCTTTTCTCTATTTAATCCTTGGGGGCCCCCGGAGGACTTCCAAATTCAGGCTGAATCTCAACATCTCCCTATTTAATCCTTGGGTTTCTGTACTATTTTTGATTATTATTTTGGCTAATGCTGACTTCAGTAGAGCTGCTAATATGGATTAACAGTCTGACGCTGATGGAGAAAATTGCTCAAACACACCCGTTCAAGTTGAGCAAAGGATGAACCAGGCAAGCTGAAACACAGAACTCCAGCAAACCCCAAAAGGATCCTGTGCTTAGCTACTTTCAGTGTCTTCCGAATCTCTCATCACAAGGTGTTATGTGTGGAGTTTTTTCTTAATTGTCATAGCAACATATTATTAATACAGCTTCTCTGGTTTCCTTTTCTTCTAGGGCAAGACATCTTTAAAGCTACTTGTGATGGGAACATTTCTTTCAAAAGCAACGCTTCCTCCAGGAACAAAAAGAGACGAAAACGAAAGGTAAACAACGTTTCTCTCGAAATGTTCCTCGTCGTTTGCAACAAGGGACTCCATGGCTCCTGAATGTCATCTTTTAGGATAGTCTTGACCTGCCTGGAGGGAGGACTGAGAAATCTGAAGCAGTGAAAGGGCTGGAGAGCTTCAGGAGAAGAGCCTTTGCAAATTGCTCGAGTATCTGCTTTGCCTACAGAAAATCCTAGACCAGGGGTGGCCAACCTGTAGCTCTCCAGATGTCCTTCTTAGCCAGTGTGGCGTAGTGGTTAACAGCAGTGGACTTTAAGAGAAATGGGTTTTGATTCCCCCATCCTCCGCCTGAAGCCTTCCAGAGGACCTTGGGCCAGTCACAATTCTCTCAGAGCTCTCTCAGTCTTATCTACCTGACATGGTGCCTGTTGTGGGGGGAGGAAGGGAAGTCATCTGTAAGCCACTTTGAGATGCGTTGGGGGTACTGAAAAATAACTCTTTGTCTTCTAATTATGGGATTTTATTGTAATCTATTTTTATTCTGTAAACCGCCGTGAACTCAAAGGGATCGGCGGTATATAAATTAGACAAATTTAAAAAAATTAAATAAAAAAACCCATTGACAAAATCTTCTTCTAGAACCATTGTTTTCAATGGACTTACAAGGGTATAACACTGCTTATGGCTGCAGCATGACTGTCTCTTTCCAGGAATTATAGTCCCAGGTGCATCTATCCCCTAATCCCTCCCCTCCCCCCACAAACACTTGCCTTCATTCCACCAGAATGACATTATGTCACTCTGACATGAGATCAAAGAGTGTCTTCTGACGTTAGATCAAGGAGAAGTCCCACCACCAAGAGATTTTTCTCTTCGTCGGCGCTTTTTGCATCCGATTCAGTTGGTCCCCAGACCTTATAGGCAGGGGCTGCCCACCAGCTCTAAGAAGAAAAGGGCTTTCTCTCTCCCCCCCTCTCCTCCCTCCTCCTTTCGAAAGGAGCTGTAGCTTCACTTTGCAGTCATGGAAAATGCCACAAGACTCTAGCGTTTCTTCAAAGACCTGGGTGTGAACTGAACGGAGCTTTTATTCCAATCCCAGGTCGATTCAGTCCCTGCCGTCTACGCAGAATGCGATTTCCGTTTTGATCTTGGGCAATTTAAATTTTCCTTCTGCAGCAAGAAGGATTGATCCGGAGTGACCCTACCTTTATTGTGCAATATCTTAGAGTGCTTTTAATGCTCAATTTTTCAAGATTTGGATTGAGAAAGCAGGCGATTTTGAACCTCCGTGGTAGATTGGCCAAAGGTGGCCATGTGGCAAGCTTGCCTTAAAGGAGAAGCCCCTAATTTCTCTCAACTTCTGTTGGTCCTGGATTTTTCTCCCTTCTCTGCCTTCTTCTATCCTCTCCCCACCCCCTCTCCGAGAAAAGAAAGAGGCTCCCTGCTTGGCTCCTCTCCCCCCCCCTACAAGAAAAGAAAGAAAGAGGCTTGGCTCCCCCCTCCCTCTGAACTACCCTAACCACATGCAGAACACTTTTCTGTTTCAATGGGGAGGTGGGGAAGAGGAAGACCCAAGTTCAAATCGATCTGAATTAAACAGGATTGACAATGGAATAAACAAAGTAAGTGCAGACTCTGCCCTGGTGAGTTTGCCGATGCAGAACTAGAGTCGCCATTTTTTCCCTGCCGGGGCTGTTGGACTTTTCAAAGTTGTCTGAGAAACAGGCTGCCGGTGAACTAGGTGTTTCCTGTCCCTGCATTTGCACGCTGAAGACAAAAGCATGACCCACTTGGTGCAGAATCTGTAAGAGGGGAAAAAAAGAGAGACATCCTATAAAGTCGGGTATCAACAGAGCAGCAGATGGCAGGCTCCTTCATTGACCAGTTCATGTTTCAAAGCAGTCTGCTCAATGGCTAGGCAGTGGTCTCCAGGGGTTACCATTCCTTAAGCCGGTCTCCATACTTCCTCCTTTCATAAAGGTTTAATCTGCAGGAACAAGGTGGAGCTTTTCGAGACATGGAGAGAAACATTGTGGCCTGCAAAACGGCTGCAGAGGCCTGACCAGGGTGGCCCAGGCGAGTCCTGGCCAGCACTCCAGGGGAGCAACCCACCTCCACACACCTCTTGCCTGGAAAACCCAACAGATTTTCAACATTGTAACTTGGCTGCAACTTGACGGCAGTTTCCACCACCACCAGTTGGGGCAGATCCTCATGCATCCTCAAAGACACCACAGCAGGGACTGGTAGATGGGCAGCATGGAGTAGTGGTTAGAAGAAGAAGAGTTAGTTTTTATACCCTCCTTTTCACTTCCCAAAAGAGTCTCAAAGTGGTGTACAATTGCCTTCCCTTCCTCTCCCCACAACAGGCACCCTGTGAGGTGGGTGAGGCTGAGAGAGCCCTGATATTACTGAAGAAGAGTTGGTTCTTATATGCCGCTTTTCTCTACCAGAAGGAGTCTCAAAGTGGCTTACAATCATCTTCCCTTTCCTCTCCCAACAACAGACACCCTGTGAGGGAGGTGAAGCCGAGAGAGCCCTGATATTCTCTTATCTATATTTGTAGTTTATTTTTGTAGTTTATTCAGTAAATCCAAAACGGATCCTAGGTACAGAATCTCCCGCTTTCTGCATCCAGAAATAAATTTTATTTTATTTTGAGAAAATTGGAAGGTTATGATGAGTAAGTTTGAAAATTCTTTAAACAAACTCTAAGGTGAGATTTCACATTAAAAATATTCATAACATTGAATTTATTGGGTTCGACGCCCAGGTCAATTGTGTTTTTCTTTTGCCGGGCTCTCCTATGCATCAACAACATCCTAACACACCTTTACTTGCTCAACAGTTAAAGGAAGTGAAGGCCCATGTAGAAGCCAGGCCCATCTTTACCCCTCCTCCCCTTCCTAGGATCAAGCTTCACCGGCTAAACTTCTGCATGCCCACCTGCTGCTACAAACACAGAAGGACCATTTACGCACTGGAGGTTTCATGCCAGGCTGCAGGCTGAAGTTTTAGTCCTGGCAAGTTGCTCCACATCTTCCTGCACCCACACCGGGGAGCATTTGGCCCAGTGCGCCTCATCCACCCCTGATTTGTGCTCTGGCGCGAGAGCTGGGGCAGAGAAGTTCCCAGTGCATAAACGGTCAAGGAGGAAGGCCAGTGTTTTCAAGTGTTGACAATTCTAAAACAGGCCAATCCCATATCTCAGGTGCTTGGAACGGAGAAGGGGCCAGTCTTGGCAGCGTTTCCTTCTTAGATATCAATGGAAAGTGGGGGGGAGGTGAATTCATACCTATGTGACTCACTTGCTTCGGCTGCATAATCGGGAATAAAGCCTGGAGCAGATTCATCCCAGCCAACCAGGAGTCATAATGAGAGGGCCAAAAGTCACAACGGCCAAGCACGTTTATGGACAGCTATCTCAGTAATCTTTAACCTCTGGTGACAAAGGAACAGAAAGCAAACAAAAACTGGCCGTTCATGACCCAGGTGTGCCCGGGCTGGCTTCTGCCATTTGTCGTCTCGGTCGTTTTGTTTTAAAATAGTAACCGTAGTCTTGTTGTTATGAGCCTCTTGTGGCGCAGAGTGGTAAGGCAGCGATATGCTGTCTGGAGCTGTCTGCCCATGAGGTTGGGAGTTCAATCCCAGCAGCCGGCTCAAGGTTGACTCAGCCTTCCATCCTTCCGAGGTCGGTAAAATGAGTACCCAGCTTGCTGGGGGGTAAACGGTCATGACTGGGGAAGGCACTGGCAAACCACCCCGTATTGAGTCTGCCATGAAAACGCTAGAGGGCGTCACCCCAAGGGTCAGACATGACTCGGTGCTTGCACAGGGGATACCTTTACCTTTTAGTCTTGTTGTTATTCTTCGTTTGCTTTAAGTGTTCTATTGCAGAGAAACAAAGGTATATTCTATGCCTTTCCTGACCTGATAACCTGGGACAAGTGCAGCTTTGATGTGCTCCATGAGAATTGCATTTCTGATGGCCTCTTCCCAAAAAATCCAATTGGGTTCAGTCACACCCACACCCAGAGGTCAGAGTCATAAACCCAAATGCCCATCGTTAAGTGACTTCTGTGCATGGACTGGCGTTGGAGCAGACGCCAGCTTAAGGCCGGTGAAGGAGCACACCAAATGAACTGCTGCCACCTTCTGACTCTTGACGAGATCTGCAAATGAAACATTTTTTCCTTTTTGCTGGAAGTGCCCAGCGGGAGGTTATTCTGCCAGTGTTGTACCATGAAGGTTCAGCAAAGAGTTGGTTTTTATAGCCCGCTTTTCTCAACCCCAAGGAGTCTCCAAGCAGCTTACGGTCGCTTTTCCTTCCTCTGCCTACAACAGGCACCTTGTGAGGCAGGGAGCGCTGAGAGAGCTCTGAGAGAACTGTGACTGGGCCAGGGATTCCCAGCAGGCTGCATATGGAGGAGGAGTGAGGAATCAAAGCCCACTCTCCATATTACACTGCTCTGAATCGCTACACCATGCTGGCTCTCTCTCTCTCTCTCTCTCTCTCTCTGATCACTATCTGATCACATTTTCAAAAGCCGCAAGAGGGGTCAGAAGCAGAACTCCAGGTGCCAACCACCTGGAGACAAGAAAAGCCCTTTCCCGTTATTAAGCCTTAATGGGAAGTTATTTACCAGGAGATGTTATTTTCCTCTTGCCATGAAAAGCACATGGATCTTCTATTAAATTAACAGGATATTTTTGTTTTCTCCAGGCCTGCTGGCAACGCTGCTCATGAGGCCGGTGTTATATTTGCTTTGCTCACAAACAGGGTGGCAGGGGTGGGGGGGGGGAGCACAGTCCTTTTTCATTAAGGTGACCAGATTGTTCCACTTTTGGAGGAATATCTGGGGGCACCAGGCAAATTGTACTTATGTTGATATATATATATATATTACAATATTATTATTGAGTTCCAGGCATTCTAGGAAACTTTATGTTGCTCCATATAGACCAAATTTTTAATCAAGACACCCCCCCCCCCCCCCCGGTCAATGGTGTCCCGCTTTACCCATGTTAAAATCTGGTCACCTTATTTTTCATTGAGGCTGAATGTGCAGAAATGGGCAGTGAAGCTTTCATGGCATGGAGGTAAATAACTTCTCTTGGGGGAAAAGGGCCCACTCAGCCTCTGTTAAAGGGACAGGTGTTTCAGTTCAGCCCTGTTGGCAACTCTGCTTACAAATATACAGGGGAAAGAGAAGAAGAAGAGTTGGTTTTCATGCCCTGCTTTTCACAGCCTGAAGGAGTCTCAACGTGGCTCTTCCTCTCCCCACAACAGACGCCCTGAGAGGGAGGTGGTGCCGAGAGAGCTCTGAGAGAAACTGCTCTGTGAGAACAGTTCTAACAGGACTGTGACTGGCCCAAGGTCACCCAGCTGTCTGCATGCGGAGGAGGAGTGGGGAATCAAACCTGGCTTGCCAGATTAGAAGCTGCCATTCTAAACCACTACACCCGAAGCCAGGCAGCAGATCCACCATTCAGTATCAGAACATTAGAGAGAGATCAGGTGCCCAGAGCTGTTCCACCTTTTACTTTAACACCAAACTGCTGTTTGTTTGTTTTTTCAGGGTCAAAGTAAATATAATGCAGAAAGATCCGAATATCCATTGCCTTTCATCTCACCCTTCCTCTGAGAAGCTTGGGATAGTGAATGTAGTTCTCCCCTCTTCTGTTTTGCCCTCAAAACTTTCCTGTGAAATTGTCAGGATCTGCCTGTTTGCCAACCTCCTGCCATAGTCATTTGGGATTGTTCGTTGTAAGGCAACTGCGGCCCTCCAGATGTCCATGGACTACAATTCCCAGAAGCATTCGCTGGCAGGGGCTTCTGGGAATTGTAGTCCATGGACATCTGGAGGGCCGCAGTTTGACTACCCCTGTTGTAAGGTATCAATGAGGTGTCAATAATAACCTCTCCAGTGCCCGCTGTCCTTATATGGTCATTTGACCATAGATGGCCTGTATGGCCCCTTCCAACTCTATGATTCTATAATTTGTAAATGGGGGGTGGCAGGCCATGAAAATTGCTGGTAACTATTTGTATTGTTTTGCTGTGCTTGTGTAGTCTAATCCCCAAGTTCCTTTTGGGAGAATGGACTTGTGGGAGGAGGGGAGCTTGGATATTATTGGGCGAGTCTGACATTCATAGGCTTGGCACAAATGATGTAATGTGCACATGGATGCAAGAGTACTCCATGCGCTTTCCACAGGAATGGAGTCACCGCCCTTTTCTTTGGAAATAAGGGGAGTTTCGCCTTCTTCCCTTGAAACACGCTTAGGTCTGTTGGAGGTGGGGACTTTTGGGGTTATATTGATCCATGTGATGCTTATCAAAAGAGGTTCAGCAAGAACCATCGTGAGATTCATGTTACAATTTCAATAAACTGCCAAGTATGTTCATTGGAAAAGTTGACGGGGATCTGACAGAAATAGGTTCAGGGGAGAAAATGACTGGACTATAATATTCCACTGAGCTTTGTGGCAGAGTAAGGATCTAAAGAAGACTCTTGCGAGTCCCTTGGGCTGCAAGGCAAACAAACCGGTCAGTCCTAGAGGAGATCAGTCCTGACTACTCCTTAGAAGGCCAGATCCAGAAGATGAAGCTCAAATACTTTGGCCACCTCATGAGAAGGAAGGACTCCCTGGAGAAGAGCCTAATGCTGGGAGCGACTGAGGGCAAAAGAAGAAGGGGACGACAGAGAATGAAGTGGCTGGATGGAGTCACTGAAGCAGCCGGTGTGAGTTTAAATGGACTCCGGGGAATGGTAGAGCACAGGAAGGCCTGAAGGATCATTGTCCATGGGGTCGCAATGGGTCGGACACGACTTCACACCTAACAACAACAACATGGATTTGAACTCAGGTCTCTCCAACCCTAATTTGATATCCTTGACTGTTACACCCCACAAGATCTGACAATCTCAGTTTGGACTGTGGCTTTGGTGTGGACAGAAAAGGCCTGTGCTTTACAAAAGAACCAATGCGATATAGCTACATAGTGGGGATATCAGAGTAAGTAGAATAACTCCTCACACTCTTGCGTAGAGGCCTGTAGCCATGGTGGTGCAAAAAGGGGGCCAGGTCCCATCAGTCGTTTGTCATGCCCCAGCAAGCAGCCCTAGGGGTTGGTATGAAATCTGTCACAAGTCTTTCAAGTGTAAATTCTCTGTGTAAAAAAGGAAGGCGCGGAGGTTAAAAAGTGCAGAATCCTGTCATAAATCTTCCAGATGTGAATTCTGCACGCAATGGGCTAGAACAGAATTAGAAATTAGCAGGGCTAAAGAGTCCTAATTTTTAAAAGGCCTGCAGGGGAAAGGGTGTAAAGTCAGACTGAAGTAAAGCGGAGAAAGCAAATAATGATAGGCTGATCACATTTGTACCCATTTCCCTCCCCCCCCCCCCAATAAAAACGTTCTGGCTACAGACTGCTTGCATAGCAGGTGTAACAGTTCATAAAACCCGTTTTATTCAACCGGCTGCAAAGTTCAGTACTGGAAAAGCACGCAGTTAGGCTAATCTGTGTCAATACGGTCCGGCACCTAGGCAGTCCGTGTCCTTGACACTTCTCTTAAGTTCAATAGCTGTAAATTGAGTCGAAAGTGGCAGAGATGGAACTGGCAGGGCAAAAGGGCACTCGCTGAAGCTGTAAATGCTTGGGCTGCCTGTTGGTGGGAGGGAGGGAGGGAGGGAGGGTGTGTGTGTGTTTTGCACAAGGCAAGAATGAGCTGGAGAGGAAGATGTGATGCCTTGAGCACAGATAAAGGTGCAGAGAATTCAATCAGCCAATTTTTTATTTTTAATATCCCGCCCTTTCTTAGTCGGCTCATGGCGGGTAGCAACAGGTTTTCAAAAGAGTCGATGCAGGATTTACATAGAAAACATTTATCAATTCTAAATTTAGGTTCAAGTTTTAAAATGATTTTAAAAGCTGCTTCTTCGTCAATTAAAATCCTTTCTGGTGTGCGGGGCTAAACAGCGCTGGATGGATTTTATTGGGTGGATGGCTTCTCAGCAGGGATCTGTTTGGTGGTATTTCCTGGCCTCAGCTGTAGACCTGGCAAACCAGCTCTGTCTTACAGGCCCTCTGGAACTGTCACACAGCGCCCTGAACTCATCAGGAAGAGCATTCCACCAGGCCGAAAAAGCCCTGGTCCTGGCTGAGTCTAGTCTTACCTCTTTGGGGCAGGGCACCCTTCATATGTTGCACTGGTGAAGGATCTGGGAGCAAACAGAAAGAAAAGCAACATTTGGTTGTATATAGATGCCATCACTTCAGTAGAATCATATAATAGAATCAGAGAATCCTAGAGTTGGAAGGGGCCACACAGGCCATCTAGTCCAACCCCCTGCTCAACGCAGGATCAGCCCAAAGCATCCTAAAGCATCCAAGAAAAGTGTGTATCCAACCTTTGCTTGAAGACTGCCTGTGAGACAGTATTGTACTGAAGTTTTATACTGTGTTGAGTATCACACTGATATCCCATTCTTCCTTTGGAAAGTTCAGGTAGGCTTACAGAGGGGAGCCCAGGAAATCCCATATTCACCTGTTGATATCCTGCTGCTGGATCAGCTTTATCAGCGAGATAACATCTTTTGGCTCTCTTGCCCAGAACAAATAAGCATAGCAAATGCTTAATCATAGAATCATAGAATCATAGAATCATAGAGTTGGAAGGGGCCATACAGGCCATCTAGTCCCACCTCCTGCTCAACGCAGGATCAGCCCTAAGCATCCTAAAGCAAACCAATGGTTCATGTAGCCCAACATCCTGTCTCACACACTGACCAATCAGTTCCTCTGGGAGGTCAACAAGTTCCTTTGGAAGGAAAACACAGGGCATTTCCGCATAGGGCTAAAAATACCATTATGCCAGTTGAACGGTGTAGCGCTAAATATTATTGCGCCTACGGCCATTTCTCACCTTCTCGCTGTCTCGCTCTTCTCTGCCACCATTTCACACTTCACTCTCTACAAGCGTTGCTAGAAATGGTGGAAGACAGCAATGCGGTTTATACACGACACTCTTCCGCCTGTCAATCAAGTCAGGCAGCCAATCCCCTTTCTCCTTTTTTAAAAGGTCCCATGATGCCCACCAATTTCTTTCTTTTTTTAAAATTAATAGTTAACATCATAGATACATAGTGCTTTTTTTAACACCACCCCTTATGGAATCATGAGTCTTGAGTCTTTTAAAAATTAATCTTATTCTTCTGTCTTCTCTGACTGAATTTTTGAATGAGTAAAGTGTCCTTAATGTTGTATCCTTGCAAGGCCATGCTTAGCAGAGTTAGGCCCATGGACCTCAGTGCACTCTTTGGATAGTCTACCTCTGCTTGGACTGATAATCTCAACGAATACCAATACTCTGCTTTTCTCTACCTTAAGGAGTCTCAAAGTGTCAAAGGCCTCAAAGCGGCTTACAACCTCCTTCTTTTCCTGTCCCTACAACAGGCAACTTGTGAGGATGAGAGAGTTCTCAGAGAATTGTAAGTGGCCCAAGATCATCCAGTGGGCCTCTGATGTCTCAGGGCAGTTTACAACCACTTTCCCTTCCTCTCCCCACACTAGATACCCTGTGAGGTAGGTGAGGCTGAGAGAGCTCTGAGACTGGCCCAGGAGCACCCAGCAGCCTGCTGTGTCTCAAAGGGGCTTGCCTACTCTATTCTTCCTTCTCCCCATTACAGGCACCTTGTGAGGTAGGTGCAACTACGGGAGTTTGGAGAGAACTGTGACTTGCCCAAGATCACCCATCAAGCCTCAAATGTCTCAAAGCGGCCTACAATTGGCTCCCTTTCCTGTCCCCACAACAGGCAACTTGTTAGGTAGGTGGGGCTGAGACAGCTCTGAGAGAACTGTGACCGCCCCACAGTCGCCCAGCGGGCTTCACATGGAGGAGGAGTGAGGAACCAAGCCAGATCCTTCAGATTAGAGTCCACTGCTCCTAACTACTACACCACACTGGCTCTTGAGACACCAAATGGCCCTAAGATTTTTACCAGTGAGATATTTTACTTCATGTTGTTAAAGCATCTAAGCTGTGTGTCTCAGAACCTTAGCTCCAAACTTTGTGACTTTGAACTGCTTTTAATAAATGGCTATTGTTACTGTTGGACTTTTATTTCTAATAGGCCAACGCTCTGCCTGCAGTTTTTGCTGCCAAATTGGACGCTTTATTTCCTCGTAACCCGCTTCCTCCCTCCCCAAGACCTCAGGAGACATAGTAAATAATTAGAATATGCTGCTGAAACATGAAAATGATAAGTTTCCCCCCTTATTTATTTGCCTCTCTTGTGCTATTAACCTGAAGAGATAACTCTCGGCTGGGCTTCCGCCCAGTAATGTATCTTGTGGCTCACGTTGTCGCCAGGCCAGGGGGAAACTTGCTCAGGAAAGCTCCGCTGCCCTTGGGGATTTTATTTCCACCTGCCTGAGCAGTTTGCCCTCTGCTGAGAGATTGCCTTTTCTTTCTTTAGAAATATATATATTAAAAGTAAGCCAGGTTTATATCTATTTGGCATTCTTTTTAAAGAGACAGATTGCTCTGAACTTGGCCGAAATTTGTGGGATGCCAACCGGCCAATGCACTTTCAGCAGCAGCCTGAAGTCTACGCACGCAAAAAAAGTTTTGGCTTCCTGATTTCGACACACCAAAGCTTTTCTTGAAGGCACAAGTCACCCAGGCCTTTTATCCCCCCCAGGGGCTTCTGGCAACCTTGACAAAATTCAGCACTGACTCTCAGGAAAAAGCGGCAAAGACTTAACTGCAGCCGCCATTGATGCGGCGGAGGAGTGGGCGGCGGGAAGGCACGCTGGAGGGAGGTCCTATGGTGGCAGAAAGGGCAGGCAGTGTACAAGAGCATCATGCCCGCAGCGGTGGCGACTGGGTGTGGGCTTTTGGCGCCTTAAAAGGCACCACGTGGAAGAGCCCAGCCTCTTGGTGCCAGGCTCGCCGCCCAAGCAGCTTCCCTCCCACCCACCCTGTTTGTTTGGCTGTTAAGCTTATGTCAGTATGGCCACTGGATGTCATATACTGCATTTTGTCACAGGTGGTGGTTTTGGCATGGGATGGAGCCTGTTTGGGGGGAGTTTGGTCTGCACATCAGACTCCCCTGGTTGGGGACCTCCCTATGAGGTGGCAGGTCTGGGATCAGGGCCGACCCAGCTGGGGAGGCTTGGGGCTCGCAGGGCCAGGTATCCTGGGGTGGGACCAAGAAGGAGGTGGGCGCCTCTCCTTGGCACCCCAAGGCTTACAGTGCCGGGTGGCCTGGGGTGGGGCCAAGGGAAGTGTGCGCTTCCTCGTGGCACCCCTGGCGGACACTTCCCTATGGTAGGAATACAGCGGCAAGGGGACCCGTGTTCCCAGTGGGGGAACCGGGTGGGCCCCAGGGTGCTGCTGGCTCTTCCCATTGGCGGGATCTCAGCAGCAAGGAGACTTGTGTTCCCAGCAGGGATCTGGATGGGCTCCAGGGCGCTGCTGGGGTCAGGGTTCTTGTGGTCTTATGACGGCAAGTCAGGCTCCCTCTCCCATGCTGTGCCAGCACTCCTGGGGAGTATTAATAAAGCTCTGGCCTTGTTTAAGCCAACTGAAGCCACTTCAGGGGACGTGCACCCGTGCTCCGGCCATCTGAAGGGTCGGGCACTGTGCTCCGTTCATCTGTGTGGACTGGCACTCAAACTCTGTCCCTGCGAACGGATGGGCTCGCAAGCCCTGTCCGTCCAAACAGAGGAGCGCTCAAGCCCTGTCCGCCGCAGCAGATGGGCACTCAAGCCCTGTCCGTCGAAACGACGTGTCTTCCTTGAGCCCAAAATGCCCTCCTGCAAGTCAAAGTTCCGTTGAGGCCCCACAGATGGAAATGATCATTTTTGCAATAAGCACAAATTTTCTCATGCCATTCTCATCATATTATGGGGTTATACTTTTAATTGACTTTATGTAATTGCCTCCTCCTCTACTTTGTCAATCCAAGAACACTACGGGAGCACTCTTAAGCAGGTCTACTCTGAAGTAAGTCCCCCCTTATTCAATGGGGCTTGCTCCAAGCAAAATGTTTTTAGGAATGCAGCCTAAGTTAAGCTGAGGGAGTGTGATAGGTCCGAGATAACTCTAGATATGTGATATTTCAGGTTGTTTTGTGTTATTGGTCAGTTGATTGTTAATCTCCTTGAAGATCGTACATTGAAGGAAAAACATTTCAGTATTTTAATACATAAAATGCAAAAATATTATACATTGCAGCATGCTGGGGATGTGAAATTGCCAAAATGAGTATTTTGAATGAGTCTGTGGCTAGGAGTTTGGGTGAAAGTGATATACCGGTGACAAATGAATATTCATTCATTGTTAATTCAGGCTTATGACAAATGAATGTTAATTTTCTTCATTGGATACTAATTTTTAGGAGAGAGAAGAAATGAGCAGCCAAAGTTTTCCAGGGCATAGAGCTAAATAACATTACCTGATAATCAAGCTGGTATTAAATGGTTAGCTAGTGTGACCACAGGAAAACTCAAACCTAGAATGAACCTTTGTTTGTCTTAAAGGTGCCACTGGACTTAAACTTTTTTCTGTTGCTTTAGACCAAAATGGCTACTCACCTGAATCAGATTAAACTGGTAGCCCTATCAGGATAAGGTCTGATAACTCTGCTTGAGTGCCCTTTAGAGCTTGGAGGAGTGATTCCCCCTGACTGAGGAGAGGAGATAACCACAACAAGACTGTCACCTCTTACCTTCAGGGGCTAAGCAAAGTTTTAAAAAATCTGAACAGCCAGCCAGAAGTCTTGCTGGGCCAAAGCCCCTCCTGGCTCTACTTATTACCCCAATTGGAGGTCTCCTGAACTCAGTTGGGGAAATGAATGAATTTCTTTGGAGACTTAGTGTGAGGCAGGTAACGGCAGGATCTGCACCTATGTATACCCTTGAGAAACTCTTAAATAAACCAGCATGGAGTAAACTGGAAAGCTGTTTTATTAAGAAGAATTTTAAAACCAAATACAAACCATACACATTAAAGCTCATGTAAGATACACACAAGAAATTAACTAAAGAAAAGCAGGATAGTTTTGAGGAAGTGGGGAGAGCTATAGTTACCATCATGATGTGGAGAAGTCCATGGATTCAATGAAAGGAATAGCCTGCACAAGAGCAGGTGGTATATGCAGGGTACCCAAACAACACAGACATAGGGACTGGTGCTAGGTGTTCTCCGTTTATGGGGAAATTGTATTCTCAGGCCATGGCTGAAATAGCCCCTAAAACAATGTACTTGGTAAGATTTCTTGTGTATGATAAAGAAACTAGGAGGCATGTAATAGGCTTATCTGGAATGAGGATAATACCCAGGGTAGATCCTTGGAGGTTTCCCAGGAACCCAAAAATAACTGATTGCTCTATCAGGGTACAGCCCTAGATTTCAGGACGGGGAAACTATCAAGGTATGGTAGGATGTTAATGATGGCTAATTGAATTCTGTGAATGAGAAGGGAAGGGAAGATTGGGAGGTTGATGAGATTAGTGGCACTATTGTTCCAAAGATATGCATCACTGTATGGGGTGTGAAGTCTATTAGTGCATCAGTCCCTGCAATCTCACTCCTCTAATCTAAACAGTCCAGGTAAATCCTGAAGACATGATGTATGGTTGGCTTCAATAGCTGCTGTTTGGGAGCAGACAGTGTGTTTTTGTATCGTAGATGCATTTCCCATCTATTCCATTGTCCATTCTTTCCAGACAGTATGCTGCAAATTAATACTTGGGATCTTAGGGAAGGGCATTTATGTTTTTGCTACCTATAAACTACTCCTAGATAAAATTGAAAGGGTACAGAGGAGAGTGACGAGGATGATCTGGGGCCAAGCCCTATGAAGATAGGTTGAGGGACTTGGGAATGTTCAGCCTGGAGAAAAGGAGGTTGAGAGGGGACATGATAGCCCTCTTTAAGTATTTGAAAGGTTGTCACTTGGAGGAGGGCAGGATTCTGTTTCCGTTGGCTGCAGAGGAGAGGACACGCAGTAATGGGTTTAAACTACAAGTACAACGATATAGGCTAGATATTAGGGGGGGAAATTTCACAGTCAGAGTAGTTCAGCAGTGGAATGGGCTGCCTAAGGAGGTGGTGACCTCCCCCTCACTGGCAGTCTTCAAGCAAAGGTTGGATACAACCTTTACGCACCGGGATCTTTGTAGCAAATTGGTCACTGAATGAAAAATCGCCATTTAAAATAGTGGAACTCGTCGTTATGCATACCTGCCTTTGTAGTGGAATCCAGTTGCGTTTTGTAGCGTTTCCCACAGGCTTCCGATCTCGGCAGAAATCGCTAGAAAGGAAGCGCTATTGCCAAGCTCGTCCCGCCCCTGGCCGTCAAGCAGCCAATGGGCAGCCGTTAGCATGCTCCCAAACAGCCCCTTTCCCTTTAAGAAAGGTTTAAAAAAAAAAAAAAACAGACCCATTGCAACAAATCTGTGTTAATTCGTTGCAACGGAGAGACCCATCCAGCTGCCTAGTGTGTTTGAGCTGTCGTTTGATCGTTGCCACACTCCCTCCGAGTGAAAAAAAAAAATCCCCCCCCCCTCTCACGGGCCCGATTTTCGGCTGAATGAATGTGTAAAAAATAAAGGGAAAATACATCAGCAAACGGGCTTCTCTGTGTTTGTGCTTTAGTGACTCTGGGGAGGGACTGAAGCCGGGGAAGCCTCTAAACTGAAAGAGGCTCACTGGTGCGTTTATCCCCGCTCGCTCGGAGAAAAAAAAATGGCGATCGCTTCGCCGGAAGATCAGAGAAGAGAGCCAGGGGGAGGGACTTTGTAGAAACCGCAACAATGTTAACGCACGAGTCTTTTTCGCTAGTGTTGCAGATTGGTTGCAGGAGTGTAGCGCTTTCCGGAGGGTGAATCCACTTTTGGGGATTTCCCTGAAAGCGCTACAAGGAAGCGCTTTTTGCAGATTGGTTTCAAGTGTGTGGCAGATTGTCGACGACGTTGTGCAAAACAGCTAATCAGTAGCGTTTTCAATTGGCAACCATTGTGCTATTTTGAAGGCGTGCAAAAAGCCCCACACTTTTCTTGGATGCTTTAGGATGCTTAGGGCTGATCCTGCATTGACCAGGGGGTTGGACTAGATGGCCTGTGTGGCCCCTTCCAACACTATGATTCTATGATTCTATGATTCCTCAAAGTGAGGAATGTTCTGATTACTAAAACACCCACATTCTAAAACACTTGGTGGCACCATGGGCCCCATGTTAGGGATTCCTAATCAGACTGGAAGCAGATCCTTTATGTTACGCACGACAGGGCGGTGCTCTCTCAGGAGGACTGGAAAACTGGGAAGACAGGGCTTGCCTTTCAGGCATCTGCAGAACAAAATTCTGAAATTTTGCAGACCCTCCCCTTCCTCTCTTTGCAAATCTCTTGTCTCAAAATAGAACTGAATAGAGGCTTACTCCAAATTTGTAAAAAGGGGAATGTAGGAAACTGTTGGATTTCAGCAAGAAATGGACTAATAGAGGAATTAAGAGTGTTTCTGTTTAAGATATTTAATTTGCAATCTTTACTGATGTAAAGTTCCCTGAGCGTTCTGGGAAATAAATAAATTCCAGATCTCCAGGCACCAACTGGAGGTTGGCAACCCTATTTACAGAATTTCTCATTACCTAGCCCTCTCTCTCACTGTCTCCCCCTCTCCCTTTCTCTCTCTCTTTCTGGATTACTTTCTTTCTGGATTTATATCTTGTTTTCAGTTTGCATTTATTTTCCATAAAATACTCTAGAAAGCACGAGGGCCTGTTAGATTTTCCAGCCCGTTCACCTAACAGACAGATACATAAACACAAATAAAAACACCCCAGAAGATTCACACAATAACAGTTTACCTCTAAAAATGATTGTCAATTCCAACTATATTTCAAGCTGTTCTGGCACTTTTCTGTGAGTAACAATCGTTTCTCAGGTTGACCTCAGTGGCTACAATCCTGCCTCTGCTTTTCAGTCAATGGGGATCACCACATGAATGAATGCAGCATTTCCAGGGTAAAGCTTTAAACGTTTGGAAAGAGCAAATAGAGGCCTGCCAATTCACATAGAGCAAGAGACCGAAAACATTGCACAGGCTGAGAATTTCTTTCTCATTGGAGGGAGCCCCAAGTCAGTGTGCTTCCGGAGTTTTAGCCTTTAATGGGGAGATCGCAGCCACACCCTAAAAAGACACTTTGCAAGCAAATGCTAAGGTTATGATGAACTCACAGGCCATAGGCTGACAGCCCTGGCGAGGCCAGCAAATGGCCTGCAGCCCTTGAAAGACTGAGCCAGTCTTCTCAAAGCTTGGCTTTCTTTGGTGAGGGAACTCCTTGGTGGCGAGTTAAAGGCTGCCTGATCACGGCATGCAAAGAAGCTTGTGAAAGTGTTTGGCTGGTCCCTGGAATGCATTGAAGAGATATTTGCATGTCGGGATTCCTCGGTTCAGATGTTTTGGACAGCTCAGATAACCTGAAGTTTGGGTTGTTTACCTGAAAATGAATCTCCGTATTTTCAGATTTTACCCTCCATTAGCTTGGCCCGGGAATACCTCGGATTTATCCTGGGTTGGACAAAGGCACACACACACACACACACACACACACACACACACCCTCCCACCACTCCTTTTCATACAGGGCCTTGAGGGTGTCAAGTTCTGATTTGCTTTAAGGTATCCCTAGACAGGCATTAGTTACCCGTCCCCGCAGAACCTGTCCAGTTTCTTCTTGCTGCCCCCAATGAAACCATGCGCGACTTGACCTCTGATCTCCCGGTACTATTGTGTGGCTCAGAAACACACATTGAGAACATTCCATCAACATTGTCAGAAGGGACCAGGCTGCGTATTAAATGGACTGACTTTGTCTCCGACATAGATATGGTGGCAGGAACAGAGCATTCAAACGCATGAGTGGAAACCTGGGGCACACACGGCTCTTTGTAGCTCTATCTCAAGACCCATCTGCAAGATCAGGTTCTAACCAAATGAGCTCTCAATAGCCAGGAGGGTATCTTGATTGTTTTAATAATCAGAGGATCACAGCCGCAGAATTCCCTTGTGTTGGGGGAGGGAGTCTTTCAAAGATGCTTAATGTTAGGAAACTGCAGAGCCCGAGTCTGCATTCACAAGTTTAGATCAAAGGGACCCTTAAAAAACTGATCCAGCGTCACTGATAGGACATTATATGCACAAATTATGTTTACTTGCGTAGTTGGACAGACGCTAAATGATTCCTATGCGATGGCCCAGACCCCTCCATGGGGAGCGGAGGAGTTTGCAAGCAAACCATTGCATTAACAAAGCATCATTGGGCCAGAAATGTAACAAATCATGTCATTTTCACCCTAGAACAGGGGTAGTCAAACTGCGGCCCTCCAGATGTCCATGGACTACAATTCCCAGGAGCCCCCTGCCTGGCAGGGGGCTCCTGGGAATTGTAGTCCATGGACATCTGGAGGGCCGCAGTTTGACTACCCCTGCCCTAGAAGCTGACCCAACCATTTTGGTGCTCATGCAGGAAACATAATGTACATTATCTAGCTCAAGCTTTCTCAACCGGGGTTTCGTGAAACCCTAGAGTTTCTTGAGAGCTTTCCTATATGACAGGTGATACATCGAAGAATCGGTGGGGAATGAAGTGACAGAGTCCTGAGGAAGTACAGTGGAATGTACCATTTAATACCACAGATAGGGGAATCACATTTTTGAACATGCCACTACAAAAATTGCATGCAGGTACAAAGGTAACCTCACAGTAATTGACTGGCCCTGAGGTGCTGGTTTTCTCCTACGAGAAAGCTTTCTAAAATGAGGAAGTGTTTTTTTTTTTAAGGAGTTTCCCAGACCTGCACATGGAAGTAAATTATGGTTATTTATTAAGCACATGCTGCTTCTGCCCTTCCTCCAAGAAGCTCATATATCATTCAGCTGTATATTTAAACCAAGCCTTGTAGAACAGACCCCTCAAGGATATGGATCACCTCGCCAGGTCACCTGAACAGGAAGTGTTTCATCTTTGGGGCAACAAACATAAGCTTACACAGCTTATGGCAATAGGAATTTATCAAACCATGCAAAGCTCAATGAAAAGGAGAAAAAACATAAGCCCTGAGAGCCAGTTTGGTGTGGTGGTTAGGAGTGTGGACTTCTCATCTGGCATGCCTGGTTCGATTCTGCACTCCACCACATGCAGCCAGCTGGGTGACCTTGGGCTCGCCACAGCACTGATAAAGCTGTTCCGACCGAGCAATAATATCAGGGTTCTCTCAGCCTTCCCCACCTCACAGGGTGTCTGTTGTGGGGAGAGGAAAAGGAAGGCGACTGTAAGCCGCTTTGAAACTCCTTTGGGTATGGAAAAGCGGCATCTAAGAACCAACTCTTCTTCTTCTTCTTCTTCTTCTTCTTCTTCTTCTTCTTCTTCTTCTTCTTCTTCTTCTTCTTCTCCTCCTCTCCTCTCTCTCTCTCTCTCTCTCTCTCTCTTTCTCTCTCTCTCTCTCTCTCTTATCTACCAAAAGGGAAACTTCAATTTAAAAAAAACAGAAGGAGACTGAGACAGGGAGGAGCAGCCCTGAAGAAGCTAATTTTTTTTTAGAGTAAGGCCACCAAGATAATTCATGCCACAGTATTCTGCAATAACATGTATGGGTGTGAAAGTTGGACAATGAAGAGAGCTGACAGGAAGAAAGTAGAATCTTTTGAAATGTTGTATTGGAGGAGAGCTTTATAGACCCCCCCCCAAAGACAAATAATTAGGTTCTAGATCAAATAAAGCCTGAACTCTCCCTAGAAGTTCTAACGTTCTCTTAGGGAGATTTAACCGTATTTACTTAGTGTTTTCATGGTTGTATGGTCCCTGGTCTTCTTCCTCATATTATTTTGTTTTGCCCTTTTCTCTTTATACCGCTATGTGATATCTGACATCCTGCCCTCCTTTCAATTCCATTGTGATGAAACTGTAATAGTTAATAAATTACTTGATAGCAAGGATCCTACTCAAATCTCCCGTATTGCAGCATTTTTAGGCAAGGCTTTTAGAATTAATTGTTTGTTTTTAATGAAACTGAGTAACTCTGCTTGATTTTTAATTTTATTACTTTGTATCTCCCTACTTGTATTGCTCATTATGCCAATAAAGGCTTCTGTATCCATCTCCCTAGAAGCTGAAATGACTCAGCTGAGGCTATGGGACTTGGTTGCATCATGACAGGCTTTCTCAACCAGGGTTTCACAAAACCCTGGGGTTTCTTGACAGCCCTGGAAGGGTTTCCCAAATGGGTGGGAGTTAATTGATTTTTATATATTATAAAAATGTGTGAAACATTTATTGGGTGATATGACCATATATGGTCATGTCAACCTCCGCCCCCCCCCCCTGGATGGCCAATGATGGGCCTGGAGGGGATGGGAAGGGAAGGAGCCCCTGGGTGGGTGTGTACAAAGCTTGTTTCCCAACCACATTCTGTATAATCGTGCCACTTCCGTGGTTTCTTGAAGCCTGAAGAATGTTTCAGGAGTTTCTCAATGGTATAAAAAAGTTGAGAAAGGTTGTCTTATGGGAAGAGAAGACTCATTGGAGAAGACAATAATGCTAGGAAATGTTGAAGACAGCAGGAAAAGAGGAAGAACCACTGTGAGATGGATTGACTCACTCAAGGAAGCCACGGCCTTCAGCTTGCAAGACCTGAGCAAGGTTGTTGACAACAGGATGCTTTGGGGGGTCATCAGTTCATAGGGCCACCATAAATCGCAATCAACTCGATAATACCACCCACCTGCACAGACACAGATATCACACTAGTCCTCCAAAGCAAGTTGGCGCATGGCACGACTGTACCATCCATTAGCTCTCACGGTAATGATACATTCGGGTAATCTGCTTCCAGGATGGAATTGGAATGAGGAAGGTTTTTCAAAAATGAGGCACCACAGAGACAAGAATCTAGCGCAAAAGCAAAGAGAAGCAGGAAAGAAATCAGCTCACAAGAATAAGCTCTCTCCGATGGATAAGAATACTAAATGTACTTCATCCTCTCCATGCTTTTTTTCTATTTTTCATGTTTGTTTCTCCCTGTTCTTATCCTCCAGCATCCTTCCCACCTCCTCTCTCCACTTCCTCTTTGTGCCGGCTCCTCTCGTGGCCAGTGGCGTAATTCATATATTACCATCTCCAGTGGTTTGACCTTGTGCCGTATAACTTAATATTAGCCCACTGGAAAAAAACTTCTTTTTTGCCTTCTTCTCAGCGAGATGATATTAAGGTGACCTGTAAGAGCAATAGATAAAATCTTCAGGCCATCCAGACAACATTAAAAATAATCATAGCCCCTTAAGTGGTGGCGGGGGGGGGGGAGTAACTTCTGAGATCCTTCTTTTTCAACGGCAACAAACTCTAGGACAGGGGTAGTCAAACTGCGGCCCTCCAGATGTCCATGGACTACAATTCCCAGAAGCCCCTGCCAGCAGGGGCTTCTGGGAATTGTAGTCCATGGACATCTGGAGGGCCGCAGTTTGACTACCCCTGCTCTAGGAGGACAAGAAGTCCACGCTTGGGATTTGGCTTCTGGAAAATGAGATGTGTGTTAGGCCCATTCATACAAGCAACAATTATCTAGACAATAAAGGGTGCCCCATCGAACACAACTTGTCACTCATTTGGCAAAAATATAACCTTTCCTTAAGAAATATCTGCTAATAGACACTGGGAAAGTAATTGTGCTATTAGTGTGGCAGACCCTGGTAACCAGGCATTTTCCGTTTCAAAGCCGTGAGGTGGGGAACACGACAACTGAATGACAGAAAGATATTATACCGAGACCCGCCGTAAATAAAAATTGACTTTGGCCTCGTCTCGAATTTAGGCTATACATGAAACCCAGATAATACCCTCAATCTAGGTCAAGCACGTTGTTAGGCATCTAAACTCCAGATGATGGGGCAGATTAATTCCTCAAGTCTCTTCTACTCCTGGCATTTGAGGAAATATGTATTTCCTGGGGAATATGTATTTCGCAGCTCTTTAAAATGATAAAGGGGTTTGCTGAGCAACTGCCAGTCATACGAAAATGGCCTTTTGCCAAAAATACACCACATATTCTTGGTTTTAGTACTGAATCCAAGGTAAGGAAGTCCTTAGCTGGGTGGACGGGTGGATAGTAGGAAGGAAGGAAGGAAGGAAGGAAGGAAGGAAGGAAGGAAGGAAGGAAGGAAGGAAGGAAGGAAGGAAGTGAGAGGGCGAGAAGGGAAGAGGGGGAAGAAAGGGGGAAGGAAGGAAGGGTCATGTGGTCATGTCAACCCATTCTCCTCCTCAAAATGGCCAATGATGGGCCTGGAGGGACTGGGAAGGTGCTCTAGGTAGGCAGGGGTTGAGTGGACATGACCATATATGTTAATAATTACTCCATAAATAATGAACAAATCTTAAAAATATATTTAAAAAATAATTAACTCTCGCCCATTCAGGAAACTCTTCCATGACTATCATGAAACCTTGATTGAGAAAGCCTGGCTTAGATAAAGGATCGCCAGTTCCAAGTTTCAAGGGTCCCCATGCAGAGAATACCCAGCGTCCCCCTCTCCTGCTCTGACTACCACCAAGTCTCTCATTCATGTCTTCCTTCCTGCTCACCCACAGGCCCTCTTGTCTGTGTTTCCTTCGTTCCAAGAGCCAGCTTGGTGTAATGCGTAGGAGTGTGGACTTCTAATCTGGGAACCGGGTTTGATTCCCCACTCCTCCTCCACATGCAGCTAGCTGGGTGATCTTGGGCTCAACACAGCACTGATAAAGCTCTTCTGACCGAGCAGGAATATCAGGGCTCTCTCAGCCTCACCCACCTTAAAGGGTGTCTGTTGTGAGGAGAGGAAAGGGAAGGTGATTGTAAGCTGCTTTGAGACTCCTTCTGGTAGAGAATAGCAGCATATAAGAACAAACTATTCTTCTTCTTCTAATTTGGTAAGCCAGGTTTGATTCCCGCTCCCCCACATGCAGCCAGCTGGGTGACCTTGGGCTCTCCACAGCACTGATAAAGCTGTTCTGACTGGGCAGCAATATCAGGGCTTTTCAGCCTCACCTCCCTCACAGGGTGTCTATTGTGGGGAGAGGAAAGGGAAGGCAACTGTAAGCTGCTTTGAGACTCCTTTGGGTAGAGAAAAGCAGCATATAAGAACCAGTTCTTCTTCATCATCATCATCACCATCATCATCTTTCTCCACCCATTGCTAAACCTCCCCACAGTCTGTGTGTCATTTCTCAGATGGGGCTGGGTAGCAAGAGACCAGAATGCCCACCAGAAGTGTCACCATTTGACGCCACCTCAAATTAGGGATGCCAACCTCCAGATGGGACCAGAGGAATTATAGCTCATTTCCGGAGATCAGTTTGCCGAGAGAAAATGGGTGCTCGGGAGAGTAGAGTCTATGACATTGTACCTCTCTGAGGTCCGTGTCTTCCCCAAGCTCCATGCCCAAGTCTCCAGGAGTTTCCCAACCTGGATCTGGCAACCCTACTTTAGGTTTGCCTGGCTGCCATGGGAGGGGGGGGGTAGGGTTGCCAGATCCAGGTTGGGAAAGAGTGTACCAGCTTTTTAGAAACCAAAAGTGTCAGAGAATACTCAAAAAAAATTGTTTGGGGAAGACACTGGAACAAAATCTTCTCAACATACAGTTTTAAATCACTCTGGAAAGCTTAAGAAACTCTCATTAGCCTGAAACATAAGAGCTCAATTCTGTGCAGGTTCTGATTTTACCTCAGAAATTTCAACCCTTGATTTCACCTGACCCTCTACGTTAAATAAAATATTTTGTTATTTTTTAATTTCAAAATGCCTCGAGTACTATTCAAGTTGTTTAAGTTAAAGAGGGAATGCCAATTCTTCCATTGCATTCCAGGGCTGAGCCAGCAGCCAAAATAATCGTATTGTGACAGGGTGGGACAGCAGAGAAGAAAAGACATTACTAGGGTGGCTCAGTCCAGAACGGCAAATAAAAATGGAGGGAAAACCTTGCTTCTGAGGGAGGGAAGTGGATGGAGCTAGCACAGCAGGTTTTAACCACTCTTTGGGGTTATAATTTCCACAGCACCATTCTGTTTGATTTGTCGGCATGGGCACTGCACACCCCCTTCAGATAAAGAAGGGTATTCTATGCAAGACCTGAGTTGGATGGCCCAGGCTAGCCCAATTGAATCAAATCTCAGAAATTAAGCAGGGTCAGCCCTGGTTAATGCTTGGATGTGAGACCACCAAGGGTGTCCAGGGATGCTGTACAGAAGAAGGCAATGGCCAACCACCTCTGTTCATTTCTTGAAAACCCCACAAGGTCACCATAGCTATGCCTTGACAGCACATCCACCCTCACCACCATTCTGTACAAAGCTTTTCCTGGGCATTCTGTCCCTCCCCTCGCGTGGCTACAAGAAAGCTCCAGGATTTGTGGAGCATGATGTGTGTGTGTGTGTGTAGAGTATAGAACGGCATCAATAAATCATGCCTAATATCGCATCTGAGATGGCTGAGTAAAAGAGACCACTAGAGATGCGATGATTCTTCATCTAAGTTTTTATGGTACGGGAGCATCATTGTGATAAAAAGCCGTTATAGGCGCCTGAGACAGAAAAGGCTATAATGCTGCCCCACTCTTAACACCAAGGGCTCTCAGGGAAAATATGGCCATACTGCAACCCACAGGACAGAAAGAGGTTGGGAATTAAGTGAAATAAGTCCCAGATTCACGAAAGGTTGTTACAGGTGTGACAATTTAATAAGTGACATTAAAGTAAATGCTGTCATTAACTGGCCATTTAGGAGCTGAGGAGTGGGGGGGGGGGCACAACAGTGTCAATTTGTTAATGCTGGGTAGGTTTTTAAATGTTTCCTGTTCATGTCCACGATAAAATAATCCCTTTTCAGCAGGATACTGAGATGGTTAATGGAAGGTCTGACAACTTGATCTGTATTTTTAGCACATTGAATTAGAAAGGCTATAAAGACAGCTTCAGCTGATATCCTATTTTAAAAAGTGGAGAATGTTAGAAATGATTTCCCCCAAATCCTTTGGTCAGGTGGTTTGAAAATCAAGGTCAGAACTTTGTAAAATACATGTCTCTGTAAAATACAAAGATGTTACAGAAGTATGTGGGTGCATGGCAACCAGGGAGAGTCAGAGAGAGGAAGGACATAGGGGGCACCATCAGCAATTGCATGACATCATTTCTGGGGGAAACCAGGAAGTAACACCACTCCTCTCTAGGAATCGCCCAGAAACTCTATGGTAAAACCAGCAGGAAGAGGGGGTTGTTGGCATAGCCATAGCAAAAGACCTGGCAAAGTTATTCAGAAGATACAACACAAAGCCTGGTGCCTGGGAGATCTTGGAAACATGAAAAATATTTGCCTCATTCTCAGCTTCTAACCTATGACAACAAAGTTGTTGGAAGGACTATAGTGACAGAATTTGTATTAGTGACAGAATTTGTGACTTAGAGACATTCCTTTATATGAAGTGAGTAGTGGGTCCCACAAAGATCTGTGTTGGCACCCGTGCCAAATTATAAAGAGCTGCAAAGTCACCCAGGTTGTCAGTGGCACCAAATTATTCAAAGAGGTGAAATTCAAAGACAGCAAACATTCCAGAAGGACCACTCCAATTGAGCAATGAAATAGCAAATGAAACTCAATGCAAATAAGCTCAGAATAAGGGGCTTTTTGCACGCCTTCAAAATAGCACAATGGTTGCCAATTGAAAACGCTACTGATTTGCTGTTTTGCACAACGTCGTCGACAATCTGCCACACACCTGAAACCAATCTGCAAAAAGCGCTTCCTTGTAGCGCTTTCAGGGAAATCCCCAAAAGTGGATTCACCCTCCGGAAAGCGATACAGTCCTGCAACCAATTTGCAACACTAGCGAAAAAGACCTGTGCGTTAACATTGTTGCGGTTTCTACAAAGTCCCTCCCCCTGGCTCTCTTCTCTGATCTTCTGGCAAAGCGATCGCCATTTTTTTTTCTCCGAGCGAGCGGGGATAAACGCAGCAGCGAGCCTCTTTCAGTTTAGAGGCTTCCCCGGCTTCAGTCCCTCCCCTTCAGTCACTAAGCACACAGAACAGAGAAGCACGTTTGCTGATGTATTTTCCCTTTATTTTTTACACTTTCATTCAGCCGAAAATCGGGCCCGTGAGAGGGGGGGGGGATTTTTTTTTTCACTCGGAGGGAGCGTGGCAACGATCAAACGACAGCTCAAACACACTAGGCAGCTGGATGGGTCTCTCCGTTGCAACGAATCTACACAGATTCGTTACAATGGGTCTGTTTTCTTTTTAAAAAAACCTTTCTTAAAGGGAAAGGGGCTGTTTGGGAGCATGCTAACGGCTGCCCATTGGCTGCTTGACGGCCAGGGGCGGGACGAGCTTGGCAATAGCGCTTCCTTTCTAGCGATTTCTGCCGAGACCGGAAGCCTGTGGGAAACGCTACAAAACGCAACTGGATTCCACTACAAAGGCAGGTATGCATAACGACGAATTCCACTATTTTAAATGGCGATTTTTCATTCAGTGACCAATTTGCAACAAAGATCCCGGTGCGTAAAGCCCCTAAGTTATTTATTTAGAATCATAGAATCATAGAGTTGGAAGGGATCTCCTGGGTCATCTAGTCCACTCCCCTGCACTATGCAGGATGTTCACATAATTTCTAATCTACACCTCTCATCAGGACTCCAAGACACAAAAAAGAAAAGACAGAAGAGCTGGGATTTTATACCCCACTTTTTACTATCCAAAGGAGTCCCAACACAGCTTATAGACTTTACACCATGCTGGCTGTGAAATCCCTTCATGAACTTTCAACAAGCATTAAAACCAATCAGCTGGTTAGCGGGGGGGGGGTTAATAGAGGAAAGAATTAGCCCTAGCCACATTGCCAGCATTGGACAGAAAGTGACATCATCATGCCAGGTATTCTGTAGCAACATTCTAGCATTTGGGCAAAACCTCAGTGGTAGAAGTCATAGAGTTTTTGCTCAAATACCAGTGTCACACAGAAATCACTGACATGATGATGTCACTTCCTGTGCAATACCAGTGACATGGCCTAGGCCTTGTTTTTACTGGTAGGGCTCCCTATCCCCTGCTGGTTTCCAGGAGGGACCTGACTCTAGAGTCTAAATATGCAAAGGGATTCTCAACACCAAACTGTTTAAAAGAAGTAGATTTATTTATTTATTTATTTCTATTGTATTATATACTACCCTCCCTTTCAGCTCAGTTTACATTATAACTCTCATATCACACACAGGCTTTATTTCATTATTCCCCCCCACAGGTGCCTTTTGTTTCTGCTATCAAGTTTTGCCATCTAGGCCAGGGGTAGTTAACCTGTGGTCCTCCAGATGTCCATGGACTACAATTCCCATGAGCCTCTGACAGCATTTGCTGGCTGTCATATGCAGTACAGTACAGTACAGTACAATAAACATCTGTAAACCGCTTGGAGAGCGGCATACATAATTGGTTAAGGGGAGTGGGACGAGTCCAGGATACAGATAAGGGGCCAATCAGAAGGTTCGCAGTGCCTTCCGATTGGCCCTTTACCCGACTGCCTGGAATTCACCGCGGCCCAGGGATTCGGCAGGTAGGCAGCCGGCTGGGGGAGCCTTCCCTGGGGGCCTCAGAGCAGGCCCGCCGCATCCTCAACACAGGGGGCAGGCGGGGACTCGTCGGGGAGGGGGGCAGGTGGGGGGCCCCAGTTGGGGGGGGTGCCAGGTGGCGGGGGCTGCCACTGTGGGGCACCCCCCCTTCAAAGCTCTTACGAGAGGGCTTTGAAGCCTAGCTCAATATAAAACTTATTTAACAGTGAAGTATCAAACAACGTAATATAACAACAGTTCTTAATAACAACAACAAACCATATGAGACAACAACAGTACTCAGTAACAAACAATAGTTTGGTCTGCCTGCACTGTGGTCTGGTTTTCCATTAGTGCAGATATTTTTATTAAGAAGAGCAACAAACATTGTATAGAAAGAAGAGTGGGAGATACCTAACAGTCTAACTGTTCTGTTGTCTTCATTCTGTCTGTTTGTTCTAGAGGCAAGCAGGGAGGAAGTGTGCTCAAAGGAGCAGGAAGTCTCCAGCTGAGCCAATCAGGACGCTGGAGGAGATTCCTTGAAAAATATCAGGAAGTGCCTATTCTAACTATGCCAAATACACCTGCATAGCTTGCCTATGCCAACACTGACAAGCCTACTAATTAGGATCAGGCCTGGTTAGTATTTGGATGGGAAACCACCAAGCGATATCAGGGTCTTGACATCTAATGACAAAATACCCCTGTAAGTCTCTTGGCTTGAAACCCCTACAAGGTCACCTACCATAAGTCAACTGCAACTTGGAATAATAGAATTATAGAGTTGGAAGGGATCTCCAGGGTCATCTAGTCCAGTGGTAGTCAACCTGTGGTCCTCCAGATGTTCATTGACTACAATTCCCATGAGCCCTTGCCAGCAAACACTGTCAGGGGCTCATGGGAATTGTAGTCCATGAACATCTGGAGGACCACAGGTTGACTACCCCTGATCTATTCCATCCTCCCTGCGTGACCTAGATCAGGGGTAGTCAACCTGTAGTCCTCCAGATGTCAATGGACTACAATTCCCATGAGCCCCTGCCAGCAAATGCTGTCAGAGGCTCATGGGAATTGTAGTTCATGGACATCTGGAGGACCACAGGTTAACTACCCCTGGCCTAGATGGCAAAACTTGATAGCAGAAACAAAAGGCACCTGTGGGGGGGGAATAATGAAATAAAGCCTGTGTGTGATCTGGAAGATTTGGGTGAGAAATCAACAGGCCTGTGTGATGACGAACCATATGGAGAAAGTGAATAAGGAAGGAAAAGGGTGAGTGGAGAGAGTGAAGCAGCGAAGCGACTCATCGGCAGCAAGATCCTAAAGCAAAGCGACTCTCTTCTACACCTGTTCACCTCAATGGGCTTGAAAATACCTAGCCCTGGTTAGGATTGGAACACATGCAACACAAACACCCATTTGTATGTTTTGTGAGGCTCTGCAGCTTCCTTCCTCATTTAGGTTTTTTGCTTGTGCCGTGCTGAAGGCAGGAAGCAGGAGACGTTGCCCTATTTATCCTTCGCTCAGCTTGCTGGGGGGTAAACGGTAATGACTGGGGAAGGCACTGGCAAACCACCCCGTATTGAGTCTGCCATGAAAACGCTGGAGGGCGTCACCCCAAGGGTCAGACATGACCTGGTGCTTGCACAGGGGATACCTTTACCTTTACCCATGACAAAGGTCATTATTCCCCCCCCCCTTTTTTCAGATGGACGGTTAAAGACCACCCAGAGAGAGCAGGACGGGGCTGGGATGTGAACAGTCTCTTCTCCTTCCAGCCCATCATTCAGCGCTCTGCCTCCACCTGGCTGGATGTCAGTTTGGAACTCTGCACAGCTGGTTCTTTTCACTCCCGAAACCAAGCTGGATTGCTCATTTTGAAGAGGAGGCCTTAAGAAGAAACAGTAAGACGGGGATTCCACATGTGGAACGATGTGTGTCGGGAAGCAATGAGGAAGAATGACACGGAGAAGGATTTCCTGCGAAAGACCTCTCGAACAGAGGGGAATCCTTTATTTATACATACACGTAAATCATTTCAAATAATCCCGCAAGGTAGCGTGGAGCAAACTGATAGGCTTCAAGTAATCCTGCGAGGTAGCGTGGAGCAAACTGATAGGCTTCAAGTAATCCCTTTAACATATGAGGTAATTGCTGTGCTGTAGTATCCTGATTGGTTTAGGTTAGATGCAGAGGTGCAGCCTCAGAGAGCGTGGTTTGCCAACGCCCTCAGGCCGAATCTCTACATCTCCCCCTTTTTTGTTTTAAGGCAATGATAAGCCCGATACATGTTGAAAAGCTTCATGGGATTGGCAACACATTACCCATATTTTATCACTGTGATTTTTGGGTGTCCAATTATGAAATGGCGAATTTTTTGCATGACAACAAAAACAGAGACCTGGCATTGTGCGCTGATATCGAAATTGTTGAAAGCGCTTAACTTGTGAAAAGTTCCCTGCAAATAACTTTGATTTGTCTACATTTTGTAATTCAGCCAGCACCATCTCAGGTGAATTAAAGGGAGTGGGGATAAATGACATAGAAGCTACCGACAGACGGGATTCATAGATTAAAGACACATTTTCCCCATGAAATTGAAACATATAAGCAGTATGGCGGACCCAGTGATTAGGCGCAGACATATAATGCGGAGTGGCAACCCCACTTGGTAAAAACCCACACATACAACATAACCAAATAACAACAGAATTAAAATGTAAGGCTGTTATAACAGCAGCAAGAAAGTTTTCCAGAGTTTCTGGAAGTCCTTGGTCCTTGAGTTGCTGCTCGGCTTGATCAGACAGACCCTTTATTGCCCCCCAAGTCACTGGGGGGTTTGGATGTCTTCCCTCCCCGTTTTCTCTTGACCACGGGCTCCATCTCCTGCAGCTGCAGGTTGAACTGAGGAATTGGGTTGCTTAACCCCTGATGCCAACCATTAAGTGCAGGGCGGACACAACAAGCAGGAACCCATCCAGAGGGAAGGGCAACTGCTGCGTAGCCCCAGCCCCAGGTAATCAATGGGACTGGCCCGTACCACCTCGGGTCTGGTAAACGACGGTATTGATCCTGGGGCCGAGGAAGAGGGACGTCGGTCTGGAAATGATGCTGAGTCCTAGCTAAAAATTGAGAATTAAAAGAAATAAGATTAAGATGATTTAGAGTAAACAAAGTACTTGAAAGCAGGGATTCCTTGTCTAAAAGGGAAATCCCAATTCCCCCTTTTTGTTTTAGTTTGTCGAGCATGCGTTTCAGGGTCCCATTGGCACGCTCTACAATAGCTTGACCCGTGGAATTATAGGGAATTCCAAAGACATGTTTGATGTTCCATTGTGTGCAAAACTGAGCAAAAGCTGTGGAGCAATATGAAGGCGCATTCTCTGTTTTTAGGGTGCCTAGAACACCCATGACTGAAAATGCTCGGAGTAAATGTGCATGGAAATGTTTTTCTTTTTCTCCTTTTTGCATGGTAGCAAAGATGTACCCAGAGTAGGTATCAATGACTACATGGAGATGCTTCCAAGGGGAAAAGGGTGGAAAAAGAGTGACACCCATCTGCCAAACTTGGTTAGCTCCAAATCCACGGAGGTTCACACCAATGGAGGAGTGAGACGCCTGATTAGCGCATAGTGGACATTAGCTTGTACTTCTGTCAAAGGAAGGTGGAATTCCTTGGCTAATGCCTTTGCATTTTGATGATGCAAGGCATGACTCTCAATTGGAGACTGAACAACAAATGAAACAAGAGAATCAGCTCAAGCATTTCCTTCAGTGAGAAAACCAGGAAAAGCCGTCTCACATGAGCTACATACATTGGAGCTGTTCACTGTCACAGTGATTTTGTACAGCTAAAAACACACTTAATAGTTGTTCATCACATACTGGAGACAAATATGAATATTCAATTACAGATAAAAGATTACAGAGATACAAACCATCAGAATTCAAACTAATTCAAATGGTTGAGACTCAGAAAGTCCAGGGCCAACACTGCTGCTGCCAGGCCCAACCATTGGCTGATTTTCCGCAGACCTGTAAACTTACTGTACCATATACCATCTGGTTGTTGCCAGGTTAAGACTCCTGGTGAGGGAGATCCATCGGTAAACACCGTTTGGCCATCTACTGGGACATCAGTAATAACCCTTTTCAAAGAAAATGACAACTGAAAACATTAGAAACAATGTAAAGCAAATACTCATTTGGAAGGAAACCTGGAGGCTTAGAGCTTTCAAAGCGCTCAAACATTTGACCAGTCAAATTCAAAGAACAGAAAGGACTCCATGAGTCATCTCATCTGTTGAGGGCTGGAATGGCTAGAGCTCCAAGAGAGAGCTAATCTCCACACATTCCAGCGACCAAACCAACAAACAATTTATCTGTGAAAGATTAGGCCTGTCTGATATAAATCAGGTAGCCTGAGTTAAAACAAAATGTAGGTCCTCCTTTAAATAGACAACCCAAAAAGAATTTGACCAAAAGAAAAAATTATCACTGCTAATTACACATTAAAAAATTGATGATGTAATAAAAACTGTGGACACATTCCCCAAAGAGGTTCTGTGCCTTGTTTTTACCCAAAAGGTAGCAAAACATAAAATAAAGACAAAAGGATTTTGTCTTATATAAAAATTCCTATCTCCATCACAGCCAGGCATTACCCTGACTTATAAATATTACGCAGCTAGACAGCTCTGACTGATAAAGCTCTACTGAGGCATAGCAGCGTTTCAGTGAGCATACTTCCTAACTGCTGACCAAAAATTTTAAGACAGAACTCCACTCCCCCCCTTCTTCCTTGAAGCGGGGGTCAGGAAACAAAAGCTAGAGTTCTTCCTGGGCTGTAAACAAAGGATCATTCCTGTGCTACGGAAAACCCTTTAGTTGTGTAGATTAGTGGGTGATAGGTAAGAAAGCAAGATAAGTTTCTAACTAAGCTCCTAGCATAGGAACTGGAAAAAGAGAGCCTGATTCCAAATCGCTAAACAGCACTCCTGCTACTGCAGCTGGAGGCTCTACCAATTACAGCCAAATGTTAAATTTCCAAAGCTCGTTGTAGAAGAGAAGAAAGCTGAAAAACTAGAGAAAATGCATACTTTGTAAGAGGAACAGAAATTTTAATAAGGTTAGTGACTAAGAATTAGTGATCCCTGATAAAGATTGTTGCAAGCATCTGGAGAATGAACAATATTCCTGAGGGCTTTACCCTGAGTCAAAAGAAGCTTGGTAGTCACCTATGCCAAAATCCCAGCGAGATTTTATCATGCTTGCAATATCTGGATCATGGCCCAAACCCTGAATAATGCATCTATTTTCTGAAATACAGTTTTCTTTAGCTAATTTCTTGAGCAATTCAGCTTGGGCTTCCTGATTATTAATCTGTGCCTCTGTAAGGTGCTTGATGAAATCAAGAAAGAATGCAGAGACTTTCTGCCTAACATTAGTGATCCCCTCTATCATTCCTTGAAAATAAGAGGATTGTAAACCATTTTCCTTTATAGCCTTGTTCAATTCACGCAGAATTGAATAGGGAATGGCTTCCCACGTTAACGGGATCTGCCTGTTTTCCCCTTCCCCATGTGGTTCCCCCCTTGTTAAAGGAAAGAACGCTGGGGTTTCTCCCTCCCAGTCCTCAGAGAGATCGAGCTGACCAGCCTGATGGGCAGCTCGAATCGCGTTAACGATCTGGGAGTGGCCCCCAGTCCTTAATGGCTGCGAGGCGACAGGTTTGGGAGCGGTCGGTGTAACGGCCACTGGTAAGAGAGTGGGATAGGGAAGGGGTAAAGGTGCAATATTTTTCAATAGCAGATTTCCAGCTTCTGGGTTCATGACTTCCAGCGCTTTGTGTACTTTCTGCCATGTCAATAAGATCAGCATGGGAGCATGGGGCTCTGCCTTTAACTCCCTCCCTATTTTTTCCCAGTCTCCTAGTCTTCTGGTCCCCGCTAAAGGGTACCACGGGCACTGGCAAGATACTTCTTGTATCAGTTCCCGGAGGTCCTTCACCGAAATCGCCTCTCCTGTGCACTGTCTCACTGCCTGTTGCAATTCGTCAGCATGCTTTACCTGTTCCTTAGACAATGATTCCCCCATACTCACCAGGGAGCCGTAGCTGATCGTGCACGAAGACTCTTTTTCTGGTCGCGGTGAGCACAGGGTCTGGAATCACATCGGGCTCAACCACTTGTCGGGAAGCAATGAGGAAGAATGACACGGAGAAGGATTTCCTGCGAAAGACCTCTCGAACAGAGGGGAATCCTTTATTTATACATACACGTAAATCATTTCAAATAATCCCGCAAGGTAGCGTGGAGCAAACTGATAGGCTTCAAGTAATCCTGCGAGGTAGCGTGGAGCAAACTGATAGGCTTCAAGTAATCCCTTTAACATATGAGGTAATTGCTGTGCTGTAGTATCCTGACTGGTTTAGGTTAGATGCAGAGGTGCAGCCTCAGAGAGCGTGGTTTGCCAACGCCCTCAGGCCGAATCTCTACAGATGTGGGTATGATGTGGGTAGAATCCTGGCTTCCCAACTCTGGGTTGGGAAATCCCTGGAGATTTTGGGGGTGCAGCCTGGGGAGGGGAGGAGGGGAGGGTCTGGGTAAGAGAGAGTTGGGTGTAATAATGCAGTGTTCAGAAGCGGTAGCCAATATGTCCCACACTCAGTCATCACCATAACTAACCAAGGAACAGAACTGGAAGCAGCCCTTATATAGGCTTAGTTCCCACCCACATGTAGGGAATAAAACCAAGACTAAAAGAAACCAAGACTATTTAGTGGGAAATGAAACCCATGAACTATTAACCTTTCCAACAACTCACATGCATAATACACTACACATACCATGGAGACCAGTTTCAAACGCAGCCATTTTCTCTACGGGCTCTGATCTCTGTCGTTATAGAATCATAGAGTTGGAAGGGACCTCCAGGGTCATCTAATCCAGCCCCCTGCACAATGCAGGACACCCACAACTACCTGCCTAACCATAGTGACCCCAATTTAGTTGGAATTCCATTAGTTGAAATTCTAGGAAATGTCTAGGCCCGACCTGGACTTTGGCAATACTGTCTGGTTCACATACAAGCTAGGTGAGGGAAATATAATTTTTAGAAACGTTCACACGTAGTGTTTTATTTAATTCTGCCAGGAAAAAAAAAACTAGCACAATACATACTACTTTAGTCTTGGCAGGAAGCTTTTTAAAAGTCACGGAGAGCAATTAACCAATTCAGGATTTTTTTTGCCCCATACGGTAAGTTACCTGACCTCTTGCAAGCCATTCCCCACCTAACACGTGTCTCCTGTCATGCTTTTCAGGTAACAGAATTGGTGCAGAATTGTAGGCATTGCTATGTAATTCTTTCACATCACACACCACCTGGTCTTTTATCCGGAGAAGACAGGGATATTCTGTATGGCAGAGAGATGTTCTACCACTGAGCTATAGTTACTCCCTTAGGTTAGAATGTCCAAGGACAATCCTGTTATTTTATTAATAAAGAAATCAAGAAGGGAGCATAGACTGCTCCATAACTGCTCCGCTTAACATGTAGTTATTTAAATAGACAATTGGATAATTCATAAATCATACAAATAATTACTGATTACAAGAAATTTTTACCCTTCAGTGTGGTGTAGTCTTGTAGAGCAGTGGTCCCCAACCTGCGGGCTGCGGCCCGGTGCCGGGCCGCGAAGGCCTTGGCACCAGGCCATGGCTCCTTCTTCCCTCCCCCCCCCAAGCGAGAAGCTCGCCAGGCCACAAGCAAATCGGCCGCCAAAGCAGCCGATTAGCTCGCGGCCCGGCAAGCTTCTTGTTTCGGGAGGGGGGGGGAGAGAAGCTTGCCGAGCTGCAAGCTAATCAGCCGCTTAGGCGGCCGATTTGCTGGTGGCCCAGAGGGGCCGGGAGGGGGAACCGCGGCCGCCGGCATGGCGGCAGTGCAAACGCGCGTGCGTGGACTGCCGCGCACGCGCGTTTGCGCCCCTGCCGGGCGCAAACGCACGTGCGCGGCAGTCCGCACACGCGCATTTGCACTGGGGCTGCCGCACGTGCGCGGGCCCCTGGGCCACCCTCTCGCCCCACTCCGGAGCAGCGGTCCGCGGCAGCCGAAAGGTTGCGGACCGCTGTTGTAGAGCAAGTGTTGTGAAGTGAACAGCGGACTCTAATCTGGAGAACTTGGTTTGATTTCCTGGTCCTCCACATGCAGCCAGCTGGGTGACCTTGGGCCGGTCACAGTTCTCTCAGAGCTATTCTCACAGAGCAGTCACAGAACTATCTCAGCCCCATCTACCTTACAGGGTATCTGTTGTGGGGAGAGGAAGGGGGAAGTGTTTGTAAGTTGCTTTGGGACTCCTTCAGGTAGTGAAAAGCGGGCTATAAAAATCAGCTCTTCATCTAAACAGTCCTTTGTGACGTTGGTGAATAACAATCAGTTTGAATCACCTGTGCATGCATAGTTTTGCCAAACCCCAATGCAAGCAGACATTTGGCAGGCATTTGTAGATGCTCAGCACCAATTGAACAGACCAAGTGACCATCTTACATGCGATCACAACGTTAGAACATGGTAGGTTTTATTTTCAAGTGGATTTGCAGTGAAATTCTCAGTATCCCTACTACAAACTGGTCTGTTCATTCAGATTACAGGGTTGGATCCAGATTAAATTTTCCAATAGAAGAATGGAACTTTCCTGTTCCCCCCATGGCAGCCCAACAATTTCCACAAAATGCTGCTCCCAGGCATAGGAGACTTTGGGCTCTCCGATATTTTCATGTCCCTATCACTTCCAGATTTCCCCTCCCCTTTTCTGTATGCATTTTCCTTCCTCTACTGGTCAATTTGATATTGCGAGAAAATATACCAGACATGTAGCAATGTAATATCGAATCGACCACTAGAGGGAGCAATATTCATGAAAAAGTCCCAAAGAAATAGGGAGACACAAGCTGTGGTGTTATAGACTTTCAATTGGGTGCTGAAGCCTTTAGTGATTGGAGTCCTTTGATTGGGGGGGGAGGGGGGAGAATCGTACCTGATTGGCGGGGAGAAAACTTTAAAAGGGCATGCTTTGTGTGACAACTTCGGAAAGAATTATTTTTTTGCTTTGCCTGTACACTTGAATGCCTATTCGTTGTTCCAGGCAGTTTGCTTTTTAAAAAAATCCTGACCCCAGGGGAAGGGAGAGGGAGGTGGGTGCAAGGGTAGGACATTGGAGCTGGAGATAGCGCTTCTTCGCCTCCATACATGTCTTTAGCGTGTGGCCTGCTGGCTATTCTCCTGTAACTTGTACTTTTGGGGAATCCAGTTTATGCAATTCCCCAGCAAGTGCTTTATAATCGAGGATGTAGCTAGTGGTTTGCATGGACACTGGATGCTGGCGACATCATGAGAAGCACCAAAAATGCTTCTCCTCACCAGGTAAGCATTTAACTATATTTATGGTGAGCAGAAAAGCCCTCAGTCTTCAGTGGCAACAATGACCAGTGGCATCGAGGGATGCCAGCTCTGGAATCGGGAAAAGCTGGAGACCTTAAGACTGGAACTGGGCAAGATTTGGGGTAGGAAGGGACCTCAGGGGAGTATGCTAAGGAGTCCACCCTCCATAGCAGCCATTTTTTCCAGGGAAACTGACCTCTGTCACCTGGAGATATAAAACCAGGAGATCCCAGATCTCACCTGGGGACTGTCACCCCTAGCTGGGAAATACCTGAAGATTTTGGGGGTGAAGCCTGAGGGGGTCAGGGTTTGGGGAAGAGAAAGACTTCAGTGGTGTAGAATACCATAAACTCCACCCTCCATAGTAGCCATTCTCTCCAGGTGAACTGATTTCCATTGCCTAGAGATCAGCTCTAATAGAAGGTAATTCCCATCCCAGCCATCACCTAGTGGCCCCTCAACCATTGCCTCTTCCTGTGCTGCCATTTTAGGGCACCTTTGGTGTCACCAGCTGGGTCTGGCTTGCTCCTGAGTCATTTTAACTTCCCATATGCCCCTTGCTCCTCTCTCCTCTTTTATCCTCACAACAGCCCTGTGAGGTTGGTTAGGCTAAGTAATAGCTACCGGCCCAAAAAAGTGTCTCTGGGCGATTCCACACCAGTGGCGCTACTCCAGGGCACCACCAGTGCATTGCGGTGGAGCAGCATGCTCTGCTAGTTCTCGTGTCCCCACGGGGAACCCATTTTCACGGTGGACCTGGTCTATTGCTTTATGCATACCTGAGGGGGACACATTTTGGCGGCGGACCCAGTTCACCGCTGAAACGTGTCCCTGCGGTAGAAAGGTTCTGCTGCGTGGGGACTTGGGCCCCATGGATCTCAGACCAAGCCTCTACCCCAGCTGTCAGTCATTCACCCAAGTAGGAAGGGAGTCTCCTGATGACTTCCAGCTCACTTTGTCCCTAACCTATTTTGCTGTTGAAAAGCTCCCACTCACTCAATCCCAGGAAGGGTTAATGAGCTGCCTCCTTTTCCCCCTTCATGTCCCTGACTTTGTCTGGCTCTCCCCCCCCCCCCTTTCCACATACACACGTTTTCTCTTTCTCTATGCCGAGCCCATTTGCAAATGATATCACTTGTCTGCATATTGTCACCTGCCGCCTGCCCACCCATTTATCAAGTGTCTGCAGCTCAGCGGCAAGCTTGCCCTGTCCTCCCGGCTCCATTGTTTCCCTTGACCCAGGGGAAGGCGGGGGGGGGGGGTGAGAAAGAGAGAGAGTGAGAGTGTGTGTGTCTGTGTGTGTGTGAGAAAGAGATTGTGTGTCTATGTGTGCATGTGTGTGAGAGAGAGAAAGCTAGAGGAGCAATGGGAAGGGAGGTGAGGAGAGAAGGGGAGGGCAGGCCTCATCCACCTCAACCCCATCTACTGTCCAGCAGGCAGAGAAAACATCTGGGGAGACTGGGTGATCGCAAGGAGATTGACAGCTCCTTCCCTCCTCCTCTGACATTGACAGATGACCTTGTGGGGACATCACACCCCTCCTTCCCGGATCTCTCTGCAGACATTTAGCGGATAGAACAAGCAAGACTGGACATGCCAGGTGAAGAATTCCGGAGCTGTTTAGCTAAAACTGCCCTGGCTTCTCCGGGAGTTGCAGAAGCTCACACATTCCCGGTCCAACTTCTAAAACCTGCTTCTCCGGCACCCTGCAGCGAAAAAATTATCATGAAATTTGAGGACAACATTTACCGAGTCCTAATGAATAAAATAATTATCGCTTTATGCAAACGAGAGCTCATTTGCATCTGTGAATATTTAACTACGAACAACAGGACTTTGATCTTGGAAGGAAAAAAAATATGTATATCACATAATCATTGCCTTGTGGAACGCGAAATTCATAATTTTTTTTTTTTGAGCCTTCACTTTTACCTTAAAATCCCACCACTCGTGAGTTTGATGTTTGAACTTTCTCGGCTGGGACTTCATCAGTGGAAAAGCTTCCCGGAGGATGTTCGTCAGGGTCTTTTGGTGACTGTTGGCTTGTAAGGGTCTTTCTATTCAGGTCATTCCATCTTTGATCATTGGAGGCCTTCTGTTATGTCTCCCGTCTTCATAGCCTTTATGTTTTCCTGTCCACACATTTCTGTAGCGTTATTGCAGCCAGGTCTTCTGGGTATAAGCACCAGCTTAGCAGAACTTTGCATTTCTATATATAATATATACAGTGTCCTAGATACTGCCATGAAGCAGGTGTCATGAAAATGAATTTTAAAAGTAAAGAAATCGGTTGAAACCATATCTTTCGCTCTTTCTCTGGCTGCATAGTTATGCTTTGTGATGTGTTAGTTTCATTCTGCTATTGAGCCACATCTGTATCACAATCCCATAGGGCAGGGGTAGTCAAACTGCGGCCCTCCAGATGTCCATGGACTACAATTCCCATGAGCCCCTGCCAGCAACCGCTGGCAGGGGCTCATGGGAATTGTAGTCCATGGACATCTGGAGGGCCGCAGTTTGACTACTCCTGCCATAGGGTTTTCAAGGGAAGGGATTTTCAGAGGTGGGTCGCCATTGCATGCCTAGGTGCATCAATTTTGGATTTCCTTGATTTCCCTTACAAATACTGAGCAGAGCCAACCTTGCTTAGTTTCCAAGAAACTACAAGATCGGGCTAGCTTGAGCCATTCCTGGTCAGAAAAACGTGCTGTTTTACTTAGCATTTATTGTCTTTTTACTGACAGTGTTTTTATTTCATTTGACTGAGTTTGCTTGGGTTTTTAGAGCATTGTCTAAATGGTTTTGTGAGTCAGTTGTTTGGGGTTTTCTGGGCTGTGTGGCTGTGGTCCGGTGTTTTGTGAGTTACTTCAAATAGATATAAAAGTAGAATGAAAACATCCAAATAAACGTGTGATGATAACTTGGGTATTACCAGACACAATCAGAGACACCTCTGTGCTTAATGTGGAAGCAGCTATTTGTAAAAAATATCTGCGAGACAGGGAGTGCTATTAACAATGCCGTACTTATTTTTAAAGAGCCTCTTGTGGCACACGGTGGTAAGGTAGCAGACATGCAGTCTTAAGCTCTGCCCATGAGGCTTGCTGCTGGGGGGTAAACGGTAATGATTGAGAAAGGGAATGGCAAACCACCCTGTATTGATTCTGCCAAGAAAACACTTCCTATTCCTATCCCGGCCAATTCTAACACTCTGGCTCTCACATTTCACTTTTTACAGGATAGAAACGTCTGTATGAAGACTCTATTCCAGCCTTTTTCAACTTTTTGACCATGGAGGATACCCTGAAATAATTTTTTCAGGCTTTCAGGAGCCCTGGAAGTGATGTCGGCTGCCCACCTGGAAGTGACATGTCACCAGAAGTGATGTCACCATTCAAATCACAGGCAGGATGTGGGAGGGAGAGGCTCCACCTTCTCCCAGGCACAGAAACTGTGAGGCCACTTACTCACGTTCAGGAGGAAGGGGGAGCGATGGAAGCAGCCAGTTACCCAGCACGTGGCTGAGTCCATCAAGGATCAAGGGGAAAGACGCGGACCCCCTCCAGAGTTCCCGCAGGCCCCCAGCTCTCTGGTTGGGAATCCCTGCTCTATCCTGTACCATCCCAAGGCTTTGAGACAGGCAGCAGCCCTAAACCCATGAACGCAAACAGTGCTTCCAAAGACTGTGAATATAAAACGTTTTAAAACAGTGCCTCCTACTTGAATTCTAGCTGCTGAATTCTAGCAGCCTGAATAAAAATGTCTTTTAACACTTTTGACAGAGGGGTGATTTCAGTGAGGGCTGATTCACTTGCTTGCATGGCACTTCAGGTCTCATCAGCTTAATTACTTAATACTTTATGACTCACAGCTGAATGTGTGAACAGACTCTTTTCCAAAGGTATTGCACTTGAGGTGATGTGCATGTAAACCATCTGCCTGGCTGGACTTTGATGACTTCTGGTGGCCGCAAAAGCACTTTCCTACACAATCACAAGCCCGGACTGATGCTTCAAAAGAGGATATTAGCTTGGAGTTTTGACAGATTTATATCAGGGAGAAAACCAAACAACAAGATGCAAGTGCTAGCACAATGTTCGAGAACATTTCTCAAAATCAAGATACAAGGGAGAAACATGTTCCTTTGGTTCTCTCACAGGAACATAAGGAGATTCATGGGATTCATAGGGCCATTCCGCACGACTTCAATGTTGCAAAAGGCTTCCAAATTGTAAACGCAAATTGTAAATTTGCAGTTATGCACGACGTTGCACACAATCTGCCACACTACTGAAATCGATCCGCAAAAAGCGATTCGTTGTAGCGCTTAAAGGGGAATCCAGAAAAGTGGATTCACCCTCTGAAAGGCGCTACACTCTTGCAAACAATCTGCAACAGTAGCGAAAAAGACCAGTGCGTTCCCATTGTTGCAGTTCCAGCCAAGTCCCTCCCCCTGGCTCTCTCCTCCGAACTTCCAGTGAAGCGATTGCCATTTTTTTTTCTCGGAGCGAGCAGAAAGCAACGAACCGGTGAGCCTTCATTCACCCAGCGAGGCTTCTCTGGCTATAGTCCCTCCACAGAGCTGCTTTAAAGTTCCCCTCAAGTCACCAAGCACAACACAGCCCCGTTTGCAAGTTCCCTTTATTTTTGGCCGGGGGGGGGATTTTTTTTTCACTCGGGGGAGCGTGGTAACGATGAATTGGCAGCACACACCAGCTGCCAGCTAGATGGGTCTCTACATTAGGAGGAATCAAGGAATCAAGGCATATTTGTTGCAACGTTTGTTTTTCTTTTTTTTAAAAAAAACCTGTGCTTAAAGGGAAAGGGGCTTTTCGGGAGTATGGTAACGGCTGCCCATTGGCTGTTCGTTTGATTGAAGGCCAGGGGCGGGACAAAGCACGGAAAAAATAACTTCCTTTCTAGCGATTTTTGGCGAAACGGGAAACCTGTGGGAAACGATTGAAATGCTACTGGATTCCACTACAAAGGCAGGTATGCATAATACAGAATTGCACTTTTAAAAATAGTGTTTCCGCTTTCAGGAACCAATTGGCAACATTGGTCCTTGTGCGGAATGGGCCATAGTTCATGGTCCTTGGTCCAGCACTGGCTAACTAGATGCCCCAGTGACCCACAGCCAGGGCACTGAGGCCTTCCCCTCCTGTCGTTAGTGTCCCCCCCCCCAGCAATTGGCATCCAGAGGAATAAAAACCTTTGCCTGACCTTCCCTCTATGAATTTGTCTAATTCCTTTTTAAAGTCATCTAAGAGAGTTATTGCTCCACCCTCCAGTGCAGTGGTTCTTAACCTTCCTAATGCTGCGACCCTTTAATACAGTTCCTCACGTTATGGTGACCCCCAACCATAAAATTATGCAAGGGTTCTGTTGCAGAAATTAAACCTAAACTGACCAATGGCGTGAAGATCCATTGCTCAGGATTGTATATAAATTGGTTTTTTTCCCGAGGTTTCTCAGTTCAGTTCTGCCTCTTGTCCCGCCACACCGATCTTGCTCTTTTCTGCTGCTCCAGACAAACGCTCTGTCTCAATCTACCCCGCAAGGCTGTTGTGTGGATGGTTCCCCCCCCCTGGCCAAGCTGCTTGCCCTGCCGTGACCCCTGTGAAAGGGTCATTTGACCCCCAAAGGGGCCCCGACCCCCAGGTTGAGAACCACTGCTCTAGTGGCAAGGTCCACAAGGTACTTTATTTTGGCTTCATCTTGCATGGCTCTCTTTGCACCACAATGTCTCCATGCTGTCCTTCTGGAGCCATTCCTTCCATAGTATGTTTCTGCAGCACATCTAGTGTGTCATCTTTCTCAGGGACTCTATAAACCAACCATGCTTCCCGGCAGTAGTGGCTTCGGGGAGAAAGCTGCTAGCATTTCATGTAATCTCAGCAGTTTAGGCCGGGTGGTGGCTTCCCATAACAACTCAGGTAGAAAAGCAGCTCGGCAGCTCTCTGAGGAGTATATCACCTTAGCTTGCAGCTGACTTCACCAGCCATCTCAGATTTCATTCTCCTCAGCAGACAAAGCAACAGAGACTGTAGCTCTGCCAAGGACCAAGCTTGAAGTCCGAGACAGGATCTCAATCAGCCAATCAGCCAATGCATGGCTAGATCCTGACTGCTGGATCCAGTCAGTTTACAGTGAAACTGACCAATACCGTGCACCGAAGGGAATATCTATTGTGCTGTATTGTATATAAATGGGGGTTTTCGTGGGGTTTCCCTAGTTCAGTTTTGGTTCAATTTTCGTTCTTTTTCCTATCATGCTGGGGCCAAAATAAAGAGTTGAAATGCTCCCAGTGTCCTGGATGTAGTCTGCACGGGGCTTTTTACCACTTTGATTTTCACTTCGATTTTGGGCGCTTTAAATTTTCCCTCTGCAACATGCATGATTGATCTGGAGTGACCTTGCCTTTCCCCCACGATATCCAGAAGTGGATATAACCCTTGATATTTCCAAAATTGGCATCAGTAACTGTGCAGATCTCCATCCATGGAAACCTTTAAAAGCCACAGAAAAACAGTTTTAATAAAGCGTACTTTTAATGTTGCAAGGATTTTAATGAGACTGAGACAGGGAACTGGGGTTTTAATTTTCTTTTGTATGTGGATTGTAAGCTGCTTTGAGCCACAGGGAAAAGTAGAATATAAATGTTTTGATAAATACTTATCAATATCATTATCATTATTCTGTTTTATTTGGAATCTTTATTATTAGATTCAGATTTTTTAAAATCATACTTTGTAATTTGCTTGAAGATTGCCTGAACAGTCCTTATTGTATTTGCAAACTTCCTTAAATATCACTGAGCAGGCAGGACTATAAGTGAAGATAACAACACCACCTCCCCACCCCCCACCCCCCAGGTGGTAGCATTCTTGGGCCTGTCATTTCCTGAAAGCTAAAATAAGACAGTGTGAAATGTCTATATGTGGGTATTACAACAGCAAGTTCACACCTGCATGTCAGCACTGCAGAGAATGCAGACATCAAGTTTTATGATTTAGGGTTTCCAACCTCCAGGTGGTGACTGGAGATCCCCCAGAATGACTACTAGTATTCAGATGGCAGAGATCAGTTCACCTACAGAAAATGGCTGCCCTTGTAGGTAGGATCAATGGCACTGTACCTGTTTAAGGCCCCTCCACCTCCCATATTTCATCCTCTCTAAGCTCCATCCTCCGATTATCTCCAGGAATCTCCCAACCCAGAGTTGGCAACCGTAAGATCATGCACGTGTGAACCGGACCTGAGTCCCACAGGTATCTTTCGTCCCTTTTCAGACTTCTCACTCCCCCTAACAAACATGTGGCTCTTTCTCCACTTAGGCTACAGTGATGCGGTTAGGACCTTCTGTAATAGATGTCGCCCCGCCCACCATCCACGCATGGGCCTCAGCCATCTCAGAGCAAATGCAGCCATTGCACGAAAAGAAATCCATTTTTTTCCCCTCTCAGAGATGGGACAGCTTTTTCCAGGTGTCGCAACTAATTGCCTGCAGTAATGAGATGCTGTCTGGGAAAGCAGACTGACTCCAATTAACTGATAAGGACCAAGGTCGTGGTAACAAAGGGGAAATGAGTTCCAGAAACTTCCCAGTTGGAAAACTATTTCCCTCCCCAAAGGTAGAAAGGTGGTGGAACCTTCCCCACCCACCCCCAAATATAATTGATTGGTTGCAGTTATTGGGGAGGAGAAGCCGTCTGAGGAAGTGGAATCCCTACTCAGTGACGGTGTAAGTACAAAGTGTTAGCAAAGCTATTTATGCAACATACTTGATAACATGAGAGTCGTGAATTTATTTGGTGAAGGGGACAGGCTACATTGGCTGGAATATTTGTAGACTTCCTTAATATACATCACTAGTCTAAGAGTGCACAATCTGTTTATATAGGCGAATTGCTGATTCTTTACTTGGCCATGTTCATGGACTACAATTCCGATTTTGGAATTGTACATTCCCATCCCATGCGTTTGCTGGCAGGGGCTCATGGGAATTGTAGTCCTTGGACATCTGGAGGACCACAGGTTGACTACCCCTGGTTTAAAGGAGAACCCAATTTGGTCGCAGAGCTTGATTTTACATCAAGTAAAAAGAGATCATTTACCTCAGATCAGTGTATGACCTCATGCATATAACTCTGGGTCAGCAGTTTATCCTTTCAGACCAACAATGCTGAAGAAGGAAACTTTTGTAGATTGTTCGTGAAAGAGCCCGTAGAGCTTAGCAGAAGAATACCAACCCTTTTTCTGCATCTTGAAGGGAAGGGGAGGGGGAGGTGAAAATATTTAGAAAGCATAATTATTGTTGAGTCCACCTGTACAAATTGTGGTTTTGTGCACACACGCTCCGTCAGCCTACCTTCCTGTCTAGGCCTGTGTAACCCCGCGCTGCAGGTGAAGGAGGGAAGATGACAAGCTAAAATTTATGCAGGAGGCGAATTGATTCGGGGAGGGGGGGAGAGTAAAGCATAAGGCAAATGAGCCTGCGACTGGAAGATGCGCTTGCTACTGACAGCCATTTATCATGGAAAAAATGAGACCAGAAAGCATCGCAGGAATGTTAGAAGTCCCATGATTTACTTTCCAGACAACGAAAGCCAAGAAAGGTCAGGCCAGACGTACCTTGCTTTTGTGTCGAGCTGGATCCCTTTGCAATTATTTCCATAATATATGTCTGTGTTACAGAGAGCATCAAAATCTGGTGAACTGTTGACATTCATGTGCAAATGTTGACAATCCCATGTTTTTTTTTAACGGATGCGTATGGGTGTCTGTTTCCTCGTTCAGTATGCATTAGTAGTCAATGCTGACCACCGCATTTCGGGAGCAGGTGGAACTTTGCTAACGTGAGTCTGAGTTTCAAGACCCACCCCCAAATTAGCAGGAGACCGTCAGAATGCATCAAATTCACATGTTAGGCTAATAAAATGTCCAAAAGATTGTAAGAAATATAGCCATAAAGGTGCGCTGTAGCTGACTGAGTTGGAGAAAGACAGCCACAAGCTTGTTCGGCAGCTGGCCTGTGCTTCTTTTGTTTGACTCACTTCCCCCTCCTTTCTATCTCTTTGGATCATCATTGCCATGTTCTTAGGGATGCCAGCCTCCTGGTGGGACCTGGGGATGCCCTGGTTTTACAGCTCATCTCCAGGTGATAGAGAACAGCTCCCCTGGAGAAAATGGCTGCTTTAGAGGGTGGACTCCATAGAATTATACAGAGCTGGCAGTCGTCTCAGCAAGTTATAACCACTCCTGGATATCATGGAGAAAAGTTAGTATCACCACAGACTTGATCATGGATGTTGCAGAGGGAAAATTTAAAGTGCCCAATGAAGTGCAGAGCGGGGGTTATTTGGCCTGGGAGAGGATAAAAAGCAAAGTGCAGACTCGACCCAGGGCTACAATGGCAATGGCAAAATACCCCCTTTCTTTCTCTTGCCTTGAAAACCCCACAGGGTCCCCATAAGTCAGTTGTGATTTGATGACACTTTGATGACACTTTGCACCACCACCACTACCTTGAACTGCAAGGAAATCTAATAAATAAATTGAGGGGGGTTACTGTTTTTGTTGATTGCTTGAAAGTTTTAAACTGTATGTTGATGTTATTCATGTTATCCACCCTAAGAATTCGGAAGGGCAGGCTACCAATAAAAATGTATTGTTGTTAATATTGTTGTTGTCATTACTACTACTGCTGCTGCTGCTGCTGCTGCTGCTACTACTACTACTACTACTAGTAGTAGCAGTAGTAGTAGTAGTAGTAATATTGCTAGACCTCTGTCTGGCCTGGCTGAGACATATTGGCAACAGCAATAACCCCGGACTGAAACAGGGCAAGGAATGCTTCCTTGCCTATTTTCTTGGAGATTCTTCTGACCTCATAAAACTCTAACCTAGAATCATAGAATCATATACAGTTTGTCCCCAAAATAACAAAACAAATAGTCATATTTCCAAGTCATGTTAGTGTGTCTGCGGCAGTAGAAAAATCAACAGGCTAGATCAGGCTTTCTCAACCAGGGTTTTGTGAAATCCTGGAGGTTCTTGATGGCTCTGGAAGGGTTCCCCAAATAGGTGGGAGTTAATTAATTTTATTTTTTAAATGTGTTAAACATTTATCAGGTGATATGACCATATATGGTCATGCTGACCTGCCTCACACCTCCTTCCCAAAATAGCCAATGCTGGGCCTTGGTGGGGCCCCAGATGAGTTTGTACACCGCTCTGCTTCCCAACCATATCCTGCACAATTGCGCCACTTCTGGGGTTTCTCAAAGTCTGAAGAATGTTTCAGCGGTTGCTCAATGGTTAAAAAGTTTAGAAAGGCTGGGCCAGTAGCACCTTAAAAATTAACAGAATTTGTGGCAGCGTATAAGCTTTCATGAGTCACTGCTCTCTTCTTCATGTTTTTGTTGTTAGGTGCGAAGTCATGTCCGACCCATCGCGACCCCATGGACAATGATCCTCCAGGCCTTCCTGTTCTCTACCATTCCCCAGAGTCCATTTAAGTTTGCACCAACTGCTTCAGTGACTCCATCCAGCCACCTCATTCTCTGTCGTCCCCTTCTTCTTTTGCCCTCGATCGCTCCCCGCATTAGGCTCTTCTCCAGGGAGTCCTTCCTTCTCAGGAGGCCAAAGTATTTGTCTTCTTCATACCCTTGTCACAAATTTTGTTAGTCTTAAGGTGCCATCAAACTCTTCTTCCTTTCTCTCACTTATAGTGTGTGTGTGTGTAGATTCAAATGGGCAGCCGTGTTGGTCTGAAGTAGCACAATAAAATCAGAGTCCAGTATCACCTTGAAGACCAACAAAGATTTATTCAAGGCGTGAACTTTCGAGTGCAAGCACTCTTCCTCAGTGTGTGTGTGCATAGAATCATAGAATCATAGAATCATAGAGCTGGAAGGGGCCATACAGGCCATCTAGTCCAACCCCCTGCTCAACGCAGGATTAGCCCTAAGCATCCTAAAGCATCCAAGAAAAGTGTGTATCCAACCTTTGCTTGAAGACTGCCAGCGAGGGGGAGCTCACCACCTCCTTAGGCAGCCTATTCCACTGCTGAACTACTCTGACTGTGAAAAACTTTTTCCTGATATCTAGCCTATATCGTTGTACTTGTAGTTTAAACCCAGGGGCTTTTTGCACGGCTTCAAAATCGCACAATGGTTGCCAATTGGAAACGCTATTGATTTGCCATAACGCACGACGTCGTAGACAATCTGCAACACTCCTGAAACCGATCAGCAAAAAGCGCTTCGTTGTAGCGCTTTCAGGGGAATCCCAAAAAGTGGATTCACCCTCCGGAAAGCGCTACACTCTTGCAAACAATCTGCAACACTAGCGATAAAGACCTGTGCGTTAACATTGTTGCGGTTTCTTCAAAGTCCCTCCTCCTGAGCCTGTCCTCCAAACTTCCGGTGAAGCGATCGCCATTTTTTTTTCTCCGAGCGAGCAGGGATAAACGCACCAGCGAGCCTCTTTCTGTTTAGAGGCTTCCCTGGCTTCAGTCCTTCACCTTTAGTCACTAAGCACAAACCACATAAAAGCCCGTTTGCTGAAATAAAGTCCCTTTATTTTTTACACATTAATTCAGCCGAAAATCGGGCCCGTGAGAGGGGGGGGGATTTTTTTTTTATCACTCGAGGCAGCGTGGCAACGATCATACGATCAAACGACAGCTCACAGCTGGATGGGTCTCTCCGTTGCAACGAATCTACACAGATTCGTTACAATGGGTCTGTTTTTTTTTAAAAAAACCTTTCTTAAAGGGAAAGGGGCTGTTTGGGAGCATGCTAACGGCTGCCCATTGGCTGCTTGACGGCCAGGGGCGGGACGAGCTTGGAAATAGCGCTTCCTTTTCTGCCGAGACCGGAAGCTGCGGGAAACGCTACAAAACGCAACTGGATTCCACTACAAAGGCAGGTATGCATAACGACGAATTCCACTATTTTAAATGGCGATTTTTCGTTCAGTGACCAATTTGCAACAAAGATCCCGGTGCGAAAAGCCCCCCATTACTGCACGTCCTTTCCTCTGCAACCAATGGGAACAGCATCCTGCCCTCCTCCAAATGACAACCCTTCAAATACTTAAAGAGGGCTATCATGTCCCCTCTCAACCTCCTTTTCTCCAGGCTGAACATTCCCAAGTCCCTCAACCTATCTTCATAGGGCTTGGTCCCTTGGCCCCAGATCATCTTCGTCGCTCTCCTCTGTACCCTTTCAATTTTATCGACGTCCTTCTTGAAGTGAGGCCTCCAGAACTGCACACAGTACTCCAGGTGTGGTCTGACCAGTGCCGTATACAATGGGACTGTGACATCTTGTGATTTTGATGTGATCCCCCTGTTGATACAGCCCAAAATGGCATTTGCCTTTTTTACCGCTGCATCACACTGCCTGCTCATGTTTAGTTTACAATCCACAAGTACCCCAAGTTCTCGTTCACACACAGTGTTGCCTAGAAGCTTATCCCCCATCCTGTAGGTATGAAAGTATTGAAAGTGGATTGATAGTGCATTAAAGTGTGTGTGAAAGCACTGCAGGTCAGGGTCACTAATGTTACACGATATAAATTTTTGAATCAATTCAGTTTCATTGCCAACTCCATTGACAGGCGTGGCCTTTTTTGAGGATTTGATTCATGAACACAGGTCTGAGTGCCACAAGGCAACCTACCTGCCATTGCAGCTTCCTGCAAGATATCCCATAGGTACATTTCTCCCAGCTGCGTTCATTTCCAGTACTGAAGCTCAGCAATAAGGAGTGACGTTGAGGGATGGGCTACAGGAAGGAAAACGGTTGCTTCTCAGATCAGATCTTCTCTCACCTGACACTCCAGGTGGCACACCTGGTCTCCCTCCAGCATTGCCTAAGAGAATAAGTTTGCTCCTCTCCTGTGCCCTTCCTTTGGAGAAGGGCTATTTGAAGATCTCTCATTTTGTGGTTAAAATCTGCAGGTTTCCCAAAGGCAGTGCAACTATCTCTGTCGCCGTTTTCAGATAACATCACTCCAGCTTGTGCTAACAAAGCGGTTTGTGCAAGGAAGGCAGACAGACAGACTGGCAGAGGTGTGGGAAGTTGTTATATAAGATCTGCAACATCCGTCACTGACAGCTGGGCATGGTGGCTCATGCCTGTAATCTCGACTCCTGGCAAGGCTAGAGGCTCACCTGAGCCCTGGAGTTTGTCGGCTGGGCTGAGCAAACATCTGTTGTGCAGTTGAATTTCCTTCCTTTAGCTGATATCAGGGGGTTCCTTCTCTGTGGATTCTGTAATGTGTTTATCCAAAGAGAGTCATGGCTAAACCTCCCAAAGAGGCAATCCCAAGACCTAAGGGCTCATGTAGATGAGGTGGCTGTGACAGAGATGAACATTTTGTCCTTTTCCTCATTGTCAGTTCTGTGGGAAGCTTCGCAGTAGCCGATGCGTCACTCAAGCCCTTTGAAACTTGTCCACTAAATCCAAGGGTTCCCAATCTCTCCGGTATGGTGACCCACAAGTCCAAATTTGCTTGGTACGGTGACCCATTGAGGAACGCCCCAAGGTTCTTTGGGTGTTTGTTGAACGCCCTTGGCGGCCGTCAAGTTCAGCATTCCATTGGCCAACAGTTGGCCAAATATTTTTGAGAAACCAACAAATCCCATGCAAGTGGCGTTTGAACATGCACAGCCTTTGTTTATGGAAGTTTCATTCCAGCCTTCGACCACTCTCTCCTTCTCCCTCTACTCCCCTCTAGGATTCTAAGAAACTCACTCAAAGAACCGTCAGGACATGTTTTACTTGATCAACATGAACATGCCATGAAGAAAAAATACCAATTAATGTACAACATGGACCCTACGTGAGTGAGCTGGAGGTGGCCAAGAAGAACCTGAGTGAAGTGCTGGGCGAGAACGTGAAGCAGTGCTACTGGACTTTGACTTAGGGTTAGTCACACTCTCTGCCTCACAGGGCTACAGGAAAGATAACTAGGGAGTTGCCATAAGGTCTTTGGAGGAAGGCTGGGATAAAAATCTACTGGATGGATGGATGGATGGATGGGGCAGAGGATTAAGGCAACTTTCCAGGTTGGGAAGCTAACTGGGGTGAGTGGCTGAGTGGTAGGGCATCTGCTTGGCATGAAGAAGGCTGCAGGTTGAATTCCTGTATCTCCAGTTTAAAAAGACCAGGTTGCGGGTAAGATAGAAGACCTCTGTCTGAGACCCTGGAGAGCTATTGCCAGTCTATATGGCCAATATTGCCCTTGGTGGACCAATGGTCTGATTCAGAATAAAGCATTTTCATGTCACCCCCACAACCTAGCTGTGGGTTCAAGTCCAGACGTCAGTGAATTGAGAAGAAAAGTACAGAAATTGCGGAGAGGATGTACTGAGGCTGAAAATGGGACAAGGAGGGGCTGGAAAGGCACAGTCTGAAGACATCCAAGGAGGAACTGGGAATAGCAGGGCATAGACAGCAACATGTTTATACTTGTGGATCCATGTACTTTATAAAATAACACAAACAACACTTGGGTCCTTGTGATGAGGAGGGTAATAAATCAGACTGGAATTCCAAATCTCGGATTTCAGGAAGCTGAATTTTAATGAAAGGAAATTTAGACTCAGCAGTATTCAGGCAGCTTGAGTACTTTCCTTCCTGTTGCTATTCAAATCAGTTATGCAATTACCTTAATTATTATTAATTGTGCGTACACATTTTACCTGGTCAGAGAAATTTGTAACACAGAGAAAAAATAACTTTCCGGAGAGCTTGGGGAATCTTTGCCCATCATCTTCCGGACCTCTTGGATTAGTATGTGTGAAAAGAATCTGGGGGTCTTAGTAGACCATACACTGAACATGAGTCAGCAGTTTGGTAGCTTAAAAGGCAAATGGGGTTTTAGGCTGTATTAAAAGAACTATAGTATCCAGATCACATGAGGTGATGTTATCGCTTTACTCTTTTCTGGGAAGACTTCACTTGGACTACAGTGTTCAGAAAGATGTAGAGAAACTGGATCATGTCCAGAGGAGGGCTATGAAGATGGTGAGGAATTGCAGACTAAATCATATGAGGAAAGGTTGAAAGAGCTTGGTCTGTTCAGCCTGGGGAAAAGATGGCTAAGAGGTGATATGATAACCATCTTCAAATACTTGAAGGGTTGTCCTATAGAAGATGGAGGAGAGTTGTTTTCTGTTGCCCCAGAGGGTCAGACCAGAACCAATGGGTTGAAATTAATTCAAAAGAATTTTTGGCTAAACATCCAGAAGAAGTTCCTGATAGTTAGAGTGGTTCCTCAGTGGAACAGGATTCCTCAGGAGGTGGTGAGTTCTTCTTCTTTGGAAGTTGTTAAGCAAAGGCTAGATAGTCATCTGACAGAAATGCTGGAACCCTAATCTAGAAGAAGGGTTTATAGTTTTATCTCTATCTTCTTCATACCAGATTTCCAACATAGACATGACCCAATGATGTTCATCCAGCAATCCATCCTCACATTATAGATAAATGTCCTCCAAGTTTTGTGATTCCTTATTTGAACTGGGATGATCTTTGCCTTCCATGGATGGCTCCTCAGCTGGAAGAAGAACGCTCAGGGGCATTGATGGAGGAAAGGGCCATCAAGTTGCAGTCAATTTGTGGCCACCCCATGGAGTTTCTGAGGTACAAGACATTCAGAGATGGTTTGCCATTGCCTGCCTCAGTGTAGCTACCCTGGATGTCTTTGGTGGTCTCCCATCCAAGTCCTGACCAGGGTTGATCCTGCTTAGCTTCCAAGAACTGATGAGATCAGCCTAGCCTGGGCCATCTGGGTAAGAGAGTCATTACTGGCTGTGATTTGATAGTTCTGCTATTGGGTTAGGCAAATAAAAATAAACAGCCTCTTTGCAAGGGTATGGTGTTAATCTGATGAGTTTTGGAAAGGCTGAAGATATTTCCCTTAAAAAAAAATGACAACACTTGGGCAAGTCTGATGAAACTTAAGCGGCGAGGAGAGATCTTTGTTCCACAAGTCACGGCTGCCATCCCAACATAGAGGTATGAGCAAAGCACAACTAGGTGCACGCTTCCTGCCCTTGCCCAGATGTGGGTGATCCTTTTTTTTTACAACATTGACAAAGTCGTTAAAGCTCCCATTGAATATTTCATGGAGCCAAGTTGCAAAAGCTCTTTTTTTTCCCCAAAGCCCCTCTAGGAATGAAAAGACTGTATATTTCCATCAGCCAGCCATCTATTAGTCATGCTTGACCATCTGGTATTTAAAGAGAATATGACAGGATGATTGTTATTTTTTTAACATGGCAAATTGAAAAATGTGACTTTTTGATCTGTATTTTAATTACAGCCCCCTTCCGCCTAAAGCTCTCTTGCACTTTCTTTGGAGTGAAGATTGGGCTACGCAAATAAAGCTGTGACTTTCTCCGTTGCCCCTCGAGGATACTGCGGGTATTCTCAAAGCTCCTTTCCCCATTCCATCTGCCCACCCGACGCAGCAAAGAGGTTTTGAGTCCAACTTTGTTTCTTAGAGTTGCAAAGCGATGGAAGGTCAACTGTCTTCGAGAAATCCAGCTTTTTGGAGCTTATTCTCCATCAAAAAGTACCAGAGCAAAAGTTATGGGATGAAAAGTGTTTCCAAGTCCGCTTCTTCGATGAAAGTACTGGAAGACATAAGAAGAGGCCTCATGGATCGTGATGGCCATACTGTGGCTCTCTAGATGTCCCTGAACTACAGTTCCCATGAGTCCCTGCCAACATGTGCTGGCAGGGGCTCATGGGAATTGTAGTCCAGAGATACCTGGAGAGACACAGCTTGGCCACTCCTGGACTAGACGATGGTGCCCACCAACACCTTTCCTGGTGCCTTCCAAATGCTTTTAGAAAGTGGGCAAGGCCATGTGTGGGGCTTTTCACAGCAGGGCCTCTGCCTGAGCTATGGAGATTTCATTGGCTGTGCAGATATTTAAAATGTTGCCTTACAGCAGTTGCCACCACAGTGCAAAGATCTTCACTGCATGGCTAAATTAAGCTGTGGCAGCCATTTTGTGTCTGGCTCCATCTCCTGCAGCAGCTGTTTGAGGCAGCCATTTTGTGGTTTTGCCCCTCCTGCTGTCACAGAAGTTCAGAGGTGTGCACAGATTTTAAAGGATTAGGGACTGCAAGACTAGACAACAGGTACATCTATCCCAACATCCTGTTTCCAACCATCTCATGGACGTTGTGAGGATAAGGGGAGTAGTAGAGAATCATGTATAGCACCTTAAGGTTTTTGCAAGAATTCAGGCAACCTTTAGGATGCTTCAGGCTGATCCTGCGTAGAGCAGGGGGTTGGACTAGATGGCCTGTATGATCCCTTCCAACTCTATGATTCTATGATTCTAACCTTTTCAATACTGAACATACAAAGGTGGTTTACACTGAATCAGACTCTCTGGTCTACCAAGGTCAGCAGTGTTTTACTTTGACGAGCAGTGGCTCTTGAGGGTCTCAGGTGAACGTCTTTCACATTACTGATTACCTGACCCTCTATAAACACTGGAATGCAGAGTCGACATTAGGGCAGCAGTTGTCCTGTGGTTTCTTTAGTGTATTATCAGACAGAAAGAAGAGCAGAATTAACTAGATTGGATTTGTCCTGGGGAGTGCCAATAGGATCGGTTCTGTCACCCATGTTCTTCAACGCTTATGTGGATGACATCATATGGAGCTTCAGGGTTGGGGACCGCCAATGTGCAGATTGCTTTGGGAAGGTAGCCATGTTGGTCTGCAGCAGGACAGATAGATTTGAGTCCAGGACCACCTTGGAGACCGAGATCTTAAGGTTATAAGCCAGGGGTCACCAAACTGTGGATCTCCACATGTCCATGGGCTACAGTTCCCATTAGCCTCTGCCAGCATGGCCATAAGCTTTCAAGAGCAGAGTTTCCTTTGCCGGTGTCAAAACCTTATATCCCCAAAATCTTATTGGTCTCTATGGTGCCACTGGACTCTAATCTAGCTATTTAATAGGCAGGTAACACCCATCTCTATATTTCATTATCCAAGTCTCCAGATGCATCCGTCTTGGATCTGAAAGAGAAGAAGAGCTGGCTTTTGTACCCTGCTTTTCACTACCCAAAGGAGTCTCAAAGCGGGTTACAATTGCCTACCCTTCCTCCTCCCACAACAGACACCCTGTGAGACAGGTGAGGCTGAAAGAGCTCTGAGAGAACTGTAAACCCAGCTGGCTGCACAAAACTTGAGTTTTGTGCCTGTAATCAGGGCTAAAATCAGCTCCATTACTGCTTCTGAGTTACGGCCCTTAAAGTACTTCCTGACCAAAGACTCACACATCTGTTAAGTGAAGCATTTTCCTGGACAACAGAAAATCAGGGGTGTTGGGAGGACATGTAGCATAGCCCGCACTCAGATTTTGGGACTGGATTACAGGTTCAAACTAAAGATAGAAAACATTTTCTATATCCTCCAAGAAACCAGAGGGGGTAGTGGCAAGGAGCCAGGGTTACAGAGGGGGAATGTTTTGGATTCCAGAGATATCGATCCCCCCTCCCCAGTCCACGGCAGGTCACTTCCTCTCTCCAAGAAGCCAGTTATAGCCGACTGCATCTGACAGGCTGGCTCCAAAGTAGCCGAACACAGTCACGTGACGCGTCTTGGTCCAAGTTGCGCTGTCATGTGACAGCCCACAGTAGATTGATGAAATTAAGGACAGATGGCGACTGTGTTGTTGTGCTTTGAACTGACAGCTGCTTGTGTAAAAATAAATTAAATTCAATTTCATGCAAGTTGGACTTTTATGTTAAATTTGTTAAGTAAGCTTTAAGGCTCTGTTTTGAAAAACGAAAAACCCAAGGAATAAAATAGGCACACATGTGTGTGCATGTATGTATACACACACACACACACACACATATATATACAGAGAGAGAGGGGGGGAGGGGGTTCTGCCGTTTGCATACCCACAAATCCAAATTATCCTAATGAAATCTTTTTCTAGGCTGCCCTGGCAGTGACTTCCACTATGACACAGAAGCACTGCTCTTCTCCGGTGTAATGCAAACTCCAGGCATCTTGGGAGCTGCCTCCTCCGTGCCATGTGAATGCTAAGGGTACCCATCTATGGGGTGGGCTACAACTGGACTGACCCCCAAACCCTTTCTCCCAGAGAAGAAGAAGAAGAGTTGGTTCTTATATGCCGCTTTTCCCTACCCGAAGGAGGCTCAAAGCGGCTTACAGTCGCCTTCCCATTCCTCCTCCCACAACAGACACCCTGTGGGGTGGGTGAGGCTGAGAGAGCCCTGATATCACTGCTCGGTCAGAACAGTTTTATCAGTGCTGTGGCGAGCCCAAGGTCACCCAGCTGACTGCATGTGGGGGAGTGCAGAATCGAACCTGGCATGCCAGATTAGAAGTCCGCACTCCTAACCACTACACCAAACTGGCTGAGAACACTGGGGCTGAGTGGCCATCTTGGGGAGGGGGGGCGGAGCTGAAGCACATTTAACCCGGCCTGCATTCCAGGGAGGCTGGGTAGACTTAATTCCTTTGGAACAACAATGACAACAAATGCCCAGTCGACAGCATGGGTCAGAATCCTTTAAAACAATATTCTGCGCAGGAAATGAGTTAATCGTGACGCATCAGGCAGCAAGATGGTGCCAGACTGGGTTGTGCGTTTTTTAAAGAGAGAGAGGGATCAAGCCCCTTCCCATAAGAAAACAATGGGTGTGTGCACAGGCATATGAGCTTGTGTGTTTTGAAAAAGAATTCGCCAACGGGCTCTCTTTTTATTTGCGATTCTCGACGGAGCACTTTAAAGTCTTCTGTGTTTGTATCGCTTAAAGTGCAGCTATTTTAGGTCAGCGTAAATAAGTCATGTATGCCGTCAGCCTTGTACAAGTGCTTTCAGCTGCTTAATAATACATGCGCTCGTCCATTATAGGGGCTACATGGCTGTGCGTTGGGACGGGGAGGCAGTCATGCAAAGACCAGGGCTTTGGGATAGCTGCCTAATGCTTCTGGGGACAGAGTGGGGCAGGCTAGACTTCGGATGACCTCCGGCGGGGGGAGAGGCTCACCCTACCTCGGATCACGGAATGCGCTCAATAATTCATCACAAATTACAAGATATGAAGACAGGCCCGGTGCTGGCTCTTTCCCAGCATGCAGCCACGCCTGACAGCTAAGGACATTCACCATGGATATTCCACCCCCACCCCCATCTATTTAGGACCAGTTCGTCCAGTGGGTTGTATGTCTGATGAGCTCACAAGCAGAAGAAAGACAATTGAATCAGTGCCCAAAATGCAGGGGAATGGTAGGTTGTCCAAATTGTTTTACCAAGAACACTTTTTCGCCTGCTATTGTACAAGGAAGAATACCCCCCCACACACAAACACACACACCCCAAAAAAGTATAAAGCAACACTAGGCGTATTTTGATCAAGATTGCCTTTGAATCCGCAGTTCCAGCAAGAGAAGTAGAAAAAGAACTGGGTGTTTGCGCCCTGCTTTTTTACAATCCGAAGGCATGTCAAAGTGGCTCACAATGACCTTCCCCTTCTCTCTCCACAACCGACACCCTGTGAAGTAGGTGAGACGGAGAGAGCTCTGAGAGAACTGTGACTGGCCCAAGGTCACCCAGGTGGCTGCATGAGAAGGAATGAAGGATCAAACCCCGTTCTCCAGATTAGAGGCCTCTGCTCTTCACCTCTACACCAGGCTGGCTTTTTAAAATGGCTTTAAGAGGGAGGATTCCTGCCTAAAAATGGCTATTAGCCTTGATGAGTAAACTGAACCTTCATCTTCTGAGATAACGTATCTGGGAGTAATGTCTGGGGAGGAACAGCAGGGGGCAGTAGCTGCCAGTTCTCCTTTCAGGGGCATCTGATTGGCCATTGTGGGGAGCACCAAATAGATCCTTATTTTGACCTGACAGGGCTTCTGTCCAGAAAAACTGGGGGACTTACAAAATGACACCATTTCAGCTTGAATCCACAGAGGTCATATTCCTAGAAGAAGGATTTCATTGCTTTCCAGGACTATAGTAATGGACAGGGTGCATTCATGCAGCATCCTGGTTCTTACAACGTTCAACTCGCTCCCATACTACCATCGCTGACCCCTAGAAATCTCCCCAAACCCCAGTTGATTGGTAAACACATCTTTAACACCGTGGAACACACAATAAAGGGAAATGTGCATTCACAAAGCTGAAGTTAGTTTATTTATTTTACTGAAAAACATCCATACTTTTCTCATGGTTCAAGGCAGCTTACAATAATTAAAAAATAATTACAATTAAAACCAAAATAAAATAACAGATCCCAAATTTCACCCCCTTCCCCCTTATAAGATGGTCGCCATCTGCAGCTCCTCAAACACCCTGGCAAACAGTCAATATCATGTATGCAATTCAAGTTGGTCTCCCACAGGCTGCAATGCAAATGAAGGATTGCAAAGCAATCCTTTGTAGAGCAACTGGGCTTTCTCAACCAGGATTTCATGAAACCCTGGGGTTCCTTGACGGCCCTGAAGAGTTTCCCAAATGGGTGGAAGTTAATTAATTTTAAATATTTTTTTAAATTTCTTAAACATTTATTGGGTGATATAACCACATATATGAGCTTCTTGTGGCGCAGAGTGGTAAGGCAGCAGACATGCAGTCTGAAAGCTCTGCCCATGAGTCTGGGAGTTCAATCTCAGCAGCCGGCTCAAGGTTGACTCAGCCTTCCATCCTTCCGAGGTCGGTAAAATGAGTACCCAGCTTGCTGGGGGGTAAACGGTAATGACTGGGGAAGGCACTGGCAAACCACCCCGTATTGAGTCTGCCATGAAAACATTGGTGTCACCCCAAGGGTCAGACACGACTTGGTGCTTGGACAGGGGATGCCTTTACCTTTACCTTTACCTTTAACTTATAACCACATATGGTTGACCCACCCCTCCTCCCAAAATGGCCAATGATGGGCCTGGAGGGGGTGGGAAGGGGAGAGGCCCTGGGTGGACATGTACACAGCTAGACTTCCCAAATCTGTTATGCACCTTCAGGCTACTTCTGTTTCAGGGGTTTCTTATTGGTAAGAATGTTGAGAATGGCTAGTATGGACTCATGGACCAATGAACTGTGCCCTTTAAGGACCAGTCAGGTTCTCTGGCAGGCTTGCCAAACTGTATATAAATTCATGTTGTTTGTGTGTACCCTGTTCAGTGTTTGGTTGGTGTTTGGATTCAATAATAGAGCTGTGTTTCCGAAGAACTTGTAGCCTGTGTCTACCGAACCTACTTACTTAATAGACAAGCTTTGTAACACCTCCTGAAGATCTCCAATGAAGGAGCCTCTCTCACCTCTCCGGAAGTCACAGTGGAAACGACCCAGGATTAGGCCAATGCCAGAAGAACAATCCAAAATGCTTGGGATAGCCAAGAGATAGCAGCCTGGAGATCATAGTTGTACACAGGGGCATATGGAAGAGTACTGCAACATTAATATGGGAGAAATACACATACATAAGCACATCTGCTCATTTACATGAAACAAGCATGGATAATCATAAAGAAATGGCAGCACAAACAGAACCTGATAGAAGTCAGACAGGTAGCTTGTTCGTGGAAATCTGAATCCTAGGGTGAGGAAAATGGATTTGAAACTTCCATTTTTCTTGTGGGAGGTGCCCTTGAAAGTAACTGGGACACATAACAATATGGTCCTCGGTGTGTTTTTTCATCTCTATTTTTGTTCTCCCTCCTAAAACCAAAGCTTTATAAATCTGTAAGTAGCCCTGAAACCAATTGTCTATCGTTCAGAATGATCAGATAGTTTGCCAACAATCTTGGTTGTTGTATTTGATGGAAATAGTCAAATAAATAATAAATAAAATGGAAATTAGAGTTGCATTTTGATTGATTGCTTCCCTCCTGCCCCCCATTCTGTCAACTTGGTGAACTAAGTGAAGTAACATCTGAAGCAGGGGTAGTCAACCTGTGGTTCTCCAGATGTTCATGGACTACAATTCCCATGAGCCCCTGCCAGAAAACGCTGGCAGGAGCTCGTGGGAATTGCAGTCCATGAATATCTGGAGGACCACAGGTTGACTACCCCTGATCTGAAGGACAGCTTAATACACAGTATACCCTTCCAAGATCATACCCAAATGTTTGTGCGTTCTTCACCATCAAACATCCCTTTTTGGTTCATAGGGGGAAAAATAACAGTAAAATGATGGGTAAGAGTTCTGATTATACATGCCCCAAAAATAAGAGTTTTTTTGGGGAAATGACAATTTCCCCAGTAAGCAAGCATTAGTATGTGCTTGAGGCATCTAAGATTCTTATGTTTTCTTGTGGCTCTGTGGGAGTGGAAAAGATTTAAGAACAAGCAGTGGCTGGATGCCAAGGTTTATCAAAGCCCACTGGGGCAGAATCACCTCTTTGTCTTCACTGCGATCGGAGTCATCAATCCCTCCTGTTCCCTTCAGAGCTGCGAAAATGTCAAGGCAGAAACTTCCCCTCCTAAAACAGACATTAGGGCTCATGATCCAAGCAAAACACCCTGGTTTCTCCTGGTAACATTCTTGCAGGGTCCTAAGTGTCAAGCTAACAAATGGCTCGTCTAACATGGGGAAGGGAGGTTTTCGTAACACTGGGGGGAGGGAGAGATTTTTGTAACTGGGTAGGACTCAGACAGCTCGTTGTGTGGTCAACTTTGCTGTTTTGCTTGCTTGGTCTAGGACAAGGGGGCTGTCGCTCAGCAGAAGAACACCTGCTTGGTGATCCCAGGCTCAGTCCCCAGAAAGTTCGCTTAAAAGTATCTTAGGCTGACATGTTAAAAAAGCCCTTAGCTTGAGTCCACTGCTAGGCACAGGAGACAATACCAAGCAAGACGAGACAATGCTATGACTTAGTGTAAGGCAGGTCCATTGTCCATATCTATGGGTCCTGGAAGCAGCTGCCCCTCCCTCTATAAAACTTGCTCAGGGGTCCCGCTCACATCACACCTTGGTCTGTTTAGACTGGAGAGAAGATGACGAAGAGGTGAGATGATAGCCATCTTCACGTACTTGAAGGGATGTCACACAGAGGATGGAGTAGAATTGTTTTCTGTTGCCCCAGAGGCATGGACCAGAACCAATGGGGTGAAATTAATTCAAAAGAATTATGCGGCTAAACACCCGGAAGAAGTTCCTGACAGTTAGAGTGGTTCCTCAGTGGAACAGGCTTCCTCAGGAGATGGTGGGTTCATAGAATCATAGAACCATAGAGTTGGAAGGGGCCATACAGGCCATCTAGTCCAACCCCCTGCTCAACACAGGATCAGCCCAAAGCATCCTAAAGCATCCAAGAAAAGTGTGTATCCAACCTTTGCTTGAAGACTGCCAGTGTGGGGGAGCTCACCACCTCCTTAGGCAGCCTATTCCACTGCTGAACTACTCTGACTGTGAAAAACTTTTTCCTGATATCTAGCTATATCGTTGTACTTGTAGTTTAAACCCATTACTGCGTGTCCTTTCCTCTGCAGCCAATGGGAACAGCATCCTACCCTCCTCCAAATGACAACCTTTCAAATACTTAAAGTGGGCTATCATGTCCCCTCTCAACCTCCTTTTCTCCAGGCTGAACATTCCCAAGTCCCTCAACCTATCTTCATAGGGCTTGGTCCCTTGGCCTCAAGGTCCCTTGGGTTCTCCTTCCATGGAAGCTTTTAAGCAGAGGCTAGATAGTCCTCTGGCAGAAATGCTGATTTTATGAACAGACAGATTGTGAGTGGGTGGGCAGGAAGGGATTGCATAGGTGCTTGGCTCCTGTGGCCATTTCCTACATTCTGCAGGGGTTTGGACTAGATGACCCTGGAGGTCCCTTCCAACTCTGATTCTATAGCAGTAGCAGAGGAGCAGCCAAAAAGGGAGATACAACTCCTCTTCAAATCAGCATCTCACCTACAAAAACTTTCACAAGTGACATTATTTAATTTATTTATTTGGAATGTTCCCATGCCTCCTCTTCTGAATCCTGCTCAAGGAAGCTTACACTGAAAAATGCAATCAAGGACACATCCAAAAGCCAGGGCTGCACTGCCAAGCTCCATCAGCAGGCCCAGGTCACAAGAGTAGCCTGCACGGCGTTTAACCACCTTCGTCGCACGACACTACGAGCACCCTATCTTCCTCCGGACTGTCTAGCCACAGTGATCCATGCAACGGTCACCTCTAGGCTGGATTTTTGTAACTCACTCTACGTGAGCATACTCTTGTCCCTGATCCAAAAACTCCTGATGGTGCAGAATGCAGCTGCTAGGGTCCTCACTGGTACATCTTGGAGGGCTCATGCCCAGCCTGTGCTGAGACAAATGCATTGGCTGCCAGTCCTGGCCCACATCAGGATCAAGGTTCTGGTGTTGACCTTTAAAGCCATCCACAGCTTGAGCCCTGCCTATCCGAGGGACCACTTGTCTCCTTATGCCCCCCCACAGGGCTCTCCGCTCTGCAGGTATTAATCTACTGCAGATCCAAGGTCCCTAAAGAAGCATACCTGGCCTTGACCCGGGAGCTTTTTGGTCCTGACCCCAACTGGTGGAATGAACCCAAGGGAGAGCTGAGGGGCCTGGTGGAGCTATTAGAGTTCCTCAGGGCCTGCAAGATGGAGTTCTTGGAATCATAGAGTTGGACGCGAGCACCAGGATTATCTAGTCCAACCCCTTGCACAATGCAGGAAACTCACAAATACCTGCCAAGCCGCTCATAATCTGCCTAAATTAATAAAATCAGAATTTCTGTCAGATGACTATCTAGCCTCTGCTTAAAAACTTCCAAAGAAGGAGAACCCACCACCTCCCAAGGAAGCCTGTTCCACTGAAGAACCCCTCTAACTGTCAAGAACTTCTTCTGGATGTGTAGCTGAAGATTCTTTTGAATTAATTTCAGCCCACTGGTTCTGGTTCAACCCCCTGGGGCAACAGAAAACAACTCTGCTCCATCTTCTATATGACAGCCCTTCAGGTATCTGGTTATAATATCACCTCTTAGTTATCTTCTCTCCAGGCTAAACACACCAGGCTCCCTAAACCTTTCCTCATACAACTTGGTCTCCAAACCCCTCACCATCTTCATAGCCCTCCTCTGGACAAGCTCCAGTTTCTCTATGTCTTTCTTCAGTTGTTTAGCCAAAGATTCTTTTGAATTAATTTCAACCCACTGGTTCTGGTCCAACCCTCTGGGCAACAGAAAACAAATCTGTTCCATCTTCTATATGACAGTCCTTCAAGTATTTGAAGATGGTTATCATATCACCTCTTGGTGATCTTCTCTCCAGGCTAAACAAACCAAGCTCTCTCAACATTTCCTCATAAGACTTGCTCTCCAAACCCCTCACCATCTTTGTAGCCCTCCTCTGCACACACTGCAGTTTGTTTACATCTTACTTCAGTTGCGGTGCCCAAAACTGAACACAGTACTCCAAGTGAGGTCTAACCAGAACAAAGTGGTAACATCATCTTGCATGATCTGGACACTATACTTCTTTTAATACAGCCCAAAATCCCATTTGCTTTTTTAGCTACCAAGTCACACTGCTGACTCATGTTCACTATATGGTCTACTAAGACCCCCAGATCCCTTCCACACATACTACTGTCAAGACAAGTCTCACCCATCCTATAGTGATACATTTGATTTTTCCTACCTAAATGCAAAAGTTTCCATTTTTCACCATTAAAATTCATTTTATTCCTTTTATCCAAATTTTCCAGCGTGTCAAGGTCATCCTGTATCCTCATTCTGTCTTCTGGTGGGTTTGCTACCCTTACCTTTTAGTATCATCTGCAAATTTAATAAGCACCCCCTCTATTCCTTATTGAGCAATTCAGCCCTCTCTTCATCACCTGTTGCAATGTACCTTTCTGGTCCCCGCAACGGTCCTACCATGTCCCTATTTTTTTTCTTTGAATATAACTAAAGAACCCTTTCTTTTTGTTTTTAGGATTTCTTGCTAGCCTAAGCTCATACTGATGTTTAGCTTTTCTAACTCTCTCCTTATAAGCATTGGTTATTTGTTTATAAGAGCCTCTTGTGGTGCAGAGTGGTAAGGCAGCCGTCTGAAAGCTTTGCCCATGAGGCTGGGAGTTCAATCCCAGCAGCCGGCTCAAGGTTGACTCAGCCTTCCATCCTTCCGAGGTCGATAAAATGAGTACCCAGCTGGCTGCTGGGGGGTAAACAGTAATGATTGGGGAAGGCACTGGCAAACCACCCCGTATTGAGTCTGCCATGAAAACGCTGGAGGGCGTCACCCCAAGGGTCAGACATGACTCGGTGCTTGCCCAGGGGATACCTTTACCTTTACCTTTTATTTGTTTATATTCCTCCTTTTGTTTTATTTGTTTTGTATTCCTCCTTTTATTCGTTTATATTCCTCCTTGGTTATAAGGTCCTCCTTCCATTTCCTAAATTAGTATTTTTTATTATTCAATGCTTTTGAAAGCTGTTTGTGGAGCCATCCTGGTTTCTTTAGGTTCTTCCCAGTTTTCCTTCTCAAGGGAATTGTCTGGAATTGTGCCTTCAGTATTTCACTTTTGAGAAACTCCCAGCCTTCTTGGACTTCCATCTCCTTAAGTTTTCCTGACCTCCAGATTCTACCCAACATTAAGTTTGTTAAAATTTGCTTTCCTGAAGACCAGCCTGCATGTGTGACTATGTACAGATTTTCTCTTCCCCAAGATCATAATGTCCAAAATGACATGGTCACTACTACCAAATGCACCAAAATGCACGTTTACCTTGTCAACCAGTTCTTCCCTTTTCTGGTAAGAATCATGTCTGAAATAGCAGACTCCCTGATTGCCCCTTCCACTTTCTGGGAAATGTAGTTGTCAGCAAGACTTTATTGGACTTTTCATTTTTAGCAGAGCTGGTCTTCCAACAGACATCTGGGTAATTAAAATCTAGCACGACTGTCTCTCTGAGAACTTTGTAATCTGGTCTAGGAGCATCTCATCCAAGTCCTCTGCCTGGCCTGGCAGTCTATAGCAGACCCCCACCATAATTTCCCTCTTATTTCCTACTCTTTTTATTTTTACCCAAAGACTCTCAGCTGGACTCTCATGCTCAGACACATATATTTCCTCACAAGTAGTGCTACTCCTCCCCCCTTCTTTATTTGTCTGCCCCTTAAGTTGTACCCCTCATTCCTATTGTTCCAATTGTGAAAGATATCCCACCCGGTTTCTGTAATGCCTATTAGATTAGCGATCCCCAACCTGTGGGCTGTGGACCACATGTGGTCCTTCAACTAATTGGAGATGGGCCCCCAAGGATGCCTTCTCCCCCCCCCCGGCCCTTTACTTCATCCCCCCCGGCCCTTTACAACACACTTTGGGTGTCATTGTCTCCCATCACTCCCAGATGGGACTATCTCGTTGCAGAGAAACAAGCTCAGGGTTCCCATTGATTTGTAATTGTCATGAGTTAAAGTTTCCATGAAAATAAAATGTTCCTTATGTTCATTGTTGTGGCGTGTCTGTATCTTATTTTGAAGGGATGTTTAAAGCGTTAGGGCAGTGGTTGAGAGTAGAGGAGTAATCTACCCCCCCCCCACTGGGCCTCAGTAAAAGGCGGTAAGTGGTCCCCGGTGAGTGGTCCCCGGCGTTGAGTGGTCCCAGGTGATAAAAAGGTTGGGGACCACTGTATTAGATCATAGTCCCCTCCCTTTGTTAGGACTTCTACTTCTTCCTGCTTGTTTCCCATACTCTGTGCATTAGTGTAGAGACATCGTGATCCTTTATACGAGTACCCCAGGCTTTTAGTTTTTGAACTGTCCTGTAAGTTAATAGTTCCCTGAAATATGCACCATCTGCAGGGTACCCATTTACTGTTATCTTCATCAAACTAGGCTTTGAATGTACATCTCACTCCCCCATTGGACTTAGTTTATAGTCCTGCTCACCAGGGCTGCAAGACTTTTTGCAAAGACATCCTTCATGAGGTGCAAACCGTCTTCCTGAAAAATCCCAAATACTATTCAATTTATCTGAAAAGTACCAGTAAAATATTTTGGGGGTATATATTAGGACCAGACCTGTGTAAGCACATATCTCTGCTTCACAACTCAAGACATTTTATTTCCAGAACTTAGGCCAAATAGCCATTCACCTCCTCTCGCCTCTGCCTTGAAGGACTTGAAGTTTTGTTGATTTTTGGAGATAGCAACTGGGGCATTTTGCATGCATTGTGGATATGAGCCCCCCTTTCTTCCCTCCATTCCCAGAAGGCTGGACTACAAGGCCCTGTAGGAAATTATTTGGGGATGGAGTTATGGTTGCCAGATCCAGGATGGGAAACATGTGGAGATTTGAGAATTGAGCTTGGGGAAGGGAGGGATCAGAGCCCACCCTCCAAAATATCCCTTTTCCCTAGGGGAGCTGAGGAGTAATTCCAGGACATCCCCAGCTCCCAGCTGGAAGCTGGCATCCCTAGGCAGAGTCTTACCTGTTTCCACCAAAAATAGTCTCTTTGGTGCCTTTTAATGGCATCATATTGCAAAGAAATTGCAAAAAAAAGTACTTGTTTAATCATAATTTCACTGCAGTGGCGTATAAGGGGTTTTCTCCCCCCTCCCCCCCCCCTGACTGTCTTGATGTTCTCATTAAGTGAAGTTTCTTGGTGACTTGGGAGCAAAAGATGTAAAAATGTCCTGATGACACAATTATGTAAGCTAGTCAAGGCAGTGGGGACTGGCAAAGCACTTCGGGAAGGATCTGCCCCAGCTGTAGCTGGGCAACAGGACAGCCGATGAAATCCAGCACAGATAAGTGCCAGCTAATGCACATTACAAGGAATAATTTAAAATCTTCCTCCATACCAAGGGGCTGGGAATTAGCAGTGCAAGGCATCACCACGGACAGCTTGATGAAGATGTCTCTTCAATGTGCAGCGCAGGTCACAGAAGGAAGGGACGGGCAGAAAGCCAACGCGGCTGGAGGCAAATCCAGGTCGATTTCGGACCGGAGTGAAATGCGACACGAGAAACGGAGTGCTATTAAGAGCCATATTTAAATCTTTCCTGCCTGGAGCGGAGGTGCCTTTTGCACTAAGAGATTACGAAAACACACCCCGAAAATTCATTGCACCATCATAACCCATATTCGGCTTCACCAACAGCTGGCTTTAGTGGCTGATATCCATTATGTAAACCCACCGACATATTTTGGCAGCCTTCCCTCCATCGTGAATCTCAAGGCAGCGTAAGCATAAGCTCCTGAGTCTCCCATCCAGACGATGTCCAACTTGGACTTGACAAGGCTGCGATGTCATGTGCCTTTGGACCATACCAGGGGAGTCAGATTGTGTGTCCTTCCTTCCCCTGGCTGTTAACAAGTTCCAGAGGAAAGATTTATACCAGGTTCCAGTTTTTGATTTCAGAAAGAATGGGTCCAGCTGAGGTCCCGGGATGTAGAACTTGGACGGGAGCGTACATACGTAGTCACAACCAACTTACGGTGACCCCAGGAAGGGGCTTGCAAAACAAGTGAGAAGCAGAGGTGGTTTGCCATTGCCTTCCTCTGCAGATTCTTCCTGGATGGACCCCCTTCTGGGTACCAAATCTACTTAGCTTCTGAGATCTGAAGAGACCAGGCTGTACCATCCCACTCCACATCTCAGACTGGGGGCATTGGAAGAGCTAATGCAGAAGCGACTGTGCATGGGCGGCCAGAGAGAAGCATGAGCCACAAGCCCTGACTCCACCCCAGCCCGCTTTCTCTGTTGCTGCCTCATTCCAGAATCTTCCAATCCAAGCACCAGTAGGCCAGAACAGTGGGCTTTATCCATGGAGGATGGCCAAACACACCAGGTTTGCCAGCTTTTCAGGCCCAAAGCACAGGTCCAAATTATTGCTAATATGCACTTATTTTCTCAGAACCAGAAGATAATTGCATGATTTCCCCACCCGCTAGAGCAGTGGTTCTCAACCTGAGGGTCAGGACCCATTTGGAGGTCGAATGACCCTTTCACAGGGGTCGCGACAGGGTGAGCAGCTTGGCCAGGGGGGGGGGCTCCATTCACACAACAGCCTCACGGGGTAGATCAAGATAAAGTATTTGTTTGTCTGGAGCAGCGGAAAAGAGCGAGATTGGCATGGTGGGACAAGAGGCAGAGCTGAACTGAGAAACCCCAGGGGAAAACCAATTTATATACAATCATGAACCATGGATCTTCATGTCATTGGTCAGTTTCAGTTTATTTTCTGTGAAAGAACACTTGCATAATTGTATGGTTGGGGGGCACCACAACAAGAGGAACTGTATTAAAGGGTCGCAGCATTAGGAAGGTTGAGATCCACTGGGCTAGAGGTAGGGAGAGTTGCCAGGCAAAGTCAGGCAAAGTTCTCCAAAGGCCACGATGGACTCTGATTCTCCCCCAGTTCTAAGGCTGCCAACCTCCAGGTGACACCGGGATATCTCCCACTATTACAATTGCTCTCCAGATAATCAGGATCAGTTCCCTTGGAGGACTGTATGGCATGGCACCTTGGCTCAGGTCTGTCTCCTCGCCCTCCCCAGGCTCCACTCCCAATATCTCTAGGTATTTACCAACCCAGAGCTGGCAGCCCTACCCAGTCCACAGCTGTTTCTCACAAAGAAGTCCACCAGGCACATTTCAAATTGTTTCTTTTGGTCTCAACTCTAGCAGGTAGGTTCTGGGTCAGCCTATGCACCCAGGCCATTTCTACTAGAAGGGACTGCAAGATACAGCCAGATCCCTAACCTGCCTAAAGGACTTCTCTCCCCCCTCCCTGGCCTGCCCCCAAGTGACAGCTAAACTGACCACTCCTAGGGGTTCCAGCCTCCCCCCCCCAGCAACTGGCAGGGGATGTAGGGTATAGTTGCCAGATCCAGGGCTGATTCTGCACTTACAGTATTTGCTGGCGTATAAGACTACTTTCCCCCCCTGAAAAACATGCCTCCAAGTGGGGGGGGGTCGTCCTATACGCCGGGTGCACTTCAGTTGGGATAGACATAGCTGCCCATAGTGGCCCATAGTACTGTAATGTAATGTAACAAACTCTATATTTTGAGTGGAAATGTTGGGGGGTCATCTTATACGCCCAGTCGTCTTATACGCTGGCAAATACGGTACTTTGTTTTTTCCTTAGTGGATCCTGCTGAATTCAGATTGATTTGAATTCGGGTCTTAATCTATCCCCCCTCCCCATTGAAACAGAATGTGTTCTGCACTTGATTAGTGAAGCTCAGAAGGGGGGGGCAAGCGCAGCAGGAGCCTCTTTCTTTCATTTCTTGTATGGTGGTTGGGGGGAGAGGGTTGGAGACAGCAGAGGAGGGGGGGGAAACCCAAGAGGCAAATCTCTGCCGATAGAAGTTAGGGCTTCTGGAGCTTCTGGAGCTGAGAGAAATTTGGGATTCCCATTTAAGGGAAGCCTTGCAACCTGGGAACGAGGAAGCCTTTGAACTGATGCCTTGGCCAATCAGGGCTTTTTTACAGCGTTGGAGGCTCTAGGCAGCAAGTTAGTTCGGGAAAAGCAGAGAGCTGCACATTTACTCATACTGAGTTTTCAAATCTTGGGGGTTATATCCAGGATATCGCAGGGGAAAGATAGGGTCACTCCGAATCAATCATGCTTGTTGCAGATAGAAAATTTAAATCGCCCCAAATCAAAATGGAAATTGCATTCAGTGTAGATGGCCAGGGACTGAATTGACCTGGGATTGGAATAAAAGCTCAGTGCAGATTCAGCCCAGGCTGGGAAACTCCTGGAAATCTGGGGTTGGAGCCTGTGGCGGGCAGGAATCTTAGTGGAGTACTATGCCATACAGTCCACCCTCCAAAATGTCCATTTTCTCTAGGGCAGCTTTCCTCTACCTTTTTACCATTGACAAATCCCCGCAAACGTTCAAGCTTTGACAACCCCTGGAAGTGATGTCAGCAGCCCGCACCTGGAGTGTTGGGGTGGCATGGGTATTTTAAATAAGGAGCATAGGAATGTAAATTAATTTGTATTGTCTCACCATGGAAGCCATGTACATAATTTATTTGAAACTTTGCATGAATGGGACTCAGATCTGTTCCAGCCATTTTTTTCTGCCTGACGTATATAACGCTAACATTCTGAGGCAGGGCGTAGAAAGCAGTGACACAAATACACCAATACCATGCATTATAATAATAAATGCAGGAATCAGAAGGTTCTGCCTCTATGTAAATAAATTATGCATGCACCATTTTAAATTAACTAAATTAAATGATTAAAGACACACTATTCCTACACGAACTTGTATCAGTGTAGTGGAAATCACAAAGCAGAAAAAACAGGAAGCCAGAGTTCCTGTGAGCCACAGTGTCACGTGTGGAGCCAACTGTAATCAGACTGAATTATGGCTGCTCTTTTCCTGGGTTTTGTGAGATATGGATCTTGCAATTTGAAACCCAGAGCCACTGTGACCTGCAGGATGATCTTCATATGCTGTCGAATTAGGCACACTACAGATCTTGAGCTTTCTAACATCAGCCACTTTCATGGGCTCCCAGGGTGACCAGGTTCTGGACTTTTATCCTTCTAGTCTACCCCCTCTTGGTGGATCCATCTAGTCCAACCCTGCACCAAAAAGCAAATTTTGGATCACATCAGAACTCGCCACAATGCAAATTCTTCTCTTGGACTGCTTACACACTGGAGGTTTCATGCCGGGCTGCAGGCTGCAAGTTTTAGTTGTGGCAGGTTGCCCCACCTCTTCCTGCACCCACACGGGGGAGCATTTGGCCCGGTGCACCTCATCCGCCCCCAAATTGTGCTCCTGCAGTGGAGCTGGGGCAGTGAAGTTCCCAGTGCGTAAATGGTCCCTGTGTGGAAAATTCACAGTCCTGCATATCTGAGAGACTGCCTCTCTATCTATACCCCCCTGAAGAGCGCTCCATTCTTGGAATACCAACAACCAATTGGTGGTCCCTCTGGCCTCAACCAGAGCCAGGGCATTTCACATCCTGGGCTCTACCTGGTGGAATGAGATCCTGGAACATATCAGGGCCCTGCTGGAGTTAGCACAGTTCTGCAAGGCCTGTAAGATGGAGCTCTTCCACCAGATAAGTTAACACCTACCTACCTATTTATGGTCTCATAAGATATTCACTCCCAGACAAGCCTGAATTTGGGGAGAAGTCCAACAGTTATAATAGACACCCTGTGATTGTATTACTGCTGTTGTAACCTGCTATTATTTAAATGAATTTTAAAAATTAAAATTAACTGGAATGTAGTCTTGTCTGATCCATTTTCTTTCCTTGGGTTGTGATTGTGTATGCCAATAAAGGTTTTCTGAGTCGCCTGAGTCTGTTTTAATTTTGTATTTTATATAATTTTTTACACCATCCTGAGCCCAGCTGCCCGCAGGGCAGTCTAAAAAATAGACAGATAGATAGATAGATAGATAGATAGATAGATAGATAGATAGATAGATAGATAGATAGATAGATAGATAGATAGATAGATAGATAGATAGATAGATAGATAGATAGATAGATAGATAGATAGATAGATAGATAGATAGATAGATAGATAGATGGCATTTGAGAGGTGCACATAGAATACTTGCAAAAGCTTAAAAAAATGTATTCTGCCACTTTCCCTGTCTTCCAACCATACCGTCTTAGATTGCAAACAGTACCCAAAAAAAAAGTGGACTCGGACCCCTGCATCTGCATTGTGAATACGAATCCCCCAAAGCAAAGTCCCATCCACAATGCCATGTGTAGTTGTAGACAGGTGTTTTCATCTGCCTGGCAACATGCCTGCAGTTGTGCACCTGCCATCTCTGCGTTTCTAGCCAGGTGCAACCCCTTTTGATTTAGCCTGAATATTCGAGTGACCAGCCTAGAATTACAGTTGTTCTCCAGACTATGGAGAACACTTCCCCTAGAGCAGGGGTAGTCAACCAGTAGTCCTCCAGATGTCCATGGACTACAATTCCCATGAGCCCCTGCCAGCATTTGCTGGCAGGGGCTCATGGGAATTATAGTCCATGAACATCTGGAGGACCACAGGTTGACTACCCCTGCCCTAGAGGCTAAGGCAACCGTGCCAGGAGGACTCTGTGGCCTCAGATCCCTGCTGAGTTCCCTCAGCTCTCCAAATTCTGCCATCCTAATCTGCAGGAATCCCCCCGTGCCAGAGTTGACAGCTCTAGCTTGCATTACCTCTATGAGCTTTCTGTGATCAGCTCTGCATTGCAGCAGGCAGGTTGGCGGTTGACCCCCGAGAAGCAGGCTCTCCCTTCCCCTAGGCCCGTCACCGATTAGGAGACAATTTCGTCTGAGCATCAGTATCTTTTAGGATTCACAAAAAAGAGCAACACTTTCTGCCCCCCCCTTTTCCTGCCCCCCCTCCCCGACCGCCATCTATCTTCCCTCTTGAAACTGAAATGCCTTTGAGTAGCCTGAGATAACTTTATTTGCTGGGGAGCTCAAAGCCTTCAGAAGATGGTCCTTAAACCCGTTTCTAAATGCCCTGTGACCACACCGGTTTATGGATGCTGCGTATTTAGAAGCCTGAGAATGTCCAGACAATATATCTTTCAGGGGAATTTTACACCTCCCCAGCCGGGAAAGCTCATCACTTTCTGCAAGAAGAACATGATTATTTTAGCTGCAACTTTTCTCTGCATAAATCAGTTCCGAGGCCCGGATGATTTAAGCTGCGTGGAAGCTGAACTAACAGTGGCTCTAATTGAAGGCTTTGCAGATATGTCACAGTTCAAAGAGCTTGCTAGTATTTCTTCTTTAATTGCACCTTTAGCCACGATGCACGGAAGCCCGCTTTCATGCATGGCCTTTGGGCCAGATATCTAGCAGCCTCTAGAAGAGATAGATCCAATTGGGGGGGGGGGGCAGTGAAATATTTCCGCGGGCTTGTCAAAATCAGGGGCACAATATAAATTGGCGGGCAGATGTTTGCAATTAATCTTTTTTCTTAAATGAAACAAAAAGAGCCAATTTTCGACAAAAATAAATGTTTAAACTGTTCTACTCCCAGAGGCTAAGGGCAGGTAACAAATAGGGATGCCAAATCCCCACTGGGCCCGGGGGAACCCCCATTCTGGCATGTCCCCCCACTTTAGGGGTTTAATAAAGCAGGGGAATTCCCCTCAATCCCCTCCACTCGAAACTTGTGGAGCATCATCTGTGGCTTTGTTGTGGATGCACATGTCCACCTTCCCTGAAGTTCATGGATCCAGCATGGACTAGAATCATAGAATCATAGAATCATAGAGTTGGAAGGGGCCATACAGGCCATCTAGTCCAACCCCCTGCTCAACGCAGGATCAGCCCTAAGCATCCTAAATCATCCAAGAAAAGTACTTCTGATACATGCCTGTTCCCAGCCCCCAACTCGCAGAGCTAGCATTTGCCAATTCAGTTTGTATCCACTCCCTGACACCTGAAATTGGCAGAGCTGCCACTCAACAAGTCACCAGCTCCTCACCCCACCCCAAACTTTCTGGCGTGGGAGAGTGGACACATGTGGTGGGGGCAGTGGGTGGTGTATGGGGCAGAGCCACAAGTACTGGCTCAGCAAGTTTCAGGGGGGAGTGTGCCCGAGGTGCAGCACCTGCTCTCGTTTTGCCCTAAAGCTGGAACATAACCTCTGACGTGTTGACATTTCTGTGTGACATCAGAATGTTGAGAAGCTCCTGACCACACCTGAAAATCTCCCCGTTGCCAGCTCACCTCCACCTGGCAACCCAGTAACAAAGCTGAAATCTGTGTCTAAAATATATTTTGCATATCTGTCAAGAGACTTCTACAGGCAAAAGCAGCTTTCTGTGCAATGCCAGGGTGGCTATAGATCCAGATGTATTTCCTTAGCAAGTTATTCATCTGATCAATACTGACGGCTAGTTGTATGTTTGAAGATAAATGGGGATAGTTCCCTGTTTCCAGGGTGACTACTGTCATTTCTGTCCTAAGCAAATACAAATTTTGCTACCCTGCCCTTGAGCTGAATCCAGATAGCTTTTCCACTAGTATAAAAAGATCTCCCCATTTGTCCACCCAAAAAAGGCTATGCAGGAGACAGGGTTGCTAGACCCTCTTGTGGAAGTGGTGGTCCCCTGCTACCAGGCCCCATGGCCCCACCCCCAATCAGCTGGCCGGAGGGGGAAGAAAGAGCAAGGTCCAGTTAATGTTGCAGTGATGCATCTACATCACTTCCGATGTGACCTGGACGACATCCTCATGTCAGTAACAATGAGGTGATGCTCTGATATTTGAGCAAAATCCCTACAGTAGAAGCCAAATTTGCCCAAATACCAGAGAATTGCCTCGATGTCGCTGACTGATGATGTCACTTCCAGTTCATGTCAGAAGTGACATAGACATATCACAGCAACTTTGGCTGGGCCTCTCTTCCTCTTCCAGTAAGCCCCCCCATTCCCTGTCAGTTGCCTGGAGGGACTTGGTCATTCTAGCAGGGGATCCTGGGAATTCCTTATGATGTCTAGGGTGTTATGGTCCAAGTGTTTACCTGTCTATAACTGGACGTCCCAAAAAATCTTTGTGTCAGCCATGATCTTGTCTGGTTTGTATCCCATGAATTTATGACTGGTGGTAAGCCATATTTCTTGCAAAGATTCCAGTGCAACATAGCGGCAATTCCATCATGACATTCTTTATCGTCAGTCTGAGCAATTTTACTCCAAGCATTGACTATGGGGTCGATGGTCTTGCAAAGTCAACTTTTGTTGTCGTCACTGGTCTTTTGAATCTTGGTTTTCAAACTATTTGAGATTTGTTTTGAGTGCCTGCCCTTATGCTGCTAGAATGAATCTTTCCAATTCTTTCTTTCTTCATGTGCCCATTTTGGAGCCACATCCGGGTATATTCAATATGAGATCCCCCAGTGGTGCCAGAACTTCAAAAGCCCTCCCAGTGTGGCCCCCAAGCACGAAGAATTCAGAGCATCACTGCCCCCAGACACAACATGCCATCTATATCTTGTGGCTAATAGCCCCTGCAGACCTCTGCTCTGTACGTTTATCCCATCTCCTCTTGAAGCTGTCTATGCTTTGAACCACCACCACTTCCTGTGACAGGGAATTCCACATGTTAATTACTCTTTGGGTAAAGAACTACTTTCTTTTATCTGTTTTAAGCATACTACTAATTAATTCCATTGAGTGCCCATGAGTTTTTGTATTGGGGGAAAAGGAAGAAAAGTACTTCTTGCTCTACCTTCTTTGTCCCGTGCATAATTTTCCAAACCTCTATCATGTCAGTTGTTGCTTCTCCAAGCTAAAAAACCTTAACCTCTTTAACCTTTCTTCACAGGAAAGCTGTTCCATTCCCTTGATCATTTTAGCTGCCCTTTTCTGCACCTTTTCCATAGCTATAATATCTTCTCGAGGTATGGTGACCAGAATTGTACACGGTATTCCAAAGGAGGCTGTTTACACAGGGGTATTATGATACGGATTGATCTGACTTTAATCCCCTTCCTGATAATAATAATTCCTAATAATAATAATCCCCTTCCTAATAATCCCCAGCATGGCATTTGCCTTTTTTATTGCAATCGTGCACTGAGTCAACATCTTCAGTGAGGTATCTACCATAACTCCAAGATTTCTCGCCTGGTCAGTTACCATCAGTTTGGACTCTATCAACAAACATTTATAGTAAGGATTTTTGGCTCCAGTGGAAATTATAGAATCATAGAATCATAGAATCATAGAGTTGGAAGGGGCCATACAGGCCATCTAGTCCAACCCCCTGCTCAACGCAGGATCAGCCCAAAGCATCCTAAATTACTTTGCAGTTGTCCACATTGGACCTCATTTTACAAGTTCACCCCTCAACAGATCCCTCTGGATAGCTTCACAATCCTCCCTGATTTTAATCACCCTGAACAACAGGCGTTTGGTTGAGGCTGGGGAAAGGGTGCCCGGAGTTTCAATCCAGGGTCTTGCCCCATGGTTGGTTGCTATGGGAGATCTCACCACATGAGAACTGTGGTAGGCAACTGTGGCTGGTGCGGCGGAGCTAATTCTGCCATCTTGTTTTAATATTAGGTTGTTTTAACTGGGGCTGGGGATGTTTTATTCTTGATATTGATTCTTGTTTCTATTGTTTTATCGTGAGCCGCTTCGGGCTGGCAGTTGCCGGGAGAGGCAGGGTATAAATATAAAAATAAATAAATAAACTTACTGTCTTCCACAAACTTAGCCATTTCACTGCTTTACTCCCATGCACAGAAAAAATGCATAGAACTGAATAATTTATAGATTTTTCAATTATTTTTAGAGCTCATATTTCATCTAGGAAATTTATGAGAAGCAAATAAATCAGAAGGATTCACTGTCCTTCCAGTTCTGCAACATTCAGAAATGTGCTTGGTTGGAGGCCCAAGTGATTATTTGAAACAGATTTCACTTACGAAGAAATGCTGTCCACGGCTTCAGTTTGCAGCTAAGTACAGAACTATTTGTTGCATATAGACGAATTTTCAGCTCTATCAATACAGCGGGATTGTCGTTTTTTTAGAACAGCAGTTTAAAGCCTCAAAGCCTGCAAATGATAAATTAGTTATAATGAGTATCCTCATCCTGAGTCTACAGTCCCCAGGTTAACTCCCAAATAACTCTAGCTCACTTCAAGAGAACTACAAGAGAGAAATAAAGGCAAAAGCGGAGAATCTCAGCTCCCCAAGGTCAGTGCCTGGTAACTCCAGTTCAGAGATCACAACTAGCAGGGGTCAGAACAGGCCTGTCTGGGCTTGAGACCTGCAGCCCATCAGAAGTGACAATCTTAAGCTAAGTGACCGAAGGTCTGATTCGCTCATGCAGCTTTATAGACTGTAAGCATACAAACATGTCCACACAATACACAACAAGCAACAGGAAGTATTTGCAGCGAGTTCCTGCTTTACAGCTTTGCTAATTCCCCCTCCCCCCTCCAAAACCCTTATTGTCTTGAAGCCAAAGCTCACATAGATGGTCTTAAAGATGCCCCTGGACTCAAACTTTGTTCTATTGGTTCAGACCAGCGCATCTAATCCCCTACGAATCTAAATAGTGGGAGGACTGCTATTGAACAGCAGCGTCATGGTCAGAGTTTGGGGCTGAACCAGGGGAGATCAGTCTTCTGATCCCTGCTCACGATGGGTGATTGTGCGATTTAGGGCCAGCCCTTCCCCTTCAGCTTCGTGTACGTTACAACAGGTGGTCCTCCAGATGTGCATGGACTACAATTCCCATGAGCCCCTGCCAGCAAACGAGAGCCAGTTTGGTGTAGTGGTTAGGAGTGCGGACTTCTAATCTGGCATGCCAGGTTCGATTCTGCGCTCCCCCACATGCAGCCAGCTGGGTGACCTTGGGCTCTCCATGGCACTGATAAAACTGTTCTGACCGGGCAGTGATATCAGGGCTCTCTCAGCCTCACCCACCCCACAGGGTGTCTGCTGTGGGGAGAGGAATGGGAAGACTGTAAGCCGCTTTGAGCCTCCTTCGGGTAGAGAAAAGCGGCATATAAGAACCAACTCTTCTTCTTCTATGCATTACAAGGTTGTTGTGAGGATAAATCTATGGAATCTGAGATCAACGGAAGATCCTTGAGGTCAGACCGATGGTCTATTTAGGTCTGCATCCTGTTTCACACAATGGCCAAGCAGTTGTGCTGGAGAGCTAACAAATAATAACAAGAAGAGTTGGTTCTTATATGTCGCTTTTCCCTACCCAAAGGAGGTTCAAAGTGGCTTACAGTCGCCTTCCCTTTCCTCTTCCCATAAGGCACAGAGGCTGAGGTCTTGCCTGATGCTGCCTCTTAGTACTGGTATGCAGAGTTTTCCTCCCTCTGGATGTGGGGGCTGCTTTTAGTCACCTGTCTTTGATAGACAGCTCCACCAAACATCAGTCCAATTGAATGCAATGTCCATTTGTGGTGATTTTGCACCATTAAATTACTCACTGAGTGTAGAACTTCCTTTTCTACATCATGAATGCATTGCTGATTACTGTCCTTGGATGTATTAGGAGAGAAGGAGAAAAGGGTAGGACAAAGGAGGAAGAGGAAGAAGAAGAGTTGGTTCTTATATGCCGCTTTTCTCTACCCGAAGGAGGCTCAAAGCAGCTTACAGTCACCTTCCCATTCCTCTCCCCACAACAGACACCCTGTGACGTGGGTGAGGCTGAGAGAGCCCTGATATCACTGCTCGGTCAGAACAGCTTTATCAGTGCTGTGGCAAGCCCAAGGTCACCGAGCTGGCTACATGTGGAGGAGGAGTGGGGAATCAAACCCGGCTCACCAGATTAGAAGTCCATGCTTCTCCTAACCACTACACCAAGCTGGCTCTTTGTTTCATATTTACAGGAGTGCTGTACTTAGCTAAGCAATCCAGCAGTAGTTTGTCTTGAGCCCTGAGACATGAAATCTTAACACGGTGCAGTGGTAAATGTGCATCTCTGTTTGTTTTGTCCTAACTGAGAAAAAAATGACATTGACATGGGAAGCAGGGAGGAAAAATGGGAGCAGCAAAGTGACATGCAGGCCCTGAAACTCTCTGAATCTTATTACATATTTATTCCACGGTTTCTTCAATGCACTCAGTTAACCTACATGGGTCTGCTATGGAGATAGATGCAGGTGGGTAGCCGGGTTGGTCTGAAGTAGCAGAACAAAGTTTTAGTCCAGTGGCACCTTAAAGTAAAAGTTAACAGTGGCAGAGACAAATCTGTAGAACCAGGATCGATTCCCCCCTGTTCCCCAGCCTACTTTATGACCTTGGGCCAGTCACAGTTCTCAAAGCTCACTCAGCGTCGCCTACCTCGCAGGGTGTCTATTGTGGGGAGAGAAAGGGAAGGTAATTGTTTGCTGCTGGTGCTGCTGATATCCGTTCATTTTTGCCCTTGGCGATTCTATAGGAAAGTCTTCGCCATGCGCCCCTGTCTCTGACTGCCTCTTTTAGTCGGTTCATGGTCATCCCTGTTTCGGCTTTGATCGTGTCGAGCCAGCGGATCCTTTGGCGACCACGTTTCCTTTTGCTGCTGACCATGCCGAGCATTAGTGATTTTTCTAACGAGTTTGATCGCATGATGTGCCCAAAGTAGGTGAGCTTTAGCTGTAATATCTTCCCTTCTATTGACATCCTCTCTAAAACTATCTTGTTGGTAACTTTGGCTGTCCATGGGATTCCCAGCATTCGTCTCCAACACCATCATTCGAAAGCATCTGTTCTCCTCCTGTCTTCCTTCTCCAGGGTCCAGCTTTCGCATCCATAGGTTGTTATGGGGGAGACAACGGCGTTGACTAACCGGCACATTGCATTAAGGCTGATATCCTTACTCTTCCATTTTCAGTTCATAGATAATTGTTTATTTATTTAAATTTTTTAAAATTTCTATACCTCCCCCTCTCGAGCATGTCATCTCGGGGCGATTGTACGTCACTTTAAGACTTCTTCAGGTAGTAAAAAGAATCTCTTCTTCTTTACCTTCAAGACCAACAAAGTTTTATTCAAGGTATAAGCTTTTCCTGGGAGCGATCGAGGGCCAAAGAAGAAGGGGACGACAGAGAATGAGGTGGCTGGATGGAGTCACTGAAGCAGTCGGTGTGAACTTAAATGGACTCCGGGGAATGGTAGAGGACAGGAAGGCCTGGAGGATCATTGTCCAGGGGGTCGGAATGGGTCGGACACGACTTCGCACCTAACAACAACATAAGCTTTTGGGTGCTTATGCCTTGAATAAGCCTTTGTTGGTCTTAAAGGGGTTACTGGACTTTGTCCTGATGGGTCTCCTATGTTAACCCTACAGCCATCCTGTGGGATGAAAATGTTTGAATGGCCCACAGGTCATCCGGCGAGCTTCATGGGAGAACAGGGGGTTGAATCCAGGTGGCAAAAGGCCTCAACGCAACGCTAACTGCTACGCTACACCCACAATCAATATCCCACACTCTGAAGGGGTACAATCGATTCTAGCACCTCCACGTTCTACTGGCCTTGTTACATGTCATTCTACACCCACAGTTACTTTTCTCAATTTTAAAAAAGGAACCACCCTGGTGGGGCTGTGATTTTAAGCGGGAAAGCGACACTGTAGGGAGAGAAGCTTTTCCAATTTCCCCTCAGTGCTGTTTTCCCACTGAAAATCGCTCCCCTCCCCAAAGCTGCAGTGGCTCCCACTGGGGGGAATTTTACAAGTAAAATCCTCTTTTTTCTTCCCCGACAGGAAACTTCTTGGGCTTGGAGGGCTGCTCTGAATCTGCTGATTGCGGCAGCCTCATTTGAGATTCAGAGGCCTCCTGCCGCAGTTCCACAGGTGTGCTGCAGCAATTTGGATCTTGCTAATGAACACCTCTATTACAGCGCTAGCAAAATATGATTTACATTTTTTCAATAAAAATGTCACTGGAAGTCCAGTTTCCCAGTGCTACAGTATTTGAAGCTACTGCCATCAGCCTCTACTTTGGAGATTAATTAAAGTGAAAGATGACAGCACTTGGGAAAGGAAACAGTTGTCTCCGCTCTGCTAAAATGACCTTTAACAAGCGCTTGTTCTTTCGTTAGAGTGGGTCATTACTAGAGATTACGAAGCGGTTTTCCTACTGAAGCTGAAAGCATCGAAGCAGTTTGTAGACTTAATCTTAGCTTGAATAACTACATTTTCAGGACAGATTTCTTCTTCTTCTTTTTTTTTTTTTTTGAGGTGGGTTCCTCTCTTCAAACACCATGATTTTAGTGAAGGGGCAGTCAAACCCTCTCCCCCTCAGTTTTTAAATATTCTTAGAACCATCACCATAGAGAGAACTTTCCCTCTGGCAAAAATAAAGCTGGATGATGTCAAAGGGCTGGCCTGAGGGGTGGATTTTTATAGGGATTTTATTATTGTTATAAAGGGATTTAAATGTATATTTGTGATTGTAACCTTGTATGGGAGTGGTGAGATTCCTTGTTCCATGAATTTTCAGAAAATGGCAAAAGCTTTGTTTATGAATCTTATCCATTTTGCTCTGTAAGCAACCTGCTCTCATTTTGTTTTTATTGTATATATGTAGAATTGCCAACCTCCATGTAGCACCAGGAATCATAGAATCATAGAGTTGGAAGGGATCTCCTGGGTCACGTAGTCCAACCCCCTGCACTATGCAGGACACTCATATCCCAATCACTCATCTACTGTAACCTGCCACCTCCTTGAACCTTCACAGAATCAGCTTCTTCGTCAGACAGCTATCCAGCTTCGGTTTAAAAATTTCTAAAGATGGAGACCCACCACCTCCCGAGGAAGCCTGTTCCACTGAGAAACCGCTCTAACTGTCAAGAATTTCATCCGGAGGTTTACACGGAATTTCTTTTGAATTAATTTCATCCCATTTGTTCTGGTCCGTCCCTCTGGGGCAAGAGAGAATAACTCTGCTCCATCCTCTATATGACACCCTTTTAAATACTTGATGGTTATCAGATCCCCCTCTCAGTCGACTCCTATCCAGGCTAAACAGACCAAGCTCCCCCAACCTTTCCTCATACGCCTTGGTCTCCAAACCCCTCACCATCTTTGTTGCCCTCCTCTGGACACACGCCAGTTTATTTACTCTCTCTTTATCTGTGGTGTCTAAAACTGAACACAGTACTCTCATTATTAGAGGAGGAGGAGGAGGAGGAGGAGGAGGAGGAGAAGGAGGAGGAGAAGGAGAAGGAGAAGGAGAAGGAGAAGGAGAAGGAGAAGAAGAAGAAGAAGAAGAAGAAGAAGAAGAAGAAGAAGAAGAAGAAGAAGAAGAGCTGGTTCTCTACCCAAAGGAGTCTCAAAGCGGCTAACAATTTCCTCTCCCCACAATAGACACCCTGTGAGGGAGGTGAGCCTGAGAGAGCCCTGATATTACTGCTTGGTCAGAACAGCTTTATCAGTGCTGGGGCGAGCTCAAGGTCACCTAGCTGGTTGCATGTGGAGGAAGACGGAATCAAAACCAGCTCGCCAAATTAGTAATCTGCACTCCTAACCACTACACCAAACTGGCACTCACATACTACTGCCAAGACAAGTCTCTCCCATCCTATATTGATGTATTTGGTTTTTCCTACCTAAATGCAGAACTTCACATTTGTCCCTATTGAATTTTATTGTATTCAGTTTAGACCTGTTCTCGAGCATATCAAGATCATCCTGTATTCTGATTAAGTCTTCGGTTGTGTTTGCTACCCCTCCCAGTTTAGTATTGTCTGCAAATTTAATAATTACCCTCTCTAATCCCTCATCCAAATCATTTATAAATATGTTGAACAATCCCTGGGGAACTCCACTTGTCACTCTTCTCCAACCTTTGGGTACGATCTGTGAACCAGTTACGGATCCACCTGATAGACGTAGAATCCATACCACATTTTACCAACTTGTCAACAAGAATATCATGTGGAACCTTATCAAAAGCTTTACTGAAATCCAGAGAAACTATGTCCACCGCATTCCCCCTGATCAAGCAAGGTAGTCACTTCCTTGAAAAAAGAGATAAGGTTGGTCTGACATTACTTGTTCTTCTGAAACCCATGCTGGGTCTTAGAAATCACAGTTCTCTGTTCCAGCTACTCAAGGACCAACTGTTTCATTTGTTGCAAAATTTTGCCGGCTGCAGATGTCAAGATGATGGGCCGGTAGTTACCCAGATCCTCCTTTTTCCCTTTCTTGAAGATGGGGACAACATTCGCCCACCTCCAGTCATCCGGCACCTCACCTGTTCTCCAAAAAGTTTCAAAAATAATGGACAGAGGTTCAGAGATGACATCTGCAAGTTATTTTAGTACCTTTGGAGAGCTCCTGCTGTTTACAACTGTTCTCCAGACAGACGGCAGTTCTCCTGGAGGGCAGACTCTATGGCATCCTTTCTCAACTTGTTTACCACTGAACCCCCCCCCCCCTGAAACATTCTATAGGCTTTGAGAAACCTCAGAAGTGGCTTGATCATGCAGAATATGGTTGGGATGCATAGCTGTGTACACACCCACCTGGAGCACCTCCCCTTCCCACCCCCTTCCAGGCCCATCATTGGCCATTTTGGGAAGGGTGGGTGGGTCGACATGTCCATATATATCATGTTGTTGTTGTTAGGTGTGAAGTCATGTCCGACCGATCGTGACCCCATGGACAACGATCCTCCAGGCCCTCCTGTCCTCTATCATTCCCCAGAGCCCATTTAAGTTTGCACCGATTCCTTCAGTGACTCCATCCAGCCACCTCATTCTCTGTCATCCCCTTCTTCTTTTGCCCTCAATCGCTCCCAGCATTAGGCTCTTCTCCAGGGAGTCCTTCCTTCTCACGAGGTGGCCAAAGTATTTGAGTTTCATCTTCAGGATCTGGTCTTCTAAAGAGCAGTCAGGGCTGATCTCCTCTAGGACTGACCGGTTTGTTCGCCTTGCAGTCCAAGGGATGATATATGATTTAACAAATTAAAAAAAAAAACATATTAACATTAATTAACTCCTACCCATTTGGGAAACCCTTCTATGGCCATCAAGAAACCCCAGGGTTTCATGAAACCCTAGTACAACCATAGTGCTGTACTCTGCTGAGTTAGGCCATAAATGCAAACAGAAAGGAAAAGGTATTCAATAACTAGTTCCCAAGTTGTATTTATTCTGTCAGGTGGTTAAGGCTCTGAGAAGTACCAGCACGTGACGTGCTTTAAGAAAGGTTTGAATGCTGATCTAGTCGGCAGGCAGAGCAATTTGAAACCGAGAGCAGGTTGTAGCAGGACAGAAAGAGACCTTCAAATCATTTCTGACTAGATTGCTTATTTTTAAAAGCATCCGTGGCTGGAGTTTTTCAAATGGCTCTCTTTCTCAGGAACTACCTACGGGCTCTCCATCCAAAAGCTACCATTAAATAACAGTTCAGAACATAATGAACTGAAAGATTTCACACTCATGAAGTGAGATAAGCATAAAGCAAGGACAGTGAGAGAATTGAGAAGAGACATGAGAAATGGGACCAGCTGCTGGCTAGTGAGATTTTGGCCAGCTTTCGACAGAAACGAAAACTAGGGAGAGAGGCCATCGAAAGGAATACACTCTGTGTAGCAGTAAGAGGTTTGGGACACCTTGAGGACTAACAGGTTTATTGCCATAGGGACTTTTGTAGACAACGCCCTACTTCAGGGATGAGCCATTTGCTTGAGCTGCTTTGTCCCTAACAGTCTGTTAAAAAAAATAATCACAGTTTCATTTGTTAGGCGAGGAGAATGTCTTCAAGTTATTAGTGCCAAAAACAGCCCACACCCTGGACTCTTTTTAAAAGAGCAAGGGAAATATTAAATCTGCTAGCGGTAGCTTTTTTAAAATCCAAAAATGTATACCCACCTTTCTGTGAAAAGAGCACGCCTTACCAAGATCACGAAATAGCAAACTAAAAAGAGAGGGCTGAAGCGCATTGCCACTGAGGAAAACGAGGGGTCAACATGGCAGTAAAAGCTAAAACCAAAAAGGGAAAGGCCCAGAAAGAGAAACGCATTGGATGGGATGAAGGGAAGCATAACGCCAAGGCTGCCAGATGAGCCTTGTTGGAGAGGCTGTGTAGAATCATAGAATCATAGAATAGAGTTGGAAGGGGCCATACAGGCCATCTAGTTCAACCCCCTGCTCAACGCAGGATTAGCCCTAAGCATCCTAAAGAAAGGAATTGTAGGAATTATGGTCCTACCACAGAACATTTAAGACCACCTTGAAGACCAACTGAGTTTTATTCAAGGCCTATGAACTTTTCTGTGCATGCAGGTGTCTTCAGATCTGTGTCCTACAGCCCAATATAACTCCCCCCCCCTGAATTATTATTCATTCTCTATATAGAATCTATTTTATTCCCAAATTCAAAGCTGAATGGAGACGTTTCTCCTGTGGCCATAGAGCAGTGGGTAGAGAAGGACTGAGGAGACCTAGGTTGGGATCCCAGTGTACCATGTGACCCGCTTGTGTGGCCTTGGCCAGACACAACTGCTTAACAGAGAAAGCCAGGAAGGTAAAATGGGGGGGGGGGGGATTTAGGAATGCCTGCTTGGGAAATACCTGGAAATGTGAGGGCTGGAACCCAGGGAAGGTGTTGCTTGGGAAGGCGAGGGGACCTCAGCATGGTACAATGCCATGGAGTTCAGCTTCCAAAGCAGCCATTTTCTCTAAAGGAACTGATCTTGGTCATCTGGAGGTCAGCGGCAGTAGCAAAGATCTCCAGGTACCACGTGGAGGTCAACAGTCCCAGGAAAACTGGTACCCTGCACATACTTGACAGAGTGCAGAGTGACAAGTTGTCTTCGGTCCACTTCTTGTGGTAATGTATGAAACAAAGTTCTTCAGATGTTACTTTACGTGAGAAATCGGCTTATCCTCTATGTTAGCGATCCCCAGCCTGTGGGCCGCGGAGCACATGTGGTCCGTCGACCAATTGGAGGTGGGCGCCTTCTCCCCCCCAGACGCCTTCTCCCCCCCCCTGGCCCTTTACTTCATCCCCCCCCCCCGGCCCTTTACAACACACTTCGGGTGTCATTGTCTCCCATCACTCCCAGATGGGACTATCTCGTTGCAGAGAAACAAGCTCAGGGTTCCCATTGATTTGTCATTGTCATGAGTTAAAATTTCCATGAAAATAAAATGTTCCTTATGTTCATTGTTGTGGCGTGTCTGTATCATATTTTGAAGGGATGTTTAAACATCACCATAGCGATCAGAGAGCGTTAGGGCAGTGGTTGAGAGTAGAAAACTACCCCCCACACCGGGCCTCAGTAAAATTGTCAAGCGTTGAGTGGTCCCTGGTGATAAAAAGGTTGGGGACCACTGCTCTACGTATCACGCCAGAAATACAAGTTCCTCTGCCCCTCCCCCAACAATATTCAGCCTGGCTTCCAGAGCTTAAACAAGTTATCTTAGTAATGCTGCAGACAATGTCCATGTGGCAAACCATCCCTGTCCCAGTCATAGCATTACACCCCTACTCTTGGCCTGTAAATAATTATATTGCATGTCCCCCACACCCTTCCCAGTTGCTACTGGGTATACAGAGATGATAATATGATGGCAAGTACTCCTGCAGTCTACACTGTGGAAGGATTTACCACCAAATTCCAGCGTGCCATACATGAGTTATTAAAACTGTCTTTTAGAGTCAAAACACTGGTCCATTTTGCCCAGTTTCTCTACTTGACTTTGCAGTGTTTCCCCAAGTTCTCACCTATCAAAATTCTCAAGGCATTGCTTTATTATTGTAAGCCACCTTGAACCAAGAGGAAAAGCAGGGCATAAATGTTTTACCTTTTCAAAACTGGAATCTATTGAACTTCAAGCTCATGATATCAAAGTCATATGACAGGAAACAAAATAATATCGAGCTGCAACCTTCCTGACACCGAGGTCAGGACAGTAGGTCAAGAGATCTGGGGACAGCAAAACGAGATGAATGCTACACTAAAAGGGTGCCATATTGCAGAATGAGCCAATGGTCCGAACTGTGGAGAAGTTCCCTCTGCCACAATGAAACACCTTTACGCCGACATTTTCCTACCCCAGCTTGGCACACTTGCAAAGAAAAGCTGGAGGGGAGATACCCTTGCAGAGTATATAGGTGTTCTGTTGCAAAAGGAATTGCTGCATAGGCAGGAGTGGTTTAAGAATTCATGGGGCCCTTAGCAGCAGAGCCAGTTTAAGGATTTGAGGGCCCTAGCAGAATAAAATTGCAGTGAGGGTAGCCAGGCTGGAGGTAGAACCGCCTCCCACAATAGAAAGGGGTGTCACTACAAGTGTCCTTGAAGAGGGACAAGGGGGAGGAGGAAAAAGGCTATAGCTCTGTTCCAATGGGGGGGGCAGAGTGCGGGGCCCTTGAAAGCACAGGGCCCTTAGCATGTGCTGCATGGATCAACTGGCCCTTTGCACTGGGGTTCCCAGTCTCGTTGGTGGGGCACTGCCTCCCATCCAAGGATACCATCCTAGGGGGTTGAAAATCACTACTTCAGAGGTGTAAGGTTTCTGGTAATTATAAATCCAAGACCCCAAGGAAATGAGTAAACTACTTCTGGGTAATCTCTCTCTCTCTCTCACCCTGTAGGTATCTTGGTTTTCTGGGCATGTCAAGCGCAGACATTTAGTGAATTGGTTATCTGAAACCACCCTTAAGCCGTATCTGAAAATGAGGCCTGGTTATCTTTGCATTAATTACATTGTGCCTCTGCTAAGGAGAGGACGACAGGGTGAAGGGCCCGCATTCTCCCTTTTCTCTGGCTCCGTATTATTCAGTCACCTCCTGTTTCTTTCACTGCCAAGCGTTCAGCAGTTATCCTGACAGCCGAGCCGCATCCCTGTACTCATTTAATAGCTATTTATCATTCCGTAATCTGCCCATTTTCAAGAAGGAATAAAGTTAAGTGTTCCAGAAATTGGAAAAAATTGAAACTTGACCTTTATTAAGTGGGTTAATTGTCACCATCGCAGCGTGTATGAAATTAATGACCAAAAAGCAGGATTTCTGAGTTTCAGAAGGCTAGGTTAATGTCCAAAAAAAGAGAGTATAAACTCTGACCTTTCTGACATATGCCAAAAGTAACAGGCACCTTAATAAATTACTACCTGTGTGCAATTATACTAAACCATCCCTGGCATCCAATCACTTAAATTAATTGCTGTTAGATACCCTGGCTCTGTTTTAGATATTACAGTGATTCTCCAGATGCCAAGAAACCGCTCAGAGTTTTGGAAGGTAGATTCATTTTTCAAGTGAATGGCCTGGTACAGAAATCTATGGAACACTGATTACGGATGAGACCAAATCTTCCTATTTAAGGGTCTGAGGTTCAAAAGCCATGCCACTTGAACAATAAAAGGGACTGATGTTTTTAAGCAAAACCGGAACCATTGTATTACGATAGAATTTAGGTTGGTCAGTCTAACTCTGGATACTGGGCTGGATCCAAGCAGCTCTTTCAGTCAAGCTCTCCCAACCCCGCTCTTTGCCTCAGGCCCGCATGGTCTTTGTTCGTGTAGGTCCATGAAGAACAACCTGTTTTGGGTAGGCAATGCCCCTCTCCTCTTTTTTTTTTCATCACCAGAAAAGCTGGTTGGATCCAACCCCGTGAGGGTTATATCTTACAAAAACTGAGAGGGTAATTCATCCGTGGTCCAGCAGCGACTTAAGGTCACTTTAAGAATTATTAGTTTGCAAAACCTGGATTTAGGTTGCAGATCACCACTCCCATCCTCATTTGTCTTGACATGCCCTGGTTTCGTCAGCTTCCCTCTATAGCTGGCAGTGCAAGGAACAAGCCTGAATTAGGCCAGAATGTTTGTGCTGATCCAGAACCCAAACTGTGGTTAACAAACCATCTTCAGAATGTGGTTCCGGATTCTAGCTTGATGGAGGTGAACTAAGCCTCGCTAGTGGAGTTGCTTATGTTAAGTAAGTCGACATGGTTTCACATAATACTTGAACGGAACATGAAGAAAGTTTACAGATGTATACTCCGCTTTCCACTACCTGAAAGAGTCTCAAAGCAGCTTACAATCACCTTCCCTTCTTCTCCCTACAATAACCTGTGAGATGGGGGGGGTGGGGGGCTGAGAGAATTCTGAGAGAAATGCTCTATGAGAATAGTTCTAACAAGACTGTGACCAGCCCAAGGTTGCCCAGCTGGCTGCATGTGGAGGAGGAGAACTGGGGAATGAAACCTCTTAAGCATGACACCAAGCACAAATACTTATAAAAGGTCATATACGCATTGGGATGGATCCCATCGGTGCTCACTTAAATTCAGAGGTTTTTCCTCCAGAAGAAAGTTCTACACCTTGTTGAACAAAGTGGTAGAATCCATCCCAATGTATGTGCTGCATCCAACCAACTTTTCAACTGGTGAAAAAGGGGTGGAGAGTCCCTGTTGATCACCCAAAAAGACCACACTGGAGGTCAATGGCCAAAACCAATAAGGGATGAAGGACTTGGTGAGACTGGGGGCATCCAATCCTGGATAATCTTCATTTGCACCCTCTCTCCTCTACAGATCCTGCATAGAAAATATATATTTGGAGGGGCTCTTCAAGAGCAACATATCTCAGAACAAAAACGTAATAGCTGTATAACCCTCATTAAGTATCCGGTGGGGTCAGGAATGTCAGCAAGGGTCCACGTGCAAAGCCTTAAGTGACATTTTAATTTTTTCCCCAAATCTCCCCTACCTCCCCAACCATAACTCAACTCTGCTGGAAAACCACTTCCCGTCATGCTTACACCTCTTCACTTCTGCAAGAGGGAGAGAAATTAGTCTGTGGTCCATCCCTCGTGCTGCAGAGGTAGTTTTGCACAGGCCCGGACGCACGACTCCATGCAATAAGGGGCTTTCTGCATTCTTCTTGTAAACAAGAGAAAGGCAGATATGACCACTGCGATGCATTTGCAAGGCACTTTGCGAGGGAGTTTGCACCTCAGGTTCCTGCTTGCCTGGGAGCCTCCACCAGGACCCGCCATTAAACCAGAATTAGCTGTTACAGAACAAACACGGCACTTCATAAAAATTGTCCGTCTGCTCCTCTCTGCTGAGTAGCATCTAGCAGTAACCCAAAATACCAGAGGGCATCCAATGAAGCAGATGGGCGGTAGGTCCAGAATGGACAAAAGGAAATACTTATTTAACAGTGAGCGATTAAAATGTACAATTTGTCAACGGAAGGTGTATGCCACAGGCATAGTCGGCTCTAAAAAGGGATTCAGTAGATTCACGGAGGAGAGGTCTGTTACAGGCTACTGCTAGCCATGGTGACTAAGGGGAATCTCCACGTTCAGAGGCAGTAAATCCTGAATTCCCAGTGCCAGGAGGCAACGTCAGGAGAAGGCCTCATCCTCTATTCCCTGTTGTTGGCTCTCCAGAGAAACTGGTTGGCCATTGTGTGAGACAGGATGCAGGACTAAATGGACCACTGTTCTGATCCAGCAAGGCTCTTCTTTAGTTCTTATGTTTCTTTCAGCTGAGCTCTTCAAGATAGATATGCGTCTTATTTTTTCTCCACTGTGGTCCAAATGAATGGACTTAAAGCATTAAGACAGGCCAAAATACTAGGGCCCCCCACTCCACTCCACTCCACTGAAACGTTTGTCCCAAGGTGACATTTTAAAATCAGGTTGTGGCGTTAACGTTGTGCGCTTACAGCTATGGGGGGAAAATAATGAAACAATAACAGACACGAATTAAATCAAGATTTACTTTTAATATTTTTTCTTAGTCAAAAGTGTAGCTTTGAAAATCTCTAGCTATTTGTGAAAATCTGAAAGAAAGCTGAGGAGCAACCTCGCTTCGAATAACGTGGTTTAAAGCTGTGGGCGGGCCGATCCGTATCCGACCTCTACGTCGCCATCTCAAGTGTCAGAAATAAAACAGTGCCGTTAAAAAAAAAAAATCAGAGTTTTAAAAATTAAGTGGACAGTGTACCGTGGTTATGCACTTTGATTCAGGAGGAGAAAATAAAACACCGAAAAGCTCTTGTACAGTAAACAAAAACCGTAAAATAAACCAAAATTCTTAGAAACCACTGTAATTAGAATTCTTACCAACATGAAAATAAGGTTGCCACATTACCTTTCTAAGGAATAGCATTCCGGGTTCAATACAGACTAAGAATCTCCCCTGTGCAAATCCTTTTTTCTCCACTCTTTGTGGTGTTCTGTTCTCTGCTTACATAAAACCATCACTATTGGCCTCTTGCCCTTTCCTTTTGCGAGATTCACATTGCAGAAGTCAAGAGTACAGAATGGAAAGACAGCTAACTGATCTGACCTCTTCCCCGAGCATGAAGAATGCTCTTCCCTAAATAAAGGGCCACAAAACCTCCCAAAGGTCTCTCCCCCCCCCCTTTCACCATCCCCCAAAGCAAGATGGCAATCTTAATAGGAAAGGGATGCTAAATCTTTTAAATAACTTAAAAATCTTTGTTTATTACAAAGCAGCAAAAACAAACAACCCCCTCCCCTGTTTTCTTCTGCAGAAAGAAATGTTAGGAAACACACCAATGTAAATCACTGTTTGAAAGGGGGGGGGGGAAGAAACACTTGCTAGTTTTCAATTTCACAATGAAGGCAAAACTATTTCAGGGACTATTCTTTAACCTCATCAGTGCTGTCTGAAGAAGATTCTTTGGCATCTTCAGTCTCTCTGCTGCCTTCCTCTCGATTGAGGTTTTCACTCTCCAATTTGGTCCCATTAAGCAAAGCGCTGTCGCCGTTCACAAAACCGTTCTCTGCTACCTCCGTGGCAATGGTTTCGTCGATCTTTAAGTCCTCTTGCTCTTCTGCTTCTTCCTCCAAGTTTCTCAAGACGATTGGGAGCCTGGAGTCCGCTACAGTGTTCTCTAGCAAGGCGATGTTACTTTCCTCGTACTTGGGAAGGAGAGCTCCTTCTGACATCTGCTTGCCGTAGTACTCGCGGTTGGCAGCGGCACTCTTGATTGCCTTCTCCAAAATTTCTTTCTCGCCTAAACGCAATTTAATAGCCATCGTGGCATGACAGGTAAGGTCATGTGTTTCCAAAAAGGCTTTATCTTCCTAAAGGGCAGAGGAGGGGGGAGAGAGGAAAGGGGGGTAGAAATCAAGATTTACTAAAATCTAAACTCTAAAAACATGGCTTTGGTTTAAAGTTGTAAACAGCATCGATGCTGCCAGGTTTATTCGTGGCTGACATCCATTTACATGGCACTTAACGGGCTACTACCCCAAGACCTTACGGTTTAAAGTGACAGATGGGAGAAAACAGGAAGGTCAAAACAGGGAATGCAAAGGGAGCAAAGGGATGAATGTGAGCAAATCCAGTAAGGTTATATTCTTAGGACTTCTTGTAGTCAGGAGTGAAAACTGAAGCACTGAGTTAAAGGGAGTTACTCTACTGAGTAGAGCAGGTTTTGAAGGAGGATGGCACCACCTGTTTTCTGGAAGGAATATCCAGGCACAAGGGAAAGTGGGCAATTTCGTTACAATGAGCAAGCTTTCATTAGTATATTTGTTTATATAGAATCATAGAATCATAGAGTTGGAAGGGGCCATACAGGCCATCTAGTCCAACCCCCTGCTCAACGCAGGATCAGCCCAAAGCATCCTGAAGCATCCAAGAAAAGTGTGTATCCAACCTTTGCTTTAAGACTGCCAGTGAGGGGGAGCTCACCACCTCCTTAGGCAGCCTATTCCACTGCTGAACTACTCTCACTGTGAAATTTTTTTCCTGATATCTAGCCTATATCGTTGTACTTGTAGTTTAAACCCATTACTGTGTGTCCTTTCCTCTGCAGCCAACGGGAACAGCATCCTGCCCTCCTCCAAATGACAACCTTTCAAATACTTAAAGAGGGCTATCATGTCCCCTCTCAATCTCCTTTTCTCCAGGCTGAACATTCCCAAGTCCCTCAACCTATCTTCATAGGGCTTGGTCCCTTGGCCCCAGATCATCCTCGTTGCTCTCCTCTGTATCCCGACTCTCTCTCTCCAATGGGAATTCAGTGACATAGATCATTCTCTATTTTCACAGCCACTCTGGGAGTAAGGTTAGGCTGTGTGACAGCAGAGTAAGGTCTGTGGGTCAAGCCCCATTTCTTACACAGAATCATAGAGTTGGAAAGGACCTCCAGGGTCATCTAGTCTAACACCTGCACAATGCAGAAACTCACAACTGCCTGCCTATTCACAGGGACCCCAATTTCATGCCCGTGATCCCCCCACCAAAAATCTCCAGAATCCAGCCTCGCCTGAAGGGAATTCACTTAGCATCTCACAGTGGCCATCAGCAATTCCCCGGTTATGCAAGGAAGGGCCACGGAGACAAACACTGGCACATCCAGATCCATTTCCAGAATCAAAAGTTTAAAAGGGGGTGGGGGGGGACAATAGTACAACAGCAAAGCAGAATCCTTAACCTCAAAAATTATTCCTTAGGAAAAACTTTTAATGGGCAGCATTTACTACAGCTAGTTGGGGCATTGGAGCGAGTTGATTGTGAAGACAGGTGAAAGAGCATGCTCATAGAAGCCTTACTGTCACAGTGGTCTTGTAGGTTTTCAGCAGAAGAGATGCCCGGGCTTCAAGGAATGTCCAAAGTTTCACCTCATTGTCCCAGCTCACAGGAAATTCAGAATTTCCAAGGGTGAAGATTCTGTCAATCGCATGTTCCCCTATCAAATGTTCTTTCAGTTCATCTGCAAGAAAGAAACGACCTTCGGTAATTTTCCTAAATACTCCAGACCAAAGCTAAGAAAATTTCACCGTGAATAAAGGGATTCTGCAGAGCTACTGCTTTCCAAACTTTCTCTGTATCGGTGCCAAAGTTCTTAATCATAATCACAGGGCCAGCAGTTGCTCTACTAATCTTGGCTACCAACAAGGCAAGCACAGGGCCTGATGTTGGATTAATGAGAAGCAAAGCCACCCACAAGGACAAAGCAACATAAACCAAAACTACATATTGAGCCATCACAAGGAGTTGCAGCAGGACAGCAGCTAGAAGCTCCCCATAGGGACTTCACCCCCCCCCCCACCACCACACGCACACTTTTCCTGAAGTACAACACTCCCTGATGGGGACAATCATGTCCCTTTGGGCTCCTCATGCTGGGAAACTCATCCTTCCCAACAACATTGTTTGAATCCTAATCAGGTCCCTGAAGCACTTCAGAATTGAGACACCACGGGGAACTCACAGCTGCTGTATGATTTCAAGTCCTGGGAATGATCCTATGTTATATGAAAACATGTAGTTTGGGTGCCTTTTCTAGGTAATCATAGAATCATAGAGTTAGAAGGGACTTCCTGGGTCATCTAGTCCAACCTCCTGCACTATGCAGGACACTCACATCCCTATCACTCCTCCACTGTAACCTGCCACCCCCGCCTTCACAGAATCAGCCTCTCCGTCAGATGGCTCTCCAGCCTCTGTTAAAAAATTTCCAAAGATGGAGAACTCACCACCTCCTGAGGAAGCCTGTTCCATTGAGAAACTGCTCTGTCAGGAACTTCCGGATGTTTAGATGGAAAGGACTACAGCAAAGGATGTAATCATGCAAAGAATGTAATCGTGCAAAGGACTACAGCAAAGGATGAGCGATGGGGTTGTGAGTCTCCTGCACAGTGCATGGGGGTTGGGCTAGATGACTCAGGAGGTCCCGTCCAACTCTATTATTCTATGATTCTATGTCTAAGGCAGCTTAACCCTTCAATGTAAATACCTTTAAACATAGCTTGGTCACTTTTTTTTTTTTACACCCAGTCACCTTCCGCAATGTGCCGCCTCCAGGTCTTTGGGAGACGAGGAAGAGAGGCAAATAAGCTATATCTTGTGGCGCAGTGTGGCAAGGCAGTATATAAGCAGTCTGAAGCTCTGCTCATGAGGCTGGGAGTTCAATCCCAGCAGCCGGCTCAAGGTTGACTCAGCCTTCCATCCTTCCGAGGTCGGTAAAATGAGTACCCAGATTGCTGCTGGGGGGTAAACGGTAATGACCAGGGAAGGCACTGGCAAACCACCCCGAATTGAGTCTGCCATGAAAATGCTGGAGGGCATCACCCCAAGGGTCAGACATGACCCGGGGCTTGCACAGGGGACACCTTTACCTTTAGTTTTTCAAACTGTAAAGCATTTGCTAATAGCCTCCTGTCAACCAGAAAGATAAACCTTTGTAAACTGGGAGGCAGGTTTTGATCTTTGACCATAAAGGACTGGCAAAGCTATGTGCAGTTTGACGACCTTAAAAAAAATTGTGGACCAGCAACTCACTTCACCTATTTGCAAGGCTAAGGTTTCTCCCTCCCTTTTATTTCATTTCTCAATTTTGACATTCACACAAGAAAACAGATACAAAGCTTCGTAAAATTTTGGTTTGATTTTTACCTTCCGTCATACAAAACACTCGAAGGAAAGCCAGAAGCTGGGCAGAGATTGGAGGCTCAGTTGAATGCAAGGCAAACACACTAGAACTAACAAGAAACAGTGAATGAGATAGTCAGTCTATGGTATCTTGAAAATCATTCCAGCATGAAATCCCTTAAACTAAAGTAAATGTGATTGTTAAGCATTCTCCTGAAGATACTCCTCAGCCTCTTCGATACAAATCAGAACCATTTATCTTGCTCATAAGCTATTTAAAACCTGCAGTTATTTTATATATATGTGCAAAATTATTCTCAAGTCTCAATTCCAAAACTTCAGAATGTGAACAATGGCACATTCATTACTAGTAATAGTTGAAAAAAAATCATTAATAATTTTATTTTAACCATGTTTTATCTTGCTCTGGCAAGCCAATGCAGACTTACAAAACACAGTATTTATTTATTTGTTTGTTTGTTTATTATTTTAATTTATATACCGCCCTCCCCGGAGGCTCTTGTTATTCTGCCCTTGTAAAGGGGGTCAAAATTTTGTAAAATAAATAATAAACTAATAAAAAGAAGATACTCAAAATTACACCAGTAAATAAGTACTGACCTGATGCCAAAAGCCTACAAAGATCAGGGCCTGGCAAACAGATGACAGAGGTACATTCTATAACTGGGGGGGGGGGGGGCAGAACCAGAAAAGACTCTCGCTTGCTGTTGTCCTTCCCTTCTCCGTTAACGGAACAGGGCCTCAGAGTAAGATCTCAACTGATGTGCCAGCATGCATGAGAGTTAGGGGGCCTCTTAGGATACCCTGGTTCCATGCTATTTAAGGCTTTTAAAAGGGATTAAAACAGCGCCCTGGTGAGGGGCCGTGGCTCAGGGGTAAAGTGTTTGCACTGCATGCAGAAGGTCCCAGGTTCAAGCCATAGCCTCTCCAGTTTAAAGGATCAAGTAGTAAGTGATGTGGGAGACCTCTGTTTGAGACGCTGGACAGCTGCTGCCAGAGTAGATGATACTGACCTTGATAGAGCAAGGATCTGATTCACTATAAGGCAGCTTCGTGTGTATGAATTGGGCTCAGAAGTGACTATGCAGCCAGGGTAGTTGTCCTAGACAGACATAATATAATCTTTGTCATTAGTGCCAATCAGCAACAGGGCTGCTGCATTTTGCACTAATTGAAGCTACAGGGCTGTTTCAAAGGCATTTCCCCCTGCCTCCCCCCCCCTCCATGCAGAGCATGTTGCAGTAAATCTAACCGAGATGTGATCACAACACAGGTGACAATGGGCAAATCTGGCTTTTCACCAGAACAGCTCATATTTTAAGCTAATAAAATGACGAGCGACCAATAAAATGGCTATTGTATTATAGCCCTTTAAAAAGAAAGAGTTAAAAACTGTTGACAAAGAATTTGAATATACAGTTTTAAAATGAAGGATGCTAGTCAGTATAGGTCACAAAAAATTTCAAAAGCAGTTTTATGGTAAGCAGGCAAGTAAAAATAGCCAAACGGCTCTTCTAGCCCCAAGAGATATAGAATTCTGAAGTTGCTGGTAAACGCATTTGGTCGTAATTGTTTACTCTAAATCTATGAGAGAGAAATATTAACTCTACCTATGTTACTCAAGAACAGTTATGCTACCATGTTCTGCCGGACCTCAAGAGCTTGAAATATATTTTAAGATAAAAGCCATTTCTTTCCGTTTGACTTACGTTGGGATGCCAGCGCGAGCTAAGACCTCTGCCTTCATAGCATACAGCCTGTCACTTTTACTCACTCCAAGCTTTATTTTCACTCTGTCATGCGAATTATTATCAAAGAAAAATCCACTGTGGATCACAAATTCAGCATTTGACCGAGTGCCATAAAAAATGTAAATCTAGGAGGATGAAAAGAGAAGTGAAGGGACAGAAAAATAGCTTAAGATGAACTCTCAAGAATGACACAAATTGCATGTCAGACAACCCCCCCCCCCCAACCCAACACTACAGTCCTACAGAACACAATGTCTGTGAGAGTACCATCTTTAAATTATGCACAATGCAAACTACGGAAGTGCTCTTACTCAAAAGTCCCGGCCAAAGTTCTGGTCTGTAATTAATGAACCTCTATAGCAGGGGTAGTCAAACTGCGGCCCTCCAGATGTCCATGGACTACAATTCCCAGGAGCCCCTGCCAGCGTTCGCATCCTCTATTCATGGATGCTTGGAATTCCTCTCCTGGCTGCATATTAGAAAGCACCAATCAGGGGCAGCATAATTCATGAATGTCTGCAGCCTTTCCCCAAATCCAAGTACCATGAGGAAAGCTGGAACTTTCTTACAAGTGGCGTGGCCTCACGGATCTTTGCTATCCACAGCAGAAACTAGAACCCTGCTGTACAGTTTGATGGTCCAAACCTCCCAGTTACAAGCTGAATTTTATAGAATCATAAAATCATAGAGTTTGAAGAGGCCACACAGGCTATCTAATCCAACCCCCTGATCAGCCTAAAGCAGTGGGCCTCAGTAAAATAGTCAAGCATTGACCGGTCTCGGGTGATAAAAAGGTTGGGGACGACTGGCCTAAAGCATCCAGGGTAAGGATCTGTCCAGTTGCTGCTTTAAGACCGCCAGTGAGGGGGAAGCTCACCAGCACTTTAGGCAGCCAATTCCACTGCTGAACTGATTGTGAAAAATCATTCTGTGGGGGTTAAGAAGGGAAACAGCATACAGAATACATAGCAACTATTGGGGGGGGGGGGAAACAGGAACTAAAGTGTTTCCTTAATATTTTGACCACAACAAAGGGACTGCTCTGATTAATTCTGAACAAAAAGAACATTTTTATCCCATGTGAATAGCTGGCATATTTGCATATGCACGACCTCAAGAAGTTGCTGCAATCATACGACCATGCCTCAATCTAAAACCGATACGGAAGTAACTATATTGAGCGCAAGTTTCCCTCAGATGAGCTCTCTTTGCTTTTTAAAAAGCCACCCACAGTGCCGGCATTAAGCTCCTTTTTCTGTCCTCTGCTCTCTCTGAAATACAACAGAGAGAACAGCAGAGATCCTACGATCCCAGGTATACAGAAAGAGAACAATAATCTGCATTACAAGCTCTCCGGTGGATTCAAATGGGTAGCCGTGTTGGTCTGAAGTAACACAAGAAAATCAGAGTCCAGGAGCACCTTTAAGACCAAGTGGACGAAGAGTCTGACGAAGAGTGCTTGCACTTGAAAGTTCATGCCCTGAATAAATCTTTGTCGGTCTTAAAGGTTCTACTGGACTCTGATTTTATTAAGCTCTCTGGTGGTATCCCATGATTAATTCTGGATAAGGGGCATTGCATAAACTCCCCTCCTCCTGAGGGTATGCAAAAGAATGCTAAGGGGTGTGTGTATGTGAGTATGTGTGTGTGTATCAGGGTGGGGAGATAAGCAAACACAGGCATGTTCTGGCCCGTCGAGGGAAAGATGAAACGGAAGCCCTGACCAGGCCCTTGCTACAAGCTAATCGCTACCTCCTCTTGAGAGAGCATGGAGAGTTATGGAGAACAAGCTCTACTACAGAGCTATAGTCTGAAGGAACAAAATCAGGATGAATAAGCAGGAAGATGTTCTGTGAAGAGCAGAATACACAGGAGGAGGAGGCTCACTGGAATTTACACTGTAAAGAAGTAGTAAATAGGGAGTGAAAGAACTCTGCCCTCAACCTTTTGCATGTGGGTGGCAAAGGCAGCATTTGAGTTAAGGTAGTTCTGTTTCTGGTCACTCCCTACCAAGCCAGGTGGATCCACAGAGCCAGCTCCCACTTAGTGAAGGCTCATGATCTGCAGCCCTAGTGGAATCTGGGTGCCTGCATCTGAGGATGGGAAAGAACTCCCCCTCCTCAATTTTGGTACCAAAGTAAATAGGGAACAAGTGCCTATTTCTTTTCTGTTATCAACACACAGAACTGGACAACACAAGTCTTGGATAGGGGAGCTGAATGCTTGAGGCAGACGACATTGATGCATGTGGAGAGAAACTACGCATCCCTTTGAGAATGTGGCCTGCAAGCTGAATTAGTTGGTGACGGCCTTTTTTTATTTTCTGGACAGGTAAGTGGTAAGCAGTCAGGTAGCAGATGAATGAGAACCAAGTCATGTCAAACTGCAAGATGCTGAACAAATAATGATGCTCAGGTCAGATCTTTTAAGCCATCTCACCTAAGATACATATACCTCCCCTACCACTCCCATGGTCATTCACAGAATAAATTGCTCAGTGACTCATGGCAAAAGTATAAGGCATGCTATAGATGGAAGCAGACCATTCTTCTTCCTTTGCACTGACAAATGCAGTTTATGTTCGCACTCAGAGACTGTGCTCCCCACCTCCCCATGTTTACAGCCCTGATCGACATGTTTTAAGAAGAAATTAAAAAAAATATCCTTGTAAGGAAAGTCTCACAGGAACATTTCTAGTACAAGCTAGCAGGACTCATTAAGCTAAATTAAAACTGTTTGCATTTTTGTGTTTACACGTAGCTAAACAGCTCCACGAAACCTCTTTTCTTCAGGGCAGTGAAACGCATAATCCATTTTACATATAGAAAATCATCTCCCCCCAAAAAAGCTACTGAGGATTACCTGTTCTCCAGGCTTAAAATCTTGGAGTGCTACACATTCACAGCGATCGTCCTCTAAGTTGTAACCGGTAGTGATCTAGCCAAGGGATAGAAAAAGGGATAAGATTAAAAGTTCACCTTGTTTTTATGAAACTGCCCTATGGAAGGAGGTGAATGTTAACTCAAGGCATTGTAGAAGGTATCTTCTTCTTTAAAGGTTGCAGAAATGACCTGAAATCAGAAACTTGAAAGGCCACCTCACTCTAGCTTCTCCATGAAGAAACAGGTGTCAACAAGACACCTTTCTTAAGCCTTGTGACCAAACCAGGCAGCAGTTGATGGGAGATGGCTTTCCACTCTTGCTTGCTCACCCTCCATGGCTATGCCATCCCGGGCAAGGAGAAGGGATAGTCCTTCCCTCTACATCCCCAACCCCCACTCAACATCTTCTTATCTCCCAACTATTTACTCAGGAAAGTCAGCCCCTTATGCAAGGGGGCAAGCATCAGTGGGCGCAATCCTGGAAGTCTCCATGCTCAGAGTTACTGGGTAAAGCAAGAATTACCCAAGGTTACTGGGTAAAGCATGCCACAAAGTGTTTCCCAGTCGCTGTCTGTCTGACATCCAGGTAGAGGGGAAGTTGGATCATACGTATTCCCTCATTAAAAGGGTACCATGGGAATTGGCCCTAATTTATTAACACTAAATTTCTGCATTATGGAATTGGAAAGAAAAAAACCCTACTTGCTTGAGATAAGCGGAAAGTTCTGAAATATACCCTCTCAGACAACTACTGCTGGTCCTCAGCTAAACCTGTTGAGTTCCCAGTCGCTCCCATGAGGCATTCCACAGCACTGCACCGTAAGAACTAGATTCTGTGTCGTGTACTTCAATTCTTGGTGCATTTCTCATCTCTTCAAATCAAAAGGAGGAGTGGATAACTGTGACTCTTTGGGGGATACTCTCTTCCGAGGGCTCCAATTTACTTGCAAATAATCCCTTTATATGAAACTTGGGTAATTATTCTTAGATGTACAGGGATTCTTCTATGGAAGCCGTCACAAGAGGAAGGACTCCCCCCCCCCCACACATACACACAGATTTCTTTTAAAAATCACCAGTGCTAAAGAGGCTCATGTTAACACGGAAGCAGCCCTCACAGCATGATTTTCTTAAAGTTGGAAGGTTCTGCATTCACAGGCAACATACCATTACTGACAACATGGGAAAGGACAATTTTTCAGACATAGCTTCTGCCTAAATATGGAAGCTCAAAGCCATATTAATGCAATCCTGGGAGCATTTCAAGCATTTCCAGAAGAAAGGTTGGTTTTCCTTTCTCTACCCTAGGGAGTCTCAAAGTGGCTTACAACTGCCTTCCCTTCCCAAAGACACCTTGTGAGACTGAGAGCTCTGAGAGAACTGAGACTGGCCAAAGGTCACCCACTAGGTTTCATACAGAGGATGGGGGAATCAGACCTGGTCCTCCTGATTTCAGTGTACCACACTTAACCATTACACCACCATGACTTTCAAGAGCATTCAAATATGGAATCTTGGGGGGGGGGGCTGGCTTTGTGTATGGGGCTGGCTTTTGGCTGTATGGTACGTATTTTGAAAAAGTGCATTTAATTCCTCTGTTTCTAATACCAGCATTTAGAGGCATTTGGTGAGGTTCAGGTTTTCTACAGAAAGCTTGATGCATGGAGTCGCTGTGTGGCTGTTTCACATGTACTGTAGGATCTTTTAAAAAATGTGCTGTTGCTGGGTTGCTGTCTTTGCCAGCAGCAGGGATAGGTATTCCATGGTGCCCTGTGAAGCTGATATCTCACTGCTGTTGCCTGGGAGACAATGTTGGATTTTAAAAGTTCAATTAACCTGTTCTCTCCCCCCTCCTGCCGGTGCCCACATGGACTGTTTTCCTCCATTTCTGAGTACCGGGGAGATCAAGCCAGCTAGCACGGGAGACCCTAAGCACCTCAGTAGAAGTGCCAAGAGCTAAATGGCCAGATCTAGTCCAGCTGATGGGGGTGTGTGGAAGAGAAGACCTACAGTCAAGGTGGGAGAACTTCACAGCACGCTGCTCTGAGAAATACGTGGATCCAAAGAACTAATGGACAGTAAACAGGGATCTCCCATTTCCTCAAATTCATAACTACATTCCTCGATGTTCATTAAACTCCAGAGAAACATTCCCATCTACCTGACGGTAAAGTTACAAATAACTCATAACCCAGTTAGAACAGACTAATGTATTAGGGTAGGATAAAACAAATTCAGGGAGTGGCTTTTTAGTTATCCTGAAACAGCTTAATGCTAAAATATGAGTTCCATGTTATAATATAATACTGGTCTGGATTACAGGTACTGCCTCTTTCCACAATTAAATGGTCTAAGGATAAGATTATAAGAATGAGCTAGATTTTTTGTTTTGTTTTGTTATTTCAAGCCAGCAAGAAAGTGTCAGGATGTTCTTTGTGAGCCCAATGGTTCTGATGGTGCCTGGGGCAAACAGGCCGTAGGGGGAAGAATGGCCATTGCTCCTTCATGCAATCTGTGATCTTTGCACGCGGCAAGGATGACACTAGTCTGCAAAGAGCTTCCTGAACACAACGATCCATTCTGGACGAACATCATGCCCTGTGCCAGCAATTCCTCTCTTCAACCCTGCCCATCAACTGGGCAGACTGAGATCTGTGCTGGTCTGGCAGCCATGTCTAGAGTCTCTCTCAAGAACCAAGAAGGCAACATTTTTTCTTCCTCACTGTGTTTCATTACAGAATTGTTTTCGCTGGCTCTATTGTTTGACAGATCGCACTTTGTAAATGTTCAAATTCTATTACAAATGAGATTTCATTGAAGTCTTGGAGGAAATGGACTGATATATATTTATGACACCACCACTACCACTAAAACCTGATTGACAAACTTGAGGGGGGGTGGGGCGGAACTTATATTAAACCCAGTAGAAAAAAACCCACAATAAAATACCTGCTGCACAAGAACCCACCGCATGCAGGCAATATTAATTATTACAACAGAGGGATACTATGAGGAGTTAAATTGCAGCTTTCAAAGCAGTGTATTTTATTGCAATTTAACATTTTACTACAAGCTCCTGCACTTCGGCCTACCTCCAATTTGAAGAGATTATCGGACTAAAGAAATGTTTGTCATTTTCTAATGCCTGAAAGGACAAACTTCAGGAAATTTACAAACTTCTACACATGGACAACCCCCCTCCCCTTGCTCTTATACTAACTTGGAAGCAAGACTCTTGAGTGAGAATATTTCAGAATTTACACCACATCACAGAACTCCACAGTAACAGAGAGACCCTCTCCTCGTATCACTAGAGGTGCTTATCTTGTGTCTGTTTCACAGAACTCCGCCACAGTGGGAAAGGCCAGAGATATAAGTCAGGACCCTGCCATTTCAGAACAAACAATGGTGGTCAAGTTTGTGGAATCCAGTGATCCCCCAAGCGGAGGGAGGGCAAGAAAGCCCCAATTCCCCATAAAACAAAAAGCACTTTGCTTCCTTGCTATACCCTTTAACAACAGCAGCTGATAAAGATGGTGTGCGTGTTCTAAAAATCTAACCCTTAAGGCTCTCAAACTCTTAATGTTGTTTTACTGGGGGAGTCTTTTATTTGGCCTGAGCTGGATGATGCCCCCTGCCCAGTCGGCCTCTGTACCTGCAACAGCACCAGTATCCAATCTGACTGTCAAGTCACAAGGCAGCGAAGGAGGAACAGTGAGAAATGCACAAAGACAGGATTCCTGACAGAGTTCTTAGAGCCAGGATGATCTAATTAGTACTGTCAGAAGCAAGAAAAAGCAGGATGGACAGAGCTCCAACTAAAACCAAAAGAGCCTTTTTATTATTTAGCTTGTGGGAGGTGGAAAAAAAAAAAGGCCCGTGGGGTAGAGCAAGAATAGAGATGCATTATAGCTGACTGACTGGAGAAACATCTCAGCACCATCTCAGCAGACTTCAAAGCAGACAACGCCTCCTGCCTTCCAGTTTTCAGCGGCAAGTCAGGATTTCTCTGGGTCATCAACGGGGAAAAAAGTCAGGCTGAAATGGGGGTTTCTACAACTGCTTATTGATCAATTGAAAGATTTACATCCCGCCTTCCCTTGTGGCTCAAGGTAGATCACATATTAATTAAAACATTGCTATTTATAGCCAGTATAAGATAGAACCACGGATACCCCTCTACCTCAATTGTTTGTATTCTATGCCCCATCGAAAGCCCCGGTGAATAAAATGGCCTCACGGCCATTGATAATATGCTTTCATGAGATTAATGGGGGCTACTTAAGAGCTGAAGCGGTACAGTGACCTGCTGAGAGAGCCAGTTCAAACAAGCACACCATCAGCCATAAGTCACTAGACCAGGAGTAGTCAAACTGCGGCCCTCCAGATGTCCACGGACTACAATTTGCTGGCAGGGGCTCGTGGGAATTGTAGTCCATGGACATCTGGAGGGCTGCAGTTTGACTACCCCTGCACTAGACAGTCTGAGGTATGCTCCTATCTCTCAACCTCCTTCAGTCCCCCCTGCGTGCCATAGAGGGACAATTCCAGATGACTGTCCAGCTTTGCCCAAATTCATTGGAGCTTGGAAGCTAAGCTGGGTAAGCCATGGTCAGGACTTGGAGAGGGTTGCTATGCAGAGGAAAGCTTCTCTCATGCCTTGAAAGCCCCACGGACAGGGTCACCATGAGCTGGTTGCAAGTTCTCACGGAACGAGTGCGCTGGGCAACGTACACCGAAGGCTTCACGCTTGAAAGTGCTACATGCAAGCTGCTACTAACTTCTCAAGTAAGCAATAAGGATTGAGAGGAAACAACACAGAAATCATCATTTCTGTAAATATTGTTCTCACCTCTACAGAAGCATATCTATTTAAAGATTGGTGGAAAGAAACACAAGCTTTGGCAGCCCAGACTGGTAATATTTATACTTTTTGTTTGGTTTAGTTTGTTTTAAGGTACAGAAACAAAAACCTGACTGAGGTGAGGAGGAATTTAGACATGAAGGTGTTACAACCAGGCATGCTTTTAATGATCACTCTAAGCCTGCTTCAGGGTTAAACAGGGGGCTAATGGACTCAAATTGAACATGCAGGGAACATTAAGAACCTCAGAAGAATACTCCTGCATTAGACGAGTGGTCCAGTAACACAGAGGCTAACCAGTTCCACTGGGGAGGGGGCAAACAACAGGACTTAGAGGCCAAGACCTTCCCCTGTTAGGAGCTCTACCATGCGGGATGACCACCATTGTGAGGAGATATACGGATAGCAGCTTACAGTTCCAGTGGAGATCCATTTTATGATTTCAGAGCAGCATCCCTTTGTTTGGTAAACTTCCACTGTCATTGTGTTAATTGACTGAGTCTTAGATGATGGTGGCAAGATAATTTAGTTACTTTTAAGTCTGCAGCGAACAATATTTTGAATCGTTTGCACATTCCTTCCTAAAGACTCCAGGCAACGGCTTAATCCTGATTTGCACGGAGAGTGCCGAGTACAATTTTTCTGGCTTGAGCCATAAGAAACTAATGTGCTATGCACAATACGAGGGAGCGAGAAGCAGGGCCCAGACCAATCGAGATTTTCGCTTCCTTCAAGGCTTGTTCACACAGCAGAAACCCACGGTTTGGCTATTACGGCTGAGCTAGGACTTTGGATACGACAAATAGGGACTTGTGACACCTGTGCGAGGGAGGGGTAATCCTTCTCCCAATGGGATGAAATTAATTCAAAATCTATGGGATGAAATTAATTCAAAAGAAATTCCGTCTAAACATCCGGAAGAAGTTCCTGACAGTGAGAACGGTTTATCAGTGGAACAGGCTTCCTCGGGAGGTGGTGGGTTCTCCATCTTTGGAGATTTTTAAACAGAGGCTAGAGAGCCATCTAACAGAGAGGCTGATTCTGTGAAGGCTGAAGGGGGTGGCAGGTTACAGTGGACAAGCGATTGGGATGTGAGTGTCCTGCATAGTACAGGGGGGTTGGACTAGATGACCCATGAGATCCCTTCCAATAATATTCTATGATTCTAATCTTTATGGTCTCCCCATTGCTGCTTCAATCCTTCAGGCCACCATGGCCCTCCCACCATCAACAGCAGCAAACCCTGTGTGGCCCTGAATTGCTGAACCCGGCAATGCTTCTCCCCAGCAACCACAATGGTGGCAATGAACCCTGTGTGGCTCTCAGCTGGGCCCACCAAGGCTTCTCCCGCCCCCTCAACAGTGGCAGTGAGCCCCGTCTGGCTCAGCTGCAGCTCCCAATAGTAAATGTGCATGAGCAGAGAATACTCTTTTATATGGGGGGGGGGAGGGAGATGTAAACCTCTTCCATATAGTTTTTAAAATATTTTTTTCTGAAATCTTCGTGAATACCCTCATTTTGCTGAAAAATCTCGTTCACGTGCCCACAATTTGCACATAGGGGCCACATGTGGGAAACAATAGGTATAAAAGTAATATTTCATAACATTTTCCCAATCTTTTAATGATGAGGGAAGTTAAGACTTACAGTGGGTTGGATCCCAGAACCTTTCTACTAGAAGTAGTGGTTCCAGTGATACAAGATGCATGAGGGGAAATTTTGACCACTTCCTTCACCTGACAGTACCTGTCTGTTCTCTATGACATTCAGCTCATGTAGGACATTCAAAGCCCCTGCTACAGCCTTCAACATTTACAGGCAGCTGCTGGGAAAAAGGCAAAGTGGGAAAGAAGCACCTCTAGCAGCGTCTTCAAACTGGCACTGCATGGGATCTAACTCAATCTGTATTTCAGAGTCCACTGGGACACAACTGGTTCCAGAGAATATCGAGAGAGACGTACCATTTTATTCTTCCTGCCCTTGTTTATGTCCTATATATTTGTTTATTAGTCCTATATGTTAAAAAAAATCCTAATGAAAAAGGCCTACAGTGATTTAGGTAGTTAGATGAGTAACTTGATGACTTGAGGTGAAAATACTTTGAATTCTTATCATTGGTCTAAGGACAACAAAATAGTTATGTATCATATTTTAATGTAATATAAACCACATTATGTCATTTTTCATACACTGCTTCCCTGTTATGTGGGTTTCCAGAAACCATTCTATTCTCATACCTGTCAGGCTTTTAAAAAAGTATTTGAAAACTTCACAGCTAGACACCGCATATGCTTAAGCATCAGCTGATCAAACGAAGCTGAAGAATTCCAATGGAAGGAAGCAACGGAGAAAGCGTGAGTCTGGGAATGGAAGACTCAGTTGGGTTTACAGAAGACACGGGTAAAAGCAGAACAATAATTGCAAGAAGGACACAGACACAGACAATGGTCAGCAGATAAATTAGACCAAGAAGATGAAAATATTTTCAAAAAGGTAAACAGAATGTCACACTTTCTTTGGGTTGGGACCCTTCCCCTGATATTCAAAGGATTCACCTGCAAATACTAGTTTCTCCAGAGCATATCAACAAAACAACATATTCACCAACCAGGTCTATACCCAAGTCCATAATTAAAAGCATGGCAGAGAAACAATACAGTTTAACAAGTTTAATGTATTAAAACATTTTAGTCCTTATTTCAGATGGTCCAGTCTCAGTCAGCAATAGAAGTATCACCATCAGCCCCAATTGAAAGTAAGACACTTCCCCAGCAAAAGACTCCCAAAATACAGACAGCTGAATTATTGGTTCGTTGGAACAAATACATGACACAGCACTCAGATCTACTGAGGCAAATGAAACAAAGTTTAATCACAGTGGAAAGAAGTCAATGAAAAACAAGGTTCTTACCAGCCCATTGGTGTGATTACACATATCCCATAAAGGAATCAGAGCCAAAGTAACCCGGGAACCATCCTCAGCAGGAATCTGGTTTTGTCGTGTAATGACAGATGATACTGCCCATCTACAAGCAGCAAATATACAGTTCAATGAACAGAAAAAGTCATCAATTAGCTTATAGCAATCCTTCCCAGCTTTCTATGGATGCAGAAAATACTTTTATTAATTGTGCAACATGGGCAACCAAAGTTATACATTATTCTTAAAAAAAACCTGCAGCATCCTAATGTTTGAAAATTACTTTGACAAGCTGAATATAAATGGGACAGTATCTTTTCCCAAATGTACAGTATTCACATGACAACTTTATGATATTGCTAGAGAAGCTTGAAAATAGACCAGCGTCAATGAAGAACAAATTCAGACATGCGGGAACATGCATTAATGTTGTTGTCCTTCTGTTATAACTATGCCCCTAGCAACTTGCAAAAAGAAATATACTTACATTCATTTTTACAATGTTCTAATCTATCAGATTAACTACTGGACAGAGACAATATAACAAGAACATTGAGAAGGACTATATTATGACCACACAATTTAGAAACAACCATAAAACTAATAGCTAGCTAGTGGCTAGCTGCGGAATTTTGACGTTTAAGTCTAGATGGCTCAAGCAGTTATATTCTACGGCTTAAATAACTGTATTCCACAATCTTTTAATTTTACCGTGGTGAGTGGACAAGAGATTCATGATTAATAACCTGATGGTTTTCTTGGGAAGCATTTGAAATCTTAATAACCTACTTTCTATTTTTAAAAAAGGGTAACCAACCTGTAATCATCGTAAGTGAAAGAATCCTTTAATGGCAGTTTGCTGGCATTAGGATGGGTCTGAGAAAGAGGGGGAGGAGAGGGGGAAAGGGGGAAAAAACACACACAACAAAACAGAAATCAGTCAGCGGAATTTCATTATTTAGCTGCCTAACAGATCCTAACAAGAGCCAAATGAAGCAGGAGACGTCCAGCCGCGCTACAGAGGGATCATCATGCTATTATGCTCTCATACATCACTGTCAACTTAATTTGTTGTGCCCAGCAGCCGCCATAAATCTGTTTCTTCATATTTCAAAGACTGGAACCCACAGACAACACACATTCACTCCTCTCTTTCTTTCACTCAAATTAAAAAGGAAAAGAAAGAATGTAAAACTGGACTTCCATCTCCATGCCAGACATGAAAACTTGACTGGGAAGAGAGATTGCCTCTGTTTCACCTCCTGCCCCAGGATTTTAATTCTCTCCTATCTGTACTTTTATAGTCGTATTCTAAACCTCATTTTCCATGCACCCTAAAGAAGGGTGTGTGTTTTGTTTGTTTGTTTGTTTGTCTCACAGGTTGCATAACAGATTAAACTCTTGAAGCAGTTAAAGTAACAGGCACAGGCAGTTCCATGGGCCGTGCCACCCCGTTATAATCGAATAAAACTAATGAGGCAATTGGATTCTTTTCCTTGAAACGCTATTCAGACTACATGTCTGAAGAGGGGTCAAGGAAAGTGACCTTAATTATGAGGAAATAAGAATGATTTAAAAGAAGGTATAATTATGGAGGATTCACTCCTCGGGTCCCCCATTAAATGATTTAGAGCAGCTTCAAGTTCGTTTCGTTTCATATACTCTTAAATGCTATGACAGCTACGCATAACTTTAAAATAATCTTAAAAAAAAAAGAGCCTTCCTAAAAATGCAGCCCGTCTTTACTACTGAGAGCCATTAACAGTATCATTTCAATTATATTTGAATAGGCAGGTTTCAGTAAGTGATCAAACAAATGGTTGTTTCTACTGACACAAATGAGTTGTGCTTGGGTGTATCTTTGCAACGCTGTTAATGCAAGGAGCTCTCTGCAGTGTGTCTTTTTTGTTGGCTTTTTTTTTTTTTTTACTCTTGATGCATTAGCATCACAAGTGCATGGTAATTTATCATCTCTCACAGTAATGTACTTGCTGGCACCGTGTGCAGGGCAGTAGGGGATGAGGTAAAAGTGGCTCAAACCGTAAATCAATTAGAAAACAAAAGCTCGTGCTCAGTGCACAATTTTAGGCAAATTATATATTACAAAAGGTTGCCAATTGGGTGTTACGTCCCAGGTGTCTGCTGTCTCCGGCCCCTCAAACTCTGCGGACTGGGCTAGTGCTGGAAAGGCTTGTCATCAGGAGGCTGTTTGGTTTACGTGCAAAATCTCACTTCGGATTACTTTGCTTTGGTTGTTCTTTTGTAACAAGCAAATCACGTGTATATGCCAAGTAAAATTGCATTCACTAGTTCGGCTCGTATCATTAATATCATCTCTATAACGCAGTGCATCCAAAGTCCCAATTCAGATGAAATGTTTATCACGAGACATACAGCAAAGGACCAAACCTTTCAAGCAAAACCAGGATCACAGGAATCCCAGCTAATTTCCTTACAGCTGCAAGAGGGGAAATATTTTAGGGATGGAAGGTAACAGCAGGATGGAAGGCTAATCTTTGGGGCAGGGTTAGCTCTTTGCATTGGCATCCTTCAATGAAAAAGTCACTATCCGACAAACACTTTTCCATTCTGTTTAATCTGAATGCTTGGGTATTTTGTGCACAGACAATTCTTAGAAAACAAGACATTCCTCCAGGCAAAAAGACCTACACGTATCATAAGACAAACCTACACAACAACAAACTCTATTATTATATTAATTTCTATGTAACAATTCAATCCCAGTAAAAATAACTCTTTCTACTAAAAGACATACTGGGAAGATAAAGCTTTCTCTGAAGCGACACCAGCTTGCAGGGTTCTGATGCCACCTACTGGCCCTGGAGTGAAATGCATTTAAAACCAAGAAAATTAAAAGTCTTGTCTTAAGGACATGTACTGTTTCCTTCAAGGTGGAGCTTGGAGTCGCTCAGACTCCTTTGCCAGACTGAATACTGTGAATTTGTTTTTTAAAGACATGATAGTACACGACTCCGTCAACGACAGTGTTTATGAACCACTTTTCTGCTAACTGGCCCAGATACTTTAATAAAAACGTATGGATTTAAAATGTGTTAAAATCATAATACAAGCGAAAACGGCAGCCTTTAAAGGTTTACCTAGCCTGCCTCAAATCAACCTAGCATAAACTTTAGTTCCTAGGCAAGTTTTAACACGGCAGACATTTTTAAAACAACAACTTCTGAAGACTATTCTATAGGTCCCATTCGGCACCCTGGACATTGCCCTTGAAGAATAGACACAACATGAAAGAGCCTCATCATAAAAATCTAAGGCAGGGGTAGTCAAACTGCGGCCCTCCAGATGTCCGTGGACTACAATTCCCATGAGCCCCTGCCAGGGGCTCATGGGAACTGTAGACCACAGACATCTGGAGGGCCGCAGTTTGACTACCCCTAATCTAAGGAAACGGGAAGGTTTCCGACTTCTTTCAAAAGTGTTATGCCCCATGCTATTCTGGGTCCAGACCACTGCCTTCATGAATAGCAAGACAAGCATCTCCGTTGCCACTACAGGCTTCCTGTACGATGGCAGCATCTCACTCACTTTTCGAAGCCGGACATACAAGCACTGGAAACCATCGATGTCCATCACTCACATCTAAAAGACTCATAATACCCGTCACATTGCTTATTTCTAGTCAAGCAGATTTCTTGCTAAATTAAAGGGTTATTGTACTGACAAAACTGAAACAGAGGATGTCTCAAGAAAAGCTGACATGGAGCCGTCCAAGGCTTCCGGATCACCAGCCCGATACCGATATGATGTACAGGGACTTCAAAGCCACGGTCCGCAGGGCCTAGAAGCCTCTTGCGAAGGCCAGGGGGCTCCTGCTGCCAAGCTGGAGAAGATCCGAGCAGGAAGCAGCAGCGGTTTCCAGGCGTCCTCCCAACTAGCGCATTTTAAACTGTACTTGAATTCACATCTGACTTTTTAAAACTGCTTGGGGGGCCATTTCCCTTTGTTCATTTGCTGTTAACTCTAAAATTGTATTGGAGGGGGATGGAAGAAGAGACCGCCGTACACGTTCAGCACCCTACACCATGGGCGCTTTGTCAAACGTATTAATAGTGCATCTTAAAAAAAAAAGCAATGGGGGAAAACAACTTTACTGTTGAATACGATATTTTTCAAACCCACCGCACCCTCCCAATCTCAGCCACCTGCCTACTGCCACAGCTTTTGTACAGAACTAGGCATCGAGCCTTAACAGAGCACAGGAATTGCTACTGAATCACCACGCAGAAAAAGGCACACATTAGAGAACAGTATTGTGAAGAAATTAATTACTGCATTTCTGAAAATGCTATCCAAAGTGTTTCAGCATGCTAGAATCTCTCGGGTGGAATGACCAAGAGAAGAATGCTCTGATTAAAAAATTGATTTAGCATGCGGCTTCTCTTTACAGTCCCGAAGTAAAAATGAAATCTCCCTAACAAACACTTAATAAAACCTGTCAATATATCTAGAAAGAAAAATGACACAAATGCATTAAGTATTAAATACCCTTGGAAAAAGTCACATATTCCATGAATTTTTGATGCACTATCTTGACATTAATGTAAAACCTTGATATTTATAATTGACAGATATTTAATAAAGTATAGGATATGGCTGCTGCACAGCATGCAAATTTTGCAGATTGATCAAAAAGAGATAGACACGTATTCAAACGAAGCGCCCCACTGATAAATGGCAAAAAATCCAGTCTAAGTCCGCACGCCTATAACCCCTGAGATTCAGAAACAGAATTACTTCACAAGCCCCTATATACCTAGTCTTTTAGTACCTTTTTTCACACTGAAAAAGCCCTCCTCGGCTTATATGTGGGTATATGCGGTAATTGAAATAGAATCCTGCTCCGGCCAGCCAATCGTTACTCTGGCAGTTTGTAGGACATTTGATTGAGGGACCCTGATCTTTTTTTCCCTTTTGCCTCCCTTTTTCCTCTTCTTAATCACTTCTTCCAAACTATTATTTTGGTTTCTGTGGGTGAAAAGCAGGGTACAAAAACCAGCAGCTATTCATCCTCTTGACTTTTCTGTATTTGTTGGGGGGCGGCTGGATGGGAGATCCTGTGATGGAGCATTTCCCACCCTCGGCTTATATGCGGGTCGGCTTATGTGCAAGCATATATGGTATTCAGCTTTGCAAACTGAAACTGTACAACTTTGCAAACGGAAATAATAAAACCAAAGGGTAGTTGCCAGTGCCCCCACACTAAGCTAAACAAAGAGATCCGAAAAGGGGTTTATCCAAGCCAAAGCACCTTATCTAACCGGCAAAATCCATCAGTCCGGTTTGGGAGCAGAGGATATTACACTTGCATCACTATTTCTAACTTCCTAGACGAGAGAAATCGCAGACAGTGTTAGCTGCAACTTCAAAGTTTACTGATGAGTTATTCTATTGAAACTTTTCGCTTCACTGGGATCAGCTGTGAAGAGTGCTGAGATCAGGGAGTAGTCAGGGAGAACTGCAAGCAGTTATTTATTGCATAACAGAAAACATGTAGCCAGTATTCTGTCCTTTTTCTCTGCCCTAGTCCTGCAGCGTTCCAGCTAGTTAGTGCAAAAGCACAAGGAGTCAGCAGCTATTTATTACAATGAGGCTTAAGATGCAGAACTTATTTCAAATCAGAGAATACACAGACGACAATTCAAAGTTTTGTTAATTCACAGCCACCCTGTGTAAAATGTGACCCAGACAACTTTTCACTATTACCAGCACGCCCTTTGCTTGCCAGCAACTCAGTGACTCTTGTGTACTTGGGGAGGAGGGGGGGGCAGTTTTTCCCATCTAACCACAATTCTTGTCAACTTGCATTATGAAGAAATGCACACTTGGAAGCTGTGCCCTTAGGTAACAAGCGCTACATTCTGGGCAAAGCAAGATTAATCACACAGAAAAAGACCAAATATCCACAAGGCTAGCAGTGAGGGGGTGGGGGCCCTTAAAGACACACATTCCAGCGCCTCACATTTATTTCCTGTGCCCAGTGTCATTCTCCATCTTGGACGTGATCCAGCTGAAGTTGAGCGCTTTCAAGCCCCACTAATTTCAATGGGAGAATTAAGCACGGGTTTAGCTCTCTCTCCCCCCCCCACTGAAATTAATGGAGCTTGAAAGTGCTTAAGCTGAATAGCCCCCAGAAGGTAGAAAACTGAAATAATAATGGCATAATTTTAATAAGTTAATAGGAGCTGGAGAAGCTCTAGGGATTGCCATGTCCTTTCTCATTTTACCCCGGACACTCATCCTAGGGATATTAAGCTTAGGATGAAAACTGTCCAGCTGTTATAGCCCTGAAAATTCACTGCCCCCGCTTTCCCTTTCAGAATAACGCTGTACATGCTCTACTACAGTCCTGAATTATCAAATGAATTTTGCTAACACATAGGCATTTCGGCAAAGATGCTACAATACACAGCTCTGGCACCTCGTGGAGTTAGTCCATACCAGGTGAAAAATTCACAGAAGGGGAGAGAGAAGACTATAGAAATATATTTATATCCAGCAATCTGCATAATTAAAGCTTTTGTCTGACATGATCTGGGAGCTTAACAACTGATTTATATATATATATATATTATTTTACCTTTTTTGTGGCAAAAGCTGTTCGACAAGTCGCCAATGGATAGATTCACAAAAATATTCTGATTTTCATCATGTAAGTGCATAAAAAGACAGTTGCAATAGCCCCATATTAAACATCCCCATCTTCAAGAAAGGGGAAAAGGAGGATCCAGGTAACTACCGACCTGTCAGCTTTACATCTGTAGCAAGCAAAATTTTAGAACAAATAATCAAACAGTCAGCTCTTGAGCAGCTAGAGTGGATGGCTGTAATTACCAAGAGTCAGCATGGCTTTCTCAAGAACAAGTCATGTCAGACTAACATCTCTCTTTTTGAGAAAGTTACTACCTTGCTAGTTCAGGGAAATGCTGTGGACATAATTTTCCTTGATTTCAACTTCTGATACAGTTCCACATGGAATTCTTATTGACAAATCGGCAAAATGCGGTATGGATCCTAATACTGTTAGGTGGATCGAGAACTGGTTGACAGAACGCCCCCAAAGGATGTTTATAAATGGTGACAAGTGGAGTTCCTTAGGGATCTGCCCTGGGCCCTATGTTGCTCGACATATTTATAAATGAAGGAATAGAGGGGGTGCTTATTAAATGTGCAGATGACGCTAAAGTGGAAGGGTTGGCAAACACACCAAAAGACAGAATCAGAATACAGGATGATCTTGACAAGCTAGAAAACTGGAGTAAAATTAATTTCAATAGTGATATAAATTTCTTCATTTAGGTAAGAAAAATCAAATACATCACTATAGGATGGGGGAAACTTGTCTTGGCAGTAGTACGTGTGAAAAGGATCCGGGGGTCTTAGTAGATCATACACTGAACATGAGTCAGCAGTGTGACTTGGTAGCTAAAAAAGCAAATGGGATTTTGGGCTGTATTAAAAGAAGTATAGTGTCCAGATCATGCAAGGTGATGTTACCACTTTACTCCGCTCTGGTTAGACGGAGTACTGTGTTCAGTTTTCAGTACCACAACTGAAGAAAGATGTAGAGAAAAGGGTTGTGCAAGGGGTTGGAGTAGATGACCCTGAAGGTCCATTCCAACTCTATGATTCTATTATTATTGTTCAACTCTATGATTCTATTATTGTTCCGCATAATACAGAAAGCTACTCTGAAGGTGTCAGAGGGACGGAAGGCTGTGAAATGCTTTGAAGAGAGAAAAAAGATGGTCAAATGAAGAAACTCAAAACCTAGTGAATTTATCACAACTTTTTACCTACCTTGTAATGATTATCAAACTACAGAGAATTTTTGAAGGGTATAGGCTCACATTTAATGCAGCATCAACATAACCAATAGCTATAGCAAGCTTTCTAAGTGCACATTTTAATTTAGTTGCTAATTTGTTCAGCACTTTTTAGGACAACTCTATGCTACTACGATTATTATGGTATACAAGATTATTATATTTAGTGGCTTTTACACTTGCACTATAGTATGTTTCCTAACAGAAGTGGATTTGGCAGGAAAATGCTGCTAAACAATATGACATTAATGTTTATTTTTGATTTATGCTTCTTCGCACAGCAACCATAGCACAACGGGTTTAGGCCTTTCAAATAACTTTAAAACACTTTGGCAAGTTTGGACAGCACTCCTGCACAGATACAGAAATCAGAGAGAAGCAGTCATACTTAAGTTTTATTACACTGAACACAGGAAGAGCCATTTTAGAAGTTCTTCTTGCTGAATAACAATCTAGCCTTCCATACTGCGATGCATCACACAGACAAAGTATAGAGATAATCCATTTTCTAATTTAGTTAAATTACTAATTTCCACAAAGATAAGTCCCTCAAATAGCTTTAACTGTGCTTAGAATATATATCTCCACTGAGTATTCCACTCTAGACGCATCAGCCTTCTACTGTGCTTTGATTTTATTGAACATTCATAACCGCAGTTACATCAAGAAAAAATTAAATCCAAACAATAAGGACTATGTATCTGTGAAAAAGTATGATTAACCATCGAGGCATGGCGTCCCAGAGCACAGATAACCCCCTGTGGGTGGAAGCGGTTGCTCTCTGGAAGTATAAGTCGATCAGAGGAAAATAAGCAGAAGCACTGCACTATCTGTAGAAACAACTGCTCATCTGAATTTGTGGCCAGGAGAGGGGTTAGAAACCTCATCTTCTAACAGAAGTGTCTCCACAGATTTCTGCATTTTCCAGCCCACATAATATTCCTCCCAAGTGTGGCTTAAAAATGTGCAAAAACAATTTCGTCTAATATTGGCATATATGGTTTTGAGGCATAGTGTTTTCAGACAGGGCGTTTGGGGAGAGTATTTTAATGGGATCGTAAGCCACTGAGAAGAGCAGAAATAAATTAAAAGTAGTTACGCTGGCAAGCAGGGTCCAAAATACAAAAGATAACTGCTTCCCCAATGAGGAGTTTTATGATGTTTCAAAATGGAAAGTTCGCAGGCTCCCAATATCCCGACTGTTCCAGAAAAGGGACTTGGAGAAATAGAAAGAGATTATCATTTGGATACTAATATTTTCAATATGGTAAAAGGGGCACACTCAGCTCCATTCCTCGGGCTGCCACGCAGGGAATTTCACCACTACAGCAAGTACTCACTGGTCCAAAGGGGCAGGAGAGCTCATCAGGTTCAGACCAACAGGGAATCACCTGATCTGGATTCTCTGTTAGGCACAGGGGCAGAATGAGCAAAGCCACCTGTGACTCCCATGCCAGTTTTGGCAAAGAGATGAGAGGGAAGACAGAATGATCTGAACAAACCCACTTTGTTTGGTACTCATTCCAAGGCTGCTTTTGATCAAGACAGGAGATGGACTACTGTCCGCACGAACTGAGATCAGCAATAAAAACACAAACTATGTACGTCTGGCACAGTTGTTCAGTGCTTCCCCAGTCATACCAACCTCTGCCTCAGTCGGCATCACAAACAGCCTTCTGCCCTCCCCCCAACCTGTTCTCTGCCCCCTGCTGCTCAGCTGGTGGACCGAGCAGCCCTTCCTTATTTGCTCTTTCCACCTGTGTGTACTCTGACCATCCTCTCCTCCTGCCGCGGTAGCTCACTTTTCTTCCTTTGTGTTCCCTTCAATCTGCACTTGGAAGGCTGACTGGATGTGGCACCAGAGTTGCTCCTCTTCCGGTCTGAGTCAGTTTCAGTTTATCTCTTTTGCTGCTACTAAGCAGCCTCATTTTCCCTCAGTGGGCTATTTGTGGATCTCTTTCACCCTTTATCTTTTCCCTTTCTCAAAACTTTGTATCAGTTGTATATTTAAAAAATGGATGTTCTTTTCTTCAACATTTTCCTTTCCCCATTCCTACTTCCATTTCATAGGGGGGTGTGCTATTATTATTTTTACCAGTTTTTTTTTTCAGTTTAGTATTTGGTTTTGCTCTATTGGACCCTGAATAACAAACATATCCAGAATTTTCTTGGGATTCCCCACACACACCTGAGCAAACCTGGATTTATTTGGGAAGCCAAAATATGCCTGAAAAATAGGAATTTGGGGGTCTATTTTTTACTCAGATAGATCTGAATGCACACCCCTAATTTCAACCCATCCAGCACTTTCTCTTAACTCTCTTATTCTGACTCTTCTACTGCTCTCTGTTTCCTGGATCCTACATCTTTCCTGGATCCTCCTCTGTTTCCTGGACCCTCCTTCTGGTCCTTCCATGATTTGTATTTGCTTTACATACATTCACATACATTCACATAAACCCCTTTGCATTCTCCCCACCATATTTATGACTTCTCCTCTACTTCAAAAGCTATCTTTTAATTATATTGGATTGGATCCAGCCATCTCATAGTGGAGATTAAGAGTACTGGAGGCCACAGATCCTTTTCTGTATTTTCCTTCTACCCTGCGGTCTTTTTTTGACTCCTCTGCTGGTAGAAGGGAGTGGACAGAGTAATTCTCCTCTCCCTACTGAAGCCTCCTTGCCGGCATGGCTATTACTCCTTACCAGTCACACAACAGCTCTGGGAAAGTTTCTGAAAATCAATGGTGGCAGGAACAGATTATGGGAAAGTTAGGTGATCCTTGCACCTATTAGGATCCAAGCCATAGTTTCTTCATAATTCCTGCACTACACTCGCCTAATTCTCAGGCCTCATCTGTCTTTTGAATTCATTTTACTGCCAAACCAGATCCATTCAAAAGGTCTCCCTGTTGCTAGAGGTAAAACCTTCATTTGGGTCTCGAGCATCTTCCTTCTTCCTCAGCTTTTGATACTGCGCATTACTCTATGGGCTTGTGTTATTTTGCTTTTCCCCCTTCATATCTAACCATTCTTTCAAAAGTTTCTTTTTTATGGTTGTCTTCAGTTTTATACCTTTCGGATGGTGCTTTCCAGGGGCTTATGCTCTCCTTCCTATGCTTCCTTCAATTCCCTTGCATGCTCTTTCCTACCACTTCTATGTCTGTGAGTTAAAACTATTTTCCCTCTTCATTTATAACATTTAAAAAACCTTCACTGTCTCCCTATTGCATCTTATATGACTCTGTAAGAACTTAATTGCATCAAAACAAAATACTTAGGCTTACCTCCATCTCTCCCCACCCCCTTTCTGTTAACCTTGATGGTTTTCCTATTCACTCCTCTTCTCAAATTCATATGCTAGGTGTTGCTTTTTATGATTCTGCTTTATTTCTCTCTACCCACATTTAGGCTTTGGCCGTTTGCATCCTCTACAGATGAAGATTTGTTCCTTTCTGCTGATACAATTGAAGTTCTTGTTCCTTCACTTATTGCACATCTTGATTATTGCAATGATTGTCTCAATTGCCTTCTTTTATCTCTGTCCCATTTTTCTGGAATGAATGGCGTTTTTATTGTATGTACCGTGTCAATTTTATTTTGAAAACATCACTGGCTTCCACTTAATTTTGTACTCAAATTTAGAATGCTATGTTTTCATCATTTATCTCTACACTTGAACAATCTTAGGTCTCCTTCAGCAGTGAGCTCCTACTTGTTCTCTTGGTACAAGTCTCTAAATCACACATTCAGTCCCTAGCACTTTCTGTTACTGGTACTCTGAAATGCTCTTCCTGTTGGTATTCAATTCCGCTTCTTAAAATTAGTCTTTTTTTCATATGCTAACTCATTTCCTCTTTGGCGGTTGCCAACCTCTTTCTTAACATTTTATCCCCTACTCTCTCTGCCATTAAGTCCATAAGAGGAACCCTGCTGGATCAAGCCAGTGGTCCATCTAGTCCGGTCCAGCATCCTGTCTCACACAGTGGCAGACCATTTCTTTGGAAGACCCAACAATATTCCTGTTCTCTATCCAAGTCTTGTATTAGATTGTGAATCTTTGAGCAGGGGAGCCTCTCCAGCTATTGAGCAACTAGCTATAGGCTCTGTGTTAGTAGCACCAACTCAACTGTGCAGGTTATGCCCCAAACCGCACCATCTTCCCCAAGTCACTTGTTTTTAAACACAGAAAGACTATATGCATCATCATACTCCGGAAAGCAAAAGGGACACGGAAACCTAGTGGTGCTTTGCATCGCATCAAATTAAATTCTTGTTCTTATTCGGCATTTTAGTTGCCTATGTCATTTTTTTATTGTGGCCATCTTAAAACTGAATATTAACAAGACATCCCAGTTGCCCACAGATTAAAGATGAAATTTCACTCTTAACAGATTCAGAACTGAAGCCAAGGAGTATCTTTAGAATCATAGAATCATAGAGTTGGAAGGGGCCATCCAGGCCATCTAGTCCAACCCCCTGCTCAACGCAGGATCAGCCCTAAGCATCCTAAAGCATCCAAGAAAAGTGTGTATCCAACCTTTGCTTGAAGACCATCTCTTTGAAAGACCCTTTGCCTCTCATCTTCATGTCATTATGAGCCCTCTAGCAAAATGCATCCTCACTATGTTAAAAAGTAAACAGGCATCAGAGCTGTAACCAAAGCCTCCATAAACATTACTCCAAGATGTATATACAGACTACCTTTTAAAAGCACCTTTGGAATCTATGGCAACAAATTTTGCTAGCTTTACAACCTCCAGTCAGAAAAAAAACACAATTCTCTTACAATGACATTTGTTGCACAAGCCTGAGAAGCAAGGGTTTTTTTTTAAATCATAAGTGTTAAATAGTCTAATAAAGCAATGTTGTATTCAAACAGTTCCTGAACGAACAACCAGGCACAGCAACCTCACACCAGAACCCACAAGTCAGGAAAAACAACTAATCTTCTATTTGTGGACGGATAGCCGCTGTGACTCTGTCACTGTTGTAGAGGCAAAGGAGGACAGTGTAATGCCCAAGCACACAGAGAAGTGATACTAAATATTCTCCAGACTGCTGAATAAGAGGAATAGCAAGTTTGACTAGCTTTTGCGCAACCGTCTAACAACTGTCAACAGAGACTGCTCCAAAATGGAAGACATTTCTACACGGCATTGTTATTTGGGGAAAAGGGGAGGGGTTAATAGCAGAGGTAGGAAAAATCACTCTCCTCAAGTAGCTATTAAACTACTAAGTTTCTGCTACTGAAAACAGTTAACGTCCCAACTGGATATAAATAAGATATTAAGTCACTGCAGGGTTTTTGGGAGGGAGGGGGTCTTCAGGTCCCAGCTGTCTTATGGCAACCTGTATGGGCATTTTCCAGCAAGAGATATCCACAGGTAGTTTGCCATTGTCTGCCTTTGGGCAGCAAGCCTAGGTTAGACGATCAGCCTAACCTAAACTGAGACTGTTTCCGCACTGGGAAATTCACTGTCCCGGCTCCCATGCAGGAGTACAAATCGGGGGGTGGATGAGGCACACCGGGCCAAATGCTCCCCCGTGTGGGTGCAGGAAGAGGTGGGGAAACCTGCCACGACTAAAACTCCAGCCGGCAGTCCGGCATGAAACTTCCAGTGCATAAATGGTCTAAGAGGGCCTACCTACCCACGGGCACCATTTCTTGCATGCAGTATGCCGGGCTAACACATAAAAAGAAGCAATTACACACATGTACTTTTATGTCACACTCTGATGTGAAATAAGTAAGCTTTCTATTACTATGGAGGATCACCAAAAGACCCCATAACAAAATCATGAAAATACTAGGCTCCCCAATGGAGCTTCTAGGAATGTGGCAACCTGAGATTTGTCCTGCAGTGGCGAGGCACTTATTTGGTACACCTTGTTGCTCATTGTTCATTAACAACAGCAGGCGTCTCCCCTTTAGCCAGCAGAAGGGAGGAAACAACGGCTTGCCACTGAAGCATTTCCACTGAAGGCGACTACATAAAGATAGAAATGAGTGGAGATTAAGTTCAAGGGCCGTAAATGCTGGTTTGCCGTGACCGCTTCATCTATAAAATAAACCGGCTTCTGGCAGATTTGCATGCGTGTAATGGTCACTCCTTAAATCATCCTACGAAACACGGAAAGCTCATGATAAAGTGAAGAGTTGGGACACCCCGTGATAAATGCTCTCGCCCTTTGCTTGCTCTTTGTACCCATGGAGTCACTCAAACTCTAAAATAATTCTAAGTTAGTAAGGAAGGTTCGCTTCCTAAGGCTGCGTTGTTGTTTTTTTCCTGATAAGTACAGACTGGAAAGAATTTGGAAACACTTAGGCTGAAATTCATTGTTTCTACCACGGCGACTAGAATGGCCATCACTCACTTCTTCCCAGTATCTCCTCAATCTGACAAGAAGAGGTACAGCTGCAAAGAGTATATCATTGTGTGTGTTTTTAGGATAAAAGCACCTCTCTGCAGTAATCCATGTAGCAACTCTTCATTGCTGAAAGCCAGAAACATGCCCATGTGCAGCTGGGGCCGAAAGTTAAAATGGGATACACATTTTACAAAGGCAAACTGAAATATATCTCTTCAAAGGGCAAGAGAATTCACTCTGAATACTTGTAAACTATGTGGCTCCCTCTTGTGCTTAATAGGCCACATTTCAGCACACCAAAAATCCCGCATTATGCTATACACATCTAGGATATGTTCACCCTACAGCAGGGGTAGGTAGTCAACCTGTGGTCCTCCAGATGTCCATGGACTACAATTCCCATGAGACCCTGCCAGCTAACGCTGGCAGGGGCTCAAGGGAATTGTAGTCCATGGACATCTGGAGGACCACAGGTTGACTACCCCTGCCCGACAGTGTGCCGTCCGTGCTCATAAAATGGTAATGCAGATGTCCAAGAGATGTACAGAGGCTTGTGCTGGAAGAAAATTAAACTCTTCAAAAGTAACTAACAGCAAGCTTAGTAACCATTTCCCTGCTATTATGCAAGTGGCGCCTCAAGAGATCCAGCCAGCCTCTTTACCTACATTTCAGGTATCAAATTATTTAAACTGACTCAGTGCGGGCCTTTGCTTGGCTGAAGAAGTTATTTTTGTCAGCTCAGCCTCACACCTGCTGTTAGCTGTCCAGCCAGACTAACGTTTATCTGGCAACTGGAGTGAAAGCGAAGGAGTCTCGCTGCTGCCATCTGCATTTCGACTCCTCATAGCAAGAAGAAAAAATTATAAATGCATTCCCCCCCTCCCCCTCCCCCTCCCCCTCCCCCTAGGTAGTCCACTGCCTTCATTGCTCTTCCCCGAAAAAAAAAATTAATGAAACCAGCTAGCCGAACATCTGAACCTGCTGTAAATCATCTCACTGGTTAATACAATTAACCAGAGGGGAGAGCCCAACTCCTCGCTCAGTCACAAAACTCACTGCATGACCTTGGACTACTCAGAACTCAACCTCACAGGATTCTTTCAAGGAAAAAAAAAAGGTGATCTTTAAACAAGTTGCCCGGTACTTATTGGAGGAACATGGGATACAAAAGAGAATAATAAGCATTGTTGTCTTTTGCAGCCCTAACTTCGAGTGTTAAGATTGCTTTATATTTTCGATTGCAATATATCTGTTCTGCCTAGGGATGCCGGCCTCCAGGTAGGAACGGAACATTCCCCAGAATCCCAGCTTATCTCCAGATTACAGAGATCAGCTCCCTTGGAGATAATGACAAGCAAGGTGGATTCCATGGCATTGTACACCGCTGAGGTCCTGTCCTCCGTGGGCTACATCCCTAATTTCCAAGACTTTCCAAGACATGGAGCTGGTAACCCCCCCCCCCCCCCACACACACACACGCGCACTGCCGGCAGTCAGGGGGACAGGGCAACACTAGCTCTGCATCAGTCTTTCTCAACTTAACATGTTTGAAGGCCTGATCAAGGCGTTTTATGTTTGATGATGATGACTTGGATCCAGAGCAAAGTTTCCACATGTGCTAGAGTTTGCGCATAAAGAGAAACACACACACAAGGCCACACACAGTAGCTGCTTGTGCAAGCTTACTGTATCCCCACAACATAGTGTGCCACCAATTTCTGAGCACCATGACACTTAGACTGTTTATGCACTGGGAACGTCACTGCCTCAGCTTCCATGCAAAAACACAAATCTGGGGTGGATGAGGTGCCCCAGGCCAAGTGCTCCCCCGCGTGGGTACAGGAAGAGGTGGGGCAACCTGCCGTGACTAAAACTCCAGCCTACAGCCCAGCACGAAACCTCCAGTGCATAAACGGTCATCGGGAGGAAAGTGCTAGATGCTGTAAGAGATCTTGTGTGAACAGAACTGCCCTTAAGTGCATTTATCTTTCTGCTTGTGCACTTCTGGATTCAAAGCAGTATGTGGGGAATGCCATTTCAAATATTTCTTCAAATATTTCAGCTACATTTGGTACAGAAACATATCCAAGCTTTCATAGCGGCTACCTGCTATTCCCTTTCCTGAACTCATGGGACTTTTGTTTGTTTCCAACAAATTCTTCTTAACTTCCATGTCTGAAGCTTAGTGAAGCCAACTTTATGGAGCTCTATACAGGTTAGTTATTTAAAATATTTATACACTCACCTTTCTCCAAGGACCTAAGGAGGTTATAATTGAAAAGCTTGTGATCCTTCCAAAGGCTCATTTTATTCATTATAACCTGGGCTGTGTCCAGACTTCTTTGGATGCTGCACTATGGCAGTCATTTGCAACAGTACTGTCGATGCATTAACACTCGGCTGTGAATGATTCTGACAGTGCAAAGACAACATAATTTCCCTGGATACTTTAAACCGCAGTCATCCTACCCTAAATATGAGTTCAACCACTACTTATTGCATATGGCCAAAGGCTGTTACAACTGAGCACGAAGGACAGAAAGCATGAATCAAAAATAACATTGCTAAAACTTATTCCTTAGATTTCTATACCATCCTCCCATAAGGCTCGGGGCAGTTTACCTAAAACAGAGGAGTATACATTGTAACCGTAACAATAATCATAATGTAACAATAACAATAACAGTAAGAACCAGTGTTGAACAATAATATGACAATTAACAATACAATAGACTTTTTAAACAGAGCCTGTAGGACAGGGGTAGTCAAACTGCGGCCCTCCAGATGTCCATAGACTACAATTCCCTGGAGCCCCTGCCAGCGAACATCTGGAGGGCCGCAGTTTGACTACCCCTGCTGTAGGAGGTCAGTTGGGTTCAGGATGTGGATGTCTGTGATGTCTGCGGGGCTAGCTGAACGGTGTTGTGTCTGTCAGCCTCAGCCAAATGCCTGGTGGAGGAGCTCCCTTTTGCAGGCCCTGCATAATTGTGAGAGTTCAGGAAGGGCCCTGATCTGTTCAGAGAGCTCATTCCACCAGGTGGGGGCCAGGACAGAGAAGGCTCTGGCCTTGATTGAGGCCTGACTTCTTCTTTGAGGCCAGGGATCTTCAGCCAGTTGGTGTTGGCAGAGCATAATGCTTTTTTTTTTGGGGGGGGGGGTACAGGCAGAGCGGCAGTCTCTCAAATGCACTGGGCCCCGATCACGTATGGTCTTGAAGGTGATTTCCAGAACCTTAAGCCTGATCTAGAATTCAACTGGGAGTCAGTGAAGTTGTTGAAGGGCAAGCCAGGTGTGGGATCGCCATGGTGTGTTTGTGAAGATCCTGTATCTGAGAGAACAAAAATCAGCTTCACTGCTGCTTAGAAAAAACCTTCAAGAGGACTGTGAGAAATTTTGTTCTACAATCCATATAGATGAGGCACGACAAATATGAGGTGAATTGTCCAGAACCGGAACACCACAGTTCTTTAATATGAAGTAAAATTGGTTCTGGGAGTATTAACAAGTAAGCAAAGCTGTTGGCATGATCTGGAATCAAACAGACATAAAAGCAATTCTGATATTGTAATGCTAGACAGATAGGAGGCCCTGCTGTATTCCCTTTTAGTCAATTTAAACTTGGGGAAAATTTGGAGCTAGAGACTGACTATGTATCTGTAGCAGCATCATACTTAAACATACATTAACACATGAAGTTTCCTTGTACTGGAACTTATCCTTGGTCTATCAAGGTCAGTACTGTCTACTCAGGCTGGCATGACTTTCCAGGGTATCAGGGAGAGGTCTTTCACATCATCTGACTCTTAACTGGAGATGTCAGGGATTGAACTTTGAACCTTCTGCATGCCAAGGAGATGCCCTACCATTGAGCCATGGTCCCTCCCAGTCCTGAATATTGGTACTGGCCATGGAGGTACCATGAGTATTGTCAAATATGGTACAGCAATGAAGGATTTTGTAGTAGCAAGCCTCTAAGGGAAGAAAAATTGAGACTAGCAGAACAATGTTGCTGGACACCAAAGTCTCACCTGCATGTACCAGGAAAGTTAACTCAGTTTAATGCATGAGGCTGCAAACACACACAAGACACAATTGATACTATGGGGGAATTAACTTTAATTCACTCTGAGACCTCTATGCCTTTTGCATACACTTCATAAGGGAGGAATTTGTAAAATAACACTGATCAGAGTATGATATTTCACAGATTCCCCTGATGAAGCAAATAAAAATATGCTTAGGGGGTCTCAAGAATGTACTGGGCTAGATGGGGCCAGTGCACTAATTGTCTCTTGTTCTTTGCTCCAATCTTTGTGCAGCCCATTCACCCTTTCTCACTCCTTGAGCTGAATCAAAACTCGACCCATCTAGTCCAGTACATCTGTTCTGAGTAGTAGCAGTTCACCAAGGCCTGTTTAAGTTACCCAAGATTCTTTAACTTGAATTGCCAAGGCAGAAAAGCTTGACAAAGTTAGCTAATTTCTTTCTATAGGCTGGCAGTGAATAGCTCTGGTATGATTCGGAGATGGACAAACATCTTCTCCGGAATTACTTGCAAAGCTGTGTTGCCTACAGAACCTGGCAGCAGTCCAAGACCCGTACTTTAAGAACGAGCCTTCTAGAAAGCTTTCAGAGGCTTATTTGGCAGCTAGTAACTGTATGGATGTATGCAAATTGAAAATATTGACGATACAAACAAATATGACATTTTGCAGTGGCTTAGTGCACAAATCGGGATGTACTCTGAATCAAATTTTATCTCAACCAAAAGCCAACAACTTTTCTCTCAGTCTCTCTCTCCCCTCTCCTTTCTGGAAAGCAGGGATATCAGAGTTATTTTACAGGTTAGCTTTAAGAACTACTGCCAATGCCTGTGAACTGCTTTAAACTCCTAAACGTTCTAAATATAGAATTAGTGAATAGCCATACAAGACAAGCCTAAACTTTCCCTACCAGGTAAAATGACTAAAATGAGATTATCGTACCTTGGTCACATTATGAGAAGACAACAGTCACTGGAAAAGACCATAATGCTAGGAAAAGATGAAAGGCATCAGGAAGAGGAAGAGCCACCATGAGATGGATTGAAGCAAACAAGCCAGCCATGACCCTCCATTTGCAAGTCAGAAGTGATTCAACAGCCCTGGTTCTGACATGGAGGCAAGCAATTGCAAACAAGCTCTGAATGTCTCTTGCCTTAAAACCCCACAGGGTCACCATAAGTCAGCTGTGACTTGGTGGCATTTTTCTTCCAACACACACAGCAGGCTGTTTCACCTTGGTGCTTTTCCACACAAGCTTTACGAGGCTAAAGGTGATTTTGGACTATTCAATGAAGTACCAAGTTCTTACCTAGATATTTCTAAGGTTGAATATGCTCCCATGTCTCATGTCTTTAACTTACAAGATGTAGGATAGCCAAAGGGAATATCACAAACTGAAACAGTCACATTTACACCCAAGACCGAGAGTCTGAATGCCATCTTCAGCACTCTACTCCCACCAAATGTCACCAAGCACAACCATCCAGATTCATCCCTTAGGCCGCCCCTGAAATACCCAAGGCATAGGTGCAATGGTATTACTTGCACTCACATCCAGCCCCCATTACAGATTGCTTCCTCCATCCCTTTGGAGGGTCTGGCAATCACAACAGACATTACATCATTCACAAAGCATGGAAGGACCTGAACCGGCACAAAATGGTAGGTGCATCAGGGCTTTCTTAATGCTCCAATGTCTGCCGAGCCATATCGTACAAAACGCTGGAACAGTTGACTACAAGCCAAACCTCACAATCTGTGATCACTGTGCCTGCCTCAAGTCAAGCAAGGACAACACCGCACCTACTGTCTCCATGGCTTTAATGCAATATGCATTTTAAGAGGCCCCCGTCGAAGAATATACCCAAGATGCCCTATTGTTCCTCAAAAGTACACATTTCACTTGGGAATGGTGACAACATGATGATCACACTTGTCTGCTTTCAAACATCAGTAATAGACATCATCTAGATATCATTCAATGGTACATGTCACTAGCTGTGAACTAGGATGACATATGGCAGTGATGAAGACTAGTTGACCCATCAGCTAGAACAAAGCTAGGTGCCTAGTATTGCCAGTTTTTCTTTAAAAAGCCAGAACTTATCTGTGACATTGGCATCACATTAATATAACACCTTCTGTTCCATTGGGGGGTGGGGGGGGGAGGAGAATATGAATATTCCAAGTTCTATTGGAACTTGGTTCTATTACGATATCCTAGATCTGCCCAGACTACTGGCAGACTATCAAAGTCAGTACTGTCTACTCAGGCTGGTATCGCTTTTCAGGCAGAGGTCTTTCACATCATCTGACTCTTAACTGGAGATGTCAGGGATTGAACCGTGAACCTTCTGCATACCAAGCAGATGCCCTGCCACTGAGCCATCAGTTACGTGTCCCAACTAATATGTGTCCCAAGCAGTACTAGAGCAACAGAGCAGTCTGGAGGAAAGAACTGATAGTCTTGGCAAACAGAGAGGATGAAATAAAAAGGGAATATGCTCAGGAGATCGACGCGAACACTATGGAAACCCAGTAGTGACATTTTTCATATCCTCTGTTAAAAAAAAAATCTCATGCAGCTTTAAAGGCAAACAGGGACTCTTTTGTCTAGCCTGCTTTACAAAGTGTTTTTATGATGACATTTGGTACAGAACTTTCATTTCAAAATATTAAAAAATTGGAAATAATTGCAAAATAGACATTAAAATTCAATAAAGATAGGAAGGAAGTAGATTATGTTTCAACTGAGATTTTGTCCCATTAAGCGTTGTGTGTTGCTGCAGGGCGCACCCATTTGTACACTGAAGGCATTCTTTGCAGTCAAGTACTGAAGAAGGCCGAAGAGTTACCCAAGAAGTGCAGCTTGTGTGGTGCACTGGTTGCAGTGTCAAATTAGGATCTGGGAGTCCCAGTTTCAAGCCTCCACTTTGCCACAGAAGCTTGTTTTGTGACCTTGGGCCACAGTCAACGCACACAGCCTAACCTACTTCACAGGATTGTTGTGAGGATTAAATGGACAAGAGAAAATGCATTTTAATACACACAAAAATGACGTCTGACAGAATGTTCTCTCAACGCGCTTTGACTGAATGGCCAAATGTGAATAGTTTTCCTAGGTTAGAAGAAAAGACTGCATTACTCATAGGTAGCCCACGTTACGTTACGTGAGTGGAAAATAACTAGACGGCAAGTAGCTGGATGTGTGCAGCCAACAAAAAGTGAAAAACGTATGGCGTACTGATTTCACTGGGCTTGTAATCTTTTACTACAGTCATACTTATGGTTTCAAATGGAAGTAAAGGACTTTATTTCTGTGCTAACGCAATTTACTCCCCAGCCCGGCAGTGTGGACAGCACAGAAAGAGAATATTTTACTGCTACAGCAAAGTATTTCTCCCCCTTAAATGGTTCGTTCTCTAGCAACAAGAATTAAGATATACACCTAATTTATCTAAAGCAGGGGCTGGCATATTGTATATGGGAGGAAATGATGGGGTGAAGCCAAGATCTGCCATCCACCCACTGTCCTTACCTGACTGAGACCCCTGCATGGGAACACAGCGGGCATAGCTTCATCGCAACGAAAATATTAAACAATGAACATATTAAGATTCCATAATGAAATAACCATTTCAGCACTGCTTTAACAAGACAGTGGGAATCTCTCTGCAGCCCCTGGGACTAGCCTTTGCTGCATCATGGTTTTACCCAAGCCACAAATATTACGGCTTCAGTTTCACACGCTTACCTGAATAACTTTGTAGAAATAGGCATACTGTCGAGCGGTATTTTTATATTGGCTGAAAACATCGTGAATGGCCTGAGTTAACTGAAGATACTGAACCTCATCTTCTTCAAAGTAAAGTGGGGTGTTGTATTCACTTGGGAGAGTCTGGATGTAAGGCAGCCAGAAAGAATTAGGGTTGCATCGCTCACAAAGAAGGTGGAATGCTAAGGTGATGTTGCCCATGGCTTGGAGAATTCGGTCTTGGGAATACAAGGACCCTTGGGAAGAAATGAACCCACAAAGAAATTTAGTCTCTTTTGAAACATAAATTCCTAATTCATTTCATGACAAAACTGTGGTCAGGCTGTCAATTTTTAATCTTATGACATAGATCGTTATATTACTGTAAAATATTTAAACCAAATCTAGAAAACACTGGCCAACTGACCAAAGGTTTTTAAAGCACTGTAGCACTGGCTGACTATATGCTAGCATCCTGACACATAAACTTCTCTAAGACCTTATGGGAACTTACACATGGAATACTGTATTGGAGGTGCTTGATACAAGGTAAATGCATCACTGCAGTGTTCGCGTGGCCATCAGGAAACAGTTCCTTCTGATTTGTGAGCTTCTTTAAGCAGTTAGAAGCTCAGTAGCCATTTCTATTTGCCAATCCACAGTGTTGTTAATTAATAACTTCCACATAAATGTGCTGCAAGAGTATCAGTAAATATACCCAGAAGCTCTTCTTACCTAAGACTGAATTTTTAGCTGACTCCACAGTCATCAGCAATTTTCTAGGAACCCAGAGAAAAAGTTCTTCAGCCTAGAAAAGCAACAAAAACATTTAGTCACATACATCTGGCATATGTTAACGTGGAGCATTAGGAATTCTTCTCTCCTTCTCACAAATACCATATGCCGGGTTTTTTAAAAGCCTTGCCTACAGAGACTAGCAATTGCTCTCCAGCAAGGACCAGGTGAACAAATACCTGAGCTAAAGGAAAAGCTGGCCAAGTGCTGTCATTGGCCCATATGCTGCTCAAGAGATCAGGCATTGCCACTTTATGCTGAGTGTGTATACCACTGGCTCTCATTTGACCTAAGGGCAGTTAGCAACCTTAAGGATGAAATAAAGATAAGACAACTACCCAGAATATTGTCCATTCCTGGCTAATGAGCACTCACTGAGTATGTGCCCAATTTCCTTACAAGAGAAAAAGCATAGCCTTTTCCCCACTGACAAAAAAGAACGGGAGACAGAAGCAAGCAGAAGGAGACAACACAAGGCCATCCAGCAGCAATATTTTTAACATTTATTTTATTAATTAAAGCATTTATATGCCTACCTTTCCTCACAGTTCAAAGTGGCTTACAAATGCACAATTAAAAACAGCAATAAAACACTAATTCTTCTATACCTCAATTTTCTTCTCCTTCCTCTTAGCAGAGATACAAGGAAGGAAATACAGCCCCAGTCCCCAGGCTACAAAGAGATCCAAGGGAAAAAGCTGATTGCACAAACAAATAAGCAAGTATAAGGGAGGACAGGGAGGCAGTCCCTGAATCAATCCACTGCTGTACAACAACAGGATTGGATTACCGTATTTGCCAGCGTATAAGACGACTGGGCGTATAAGACGACCCCCCAGCATTTCCACTCAAAATATAGTTTGTTACATTACATTACAGTACTATGGGCCACTATGGGCAGCTATGTCTATCCCAACTGAAGTGCACCCGGCGTATAGGACGACCCCCCCCCACTTGGAGGCATGTTTTTCAGGGGGGGAAAGTAGTCTTATACGCCAACAAATACTGTAAATGAAGTACTGTTTAAGAGTGCACTGTTACCTCCATCGGATCCCAAGTCATTTATCCCAGTGGTTCTCAACCTGGGAGTCAGGACTCCTTTGGGGGTCAAATGACCCTTTCACAGGGGTCACAGCAGGGTGAGCAGCTTAAGCAGCGGCCACTGCTGTTGCCACTCTTCCTGAAGGAGCCCACCAATTTATATACAACCATGACCAATGGATCTTCACCCCATTGGTCAGTTTTGGTTTAATTTCTGTGAAAGAACACTTGCATAATGGTATGGTTGGGGGTCACCACAACATGAGGAACTGTATTAAAGAGTCACGGCATTAGGAAGGTTGAGAACCACTGATGTATCCAAACAAAACATTTATTTATGTATTTATTTATAATTGGACTTTTAGACCCCCACTCTCGGATCACTCCTGGCAGCTTTCATTAAAAACCTAAAATGGTAAAATAGAATTGTGTTCGTTTAATAGAATTTAGCAAACAAATAAAGGTAGAAATGCATTTCCTCCCCTTCATTGCTTTTCCAGATCTGGAGCTGTGATTGTGACAAGGTAGACTGATCATACCTGACCCGGATGGCCCAGGCTGGCTCAAACTTGTCAGCTCTCAGAAGCTAAGCAGGATTGGATCTGGCTAGTACTTGGATGAGAGAGTGCCAAGAATCAGGCAATAGCAAGCCACCTCTGGACATCTCTTTGCCTTGAAAACACTCTGTGGTCACCACAAGTCAGCTGTGATTTGATAGCCCTTTTAACTGTCACACTGAGCAAACCTCTAACAAGTGCTTCTATACATCAGCAAATAGGCCAAAAATAAACTGGGGGGGAAGCACCTGAGAACTTTCTGTATATTGTTCTATAATATAAATGAATCATAAATGGAATAAACAAAATTGAAACTCTGCATCTGAAAGCACAGGTCACCTGTTGGAATGTGAAGAGCACCTTTTTTGTCAAAAAGCTGATTAACTCCTTTTGAGGGAGCGGTAGTGGTGGGAACAAAGGGAAAAGAGAATATCTAGAGATCTCTGGGTCTGACCAATGGCTCAGACAGAATCAACAGCTAATGATTCATAACTAGGCAGTAACAAGTGTCCCAAATTCGATCTGCTGCTGATTCAGTCTTCTAATCTGCAAAACAAGCACTTCATTGAGGGATCTTTTCCCACGCCGAGTATCTTTACCAGTTACCTTCTACTCACCTTTATCTCTCGTGTAGCTTTCAAACCAAAGCCCTCTTCACCAAAATTGGCCACTTCAAAACCTTCTGTGGATGCACCGTTCTCTCCAGCCCACTTTATTAGCTCAGCAAAATAATCTTCTCTTTTCCCATCAAAGGTGACAGACAAACCTATGTGTATATTTGATGTCAAAGAGAAACAAATGGTGAGCCTTCAGGAGAATATTTACCAGTTTCCCAATGCAGTTCTGCTGAGAGATTACCAAAATTCATATGTTCATAGTAGCTTGATACTGCACAACAGATATCTGATTTTCATCTACTGAGAGGCAGCTCTCAAGAATACTAGAGAGACTTGGTAAAAAAAAAGTGTCAGGGAAGCAAAGCCCTTTGGTAGTTTGTACTAACTAGGCTGGATTTACAATGCCAATCATTCCCTGCCAATAAAGGTCACATGGTCTCAGAGTGGCGTGAAGCATTACTGGATGCAGTTTGGTAAAATAATGAATTTATTTCATGTTAGACTGAAGGGAACTTTAAAAAGTTGTTCTCAATGGCACAATTTAAAAACCTATAGGCTTGGTCCCTAAGCGCATCTATATATGATTGTCTCACCTTGATTCCCAAGGGATACACAAGTACCTGATAATTAGTCCTGGAATTATATTCCATCATTGGAATATAAAACATATATGTTTGTATTATGTTGTTGTTGTAATGTGCATTTTAGCATTTGCTATATAGCTATTATACAGTTCAGCTTCATGGCCAACCAAAAAGGATTAGCTACTTATGGCAACATAAAAACATGAACATATAAAATCAAATAAAGATACAACTGAAAGCATCAACTTGCTGGCTGATCACATGGATTCTCCATGAATCCCTTTTTTAAGTCTCTCAACCTCGGCAGCCCATCTGACAACAAATTTACTAAATGCGAGAGTAAAAGCTTACTCTTATCCATTTCATCAGCTCCCCATGTTCACAAATAAAGGCATGACCACCCTTTAATAAGTAGTGACAAATATTTTCAGTTTTGGACACACTAGCCCTGGCAGGTCATTCTTAATGCTTCTGTTTTAAAAACTGGGTAGGCACTGCTTGAAATGCCTTTAATGATTCAAAAAATGCAAACTAAATTATTAATGATTGTATGATTTGATCATTGCGTTGATTTTGCAAACTAAATCAGGTTTTTGTAAACTAGATCAGGTTTTTGTAAACTAGATCAGGTTTAAGGTGCTGGTTTTAACCTTTGAGGCCTTACGTGGTCTGAGACCTGTCTAACTACAGGACCGCTTCGCTATGCATCCTCGGCATTTTGCTCAGCACATTTCTACTTGCTGGTGGTCCCTGGGCCCAGGTAAGTGCTCCTCGCCTCAATCAGAGTCAGGGCCTTTTTGGTATAGAGCCGGTTTGGTGTAGTGGTTAGGAGTGCGGATTTCTAATCTGGTGAGCCAGGTTTGATTCTGCACTCCCCCACATGCAGCCAGCTGGGCGACCTTGGGCTCGCCATGGCACTGATAAAACTGTTCTAACCGAGCAGTGATATCAGGGCTCTCTCAGCCTCACCCACCTCACAGGGGGTCTGTTGTGGGGAGAGGAAAAGGAAGGCGACTGTAAGCCACTTTGAGCCTCCTTTGGGTAGAGAAACCAACTCTTCTTCTTCTTCCTTCTTCTTCTGGCCCTGGCTCCAACCTGTTGGAATGAGCTGCCAGTGGAGTCCCAGCCCTTATAGGCCTGGAAAACAGTGCATTCCACCAGGTATTTGGATGAGACCAGGGGCTGCACTCTTACTATCTAATGCCCCCTCAAACCGCTGGTTTCCCCGGACTGTACCCCCCATCCGAGCTGGCCTGGAACCGGGTACTTCTACTCTTGTGATCCCAAAGCTCCTGGGGATAAGTTTGATGGAGCCAGTAAGCGACTGTTGTTTAATTTTAAATATATTAACGTTTAGGTTTTTAATAATTTTATTGTATTGGGTTTTATCTAGGCCTGTTGTAAGCCATGCCAAGACCATTATGGAGAGGGACAGCCCAGGAACTCAACAAATAAATAAATAATTCTTTATCTCTCACAAGATGCCCCCCACAAATCTTATTTATGTATCTGTACAAAAAGAAACACACAACAAATAAAGGAAGTCTTCATAGCAGTCGTTCTAAGGAGTCGAAATAGTTTGTGACATGCACACACACAAAAAGCTGAACACAAGGATTGTCTCCCAAGAAAATTCTGGTTCCCACCCAAATTATTCAGTAGCTAACATTGTAAAATGAAATTGCCTAGGCTCTATACCTCAACCACATTCTAACAATACACATCCTCTGCAAATATTGTCATTTGGCTTTAGATGCTACCCTCCTTTATCCTCTGGAATTAAATGCCAAATAATTATACATGCTGCAGTCTTACTTACAAACGCTGAACAATTAGTTAGCATTAGCTAAATATGGAACAGTTCAACAGCTGCAGACTCACAGTAGCTTTTGCTCAAGACCAACAGTGGTATGTTTTAAGAGACGGGACTAACAAATATTATAAACATAAATAAAAATAATCCCATATTTAATAATTGAGTACTTAACAATACTTGAAAGTGGGTCTGTAAATTGTGGACCATCATCGCTACCCCAAAGCTCTACAATATCAGCTGATCCTTTTCAAATACTTGAGTATAATAGGCATCACCTTTCTGAGAAAAACTAAACACTGTGACATTTTGAAGTTTAGAATGCATATTAACTTCAGCTGCTGATTTAAAAAAAAATAACACTTCTGATCATGAACAACTAAAAGGCTCTATTCTCATTTACCTTTCTGTTTTTTACGGATTCTCTCAACAAGAGCTCGTATCTGCTGATATTCTTCCCATTCCTTTCCTGGACCTGCAGTCGGACTGCTGCATTCTGGAAGCATAAATACAGAATGAATGCTGTATTCAATTATATTTAGCCTTTCACCTTTTCTCAACATCAAGAGAATTATATACGGATGGGTAACTTTAATTTCATAACCTTCGGTTAGGCAATCACACCAGAACTTTTAAGTTTGTAGAGGACAAATGTCTGAAAATTCAGGGCTCCAGGGTAGAACCTGGACAGATTAATCTGAAGTTTTCATTTTCAAGTTAAACTACTCAACTGAAATTAATTCAGCATTGGCCCTTTTCCACATTTATTCACATTTCCACCTGCCTCAGAAGGTAAGGATATTAAATTAAACTTACTCTGTAATAATTCGCTAATTAGATTTAGCATTTCTTTTGGCGAAACCACTGCAGTAGCTCCAGTACCCGACTTCTGAGTTTTCACTCTGCTTTTCTTCCCCATCTTCCAACTTGAAGAAAACAGGAGTTAAATAAGTATAGGTTTTCTACTACCACGCAAGTTTTTTAAATATAATTATTTTGCATCGCAGATTCCATAATATTAAATACTTTGGAAAGAAAAAGGGAGGATAAAGTAGTTAGAGCCCAGAAAATACTTTTAAAACTTCAAAGATTTATTTCTTCAAAACTTTTTTAAAAACTGGCACTTATCTCCTATAACTTAATCATACATTAAAGTCCCCTGGTGTATCTGGATCACCTTTTAGTAGGCCAACAAACCCATTAGTTAATCACACCAATGTCTGCATCAGTAACATCTATATGCTATTAACCAATCATGGTCCCTGTCTGTGGATAGCTAAATCTGCTGATGGGGGCCACACACTGGGGGAGCTTCCTATGTGTCCTAAAACAGGGGTAGTCAACCTGTGGTCCTCCAGATGTCCATGGACTACAATTCCCATGAACCCCTGCCAGCGTTTGCTGGCAGGGGCTCATGGGAATTGTAGTCCATGAACATCTGGAGGACCACAGGTTGACTACCCCTGTCCTAAAATACATGTTGGAAGAGGCCAGGACCTAGATCCAGCAGCAATGGCACAGCCTGAGAACACTGCTGGGCTCAGAGATAGCTGGAGTCACATGGGACATGATGCCAGCAGTGTCACAACCTGTGCTGCCACTGGCCCTGTGTGGCTCTCAGGCTTCACTGCTGCTGGGCCCAGCAGTAGTAGTAGCAGTAGCTGTGCTGTGGAATCACACTGGGTCCAGCGGTGGCAGTTGAAGCTGAGATGCTGGCAGAGTATGCTACTGGCTACAGCAAAGCCACTGGTAGCTTGAAAATGACAAGGGGAAAGCCTCTGCTGGCTCACTTGGAAAAGCTCCAGATGAGCCAGCAAGGACTCTCCTTCCACCCTGCTCTCTGAGGTTCATCCAGAGCAGCTCCAGGGTAGTAAGGACACTATCTCCTCATCAGCAATCCAATGTGCTGCACAGAGCTGGTTGGGAGGGGGGCGAGTGGGGAGAGAGACTCTGCTGGCCTACCTGGAGCTGCTCTGGGTAAGCCACAGTAAGCTGTCAGGCAGTCCGGAGCTCCACAGGGGGGTTGGAGGGGAGGAGATAGTTTTACCCCATGCGAGTCTTGCTAGTTCCCACTGTACATATTATATCTTAAACAACAAGATAAATAGGGGTTTGATTCCCCCCCCAAAGCAGACGTTCACTAGCAAAACAAGAATAAGGCCTATGAAAATAAGCTGCAGCAACAAAACATTTGATGACTTATACCCTTATCAGACTTACTCCTGAACTGTAAACTTAGAAATTAAGACCCATTGATTTCAACAGAATTTGGGTAGCTGTGTTGGTCTGAAACAGCAGAACAAATTTAGAGTCCAGTGGCACCTTTTTATTACAAAAGAACTTCAGGAACATAATGGAAAGGGAAACTGCTGAATTGCAAGTTGTTACAACATTTAGAACAATAGAATCCCCAGGACTCAACAAGGACATTGATTTCTTAACTCAATATATACGCTAATGCATTCTTAATAAGCCCTTAGAAAGACCTAATGTCCTCTGTATTTTAATTTATCTCTTATTTTGAATAACTGATTTGAACAAATAGATTGTACTGTAACTTAAGAAAGGTATTGGTTTCTTAACCTCCCTACATATGCTAACCTACATTCTCAACAATCCATCAGAAAGGCCAAATGTTCTCTGTATTTTAATTTATCTCTTAACTGGAATAAATGATTTGAGCAATTAGATTGTATGTAATTATGACTAATATAATGCAATGTAGTTTACAATACTACATATAGGTTTTTTCTGGTCTGTGAAATAGCCAAATGTTCTACTTCAAAGAAGTTGATGCCCTAGGATCAGGACAAGCAGGGGGCAAAAGGGCAAGATCTCTGCTGACTACTGTCAGCTACTGATTATCTATTTGCCCATTATGTCTTAATAATGTAGCATATTTATTATATGCCAAATGTTACTTCAGACCACCACGGCTACTCATTTGGAAATCCAAATTGCTGTTTTTCCCCCTATTTATCTCTGGAATCCATTAACCATTTTCATTATGCTGTATGTTAATCTATCCTCACACTCTACCTATAAGTTTGAACTGCTGACTTCCGTTCCATATTCTATCTGAAGAAGTGTGTGTACACGAAAGCTTATACACTGAACAAACCCTTGTCGGTCCTAAAGGTGCCATTAGATTCTAAATTTGTTCAACAGAATTTATACTTATATATTTAATTAATAATAGTAGGATAACCGCAGCAAAATATCTAGGGCTTAAAAGGTTTTATTTTGCTAATTGTCTCAATGTTACCTTGAACATAAATCTGTGGAAAACTACAAATATCTATTCTAAGCAAACTAAATAACTGTCAGTGATGATAGATATGCTTGGTTACATGCAGCAAAGTTGCACAACCAAATACAGAGGATCAAACTAACTTGGCACCAAGCAACATGTAAAAATGGTGACAGCGAGGGCTGAATCAATCTCCCACTCTAAATCTTGCTGGCAAAGATGTTCTGTTGTGTTCAGCTTTGATCTTCTGTTCCACCAAAAATCTCTCCTTGATGAGATGCAAACATATTCTCTTTCTACCCACATATCAGTTTTAGGAAACAAAAAATTTCCCTCAAAAGACACTCACTTTGTAGTAACTTCTCTTAGGAAAAAATAACTGTCTGAAGACAGATTTCTTAACTATATCTGCAAGCTCATTAGTATATGGTTTTGCAATCCTTTTTATTACCCATGCACTTTTAAAATGTGATAGCAGGATTAGATAGAGAAATGTGCTTAGTGCACAATACACTAACCAGGAGAAACAAATATCCCAAAATCCTTATCAGAAAAACCAAAGAGAAACATTATTTATAACACAGACAAGTCTGAAAAGAATTCTCAGATTATTTTAATCAGACTTCACGTTAAGGCGTGTGCATTAAAATAAAGATTCTAATTCAAGACATTATGGGGCACATATTACACCCAAAGTGTGAGAACCAAACTATTCAAATATACTGCTATGATTTGATCTGATTTAAAAAAATGAATGAATGTTAACATTTAAAAAACTGCTAAAGGAGTAGCTGTAAATCTCAATCCAGGTATATAAAGGCAGGATGCTGTTTCTGCTGGCTGCAGAGGAGAGAACACACAGTAATGGGTTTAAACTTCAAGTACAACGATATAGGCTAGATATCAGGAAAAAGTTTTTCACAGTCAGAGTAGTTCAGCAGTGGAATAGGCTGCCTAAGGAGGTGGTGAGCTCCCCCTCACTGGAAGTCTTCAAGCAAAGGTTGGATACACACTTTTCTTGGATGCTTTAGGATGCTTAGGGCTAGTCCTGCGTTGAGCAGGGGGTTGGACTAGATGGCCTGTATGGCCCCTTCCAACTCTATGATTCTATGATTCTATGGTAAACAAGTTCTGCCGGCATCCAAACTATTAGAAATTACAAACATTGGTTGGTTCAAGTGGGTGGCCGTGTTGGTCTGAAGTAGCAAATCAAAAATAGCACCTTTAAGACCAACAAAGATTTATTCAAGGTGTGAGTTTTCAGGTGCATATACTCTTCCTTAGACTAAATCGAACAAGAAGAAGAAGAAGAAGAAGAGTTGGTTCTTATATGCCGCTTTTCCCTACCCGAAGGAGGCTCAAAGCGGCTTACAGTCGCCTTCCCATTTCTCCCCCCACAACAGACACCCTGTGGGGTGGGTGAGGCTGAGAGAGCCCTGATACCACTGCCCGGTCAGAACAGTTTTATCAGTGCCGTGGCGAGCCCAAGGTCACCCAGCCGGTTGCATGTGGGGGAGCGCAGAATCGAACCTGGCATGCCAGATTACAAGTCCGCACTCCTAACCACTACACCAAACTGGCTCAAGGGTCATAAGAGTACAGATATAAGGCAAAAGTAATTTGTTTATTGTTTGGTTCAATGGGGTTTCTATTCTTCTCTCCAGTAAGAGAAAGGAGAGCCTGTACAGTGCAAAATTTATACCGTTCTTTTAAAGCATTATACCCGAGTAACTAAAGGAGGCTATTTCCAAATAAGAAACATAAAAAATTCATCAGTTGCAAAGCAATCTGTATTAAGCACGTGGTACCACTTTGAATTCACCTAGTAACATTCAATGCTTCAGTGAAGAGCACACACTAAACATGCATTCCTCACTGTCAAATGTACAAAGAATAGGAAATCAGGGGCTTTGGTTCAATAGCAGCTATACCATACAGAGAAGTACAGGTTACTTGCTAAACCAGAGCAAGATTCTAACTGCAAGTCATGGAGTTCTTCATCAGTGACTTGGGTCTGGACTAGCCAAAGGGCACTTGTTGATGGCTTTCATGGACCTGCCTCAGCAACTCCTTTGATAAAGCTTCAGACAAAGGAAAATAAATGGCAGGAGCTCAATTCTGATTTAATCCATGGAGTAAAAGGTAAAGGTATCCCCTGTGCAAGCACCGAGTCATGGCTGACCCTTGGGGTGACGCCCTCCAGGGTTTTCATGGCAGACTCAATACGGGGTGGCCTTGCCAGTGCCTTCCCCAGTCGTTACCATTTTACCCCCCAGCAAGCTGGGTACTCATTTTACCAACCTCAGAAGGATGGAAGGCTGAGTCAACCTTGCTGGGATCGAACTCCCAACCTCATGGACATTGCTTCAGACAGCATTTCTGCTGTCTTACCACTCTGCGCCACAAGAGGCTCTTTTAATCCATGGAGACAACCTAAATAAAACAAGGTGCTGAAGGTGTCTGCAGAGAGCAGACTTACTCATATCGCCACAGGTTTCCTAATGGGTCTGCTGCCATTTTTAATACGGTATAGCCACATACCCGCATACAGTACAAGAAGACACAAGTATATCCGCAGGCATATGACACTCTTATCATTAGGAAGACTGGTTAGAGATGTAATCCCTTTGGGAGCAGTCAGAGATCCAAACATTTTGTAACTGTTCTGACTTAGAGTCTTCAGCTAAATCCCCGACACTTTAACACCATATTTCTAACTCCTTTCAAAGTCCAGACTAGGATAAAGTTAATCATTTATGGAGTACAATATCCAAAGAAGATTATTATTTGGGGGGGGGGGGAAGAGTAGCTTTAACACTCCAAACTCATTTATGAAAACTAAGCAGGTTTCATGGCATAAAAGGTTATCCAGATGTAATCTAAAAGGATTATGCACATGTTCAACTAGTATACTATTCCTCTGCAGACAGCAAGACTGTATTATATTTTGTGTATGCTGCCAAGAGTTGAAAGCAATACCCAAGTCAGAGGCTATGTTTGGGAATTCTGAGATTCTCATAGCTAGAGAAGAGTTTGAATGCATATAGAAGACTCCTTTAGATGCCCAGAAACCAATCAGAGGACATAGTAAGAAAGAATCAGAATCATAGAGTTGGAAGGGATCTCCAGTCCAACCCCTTGCACAATGCAGGAACTCACAGTGACCCCAATTTCATGCCCAAATGATCCCCCCCATCAAAAATCTCTGAATCCAGCCTGGCCTGGAGGAAATTAAACTACCCTCCCACAATGGCGGTCAGCAATTCCCTGGTTATGCAAGGAAGGGCCACAAGAGACAAACACTGGCACATCCGTTTCTGTCCACCCACTCACAATCTGCCCAAGTTCATAAAATCAGCATTTATATCAGATGACTATCTACCCTCTGCTTTAAAAAGTTCCAAAGAAGAACCTTCCACCTCCTGAGGAAGCCTGTTCCACTGAGGAACCGCTCTGTCAGGAATTTCTTCTGGATGTTTAGCCAAAAATTCTTTTGAATTAATTTCAACCCATTGGTTCTGGTCCGACCCTCTAGAGCTCCATCTTCTATATGACAGCCCTTCAAGTATTTGATGGGGAGGGATGGGATTTTTCGCCGTCATGTTAGTAGAGGGATGTTTTAATGGGAATTTTAATGGGGTTAGTTGTTGTGACCCGCCTCGAGCCTGTTGGGAGAGGCGGGAAATAATAATAATAATAATAATAATAATAACAACAACAACAACAACAACAACAATAACAATAACAATATCATCATCCCTTAATTGTCTTCTCTCCAGGCTACACAGACCTTGGTCTCCAAACCCTTCAACATCTTCATAGCCCTCCTCTGGACATGCTCCAGTTTCTCTACACCTTTCTTCAGTTGTGGTGTCCAAAACTGAACACAGTACTCCAAGTGAGGTCTAACCAGAGTGGAGTAAAGCAGTAACATCACTTCACGTGATCTGGGCACTATACTTCTTTTAATACAGCCCAAAATCCCATTTGCCTTTCTAGCTACCGAGCTACCGAGTCACGCTGCTGACTCATATTCTGTATATATGGTTTACTAAGACCCCTAGATCCTTTTTGCATGCACTACTGCCAAGACAAGTCTTACAACATTCTATAGTGATGCATTTGATTTTTCCTACCTAAATGAAGAACTTTACATTTATCGCTATTGAAATTCATTTTATTCATTTTAGCCCAGTTTTCTAGCCTGTCAAGATAATCATGTGTTCTAATACAGTTTATTAAAAGAAGACATGGTCTCCAAAATGCCCCCATATCTTAGGAACATAATTGTGCCACTTAATTGAACCATAAAGCCATCCAGACCAGTCTTCTGTCTCAGTGGGGACTAGTTAGATGCCTCTGAAGAGCAGAACATAAGTCATTTCTAGCTTGTGTTCAGCATCTGACAGAGATATGCTGCCGCTGAGCATAGAAGTTCCTTTTTTCCTGTGGCCAACTGCCAGTAATCTATGAATCTGTGTTGTATTTTTATCATTTCTGCATGTATGCTGCTGCAGGTGCTGTGCTGTTGCAAAGTATGCAATAATTTAGGCCACCAGCAACAGCCAATATGTGTTGAAATCTCCCTAAATAAGTACTGGAGTACTGATGTAACAGAGTCATGAAACAGTTCCTTCATCTTCCTTTCACAAAGCTACTAGATGTTCACAACAGACTCGTCTGATTCAGAAGTTTTATCTTACAAAAATTCTACTGGTGTTAGCTATCACAGCGGTTTTCCCTGCAATTCAAACTAGCTCTTCACAAAACAACTTAAACCGACCTGTAAAACTGAGCTTGGATAACAAGGCCTTCTTCATACCTCAAGCATTAGATATTTGTACTGTCTTGGTACATACAACATGTGGAGGACATGTCACTGTCGCTAGTTTACCTTTTGCATGTTAACGTTTTGAAATATTATATGGTACTCAGAGCACTCAGTAAAAGGATAGGATGGAAACTGATAAACCAACTCATGCTTAAAAACATGCAATCTACAGCTGACAACAATGAATGGGAAATTCAAGGATTAATCCCAAACAGGTCTCTAGGGAAACAGCATGTACATTTGCAAACCTATGGATACTCTAATGAAAAAACAAACACCTAAAATTCATCATATTCCTTAGTAATAACTAATCCAAATCAATAAAATTTGAGTCAAACAGCACCCTTTAGGATCAACGGACCCATACAATGCAGTGATCACTAGGATTTGGGAGACCAAAGGAAATCTTCAGAAATAGTCCAACTGAAAAGCCTTCACAAAAATCAGAAACCTAACATATTAGCATGCTAGAACTTGTGAGCAATACATTGAACATGGTCAAGAGCAGATGGTTTAAGCACATCAGGTATTCCACATGCTTAAAAGTCCAAAAGGATCAGCATTTTTAATAGTGTGTTGTCCCACCTTACACTTGTTTGGTGCTATGTGTACACTTCAAGTTGGGTTGAAATATGCCAAATGAGCAAAGATTTAGCCAAGTGTGAAAAAGCATCTTTGTCAAAAACTGAAAACTGGGAACCTCCAGCTAAGACACAATTGGTACCAAAACACTAAGCAGACAGCAGATATACTGACCTCCTATCTCCAGAGAAACACAGCAGTTAAGAACAGGAAAACATGAGAAAGGGGATCTTGGTACATCACAGTTATCCATGTAACATTCAGCAGCACTGTACACAGATGATAATATATACATAATGGAAAAGTGTAGCAAAGCGTCATAAAAGCCAGTGCAAAGAAAAATATACATTTCTCAAAAGCAGCAGTGATAAACTACTGAATCAGAATTAAATGTTTAAAGAGATAAACAAACGCAGCGCCTCCATAGAAATATGGTTGTTGCTAGTTAAAGCTAGAAATAGGATGAGAACTTCAAGCTGATTGGACGATCAAGGAATAGCTTCTAATATATAGACTGGGCAAGTAACCATCCAATACAGGAACAACTTATGCTCAATCAGGATTCAATAATGAAAAGATTTGTCTTTATCCCTAATAATAATATAATAATAATACTGTATTTTTATAGCCCACCCTTCCCAGTTGGCTCAAGGCAGGTAACAACAAAATGAAACTTACAAATCACATATTTTACATAATTAAATTTCAATTAAAATTATGTCATTAAAAGCTACCTCCTTAAAACCTTACTGAGGGAATAGACTGGTTTATACTGGTGAGTGGAGACCAAGATTTCCTCAGTGTTTGTTTCCTGGCCTCAACCATAGGCCTTGCTGAGCAGCTCTGCATTACAGGCCCTCTGGAACTGTTGAAGGTCCACGAGGGCCCTGATCTCACCAGGGAGAATGTTCCATCAGGCCGGGCCGAGTTTTGCTTCCTTCAGGCTGGGGACCCTAAGCAACTTCTGATCACTTGATCTCTTTTTGGGGGGAAGGGGGGTAGAGCGGAAGACGCAATCCAACAGATATAGGGTTCCCAGAGCATTTAGTATTTTACCAGGAAAAAACAAAGAAATGGAAGCACCATGTACACAAACATCACACATAAGGTCAAGAGTACAAACTTCACTTAAAATAATAGGTTCTTAAGAAAAAAAAGCCAGGCAGAATTGGACAATATGAAGTTTGGCAAAGAAATGAAACAGATTCCAGCAGCAATATGATTTTTAAAAAAGACACCCAGCCCCACACCCATGAGGCCCATGGAGAGAAGCAGCAAAGCTCACAAATTATTATAAAAGAAGACTGAACTTGGTGTCAGTAATAACCAAGAAAATCACAGGCTAAATCAGGGAACAATGCAGAATTAGAAGGCAGAAATGAAATAAATATTAAGACTAGTATGGGAGCAAAATTTAACTAATAAGCAATTAAGAGAACTGCACTGAACAGCAAGGGATTATGGGAACTGGGTAACACCATAGGAGAAAATTTCAGAAGAAAATATGCAACAGATTTAAAAGGCAGAATGGGAGATTTTATGGCACAGCAGTATCTTGTGTAACATTATCTGGACACATTATAAGGAGATGAAAGACAGTGACACCATGAGGAACATTTACTTGGACAGGAAAGCTAGACTGTTGTGATAAAAGTTCTTACTTAATAACCACAAGAAAGGGCCATAACACTGAACAGAAACGAGGGACAGCAAAGAGGCAGAATCATGTTGAACACAAATGGCAGAAAGCAACTCCAAAGGCAGCCCTTAAAATGAAAGTTTTGGATGTGAAAATAACATTATGCATTTTTATTTAAAAGATTTCTACAAATCCTTCAAAATGGCTAAGTATAACACACACTTGATTCTTTATAAGAAGGGCTGAAAGCAAAGTACATACATAATAAAAGAGAACCACAGAGGTAGGGAGAGGGCAGGAAAATAACAGTACTGCAATCAGAGCTTAAATGCAATGCCTTCTTGCTTGGCAGCAAGTTCTACCAACACGAAAGTAAACACAAATACGGCTAAGATTTAACTTCGTGCCATCCCAAATGATTTGCATTGTTAGTTAGGGAGTCAACCCACTCTGGCCATTTAACTTTGTGGTGATTACTTCCAAAGCAGTAGCTTAGAAACCATCAGAACGAAAACGAATTAGCTCATACATTATTTTATTTTATATATATATATATATATATATATATAATTCTAACACCTAGATAGAAGCTGCATGAGTAGGAAAGATCTAGAACAGGAGAGGCCAAACTGTGGCTCTCCAGAGGTCCATGGACAACAACAACCATGATCCCCTACCGACAGTAGCTCTCCAGAGATCCATGGACTACAGTGACCATGATCCCCTGCTGACGGTAGGTCCATGGACTACAATGACCATGATCCCCTACCGACAGTACCTCTCCAGGGTCCCATGGACTACAATGACCCTGAGCCCGTCAGCATCGGCAGGGCCTCGTGGTCATTGTAGTCCATGGACCTCCTGAGACCCACGGTGTAGCCACCTCTCCCCAGATCACCTTCATACTGTTAAACCCGATGGCGGCTGAAGCCCCAGCCCCAGCGAGGGCGTGATCAGGGCGAACAACCGCGGTTGTTATGATCTTGTGAACAGGGAGGGAAGAGGGCGGGGGGGGGGGGAAGGCGAGAGAGAGAGAGATCGGAAAGAGAGACGTCAGGCAGTTACTCGACACCGAGCAGGGCCCCTCGAGGGCGCGTGTCTCGCGCTCTCCTCCACCCGAGGGGCCCGCAGGAATAGGACACAGGCCAGGCCCGGACCAGCCCCCCCCCCATCTGAGAGGAGGCATGAGCGTGAGGGAAACGGAAGGGGCCCCGTCTCCTCCTCCGCGTTTACCTTTCAACGGCGGCAAGGCCTCCCCCTACCCCCCAAAAAAACACCCAAATTTCCTCTCACCGGACGGCTGTGCCCGGGACGGGGGGAGGGGATCAGGGGGGAAAGGCGCTGGCGGCAGCGAAGCCAACCCCAGCCCCGCCGCGCACACTCACTCCTCAGCGGCCCGCGCCTTGGCCCCGCCCACCCGTCCCGTCAGTCCGCGCTTCTGACGCCGCCATTGGATCCAACCCCCGCTCGCGCACTCCGGCGGCCGACCAATCCCGTTCGCCGATGCCGCCTCCTCAGGGTTCCTCGCCTATGGCCGGGCAGGAAAGAGGAAAACACAACGACGCGCACACCCCATCAACTGTTTACCGCGAGAGCAAGGGGGTGTGGAACAACATTCTGATTGGTCAGAGGAGTAACTCTATTCGGCCCACCCCCATCCCCCCCTCGGCTTCAATTCCTTTTACCGATTGGCTGGCATGAGCCACCCAGCGGACGGTTTGTTCCTTTCTGGGGCACCCTCTGAAGCCGCAGGGGCGGTGGCCGACGAAGACCCACCCTCCCCCTTTCCGTCCCGCCTCTCGAAGGGGGCAGGCCGAGGGGCGGGGCTTAAACATGCCAAGCGAAGCTTACGATTCGTCTAGTAACCCGCGCGTGCCTCTTAGAGACGCTCGCTTTCCTTTCGCCCCCCCCCGCTCGCGGCGGTCCTCAGTGCGCCGGCGCGATGACGTTGGCAGCGGTTTCGCAGCCTTGGCTCTCCCAAGATGGCGCCGCGCAGGAGGCGTCGCTGAGGGGCTCTCGGGCGTTCCGCCGCTTGGGTCGCTTTCGTGAGTGACGGAGGGGGGAGAGGGTCGAGGGGACGGACAGGCGGGCGGGCGGCCTTTCGGAGCCCGGGGGGCTTTGACGGGGGAGAGCGGGCGGGAAGGCGGGAAGGCTGGCAGCTCCTCTATGGGGAGGCGCTTTGTGTGTGTCTGGGCTGAGGGCGCCCGAGGCGCTCTGCAAGGGCCGCGCGGCCTGAGCCGGGGAATCCGCCCCGGGGGACATCAACTGGCGGCCCGGCTGTGTCCACCCTGCCGCCGCCCGCCCCGGGCTGTCCGGGAAGGGCGGGGTACAAAAATAGAGTTGTCTATCATTGTTAGTCCCGGACGTGCCGCTAGACTGGCGCAGCCGCAGAATAAAAGGGGCTAAGTCAGACAGTCTGCTATAATAAAATAACGCGAAATAATTAAGAAAATAAACGAAACGAAGGCAGAATGAAAGGGTTGAGAGGGAGCTCTCAGTGGGGAGCCGTGTGGGCTGGCTGGAGTGGGGCCTTTGAGAGGACCAGCCGGTTGGGAGCTCTGGGGGCCTCGGGGGATGCTGAGGGCATAATGGGGCTTCGGCCGCATCGAATGGTTCGGCTCCGCTTACGTTGGCCGGTTGGGAATGGTTTGACTTGGCCTGGCTCCTGCAGCCTGTTCAGCCCGCAGTGAAGTGCCGTTTTTTTGTTTTTGCGGAGATCTCTTTTGACTTCTTGATTTGCAGGCTGCGTTCTTGTCTATCTGGGTAACTTTCCAGCACGTAGAAGTTGAGTCCTTGTCTGCGGGAGGCCTGTTTTTTGTTGCTGTTGTTTATTGTCAGAAATCAGGATGGAGAAAGTTTGGGAGCTGTAAGCCCAGGAGCTCAAGCAGTCAACTTTCCCAAGTTGTCCCGTCCCCCCTTTAAACTAACTTTCAGCTGCTTTTAACAGTCCTAGAGTAATTTTTATATGAGCCTCTAGTGGTGCAGAGTGGTAAGGCAGCGACATGCTGTCTGAAGCAGTCTGCCCATGAGGTTGGGAGTTCGATCCCAGCAGCCGGCTCAAGGTTGACTCAGCCTTCCATCCTTCGAAGCATACCCAGCTTGCTGGGGGGTAAAATGAGTACCCAGCTTGCTGGGGGGTAAACGGTAATGACTGGGGAAGGCACTGGCAAACCACCCCGTATTGAGTCTGCCATGAAAATGCTAGAGGGTGTCACCCCAAGGGTCAGACATGACCCGGTGCTTGCCCAGGGGATACCTTTACGTTTAGAGTAATCTTTCTAAATTTATCAAATGTTTTAAAAATTGCGAATGTTCATGAGAAGCCCCACCATTTGGAAATGTCTTGTCTGCAGGTGGGCCTGTTTCTTTGCATTTGTTAAGTTTGCCATGGAAGAGAATGGAAATACATTTTTAACCAAGAGAAAGAAGAGCAAGATATGTTTGTGTAAAGAAAATTAATTCCACTGTCCATAGTTCTTATGTATGTTGTACGTCAAGCTGTAAAAATAAGAAAAGACAGGTTTCTGCCCTGTAGAGTCTTCAAACTTAAATTCTCATTGTGGGGGAGGAGGAGAAGAAGGATAGGTAATGGAAAGGAAGGTAAATAGGAGTGGAATACGTATTTGTTATATCAATCCAGACTTTTAAATTGAATGACAGGGTATAATTTTTTATCGTAAAAGGTGAGTCCAGCCACCTTTTAGGAGGAAAGGATCGTGCCAAAGGATTCATGGAAGAAATTGTTTTTATATTTTGATCAATGGCCTGAAAAGGCATGTACAACTATACTTTGATGATGAGATTTGTTTCATAGCGGTATTGGTGGCAATGTATAAGCTTCTAACAGATCACCACATATGCAGGAACTACAGAGCCCAGTTGTGAGTGCTCTCTGTGCCAATTTGTTTGGCAACAAGTATTTTGCGAATTATTTATCTCCTAGAGGAATAGAGATAAAGCTGGAATATCCAAGGTATTTGGCTTTTTAAATATCATTAAAAATAATAAAGTACTAATGCTTAGAAATGCTAAGGGATGTACTTTAGTTTCCTCTTTGCTTTCCAAGTTGACTTTATAAAGAATAAAGTTAATAAAATAACTTGTCATGAAGCATTCATAGGAAGAAATCTTGTAAGGTCAATAATGTTATACTCAATTTTTCCCTCCTTCTAAGGCTGTAAGCTCACCGTATGAAAAGCAACTTTTGGAACATTGATCAAGGAACATTATTCTACATCACAAAATGAAAGAAAATAAAGAAAACTCCAGTCCTTCTGTAACTTTGGCAAACTTGGACCATACAAAGCCATGCTGGTACTGGGATAAGAAAGACTTGGCTCACACCCCATCACAGCTAGAAGGACTGGATCCAGCTACCGAGGCAAGATATCGAAGAGAAGGTGCCCGGTTTATATTTGACGTAGGAACCCGCTTGGGACTGTATCCTTTGGTTTGTACATTGCACATTTTTATTGGCTTTTTTCCACATGTGAGTTCTTGTATAGTGCCTGAATTCTAGCAGAATCCTTTAATTGAGCTTACACGTAGTAAACAAAAATTGTACATTTGTTTGTTTGTTTGTTTGACTTGTATACTCCTGTTCCCAGACTAGTAGGCCAATACAACCATAAAACCAGCAAACATTTTAAAAAACCCAACTGCCCTTCCATTGGAGGAGGGCCAGATCTTCTATGTCTTGGCCTCAATTAAATCATTTCTTAACAAAACTGCATGACATTTTGTGTTGGGTTTTATTAGTGATCCTCTCCGTTATATTTTCAACCAGTGAATGACATATTCTTAGTTTACATTGTAACTCCCAGCAAAGGAAAATATTTCCCAAGAATTCTTAAGTGGATTATGTGTGCAATTGTGGTGTCTTGTGGGTTTCTGCAATCGGGTAATTGCTTACCTGGGAGTAAATCCTATTGAACATTTATTCAGAAGTATACTTATTTGGGATAAGTATCTATCTGTGGGACCACTTATCTGCTTATGCCCCCCACAGAGCCTTATGCTCTGTGGGTATGAATCTGCTGGTTGTCCCGGGCCCCTGGGACGTTCACCTGACCTCGACCCAGGCCAGGGCTTTTTTGGTCCTGGCCCCAACTTGGTGGAATGAGCTCCCTGAAAAGCTAAGGGCCCTGTCAGAGTTGTCATTTTTCCACAGGGCCTGCAAGACGGAGCTCTTCCAACAGGCATATGTATGGTTGAGGCCAGGGCCGGCATCCCTGGTGGTACCGTCTGAGATCTCCATCTGAGACCAACGAAGATCAGCTTGGATCCTTGCTCCAAGTTTTTTAACATACATGCTGAACGGAGGGGGAAAGGCTGATGTTTTATGGTTTGCCATCTTGTTTCATGTGATTTTATATTGTTATATTTTAAGGGTATTGTTGGGGATTTTATTGGGTTTGATTTATTCTTGTAAACCGCCGTAAGACACTTCTGAGTGGTGATTATATAAATATATAATAAATCAATATAAATAAAAATACATAAATAAATTGTTTCCTCAGTTTAATAAGTGTTCTCAATCTGTTGCATAGATTAAACCATCAAATTGTGGGTATCTACAAAGAGCTGTTAACTAAAACATAGACTTGCATTAACTTGCAGAGACTTTTCATACATAATTCCGTTCTGTGTGAGCGTTTGTGGTTTAGTTTTGGTAATAATCTGTAGAAATCCTTATTGACTGATCCAGACATTATGATACGCTTGCAACGGGAATAATTTATTTTCATCGATTTTACATGTTTCACTCCTTCAAACAGTTTCCGAGATACGTAAGTACCATTTTTTTTTTGCTATTGTGTGAAAAGTATTTAGCATTGCGACATTCGGTTCTGAATATTGAATTTGAGGGACTTGTTTCCATTGCAGTAACTACAGTTAAATTGTCTTTGGGTGGAACTTCTGCCACACAATGAACTTCTTGCCTTGGTGATTTTACTTATGGCACTTATGCTCAGATGTGGGATTTTAGTTTTCAGCAAGAGGAGATTTCAGTAGGCCTGAGAAATGAGATTTTCATGAAGATTTGTTAATTGGAAAAAAAATGTTGGTCCAGATGGACTAAAATATAAATAGCTGCTTGTTTCATATATTAATATTGCAAAAGGTAGTGGGATGGATGCAGTAGAGTTGTCAGCTGGACAAGTGTTACTGTTCGCTGTGTTCCCCTCCTGCCAGCAGCCTCTTTCTGCCCTGGGGATTCATTTTCCCCCAACCCTGGGCATCAGCAGCCCTAATGAGAGGGGCAAAAGAGCATTCCTCCTTCACAAGCACATGAGAGAGAAGGGACAATTCCACATGGACCATAAAACCCAGGAGCCAGCTTTTCCATGGTTTTGAAGGGGATTGCTAGCTTAAGGGGAGCAAGAAAACGTGTCTGCTAGTGCCATCCACTGCGAAATCACTGGACCTGTCCTAGTGTGCATTATAGAAGCTTTAGTTAGTCCTTCATAACTGTGGGAGTCTTATTAATGGTGTTGTATAATTTTAGATAAGAATCTCAAGCCTTTGGCATGCGTAGGTTGTTGTGCAGCCAATATTAATTATAGGTGTGAAAACATTGTTCAGAGGAATGGCTTCAAACAGTCAGGAAGGCGGCCTCTGCATTGCACCTTGCAAAAAGCGTGTACATGCTACCTAGAAAACTCATTATTTTTCAATTGTGTTATATGAATCAGGATATAGTGTGGGTTATGCTTCAAAATGATTGTTTCTTGACCCAATCAGTCCTGGAGTCAGTGCCTCAAGCAAAGATTTTGTCACTTGAACCAGTTTTTTACGATTGAGTTGCATTGACCTGGAGAGGAACTGTTTTGTGGAGGGTAGCAATAAAATGGTATTTGACTTCATACAGTTACAGTGCAATCCTAAAAGCATTTTCTTGGGAGCAAGCCTTACTGAATATAGCACAATAGGATTCTGAGTAGACCTTCTTAGGATTGCTTTCTTAGTATGCAAAAGGGCCTGATAAATATAAGTGTAAAAATTGTCTTACAAATGCAATGTGTTTTTCCCCCTTTTTGAAATTGTAGAAAAACAAATTTCTGAAGGAATCTTTTTTTAATAGGTGACTGGAGCTTGCTGTCTTTTCCTAGCAGGGAAAGTTGAAGAAACGCCCAAAAAATGTAAAGATATCATCAAAACGGCTCGTAGTTTACTAAACGATGTACAGTTTGGACAATTTGGAGATGACCCAAAGGTAAATGAACATGTTCTGAAAATTATTTTGGTTAAATAGTAACCCAATTGTTGTTGACTGGGTATTGATTGGCACATGGCTTTGGTGGTGCTCTTCAAATTAAATAGATTAAATTAATGTGAAGCCCGAGACAGAACAAAATTTTGAATTATTTCGTATGCAGTTTCCACAAGTCAGTATTTAACAACAGATATTTCAGGGCTTGTTTTTCCCCCCCCTAGATAGCGTATCCATCACATGTTGTTTTCCAAGGCAATATGTATTTCAGTGCTTGTCTTGTTCTCCTGTTGCATTTGCCTGTCTTTTCAGCAAAGAAATAACCCACTGCACAGGGGAAGCAGTGAAACTGGCCACACAGAGTGCAGCCATATGCATACAGTAAGCAAACTGGAAAAAAAAATAAACTTTTTTTGTCACTTATTTCTTTGTTGTAGTAATTATAGACATTTGTTAGTCACAAAGTCTTCAGACAACTGAGTCACAAAAGGTAATTTTTATAGAATTAACGCATGAGCCTCGCAGTTTACCGTAAATATATTGTTTCCTTGGCTTATTTCTGCATAAGTTAAACAAGATAATGTGTTGCCGGATTGCTCCTAGTGTGAGCACCTTCAGATATTCAGAAGCTTCTGGATATTCCCATGGGCAGCCAAAATGGAGTGTGTTCTGGGTTTCTATTGTACCAAACACTGTTGATTCAAAGTTTTGCCCAGCTCAGGTCACCCACATTTCCAATATAAGGTATTAACACGATTTCCTCTGTTGTCTTTGTGGGATGTGTTTTACCTCAAAGCATTGGCATTTGTTTCAGGCTAAGAAGCTCTTGCCACTCTTTGGCTGAATCAGTGAAATTTTTTACACTTATATCAGTCTTAACTCATGCCCCTGCCAGTCTTTCATAGCTATTAATGGTTCTCATACTCTGTAACAAATTACATAATGGGAAAAGTGAAAGAAGCCATTTAGACTTGTAGAAGTATTAGCCTTAAATGAGTTCTGCAGCTCCCAGGGTATGCCTTCATGCTTCAGGCTTGACTTTGGCTGTTAAGTCATTCCAGAAACAATTGAAGGCAAGATGATCTGTTTATTTCCTCTGTTAACATTTGACTGCAAACGTGTGCAGTTTCACTCTTTCCCCAGAACTGTGCAGCAGTGTTATATTTGGTATCCCCCCCCCTCCAATATGTGGTTGTACAGCATGGCTCAGCAACTGAATTTGCTGATGGGTCACCTTGTACTTAATGAAGGGGGCTTTGGCTCATGAAAGCTTACATCAAACATTTTTTTTTTACAGTAAGGTGCCTCAAGGCTTTGTCATTATCAAGGTAGTAGAACCTATTGCCCCAAAGGTGTTCCTTCTGTGGTACCCACACACCATTTCTTTCCTGTTGTCTTCCTCCCTTTGTCCCTTGTTGACACTTCCCCAGCGGAAGAGTCCCGTGTCTCTCCCCCCCCCCCCGAGACTTTGACACCGTCAGGTCCACCCCAACAATGGTTTCCTGCTTCTTAGCATGCAGTCTAGTGCAGAGTTGAATCCTCCTGGGCCAACTAACTTCTGTGAACTTAGAAGGGCTTAAGTCTTACTGCTGGTCTCATAACCTTTGAGGCCACTGTGACACCCAGTACATGATTTCTAGGTGAAGGGGGTTCTGATCATCAGTTGGTAGATTACAACCGAATCCTATTGCTGTACATTCTTGTGTAACTTAACAAAAATGTGCTTACGCTAAGAAAAATATTAATTTTTGAAAACAGCATTTGCTGCAGACAAGAACTCTAGAACTAGGCAAATTTTGCTATAGCTGCTATGGCATTACTGTGTAATGCCATCTGAAATTAATGAAAAAGTAGAAATTCAAGGAGTTGGCCTTTCAGCCTAATATAATCTTTACCCCTCCCCTCTATGACCATTAGGAAGAAGTGATGGTTTTGGAGAGGATCTTACTTCAGACGATAAAATTCGACTTGCAAGTGGAACATCCCTACCAGTTCCTCCTCAAATACGCCAAGCAGCTGAAAGGTAAGGAAATATCGCTGCTTGGGCACCTATGTAGATGATTCCATATTAACTTCCCTTTTCTGCCCAGACAGAAATAATGATCAAAGAAGTAAATGTCAGATAAGACAGGAAAAACAGCTTGTCTTGGAAGGTTATCTGAATGCGGGAATGAGGCTGACAGAAGTGTTATGTTCTTTATATCACTCTGGTGGTGCAACTTCTCCTTTGCAAACCCATCAATCTCAGAGCTAAATTTGTACTGACAGGGACCAGCCGTGCTTTAGGCATCCTGCTTTCTTTGCATGGAAACTGCACCTGGGTAGAAGAAAGTCACAAACTGTGTTGAGTACAGGGGTGTGTATGGTATGTAGCCCCACAGAATCCCACTGAGCAGCCTACTGCAGAGTTCCCCCCCCCCCAAGAGTTTGTAGGAAGTTTCCTGTGGAGAAGGGATCGGAATAGCTGGGAACTGATGCTCTGGCTCCTGTCCCCCAACCTATCCCCTATAGAGCAGTTCGTGCAGAGCTCTTCCTTAGAGGTTAAAATCCTCTAAATCAGCAGCCCCCAACCTTTATAAGGCTGGGGCCCGTCTGCGGGAGTGGGGGTGAGACAGCGGCCCGGGCGCTGCACATGCGCAGCAGTTCCGTGCATGTGCATTTGCGCGTGCCGGCGGCCGCTTCTCCCTCTTCCCCCATCCCCCACAGCAAGAAACTCGCCGATTCGCTTAAGGCCCGGCGAGCTTCTCACTGCGGGAGGAGAAGGGTGGTGCGGCCGGCCGAGGCTTTCGTGGCCTGGGGGTTGACAACCCCCGCTCTAAATCAATTGCTTGCCCAGTCTCAGTACCAGCCTGTCTGTGTGGTTGCCTATTTAGCTGTGAGTACCTGCGTCATTCTCCCACGTGTAGTTGCTGATGCCCGAGTGTGGACAGTTGTTTCTTCTGTTGAGTATATGAGCCAACCCTCGTCCTTGGAGTTAGGAAATACCTGTGCATGTTAGTGAATGAGTTCTGAGTAAACATGCACAGAAATGGCTTGCACATCTACTAGTCACTATGTTTATTGTCGTAATGTATTAATTTGTTTTTAAAAATTTGCACACAGGCGATAAGAACAAAATCCAAAAGCTGGTACAAATGGCATGGACGTTTGTAAATGACAGGTAAACATTCACTCCCTTCTCCATTCTGTGCTGGTTTTTGCTGGAAAATAATGCAGTTTAGTGACTGCCTCACTGATTTCAACCTGTAGTTACCCTCCTGTACTGATTTAGAAGATCTTTCTTGGCATTTTTGTTCTTCAGATTCTTAGAATAACTTGTTTTACATAGTTACATATTTATTTTAGTGATGTGCATGCTCCTTCTCTCCCCCCTTCATCAGGACCTAAAAGGGCTTATCCCACCCTTCTCCCCTCCCCCATTTCCCCCCTCACAACCTTGTCAGGTAAGGTTAAGCTGAAGGTTTATGATGGGCCCTGGAGTCACCCATCAGGCTTCCATGGCATAGCAGGGATTCAGAGCGATTGTCTCAGGGCCTCATCCAGCCCTCTAAACTTTGTCCCGCTGCCTGTTGTTGGCCACAAACAGCACTGAAACACGGTTGTGTTACATAGCAAGCTGTGCAACAGGTGAAGCAGCATGCTGAGGGGTTAGTCGGGTGTCAGTTCTGAAAATGCACTTGGTCCCTGCTCTGCACTATAAGTAGATCACTCTTATGCTGCTGATTATTATTTTGTAGCCCTAGTAAATAGAAAGTGGGCCAAAGTTCTTGAGTTTGGATCTTTCTGAGAATCACTGAAGTTCATAGTGACCAGACTGAAAGTCAATTACTGCTATTGCCAAATGAAGCCACATTTGTATGGCTTCGTTCCATGCTGACACCTCTCTCTTTTTCTGCTCCACCCTCCCCTACTTCTTGTGGTTGTTGTTGTTGTGTGTCTGTTATATTGCAATGTGTCCCAGTAGACCTAAGTGTGGCTGGAAGTTCTTCTAGATTGCGTCAAGACAATGCTTATGTAGCCACAATGGAGCCTTTTGAGTTTTTTATAATTATTACTGTCCCCCCAGTTGTCAATTGAAGGAAGCCAGATAGATACTCCTCCCTCCCCCCCAAAAAAACCTACTTGGGTCCTGAGGAAATATACATCTCATAATTCTCGTCTGTGTTTCTCTAGCTTGTGCACTACATTGTCCCTGCAGTGGGAACCAGAAATCATAGCAGTTGCTGTGATGTACCTGGCAGGCCGCTTGTGCAAGTTTGAGATTCAGGAGTGGACCTCAAAGCCGATGTACCGAAGGTGGTGGGAGCAGTTTGTGCAAGACGTTCCTGTTGATGTCCTAGAAGGTACTCAAAGCATTTGCTACCCAAATACTTTTTTCTGAATTGTTTCTTTGCAGGTGTAACTTATTATATGAAAACAGCTCAGTAGTACAGCATCTGTTTTGCACACAGAAGGCCGCAGGTTCATTCCTTGACATCTCTGGCTTATAGAATCCAGTAGTAGGTAATATGAAAGATCTCTGCCTAAGACCCTGGAGGGCTGCTGCCAGTTGGAGTCGACCAGACTGATCTTCGAAAGACTAATGGGACCGATTCATGATAAGGCAGCTTCATATTGTGGGGTGGGGTCATTGCACAGTGGTAGAACATCTACTTGCAAATGGTCCCAAGTTCAATCTCCAGTTAAAAGGATCAGGAAGATGCGAAAGAGCTTTGCCTGAGTCCCTTGATAGCCGCTGCCAATCTGAGCAGATGGCACCGAGCTTGAGAGACTGATGCTCAAACCATACAAGGTAGCATCACGTGACCATAAAACCACTGGCTCAAGTGAGTTCTATTGTAGGCAGAGTTTTCAAAGGCCCTTCACTTGTTTACTAGAATGCTTAACCTTTGATCTTTGTTTTTTCTCCCTCCTGAAGACATCTGCCACCAGATCCTGGATCTGTATTCGCAGGGGAAGCAGCAAATGCCTCACCCTAGCCCCCATCAGCTACAGCAGCCGCCTGCCCTTCAGGCGATGTCCCAGGTGACTCCACCCCAGCAGACCCAGCCGTCTCAGAGCTCTGAGCCGTCACAACCGCCAGCCCAGAAAGAGGCTCAGCAGGCAGGGCAGCAGCAGCAGCAGCAGCCGCCACCCCCACCCCAGACTCCACAGGCCAAAAAACCGTCTCCACAGTCGAGTCCTCCCAGGCAAGCGAAACGGCCAGCGGTAAGTGGCATCGTTACCTGGACTTTGCAGTCATCGCAGTGGGGGCCAGAGCTTATCATTTAGGCTTGGCTTCTATGACCGAAATCTACATCCCTGAGTAGTCTCCGTTGCGGACTGTGCACACTGTCTTCTGCAGAAAAAGTCTCAAGGGCCCACTGAAAGCCACTGACCTTGTGCACAGAGACAATTGAGCCAAAGGGAAAACACACTTGTGAGGCAGAGGCTACCTAGGGAGTGTGGAATTTGTTCATAGGACGCAAGCTTTGGCTTTGCAGCAAGTGGCTTACTCTTCATGAGTAAAACGTAGCAGATCCATTTCTTCTAAACGCACAGAACTCAATGGAGGCATATATTTGTGAAGCGTAGAGCCCTGGAGCATGTCGAGCTACCAGTCTGGTGTCTGAGGCAAGTGGTGGAAGTTGGTGCAGCCAAAAACCACAGTCAGGATGTCACCAGCTTGGAAGACTGCAGCATTTCCCCAGTCACAGCTCGTTCAGAGCTCTTAGCTTCACTTACATCACAGAGTATCTGTTGTTGGGAGAAGGAGGGTAGTCAACTGTAAGGTGCTTTGCAACTCCTTCGAGTAGTAAAAATTGGCGTACAAAAAAGCCTCGCTCTTTTCCTACTTTTACACTTTTCCTACCTTTCTCACAGAAGACCGAAGTGGGATGACACAGTACCAGTCATGAGACATTTAATCAGGACTACAATAGGACTTGGATTACAGAAATTAGAAACAATGTTAAGAAGGTGATGTGTCAAAGAACAGAAATAATGCATTGTGTACCATATATAATGACATGGACAACAGTCCTATTCCCTTTATAAGAGCACCTTCCAGAAATATACTATACTATAGTTCTTGTTATCTGCATTAAAATGCTCTTCAGAACTCTTAGGTTTTACAAAGTTACGCAGACAATGTAGTCCCATAACTCTGAGCATTTCAGTTGAAGTCCTTTTGCTTTTTGATATTTTTGTACGATTTGATTTTTTGATTGTGCGTATTGTTTTCTTATAACAGGCTGTATCTCCAAAGGAAGAAACCAAAACTGCAGGTAAATAGGTTTGTTCTTGTTTTTATGTTAAATTTAGTTTGTAAGTATTTAGCTAATACAATTTCTGAAATTGTTTTATTAGGTACTGAACTTGGAAGAAAACCTTAATTGTTTGCTACTTAAGGGTGGCTCTATTGCTGTGATCTAAGCCCTAAATCTTGCTCTGTTTCAGAAGTACCACCTCCTAAGATTGCCAAAATGGAGGCTTCCCATCCACCGGCACCTCCCACACATCCTCCACCTGGTAAGTTTTCACTTCCCTCACTCTTTGTAAACGGAGATCATTGGAGAATTTGGATGAGGTTTGGTTTGCGGTTGGTTTTTTTTTTACGGCGTCTACTTTTTCTACACCTACCGCTTCCACAAAATAATTTATTTGAGGCCATAACCCCCCCCCACACACACACACACACACACACTAAAGTTCATTGTATATCACTGGTCCCCAACCCGCGGGCCGCGGCCCAGTGCCGGGCTGCGAAGGCCATGGCGCCGGGCTGCGGCTCCCTCTCCCCACTCCCACCCCGCAGTAAAAAACTTCCCAGGCTGCAAGCTTACGGCCCGGGAAGCTTCTTACTGTGGGAGGGGGGGAGAGGGAATCAGGGCCGCGTATGCGCACATGCATGGTCGAAATCGCGCGTGCACGGCATGCGCAGGCGGGCAGTTGCCCTGCCGGTCCCCAGCCTCAAAAAGGTTGGGGACCACTGCTGTATATGTATCCAAAGCAGGTAGCTGTTACTTGGTGTTAGGAAATCTGAAGGCCGTGGAGAAAAGATTGGGGAAAACTAGCTGCTTTGTGGCTTGAGTCAGCTGCCTTCCATATATAGGGTCATCCCCATCGATCAACTAATGCAAATGACCTGTGGGGGGGAGCAGGAATGCCTCCCCCCCCTTGTAAAGGCCACAACTATTGCTATGCATAAAAAATTGTGGTAGAAAAAAATGTCGCCATATGGACATCCCAGTAGCTGCATGGTAAGAAAAATCTAGCTTGTTGCCAGCATTGGGTCAGAGGTGATCCTACCGCATTTAAAACCTCATCTAAATCCTCTTGCCTCTAAAACTGCAGGCTATATTGTAGTCCTTGCATGGGGACAGCACCTCTTAATAGCTTTCTGGCTCTTTTTCGGTGTTGTGATCAGCACTCTGTCTCATCCTTAGATCTTGTATTAGCTTTCCCTTATCTTGTCCAGGGCCTCAGGAGTTTGTGGAAATGAAATGAGGAAATAGAAGTACCTTGTGTCTTCCATGCCTTTGTTTCCAGCAGCTTTGTTTAGTTCCTTGTTTCTATATTCTCATAGTTTATCCTGTGATACTTGTTTGCAGACAAATGCCCACTTGTGAGCAGGAATCGGAAACAAAGCAACTTCATTTTTATCATACCCTGTTTGGCAGGTGCAGCTGACTAAAGTCTTTTGGGTGTCCTTTGTTCTTTTTTTTCATTTACAGAACTTAAGCCTCCGTTGACCACTGCTGTTTCCATGGGAGGTGATCAGGCGACGACGGTTGATTCTGTCGACCTGGCCAAAGTCCAGATTGCCCCTCCGTCTCATCCGGCTCCTGTGCATCAGCCGCCACCTCTGCCTCATCGGCCACCGCCACCACCGCCACCATCCAGTTACATAACCGGCATGTCCACAACCAATTCATACATGTCAGGGGAGGGATACCAGAGTCTTCAGTCAATGATGAAGACAGAAGCACCCACCTATGGAGCTATGCCACCAAACTACGGACCTCCGACTCACTTACCGTATCACCCTCATGTGTACCCTCCCAACCCGCCTCCGCCTGTTCCTCCTCCTCCTCCCACCGCATTCCCTCCACCGACTATTCCTCCTCCCACCCCAGGCTACCCCCCACCGCCTACCTACAACCCTAACTTCCCACCCCCTCGGTTGCCTCCCTCCCATGCCGTCCCCCCTCATCCTCCTCCAGGGCTGGGGATGCCACCAGCGAGTTATCCCCCTCCCACAGTGCCCCCTGGTGGACAGCCTCCAGTACCACCTCCAATCCCTCCCCCTGGCATGCCCCCTGTTGCTGGACTTGGGCGGGCTACTTGGATGAGATAGCAGATGTAAATCCTGGTCGATACGGTGAAGCAGCCACCAGCAGCAATAGAGACTGATATAACAATAAAAATCTAGAAGGCAGCGGCATAGAACCTTTACTGGTCTGCTTACAGTTTAGTCACTAGAGAACAATAAAGGCATTTTGTTTCAATATTGCAGACTTAATTAAAACCCAAGTAGTGTTCCGAGTTTAATTCTAGCACTGGATTACTTTGCACTAGTACAAATGTTTTAAAGGCCATATTGGCTCAGTTTTATATTGGTAAGAAGAAAAATTCCTTCTAGAAAACAGTGCCTACTTTTTGGAATATCAACATTTAGGGTGTATCATTCCATCCGAGAAAGTGAGGCCGTTCTGGTTCTCCTTCCTTAATGTTCCGGGAACGCTTCATTGTAAGTATATCGGAGCTACTTATATTTAATACATGAACTTTGTCAGCCCGTCGCTTCCGAACAACCCTTGCTGTTTGCCTTTGGCCATTTTTGTTTTGGGATGTTTTGTTTTACTGGGCTCTTGACCTGTAATGTATGTTTAAACCTCTGAGCAAATTTCTGTACATAAATAACTATATTTTCTAAGTGTAGAAGTCTGAATGTAACGGCATCCCTGTAGTTTACATCTTAGTTAAAAAAAAAAGCTGAATTTCTTGATATGCACCCAAATAATAAAGCTGGTTCTGTAATCAGCAGTAGTGTGGAAGAAGTAATAATTTTAAATTGTCTTTGTCTGGGCTGGCACAGTAATTGCTGCAGGATCATGCAGAAACATCGAGTTGCTTGAGAACGAACTCCTAAACATATCTAATCTGGACCACAGGAAACCAAAGAAGCATTAGCAGTTTTTCAAACTTTACTGGGGGGGCTGTGTATCAGAAAACACTCAAGGGAATTAGTAATCTCTTGGCTAAAATATTTAGAGCAGGGGTAGTCAAACTGCGGCCCTCCAGATGTCCATGGACTACAATTCCCAGGAATTGTAGTCCATGGACATCTGGAGGGCCGCAGTTTGACTACCCCTGATTTAGAGTATCTTAAAGTCAGCCTTCTCGTTGGAGAACTGGTAAGTTAGCAATACGACACCAATATTTTGTACATCTGCCTGTGTAATGGCCCCAGGATATCGCATTACCGTCCACTCACTTTGTCTGGCTAAAATAATGGAAAGCATTGTTAACATTAAAAGTGGCCCCCAGGGTGAAAAACCCATAATGTTTTGTTTCTACTTTTAATTCTCCGTGAACTTAGGTTATTGACCTTGGGTTGAAAGATGTGTCAAAAAATGTCCTATTTTTCCAGATATTATTTGGGCTTTACATGCCCCCAGCTACAATATTTTAGCCTGGAGGTTTACAAGCAGCTTGGTTAATAAAGCCAATTCTAAAAAGGCTATTTGAAGCTAGCCGGCAGTAGCTTTCAACCTCAAGGTCCAGAGGAGCAGCAGAGTACTGAAATACTCCATTGATCAGACCAGTAGCCTTGACAATCGCGCCATAAACATTAAAAATGCTTTCTGAAATGGCTTATCCAGATGTTGGAATGGACTAAATGAACATCCGGTGGGAGGCCCTCTACAATCTGGAGGCACATTTACTCTGCAAGCCTGTTTCATGGGCCCATTTGTAAAGGAACACAGAGCAAAAGGCCCCAGTGGAAGACTTCAGGCCCTAATTGGACATGTCCTTCGGGATTCTGGTTATAACTTTTAAAGGTCATCAGTGTTTTTCAGTTCTTGGCAACAAGTAGGCAGCTAATGGTACTGGGTATGCAGGTTGTGTGTATGGATCCCACTATAGGGCACTGTTAGGAATCTTACTGCTGTGCAGTTACAGTTCTTGCACAACATTCAGAGGTCATCCCACCCTAGAGATTACAGTCATCCAATCTGAGGTCAATAAGATGTGTAGCAATGGCCAGATTTGATTCCTCCAGAGGTAGCCTGATTCAGCAGCAGCAGGAGCTAACTTGACAAATCTTTTCTGGTCACCTCTGCAGCATGTTCAGAAGCAGAGCTCAATTCAGTAGTATTTTAGAGCTGCAACCCTGATTGTTCAGGGAGGACCATCAACACGTTGACCAGCAGAGCTTCCCTCTTGCTAAGGTGGTGTGTCTACACCCAGCCCTATACTCACTGACTCCAGAATCCCGCTCATGCGTAAATGTAGTAAACCATTCTATTTACAAAGTGTTTAGAAAACAGATCCCAGCAAGAACTAGATTAATCTCATGGAGGACGTTTTTATGCTCTAGGTATCTTACTATGGGATTTGAAGAGTTGTTGGGTGGCACAGCATGGACGCTGTGACGGTAGGAAAGTAAAAATGGCTGTTACTGGTGCCACATGGGCTGAATAATGGTCTTCAGCCTGTGTTTGAGAACGTTCAGCATGAGCAGTTCTCCATTACGGGTGCCCCCTCCTCTTTGCTTATTCACGGCATCCAGTTCTCTAGGAAGCAGAAGAAGTTTCATTTGGAGAAGGGTCCTTAGGAGGAGTCCTATCGATGGTGGGAAGGCATCTCATTCCAGAAGTCAGCCAGGGGTGGGACAGGTTCACCAGTCAAGCCAGTGGGACCTCAACCGCACACACCTAGAGCTTAGATCGGTTTCCACTAATGGACCATGCTAATCTGTTCTCTAACTGCTGAGTTGTGAGATTCAAGTGGTTAGCCGTGTTGGTCTGAGCAGCAGCTTTGAGTCCAGGGGCAGCTTTTAAGACCGACCAAGTTTTATTCAAGGTATGAGCTTTCGTGTGCATGTACCCTTCCTCAGACAAAATTTGTCATTGTATTTTTACACCGCCACTCCCAGAGAACTGGCTTGCGGCAGTTCACAAAAACAAGAAAAAAACAGTATCAATTAAAAATAACCTGATAAAACAATTTGAGCACATACAAATACAAAATGGCGGTATACTAAAATATCTTAAGAGATCTATTCCCCCTACTCCAGGCTTCGATCTTAAAATAGATGGGATATATATAACCAGCTGGAAAGATGGAATCAGGCTCCTAACACAATCTAGCACTCTAGTAGGAGCTGGAGGGGGGGGGAGGGAGGACCAAATCGAATGCCCCAGGGCTCCCACCTGGCCTCAACCTACGCCTGGCGGAAGAGCTCCGCTTTGCAGGCCCTGCGGAATTCAAGAGAGTCCGCATGGAATGAAGTAGTCAGTTACTTACAGGCAAAGTGTGAGGGTAAATTAACATTCAGCATTAAAAAAATGCTTAACAGATTCCAGAGATAGAGGGAAAAAGCAATCTGGATTTGTTTGTATTCACTTGAGATTGAATTTTCACACAGACCAGCAAAGTAACTCAAAACTTGTCCAACACCCCATTGTCCAGCCATGTTGTGGTATTGCACTGTTCCATCGTTATATTATTTTATTATACTGTTACATTCTGTTATATGGTTACAACTACTGTTATTAATTACTGTATGTTTTAACGAAGACTGTTTCATGAATCGTTGACTAGTTTTAATGTAAACCGCCCTGAGCCTTCAGGGAGGGCGGTATATAAATCTAAATAAATAAATAAAGAGAGTCAAATCCGGCATATCATCTGCTGTAGTTAGTGGGGCTGTAAACTGAAAGAGTGCTACGGTAGTCACCAAGAAACCCTGAGCTGCCAAGACTTCTGTGCACATGAGGATACAGAACTACTAGGCCGGGGGATTCCAACCTCAAAACTAATGCTGTCAGGAAGGAAGATCATTGGACGGGGGCAGCCCATGAACAGAATCTTTAACCTGCCCCATGAAGTTCACAATTAGAAGGCTGGCTGGATGAATGAGCACTTTGTAAGACGAGAACAGCCATAAGCCATGGCAACCATCCTGTCCTTTGCCACCAGGTATGGCTTCATGCTCTAGTGAGGAACCCAGAGGCCATAGGTGATGAAGATAGTCCCTTAGCCACATCCATCCGCATTCCTTCAATGGCATACGCCAAGTTGGCTTGCTTCTCCAGGATCCAGCCTTAAATAACTATTGGCCTTCCATTCACAGACTGTGTATTAAGAGCAGTACCTGAAGGCCCACTGGTTTCGCGCATGGCAGCCAGGTCACTAGGGGGTAGGGAAAGGAAAAAAAGGGGGGAACCTTTCCCCCACCCCGAAATAGCGGCCTAATCTGATTCTCTGGTGAATCCAGTGCCCACCGCCATCCCCCATGACCCACAACTGTTGGAATAATGAGACACGGACTTTTCCCCATCCCAGAATCTGTCAGTCTGTGAGTCCCTAAACGTAGTTCAACAGTACCATACCCCCAAACACTTAACTAGCGATATAAGCATTCCCTCGTTCCCAGCCACTGGGATACAAATCCTTTCCACACATTTTTTCCTCTTCCCCTAACTGCTTAATGTGTATTCATCAAACCTTGTGCATCCAGGCTGCCATCAGATTGTTAGGAATAGTGTCAATAGTCAATAGTTACAACCCATGATTAATAGTCAAGAGCCTGAGGCAAGGAACTGGATTCAGTCCTCCCTGCAGACGGAGATTGGCACAGTTGCCTGCAAACTGCCTGGGGCAACCTGTCCTTAGAACCAAACTACATGGCAGGTTTAGCAAGTTGGGGCTGAGTTGGGGTTGAGTTTTCTGGGCCCCACTTGCTTTCGCTACAGCAGCTGCTTATTGAAGGGCTATTGGGAACACGGACTCTGGCTTGACGAGAAGGGAGGGTAAAGGAATAACTAGACAATTTATTTATCGCCTGCTGCCTTTGTTACTATAAGGGAGGATTCTACGGGGTTTTATTGTATTTTATTTTTATTCTTGTAAACCGCTGCGAGCCCACTGGGAGAGCAGCGGTATATAAATTTAAATATAAATAAAATAAATAAAATGGGCTGTTTCAGGTTGGAAGGCTGGTCCTGGAGAAAGACAGGAGCCCCTCACTCATGTCACGGTCCTAGAATAATAGATTTGGAAGGGACCTCATGGATCTTCTAGTCCAACCTCCTGCACTATGCAGGATACTCATATCCCAGTCACTCATCTACTGCAACCTGCCACCCCTAAGCCAAATCAGATTCTTTCAAAAGCAGTTCCCTACATCTGTTCTGGGGGAAATGAGTGGCATCCAGGAAGTGCAGGCCCAGTTCATTAGCACCTCCAGAACTGGAATTTAAATCCAGAGAAATACGTGCTCATCACACATCTGTAGGCATGTTTCCTTATGCAACCAAGTCACCTTCCACGAGTATAAGCCCAACTGAACTGAATTGGGGCAACAGAAGGACAAGCTTTGGTGAGGAACCAGCAGCATGGCTTCTTCAAAGAACAGTATAGCTTTACTGACCTCTTAGCATTTTTTCCCCAGGGTATCTTAAACAGCACTCATTGGGGGGAATCTGGTAGACATTGTAAACTTTTATTTTCAAAAAAGCATTTTCCAACATGTTACAAAGCTTAATGGTATAGAATGTATCTTGAAAAAAAAATAGGCCTGGAAATTTGCTTTTAGTTTTCAAGTCTGCAAATATCTACATACAACTCTCTCGGCAGAGTGCTTACTCTCCCATCCCTGAACGTGAATACGAAGCTTCATGTCTGGAATACTCCAAGAACAAGCTGAGCACAGTTTGAAACAAGCATTCTTTAGGAAGCTGTCACTCTATGCTCAGAGGTATCTTACTCGTACGTTCAGAGGAAACGCACAAAGTGGTTTTATGCAGTCATGTAAGATCACCATAAATGGGCATATATAAAATAACCACACCTTACAACCCATGATTATTTCAGAACTGGGTTGTGGTGATATTATTTCATCATTTTCTGAAAACACTTGGATGAGAATCTGAGTTGTATTTTATCGTTTAAATTTTAGATAACATAAGAGATGACATGTTTTTTTTAAAATTCTAATTTCATTGGCATCTGCTAGTGTTTTTTTTGTATCATTGTGAATGTGGTTCTTTTTTATTTAGTCTCAAGAGTAATTAAACTGCTTTTAAATTAAAAGAAAACTTGGCTGGGATACAAGGTTTTCGCCTGACACCTGGAATAAATAAATGTCTGACCTCGCTTTAGTCAGAGGGCTGATTACCTGCTAAGAGGCTATTAGAGGGGATAATAATCTCAATACAGATTTGTGGTTTAGTGGTTAAAGTGTTGCTTTAGAACAGTCCAAAGAATTCTTCGTTTCTATGTGCCTGTTCAAGGTTAAATGGGGTAAGAACTCCCTCACTGAAGACTCACAAGGAAATTTTAATAGTCGTGACATTCATTTAATCTCTCCTGACCCATGGAAGTTCAAAAGTTGTTTATAAGTTTACTGAAACCTCTTTCACAAAGAGGCACAGTTACTGGCACACACAGAAATATCCAAAGAGCGATTTATATTTGTAAATAAGCTGCAGAAAGTCCAAGCTAGTAGCAGATGAAACGTTTGGAATCAACGCTAACGCCTGATGTTTAAAACTTTGCATTTCTGCTTAAATCTCTGAAATCGCTGTTATATTTAAGACAGCTGCAAATGCATTGCCTGGAAATAAGACCAGCTCATTTATAGACAGAAAGTAAAGTGTGCTATAAACAGAAAACTTTGGTTAATTTTATGATTGTAGCTGCCAGAATGGTTATTGCTAACAATTGGAAAAATGCTGAAAATTTGGTAATAGATTAATGGTGGAACAAACTAAAGTAACTTATGATTCTAGAAAAAATAACTTATAAGAGTAATTCAAGGAGCTTATCGAGGTAATGAATTTTATTCAGACTGGAATAATGTAGTAAAATACGAAAATAATTCTTCAGATAGCAATGTATGAGAGTTAATCATGTAATTATGTTAATCTGTGTATTTAGATGATAATTGTGTGTGTGTGCGCGTGTGTGTGGTTACAAAGTATTTGTGTTGGAATTGTCATATTTTTTCTTTCTTTTTTTGTCTAATAAAAAAGGCTGACAGAAAAAAAAAAGTTCATTTATAGGCAGAAAGCTGGTATAAAAGACAGGAGTCAGGCCTCAATAACCCAGGGGTAGTCAAACTGCGGCCCTCCAGGTGTCCATGGACTACAATTCCCAGGAGCCCCTGCCAGCATTCGCTGGCAGGGGCTCCTGGGAATTGTAGTCCATGGACATCTGGAGGGCCGCAGTTTGACTACCCCTGCAATAGCCGATGGTTAAATATGGAGGTGAGCGGAAGTGACATAAAAGAACAGTGGCAGGAGAAATTGTGTCAGAGGCTACTTTTCTTTGTATTTCTGAATTACTTCATATATTTTAATGCTGTATCAAAAATCCACAAGTATCACAGCTCACTTACAAAGAATGTACTTTATTTTCTTCAACTGAATGTATACACTATCACAATCTCTTACTTAATTTTTACTAAAATATCTCAAAATGAAGGTTTTACACACTTATCAAAAAATCTGCTGACATTTTTTTCCTCCCCCCTCCTCCTACCCCCAAAGCAAAAAATGATTCAATAAGAGGTATAAACATGTGCTAAGCTCTAAAGACATGGCTTATTTACATGAGCACAGGTGCTAATTTATTCCAGTTCTATTTGTCAGTCATATACAGAAAATATAGTGGGGGGTGGGTGGGGGGTTTGTAAAATCACAGGTTTGACAGAAATCATAATTTCATACTGATTTCCAAAAGCAGCACAAATAGACTCTTCCCCCACTTTATGAAAAATATACAATTTTTTTATCACTTTACAGTCATGCACTATGTTTGAAAAAGTTCAGTAGTACTCCCCCCCCTCCACCGCCCTCCCATTTCTAAAAAGATAAAAGGTCACTTTAAAACACTGATTTATAGCTATTATATTTGGCTAAAAATGTGCCATTCTAAAACAAGGTTGTGCTCTTTCTTACCAAGGTGCAGAGAGCCCACCTGAGGTTTTGATACACCACCATTTTCATTTTTAAAATGTGAAAGGAAGGGGGAAAGAAAAACACAGCCATAGCTCTATCCTGTAGTTTTGGAGCAGATACAAGTCCAGTGAAACAATTACAGGAACACAGAGCTAGTAGGGAACCCAAGAGTCATCTAGTCCAACCCTCTGCACAATGTAGGAAATTCACAACTACCCCCCCCCTCTGCTCCTCCAGTGACCCTTGCCCTCTGTCCAGAGGAAGACAACAATCCTCCAATCTGGCTTGGTGTACTTTAGGGGTTAACACTTTTGAAATTCAATTGGAGACTTCCACAAATGGATCAGGGCTGCAGAAGGCCCTTTCCCCCACCCAGAAGGGCTGCTGTCAGGGGAGCCTACAGAATAACATACAATGCATTTCAGGAAGCTGCAGCAGGAAGAAGAGAATCAACAGAAATCCTCACCATCCCCAGGAACTTTCGCAGTGATAACGGAGCTCCCATCACAGGTGAAAGAGGCTGAGAGAGCTGTTGATCACTGCAGACCCCGGTGGTAGATGGGTCTGGAATATTCTGCAACTCCCCCCAGCAGCTTTTGGGGAGGGCGCAAGAAACTATAAGGGAATTGAGGCGGGTCTAAAAAAAAAACCTCTTTTGGGAATATGCTCCATTTGCAGAAGTTTGGATTCAACCCTTGGTCTTCAAGATCTCAAGTGGGCTTGTCTGTGTTTTCATTTGGGTCATTGGGGGGGGGGGGGTTCCCACCTGTGGCTTTTCTCCCTCTAGTGGTCAATTTGATATTACATTGCTGCATACCCAGTATTCAAACCTGCAGTGCAAATCTATGAAGAGATATGGCAGACCTACAGCAGTGTAATATCGAATCCACCACTAGAGGGAACGGAACACGGAGCACCCCTTCCCCAAGCAATCGGGACATTCAAGCAACAAAAGTAAGAGAGCAGAACGGCCTTCCATCTTTGCACTGCCGTTTTTTTTTTTTTTAATGACTCTTATTTTTAAGGGGACGGGGTTCTCTTGGCAGTCTTTCAGGTGGGTTTTTGTTTTATTTCAGAGCACAGTTAACAGTAGCTTTCAATGTGCATAAAACTTTTCCTTTAGACTTCTGAAGTTTCAGCACCCAAGTCATACTGTTAAGTCATTGAGTGTCATTGTTTTGCTTTTAAAATGAGGAAGACACTGGCTTTAGCTCAGCTTGAGCTAAATCTAAGGAAGCAATTAAAAAAAATACATACAGCACTACATCAGTAAACTCTACAATGCGTATTTTGCATTTGGGTGTACCTTATGTTTTCACATATGAAAACAGGGACTTAACTTCGATTTGGAGACCCAGTCATGGAATTGCATTTTGGAGCATTTTGCTGTGTAGTTGAAGGGGGTAGTTTCTGTGAACACAGTTTGGGCATTTCTGCTTTTGTGGTGTTATTAAAGTCTCTCTCTCCCCCTCTCTCTCTATGTATTTTAGGATAGGGTTTTTTTTTCACACCACAGCTTAGCTTTCTGTTCCCATCAGATTACAAACCTTTACCCAAAACCAAAATGCAGTTGAGGTTTTCTCCTGTTGAATCCCTCGTTGTCAACTGACATCTCGGGTCCACCAAACCCCTTAGGGTGGGGACTTTGCTTGTATGCACATGCTCTTTCCTATGTACCTCAAAGCTCTACCAAAGCTAGAAAGATCATTAATGCTCGGCACGGTCAGCGGCAAAAGGAAATGTGGTCGCCAAAGTATCAGCTGGCTCGACACCAAAGCCGATGCAGGGATGACCATGAACAAACTAAGACCATTTATGCACTGGAAGTTTCATGCCAGGCTGCAAGCTGGAGTTTTAGTTGTGGCAGGTTGCCCCACCTCCTCCTACACCTACACGGGGGAGCATTTGGCCCAGTGCACCTCATCCACCCCCAATTTGTGCTCCTGAATGGGAGCTGGGGCAGTGAAGTTCCCAGTGTGTAAACGGCCTAAAAGAAGCAGTCAGAGATGGGCACATGGCAAAGACTTTCCTATAGAATCGCCGAGGGTCGGACACGACTGAACGGATAACATCATCATCATCATCTCCCAGTTTCCCCTTTTTCCTGCAGTTGCTGCATTGAAGGTTGTTATGGAGGGACCCTTGACTGTCCAGCACAGCTTTTCAGAGGGGACATGGAAGGTCAGTGGGAGGGGAGGGTCTGAGATTGTATATCACAGGCTCTGCTGTAGATCTTTGGATCCCAATCCCCATAATTGTTTTATAGCTCTTAAGCCTGTTTGAAGTAGTGGAGGGATCTATGTTCCACGGGGAGCAATTACGAAACGTTTTCTGGTTAATTTCACGTTTCCCTCTAGGTGGCTACGCTTCCATCTATACAATAGTTGTACATTTATCTACAACCGGGTCCTGTGGTGGAATAAATACTGCCATCTCTGCTCCTTATCCCTTGAAATAAATGGTTAGCAGTTCTCCAAGAGGGCTGCTCACAGCCCTCGTTAAAAACAAGCTTCAGCAAATAGGCGGATCAAAGCAAGTCTATCTACATCTTAGAACTTCAGAAGGAGAGTTAAGCCTTTCTTAGTGCCTTGAGGAGCTAGTCGTGCCCCTCTGCGAACTCTGCATCTGAATACAGAAGAGAAAAGGATGCGGGCGGGAAAAGAATGCAGGCTGATTAGCATCAGGCCAGTGGAAAGAACCATACTGTGTGGAGAAGGAATCTGGAATACTGAGGTTGTGATTTCAAAGAGCCAGAAGAGGTATGAAAGCAGCATTACTGCCCATGATTTCTGCACACATGTCATTATTGCCTCTGGGAAACGGACTATGCATCTTTAAAACAAAGTAACACACCTGCAAATCTTCTTTGACAAGGTGGTACCAATCTTAGTTCCGCAGTTCAAATCTGCCATATCCCCAGATACGCTTGTTAATCTGGGTGTGGTAAACACAGCTGGCTTCTCTCTTGCAAACTGGCCCCAACATACATCCCTGAGGCCTATCTGCTTCATTCCCCAGGAGGGAGAATGATTTGCTCAAACACAATGACTTGCTTATTCAGGTTCTTCTAATGCTATAACCCAGGGGCGGCCACAGGACTACAATTACCATGAGCCGTAATTGTAGTGGACATCTGGAGAGCCACAGTTTGCCCAGCAGGGGCTCATGGTAATTGTAGTCCATGGACATCTGGAGAGCCGCAGTTTGGCCACCCCTGATACAACCCTTATCTGAAAGAGTTACCTCCCTGCTTCCTTGCTTTGTGTTTATTGATCACTGACAAGGTCATCATATTATTGTATGGGTCATCCAGTTGCAAGGGACTTCTGGCAGAGGTGGGGATGCCTCTGCACTCTTCCCTGGTGGTCTCCCACTGAATTTCTGACCCTGCTTAGATCTGACGAGATGAGGTTCCATCATGCCGCCTTCCCTCCTGATATAACATTCTTGCTCTCAGGTCAATTCGGTACTTATGGCTATTGTTTCGTTTGATGGGTTGAACTTCTGTCTTGGGCTTTTTAAGAATCGGGTGCTTGAGAAAAACGACAAATAAATAGCATGTTGGGGGGGAATGATGGACTGCCCTTATGGGAAAAGGGGGGGGGAGGTGCCCAGAGCCACGGTATTGCAGCCTGAATTGTGCCAGCTAAGAGCCTCTTGGAAAGAGTGGTGTGGAAAAGGCCTTGGATTTCCACCACACCAGCAGGAATAAAGCAGAATGGGCAATTCCTATTTCACAGGGAAAAAGCAGAATGGGCAATTCCTGTGCACTGCTCCTCATAGGGAGGGGACCCGAGGGAGGAGGGATAGGATAGGGGACCAGACAGAGAAGGGAAACCTCTTGAGATCTGAACCAATTTCTCCCTGGGGACAATCCCAGGATGTAATTTATACTATCCAGTATCTGTGTACCTGATTACCCTGTAAAGCCAAAAAAGAAAGGAGACCGAATAATAGAAGAGTAGTTTTTATAAAAGAGGGAGCTACACTGCTTTTGAGAGAATATCTCTAATTATTTACCCATGAGCTGGAGTTCTACATGTTTCACTTTACGTGCCAGACAAGAGCAACCACCTAGTTCTGCAGGCCCAACCAACGGCACCACCTGGAAATAGCCATCATGTACCAGTTGAGGCTTAGAACTAATTACAAACAAAAGAACACACATTTCCAAAGAGGGAACATGAAGCCTACAGGCTCCTCTTGTAAGGAATTATTATTTTACAGAAATGGGATTGAGGATACCGTTCTGCCTTACCACTGAGCCAGCTTGCTGGGAGGGCGGTCTAAAAATCCAATAAACTAAACTAAATCCAAGGGAAGCATATGAATATTTGTTGATTAGGCAGGATGTTACAAAAGAACTGCTCCACATAACAAAATGTCAGCCTGCCGATATTAGATTGGGCTGAATGGCAGCAGCATTTCTGGCTCTGGCTGGCCTCGCTGGGCCCTCCTGCTTGCATTCTCTGAATTTCGTGTATTGCTTCAGGAAAAACATGATTCATTGGGATTCCGGTTGGGTCTACTACTCTTCATGTCAAGGCTGATACCTAAAGGACTGAAGATTACAAGAGCAGATCATAAAAGACCAATACACACATCCTGGTGGTCCCCCCCCCGCCCCGCCCCCGGGATTTAACTTCTGCATTCAAAACAAGAAAACAAAACATCCACGTAAGTTGTAAAGTGATTTAAAGGAAGTCGAGCTTCCAGCAGCCTAAGCAGTAACGTCACAGAAGCATCGGAAAGATAATTTTGACCATAGGGGTGGGTGGGGAGACCCACAACCATCCATACCTGGAAAGGCTTCCTTTTACTTCACCCCTTTTAGAGGCATAGGAGCTCTTTACACCAGTTCCACTTGTCCAGTTGTGATTGAAAGTTGCATAAAGGAGTATTTTTCTAACATCATACATACCTTGACAGCTTCAGCGGCTGAACTGCATGAAAACAGCCTAGCCCTGGGGCTCCCTTCACGCAAGCTCCTCACCGTAATGTGGGAAAGTGCCACAAATTTGCATCCGAAACAGCTGCCATTCAGACCTTTTTAACTTGCTAAAACATCTAGCTGAAGACAGCTCACCAGCCACACACTGAGGCCAGCCAGAGATGTGACCATCTCCTTGCTTTCTGGTTTGTTTTGGGTTTTTTTTTTGTTTTGTTTGGCTGTCCAGGAGAAGAAGTAAAAACAGGACCTCCATCAAGCCCCGGAGAGGCCACAATTTGAAGCGACAGGGCTAACATTCGGCTTGATGGATCAAAAATTTCAGCCTCAATTTCAGCCTCAAAAATTTCAAAGAACTCAGGGCAGATTCTATACAGAGAACCGGCCGTTAACAAAAAGGCCTAATTCCCATGTTTCCATTAGTTGTTCCCCAAACCAGACTTCGAGAGAGTGGCCGGGCTGCGACACGGCTGAACCGGCCAAAGCAAGAGAATGTACGTCTGTCACAGGTTCCTTGTTTCTCCCTCCTAGGAATTCACTTGGGTTTAGGTGTTATCTACGTACGACTGCACAACAAAAGCAGGTTTTTCACTACAATACAACTGACACGAGTTGGCCATTCGAGGATAGTTATTTACCCATTTAAACATGTTTCAGGATCAGCACAGCCTTTGGGCTAGGCCTTTAGCTGCCTTATTTACATTATAAACAGTTACGGAACAGAAAATACATATATATATAACCCTGGCAGCTAGAAGAAGAGCAGTCTCTGTTCCTCCTGTTCTTTTCCGTTCCCAGCCGTGCAGAGGAAAAGTTCTTATAAAGGACCCTTGAACTGGTTTCCCGAAAGGTGTTGCCTGATGGACGGCTTGGAACTAGCCGCGTCACCCAGTTTTCGCCAGACGACCTGCAAACAAAGGGGAAGACAGACAGCAGCTCAATAAACAGGCCTTGCGGGAACTAAACCGTGCAGTTCCACTTGGTTCCACTAGAGAGCACCCGGTCCCCAAGATAAGGTCGCTAAAGTTTTCTCGGGAATGCTGATCTCATTAAAGTCTTCTGAAACTGGAGCACGAGACACATGCCTTAGGTAACGGCATCAAACCAGTCGATGGGGCTTAGAAGTTGAGTTCAGCGCTCGGTCAGCTGCTGGCAAGCTTGCAAAAGTTGTATTCCGTTCCCTCTAGAGTCGGTACCGAGGCAGGGCGGTGGGTAGGGGGGAATCATGAGTGGTTTTGATAGAGGGTCCCTGCCGGGACAACTCGTAAACGCTGAAAGCAGAACAGAAATGCAGCCAAGGCCCAGGCTCGGTTCTTATATCTGTGACTGTTTCTGTTCTGTTTCATGTGAACCTCCATGAGCCTTCGGGGTGGGCGGTATACAAATATAATACATATATATGCCGCTTTTCTCTACCAGATGAAGTCTCAAAGCAGCTTACAATCCCCTTCCCTCTCCGCTCCCCACAACAGGCTGACACCAGGTTTCCATGGACCATGCAGCACCCCCCCCCCCAGCAGGAACATACCTCTGCCCCAGCCATAAGGACATAAGACCACTTCCGGATCAGGCCAGAAGTCTACCTTAGGCAGTTTCCTGTCCCACCCGGTACCCGATCGCTCCAGAGGGCCCACAACAGACCCTAAAGTCCAAGGCCTTCCCTTGGTGGCTCCTCTTGGCACTGGCATACAAAGAAGAAGAAGAAGAAGAGTTGGTTCTTATATGCCGCTTTTCCCTACCCGAAGGAGGCTCAAAGTGGCTTACAGTCGCCTTCCCTTTCCTCTCCCCACAACAGACACCCTGTGGGGTGGGTGAGGCTGAGAGAGCCCTGATATCACTGCTCGGTCAGAACAGTTTTATCAGTGCCATGGTGAGCCCAAGGTCACCCAGCTGGCTGCATGTGGGGGAGCGCAGAGTCGAACCCTGCATGCCAGATTAGAAGTCCGCACTCCTAACCACTACACCAAACTGGCTCTCAAGGTCTTCTGCCTCTAAATGCGGAGGCTCCCTTGAGTCACCAAGGCTAATTAGGGTTGCCAGGTCCCCCTTGGCCACTGGCAGGGGAGGGGGGCGGTAGGGGTGCCAGATTGGGAAACTCCTGGAGATTTGGGGGATGGGACCTGGGGAAGACAGGGACCTCAGTGGCATAGCCTCCATATTCTCCAGGGGAATGCCTCTCTGCAGCCTGGAGATGAGCTGTAATTCCAGGGAAGACTGGCATCCCCAAGCCACAGTTAGCCCTTTCCTCCATAAATCTGCCTGATGCCCTTTTAATGCTGTCTAGGCTTGTGAGAATCACTCCATTCTTAGGTAGTGAATTCCACCTTTAATCATTCATTGTGCAAAGACAAGCCCAAGCACAATCTGGGCTTCTCTGTGTTGATCCCCACTCTGTGCCACTGCTTCACACGGAGGCAGCAGTCGGTATAGCTGAAAAGAACTCAACAGTGGCCTCTAATTTGAAGAACCATGTGAAGTCTGCTGGGTGACCTTGGGCTAGTCCCAGTTCTCTTAGAGCTCTCTCAGGGGTCTCTCAGCCCCTACCTCACAGGGTGTCTGCTGTGGGGAGAGGAAGGGAAAGGTGTTTGTAAGCTGCTTTGGGACATCTTTGGGTAGTGGAAAGCAGGGGTATAAAAAGCCAGCTTTTCTCTTCTTCTTCTTCTTGATGGGTGCTTTGAACAGCCCGGAGCTCCTGAAAGTTGCCCAACCTTTCCCGGGTGTTTGCATAGAGCGAAGTGAGCTTTGCTCTGCCTGTCTCGTTTCCAAGGCCATAAACAAGGAAGTATCCATGATGTTCTTGAGAAAATTATTTCACTATAAAACATGAGCGCCTTCCAGGCTGTGCAAACAACGTTTTTGTTTTGTTTTCAAGACATTGGGCAATGAGGGCCTTTCAAGGTGTGGTCTTCGATTTCTACCTACACTGTTTTGAAAGAGAGCAAGATTTGGTTGTTGCATGAAATGGAGGGGCCCCTCTCCCCATCCAGCAGGGGACGGGGGGTTAAATATATCAGCCGCTACACAAGATGTACGACTGGGCTCATGCGAAACCACCCAGGTTTGGTAGACTCAGGTGGCTTGCTGTGTTGGTCATGGAATCACAGAATCATAGAGTTCGAAGGGACCTCCAGGGTCATCTAGTCCAACCCCCTGCTCAATGCAGGACACTCACAACTGACGCACCAAAACAAAGCTTAAAGCTGCCTTTAAGATCAACGGAAGTGGATTCAAAAGCTTATACCCAGAATAAAATGTTATTGCCTAAGGAGTAGGCTGCCTAAGGAGGTGGTGAGCTCCCCCTCACTGGCAGTCTTCAAGCAAAGGTTGGATACACACGTTTCTTGGATGCTTTAGGATGCTTAGGGCTGATCCTGCATTGAGCAGGGGGTTGGACTAGATGGCCTGCATGGCCCCTTCCAACTCTAGGCTCTTAAAGGTGCTGCTGGATTCAAACTTCATCCAGGTTGGAGGGGAACATTGGATTGTGGCTTCCTAAAGTAAGCTTTTAAATTTTTTTGGTCTCTGAGATGAAAACCACGATGCCTCTCCTGCCTCATTAGAGTGGGCTCTTTGTTTATGACTAACTTCCCTACGGCATCCCACAAACCCACAAGGTTCCCATATTGCAGGGATCAGTGGTGGCTGGCTTGCCTGCTTTAATTGGACAGGCCGGGGGGCTTTGAACTGTAAATTCTACTAGGGTGACCGCAACTGCTAGGTGGTGAATGATGTTGGACCTCCCTGAAGGCAGCTGGGATAATTCCTGCTGCAACTGTGCATAGCCAGTTCTGACTTTCTTAAAGAAATAACTAGCCACGGTGCCAAAGAGAAAGCCAGCAGTCAGCTTCCAAAGAAATGGGTTGTGCATGAGTCACCCATAGGCCTAGCACACATAAAACAGGCTTGCGCTGATCCATTCTGGGTATGGGAACTCCTAGCTTCTCCCAGTAGCCTGGGGAGTGTATCAAAATGCACATTCCTTTGCAGGATGTAGCCCGTTTCCTTCACAGAAATGGCAAGGGGACAAACATATGCATACCGCAACAGGAGTGGTTTAAGGATTAGCAGAGCCCAGAGCATGAGACCCATTTTATGGATTTGCAGGGCCCATAGCATCAGACCCATTTTAAGGATTTGCAGGGCCCATAGCATCAGACCCATTTTAAGGATTAGCACGGTCATAGCAGTGTACAAATGCAGTAGGACCAGTCAGACTGGAGGTGAAGGGGTCCCTACAGTGAAAAGGGGTGTCACTCTGAGTGTCCTTAAAGAGATAAAAGGAGAGATGAGAGAGGATCTGGCCTTGATCCTTGGTGGGGAAGGCACTGCAAGGGGCCCCTGGAAGTGTGGGGCCTGTGGCATGTGCTATATAGATAAACCAGCCCTGCACCTCATGGGGAACTCACAGGAAACCCCCCTATATTGAATAAGACCCTTCTTCCACCGGAGTCAGTACTGTCTATTTAGACAGGCTGCACCTCTCCAGGGTCTCAGATGAAGGTCTTTCACCTCATCTACTGCCCTGGTACTTTCAAACAGAAAGGTGGTGGGGGGTTGAACCTGGGACCTCTGCACTCAATATTGTCTTAGAAATTCCATGGGATATAGTATACTAGGTGCCCTCACTGTCCACTGTACGCTGGGCACCCTCACTGCCCGTGAGGCAAAGTTCTGAGGTGGCAAAAAAGCATAGAGTGAAGGGACGTCTCATAACACACTGACAGGGATCCTGCAGCCACATGGACTTTCTCGTCTTGAAATGCTGCTCGCGGGGAACCCTAACATAGTTGATTCAAGCCAGAGTGTAAAACTTGGGCATTACCTGGAAGCAAAGGGAAGAGCCAAGGAGAGGAAGGGCTCCAGGGATCTGTAGCCTAGTTAGGAATTTTGGATCAGGGAGATGGCTGGCATAACATCTTGGTGCTGTTATTAGTTTGTTAGTTAAAAGCCCAGCAACCTGTGACACATGGTGGCGAGGGGGGTACCACCCACCCCCCGCTGACATCTCCACCCTCATTGTTTCAGGAAAAGGAAGGATCAGACCAGCTTTTCTAAATCTGCCCCTTGCCCCTTTTCCTCAAAAACAAAATGGCTTCCCAGCCCTGAGGAGAAAGAGCTCACTGGCCAATCAACGGCCTTCTTTCTTTCTCATTCTATACATGTCTCTCTCTCTTAAAAAAAAAAGTGAGGATATGCACTATCATTTTAAGGATACTATGGGCAGGACTAACCAGTTGAGACCGAATAAGAAAGCCGAGAGAGGCAGAGGGCTAACTGCGTGGGAAAGTTGGGGAGCAACTGGGTTCCTTTCCTACTGAGGGACCAGCATTGAAGCTATTTCTTCTCTATGATGGCCTGGAGTATGTGGCCGGTCCCTATTAGGCCGTGTATGGCTGACTGTAGTCTCAGCTGCTAACCAAACTACAATTCCCAGGATTCTTTGAGTGAAGCCATGACAGTCAGACCTAGATAAAACCGATTTAAGCTTCTCAGATCAAAACTTGTGATTTCATCGATGCACTGGCATTCTGGGAGTGTTAAAATTAAGTTCTCCATTACTTACACACACTCCACAGTTGCCTGTCCTGATAGTTATTCAGTTGTCTTACCAACCAATTTTGTTCCAGCTCTTAAAGAGAACAAGCAAATAACGCTGCATGTATAGAAAAAAAAAAGGACTCTACGAGATTGGAACATCACAAGAAAAGCCAGCAACTGAAATGAGAGAAGCAGAAAATGGGTTCATTACATTGCACATTTCACGAACAATTGCTTTCTCCTTTTCACTCAGGTCTTCTTCATAGTTTTCTTGCATCTGCCTGTCCAAATTCTCATGCACTTCGAGGACCTACAGACAAACACATTGGACATGGAATTATAAAAAGACGTTGCGCACAGTGAGGCCAAAAAAGGCCTCCAGCAACCTGTCCCTTCTGCCTCTGAGGAGTCGGGTACAGGTGTGGAGCAAAGACAGTAAAATCTCAGAACCAACACACAAACACACACACACATTGGCAGAAGTGGGCCAGAGTGGAACACACAGTGAAGCGGGGGGGGGGGGGAGGGATCCCCTATAAAAAGCCCTTCAAATGTTTCATCCACATACATCAATTCACTTGAACTCACAGTTAACAATAAAGCAGAACAAATGCAATTCACTTGTTGCACTATACACTCATAGAACCACCAAGCACATTGTCACAGGATCTTCTTGTGTGGACATCTGTGAACTCGTCCAGTTTTGGACACAGAAGAGTAATGCATCTTCGACTCTCTTCCCTCCCGCAAATGAGAGCCGGGGTAGACTAGAGGCTATGAAAGAGAAAATCCTTGGTCCAAAGCTTGCCTCTGACAGGGACTCATGAAGGCGGCTTCATTCCATCTAGCCCTTGTTCACTCACTATTGACCTACCAGCCTTACAAGATTGTTGTGAAGAGCCAGATTGGTGCGGCAGTTAAGAGCGTGGTGGCTTCAGATCTGGAGTTTGATTCCCCAGATGGGTAAAGCAGCCAGCTGGGTGACCATGGGCTAGACACAGTCCTGTTAGAGCTTTCTCAACCCTACCTACCTCACATGGTGCCTGTTTTGGAGAGAGGAAGGGAAGGTGATTTGTAAGCCACTTTGGGACTCCTTCAGGTGTGAAAAGCGGGGTATTAAAATCAACTCCTCTAAATCAAAGAGTTGGAAGGGCTTGGATACAACCAGATAAGGGCTTGGATCCAGCAACGCAAGTGCAATGACTGAGCAAGCAAATGCAATTGTTCCGATTCTCTGCAGAAGTTCAGTCATGTTTAGTCATCCAACAGTGTCTGCACACTGGGTGCTTTCTTAAGTGGTATTCCAATATGCTTCTATTTAGACCGAAGCTTTTAAGGAACATTGTATCTAACCATCGGCCTGTTTGACCTGTTCCAGTCCTGCTATTGCTTCCAATTTCCAGAGGGTGGGGACAAACAACAATGAATTGTAAAATCAGAGTCCAGTAGCGCCTTTAAGACCAACAAAGATTTATTCAAGGCTCACACCTTGAATACATCTTTGTTGGTCTTAAAGGTGCTACTGGACTCCGATTTTATTGTGCTACTTCGGACCAACACGGCTGCCCATTTGAATCTAACAGTAAATTGTTTGTCATCAGGCCCCGCGTGTGTGTTTGGCAAGGACATCTGACCAGACACTGCTGGAAAGAGAATGCTGTTCTACATGTCTTTTGGGTCTCATCGTCACACCTAAATAATGAAGGGGCCAGTCCTCTGGGCCAGTTGCACAAAGAAACAAAACCTGGCCACATACAGAAGAAGCAAGACGTGTCTACACACTTAAGGTTCTTCAACTCTTAGTAATGTAACCACAAGGAAAAAAAAGGAAATGCCTCAATAGGGATGGGATATGTTTCTGGAAGCAGAAAGTTATTAATTAATTAATTAATTATCATTATTTGGATTTGTATGACTGCCGCTCTCAGCAAACTGGCTTACAGCGGTTTACAAGCACGTAAAATACAGAAACCAGTCCGCAACAATAAAACAACATTTAGCAATAGCATAAAACAATCTCCCCATAAAATATCTCTAAAACTGTACAATATTACAATGATGGAATTATTTGCAACTGACCTCATTTCCCACATAGGGAACCACTGGGTTACAGAGAAAGAGGGTGATTTTTAAGAGGGTTGCCAACCACCAGGTGGAAGCTGGAGATCTCCCAGGATTACAGCTGATCTTTAGACCAGGGGTAGTCAACCTGTGGTCCTCCAGATGTCCATGGACTACAATTCCCATGAGCCCCTGCCAGCAAACACTGGCAGGGGCTCATGGGAAATGCAGTCCATGGACATCTGGAGGACCACAGGTTGACTACCCCTGCTTTAGACTACAGAGACCAGTACTCCTGGGGGAAATGGCTGTTTTGGAGGGTTGGCCCTAAGGCATTATATAGCACTGACATCCCTCCCCTTTCCAAACTGTACCCCCCTCAGGTTCTACCTCCACAAAACTCCAAGAATTTCCCAACTGGCAGTTGGTAACCATGGGGTATGTATCATAGGGCTCTTGCTTTAGTGTTGCTCTTATGTATGCGGACAGGATAGTGCTAATGGAAACCACTATGCAAATCCGGGCTTGAGAAGTTAACCAATCAGTAGACTAGAACTTCTGAGACTCTATGGACCAATCAAAGGGCTTTGTTAAGGGCCAATCAGGGCTCTTGGGGGGCCAACTAAAGTGTATATAAGTTTGTGGGTTTTCCATTGTTTGGTGTTGCTGGTGTAGTTTGGTGTTTACTTCAATAAAATAGATGTGTTTTCGAAGAACTTTGGGTTGCATTTTCAAAGAACTTTGGAGTCTGTGTCTATCGAACCCACAGGCTTAATAGCTGCTATGGATTAATATAGGGTTGCCAGCCTCCAGGTGGGGCCTGGAGATCTCCTGGAATTTCAACTGATATCTAGATCAGTGGTCCCCAAGCTTTTTATCACCAGGGACTGGTCAAAGCTTGACAATTTTACTGAGGCTCGGGGGTGGTACTCTTTTGCCGAGGGACATCGCCGCAGCCTGAGCCCCTGCTCCACTTGCTTTCCCGCCTTAGCCCCTGACTTCCCGCAGCTCGCTGGGGGGTGCTGCCAGCAGCAGCTGTGCATTGCCACGCCGAGGGGAAGCCCCAGCTATGGCGGCCGCTGGAGAGCATCAAAGGTGAGCCGGCGGCAGAGTGGCAGGGCAGCCCCCAAGGCAGCAGCGGGGGAGGAGGACGAGGAGCCGCGGACTGGTACCGATACCGGTCTCCGGCCGGGAGTTGGGGATCACTGATATAGAAGACAGAGAACACTCCCCCGTAGAGAAAATGGCTGCTTTAGATGATGAGCTCTATGGTATTACAACCTGCTAAGGTCCCTCCCCTCAGGTCTTTCCCAACCCAGAGCTGGCAATCGTAGAATGACACAGCGCCCCATCTGAAATCATGAATTAGCCGCTGAGAGCTGTTCTGTCTCCTTTCAAGTCACCAGAGGAAACATGACACAGGACCATTCACTTTATTATGACTATATAATGGTGGTGGTTGAAAGCATGTTTCTAGCCCTGAAGACGTCCTTGATAATCCTGGGAATGCAAAGAGTGTCAAGTCTGGCAAAACCTCAGAAGCTGAGTGTGACCAGAGCAATATATTAAGGGGCAATGGCTGTCCGTGCCCATTGCTAGGAAAAAACACAGTAAATTATAGCTCAGATTACAGAGCCTGGGTTCTCTGGGTGCAATTTTGGGTTAATTATGCAATGAATTTTGATTCTTTTGGGGCAGGCACACACTGTCCTCCATGGTCCCAGATACTTTACAGGGTCCCGTTTCACCTTTCACTGAAGTATTGCCGATGGACCGCTTAAGAAACAGGACACCGAATGGGACTGACGTCTCTCCTTCCTGCTTCGTGCTAAACATCTCGGTTACACAAAATAGGTCATTCTCTTTGGGCCTTTTAACCTACTTTGGAGGCGGCCCTCCACTGATATTCTTGGGACCCCTCTGCATGAAGGTTGCGTGGCATTGCTCAACGTAACTAATTCCATTTGCTTCCCCTTTGATATAAGGAGGGGGACGCATTGAAGTTGATATGAAAGACGTTCACTACCGACGCAAACTAGACCTCTGATGAAAGGAAAGAATTAATTATTGATCCAGCTGGGCTCAGAATGTGGAACTAACTCACCTGGCCTCAGGATGCCTGCGGTGCTGAGCAGCCTGGACAATCAAGTCCCAGAGCAAGGCCCCAAAACCGTCATGATGGGAGCTAAACACTGGCTGTGTCCACAGGATAAACCCACAAACTGGGGTAGCTTAATTAACAGTCACATAAGGATAGATTCAAATGAGTAGCCGAGTTGGTCTGAAGCAGCACAATCAAATCAGAGCCCATTAGCACCTTTAAGACCAACAAAGATTTATTCAGGGCGTGAGCTTTCGAGTGCAAGCACCCTTCAATACTATGACGTACCCAGGACTCAATAGAGACAAAGGCTTTTTTATTCATGCTAACCTTGTTCAACTTGTGTATCCATATTCCTCGCTATGTATTTTATTTGTGATAATATGACTGTAAGATATGGCATTGTAGTGAAATTTTGAGTTTGACTCCCTGTCCTTGGGAAGTGACCAGCAGTTCCCTGGGAGGAATGTCTCACAGTTGTATGGAGCAAGCAACATATGGAGAGGTGATAGACTTTGATCTCTCTACCGGCAACACTTTGGTTTCTCTTTGTAAAGTACACTGAATTCTAGGGGATTGATTGGCTGTTTTGACAAAGGATTATCATTGGCTGTATCTGGTTGTGACACAGATATAACAGAACTGATTTTTGCTATATATTCCCTGTCATGTAAGAAGATCATAGTCTGATGAAGGGTGCTTGCACTCAAAAGCTCACGCCTTGAATAAATCTTTGTTGGCCTTAAAGGTGCTAATGGACTCTGATTTTAACAGTCACATGTAATCCCTCCCCATCACCGGCATGGAACGTTCCAGTAAACTAGCTAAGCGTCTCTGCACTTAATGTAAAAATGTAAATGTGATCCAGAGATTTAATGGTCTTTTAGCAAACAAGGCATGGGGAAGGGGAGCTGTTTTTAATGCAAAATCTACTAGCAGTTTATCACATCAGGCTACACTGATGCAGAAGCCACATCTGTTGAATATCTGTCTGCCACGCGGCAGGATCCCTATCAGGGTTAAAGCAGGCTTACCCACCTAGCTGGGTGGGTGTCACTGACCAACCCTAGATGTCAAAGGAAGTACCCATGTTACAGTTATTGCTACTCATTATTGATTATGATGTTGCTATCCGTTCAGTCGTGTCTGACCCTCAGCGATTCTATGGGAAAGTTTTCTCCATTTGTCTCTGTCTCTTTCTTTCAGTTGGTTCATGGTCATCCCTGTATCAGCTTTGATCGTGTTGAGCCAGTGGATCCTTTGGCGACCACGTTTCCTTTTGCTGCTGACTATGTCGAGCATTAATGATTTTTCTAATGAGTTTGATTGCATGATGTGTCCAAAGTA